>NC_132793.1:65377500-66842500 GCF_048418805.1 Vulpes vulpes
AATAAAAATTCTCAGTCCAGATGCAATTTTTTTTTAGAATAACAGTGAGAAATGGTTAAGCATGTGTTTCATTTAGATTGAATAAATACTTTTTTCAGCAATTTTTGTCCTTAGATATTTGATTCAAAAACATACATTTTCTTAAACACATACATACAACTTGTTGAAAAGTCTTTCCATTTTAAAATCAATAAATATAAACTGCATTGCTAATTTTCAGTTACTTGTTTAACAAGGTAGCTAACCAGTTTTTACATTATATACACTTAATGAATTCCACCGTAAGTCCCTCTGATGTCCTGACTTTTGCAGTCAAACATCTCTCCTATAGGAAAGAAAGGTATATTTGGCACCACAAATTGCTCATCCTACAAATCTGTATTTGTCTATATTAGGATTAAAAAGACAGTATGTTGAGATGGAAATTGCAGCTATAATACACCCAAACAATTACTGTTCTTAAGGTTTCATAAATAATTTAAAGAATTCATTTATATTTAACCCTAATGTTAAAGAGTATAATTGGAGGTAGTTCTTAATACAGTATTCAATACTCACCCATCCTCCTTCCATCTCTCTCCCTCCCTCCTCTTTCCCTTGCCCGCCCTCCTTGCCTCTCCCTCTCCCCCCCCCCCAACACACATGCATGCACACCATTCTATTCTTTGGGCTCAGTTATCACCTGTAACATTTGACTCACACACACATAGTTACCACACCAAGCTCTCTCCAGAGTTCCAGTCTCAATTTCCCACTTTCTCTTGGACAAAACAACCTGGGCACTCTACCAGAACTCCAAAACCACCATCTGTCTAGAAAAGAGCTCACTGTCTTTCCAAGCTTATTTCTGTTCTTTATTTGTAGTTAAAAGACTCATACTAATACTTTCCTAGTAACAGACTCAAAACTTTAATTTACCAGAACATCCCATTTCCTCTCAGTGACATCCCACCTTTGCCAACTTTGGTTATATCCTTCACTTCCCTTGTACTCCTAAAATATCTATCCTTTTTCCAGTCTATTATTTTCCCTTGTCTGTTTTATTTCAGCTGTTTCCTAATTGGTCCCCTCCTTTCTGCATTACCACCCTTTACCTCTTCACTTTTACCCAATGAATTTGTATACAGGACAGCTCTAAAACTCTATATTCATTGTTTAAAGACCCATGATGACAACAGAATAAACCTCCAGCTGACATATTTTTTGTAACTGCAACTTTTTATTTAAATTCCTATTAGTTAACATACGATGTATTCTTAGTTTCAGGTGTAGAATCTACTGATCATCACTTACATACAACACTCCGTGTTCATCACAAGTGCCCTCCTTATTTCCTCTCACCCATTTAGCCCATCCTCTCCTGCCCATCTCCCCTCCAGCAACCCTCAGTGTGTTCTCTATAGTTAAGAATCTGTTTAAGGGTTTGCCCTTTTCTTTCCCCTATGTTCATCTGTTTTGTTTCTTAAATTCCGCATATAAGTGAAATCATATGATATTTGTCTTTCTCTGACTGACTTATTTAACTCAGCATTATACTCTCTAGCTCCATCCACATCATTCAAAAGGCAATATTTCATTCTTTTTATGCCTGAGTAATATTCCACTGTGTGTGTATCACATATTCTTTATCCACGTATCAGTCCATTAACATATTTTTAAGAGGTCAAGCAGAAATAAACCAAAGACAAAAATTATTGAATGATGCCCCAACTTCTCAGCCTGATGTTCAAATCTGGCCACGTTCTCACATCTGGCTACAGCATTATTTTCTAATATGATTTTTATTCCCGTCTACCTTCTCAAGGGAGTGCAGTTGTACAAATAACATGATGGGGAAGTAACATAAACATAGGAAAATAGAGACTTTTTCAACTTAATTCTTTGATATATTTTTAGGTATATAACATCAGAATGCTAAAAAAAATACTTCCTTGGTAATTGAAAAAAGAGATTGATTTGTATTATAGGACATTGTACTGGGAGTATGCAGTATATGGTCATATTATCTATAAGTACATATGTATTCACCAAAGGTTAGTTAGGACTATAAAAAGGAATTTGTTTGACCAATTAGCTGTGTCATTTACTAGTTAGTGACCTTCAGATTAGCCACATAAACACACACACACACACACACACACACACACACACACACACACACACACAAATGAAGTCTTTTACTTTTTTTTTTAAGGATTTTATTTATTTATTCATGAGAGACACACAAAGAGAGGCAGAGACACAGGCAGAGAGAGAAGCAGGCTCCATGCAGGGATGCCAATGTGGGACTCGATCCTGGAACCCCAGGATCATGCCCTGAGCCAAAGGCAGACACCCAACCACTGTGCCACCCAGGCGTCCCAGAAGTCTTTTACTTTTGAAATGGAGCAAATACTACCAAATTTGGAAGGTTGTTTTACTATTAAGTGAAATTCATTTTTAAAAGAGTATTTCCTGGAACGCCTGGGTGGCTCAGCGGTTGAATGTCTGCATTTGGCTCAGAGCATGATCCCGCAATCTCGGGATCGAGTCTCTAAATCTGGCTCCCTACATGGAGCCTGCTTCTCCTCCCTCTGCCTATGTATCTGCCTCTCTTTCTGTGTCTCTTATGAATAAATAAATAAAATATTTTAAAAATATAAAATAAAATAAATAAAAGGGTATTTCTTTACACATAGTAGATACTCAGTAGTTTATTTTCTCTCTTTCCTTCCACTCATTTTTTAACTTAACATTTCCTCTAACATGTATGCCTTTTGCTCACTCAGATGGCTCTGCCTGGCATACTCATTCTTCCTATTTTAGCCTGGCCAAATCCTACCTACTCTTCAAGAATGAATTCAAATGATATCTCTTCCATACTTCTGTTCCTACTGGTCAGTAATGACCCTTCTAGTGACACCTAATCTGTTCCACTCTGGGGCATTTATTTCATCTTCATCATTATAGTCTAAGAGTAATAGCAACTTTCTTCATATGTGGTTCATTTTTTAATGACTCCTCTTTCCCTAACATCTAACATGATACCAAGCACAAGAGTACTTAATGAGTAAATATAGGTTATCTGAACCTAATTTATTGTCAGGCAAAAAATCAGAACCATAGAAATTAGTGAAAAGTCACAGGTCCAATCATTAACATAGGATAACAACAGAACTCAAGCACTGTTTTGCTTTGCTTCATCCTAGGATGTTAGAACCTATATTATTATGCTAATTCTCACTATGAAAGGAGAATAGACTGTCCCATTTTCTTACATTCAAAATATAGTCTCAGTTCCTAAAGCAAAATCAGAAAAGACTGAAGGTTCTTTACTTTGGATATATACTCGTTGTTTCTATAGTCTAAACAAAAGCAATTAGAAACAAGATACTTGAAAAAATATTCATATCAAGCTTGGAATTCAGTCAATGACTTTTTTGGGACACATCAGAGAACTATAGGGAAGGGAAAACTGCCACTCTAAAATCCAGAAAGAGAGGAGAATCCAGCAAATTTATACAAGATCTACCTTCTTGTGACAGAACTACTGGAGGGTAAACTGGTGAGGACACTCCAATGGTAATATGATGATGTACGAGAGCCTGAGTGTGGACTAGCATAAAAGTGAGAAACTCCTGAAGGGTCTTAGTCTGACGGGAGCCCCCAGAATCTTGTGAGTTTCATGGACTCCACCAGGTTCTTATGGTGAAAATCCAAGAAAAATCCTCTCATAGTTGTGGCATATAAGTAATTACTATGAAATATGCCCAAATCATTCTGTATAACAAAGACCTCCTTTCCAAGGGAAAAGACTTGAGCTTTACTTGAGCTTATCTCAGCAGAGTAGAAGGGGGGTGTTTGTCCCATTTCAGCCTGCTGTAGTGTTCCTGTCTCATCTATGGGGGTAACAAAAAGCTATATACCTCATGATAAAAACCTTTGGCACACTAGGAAGAGAAGGGAACTTCTTCAACTTGATAAACAGCATCTATAATTAACCTACATCAAACTTAATAGTGACAAATGAGATGTTTCCTTCTAAAATCAGAAACAAGGCAAGGATGCTACTACCATCACTTCTACTTAATATTGTACTGGAAATCCTAGCTGATGGAATAAGATCAAGAAAAAAAAAAGGAAATAGAAGATAGATTGGAAAGGAAGAAATAAAACTGTCTTTGTTCACAGATGACATGACTATCTGTGTAGAAAACTCCAAAGAATCAGCACAAAAACTCCTGGAACTAATAAATGATTATAGAAAGGTCACAGGACACAAAGTTAACATATAAAAGACAAATGTTTTCTTATATACCAGTGATGAATAATTGGAACCTAAAATTTAAAGCACAAAACCATTACATTAGCACCAAAATAAAGAAAGAAAGAAAGCACTTAGGGGTATATCTAACAAAATCTGACAAGTTCTAAAGGAGGAAAACCACAAAATGCTTATGAATGGAACCAAATAAGATCTTAATAAATGAAGAGATAGTCCAAGTTCATCTGCAGCAAAATAATATTATTAATATGTCAATTCTTTCCAACTTGACATATAGGCTCAACATAATTCCAAGTAAAATCCAGTAAAGGAATCCAGGGCCCCTTGGAGAAATGGCTATTTCTAGGGCTGAGGCAAGAAATACACATGATAAAGCTAGAGTTCCCAATGCTCAAACTGGAACAATTTAAGCACCATAATAAATAAATATTGGATTATAAGACAAAGAATTTAAAAATTCCCATATAGATAAATGATTCAATTAATAAATAGGGCAGAATAGACAAAGCTCCAATGCAGAAAATTCTAAATAATTTATGTAGATACTTCACTATCAAAAATATGGAACATAACTTTCTACTATATAAGTGTGGGGTTGTGCATAGTAGCCTCTTTCTAAAGAGTACAAGAGGAGAAGAAAGCTAAGTTTAGAAGAGAGAATTATAACAAACATCACTTCAGCCTGGTGCCTGGGGTTACCTTCAACAATAATAACTCATTTTTTCATGGTATGTACTCTTAATAAGATACGATGAAAACAGCATTTTATCTCTGTGATCTTCCTCCCCAAAATTCGTATCAGTCTAATCATGAGAGAAACATTAGAAAATTATCAATTCTGGGGAACCTGAGTGGTTCAGTCAATATAGCCTCTGATTCTTATTTCAGCTCAGCTCATGATCTCAGGGTCCTGAGACAGAACCCTGAGTCAGGTGCCATGCTGGACGTGGAGCCTACTCAAGATTCTCTCTCCCCCTCTCCCTCTCCATCTGCCCCTCACTGCTTTGTCACTCATGCTTGTGCTCTCTCTCTGTCAAATGAAAGAAATAGAAAAAGAAAGAAAGAAAGAAAGAAAGAAAGAAAGAAAGAAAGAAAGAAAGAAAGAAAAGAAAAGAAAAGAAAAGAAAGAAAGAAAGAAAGAAAGAAAGAAAGAAAGAAAGAAAAAAGTATCGAGAGACATTCCACAAAATATCTAACTAGCACTCCTCAAAGCTGTCAAGTCACCAAGAACTAGGAAAGTCCAAGAAACTATCACAGCCAAGAGGAGACTAGGAAACATGGGGATTAGGGAGAGTGGTGGTATCCCAGATGAGATCCAAAAAACAGACAAAGGAAATTGGAATGAGGTATGAACTTTAATTAATAATAATGTATCAATATTACCTCATTAATTGTAACCAACCTATCATGCTCATGTAAGAAGTTAATAATAGAGAAACTTGAGTCCTCATTATAGGAGGATTCTCTGTACTATTCACAATTTCTCAATGAATCTAAAAATGTCCTAAAATAAAAGGATTATTCAAAAGAATGGTAGGCTTAGAAACAGTAAAATTATGTGTAGAAATACACATAAAAACTTTATGTATTGATAAACTTTATCAAGCAGCCCATTTCCTTAAGAGTGTTCTGTTGAACAGTGGGAGCAAGGGCTCCAGCACCCCATTGTTCCAACTTGCTTCAAGGTTGTGGCCCTTAATAGGAGAAAAGGTCAGAACATAGAGGTCCACTCTAAGAGCCAAGATTATCAGGTTTTAGATTCTAGGCAAGATCTTGAGACATGTATTTTCACAGGTAAGAACAGCCTGAATTTCTACGACAGTTTGTAGGGAACTGAACTGTTAAACAAGTTAGCAGAGAACTGCCCATGACCATGCACTCTGCAATGGAAGCCCAGGCCTGCACCACAGACAGCGGGAGGAGAGGTGCATGACTACCAGCAGGGCGCACTCTCCAAAGCCCAGATCAGATGCCGCCATCGTGACACTGGGCATGAAAGACCCTCACAGAGAAAAAAGCAGGAGCAGGAGCTGTTAGGACAGGAAGCCCCAATGCTCCTTCCACTGAGACTCAGTCACTGCTATATAAACCATGTGACTGCTGTGTTTCCTTTCTCCCTTTTCCAAATGAGACTGTTTCATTGTAGTAATTGTGAGCTGATCTAAACCAACATAGTTATCCACAATTATGAGATTCTTTCTCCTGACTATTGGCTTCCAAAAGTTATAGGTAAATATAACCTATATGTTCACTCCCCAAAAATTTGCAAGACTGAAACCAATTTCTGCCACGTGTGCCTTTTATTACGTGACTATACAACATTTTCTATAAATGCAATGAAGTTTCAGTTCCTGTTCCTTCTAGTCCCTCTAACCATACCATGCATGGAAGAATCACCGGACACTAGCCACAGGATTCAGTTTATAGAGTTGGATTAACTCAAAGAACCTCTCCATATGTGTCTAAATACAGAGCTAAAGAAAATCCTACGCTTGGAGTGCCATTCCACAGAGAAATGGAAACAAATAGAAAGGAAAGTCTACAGAAGTCACTAGATTCTCAGACCCTATTCACGCAAGGGCAGAGATGAGTGTGTAACATTTCTAGACAGTATGCATACCTTGAACATCACTTATTTCACAAATGATTAATCATTTCTAAAGTTAATTATCTTAATAAATCACTTGGTGGTGAGATAAAGATAATTGAAGCTCTGGTCATAGTTGCAAGAGGAGGTAAGCTCTAGTAGATGAGGTGACAATTTTTCAAGTGCTTCAAATGTTAACCAATCACAGTGGTGTCTGGGTGGCCCAGTTGGTTAAGCATCTGCCTGTGGCTCAGGTCATTAATCCTGGGGTCCTGGGATCCAGTCCTGAATCACACTGAGCTCCCTGCTCAGGAGAGAGGCTGCCTCTCCCTCTGCCTCCGCCCCTCCCTTCTGCTTGTACTCTTTCTCTTTCTCAATCTAATAAATAAAATCTTTTTAAAAAATGTAAATTAATTACTCAACAGGATATATACACTAAGACTGACACACACACAAACAAACATAGCACTATTTCAATCAAGTTTCACATCTGCTTTTTCTCCATCATTGTGCACTGGATATGTAAGGGGCAGATAAGTTTGGGCTTTAAGTAGCTCAATAAGGGAAAACCTTATCGTGATCAATGAAGAGAACTGGTCATCACCTAGAACTTTTAAACTTTGAGTTGGTTGCTATAAAGAGATGATATTCAAGGATGGTCTCCTTGGAGAAAAGGGGAGTTCTCTAGTCTTCTGGCATTATGCATTTCTTTATTTAAAAAAATAAATGATTCTGGATTCTGTCTTCCTTCCCAATAATCTGCAGCCAGCCAGTTGGATGATAAGGATACCTTGAAAGGAACCTTTCTCAAAAAAAAAATAACCAACTGCCTCTGAATTCTCCAGGCATCAATAAAAGGACAAAGAGCCTAAAAGAATACACACACATACAAGAGTATAGTTTTAAAAATAATCACTTAAACACTAATATCAATATAACAGTTATACAATGCCAGGTAAACAATGACTTATAAAATACATTTTACAGGGCAAATCATTTTAAAATTTGATTTGCTAGCTAACCTCTTTCCAGTCTTTACTCAAATGACACCATCTCATTTAGGCCCTCTTTGGTTACTGTATCGAAAACTGACCATCTCCAATATTCCCTCAGCCTCTTTTCTTCATTATTTTCTTAGCTCTCTTTCTATGGATCATACTATATATTTACTTATCAGTATTACTGATATCTTCTCTTGAGAGTCTGACTTCTTGTTTATTTGGTTCATGATTATATTCCCAGGGCCAGATCCATATCTAAGACATAGTAGTAACTGCTCAGTTGTTGAATTAATTAAAATTACACTTTTCTCTTGTGGGTGAAATGACAGATCACCAGTGTGATACGTTATTTGTATATTCAAGAGGTAAAATTAGAAAAAAATAATGCAACACTATTTTGTAATTAAAAAAATCAATACCTTGAAAATTTATCTAAAGATCAAATGATGATAGACAATAAAATAAAGGAGGTTTAAGCAAGTTTACTCATGCATAACAGTACTAGTTTTCACTGTAGATCCATTACTTTCCCTACCCTCCTCTTGAAAGCATATAGCATTATGGACCAAATTAGTTGATGAGGGCACCTTTTACATTCAAAAAAATCATTTTTAAGTTTTTTTAAGAAAACCATAATAAATGTCAAATTAACATAGTAGCATTCTGTAATGAAATTTCTCCATTTGGAAGTACGCTATCAAAAAGTCCCTAATTATTATTCATTTACCTACTGTCTGATAAGATACAGACTGAAAGCAGAGAGTGATACAGAAAGAACATTTCTAATAAAGAAAAGAAGATAAACCGCAGTCATGACCAAAAGCCTAAGTTATCAAACATGTTCCAAACTGATAAATAGAAAAGCTCATCAATGCTGTTTCCCAGTAACATTTTCACTACTAGACACAGAATCAGAAAACATAAAGCATAAACATAAATTCCTGGTACAAAACGAACATTCACATTGAGAAGCCAGTACAATGTGATGAAGAGTGGAATTATTCTAGAATCATATCCTGGGTTTCCCACTTATTAGCTTTGGGTTCTTGGGAAGGTTACTTAACATTTTTGAGCTAGAGTTTTAGATTGTCCCTCTGCCAATGGAGTAAAGAGCATAAAGATGATACTTGCCTCTTCAGATTATTTTAAAGATGAATGGTATCATGCCTGTCAAGTACTTGACATAATGTCTGCATACCTTAGCAAACTGTGGCTTACCTTAACCAATCTGCAGCTGCACCACAAATCCCTGCATCAATGCATATCCTTTGCTGTACTGAAGACTAGGTTAAATTAGAAAGTACTAGAGTTGTAGTCAAAAGATTCCCATATTTTTTATGAAATTATTTATGAAAACTTGTTTTAAGATATCTATAATTAATCAGGATATTCCATGAATAGCCAGAGGTACATTCATAAGGGAAGAAAAAAATTCATTCTAAAGATGATATAATTGAAAACAAAGTGCAATAAAATATAAATTGCATAGGAAACAGATGATATAATGTTAATATCATAAAACAAAAATAAAGACACTTAAAATGAGTCAAAGTATAAACACTAGGATGAAGTACCCGTGTAAATTCATTTACTTAAAGGTAGAGACATATAGAGATGTCCTATAAGTTATCTGACCCTTTGCATGCAATCTAGGCTTCTACATCAAATTTCTCATTTATATTTCTTTGCTCTGCCTTTTGAGATTAATATTAGACAAGATGCTTGATATTAGAATTTCATCCTAGGAAATTTAATCCCCAACTAAATAATCTATTTTGCAGGTGGACCCCCAAGTGGCAATGATGTGATGATGTGATGGAATGATGTTTGGTCATGTAAGACTGGGTTCATTAAAAGAAAGTTTTCCTCTGTTTTGAAAGCTTTAAAATATAGAGTCCTGTCTACACTATTCTCCAAGTACTAAACTTGTAAAAGAGGGATACTTCTGCCTCTTTTTGTTTTCCAGCCTTTACTTACACAGCAAAACTGGCTGATTAGAGATAGATCTATGCCTCTCTAGCTCCAAATCCTTTACATTCCTTCTTGCAGAGAGAAAGTGCTTCTTGTGCCATTCACTTGCAAAAAGGAAAATAAGGGATTCTGAGATCAAAGGCTATTGATCACAATTCCAAAGTCAATGTCACATTTCTCATCCCATGCACCAAAGGACACTGGTTAATCTGAAGATAAGCAGACCAGACCCTGGGCTAGGCCATGATCACCAGCAAAACCATTGTTTAGCATCAACAATAATTCACCAAGGATCCATTACTACTGATAAACAATTAACCCACCTAGGATAAATACTGTTAATACAGCCTTAAGAAATACAACATATTTTAAAATTATATTTATAACAACAAATTCCACCTTAATTTTTAACCTATGTTCTATTGTTTGTTAGTAATAGTCTATTATTCCTTCAACGAGTATCTTTACAAAGAGACTTTACTTGACTGAGACTCTTAATAATGATTCTGGCACTCTTGATAAAACTAGCTTAGAATAATGAAGGTATTTTAAAAAGAAAAAAGTCTCAATGCCATAGCTGCATATTTGAAATAGGTTTAACGTTCTGGGGCTCCCTTTGCCTAGTTTGTTGGAAGGTTCAGGGCCTCTTCAGAAATGCTGAGGGTATATACAAACATTCAGTTTCTCAGAATGGAATTCAAATAGCTGATGAACCTACTCCTATTTCCTCTCATGGAGTGAGAGCCTGGCGGGAGAGTGGGAAGCCAGTTAGAATCAAGCGTAGGGTCCCGCTCAGTGGATACAATAGCAACTCAAGTGGATGACAGTGCCATTTGAAAGTGAGGTTACAATTTCTTTCCAATACATGGACTGCCCAAACACATCCTGAAGGTGGTCTCTCACACAAAAACCCCAAGACTTTTTTTTTTTCTTAAAGGGTTTTTTTTTCAATATGTTGTTAAGCATCAGGTATTTCTTTGCATTGAGTATCTTGCAGTAATTTCTTTGCCAGGAAATGTTTCACATTCCTTCTCACTTATCCTCATGACAATAATATATCCCAGAAGTATTTTCTGGAATAGATACTATAAATTAGGAAGAACATTATGCCACATTAATTCTAAAGAGATAATGTTATTGCCTAATTTAATAATATTTGGTAACCTGATTTGAGAATCATGACCATTCTAAAAAGTCATAAAAGAAATCATTTTACTGAACCAGAAAATAAATGGAATCAAACAACATTAAATGGAGTAACTTGAACACTGGAGAAATGGAAGAATAGTTCTTTGCTGTAGTAAGTCACCCAGGTTCTTTTATCAGGCAAGACCTTAAAAGTTCTCTTTTCCTACTGGGTGTCAGATATCATTCCTTACATTATAGGACAAAACTTTTTTCCTTAATAAGGGCTATAGTTGATTATTGCACAATCTGCTCATTAAAAAAAAATTCTATTCGAACCACTGTTTTGATTCCTCCATGATCACTAACCTTACTGAACTCATCGGGACATAATAGTGAAGCTACTCATCAGCCTTGATTTGCAGCCAACTAGACCATTTTTATACCCAACCAGATGGTGTTTTTTTGTGACAACCCAAAACTGGAAGAAAAAAGGAATCTAGGGAAAAACATGAAAGAAACCAAGATTTTTACAAATATTTGTTTATTTAGCCATCTTTTTTTATTATTGCTAATTTTAGAATTAGGAGACTATGTGGAAGGAACCCATGATTGTAAACATTAATTCTTAAACAGAGCTATGCTGTTGAATTAAAGCTGCTTGTGCGTGTGTTTTCACATAAAAATGTGCAATGTGAAAAATGGAAAGTATTTCATAGTGTTGCTGGCTAGATGGATGTGCTAATAATCTGGGTCAGCACACATGCCCCTATTCAGCAGCTCTGGGTGCACTGTGATGATTAGGAATGCTATTTTGAAAGGTGGAGCAAGAGGTCTGCCCTTGCATACACAAAAGTACAGTCCTAAGCAACTAGATGATAATTACCCACTCCCATTACCATTCTTTATAAAAGAATAAGCTATTAGTTGTAGAAAAATTACACACATGCATGGAATGTACTGGGAGAAATGACTGAGGACCATAAATATTACTAAATACGTAGACTACCCTAGCGTCATGAAATTATAAATGTATATAGTGAAAACTCAATGTCTGAAATCAACTCTTCACACATGAGACACCTAAAATGGTTTATATTTTTATGCCTTTTCATAGCTTGCTACCCATGTATTGCAAATAAAGCTTAACCTCATATATTCAGTCTACAGATTCTAAGTGACTTTGGAGGGGTCAGGATGGAGAGCAGGATTGAACACATTCTATTAGATCTTATGCCCATACTCTCCTGGTGTTCTCCTTCTTCCTTCTGACCAATTTTTCATATCCTATGGCCCCTTGTTTTCTATTCCAACGGTAGTTCTTCACCTATCAGAGTTCTGTATCTCAGGCAGGGAGTGTCACCCACCAGTTATCCAGGAAATTAATAAAGGGACTCTCAAATAATACATGTGTAGCCTCAGTGAAAAACTGCATCAAAGAATTGAGATTTACCAACATGAAATTATTTTAATAATAAGTGTGGAATGAATCAATTTTGAGGGGGGAGAGAAAAGCCTTTTCGAGCTGTGGAGATGTTCTAAAAAGATTCCCTAAAGGTCATCATTGACAACGCAGTGCACACCGTCATTATTTTCTTTTATCTCGCTCTATAGTGGTTGAGGGGACACATTTTTCTTTTCTTCTTTAAAAGACATTTAAAAGCAGTGTTCCAGTTTCACAGCCAGCATCTTCACACCATTCGAAAGACATACAGTCAATCATAACCCCAAAGAGGAAGCAGAAGGTTAGTTTTCACTTAAGTAAAGTTTAGTGAAAAGCCAACAGATCAGTGTGATTATGGCCAGATCAATGATGCATAGTTCTGAAAGGTTTTACACAAGCAGCAGTCTTAGGATGCAGCTCTAAGGAGCAGGTAGGTCAGAAAAAAACATAAACGCAATGCCCAGCACATGTACCTCCCTTTGGGTCCATAAAGAATCTGACCAGATTGTCTAACGGGAAGCCATTCTCGCCACAGGGGCAGGGTTGAAGTGCTTCCATTTCCGATGACTGCATTTCAGCCTTGAGTATATCAGCTCAGGTTTTCTGCTGGTCAAAGTCACAAAAATTCTGGTCGATATCTTTTATGAGGAATGACAAATGTAAAAAGATAAACTCGACTGTGTCAGATAAACTATATGGGCTTTTACTAGATCCCAAGCAAAGATTTAACAATGTGTAGTCAATTTCAAAGTCTTCTGCTAATTCAAGGAAACAAAAGCTCTCACTAAAAAGATTTCAACCAGGCTGGAGACTATTGTGTTCAGGCTAGGGAAACCTTGAGAGCTGGATTTTTTAGATATGAACTGTTACAGAGAACTTCTTTTTGAAAAGTTTCCTGTGACTGATCAGATAAATGGGAACCACGTCAAAGTTTGCCTTCAGAAGAGATCAATTTTGAATAATCAATCTGGGGCAGAGTACTTTTGGAGTTCTACTATCTCAACTTTAGGAAAAAAAAAAAAACACAGGGACTTCTTTTTTTAGAATTTACAAACAATGTATTTTAAGAGTAACCATCCTCAATCTCTCCTCTAAACAGTGGAAAGATTCATTCTTCACTTTTACCTACATGTGTTCTAAACTATCTCTAGGTTATCTCAAAAAACAGGGATGGGGGGATTTCATCTGCCAGAAGTCTATCTGGAGAGGCTACTTACTTTTTTGAGCATTAAAAAATTACAAACTCAAACTCCTCACCCCCATTAACATAAGCATGTGAGGTTCCTATCTAACCATGTTTTTAAATCATAGAGCTGAGCTAGGAATGTTTTCCTCTTTTCTTTCCTTCTCCTTCCTGTCTCTTTCTCTTTCCTTCTCCCTCTCCTTCCAATTCTGAATACAGAATTCCAATACTGGTCATAATAAATTGTAACCGTTTTATTCTATCTCACCAACCTTATTTAAAATTAACTTCCATTTGGAAGCCACACACAGACACCAAAGACATCACAAAAGGGCCTGCAGGATGTGCTGCGTGGATTCTAATTGCAGCTATGTCACCACCTGCCATGGGACCTTGGCGCAGCCACAGCTAATTCCATCTAAAATGTCACAAAATTATCTCATTCACTAGCATGCACAGCCGAATAAAAAAGCCTTTATTTGGTACTTCAAAGCAACAAACTCTAGTTCAATGTTTTCATTCAAAATAACCTTAAAAATACCAGTATGGGGATCCCTGGGTGGCGCAGCGGTTTAGCGCCTGCCTTTGGCCCAGGGCACGATCCTGGAGACCCGGGATCGAATCCCATGTCGGGCTCCCGGTGCATGGAGCCTGCTTCTCCCTCTGCCTGTGTCTCTGCCTCTCTCTCTCTCTGTGACTATCATAAGTAAATAAATAAAAATAAAAAAAAAATTTTTTTAAATACCAGTATGTGTAAACAATTATCTTTATATGCTTTGGCATGCACAAAAAAAAGTTGGTACTCCACTGTTGCAGTCAAATTGTACATAGGTACCCCCAAGTGTCAAAGTAAGTCCAAGGCTCTTGCGTCCATATAGCACACCTGTGCTCTAGATAATAGTGAAATGAAAATGACTTCTATACAAATGTCCTTAATAATGAAGAAAAAAGGAATATATAATACATAACCAAAATAGAGTTTAAATTCAACGTTGTTCACATTTTTCCAAGCTTCAGTAGCTTTTAAAGAATGATTTCAGGGGCTACATATCCCGTAGAAAGCATCAAATCAAAAGGATTGACCATTAAGTTTAGCAGCATGATTCATTTTATCAACTTCCCTCAGCCTTCTAATACTCCTTTTCAAAAATTGTGCAAACTGTGTGAGACTGTGCGTGTATTAAATTACACCATTATGTCCTTAGAGGAAATATTTTCTATTATTCAGGCAAGGAATGATCTTTGCTCAACCATGACAGGTTCACAACTAGCTGATCTAGAATTTCTGGTTGGTGCTCAACACAAGCCAGTCAAACCCTTAGCGATGAAAACAATTATTTCTAAGGAGTTTTACTGGTGCAATATCCTTGGTTCAAAATAATATGGAATCTTAGAGAAGAAAGATCTTCTCTAAGGTAGCTGTTTATGTTGCTTCCTGCAATAAAAATAACCTTGGTTATAGAAACACACAAAAATGATTTAAATGCAAAATAAAAGTGATTTTCTCATTTGTGGCTAAATTTTTTTTTAATTTAACTCTAGTTCCATGAATTGAATTGATTTATCAGTCAATAATACATGTTCTCTTACTGGATAAAGTAGATCTATCTACAAAGGAGCTGTCGGACTACTGCCAACAGTATAACTACATGCAGTGGGTCAGAAGATAATTAAGCTTAAGAATTCTTACAAAATATCTTTCATTGTTCTGTTTATGCTGACATGTATTGCTACACTCTCTTCCAAAGCTTTTTCTTTCATCTAACTTGAAAAATTTATTTAACTACAATATTACTCTTTCCCCAATAAAACAAAATAGAGATCCTAAGGATGTTCTTTTATCACAATTTCTTCCAATGCTGAGTTCTAGCAAATTCAACCTCTGGCAAAACAGTGATAAAACCCAAGAATTTTCAGGAAAAAAGTGTGTATTTTACTAATGCAGACAAATCAATTGCCTAAACAATGATTCATAAGGCAAGAAATAAAATAAAACAAATTGTTCTTTCAAACAGATATTGAAGTCAGGAAACAATTCATGCTTAGACCTGAAATATTAGTCACAGCCCTGTGACCTCTCACCTTCAGTGATAAAATACACAGGTCAGAATTGACAATACATACTCATGGCTGATCATGGCTGCTAGTTATTGATCAGAGGAGAAAAAAAGTACTTTGCAGGAAAAACATTGCTCTGAATTACAAACATCCATTCTCTTGAGACCCAGCAACTCTCTGGGCTTCTCCCTTTGGAACTGGAAGCAAGAAGTGAGTTCAGCCAGTATTTAATATCAAGTGAATGTGGTGTTTAATCAATAGTCTTCTGCATTGTTCCTCGATGTGGAAAGCAGTGTCTATTCATTCAGCAAAGGTTAATGCCAAGGGTCAAGTGATTTCACACTCTCGGTAGGATTCACAACATTGCAGTAGTTCAGATGCCCTAGACAATGATGACTCAGTTGGACTGATTTATTGCCACTTGAGGGCCCTGCTTAATACTAAAGTGCTCTCTTATGATAATACCTCAGAAAATAGCACTGATAAAAGAGGAGGCAATAATTACCTACATTTTGAGGTAATGTCTTCATTTCTAACATCCTATAAAGATGTAAGGTCCATTTTAAATGATCTGCTTCTGGTATTAGCAAGCCATTTAAACGGGATCTTATCAGCATCTTCTCTTTTATGAAATACACCACAGAAGAAATTCAGTAACCCTATGATACAAATGTAAATTATAAGTAATACATGATTCAACATATGTTTTAGGTAATCCTTTTTAAATATTTACTTATTGTAATATTTTTCATATTAGACAAGAAGAAAGAAAAAATATTCGCTGATGGGAGAAAAAATATAACTGAATATAGTTAATTCCATTAAATAAGGGAGACATAGTTTGCAATTTGATTTCATTCTTTTTGACCAATTTTACCACATGACAGGCAGACTAAAAAGACCTGCCTATATATTCATTCTAAATGTGGTTCACTTAAAGCAGCATTAGTTGAGGTCACTGTTTTAAACCAGAACACATTTGACTATGTCAAGGGTCCAATCTTTAACATGTTAGCATCCATGATTATTATTCGGCAATGTCTCATTCCAGATGTGTTTTATATAATGAAAGAAGTTCAAATGTCACCAGGAAAACAGTGTGAGAAGAATTAATTGGAAAGCTTATCATAGGAAAGTGATTTAGAATCCAGCTTTCACTAATATATCTCTGGATGACGAATATACCAATCAATTAGTAAAATAAAATAAATTCTGTAAAATTATCTAAAGACATCCTATCATTACAAGTGGAAGAACATTTGAAATAGTTTATTATATCCCATTCCAGATGATTAGTATGTAAAGCACTCTAATATAAATGTTCTGTCTTCTACTCCCTCTTTTCACAGGAAATATGGGATTTAAAACTCTAATCCAAACTACTTAAAACAATGATTAATTCAGAAATCCTACTTCAAACTATTTTAAACTATTTAAAAATATATGTGAAGTGTTACAGATGAGTTAAAAATACATTTTTATTCATTTAATTCAAGAACACATTTTTAATTCTCAATGACAGTTTGCCTTAAAACACACAAAATGGGTAACAATCAGTACTTCTGATGTGATCAACAATTTCATTGTATAGTGACTACTTGTATGATGTCCAGAGGCCTAAATTTACCTTTTAATCGAACTTATCCTCAAAGGATGATGACTTGTCTGCAATTCTTTCCCAATGAGAATGATTTTATAGGCCATATATTTCAAGACCTGTAATAGAGGAAAGAAGGAAGAATAATTTAATAAAGCTTTTGAAAATAAGAAGAGCAACCAAACAAACTAAATGCATTGGGTTTTTCTTGGCAAAAATAGCATTAGTAAAAAAAAAAAAAAATAGCATTAGTGACCTAAATACCCTATAGAAAAGATTGTGAGTCAACAAGATTGAATGTTTCAAGAATATTCCAAAAGTGTTTTTCCACAAATAGCTTTCCCATACTCTATGCTTCAGGCTAAAGATATTTACTGAGAAATATATATCAGTTAGTTCCAATGGGAATAAAACAAGTAGCCTAAAAAGAATGTGCATGTCTAATTTTGCACTTCAAACATTACTAAATAAATTATAAATAATGTCATCATTTTGAATGGCTAATAAAATATTTGCATTCTTTGAGTTTTGCAATTGTATCTACACACATACAATGACCAGAATAAAATGTGTTATGTTACTATTTTACCCATAATCATAAGTATGAAATATAAATAATTGTTCATGTTTCAGTGTGACTAAGAAAATACACTTTCAAGAGTGCACTTCTTATTTCAATAGCAATTATTTCTTCAACTTCTGCCAAAGTATTTTTTTTAAATACGAGTGGTCAGGTTTTTGTGTTCTTCTTTTATATGTTCATATGTGTAAAAAAAAAAAAAAAAGATATATATGAATCTCTGTTAAAACAACTCCTCTCTTAGAAATTTAAAGACTATTTAGAACTTTAAAAAAATTATCTCTTTTCAACCATGTACACTCATCAGCTGTAATTCAAAACCCCTTAATGCTGATTTCTGTGCCTTAGGTTAGAATTATCTTGAGAACCATACTTCTCTCAATAAAAACATCACTTAGGTCAGGACAGCAAGCTTAATGGGCTGATGTTTTGATGATTACTGTACAACATATCTGTAGCTAACTCACTTCAAAATATCAATTTCAAAATCACTAAGCAGGAAAAGGGGAAAAAACATCATTCCCTTCATGTTTTTGAAACTATTAAAGGTTTGCATGAAAGCTTTATTCAAAAGTCCAAACTATTATTGTAATAAAGTTGCCAGATATCCTAATGAAATAAATTTTCTTTAACAATGTTCTCCAATTAGTCACAAAACAATAATAAAATATATTATGTTTTACTTAATACAAGGACAACACACTGTTCATCTTACAAAAGTAAGAAAATTCAGTGCAGCATGGTGACTATAATAAACAAGACTGTATTACATACTTGAATGTTGCTAAGAGAATAGACCTTACAAGTTCTCAGCACAAAGAAGTGGTAATTATGTGAGATTATAGAAGTACTAACACTACTGTGATAATCATTTAGCAATATATGTGTATCAAATCATGTTGTACACCTCAATAAAGCCGGAAAAATATTTTTAAGTCCAAAAAAAGGAAATTCAAATAGCCAAAAAATAAAATTACAAATATCTTTAGTCTCATCTCCTATTTATTCATGCATCCAGTCTTTTGTGCATGTATGTACCCAGATATAGACATACACATACTATATGTATGCTTATGTAAAAAAATCTAACATATGTGTTCATAATAGGATCAGAGTGGTCCATATTATTTTTAAACTTAATTTTTGCTAGCAATTTACTGTGAATACCTTTGCATATCCTTATGTATACTTTTGTATCATATTAATTATTGGTATAATATACCAAATTTCACTTACCACAATAATCTAATTAGCCATTTTTCCTTCTTTTAAGCATTAAAATCATTTTCCTCTTACTACTATTATAGATAAGGATGTACCAAACCTATTTCTAACAAAATTCTTTTAGAAAAAAATCAGAGACTCAAAGCAAAGAAAAAGTCATAAAACTTTAGACAGGTTAGAAGAATAATCACTCAGGTGCCTGAGTGGCTCAGTCAGTTAAGCATCTGCCTCTAGCTCAGGTCATGGGAGCTCCCTGCTTAGTGGGGAGTCTGTTGCTCCCTGTCCTTCTTCCCCTACTCATGTTCTCTCTCTCCCATCTCTCTCCCTCTCAAATAAATAAAATTTTAAAAAATAGAAGAATCACTGGTATGGAAATTTCATTGTTAACTTTGTGAAGCAAATAGAGAATGGAAACATTTTTGAGTGTTTTAACCACTTAACTCCCCAGATACAGTAATACACTCCATAGTAGCCTTTATATGTTCTAATACTTTTTTTAAGTCAATAACTAGTAAGTTTCCACTCACTATTTTGCTCAAAAAGTTATTTTTAATTGGCAATACTGATATAACCATCCTCAACCACATAATGGGAATTTATGAGAGTTTCACCAGTTTATAAAGGTTAAATAAAGTGTAAAAAATATGTAACATTATACAACATTCTAGATTCTTAATTTGGTAGCTATTTTAAAGATACAGCTTGACTTCATTATTGACATCATATATTACTCAGTTGTACAATATTTAGTAATAAAATGAAAAAGTATCAGAAAACAAATCTTATTTATATGTATTAAAGTCAGCCTGGTTAAAAAATTCAAAATAAAAACTCATTATTTCTGAATCTCAATATAAACCAAACCCCAATTAAAACTTTTGTTAAAAAAAAAAACAAAAAAACTTTTGTTATAATTTGCTTTCCAAATGGTTGTCTACTCTGACTTTTAATGAAAGAATTTAAGTATTTACATATTACCCTTTGTTTATTTGACATTCATTAATTAAAAGCTCACTCTATTTTTTATATGTGCTTATTACAGTTGTCCTTTATTCCAAAGATATTTTTAAAAAAATAAAAACTCAGTCTCACATGAACCCATCAGTAGTTATCTAACATTTATTATTCATTTCCTACATTTTTACAGATGATAGTTTTAAAAATAATTGTGTTAAACTGATATTTAAAAATCAGTGCCAAGAGGCACCTGGGTGGCTCAGTTGGTTAAGCATCTGCCTTTGTCTCAGATCATGATCCCAGGGTCCTGGGATCGAGCCCTGCATCAGGCTCCCTGCTCAGCAGAGAGCCTGCTTCTCTGAAGGCTGCCTCTGGCACCGCCCCCCCCTGCTTGTGTTCTTTCTCTATCTCTCTGTCAAATAAATAAATAAATGATCTTTTTTAAAAAATGAGTGCCAAAACCAAGAGGCTAGTAGTTTTTAAATATTACCACTCATGAAAAATTTTATGCAGGATTGTTAATATCAATAAATACTACATACAAAAGTATTAAAAGGTTAAAGTAACAGAATTTCCTGGGAAGCAAATGTTATTTATATCTCAACATAATGTTGTTCATGAGTTTTATTTTTAGGTCAATAATTGTTTTGAGATCAATAATTGTCCAAATTATCCAAATATATCAAAAATTCTATTAAATAGGCCAATGAAAAAATTGAGATTTGTCATTCTGTCCTTTGACCCAGTATTAGAAATTAGACATGACATTCATCTTTAGACAAGTCACAATCTTGCTGGCATTTAGGAAGAGTTATAAGCTTTTAAGGTATCCTTTTCTTGGTTAGTTCTAAAAAAAATTGTCACAGTATAGTTTACATTTTAATTCACAGGCTACTATTTTCATATATAAATTTAAAAATTGTGAAAAATTGGGATACTCCACCAAATTATGTCATATAGAGCCAAAATGGTTTTGAATATATATTTAAAAGATGTTCCTTTATTTTAGCTTACTTTTCAGGTATTGCATTCAAGAAGAAAACACATTTATAATGGTTATATAGATTAAGATAGGCAAGATTATATAATGGAAGTGAGCAATACCCAGATATTAGTACCCAAATTTTCTTTCTAACACTCTACTTGGCCAACAGGTGGATAAGAGGTTCTGTTTATTGCAGAGACCTTAGGCTCTAGGTTTCCATGGCCAGAGTGCCAAAGGGAAGACAATGTAACATAACACACACTTCTCAAGCCATTTGCCAAATCTATATTTTACATACCTAATTCTAAAGGGGCAGAAAACTGGAAGTATTGGTGACTGGGTCTAATTCTAACACAAAAGCTTACCAAGTTTAGCAGGTGATGAAAATGCACTTTATTTGATAAATAAAGTCATTGAAAAAGCAGTGTATACCATAAAGAGGGAAAAGGTTAAAAAAAATCTCTTTCAATATACTTGTGTATCATTGAGCGATTGGCATAAAATAACCATGATTAAATGTTAGAGAATTAATGAATGGTGAATTAATGAATGAGTTTTTTAGTGAGTAAATAATCACAAAACTTTCTCGCTGAGAAAAAGACAATAACATCATGAAGGTAGTTCTGTTACTATTTGAGAAATTGGCCAGGCAGGAAATTTAATGAAGGATCCAAAATTATCTATTTAGTAGCACAATAAATTAATTTTTTGGCATTGTGTGGACTGAGCATGAGGAAATAAAGTATTTTTCTTACTTTCCTTTTAAGATAACTCTCTGTTCAATTAAACAAGTTTTCCCCCTCAGTACCGCCCAAATGTGCTATACTTTTTTTATTGTGCCAAAATAATAAAATTAAAAGTATAATGCCATTCTTGGCCACGCCCTAGCATTAGAGGACTTTTCAGTCAGGACAGGAGACAAGCATGGAAACATCTGACTATAATATAAGGCAGAATAAGATAAGTACAATAACACAGATTTGAACTGGTCCCAAAACATGAGTATTTTATGCCACAGACATTTTAATTCATCATCCTTCAATACAAAATTTTCACAGCTCAAATGTATCTTCTAATTATATAAGAAAAAGTAACCCCAAGTGGTATCCCTTAACAGTAATACAGCCTTAACATTCCCTATGTAAATCTGTAGAAAGCTTTCTCAGGTTTTAAGAAAAAAACCAGATGCTGACATAATTTTATGATTATGTCTGGTAGTCTTTTTTAAGTCTTAAGGTACCCTTTCATAGACACGTGTGTACACACACACACATGCACACACACACCTGCACACACACATATGCACACAATTAACTTCTTTGATAGTTAATAATTCATACAGGGACAAATTTCACTAATTTAAATGTGATGGACACTGGCAAATATAGTCATTTCTCCATGTGGCAAATGGCTCTCATCAACTGTTAAAACAAATTACCCCCTTCTTGAGGTCATTTTACATACAGGTTTTGGGTTTTTCCGTCTGCATTAACAACAACAAAAGGGCATTTAATGTCATCTGTGAGCATAAGATGTGATGATACTTACTCTAAAGAACACATTTGTTAATCACCTCGCAACTATGAACCACCAGTTCTCAAAACTGTGAATCATCCTTAATCATTTTTTTAAATGAGGTTGGTGCTGTTTCAAACATCCATTTTGCATGATACTTAGGCCACAGAGAAGACCGTGTGCCCTTCCACGCATCTTGGCAGGAGAGCTAAAATATCAGTCTGTGGATTTCATAAGGCTCGTTCCTACTACAATTCCATGATACTACGCTGAATACCACTGCAAAGAAAAAGTTATTCTCTGCCTTAGGCAATAGCAGGCAAGGATTATATCAAAAAGAAAGGAAATAGAGAATGCTGCACACACAATGCAATATTTAATTCTGGGGGAGGGTACTAGCTGGACTTTACGACATATATACAGAAATTCATTTCTGAGACCATGCAGAAACATCCGTTTAAATCCATATGCATGTTTGAATCAGGCTCAAATTCAGTAATGAAGCTATTATTGATTCTGTGGAACATGACTTCAAATCTGAGCAAATACTGAACAAACTACAAGGAGCTCTTAAACTCTGGACGTATGTACCTAGACATCTCAATTTAACAACCAGACATACATTAAACAGCATTAATAGCCAGGCACTTAATGGATCAATTCCCACTGTTTGTGTAATGTGGAAATAAAAAAGGCTTATTAAATGACAAGCTTTCCCTGGTTTGTGCTAATTAATTATACACCGCATCTGACTGCTAATTTAGTGGGAAAATGCAGCCCCAAACCACGGTTTCAGCTTGAACTTTGCCTCAGCATCACCCAGTTCAGCACACAGCGCTGCTGCAGCCTGCCTCTGAACGACACCAGTATTAAATTAGAGCACAAGGCCATCAATTTAATAAGTGCTGTAGCAGGTAATTTGAATAAGGACATATTAGTATTCCACCAATGCACAACTAAAAGCAGCTGACCTTTCAGACCAAAGAAGATCCTTGAACACATTCAGCTGAATCTGAGAACACAGTAATAATCTGACAGTGGTGAGAGTGCCAAGAGAGACGTTTACGATCCTGGACCCATTACTATACATCAGGCTCTCCGTGGTATTACGAACAGTTTATATACCTCGGCCTCTCATTTTGCTCTCACTCCCTGCCATGAAAGAATATAAGTAGGATGAAAGTTAAAAAAAAAAATCTTTTCAATGACGTTTTGAAACTTGTCTTACTTTTTTGGATCTATGGTACAAAGAACCCAAAACCCAAAACTAATCGATGTACGTGTAAATCAGATCTGGGAATACACGTAAGAAATGATCAATTACCTAAAATATGAGGCAAACCCAACATTAGCAAAAATAAACGTGCATCTCTTAGAGAAACAACTGCTGTGAAACAACAAGGAACTATGGCACCCCTAGAAGGGATAAAAGCATTGGCCCAGGAGTGACATTAGAATAGGGTTTGTATCCCTGCTCTGTCACACTCACCATCAAACCTGCAGGAACTGAATTTAGTGAATTCAGTTCAACAGATGTTTATCAAGTCCATAACATACAGTGTTGTAAGCCCTAACGTTATAAAGATGAGAAGATTTGATCCCTGTTTTCAAGGAGATCAAAATCTAGCAATGGTGAGGGAAACATGCACTATTAATCACAATACAGAGTGAGAGGCACCTTGAAGCAGAGAACAGTGATGAATTTTGCCTGGTGGTTTCCAGGAAAGGTTCTCAGACATGGCGATAGCAAGCAGTGCTAGACATTGTGAATTTTTCCCCAGCACAGAGGATGGAATGCTATCTGATGGGAAGTACTCATCAAATGGAAAAACTATGGCATTGGAACAAGAATAGACACTGGGTTAGGTTGAAGGTGTGAGTAGTTATAATCATGTGACCCTGTATGCTTGAAAATGGCTTCTTTGTACGTATAAACATAATGTATTAGTGGTTTTGAGAGAAGATTTTGAGGAAGAGGCTCAAATGCTTACTTTCTTGGCCTCACAAGAACGCTGTAGGCCAAAAACACACCTAGAGTTCCACCCAAAGGAGGGGATACTCAACTAAGCCAATGGTGTGTGATCACCACACTTGGGTAATGGGTTGCCCCCCCCCCCCAGGCTCTCTTTCTTTGGAGGGGAAGAAAATAGGAAAGATGTTATTACAGATCTTAAATCTACTTGATTTTTTTTTTAAACTTTGACACCATACCTACTTCTAATTACAAAATACTTCTTTCACATTCTGTGACCAGCACAGGTACTTACACAGTATGTACTAGAGCTACCTTACTGCTTGTTTGTAGCTGTCTCTGTTTTAATTAGTTGTTGCCCATGCCTTACAAGTTTTTGGATATTTTGAGTATCATCCACATTAGCCACAGTCCCAGCCGAAAACAGATGACACACTCAAATGAGGTAACTGAAAGAAAGAAGTATTTAGAAAGTGCAGGTAGCAGTAAAAGAAACATTGAGGTATAGCACAGTGTCTTGGAGCTAGTAATTGTGGGCTGCAGCCACCCTTAAGACAGAAGAGGCAGAAGATAAAAGAGCCAATATTTTGCCATTGCAGCAGGGCCCAATCTGATGAAGAAAAACTGATTTCACTGAGCTGTCACCTTTTGATCTTCTGCAGTATCTCTCATGGGCCATGCCCAATCAGAAGCTAAAGTCTAAGAAAGCCGATGGATGCAGAACTAAAGGTGCTTTGTACCTACAGGGCACCAAGCAGAGAAGAGAGTAGTAGAGAGCAGCTCTGGAAGGGTGAGGGAAACATATCTAACACCTATCTTGCTCCTGCTTGTATTAACTGAGTTATATACCAGCATGTTGAAACTCACAATGGAGAACACCCTTAGTCCAAGTCAGTCTTCTAGGTTTCTAGGGTCCCAGACAGTCTATGTCCCAGGAATCCTACTTCTAATCTTGCCTTTGTCTGGAAATAGCCCATTGTCAACAGCTTTCTGAAAATGTGAGTTGCCTATTAAAGCATGCTGTTCCTCTGGACTACTCTCTTTGTAAATGATAGCTAAAGCTAAAAGTGGTTTTTGTACTGGTGGCTCCTAATATTCATGTATGCTCCTTTCAGTTAACTTTTGAAAATTGCCTTCTTTGTGATGCAAAGCTGAACCAAAAGAAATATCAGTAATGAGAGTTTTTGAACCCTACAAAATCATGTGGCAGCCTGCCGTTGCAGCCAGTAAAAGTAAAATGAGAAGCCCTGCAGGCTAGGACTAGGATAGTGGCATGGAGAGGTGATGGGGAGAAGATGACATATTCTACAAGATGGGACTTCATGACGATTGAATTTGGAGGATGAGGTAAGAGTCATGAATAAGTGGTATGAGTGACTGATTCGTTGCATAAAAATTCAATTAGTCAATATGAAGAACAAAGGGAAATGTGTAGGCTTTATAAACTTCATGAACCAAGTTTAGTTTTTCCTTATTAACTAAAATGCAACAATAAGAAAGCAATTAAATTTTCAATGATTTTTCAGTAGTACCTTTCAGCAGAATCACAGGAAGGAAACAAGTGACATTTGGAAATCCCTCAAGAAAACTCTACATTTTTTGAGTGATGTAAGACCAGAATAAATCTACCCCATCCTAAATGACCTAGAGCCTCTTTACAACATTCTGAAGATGAGGTTATCTTAGTAAGAACATTGAGATATCTTAAATAACTGCCATTGTCATCCTTAGTTATAAGCTACAAGGTGAGGGAGGAAAAACCCTCACTTGAGTATTAAATTTTAGTAAGACACAGGAAATGAAGGACAAAACACAAACATACCTGAAGTAGCATAGAAAAGTATATTCAACATCAGGCTCATGTATATTCAACATCAGACTACAGATACAACACTCAGTGTTATGCTAAGTGAAATAAGTCAGAAAAAGACAAATACTGTATGGCCTCACTTATAAATGGAATCTTTAAAAAAAAATCATAGAAAAAGAGATTGGATTTATCAAGGTGGTGGGGATTGGAGATAGGTGATCACAAGCTACACATTTCCAGTTATAAGACAAGTAAACACTAGGTGTGTGATGTACAACATGATGACTATAGCTAACAACTGCTCTATGATATACTGGAAAGTTGCTAAGAGAGTAAATACTAAGAGATTTAATCACAAGGAAAAAAATCTTTTTTTTCTTCTTTTCTCTTTATTTATCTATATGAGATGATGGATAGCTGAACACTTCTGGGGTAATTATTTTACAATACATGTGAATCAAACCACCATATTCTATGCCGTGAACTTATACGGTCATGTATGTCAATTATTTCTTTTTATATAGTTAATTTTTCATGATGCCTGTGTTTAAAAACTGGCTTGCAAAATTCCTGAAAATTCAACAATTAGTTTGCAAAAGCTCATACATCCAATATATCATACAACTATTTACTATTTACTATTTACTCAATTATGTCTTACTAAAACTGGAACAATTTTGGGTGCCTGGGTGGCTCAGTCAGGTCATGACCTCATGATCCTGGATTCAGGCCCCTCATAGGGCTCTCTGTTCTGTGGGAAGTCTGCTTTTATCTCTCCCCCTGCCTTGCACTTGCTCTCTTGCTCTCTCTCTGTGTGTCAAGTGAATGAATAAAATCCTTTTTAAAATACATACATACATACATAAACAAACTGGAAAATTTTATTGATGAAGGATACTAGGAGAAAAGCAAAAGAAATGAGAGAGACCCACCTCACACTGAGGCACACCTGTACAAGGCCTGCAGAAGTCTGAGAGCATGACAGAGGAGGAGAACTAAGAGAAATATTCTAGGTGCTCTGGGCCCCATATTCACCTATACAGAAATTAAGAATGAGCTATTATATATCCTAGGGACATTAAAGAATAATAATGAGATATCCTGAACAATCTTAGGCAAATAAATGTGATGACTTAGATGAAATGAACAAAGACATTGAAAAAATTTATATAAACTGATCCAACAAATAAAAAATTGAAATAGCATTTTACCCATTGAAGAAAATGAGTTCACAATTCAAAAACATCCTAATTCTTGAACATGATAGAGTAAAAGGTTCCAATCACCACCTCACTCCACCCTCAGAAGAGTAGATAATTCTCTGAGATTGCACAGAGCTGGGAAATGTTTGTGTTCCTATCAGTCAGAGCAGTAAGATACCATAATTCTAGTAAGATGAAGTATCTAGTAAGATACCCTCAGAAGGGTACCTCCCAGAAATGAAACTAACTCAGCCCTAGTCTAAAAGATGCCCTGGACCTTCACTAACAAAGCATAAAAGCCCCAATAGTTCATTTTTGCTTTTGTTTCTTTTGCCTTCGTGGATGTATCTTGCAAGAAGTTACTGTGGCCGAGTTCAAAAAGGGTGTTGCCTGTGTTCTCCTCTAGGATTTTGATGGAATCTTGTCTCACATTTAGATCTTTCATCCATTTTGAGTTTATCTTTGTGTATGGTGCAAGAGAGTGGTCTAGTTTCATTCTTCTGCATCTGGATGTCCAATTTTCCCAGCACCATTTATTGAAGAGACTGTCTTTCTTCCAGTGGATAGTCTTTCCTCCTTTGTCGAATATTAGTTGACCATAAAGTTGAGGGTCCACTTCTGGATTCTCTATTCTGTTCCATTGATCTATGTGTCAGTTTTTGTGCCAGTACCACACTGTCTTGATGACCACAGCTTTGTAGTACAACCTGAAATCTGGCATAAGAAGTTTTTGCACAGCAAAGGATACAGTCAACAAAACTAAAAGACAACCTACAGAATGGGAGAAGATATTTGCAAATGACATATCAGATAAAGGGCTAGTTTCCAAAATCTATAAAGAACTTATTAAACTCAACACCAGAGAAACAAACAATCCAATCATGAAATGGGCAAAAGACATGAACAGAAATCTCACAGAGGAAGACATAGACATGGCCAACATGCACATGAGAAAATGCTCCGCATCACTTGCCATCAGAGAAATACAAATCCAAACCACAATGAGATACCACCTCACACCAGTGAGAATGGGGGAAATTAACAAGGCAGGAAACAACAAATGTTGGAGAGGATGTGGAGAAAAGGGAACCCTCTTACACTGTTGGTGGGAATGTGAACTGGTGCAGCCACTCTGGAAAACTGTGTGGAGGTCGTTCAAAGAGTTAAAAATAGATACACCCTACAACCCAGCAATTGCACTGCTGGGGATTTACCCCAAAGATGCAGATGCAATGAAACGCCGGGACACCTGCACCCCGATGTTTATAGCAGCAATGTCCACAATAACCAAACTGTGGAAGGAGCCTCGGTGTCCATCGAAAGATGAATGGATAAAGAAGATGTGGTCTATGTATACAATGGAATATTACTCAGCCATTTGAAATGACAAATTCCCACCATTTGCTTTGACGTGGATGGAACTGAAGGGTATTATGCTGAGTGAAATAAGCCAATTGGAGAAGGACAAACATTATATGGTCTAATTCATTTGAGGAATATAAAAAATAGTGAAAGGGAATAAAGGGGAAAGGAGAAAAAATAAGTGGGAAATATCAGAAAGGGAGACAGAACATGAAAGACTCCTAACTCTGGGAAACGAACTAGGGGTGGGGGAAGGGGAGGTGGGTGGGGGTTGGGGGTGAATGGGTGGCGGGCACTGAGGTGGACACTTGATGGGATGCACACTGGGTGTTATTCTGTATGTTGGCAAATTGAACACCAATTAAAAAATAAATTTATTTTAAAAAAACAAAGCATAAATGCAACCTTCAAATGAATCAACTGACCCCCCAAAACTTAACTGCTTGACATTTTTTAAATCCAATACTTAAAGAAATGTAACAAAATTCTATGCCCTACACCAAAATATTCACAAAAAGAGAAGGAGGGACTGTCTTGCATCAAATCAAAACTATTAATTATATACAGCAGCTGGAAAATATGACTCATAAACAGGAGAAAAATCAATACAAACAGATCCAGAGATGACAAAGGTAATAAAATTAAAAATATCTTAAAATAGCTATTATTAATATTCTCAACTGCTTAAGAATATAGAGAAATAAATAAAAGAGATTACATTAAACCAAAAAGGTTTTGCACAGTGAAGGATATTGTCAACAAAGTTAAAAAGCGACCTACTAAATGGTAGAAGATATTTGCAAATGCTATAACTGATAAGGGGCTAGTATCCAAAATACATAAAGAACTCACACAACTCAATATCAAAAAACAAAACAAACAACAACAAAAAAATCCAATTTAAAAATAGGCAGAGGTCCTGAATAGACATTCTCCAAAGAAGACATAGAGATGGCCAAAAGACATATAAAGAGATGTTTGACATGACTAATCAACAGGGAAATGCAAATCAAAATTACAATTAGATATCATCTCACACTGGTTAGAATGGGTAGTATCAAAAAGGAAAAGAAGTAACAAGTGATGCTAAGTATGTGAAGAAAAAGGAACACTTATGCACTGCTAGTGGGAATGTCAATTGGTTCAACCACTAGGGAAAACAGTATGGAGTTTCCTTAAAAAATGAAAAATAGAACTACCATGTGATCCAGCAACGCCACTTCTGAGTATTTATCCAAAGAAAATAAAAACATTAGTTCAAAAAGATGTAAGTACCTCTATGTTTATTGCAGGATTATTTACAAAAGCCAAAATATGGAAGCTACTTAAGTGTCTACTGACAGATAAATGGATAAAAAAGATATATGTACTGTGTATATATATATATATACACATACACAGTGGAATATTATTTGGCCATTGAGAAAAAAATGAAATCTTGCCATTTGCAGCAATATAGACAGAACTGGAGTTTATACTACACTAAGTGAAATAAGTCACACAGAAAAAACCAGTATCATATGATTTCACTTATATGTGGAATCTAAAAACAAAACAAAGGAACAGATGAAACTAAGCAGAAATAGATGCACACATACAGAGAACAATATGGTGTATGCCGGAGGGAGGGTAGAGGGGAAATGGGTGATAAAGGAGGAGGAGATAAAAGGTAAAGACTTCTAGTTATAAATAAGACAGAGATACAATGTAAAGTATTGGGAATATATTGGTTAATGATATGTAACAACTTTGTATGGTGACAGATGCGAGATTTATGGTAGTGATCACTTCATAATGCATATAAGTGTTGCATCACTATGCTGTACACCTGGAATTAATATAATATTGTATGTCAACCACACTTCAATTTTAAAAAAGCGGAAAAAAGAATATAGAGAAAAACATAAGCATAATGAGGAGAGATGTAAGAGATAGAGATACTATCAAAATTAAAACAAACAAAAATAAATGAAACTCCTAGAGATTAAAACTAGTGTCTTAGATGAGATTAAAAATACACTAGATGAGATTAACAGATGATGTAGTGAAGAAAAGACCTGTGACCTTGAAAACACAGCAAGAGAAACTATTACATATGGAGCAAAGAAAAGAAAAAATAGCAAAGAAACGCAGAGATCAGTGACTTGTGGGACAACAGCAAGTGGTATAGTAACTTGCAATGGCAGTCTCACAAAGAAGGGAAGAGAAAGAATAGAGAGAAATAGAGACCACACATTTTCCAAACTTGATAAAAATTATAAAAGCAGGCCCATGAATGTCAATGTAGCCCCCCAAAAATAAGCAAAGAAATATATACTAGGCACATAATAATTTAATTGCTAAAAACCTATGATCTTAAAAGCATTTGGGGAGTGAAAGGAAAAACATAACCTACAGAGGAACAAAACAAGAATATTAAGTATTTCTTATTAGAAACTTTCCAAGCTAGAAGAGAGTAACATGTTTAAAATACTGAAAGAAAACTACAATTCTATACCCAGTGACACTATCTTCCAAAATGCAGGTAAATTAAATGAAGACTTGCAAACAAACAAAAGGTGAAAGACTCAACTGCCATTAGATCTGGACTACAAGAATTCTTGAAGACAGTTTTTCAGAAAGAAGGAAATGATACTAGATTTTTTTAAAAATGGAAAACACAAAGGAATAAAGAGGACCATATCAGTGACTATGCGGGCAGATATAAAAGCTATTTTTCTTACTTTTTTAATCCCTTTACAAAATAATTTACTCTTTAGAGAAAAAAATAACATATAGAATTCATAAAAAAAACATGTCAAAATAAACTACATGACAAAAATTGCACAAAGGATAGGAGAACAAACGAAAACATCCTATTATAAATTTCTTTCACTATACATAAAGAGGTATAATATTATTTGAAGGTACTCCATGATACATTAAAGATTTATATTTTAAACCCTACAGCAACCACTAAGATGAAACAGAGACGTACAGCTTATAATCCAATAACATAGATAAAATGAGTGTTGCTTTTGAATTAACTCAAAAGCATGTAGAAAAAGAAAACATGGTACAAAGAATAAATAAAAAATAGCTCTTACACCTTCCACAAAAATTAACTCAAAATGGATCATAGACCTAAATCAAAACACAAAACTATAGAACAACTGAAGAAAACAGGAGAAAATCTAGTGACCTTTTAAATATATGGCAATGACATTAAATATAACATTAAAGGCACAACCACTGGAAGAAATAATAAGCTGGACTTCATTAAATTTTAAAACTTCTGCTTTGCAAAAGACACTGTCAAGAGAAGACAAGTTACAAAATTGGGAGAAAATATTTGCAAAAGGCCTGATAAAAGGGCTGTTATCCAAAATAAACAAACTCTTAAAGCTCAGTAACAAAAAAAAAAAAAAAATAGGTTCAAGACCTCAACAGACACCTCACCAAGGAAGATATACAGATAACAAACCTATGAAAAGATGCTCCACATTATATGTCATGAGAGAAATACAAATTAAAACAACAGTGAGATATCACTGCACATCCATTAGAATGGCCAAAATCCAGAACACTGACAACACCAAATGCTAGCAAGGCTGTGGAGCAACAAGATTTTTCGCTCACTGATGGTAAAAATGCAAAATTGCACAGTCCCTCTGGAAGACAGTTTGGCAGCTACTTACAAAACTAAACATACTCTTACCATATGATCCAATCATCATGCATATTGGTATTTAGCCAAAGGAGCTGAAAACTTATGTCCACACAAAAACCTGCACACTGATGTTTATAGTAGTCTTATTCATAATTGCCGAAACTTGGAAGCAACCAAGATGTCCTTCAGTAGGTGAAGAGATAAGTAAACTGTGGTACATCCAGACAAAGGAATCTTATTCAGCACTAAAAAGAAATGAGCCAACAAGTCATGAAATGACATGGGGAAACCTTAAATACATTTTACTAAGTGAAAAGGCTACATAGTGTATGATTACAAGTATTTGACATTCTTTCTGAAAAAAGCATAACTATAAAGAGAGATGATGAGACAATCAGTGGCTACCAGAGATTGGGAGAGAGGAAAAGACAAGTGTGCAGAGAAAACAAGAATTTTAGGGCAGTAAAACTATTCTATAGTATACTGTAATAATGGATATGTGTGGTTGTACATTTGCCAAAACCCATAGACTGTATAGCACCAGGAGTGACCCTGGTATAAACAATAGACTTTGGAAGATAATTATGTGTCAGGATAAGTTCACAAATTGTAATAAACACAATTGTAATAAATCCCACACTGGTGTGGGATGTCGATAGTGGGAGAGGCTGGGGTGGATGTGCAAAGGGTATGTAGTTTCAATAGTTTCCACTACATTTTGTTGTGAATATAAAACTGCTCAAAAAAAAGTAAGTCTACTCTGAAACTTAACAATTCATTTTGATGTGATCATATAGAAAATTCCATTAAATACAAATGGCCTAAAAGCCTAAATTAAAAGGCAAAGTTGTCAAATTATATATATTTTTAAAACATTATTTATTTGAGAGAGAAAGAGTGTGGGGGAGGGGCAGAGGGAAAGAATCTTCAAGCAGACTCCCCACTGAGTGCAGAGCCCAAAGGAGGGCTCAGTCCCACAACCCATGAGACCATGTCCTGAGTTGAAACCAAGAGTCAGACACTTAACCAACTGAGCTACACAGGTGCCCCTTAAATTCTGTTTTAAAAAGATAAACCAACAATATACTCCATATAAGAAATCCACTTTAAATATAGTGACACAGGGGATCCCTGGGTGGTGCAGCGGTTTAGCGCCTGCCTTTGGCCCAGGGCGCGATCCTGGAGACCCGGGATCGAATCCCACATCACGCTCCCGGTGCATGGAGCCTGTTTCTCCCTCTGCCTGTGTCTCCGCCTCTCTCTCTCTCTCTGTGACTATCATAAATAAATAAATTAGTTAATTAATTAATTTAAATTTTTTTTTTAAAAATATAGTGACACATATAAGACAAAAGGATGGAAAGGAATCATAAGAAAGCTAGAGCAGCAAAGTTATTTTCAGATGAAGTCGTTTTCAGAACAAGATATACTACCAGATATAAAAAGAATATTTTATAATGAAAAAAAGGTTAGTTCACCAAGAGAACATGATAATCCTAAACACATATGTACCTAAAAATGAAGCTTCAGAGTATATGAAGCAAAAACTGATAGAACTAAAAGTAGGAATAGAGAGTTCTCAGTTTTAGTTAGAAATTTCAATACGCCACTCTTGATAATTAAAAAGTAGACAAGAGAAGTCAGTCAGGATCTCAACACAACAGAAAACACATTCTTTTCAAGTACACATGGAGCATTCAGCAAGGCCCACTGTATTTCTGGCCATAAAACAAATCTCAACATTTTTTAAGGATCGAAACCACATGAAGTATGTTTTCCCAGTGTGGCAGGCAAAATAATGGATCCCTAAAGTTGTGTAGTAATCAATGAAACCTATAAATGCATTAGATTACATGGAAAATAGGAATTGGAATGAACAATGAAATTATGATTGCTAGTTTAGTGACCTTCAAATAGAGACAGTATCCTAGATGTTTCAGGTGAAATCAATGTTATCTACAAAGCCCTTAAAAGTGAAAGGAGGCAGAAGAAGGAGAATCAGAAGATAGCAACATGAGGACTCCACACAACATTGCTGATTCTGAAGATGGAGGAAGAGGCTCACCAGCCAAGGATTATAAACTGCCTCTAAAAGCTGGAAAGAGCAAGGAAACTGATCCTCCCCTAGAGACTCCCCCCAAAAATGCAGCTTTACTGTGTCATCTTGATTTTTTTTTAAAATAACAGCGTGTATAATATGTCTTTCCAGTAATATATCCTTTCATTAAGATATGTGTTGGTAAATTTATGTATAGAAGCATACTGGACAAGCCATGAGTTTAACTTCTTAGAACTACACTGTGTATAAAACACCCTTCAGGGATGCCTGGGTGGCTCACTGGTTGAGCTTCTGCTTTTGGCTCAGAGTGTGATCCCGGGTCCGGATCAAGTTCCCCACCAGGTTTCTTCCAGGAAGCCTGCTTCTCCCTCTTTCTGTGTCTCTGCCTATCTCTGTGTCTCTCACAAATAAATAAATAAAATCTTTTTTTTTTTAAATCCTTCAAATAGGGCAGCCCTGGTGGCGCAGCGGTTTGGCGCCGCCTGCAACCTGGGATGTGATCCTGGGGTCCTAGGATGGAGTCCCACGTCAGGCTCCCTGCATGGAGCCTGCTTCTCCCTCTGCCTGTGTCTGTGCCTCTTTCTCTCTGTGTCTATGAATAAATAAATATTTTTTAAAAATCTTTCAAGTAATGTCTTCTTTCATTAAGATATAACTGTTTTAAAACTTATGTGTAGAAACATATGGAAAGAGTCATGTGACTCCATCCGCCATCACTGCCATCCCCACCAGCCCAGCTTTCTAGCATGATGCCCTCTTTCATCCATATTTGTGTTACAGGTGTAAAGAGGAGAGAGTGAAGAGGGGGTGGAGCTTTTGTCTGTTGATCTCCCTGGACTGAAGAGAGGGAGGGTGCAAAGCCAAGACTCTTAATGATTCTCAAAATGGTTTACTACCCAGAGCTCTCTGTCTCCATCAGTCAAGAACTATTTCCAAATATGGAAATGGAGGGAATGCTCCCTAAGGGAAGATTTCCTGTCCCAAAGGAAGTGAACTCAAGAAGAGTGATGAGATTGAGGCTACCTCCCTGACTCTACTTGGTGGCAATGAACTCCACCAGGTGTCAGTCACCTCTACTCTTTTTAATTGTAACATCTCTATATGGTGTATGTGTGCTGACAAGGTCATGGTATCATACATGAGATTTTTTCTGTATAAATCAAGTATAAGAAGGAACTATGTGACTCTGAGCCTTGCTTAAGAGAATTTACAGTGGACAAATAATCATCAAATTAGTTTTTAATCTTTCTGATTCAGGTGAAAATGCTCAGAATTTCACACTATGAATTCATGTTTATAACCTTTACAGGTGGGCCTTCAGGCCTGGTTCTCAACAATGATGTCTTCCACAACTCAAACACCCTCTGCTCTCACACAACCGGTCCACTCCGGCTTTTTCGCTCACACAGTTCCCAACTGCTTCTTGGAGGAGTCAAGAGTCCCCCCCACACACACACTTTTTTTTTCATTTCGATGTAACAAGCCAAGTGGTTTACGTTCATCAATTGTCTGTACATATTTTATCCATGTACTCTTTTGATGTGTAGAAGTAGTTGAAACTCCTTGATTCCTCACCGTAAGTGACTGAGATACACTCCTAGGACCTGAGACACTGATGAATGGTGCTACTTTGGACTTTCAACATGCTCCTTGGCCAGGGAGCTCTGATGGAGTTATTCTTTATTTCTACATTTTAAGGAGATGTTGGTACTCTGTTTCCTGAATGTTGTTCTCTAGACTGGCTTGACTTGTTTTCCTCATGTCTTCAATGTGGCTTTCTTCTTCGGCATGATAGGTTGAGTGAACACCATCTCAAAGAGACTCATGTCTCATCAGCTTGCACTCATGGAGTTGCAGGAGCAATCACAAAACTCTAATTTACTTTCCATATCTCTTCTTTTCAGTAGCCTCACCTGCCTACCTTAAAGAAAGATAAGCAATCATTTGGCAAGCATTTTTAGATGTCTCTTTTGGCTCTTTCTGTTTCAAAGGATATTTGGGAGGAAAGGGGCAAACTTTTAAAATAAATCCCCTCTGGAAAAAATCCAAACACTGGCATCTGAGTAGAAATATGAAAATTACACTTTTCCCAAAAAGTAAGTTGAAAAAAAAAAGTCTATAATTTTTTTTTTTTTTAAAGACAGAGCACTCTTGACAGTTTTGGTAAGCAGGGTGTAGATTTTACATTTTTGTCCTTGCTCCCAATGAAGTAGATAAACAAAAATAAAATCAGATAATACTGTCTACTCAGGGATTGTTGTTGTATTAGCCAGTCTGAAAGCTCACATGAATTTTTATATGACTGTCTTTTAGCTCTTCCTTTGACAGAGAGGGCTTTGTTCTGCCCTATTCCTCTTCTGTTTCATGTGCATTTTCCTCCTCCCTTCTTTGTTAGAACAGGTATAACAGCTGTGTAAGTAGAGGAAGAAAACAGTACTCTGCATCTTTGTCATTTATGTAGAGCTGCAGTTGAGCACTGCTGAAAATGCAGGCTTTCGTAACAATGCCATCTTTACTGATGTATTCACAAATACCCAATGTATTTTAGCTATTTTAGTAGTATTTTCTCAATAAATATGCAAGCTGTAAAAAAAAAAAAAAAGAGTAGGGACAGAACTACACTATGTATAAACCTTCCTTCAAGTAACATCAATACAAGTAGTCTGGGGGGTGGAGTAATTTTTTTATTAATTTTTTATTTTAATTCCAATATAGTTAACATACACTGTAATATTAGTTTTGGCGTACAACATGGTGATTCAACACTTCCATACATCACTCAGTGCTCATCACAAGTGCACTCCTTAATCACCATCATATATTTAACCCATCCCCCCACCCACCTGGTAACCATCAGTTTGTTCTCTGTAATTAAGAGTCTGTTTCTTGGTTTGTCTCTTTTTTTCCCCAGCTATGCTTATTTGTTTTGCTTCCTAAATTCTACATGTGAGAAAAATCATATGGTATTTGTCTTTCTCTGACTGACTTATCTCACTTAGCATTATACTCTCTAGCTCCATCCAGTTCTTTGCAAATGCCAAGATTTCATTCTTTTTTACAGCTGAATAATAAATAATCACATATATGTCATTACATGGATATATATACATGTAAAAAATCACATATGATTTTTTTTCCAGTGGAAAAGTTTTATTTCATAGTTTGCTTTATACATTTAAGTCATTAAACACGGGTACAACAGAAACGTGTGAACATGAACCCTACACCACCCCCCAAAAATCATACGAAAACACGCAAGGGTAGGGAAATTCGAAACTAAGTTGCCTAAATGTACAATTTTCGAGCTATGCCTATCATTAAGGTCCGCGGCTTCAGTAGGAAAGCACGGTCCGCCAGGAGTGATCCTGCAAGTCCACCTGGAGGGCACTCTGGTCCCTGTTCAGCTTCAGTGCCTCGGAAAGGAGGCTGCGCAGCCGCTCCACACTATCAACCAAGCGGTTCACCTTTGGAAAAATAACGAGTCTTTCCAGGGGCACGTAGAACTTCTTTCCCACACAGTAAGGCTTGGGGGAGCTCTCCATGTGGGCCCTTTGAGCATCGGTGACGCAACTGTCTTCTGGCACCAATCTACCGTTCACCTTTTTCTTCGGATCCCCGATAAACCGCAGTCTCATAGAGTTTACATACATATACAAATATTCCTTTGGTGTATGGGTATTGATATATATCTATATATATCACATCTTCATTATCCATTCATCCTTTTCACTCTGTAAGACCCATTTTATAATTCTCAACCACTAAACTACTAAAGATAAGAAATTTGTGAAGTTTTCAGCCACTAAGTTTGTTTTAATTTATTACATAGCAGCCATAGGAAACTAATACAATCATAGTATAATTGAACCAAGAATAAACAGAAATTTATCAGAAATAATCTCTAAATATTTGCAAATTTAGCAACACACTTCTAAATAACCCACAAGTCAAAGAAGAAAATTCCAGGAAAATTTTTAAATATCTAGGTTCAAATAAACAGGTGAATATCAGCTCTCTGTAATATACACATTGAAATCTAGAAAAATGTTATATATATTGATTTTTTAGGTTGAGAGTTAACACTAATATAAAATACAGTCTTTAAGTTATTATAATATGTCAACACAGGTTCATAAATGATAACAAATGCACCATTCTGGTGGGGGATGTTGAGAAAGGAGGAAGCTGTACATGTGTGGAAACAGAGGATACGTGGAAAATCTCTGTACTCCCTCCTCAATTTTTCTGGGAACCTAAAACTTCTCTAAATAATAAAGTATTCAGAATTAAAATTAAGAATTTATTTTTATTTAAAATAAACAAAGCTACTATATTAAAAAAGAAAGTTTAATAAAGTTGTTGTATTAAAGCAAATTGAATGCTGCTTTCCTAGCATAGGAAAGAGCTTGAAAATTTCCTATACAGATATAGACACCACCTAATATTGGAGCTTGCCCTTTTCATATTGTAGGTTCTTAAAAGATGCACATTACTTGATTTTTCTATAAAACTTGCATGTACTTCATGAAAAATAAACATGAACAGGGCATGACTTATTCATGAATGGCACCCTTAGCCTGATATGGGGCAGCAAGCATGCTGTCAGGCATAACTTATTGCTACAAATAGATAAAATGTCCTTTGCTGTAATTATTAAAATTTGTTCTTCTCTACTTTCCAAGTCAACTTGATTCCAAGCATTAAGAATTTTCCTAAATTTCAGCAAATATTTCATAATTAAAACATAAAACACATTTGTTAAAAGGACAAGTAAAATTATAGTTCATTTTATTTTTAAAAGGCATACAATTTCAGGAAGTACTATTACTCATAATATAAGCACCTAGTTTAAAATATAGTACTGCATGATGCTCCACCTGCCAATCCTGGATGAATAGAGATAGAGACAGTAGGGACAGAAGGCATGGTATTATTTAAGGCAAAAATACATACACATCAAATTCAAATATGTGAAATATCAATCTACAGTGATAGAATAAGATTCATATTTCTTACATAAAATATGATGCCTATTTAAAATCGAATGGAATAAGTTTTTTATGTTAAGTCAGTAATATTCTAGAACCTTCTCCCTTTACTATATACTTTCTCTTTGCCACTTAAATCTTTTAGCAACACTGACTTGCTCTTGATACATTTATTTTTAAAAGTATTATTATGGAAAATAGGTTGCCTTAACTTCAGTGTAAAAGTTTATATGTAAAATACATACATATGTGTATTTGTCATCATTTGCTTTACCATTGCATTTATAGTAAGAACCAGATTTGAAATTTCCTTTTCAGAATTTCATTGCTTTTTAGGTACTGTGATAATTCAACATTCATCTTGTAACTTAAAGAGCACAATATGGGCCTAACAAAATCCAATGTGATCTCAAAGACTCAAAGCTAAATATCTCCAAAACTTCCAAAACCAGTAATAAAACAGAAAGGTAATAATAAACCTGGAACAAGAGTTCCAGGATATCTGAGGGACCCCAAGGCAAAGTACAAACAATAGAATTTTTTCCTGCAGAACATCTGGATAGCAGGCTCAAGAAGAGGAAAGGTTTTAAGTTTCCTTTCTATTTCTTTTTACACTCACCCATCAAGTCACTATTTGTTAACAGCTATTATATATGGCCCTGCACAAACTATTTGTTAGTGGTTATTATATATGGCCCTGCACAAATTATTATGATTGCTACAGAAACTCAAGAAACTTATTGCATCAATATGTCCAGTGACATGAAGCAATTGATGCTAAGAAATTAAGGTAACCTAGGGACCTAGTAGTCCAAAGAACTGAGTAAACTTCCATAGTGCTACAAAGACACACTGCCATGTATTTATTTTAATATCTCTAAAAAATATAAAAGTCGATGTGGAAAATCATTTTAAATCATTTAAAATCATTTGTAGTTCCATTATTAACTTTGTTCCTTATATAGAAATGCATTACAGTGAATTTAATGAATTTAACATGTAAAGTTTGGAAGGAAACTGAAGGAAAAGGAAAGAAACGGAAGGGAAAGAGACAAAGAAAAGAAAGACCGGAAAAAAGTTAGCATTCTGCAGACATTATCTCCACTGATTCTCCTAAGACATGGGGGAGAAATACATGAAAACAACCCAGCATGGAAATATTACTTTCCCAAAGTAAATGTAAATAGTAAATAACATAACATGTAAAAAGTAACTAACATAACTGATATTTAAACACAGGTCTTTGCTGAATCCAAAGGCATACTCTTTCCTCATCCCTCTCCTGCCACCTACCTTTTGGTTCAGAAATAGTATGAACACATGCTTGAAACCAAGTTCTGTCCAGTGGGGAAGGTTCAACTCCTTCTGATAAATCATGCATTAGGCAGTCAGTTGACTACTGGACATGTGCCTAACCATTCAACACATATCTTTTTCTTCTCTGACCACAGTAAATGACAAGAAGATTTCTCACCTTCTAGCTAGTATCCATTAGCAAGCAACACTCTGAAGGCTGGTCCTCAAAAAACCACAATGCAACAAATGTGCTGAAGATAATGCACAGCAAGACTGTAGATGTCTCACCTCTTGCTTTTTTCTCCCTCTAGATTTGTCACCCACAGTTATTTATTATTTACATAGCATCATAAGTGTACAACTCTGTTGATGGGAGTAAAGCCTGTGCCAGAAAGGTCATATATTTAGGTCACTTTGTATTCTTAAAACAGTTCTTTGATTTATAAGCTTTTTTAAAAAAATAATAATAAGTTTTTTTGAATGCCTGAGGGAAAATCCATCAACCCTTAATGAATTATTGGAACATTTTCAAATATATAAGAAATATACATATATAATTAATATTTCACTAAAGTAATAAACTTTAACATCTTTTAAAAGATTTATTTATTTATTTGAGAAAGAGGGAGGATCAGAAGGAGAGGGAGAGAGAATCTCAAGCCGACTCTCTGCTGAGCACAGAGCCCAATGTGGGGCTTGATCTCACAACCCTGACATCATGACCTGAGCCAAAATCAAGAGTCAGACACAATTGACTGAGCTACCCAGGCATCCTAAACTTTAACATTTTGATGGACTTTTATAAAAAAAAAAAAAAAAAGGTAAAGTCTCTTGAAAGATGAATCACAAAATGTCGCTGAGTGTCACAGACCCCAACAGCAAAAGCAAAATTAAATTATTTGTCCAACATTTTGAGTTTGATCTAGGTAAAACAACACATATTACTAAAAAACAACACTATTCCCTAAACCTAATGTTGGGCACATAACCCAAGGTCGAACTCTCCTCCTAGTAGACACATTAAAACATGGAGGAAAGTGGTTGTTATAATATTCAGGGGTGGGAGAGTAGGGACAGAGGTGGAGTGCTATGTATGTTTTGTTGCAGGTGTTGGAGGGGGTGCACAATGATAACCATCTTGCAATATGTAGGACATTCCTTTACAAGGAAGAAGTGTCCACCAAAAATATCAATAACACCTTGGTAAAAATACCCCATGAGCTATTAAAACAAAAAAAAAAATTGAACAATTTAGCCAAGTCTATAATGCCTTATTCAGCTTTCACAGTATTTTAAAATAGATTTGAATGAATATGTGTGCTCCAAGATGACAGACATTGCCACTCCATTTTCTTCAACCTACCTTTGTGACTCAGTTACCTGTCAGTCCCCTAAACGCACTTAAAGAAAGCTGACAACCTCGAGACCCTGATCACTGTACACCCATGTAAATGGATGGCTCTATCTAGGTTAGGTAAATGGTACATTTTCTAAAATTCTTTTAGATCTGGATGTGTAATGCAATCACAGATCCTGAAATCTTGAGCAGATCTTTTTCCTCATTAGTACTCAGGAAGAGTAACAAATAGACAATATATTCTTAAATAGTAAGCAAATCTAATAGTTTTTTAAGGTGAGTCTTCCTATGGATAATTTTGTGATAGTTCAGTCTCCAAAGTCCATGGGCAAGAAATCTACAACTGTACTAGAATTCTTCATGCTGGTGGCTTTCCCTTTGTGATGTCTCAAGATGAATTGAGCAGAAGGCAATTACTTCAGCCCCTATGTCTCCCTCATTGGAGAGAGAACATGCATTCATTTCCTTCTGGGTCAATTCAGGTTGAGTAGTTACAAATATGAAACTACTTGTTTTCTTATTTAAACTTCTAATTTAAGAATCATTTTGTTAGTGTTCAGTTTTACTCAAAGTTCTCAATTACATGCTGGAATCCTTGATAGGGATTATAAAATAATTTCTCAAATCTGTGATAACTGATTAACTCTTTGGCTTAACTTTATTTTATCTCTAAATGGATTTCAAATTTTAATTCTAATGCATGCTCTTTGAGGCAAGCAAAATGATTAATACAAAAATGATTGAAGACAAAGCTAAGCACTATCCCGTCCCAATAATGTCCATGTCCCCATTAATTCTCTCATTTCCCTTTACCATAATAAGTGACTGGCACTAACAGTGAGACAACTTTCATATATTTCTTTCTGTTCACAGACATACATAAATAGATATGTACATATATTAGCATATACATGATGTTAGAAGTTTTGATTTTTTTATTTCATTATTCATACTGAAATAGAATCATTAAATACCACAAACATGCATGTTTTAATTCTTAAAATATCCTAAACATCTCTATCAATCAGTAAATATAGATCTCTTAATACATTTAATTGAAATGAATGGGAAGGAGATGGAGAGGAATGAAAATTTTCAGACTTCTCAAATATTATGGGACAGAACCACAGAGCTGTTCAGCTGCAAACAGACACTATTCTTCAAAACAAAGGAATAATGACCCTGAAGGTGATTCAGAGATCAGGGGTGCCTCCTCAGTTACCAAAGTAGAGATCATCACCTCACTTTCAACAGGCCAGATGACCTCTGCCCAAAGCCATGAGGACAGGGCTCGACTCAAAGTAGTAGGGCAAAGCTGCTCAGCAGAGGTCTAGGGACCCTGCCTGGCAGAGTGGTGGGGCAAGACCTTCACTGTAACAGGTCCAAAAAGCAGGGCTGCTACCCTAGTGGATTCAGAAGGCAAAAGCATCAAGTGAAAGGGGATTATTCTCAAGCCTTAAAATCTCCTGGACCTTGTCTGGCCAGATTTGGGACTTGCTTGGGACCCATCACCCTTCCTTCTTTCCTATTTCTCCCTTTTGGAATGGAATTGTCTATCTTATGCCTGGCCCACCACTGTGTTTTGGAAGCATGTGACACATTTGGTTCCTCAGGTTCACTGCTGGAAAGCAATTTGCTTCAAGATGAATCATACCTCAAGTCTCATTCATGTCTGATTTAGATATTTAAATGACTTTGGATATTAAACTTTAGAGTTGATACTGCCATGAGTTAAAATTTTGGAGGTGCCGGAATGTAATATATGTATTTGGTATTGAGGACATGAATGAGGGGGGGTGCACAAGGGCAGAATGCAATGAACTGAATACTGGTGTTCCCCCAAAATTCATATGTTAAAACCCTAATCCCAATGCAATGGTACTTGAAGGTGGAATCTTTGGGATATAATTATGTCATAAGGGTGGAGTCTTTGTGAATGGTATTAGCATCCTTATAATAAGAGGCTAAAGAGCTAGTTAGCTCTTTCTGCCATGTGAGGATACAGTAAGATGGCTGTCTATAAACCAAGAAGAGGGCCCTCATCAAAAACCCTAACCTACTGGCACCCTGATCCCAAACTTCCAGCCTCCAGAACTACGAAAAACAAGTTTGTTGTTTAAGAAACGCAGTTTATAGTACTTTGTTAGAGCAGCCCAAACTACCTAAGACAGATTCATTCTCATCAGACTTTGACCCCCATATCTTCTCTAAAATTGCTCTCATTTAGGTTGCCACAGACCTCCACATCATTACATCAATAATCAATTCTCAGTCCCTAACCTACTTAACCTATCAATGATATTTAACCCTATTTATCAATTCCTTGTTAGATTCTCTTCACTTTTTTTTCCCCAAGTTTTCCTTCTTCTTCACTTGGTTTGGTTCTCCCTTCTACCTCACTGCTTGCTCTTATCCAGGTTCCTTTACTAGTCCCTAGACTTCTCCCCAGATTCTTAATACTTGAGTACTCCAGGATGCAACTCTAGGACCTAGCTCTCCAGACCTCCTCACTCCATTGGCAACACTACTCGGTCTCATGTCTAGTGTCATCTTCTACTGTGCTGCTTGATAAATCTCCTAGTCTTCTCCTTGTTCATAGCACTTCCTCCCACAAAACTGATCAGAGATATTTCTTCCTCAGGGTATTTGCTCTACTTGATCCCTCCGTCTAGAATATTTTTCAAATAATTCCTTTCAATTCCTTGCTAACATGTCACCTTCTCTTTTTTTCTCTCTTTTTTTCTTTTTTTTTATTGTTGTTCAATTACCAACATATAGCATAACACCCAGTGGCCATCCCATCAAGTGCCCCCCTCAATGCCCGTCACCCAGTCACCCCCATCCCCCACCCACCTCCCTTTCCACCACCCCTTGTTCGTTTCCCAGAGTTAGGAGTCTCTCACCTTCTCAAATAGGCCACCAAGAGATGCTAATTTGTCAAACCTCATCACTACTGTCTCATTTAATCATATTATATACCTACTTATGTCATACTATATGATCTCTTAGGTTTTTCTCCCCCATCCTGTAATGTAAGCTCCATTCTCAATTGTTTGTATGTACACTAACATATTCCAAGTATAAAGTAATTCTTGACATATAGTTATGCTTAATATTTGTTGGATTATTTAAACTATTTTCCTATCAAAAGCATTCAATTTGTCTCTCGATTCTTGTCACTATAAATAAATGCTATGATAAACAGCTAGTAGGTGCTTACATACTGAAGCTTTCATTTCTATGGCTGGATCACTATAAACGGGGACTACAATTCAGAGGTATACATAGTTTTTCTTTTAATAGTTTTCAATTGCTTTCAAGATATCTGTAACAACATAAATTTCCATCAGTATGGTAGATGACTATATATATCCTCATATTTTGTTTTACTTTTAAAAAATTCCCTCAATTGTGAACATACAGTATCATCTTAGAGTCCAAAAGGTTTGCATGTCTATGACTACCAGGAGTATCAGGAGACAATGTCTTCAAAGAAAATCAGAAAGATTATTTAGGTTGACTTATTTAAGCTCCCTGTCCTGAAGTTCCTCATCTATGAAATTAGTATTTGAAATAAGATTACCTCTTCTGCAAGTCTAAAAATATACGAATTGATGTAAGATCTATTTTAGAATTTCATCACCAGACCAGAAGTGGTACCTGGGACATCTTAGTATCTTCACATGAACTAATTCATCATCCAGTTTCAGAGAGGTTTCTGAGGAAATAAAACTACAGGTAACTGGGGGAATGGGTTCAAAACATGGGTCACAAGTCTGGCTTATCTACACATTAAGTAGCTATGATATTGGGCCCCTAGCTCCTGAAAAAGTGTAGAGAGAGGAGGGTGGAACTGAACCAATTATGACCAGTTTCTCAATATTTCTAGGATTAGCCCTGGTCCCTGGTATTTGTTTTAATAACTCAAATACTATCATATGGGAAAAGGAATAAGGGCAAGATCATCTTAATAATAAGCTTACTTGATTTCTGCAAGCTCTATTTACAAATACTTATTCCTTGTCAAATCAAATCAAAGGAATTACTTGGAAATTTATACACTCTATTCTATTGGGCTTTGCTGGTCCCTCTTAATGGAAATTTTTTTTCCACAATTTACCACTGACTGCCTTTACAATTATAGATCCTTTATGCCTTCCTCTTAGTGAAGACTCAGCGTAACACAAATTGAGGACTAAAATTCCCACTAGCATCATAAATATCTACACCAAATACAATACTCTGAACACAAAAGAAAATTAACACATGCTTTGTGATCAGAACAACATAAAAATAACCATCCTCAATGAATTCTTATGGAAAAATTTTGTCTCAACCAATATGAATCTTAAATTAGTTTATATAACTCCTTTAAAATGTCTTTTAGTACTACTGAGTCATTTGTGCTGATAATTTTGGTAAATCAAAATAATACAATTATTGAAGCTTCACCATGAGTACATGGTGTGTTTGAGGGAATATTTACATTTATAATCAAATGTTTAAAAACCATTCATGATTACAGTGGAATACACTATCCTCTATTTGTGACATTTCAATCAAAAATAATTAATTATTATTATTATTATTATTAATCTTGTCATTGCTTATTGTCTCTTTATCTTTTAAATTCTATCTTGAATAGTATTGTTCATATCACATTAAATTACAGAGATTAATCAGATTCCTCTTGTAAATGATTTAGTCAGATTAATTTTTTGTGGAGAGAATGGGAGTAGGTGCGAATGGGGTGATTATGATTGCTTTTCATTAATAACTACATCTGTACTGTTCCTCATGGAATCACAGAATCTAAGGATTGGAAAGGACACAAATGCATATAGTTCAGCCTTTTATTAAATAACTCCCTCCACCACATTGCTCACTACTCGTAATCTAAATAATGTCTTACTTCTTCCAGTAGTGGGGCACTTAACCACCACAGAGACCACTCCTCACAGTTAAACGCTTCTAATTTCAAGAAAAACCTTCTCATATTGGATCAAAATTATTCTACCATAAATTTTCAATGTTTCTAATCAATTTTCTTAGCAGCAGAAAAAATTAATGCATTTTCTACATAACATTCTCAAAATATTTGAAAGTAGTTATTATGTACCCATTCATTCTCTCTTCTTCAGGCTGAACATGTTCAGTTTCTCCAGTTTTCCCACTTAAGAAATGCTTTCCTTTCTAATCAACCTTCTAATCTAACCTTCTCTGGTTTCTGCTTCCTTCTGCCTAATCTTTCACACCCCTTCCTCTCAAGTTTCCTGGTAGCCTAGATGACTTTTTAAGCAGAGCATTGCAGCTTGCTCCTCAGCTTTTCATTTCCAGACTTCTCTGGTATGTGGCCCTAAAGACATGATCCACATGCATCTCTGTAAACCTTTCATAGACATCTCCACAAGGAAACAAGCGTATGGGAGAAGTTCAACAAATGCTGCAGGAATGGGTTTCAGGATGTCCCACTGAACATGTAAAAGATTTAAACTGTGCCTGACATCTATAGGTAAACAAATAAAAAGGATAACATCATAGAGACTAAAGAGATGAGAATCCTTGATAGATGTTTGATGAGGAAGACAATTCTCATTTTAAAGGTGCAAAGGATAAAATAGGAGGAACAAATGAAAGGATCAGAAAATGTATTTGACTTCATAAAAACTTTATAATTCCTCTTTTCTAATAAAAAACCTAGAAAACTCAAAGAAAATCATAGCTGCATGCACAGCAAAGAAAAATGACCACAACATCACATATGTTGCAAAGAAAAATATCTTGAAAAGCAATAAAATAACAATGCACTTACAAGGGCATCACTTTCAATAGTTGGTGGAATCTTTTAACCAGTTTTTTTTAATATACTCAACTTTAAATTAAAAAATACCAGGGCCATAAGTTAAAAAATACTGTAACACTGGATTGTTTTAAGTCAAGTTTAGTTTAGTCAGCCAATTGCATTAGTTCTAAATTTATTGTTTGCATTATTATTAAATCTAATTGATCACAGACCATGGCTGGTGGTCCAGCTATTTAAAAATATTGATTTGTCTTTCAGAAGAAAGTGTATATTCTGAGATCCTTGTATGTAAGACTACAGGCAAAAAAAAAAAAAAAAGACTACAGGCACTCAGGCAATTAACTGGTGTTTAACTGAAGTGTAACATACATATAGAAGATACACTGCTCACAAATAAAAACACTTATATTATCAGCACATTTCAAGAAATAAAATATTAACAACACCCAGAGGGTCCCCTCATGCCCTTTATATCCACAGTCCCTCAGGAAAGATAATCACTATTCTGCCTTCTAACAAGATACAAGTCAATTGTACTTGTTTTGAACTTATAAAAAGGTATAATACAGCACATACTAATTTCAAACTGGATTCTTTTTATCAATACTATGATATTGATATTTATCCAAATTGCCAAGAAATTGACTTTTAATCAATACTAAAGCAGTCCCATGTCCACTTGCATTGTGATTATGCAAGGATGCTTCATTTTTTAAAAGGCTGGATTCCAGGCCCCACTCTAGACCTAGAGAATCTGAATCTCTGGAAGGAAGGAGGAAATTAAGCCAAAATCTTGAATTTGTATAAATTCGTCCAGTAATTATTTTGCCTACCAAAGCTTCAGACTCTACACTAAAAATTTAATGCCTCTATTCACTTGCTTAATTCTTACCAAAAGAACTTTTTAGAAAAGGCATGCTTTTTCTGGCATCATACCAATTTTAGCAGTTCCTCAGACTCTGAAACTGATTAGTTGCATTTTTAATAGTTTTAATAGCCTCAAAAAATCTATCAACAATTCTTTCTTATTTCAGTATTTTAGCATCACATATTTCATAAGAGTATCATTTTGCAGCCTTAGAAATTACAATATCAGTTTGGGGTGCATTTTTAATTTTCTCTAACATCCCTTGTCTTTCGTTATATAGTAACTAAGTGCTTGAAATCTAACAAAGCCAAGTTAATTTTGATAGTTTTCCTAAACTCACATATAGCATAATGACAGTTTTACTATTTAAGGACAATTGTTTCTAGTAAAATTAGTATCTAAAAAACAGTGGGGAAATATGCAATGAACTAGTAATGAACCCTAGCTGAGGCTAACTGTTATGGAATGTATTTTCTTCTTCCTAAAAAGAAGAGGAGTGGCAAGAGAAACTGTATTTCAAATGTCCCTTGATGATTCAAAAGATATAAGAACTTGCTGATATATCATGGTCACTTACTTGTGACTAAGATTAGAATTGTTAAATCATTATTAGATGTAATACATATAATCAGGCTAGAAGAGTCTCTAATAGCTCCCAATAAAGATGTTTTCTCACTAAGATATTGTATAAATTTCTCTCTGATGACACGGTAGTCACACTGAGTCTGTGTGAATTTCAGAAGTTTATAGTTGCTTCTTCAAGTAAACTAGTACTAAATGATATGAGCTTTTCAAAGATGCTCTTAATCTGCTTCTTTGTATAGATGCTTCCATTTTTTTTCTTAGGGAGACTCTTCAACATATCTGAACCAAAATATGATTTTTTAAGAATATAAAAATCAGCACTACTATTGGGTAAAATAGATTCTAGTTTACATGCAAAAGTCAATGGTTCTTGATTGGATGAGTTCAAGAGTTTTAAATTGAAATATTACAATAGGGCTGCTAATATTCAAAGAAAATGAAACAATTTTAGAAATTCCAGATTATTCAGACAGGACAAATTTTTCTCCACTGGAAGCCACTTAAAATAGCAAAGAATCTAAGCAACTACAGTGTTTATAGTATACTTGTAAATCTCAACACAATATTCCACAATCTTAGCATCACTGGGCAGAAACAATCCTCATAGGATTTCCCAGTTCTTCCCTTTGCCTATGAGGTCTTTCCTATTCTTAAGGTTTTCAGGGACAAAAAGCCCACAGTTACTGGTTATAATAATTTTAAAGAGTTATTCCTTTCCCTTTAAGAATTGGGTTTAAAGATACGTCATTCTGTATTCCATTTTCTAGATATGGAAGTTAAGTATCCGATTCTGTAATTTAGAGACATTGTTATAGGGAAGAACTCCTCTTCCCTCATGTCTTCACCTTGGATCACAGACACGAGAATGCCAGCTGAGTCTTTACTCTTGAGGAAGAAAGCTTCTGTACTTGTCTCTACCTCGCTACAGATTGAATTGTGTAGTTCCCCTGTCCTGCCTGTCCCAAAACTCGTATGTTAAGTCATAACACCCATTGTGATAGTATTTGAAGGTGAGACCTTTAAAAAGTGATTAGGTCATGAAGGTGGAGCCCTCATGAATGGGATTAGTGCCCTTATAAAAGAATCTTGCAAGAGAGTATCTTTGCACTCTCCAACATGTAAGGACACAGGAAGAATATGGCATCTATGAACCAGGAAGCAGATCTTCCCCAGAAACAAATAGGCCAGCATCTTGATCTTGGACTTCCCAGCATCTAGACCTGGAAACAAATAAATGGCTATTGTTTATAAGCCACCCAGTTTATGTTATTATGCCAAAACTGCTGAGGAGATTAAAATACACCTCTTACCTCTTTTCGCCAATGGGAAAGTAGCTATGAAGGCTGAGCCTTCTATTAGACCTGTCCCATGAATTAGAGGTGAGGTTACTTGGTCTCAAGAGTAGGTTAACAAGTTCTATTATTTTTCCCTTGTTCTACTCAGCAATTTCACTAAAACTTTATGATAAAAAGGCCATGAAGCAAAGAACCTTGCAAGACCAGCCAAATCTCTGTCCCTGCTCTTGCAATATCTTTACCTGCCATTGTTTGTAAGTCACTTTAATCTTCTGCAGAAGGGTTCACTGTAGTAGGTTCAAAGTAGTGGGAAGCCTTAAAAATGTTGACCTCTGTCTTGAACTTCTCAATGACATATATGGAGATAATAATTCCTCAGATAAGTTGTAAAGAATAAATGAGATGATATAAAGTGGCTATGTAAACAATAAAGTACTCTATGAATACATGCTGCCAAGATTAACTTTCTTCATTTATAAAATAATGGGATTGCCCAGTTGCCCCAAAGGCGGCCTTATTCAGAAACTGGGTAATTGTAGTTTGCTGCTACAAGCCAAGGAATTCCTGAGGACACCAGAAACTAGGAAAGGCAAAAAAGTCTACTTGTCTCCAGGTTTTAGAGGGACCATGCCCCTACTGACACCTTGATTTTAGACTTATAGCCTCCACAATTGTAAAACAAAAATTTCTTTGCTTTAAGCCAAACAAAACAAAACAAAACAAAAATGGGGTTGGACAAAAGCATTTCTAAGAACCCATTAAATTCTAACATCTCTGGCCCAGATCTATCTTCTGAATCTTAGACTCTTAACCCAACTGCCTAATTATGGACACACATTAGGTAAGGATATAAATACTTAAACAAGCCACTTGACTATTTCATAGTTCCAAATTCAATACATCCAAAAATAAACTCATTATCTTCCTTCTGTTCTTTTTCCAGTGTTCTCTATTTTGGTATAAAGTATCATGTCATCTAACCAATGACAAAACTCAGAAATCAGGAAATTATATTTGACTTTTCTCTCACCTTCAATTCCAATTATTCACAGATGTTGATAATTCTTTCTCCTGAAGACCTTTGAAACTGGTCCTCAGGTCTCCACATACACTGCCATCATTCAGTACAGTAACTCCTTATCATCTCTCAGTTGGACTATCCACCTCACTTCCCAAGTAGACTCCACACATCATTATTTCCCTTCTCTAGATCCTTCACCTCACTGGAGTCAGAGCAATCACTTTAAATTATGAATCTCTGTCAATCTACTTATAAATACACAGTATCCTGTTACTGCTTATATACAGTTCAATTCCTCAGCACACCTAAGAAGCCCCTGCTTCATCCACTGCTTCTCTCCTTCTGCAGCCTCTCTTCACACCCTCCAGTGCATGACTTCTGTTCTCCTATCCTTCTGCCTTCCTGATTCTTTGAATGTCCTATGTCCATTTCCCTTACTTACTTACTTACTTACTTTGATAGGTCATACTCATTCTTTAGTTCTCAACTGTCATGTTACTTTCTCATAGGAGACTTCTCTAATTATCCCAATCCCCTTTTTTATGTGAAATCCCTCATGCTATGTTCACTCAGTACTATGTAATCTGTACAGTACATATCAATGCAATTAGTCAATTATGAGGTTATTTTTCTTAATGATAAACTTAGTCTTTGTAGGCAGAAAACACGTTTGCTTCAAAATGGCTGTATTCCAATCATCCTGTCCTTGTCTAGCATACTGAAGTGGAAGGAAGGAAATTTTGCACATACCACTACATATGAACAAAACATGTGCAATCCAAACACAACACCAACAATGAAGATACCAAGATGCTTCTCATGGTGTTAAAGAGGTTTTTTTCCTTGTTAGGAGTCAATGTGTACAATAAAATTAAAGACTTACGACTTTTGTGTCTAAACAATTTTATTTATTTATTTTTTTTAAAGATTTTATTTATTTATTCATAAACACCGAGAGAGAGGCAGAGACACAGGCAGAGGGAGAAGCAGGCTCCATGCAGGGAGCCCGATGTGGGACTCGATCCCAGGTCTCCAGGATCACACCCCAGGCTGCAGACGGCACCAAACCACTGCGCCACTGGGGTTGCCCTAAGCAATTTTAAATACCCTTAATATGTCAAGGAATTCCTGATTTTTATGGTCACTTACTAATAACAGAGTCCCAACTAATAATAACTGCTTTTGTCCTTGTAATAAAGCCCTTCATACATTTTTTTAGAGGGAAGGGGACTGGCAGAGGGAGAGGGAAAGAATCTTAAGTGGGGCTCAGTCTCACAACCCTGAGATCATGACCTGAGCTGAAATCAAAGAGTCAGATGTTTAACTGACTGAGCCACCCAGGCACCATGATTTTTTTTTTAAAAAAGTACAATGACATCTTTTTAAGGCTACGTACAGTTTTGATGGATTATAAATAGCACACTAAAAATTATGAGAGGATTATCAAGAAATTCTTTGTTTCGAGTTGCATTAAAGTTATACCAGCTACAGTAACAAACTCAAAAATGTAGGATGACTCAAACACAATAGTTTATTTCTTTTTTTTAAGATTTTATTTATTTATTCATGAGAGACATACAAAGAGAGAGAGAGAGAGTCAGAGACACAGGCAGAGGGAGAAGCAGGCTCCAGGCAGGGAGCCTGAGGTGGGACTCGATTCCCCAGTCTCCAGGATCATGCCCTGGGCTGAAGGCGGGGCTAAACTGCTGAGCCACTAGAGCTGCCCCAATAGTTTACTTCTTGTATTTTATTTATTTTATATTTCATATAAAGCCCAATTTATTTATTTTTTCTGAGAAGCAAGAACTTTCATCTAAACATCAAAGCAGGGAGTCAGGATCTTTCCTTTCTGTGACTCCATATATCCAAAATGTGATACCCAAGGCCAATGGGCTAAGCTGTGCCAAGATGGTTAGTAATAGAGGTTGGAGGATTGTGTCAGAGTTCCACATGCCAAACCAGGAAATGGAGCTTGTCACTTCTCCTCTTATGACAACAGATAGATCTCCAACATTCAGGCTATACCTGAGTGCAAGGGAAACTGGGAAATGGAGTTTAACTGTGTGGTCAAGAAGAGGAAGCATGGTTTGGTTAAAATTTCATCAGTCTCTACCATAACTATTACCTCTCTGGTAAGATTCCTCACTGGTCTGCTCTCTACCCATTTCCTTTAACTCATTTTTCCTCAAAGGTTACTTATAAACTGACAATTATGACCAATAATAGAAGATTTAAAGTATAATAACATAATTATTATGTATTGCATGCTATCTCAACATTACAATACTTGTATAGTAATTTTTCCCTTAACAATAATTTCATGCAAATGAACGCACATCCTCCCCATTGTTAACTCTCTACTTATAATTCTTCCTTTCTAAAAAATAGGAAAGGGAAATAATCTTCATAGGTATATTTATAAAGAAGTGTAAAAACAAAGTTAGTAAGAGAATGACTTTAGCTTAAGAACTATTCATTTTATAACAATTGTATAAAGAAACTTGAACAACACGACTTAATTTATGCACATGCTAAATCTGAATAATAAAATTAGCATTCAGTGACTGTCAGCTACACTTATCTGTATAGTAATATTCATTTGCATGAATTGAGATTCATTCTTCATTATTGATAGGAGAAAAAAGTGAAACAAAAAAGGAAGATAAAGAGATTAATAAGTCTGTCACAGTGACTATAATGGAGGAAACACGGATATTCAAGAAAGATTTGATGCAGCCACCTTACTTTTAAGTCAACTCTGATTGCTCATGAACACTGAAACTTGCTTCTAGGAAACTGCCAAAACCATTGTTTTTGAGCCTCTTCAATCTCCTTTTTTCACATGGCCTACATAAAATCCAGAAACACTTTCAAAGTCTTGTAATATTTGGAGATGGAAGCATCTTGAAATGTGATGTCTATGACAGTGCATAAGAATAATGATAAAGTGTCTCCCTATTCAAGAACTAGATCATAATCTGAAATATATACTACTAAAATATTAAGTATCTAAATACCTATAAACCTGGGCAGCCCCAGTGGCTCAGCGGCTTAGCACCGCCTACAGCTCAGGGCGTGATCCTGGAGACCCGGGATCGAGTCCCACGTCAGGCTCCCTGCATGGAGCCTGCTTCTCCCTCTGCCTGTGTCTCTGCCTCTCTCTCTCTCTCTCTCTCCTCTCTGTGTATTCTCATGAATAAATAAATAAAATCTTTTTAAAAAGTAAATAAATAAGTAAATACCTATAAACCTGTAAACCTACGCAGTCACAAATGCAGAGTAGAAATGGTGATTCAAATGCAAGAATAAATCAAAATATTAACTCAGACAAGATACTGTCTGTGATATATGACTGCAGAGTTTGGTACATAAACACAGCAATTAAGATAGGCATATAATGATAATTGAGTCAACTTGAGTCAACATAACCAATTATACAGTAGCCTAAAAAAGATGTGGAAATAAAATGTACAGCGATTGTCAGTTTTGAACCACAGGTAAAAGAAGCTTAAATACAAGAGACTGGTTTTTGAACACTCATAACACAGAGAGGAGATTTCCTCAACACTGATTTATGCATTCCGTTTCTATTATTTATCACACAATTAACTCTACTTGTAATGATTCTGTCCTCATCAAGTAGTCTTCTGATTCTAATTTAGTTTCCCATGTAGCTCTGCCTAAAATAAGAGAATGTTTAGTTGTGCCAACATGAACAGGTTAGTCCATTGACAGTCATCCTTCTCATTGTTCATTAACAATTTGGCCCTAGGTCCTTGGTTAACATAATTCTGATCCTGAGAAATGGATGTAGTCTCCATGTCCAACAAAAGTGCATTTCCAATCTCAAAGAGCAAGTAAAACAAAAGCAAAAAACAAAAACCCAGATTGTGATTAGTTGAAACACAGCAAATTCCATCTTTACATCATCAGGACAGCCTGTCAGTCATGTGATCAATATCACTTCTTTACTACTGGATTTCCATTTAAATACAAGTATTTGGGACTTGCCAGGCAACACACCAGTAGACCCAATGAGTAACATCCCCAAACATACAAACTCAACAATAATAACAGAATAAAATTTCTGATCTATACCTCTACTTTGACAGTGTGAGTCCAGATTACATTTATAATAAGGTTCATTTTCCATGTTCTCCTTGCTGTCTTTTGAATAGTTCTTCTCTGGTCCCATATATATGCTTATTTTTGGTGGGGCCCTGAAACAAGTCTTTACACAATGACTTGTACAAATTTCAAAAATGGTTTGTTTGTTTGTTGTTTGTTTGTTTGTTTGTTTAGAAAGAGAAAGCAAAAAGGGGGAAGAGCAAAGGCAGAGAGAAAATCTGAAGCAGACTCCACATACTCATACAGGGCTAGATCTCAGAACCCTGAGACCATGACCTGTACCAAAATCAAGAGTTACATGCTTAAATGACTACACCACCCAGGCACTCCCAAAATGGTTTAAATTTATTTTTGGAGAGAGTAACATCTTATAGATACATCAGGTCATCTTTTAGCATCAGTGGTTCTTGACTTTCCGTATCTTTCCAACTGATTTTCACTGCATCCTATGGAAACAAGCCCACAATTTAAACTTCAGGAGACTAAACAAAAAAACAGAACCATGAGTGGCTTAGGAGCAAACTGTAAACTAAGAGAAAATATAATGGGCTTTCTGTCTCTGACTTAGCCACAAAGAAGCAGACTTTGTACAATACAAGACAAAAGTGAATATTAAGATTCACTATTACTTTATATACTGGATTAAAAGAAAATGTTAATTAAACTAGGAAACATTACTGATTGCAAGATGTATCTTCATTTCAAAGAATTAAGATATAAACTTAGAATGAATAAACTATAGTATTGGCTTTTATTGCTTTTTACTGAGTTACAAACTCACTAAGGTTGACATCAAAGGCACCATTTCTTGAGCAGATGTGCTGCAGGGAGAGGATTTCAATAAGCCAGAATGAGTCTTAAAAAGCTACCTCCATGTCCTGCCTGATGTTTCTGATCTAACTGCTACAAACTGTGTTAACTTCTACCCACCAACATTCTTGTCCAGGATTCTTTAAGTTCTCTAGAATCAATTTCTCTTCTAAAGTTTTATTTACATCCATCCCATCTACCTGAGGAAACCTGTGGGGCTGATGGCTATGTTCGCTCTTTTGTTGTGGTGATGGCCCAATGGGTATGTCAAAACTTATCAGATTGTACACTTTAAATATATGCACTTTACTGTATGTCAGTTAATCTTTCAAAGCTGTTTTTTAAAGATAAAGAATGTTCAGTCCCGGAAAAAACAAAAAAACAAAAAAAACACAACCCAGCTAATTCAGTTAACTTTCTTAGGGGCTGAGTATCAAGTAGAGAAGACAATTACAAAAACACATGATTACACTATAGTAAGAGATATGAAAAAGCACTGGGGAGCTAGCCACTAGCTGTGGGATAAACATCTGTACTTGAAGTTCAAAGATAGCATCCTGGAAGAAACAATGTCTCTGATAAGTCATGAAGTGAGATGATAATTTATCTCAAAACACCAACCAGAAAAAAGTAAGAATGAGCCCTCTCAAACCTAACTCTTATTGGTTAGCTTCATGGTATTATTAAAAGAAATTTTTTAAAGATTTATTTGAGAGAGAGAGAGCGTGAAATAGAAAGCACAAGCTGAAGGGAGGGATAAAAGGAGAGGGAGAAGCAGACTCCTCCTAAGCAGGGAGCCCAATGTGGGGATTGATCCCAGGACCCCAGGATCATGACCTGAGCTGAAGGCAGATGCTTAACTGACTGAGCCACCTAGGGGTTTTAGCCGTCCCTAAAAAAAATTTTTAATCATATCTGCTCCATAATAGTTCTTGCTTATAAGAAATGTTCAATTATATCTATCCTTTTCATACTTATTTAATTTTTTTGGATTTCAATTTTAAGTGTTTTTTTCTTTATGGATAAAGTATGCATCATAATGCACAGACTATATGAAAATATAAAATTATTAGTATCCAGTGAATTTAGCAGCAGCAAATTGACAGGATACATTTAGGCATAGTTAGAGGAGACACCTGAGGCCACCTTTAGGAGTTACCTGATGACAATATATTTGGTAGACAACCTTGGGGAAATTCTTTGAACTAGGTCCTGGGTCCCTAAAATGGTACTATTTTATAATAACACAATTCCTTAAATAGTGGAAAACATATAAACTTAGTATGCAAACCTAGCAACTTGCTAGCAGTATTACTATCTGAATTTAGTCATCTATGCTGTATTTGGTATGTAAGTGCATGATTGTCTCATATTTATGTATTCTAAAAGGACTTCTGTTTACCTGGTCATTCCTGATATGTCTGAGTACAAAATCCCATTAGTGGAATGGATAAAGAAGATGTGGTTTATGTATACAATGGAATATTATTCTGCCATTAGAAATGACAAATACCCACCATTTGCTTCAACGTGGATGGAACTGGAGGGTATTATGCTGAGTGAAATAAGTCAATTGGAGAAGGACAAACATTATATGGTCTCATTCATTTGGGGAATATAAAAAATAGTGAAAGGGAATAGAAGGGAAGGGAGAAGAAATGGGTAGGAAATATCAGAAAGGGAGACAGAACATGAGACTCCTAACTCGGGGAAACGAACTAGAGATGGTGGAAGGGGAGGAGGTCAGGGGGTGGGCGTGAATGGGTGACGAGCACTGAGGGGGGCACTTGACAGGATGAGCACTGGGTGTTATTCTGTATGTTGGCAAATTGAACACCAATAAAAAATAAATTTATTATATAATAAATAAATAATAAAATAAAATAAAATAAAATCAGGATACATCAATTAAAAAAAAATCCATTAGTTCCCAAGGGCTACATGATGAAGTACCAAAAACTGGGTGACTTAAAATAAGAAAAATTTTTCTTTCAAGGTTATAGACTCTAGGAGTCTAAAATTAAGCAGGGCTATGCTCCCTCTGAAGATACTAGGGAAGAATCCTTCTTTGCCTCTTCCTGTAGTTTCTAGAAATGCTTGGAAGTCCCTGGTTTGGGGATCCCTGGGTGGCTAAGCGGTTTAGCGCCTGCCTTTGGCCCAGGGCGCGATCCTGGAGTCCCGGGATCGAGTCCCACGTCGGGCTCCCAGCATGGAGCCTGCTTCTCCCTCCTCCTGTGTCTCTGCCTCTCTCTCTCTGTCTCTCTCTCTATGTCTATCATAAATAAATAAATAAATAAATAAATAAATAAATAAATAAATCTTTAAAAAAAAAAAAAAGGAAGTCCCTGGTGTATAGATGTTTCCCGCCAATCTCCACTTCCATCTTCACAGGACCTTTTCCTCTGTGTGTATATATGTGTCTATGTCTTCACATGCTTGTTTTATAAGAATACCAGTCACTGTATTTAGGGCCCATCATCATTCAGTATGACCCGATCTTAACAAATTAATCTGCAAAGGCCCTATTTCCAAGTAAGATCACATTCTGAGATTCTAGGGGGACATGAATTGAAAGGGACACCATTTAATACAATATAGGCCACTTCTGATATGCCCAAATTTATGTCTATCTACTATAAGCAAAATACACTCATCCCATCTCAGCATTCTCTAAAGACTTAAACCATTCTAAAATCAACACTAAATCCAAAATATCATCTAAATATCAAAGCAAAGAACTCCACATCTTCTCATCCACATCATCTGAGTCAGTTATAAGTGAGACTCTGGGTATGGCCTATCCTGAAGCAAAATTTCTCTTCATTTGTGAATCTGTGAAATATAAAAACTAAGCTATCCTCTTCCAAAACACACTGGTGAAAAACTAATTAGAATAAGAATAAGAATAAAAATAAGAATAAGTGGAGAATTCCCAGAAAGAAAAGCTTAATTATAATGCAATTATTTGAAAAAAAATACAGTGATGAAACAAAAAAGAATCTCAAAAGTGAGATACTATGTGTATACAATGGAATATTACTCAGCCATTAGAAACGACAAACACCCACCATTTGCTTCAACGTAGATGAAACTGGAGGGTATTACGCTAAGTGAAATAAGTCATTAGGAGAAGGACAAACATTATATAGTCTCATTCATTTGGGGAATATAAAAATTAGTGAAAGGGAATAAAGGGAAAGGAGGGAAAAGGAGTGAAAATATCAGTGAGGGTGACAAAACATGAGACCTAACTCTGGGAAATGAACAAAGGGTAGTGGAAAGGGAGGTGGGCAGGGGGTTGGGGTGACAGGGTGATGGGCACTGAGGGGGGCACTTGGTGGGATGAGCACTGGGTGTTATGCTAAATATTGGCAAATTGAACTCCAATAAAAAAAATTAAAAAGGAAAAAAAAGAAAAGAAAATGAAAGCAAATTAAAGTTGAAGTGCCAGAATTTTCCTAGACTCTTGAATAAGAATAAAGATTTTCGTTTTTGTTTAAAAAAAAAAAAAAAGATACTAGAAGACACAAAGGGGTCACAGCTCCCAAAGAAGTCTTAAATCCAGCAGAGAAAATTCTAGTCAGCTTTAAAGCCCAAAAGTAATTCTCTGTTTTGATGCTACATCCTCTGGCCTTCCAGGAAACTCTTCCTTTTGATCATTAATTTGGAAGTCATTTTTCAATTGCAGATAAAGATTATTAAATAGACAGATGATGATTTAATAATCTGAAAAATAGTATTTCATATGCATAAAATAAATATCTGGTTGACCTTACCGAATTCAGACCAATGTAATGTAACATATGTCTATAAAATTTTTGCTATTCAAAAAAAGAAAAAATTATAAAAACATTTGGAAAGTTGAATTTCTACACTAATATACAGATTTTTTCTTTTTTTTTTTTTTCTTTAGGACTACAAAAAAATTGGAAAAGCCCAAATCTTCTTAATCTAAACATCTGGTATCTCTTTTCCAAACACACTTAATGAATTGCAAAAATACAACAGAACCTTGCTGTCACCTTTCAATACCCTGGGGCTAGAAATCTAATTCTGTCACATAGCACTAAAATAGGAAAACCTTAGATTGTTAAGGACAAATTTAATGAATTGCAGCATTAATATAAAATAGCATCTAAAATTATGGCTTCAAATGAAATGGAAAATAACTTATTTATAGCTCTGCTTAGAGAAACTCAGATCATAAATAAACATTGATATATTACATATATTCCCTATAAAGCATACCTTAATACTAATATTAGAGTATATACTTAAGATGGAGACATTAAATATAGTATGTGACTCATTTAAAAGTTTTATACTGCAAAGAAATCAGCCTGAGGACTGACAGCACTGCACAACTAGAGGGATAGAAGAGGCCACATCAGGGAAGGTAGGAAGTGCAGAGATATGGTTTGGGGGAAGAAACAAATCAAGAATCCTGCTGAGGGAGAAAGCCATGATAGTGGAGAAAAGCGAGAGAGAAAGAGAAGCAGCACACAGGGGAATGTAAAGGAGAACACTTCCCCAAAGCCATTGGCTGGGAAAACCTGAGTGGCTGATTTTCATGAGTTTTGCAACCAGCGAGCCTTAAAGACTGGAGTTTTAGAAGTCCACGACACGGCTGGGATAGAGACCTAAAGATGCTTCCCTGCTCCTAGAGAAAAAGCAGGCAAGGTAACCCTGGGGACAGACCATGCAATCTGACGCTCATCTAAGACTCTCAGGAGAGACTGTTCCCTCTTCTTGGAGTGCATCTGAAAGAGGTAGCATTGCCTCTCCAGGGCAAAGGAGCTGATGAGCACCATTTCCCTCTTCTCTCTCCCCGCTTCACATAGGCGCAGAGACACCTGCTGAGTGCAGCTAGCCAAGACCCTAGCTATTTAACCAGCTTTGCTCCAAACCCCCTGCCCCTGCACTTGGACGCACCTGCCCTTCTGGGTGAAATCTGCATCAGTCCCAGTGCAAGGAGACACTCTCCCAGAAGACCAGCTCAGGTCATCATAACACCAGGTGCCTACAGTTTGGAGTTTTAATAGCTAGCCACTTTGGATGAGATAGAGCCCTGCTCAAGGTAGGTAAGCAAACCAAAGAGAAACAATATAAAAACAGTGATCTGAAAAATGTCTAGGATGCATGAGGGGAAATTATTCGCTCCTCTGGAAGGGCTTCCTAAAAGCAATAAGCACAGACTCTACTCTCCAGGGACAAAAGAGATGGCTAGTCCCCCCCTCCCCCCCCTCCCGCCCAGCATAAGATGATTTCAGTCAACAGGACAGTGCCAATACTGGCAGCCTAACCTGCTTACACAAAGTCCCACTGCCCTGTGCTCTGCTGGCGCTGCTTCTCTCAGGGAAGTGTGCCTAAGAACCAGCACAGTAGGTCCCTTCCCCAGAATACCAATACAAACCCCCACATGAATCACATCTACTGACCATAGGGTTCTGCCAAGCTTCAATTCTAGTGGAAATAGTATCAGGTCTCTTTTAACAAACAGACCAGAGCACACTCAACTGCAACTCACCAAACACTCCCCACTGGAGGCAAGGAGAAACTCTGCAGAGAACTGACCTGACAGATAGAGCAGCCATAACAGAGCACACACCAGAGGGCACACACAGCACACACCAGAGACACTTCCTGAGACTCCAGGCCTTGGACATTATATGACCTTTTCTTCATAAAGCCATTACACTCAGAAGCAAGAAATAGAAGAGGCTTTCCTAACATGGAGAAGAAGGCAGAGGCCTAGACAAAATGCCAACATAGAGGAATTCATGCCAAAAGAAAGGACAAGAAAAGGTCATGGCCAGTATCTAATCAAAACAGATATAAGTAATATGCCTGATCCAGAATTTAAAGCAACAGTCATAAGGATACTAGCTAGGCTTGAGAAAAGCAGGGAGGCCATCAAGGAGTCCCTTGCCAGATGAAAGACCTAAACATCAATCAGGCAAAAATGAAAAATGTAATAACTGAGATTTGAAACCAAATAGATATAATGACCACAAGGATGGAAGAAGCAGAGGAACAAATAAGTGATATAAATGACAGAATTATGGAAAATAATGAAGCTGACAAAAGAGGAAAAGAAAAATCTTGGATCATAAAAGTAGACTTAGGGAATTCAGTGACTCCATCAAGCCTAATACCATTTGTATCATAGGAATCCCAGGAGAAGACAGAGAAAAGGAGCAGAAGGTTTATTTGAGAAAATTATAACTGAAAACTTCCCTAATCTGAGGAAAGAAATGGACATCTAAATCCAAGAGGCACAGATAATTCCCATCAAAATCAACGAAGGCAGGCTAACACCAAGATGTAATATAAATTTACAAAATATAGAGGTGAAGAAAAAATCCTCAAAGCAGCAAGACAAAAGCAGTCCCTAAATTACAAGGGAAGACCAATAAGGTTAGCAGCAGATCTCTCCACAGAAACTTGGCAAGCCAGCAGAAATGGTATGATATATTCAATGTGCTGAATGGGAAAAGTCTGCAGCCAAGTATCCTCTATCCAGCAAGGCTCTCATTCAAATCAGGAGAGATAAAGAGCTTCCAGGACAAACAGAAACTAAAAGAATTTGTGATCACTAAATCAGCTCTGCAAGAAATATCAAAGGGGACTCTTTGAATGGGAAAGGCCAAAAGTGATAAAGACTAGAAAGGAACCAGAGAAAATATCCAGAAATAATGACAAAACAAGTAACAAAAGGGTACTAAATACATATCAACAATCACTCTGAATATAAATGGACTAAATGCTCCAATCTAAAGAAGATAAACAACCTAGCCTTACACATAAAGGAACTAGAAATAAAACAATAAATGAAGCCTAAAGCCACCAGAAGAAGGGAAATAATAAAGATTAGAGCAGAAATAAAAGATACAGAAACAAACAAACAAAAAAACAATAGAACAGATCAATGAAACCAGGAGCTGGTTCTTTTTTTTTTTTATTTATTTATTTTTTTTTTTCTTTTTTTTTCCAGGAGCTGGTTCTTTGAAGAAATTAATAAAACCGATAAACCCCAGTCAGACTTATCAAAAAGAAAAGAGAAAGGATGCAAATCAATAAAGTCACATATGAGAGAGGAGAAATAAAAAGAAATACAAAGCATTATAAGAAAATATGATGAAAAATTATATGCCAACAAATCAAACAATTTGGAAAAAATTGATAAATTCCTAGAAATATATAAACAACCAAAGCTGAAACAGGGAGAAAAAGAAAACTTGAACAGACTAACAACCAACCAAGAAATTGAAACAGTAATCAAAAATCTCCCAACAAACAAAAGCTCCCAACAAAAAAACCAGATGGCTCCATAAGGAAATTTTACAAAACATTTAAAGAAGAGTTAATACCTATTCTTCTCAAAGTATTCAAAAAATAAAAATGGAAGGAAAACTTCCAAACTCATTCAATGAGGCTGGCATTACTTTGATTTCAAAACCAGGAAAGGATCCCACTAAAAAGAGAACTATCGGCCAATATCCCTGATAAACATGGATACAAAAATTTTCAATAAAATACTAACTAATCAAATCTAACAGTACATTAAAAAAATCATTCACCACGATCAAGTGGAGTTTATTCCTGGGTTGAAAAGGTCACTCAATATTTGCAAATCAAACAATGTGATACATCACATTAATAAAAGAAAGAATAAGAAATATATGACTCTTTGAATAGATGCAAAAAAAGCATTTGACAAAGTATTACATCCATTCTTGATAAAAACCCTTAACAAAGTAAGAAGAGAGGGAACATACCTCAACATCATGAAAGCTATATATAAAAACCAATAGTCAATATCCTCCTCAATGGGGAAAAAATGATTTTTCTCTACGATCAGGAATAAAACAGAAATATCCACTCTCACCACTTTTATCCAACACAATACTGGAAGTCCTAGCCTCAGCAATCAGGTAACAAAGAGAAATAAAAGGCAGCCAAATCAGCAAGGAAAAAGTCAGACTTTCACTATTTGCTGACAAATTGATATTTTATATTGAAAACCTGAAATGGGCAGCCCAGGTGGCTTAGCGGTTTAGTGCCTGCCTTTGGCCCAAGGCCTGATCCTGGAGACCCAAGATCGAGTCCCATGTCGGTCTCCTGCATGGAGCCTGCTTCTCCCTCTGCCTGTGTCTCTGCCTCTCTCTCTCTCTGTATCTCTCATGAATGGATAAATAAAACCTTAAAAAAAAAAGAAAAGAAAACCTGAAATACTCCACCAAAAAAATTCTAGAACTGATATACAAATCCAGAAAAGTCGCAGGATACAAAGTCAACATACAGAAATCTGTTGTATGTCTCCACACCTATAATGAAACAGCAGAAGGAGAAATCAAGGAATTAAACTCAGTTAGAATTGCACCAAAAACAGTATGATAGCTAAGAGTAAAGCTAACCAAAGAGGTAAAAGATCTGTACTCTGGAAACTAAAAGACTGATGCAAGAAATTGAAACAGACACAAAGAAATGGAAAAACATTCCCTGCTCATGGATTGGAAGAATATTATTAAAATATCTATATTATCCAAAGCAATCTACACATTTAAGGCAATCCCTATCAAAACAGATCAAAACAGCACCAGCATTTTTCACAGAGCTAAAAGAAGCAATCCTAAAATTTGTATGGAACCACAAAAAAAAAAAAAAATAGCCAAGGCAATCTTCAAAAAGAAAAGCAAAGCTGGAGGCATCACAATTCCAAACTTCAAGTTATATTACAAAGCTGTAGTGATCAAGACAGTATGGTACTGGCACAAAAAACAGACCCATAGATCGACTGAACAGAAAAGAAAACCCAGAAATGGACCCAAAACTGTATGGCCAACTGATCTTTAACAATGCAGGAAAGAACTTCCAATGAAAGACAGTCTCTTCAACAAATGGTATTGGGAAAACTGGGCAGCAACATACAGAAGAATGAAACTGGGCCACTTTCTTACACCATACACAGAAATAAATTCATAATGGATGAAAGGCCTAAATGTGAGACAGGAAACCATCAAAATCCTAGAAGAGAACACAGGCAGCAACCTCTTTGACTTTGACTATAGCAATGTCTTACTAAGTATGTCTCTTGAGGCAAGGGAAACAAATCAAATATAAACTATTGGGACTTCATCAATATCAAAAGCTTCTGCACAGCAAAGGAAACAGTCAACAAAACTAACAAAACCACAGGATGGAATGGGAGAAAATATTTGCAAATGGCATATCCAATAAAGGGTTAGTATCCAAAATACATAAAGATCCTATAAAACTAAATACCCAAAAATAAATGATCTAGTTAAGAAATAGGCAAAAGACATGAACAGAGATTTTTCCAAAGAAGACATCCAGATGGCTAAGAGACACATGAAAACATGCTCAACACCACTCATCATTAGGGAAATACAAATCAAAACCATAATCAGATATCTCCTCATACCTGTTGGAATGGCTAAAATTAACACAGGAAACAATAGTTCTGATGTTAATGAAGAAAGGGGAACCTTCTTACACTGTTGGTGGGAATGAAACTGGTACAGCCACTCTGGAAAATTCAGAAAAAAGTATGGAGGTTCCTCAAAAAATTAAAAAAGAGAATGACCTAGTGATCCAACAGTTAACTGTACTACTAGATATGTGCCCAAAGGATACAAGAATACTGATTCAGAGGGCACATGTACCCCAATGTTTATAACAGAATTATCAACACTAGCCAAATTATGGAAAGAACCCAAATGTCCATTGACTGATGAAAATAAAAAAGAGGTAGTATTTGTTGGGAGGAGCATTGGGTGTTGTATGTAAGTGGTGAATCACTGAATTCTACTCCAGAAACAATATGCATTGTATGTTAACTAAGCAAAGTTTAAATTAAAAAGAAGGAGGAGGAGGAGAAACGGAGGTTATATAGGGAGTATTACTCAGCCATAAAAAGAATGAAATCTTGACATTTGCAACAATGTGGATGGAGCTAGAGTGTATTATGCTAAGAGAAATAAGTCAGTCAGAGAAAGACAAATACCACATGATTTGTCCTGATTTCATTCATATGTGGAATTTAAGAAACAAAATAGATGAGCAACGGGGGGAAACAAGAGGAAACAAACCATTAGAGAACACACTGAGGTCAAACATTATTCTGAGTGTTTCTATGACAGTATTTTGGATGAGATTAACCTCAGTAGACTTAGTAAAATAGATTGCTCTCCGTAAAGTGTAGGGCCTCATCTAGTCAGCTGAAGGCCTTAGGATTGACTATTTCCTAAGTAAAATAGACTTTTTCTTGCTTGGCTGCCTTCAAACTGTGGCATGCACTTCTTCCAGCCTTCAGACTCAGTCTGAAATATAGGTTGCATATGTTGCAAGTCTGTTGGACTTCAGATATCATCAGCTCTCTTGGTTATTGTACCTTTGAACTCAAAACAGAATTATACCACCAGCTCCTCTGTATCTCCATCTTGCAGACTAATCCTCCAAATCTTGGGACCGCCAACCCACATAATTGTATGAGCCAACACAGTATCATATATCATTATCATATATCCCAACACAATATCATGTCATTATCATAAATTATAATATGTTATATATATTATTATAATGGTGTACAAAAATATATGAAATTGGTTCATACAATACACACACACACACACACACACACACACACACACACATCCCATTGGTTCTGTTTCTCTAATTCTGGTTCTCTGGAGAACCCTGACTAATACACAGAGACTCCAGCTCATATCTTCTTCACCTTATCTCTGTTTGCATTCTAAGCTAGGGAAAATAAGACCATTGAGGGCTTTATTCATTTTGTATTAACAGTGTCTACAGCAGGTACTACTCTTTGTCCCCCAGTGTCTGGATGATATAGGAAGTTTCTATGGTCATGGCAACTTGAGACATGGAAGTATGGGAAAGTTAAGAACCTTGTGGGCAATCTACAGCCAATGGAGGACAAGAGCTAATGGATAAATGCATTCATTTCTAGTCTGGAAAGCATGCTATGTGCTTCTGTGGAGGTCCTGGTGCAGCCAAGCCTCCATTGCTTGTAGCACAGACATGATTAACATACCTTGATATTGGTTTGTCCTCCTTTTCATCCTCATTCCTTCAGCTCCTTCACTTCTGCTCCCTAAAATTACCTTTCAGCTTATACAAGCTTTTATATCATGCTCTGTTTCCAGTGAAACCCAAGCTAAAACAAACAGTTTTGGGGATCCCTGGGTAGTTCAGTGATTTAGCACCTACCTTTGGCCCAGGGTGTGATCCTGGAGTTCCAGGATCAAGTCCCACTTCAGGCTCCCTGCATGGAGCCTGCTTTTCCCTCTGCCTGTGTCTCTGTTTCTCTCTCTCTCTCTCTCTCTCTCTCTCTCTGTGTGTGTCTCTCATGAATAAATAAATAAAATCTTCAAAAAAACCAAACAGTTTTAATTTGGAACACTATAATAGAAGGGGAGATGTTAAAATGACTCACCCTAAGTGTCTTAGTGACACCCTAAGTGTCCTAGTGACATCAGTTTAAAGAACAAGTATAGATCTCTGAAAATTCCTCCATAAAAGTAATGAAAATACTGGCAAAGATTGTCAGTTAACTTTTTTGGAACTCTGAAAATAAACAAAATAACCAAAGGCTGTGGAGTGTTTATTAAAAAGTTAAAAGAAAAAGAAAAACAGCTGAATTGGTAAGAGCAGTAAGCTATGTGACATTGTAACTTGCTTTATTCTCATTCCTTTCTTTGCAGATCCACAATAGTCTTAAAAATCCAAAACCTACATTCGTGATGACAATCCTCAGGCTAAAGCCACTGGAAGGAGCAAAACATGCTTTTGGAATGCTTTCAAAGTTCCATTCCTAGACAATCAAGAGTTCTATATCTAATAGAGCTATCATTCAAAAATGTAGGAGAAATTAAGACATTCCCAAATGAATAAAATTTGAGAGTGTTTGTTACCAGTCAAACTAACCTACAATAAAAACAAAAGAGAGTCTGTAGGCTGAAATGAAAGAACATAATAACTCAAATTTGCATGAAGAGATAAAAAGCAATAGTTAAGGTAAGTACATAATTATTTTTTAAAGACAGTATAAATGTATTTTTATTTATAACTCTAGTTTTCTCCTATATGGTTTAAAAGCACAAAGCAATTATTATAAATCTATATCCCTAAGCATTTAATTTATGAAGATGAAATTTTTATGACAAAACAGCACAAAGGAAGGTGAGGAAAGGAGCCAAAAGAACAAATATTTTATGCCATTTTAATTGAATTGGTATTAATTTGAATTAGATTGAATAAGTGAAGATGTTAATAGTAATCCCTAGTTACAGAAAAAAAAACTCAAAAATATGGTAAAAGAAACAAGGATATTTAAGTGGTACAGTAAAAAATACCTATTTAATATAAAATAAGGTAGAAATGGAGGAAGGGAGGAACTAAGAAAACCTAAGACATGTTAAACAAACAGCAAAATGGCAAATATAACCTAGTAATTATATATAAATGGATTAAATTCTACAATTAAAAGGCAGAAATGGGCAGAATGAATTTTTTTAAATAATTCAACTAGATGCTTTGTATACACTTCATATTTACAAACACAAAGAGATTAAAAATATAAGGATAGAAAGAAAATACCAGGCCAACAATAACGAAAAAAAGAACTAAGATAGCAACACTAATTTCAAACAAAATAGACTTTAATGAAAAACTTGTGTTACTAGAGACAAAGAAGGACATGTTATAATGATAGAAGTATCACTGAATCAAGAAATACACCAATTATAAACATGCATGCATATTAACAACAGAACAAGTATATGAAGCAAAAACTGATAGAATAGAAACTTCAATACTCCACTTTCAACAGTAGATAGAACAACTCGATGGAAGATCAACCAGGAAATACAAGATTTGAACAGAATTTATACCTAACGCACACCTAATAATATGACATAAAACAGCATATTCAAGTGTCCATGAAACATTCAACATGATAGATCATATATTGGCCATAAAACAAGCTTCAAACAATTGAAAAGGATTAAAGGCAACAAAGTATATTTCTCTGACAGCATGAAATAAAATGAAAACTCAATAACAGAAAGAAATTTGGGAAATTCATAAATATGTAGAAATTTTCTTGTTTCTATTAGAGGGAGGGAGACGGGCAGAGGGAGAGAATTTTAAGCAGGCTCTATGCTGGGCCTGAGTATGGAGCCTGAGATCACAACCTGAACCAAAATCAAGAGTCAGAGGCTTAACTGACTGAGCCACCCAGGCACCCCTAAGTATGTGGAAATTAGACAATACACTCCTATAATAATCAAGGAATCAAAGAAGAAATCATAAGACAAATTATAAAATACCTTGAGATTAAAACACATTAAAAAATGAAAACACAATATTCCAAAGATTATGCTATGAATAAGATAAACCAGTGAATCCAGAAACAATTATGGCTCTATGCACTTATATTAAAAAGAAAAATCTCAAATCAACAAACAAATCTCCCACTGTGAGAAATTAGAAAAAGTGCAAACTGAGCCCAAAGTAAAAATTTTAAAATATAAGAAAGATTAGATAGGCAAAGAAGTATAGAATGGAAAAAAATAAGAGAATCAACAAAACCCAAAGTTGGTTCTTCAGAAAGATTATAAAAATTGTTAGCTCTGTAGCTAGACTAATCAAGAAAAAATAGAGTTTTTAAATTATTAAAATCAGGGATAAAAGATATAACTACCAAAACTTATTCAAGAAGTTAATGGATAATCTGAATATGTCTATGACAAGTAAAGAGATTGAATTGGTAATCAAAAAAACTTCCCAGCCTGAAAATCTCAGGACAAAATACTTTCATTGGTGATCCTATCAAATGTTTTAAAGAAAAATTAGGGACACTTGGGTGGCTCGGTAGTTTAGTGTCTGCCTTTGGCTCAGGGCGTGATTCCAGGGTCTTAGGATTGAGTCCTGCATTGGGCTCCGTCTGCCTGTGTCTCTGCCTCTCTCTCTCTCTCTCTCTCTCTCTGTGTCTTTCATGAATAAATAAATAAAATCTTTTTTTAAAAAAAGGAAAATTAACCAATAACCAAACCTTCATAAATTTCTCTCAAAAAATTGTAATTAAAAATATGAGAGAAGAGAACACTTTTGAATTCATTCTATCGGCCAGAATTACCCTCATACGAGAAAGAGGCAAGGATATTATAAGAAAAAGAAAACTACAGACCAATATCCTTCACAAATATAAGCACAAAAATCCTCAAAACAATACTAGCAAATCCAATCTGGCAACTTATAAAAAAGATTCAAAAATATAATCAAGTAGGGCTTATTTATTTTATATTTTTCAATACATAAAAATAATATACCACACCATAGAAATATTAAGGGACAAAAGATGATAATTTCAGAAAAAGCATTTGATAAATGCAACACCTGTCAGGACAAAAACACTCAAGAATCTAGGATTGGAATAGAAATTCCTCAATCATTATCTACCAAAAAGAAATCCATAGGTAATATAATATTTCATGATGAAAAAGTGAATACTCTTTTCCCAAGATCACAAACAAGACAAGGACTTAAGTCACTTCTATTCAACACTGTATAGAGGTTCTAACCAATGTAACTAGCAAGAGAAATAAATAAAAGGCATTAAGAATGGACAAGAAGAAGATAAACTACATTTGCAGATGGTATGACCCAGCAAATAGAAAATCCTAAAATATCCACTAAAAATCTACTAGGTAATAACTTCAGCAATATTTCAGGATACAAGGTCAGCACACCACAATCAACTAAATTTCTATATGCTAGTAGTAAAAAATCTGAAAATTAAACTATGAAAACAATTCCATTTACCACAGCATTAAAAAAAATCTTTAGGAATAAACTAAACAAAAGGAGTGCATAATATGCATGAAAAATTACAAAACACTGAAAAAAATTATATATTGTGACTGTGTCAGTCCCCAAATAGATCTACAGATTTAATGCAATCTCTATCAAATTCCCAGCTGGCTTTTTTATGGAAATTGACAAAGTGATCTTCTACTCCTAGGTGAGTATCCAAGAAATATATGCCTACACAAGAACTTATACAGGTATGTCTCTAATAGCCAACAGGTGAAAGCAATCCTAATAATTCTAGTGTCTATCAACAGATGAATAGACAAAATGTGATATATCCATATAATGGAGTATTATTCAACCATAAAAAAATCAAGTACTTATCCTTATTTTTATGACAACATGAAAGAACACTGAAATCATTATGTGAAAGAAGAAACAAAAGGCCATAAACTACATGATTCCATTTGTAATAAATGTCCAAAATAGTCACATTCATAAAAACAGAAGGCAAATTAAGGGTTGCCAGGGAGGGATGGGTAGAAAAAAAGAGAATGTCCACAATCACATGATGAAAACACTCTGGAATTAGATAAAGATGATGTTTGTACAAATTTGTGAAGAATACTGAAAACTAGGAGCACCCAGGTGGCTCAGTGGTTGAGCCTTTGGTTTAAGTCGTGATCCTGGAGTCCAGGGATCTAGTTCTGCATCAGGCTTCCTGTAGGGAGCCTGCTTCTCCCTCTGCCTAGGTCTCTGCCTCTGTCTCTATCTCTCTTATGAATAAATAGATAAAATCTTTTTTTAAAAAAAATACTGAAAACCACCCTAAATTTTATACTTCAAAGGGTAAATTTTATGGTGCATAATTTTTATCTCAATAAAAGGAATTGAAAGCAAAAATTATGATTTATTGATACACCAATCACTGCGTACTCTACTGGTTTGTCTAGGTTATCCAGTGGGTTCTCTGACCCAAAGTTATCCAGTGGGTTCTCTGACCCAAACTGCAATTGTCCAAATTATATACCTTTCCTCAGTATATATTTACTCTTCTGCCATCAAAATAAGACACTTAAGTATGTTTTGAAAATTCAAGAATTGTTCACTAAATATCCTTGAAATCACTAAGTCAAGCTTCTGCTAGCTCTTTGTAAGCTAGGTGTGTGCTAGCTCTTGATAGTCAGAACCAATGTTCAAGGGTTTACAGTGTGTTTCCTTTGTATGTATATATACACTGTTCCTTTCTCCAAAGGTCTTTCAGCTATTTTCTGAGAAATGAGTATGTTTCCAAATACCGAACCCTCAGGATCACCACACTTGCTCCAGCCACATACTACCTTCTCATGGCCCCTGCATGGACTACTGGCTCTTCTTGGAATGCTCTTCCCAAAGATACTCCTGAGGTTTGCATCCTCACTTCAAACTGCTCAATTGCCAATCTCCAATTTCTTGACCATCCTTTTTGAAAATAGTACTCCCATTATACTCTGTCCCCTTTCAGTTTCATTGTATTTTCCTAGCTCTTATCTAAATGACTGAGAACATATATATATATACATATATATAATACATATATATTTTTTAACCTGTTTACTATAAGTCATAGCGGGCAAAGTCCTAGTCTTTAGTCTCAGCATTGGCAACTGTGGCTGGCATATAACAGAGGCTCAAAAAATATTTGTTGAATGAATGACTGAAAAGCTATCTTAACACAATATGGAAAATCATTCTTATCACTTATCCATTAATATATTAAGAATTCTATAGATAGACTTCCTTATTCTTGTGAAAAGACATAAAGTTATTAATGAGCTATAGACTTCCTATCTTTCAACACTGAGTCATCCCTTCCTTTTATTTATTTTTTTATCCCTTCCTTTTAATGAAGAGTTTGGGAGTTTTGCCTCAATGATAACTTTCCTAATCAGATAATTAGAGGAAAAAAACTTAATAAAGCAACCTCAGAATTTCTAATACAGTGTTCCCTAAATATATTTATTGAAAAAGCACCAAAAATGAGCACAAAGCTTGATAAGCTAGGACAGTGCATCTCTGGAGAAAATATCATTTTCAGTAGTCTTTCCAAATATGTATGTGAAAGATGAATAAAGCAAATTACTAGTTTGGTTAACCACATGACAATATTCCTAAAAGTACATCCCTAGAAAAGGGGAGATAGACTTTCTTAAAAGAAACATGAGCATTTTACACTGATATTTTAAACATGGATCTCCCCATATAAGATGAATTCCCAATTTATTAGGGAATCGGCCACAAACACATACATTAAGGGAAGCAGAGTAAAACTCATGACTGTATATATAGATTTCCAATCAGAACAGAGGAATCTCTTATCTCTCAGCAGGAAATGTATGAGATGAATTTCTCACTTAGCCAATTAATTTACACTTTAGTCACCAGTGCTGGAAGGTAGTTTGGCCGACTTAGTGGTCTAAAGCTAAAATGAGTAATAATAATTCACATTTATAAAGGGCTTCAGAATATTAATTATTTAATCCACACTATATTGCTGCATGATAATTCAGAATTATTGCTTGTGCTTTTTAGGCTAGAGAAACTGATCTAAATCAATTAAAATCCATGCTAAAAGCAGAGTTCCTGGCCTTCAAGTTGGTCCTCAGTCCATTTTGCCTTGCCACTCAGCCCTTTGGACTCTGTGATGGGTTAATTAACCTCTCTTGCTTTGAATTTGTCCATAAAATGGTGATAATAAGGCTACCCTTACAGTAGTATATTGTGTGAATTAATTGATTTTTGGAAAGCACTTCCAGATCTATGGAAGGAAAGTATTAGTTGTAAATATCTCAATTGATTTTAAATGATAAATGATCATTTTTCATATCATTTATCAACAGTGATAGTGACAGAGATATTGAATAATATATGAAACGATGAAAAATTCTTTCCATCACTCAAAGAAAGAGTGCTTGAAACTCCCACCTCCATTCAGCCAGCCATGACTCATTCATTGGAAGAGAGGCTATGATTCATTCCTTCCACGACTACCCAGGCTAACATACATTTCCCAGTATAATGAGAATATTGTCTGTTCCTGACAATGTGGTTTGTCATTTATGGTTGTATTTTAAATATGTGTACAATATCCCAATTTGCTACGTACTTCCTTCCATGCAGTTTGGAGTGTAAGTTGTCTGAGAAAAAGACACAGTTTACTTGATTTATATTTTATAGTGCCCTGATCAGAGCTTTAACACTAATATCTTATTAAGTGTTACTATAAACTAGCTCACTTGTAAATAAACATTTTATGGTTTCAATGAAAATACTATCAACATTCTAGATCTCAAAGAATTCTTTTGTTTTTACTTTCTTATGAGTTTTTCTACATAATACTTCTATAAAAAGTATTGAACTTGATTCTGAAAAAAATACAACTAAGTTATTTCATCTTAAAACTACAAATAAATAATTTAAGTACTTTTATTTCAGACATGAACCCAAAGTTGAAGCTCCAAAGCCATATAACCTAGAATTATATGGTGATAAAATGTTGGTGTTTAGTACAAGAAATGAAATACTAAACCTTAAAATGTGTCTAACAGATGGTTTGTAGCCATCTTCAATCAAAACTCAATACCCATTGATTTTTTTTCCCCAAAACAGGAAGCCCAGTTCCCCTCTTAGTGGTCTCTCTAATGTAGAACTCTATCCCCAACACCCCGTCTTCACATTTCTCCCAGCCAGAAATGTAGGCTTACAACAACACAAGCTTTAATAAGGCACAAATTCCATTCAAATCCTGGCTGGAAAATGAAAAAGCCATAATTAGAATGTGCCAAACAGATCCTACCTATCCATTAGCCTAACCTCATAATGCCAGTGCATCCTCAGTTGAAGACAAATCCTAAAATCCAAGGTCAATCAGAGTATCCCAGGCTTTGATGCCTATGAGGATCCCATTTAACCTACCCATCTCTCCTTTACAATAGCCTCCTGATTATAGAGAGGGGTGTAGGTGTGGGTGTGCATGTGTGTGTGTGTGTGTCCTATTTCAATCTATGTAGCCAACACACATCAACCTACCTGAATAACAATTGAAATGCTCTATATATAAGCTATAGTGTTTCATCTCTTATATGCATTTACAAAATTTATTGCTACCCTTATTTTATACATTAAGATTAAACTACTTATTTAAGCTTTCACAAATGGTTAAACATCACTTATATGTGCTTTTTTGCACATATAAAGGTGCTTTATCACCTTTAAATAAAGAAACTTTCCTATTCAGAATCAAAGAGATTAACCCAACCACTACTATAATGGAATGATTCAAAGGAATATTATTCTAAATTATTAATATTGTGGCAATTTGCATAAAATTAGTAAATAAAAAACTTTCATTTTCATGTGATTACTCAAAGTATCTATTTAACTTAAAAATCTCAAGGTTAGCATCCATTCAAATGGCTATTATATAAAAGGTGGGGCGAGAGGGGGGACTATAAGCGGAGGGAGGAAGTGTATCATGTGTTGGCAAGGATGTGGAAAAATTAGGACCCTCATGCACTGCTAGTGGAAATATGAAATGGTGCAGCCACTGTGACAAACAATTTGCTCCTCAAAAAGTTAAACATAGAATTAATATATGATCCAACAGTTCTAATCTTAGCTATATATTCAGAAAAATTCAAAGCAGGGTATGAGATATGGATGCACCAATGTTCACAGCAGCATTATTCCCAGTGGCCAGAAAGTCTCAATGTCCATGCCAATATCCATTAACAGATGAATGGATAAGCAAAATGTGGTATACACAAAGAATGAAGTATTATTCAGTCACAAAAGGGAATAAAATTCTAATATATGGGTAAAACCTAAAAATATTATGTTAAGTGAAAAATCACACTAAAAGAAAGAAGCCAGACATAAAATGGCAAAAATTGTGTCATTCTACATATATGAGGTGTGTAGAATAGGCAAATCCATAGAGCAAAGAGCAGAATAGAGGTTATCAGGGGCTGGGCTGAGGGGGAATAGGGAATTAGTATTTAATAGGTACAAGTTCTTTGCTTAGGAAAATGAAAGGATCTTAGAAATGGACAGTGAGGATGGATGCACACCACGCATGTACTTAATGTCACTGAATTGTACACTTAAAAAGGGCCAAAACAAATTTTGTGTATGTCCATTTTACCACACACACACATACACACACACACACACACACACACACACACTAAAAATAACCCTCAAAGCTGATTAGGAATCATTTTGGTATATTTGTTCAGAATTATTTGTTGTCACTTGGCCAATTATGTTTTTCATAAAAATTAGAGGTCTGAGCTTGTCCCCAGTACATGTACTATAAATGTGTGTGTCCTTATAAAATTGCATTTCAGAAAATGGAAAAAAAGAGCACGCGGCATTCCGATTTATGAGATGAGGGAGCAAACGTAAAATTTACCTTTGTAATTTTGCTGAAGTTTACAGCAAAATATCCTTCTTGAGGTTTATTAAACTCTAATCATTTTCTTGAAAGATTAGCAGCAATTATCATTAAGGTTTAAGCATTTAACTGTGACTACTGCAATAAATCTTATTAAAATAACTGAAACATACTTTTTTCGCATGTGGCAACCTGTCTCTGAATCACAACCATCTGTAAGTGGTGATTGCCTGGTGCACACAGATGGAAGTAAAACAACGATCAGGCTATACCATTCTTTCATCATCGCTTGGTACCAAACAAACTGAAATCTGAGTCAGACTATTTGCATTTGAAAGATTCTATGATCGCTATAATTAACAAATACTCGTTGGCTTCCCAATATAAAATGTGTGATAGTTACCTGACTGAAAATAACACTTGAACTGTGCAGCCTCTCTTTCTAATCTCTGACAGCCTATAAAAAAAATCAGACGTTAACAATAGAGGAGCAGGTTTCAAGTTTTTATAGCACACAATTCCTTTACAGATTTAAGATGACAGAAGAAGAGAACAGCCTAATTTATTCTTCCTGGCTTGCGGCACAGAATCATGAAGGCTCTCGGTCATAACTTCAGGGCTACACTAAATTCCTGCCAGCCGGGATCAGTTACAAAGGTGAGCATCTGCTCCACCTTGTTTTTACTTCGAGGCCAGAAAAGACAGACCCATGTTATCACAAAGCCCGAATCATTAAATAAGAAAAAAGGAAGCCAAAAATCAAGAAGTTTAATGTCTTTCTAGGTGTCATGGCAGTTTGGCTAACAACACTGACCCAAAATGTATAATAATATGAAAAGGGAAAGAGACTTCTGAGTTGAGAAAATGGCACACAGCAAGGAAGTTGGAGTTGAACAAGCCCTGCCTTCAAGTGTGTGCTAATTACGCAGCATTTACCTAGGCCAAATTACTTAAGCTTTGATAGCCTCAGTGGTCTCATCTGCAAATTAGAGGAAATAAGATATTTTCTCCCTCTCTTTCTGTCTCTCTCTCTATCTCTCTCTCCAAGAGAGAGTTCCTAGTGACCAGAAAGGTTTAAATGAGAAACTGAAAAAGGTGCTTAGTACATTGGCATAGAAACATTCCATGCTCTTGTGTTCAATGAATAAATACTATGTCAACGAGTGATGATAAGCTACCATAACATTAAGTGAATAATCCTGTCAATGAGGTCCTCTTCAATGTTAACTTCAGATTATTTCTTACTTTTCCAAGAATCTGTTTCATAATTAAAACCATGGACCTATATAGAGTTAGACTGCCAAGGCCCAAATCCTGCTTCTTCCACTGAACTGTGTGACTTTGGCAAGTTACTTGACTTCTCTGTGCTTCGCCTAACTCATCTATAAAATAGGCACAATAGTAATCCATTCAAAGTTGTGTTTGGATGATTAGATTGAATAGGTTAATATATTTAAGTAGTTTAGAACCTGCCCAGACACATATTATGTCAATAAATATCAATTAGCCTCTCTTTATATATGAGAAGGTCCCCAGGCACATAATAAAGGACAGACATAGTCCTTGACCTCATGGAACTTACAGACTACCAGAAAGACAGACATTGTAAAAAAAAAAAAAAAATACAGGGGAGCCCAGGTGGCTCAGTCAGTTAAGCTTCTGACTCTTGATTTGAGCTCCAGTCTTGATCTCAGGGTCATGAGATGAAACCCCATAATCTGCTCCAGGGTGGGCATGGAGCCTGCTTATGATTCTCTCTCTCCTTCTCTCTCTGCCCCTCTCCCCACATGTTCTCTCTCTAAAAAAATAAGTAATACATACACCCATACAACAATACATAACTGCAAGTTGAAAGGAAGTAAAAGAGGATCTGAGTATGATTAGGGCAGATCTCATAATATTTGAGCTAATTATTTCACGACAGGTGCTTTATCCAAAAGATCTCAAAATGTTATCTACAGGGAAGCTATTATAGGAAATATATAAGCATCATAATGTAAAGACCCCTGTAAAAGGAAAACCTTGATACATGTCAATTTCTTTCTTCCCTTTTTCTCCATGATATCCGATCATTTAGATAAGTACTTGCCTTTTTCACTGTTGGTGTGAAGATTATTATTATTACTATTATTATTGCAGGGAAAAGTTTCTTAACCTCAAATGACCTCATTCTTTGAGACGCCAGATGCTGAAGAATATTAAAATTATATTTAAGACAGTGTTACATTCAAATTAAGATGTATTTTCTGCTAGATTACATTTTTAAAAGACAGTCATCACATATTATATACACTTAGATATCAAATGACTGCATTTACATTTGAACCAAAATAAAAGATGAAAGTGGTTAATGAAGTTCTAATTCATTGCCTTGAATGTTTTTAGCCTACTACATCCAAATTATTTTTTTAAATAACTACCACTAGAAAGGCTAATGCAGTGCAGATGACTCCCCAAATATTTGCAATAGGTCACGTGAATGCCGCCGCGGCATCTCAACAATTGACTATAATAGATTTAAGGGAGAATGATAGGCTGCCTTGACATTTAAATAGATAATATTTTCTATTAAATCTTTTTTAAAAAACCTTGATTAACACCAGAAATATTTCTCACTTTACCAAAAGAAACCCTCATTAAGGAAATTTTCACTGAGTTACATACAATATGCTCATCTGTGCACCATGAACTTGTTTTTACTCTATATTCAAAGCTGTATGTTTATTTCTCTGTTCTAGTTCAGTTCTAAAAGCCAAAAATATGAAACAGATGTGGTGACTTTCTGTGTACTGTGAAGCACAATTATGCCTCTTTGAATTGCTTAGGCTAAACAGTTGCCCTCCCTAGAGCATATCGAAACTGCTTGAGATTCTTTACAGCCAAGAATCCAGCTTGCTACCTGTCAGGAACTAGAATTGGCAGGCCACAGCTGGTTGCTTGCAGTGGATGCTCCCTTACTGTCCTTCCAACCAAAGTCTGTGAAACATAAGAAATATATAGGAAAACTGAAGCTGAATGGGCATGCTGTCTTATCCTTAAGAAAAGATGAAGCTGTCTGACAGTGAATACCAAGGTCCACTTTATGTGGACCATTTAACAGCACTCAAAAAACAGTTTCGTTTGTCCTGCTTCCGAGTTCACAGACAGCATGGGCAATAGCCAGGAGCAAATAAAGAAAAATCTTCCCAATTATCAGTCACAGTGATGATGCCTTTAAACCTGTATCTGCTAGATTAGCCTATGCATCAAAAGTGCAAATGTTGAGTTTTCTTTTGCTGAGAATAGTTTTAAAACATGTGGAAATTGCTATAATTGAGAGAAAGCTTGAAACAAATGGTAATTTTGTTCTCAAAAAGGAAACTTTCTTCAGGCTGTGGGAGGTGAGGAAAGGAAGTCTCCTTTTCTTCTAAAATGAGTGAATGCTGAAAATAATGGCATTCATACAATTTTGCATTGATCTTGTCAGTGTACAACTTCAAAAAGGTTTTAAAACAAAAGTTGGCAAAATGTTAGGAACATGTTCAGAGTGCCATGTTCATGGGGGTCATAAGTTTGATACAAATAAGCAGATCAGCAGTCTCATAAAATGTATGCTTTTCATAAAAGGGCACCCTGCATCCCCATTCACACATTCAGCATTAGTTTAGTCAATGGAGACCTAGGCTTACGCTACATGTTAAGGATCCTGAAAATTCAAAGACGACATATGTGCTGCAAGATGCTCGTATGGAGAGAGGGGGAAGACATTCAAAAGACATGTAACAGAGACACCTGGGTGGCTCAACCAGTTAAGTGTCCAACTTCAGCTAAGGTCTTGATCTCAGGGTCTTGGGATAGAGCCCTTTTTGGGGCTCCACGCTCAGTGGGGAGTCTGCTTGTCCCTCTGCCCCTGCCCCTACTTGTACTCTCTCCTTTCTCTCTCTCTCTGAAATAAGTTTTTTTTTAATTTTAATAAAAAAATAATAAAAGACAAATTTAATATTTTCACTGCTAATGACAATTCCTTTTCCTCTATCTTCAGGCCTCTGGATCTTGGGATAATAGAAATGAAGGTATGGAAGGCTGAGACAGTTGACCTGCATCATCTTAGGAGATTTTATTATCATCTGAATCTCAGAATCAGGTCAGTTTCAGACTAATTCTCAAGTTACCATTACTTCTCTTACCAATTCCACCATACTCTGAACATACTGTTCATGTTAAACCAAGAAAAGTGAGAGGGAACATCATCAGGAGGACTTATCATCACTGTACTTTACCCTGACAGATATCTGAGCCTATCTGGTCATTTTCAGTTTTACTGACATCTTATAACCACTTTCATCCATCTAGAAAAACTGAGGGGAAAAAAACTGGTGTTTTTTTCTCCCTCATCACCCTTGCTATGATACAGCACTGTGCAGGCTATGGACCCTGTATCCCAGACCCCCCTCCACTCTTAACATTTTCTAGTGTCCTGGGTCATTTAAGAGAGTTCGAGTGTCCATATTCACACAAAGAGCTCAAGCATCTGTAAGGAATAACAAACAGTAAGGCACAATGCAGTGGCTGCTCCCCATAGCCAAGTGTCACCTATCTCAATGAGGAGGACAAGTGTCATCATTCCTGGGAACTGTTTTACACGGCTGTAATTCAAGCAGAGAATGGATTAATCTGAGTGTTGGGTCTGCATTGCCTCAGGAGAAAGACTAGTTTCTGGAGCCTACCTCCACTCATCTCACTTAGAATTTTTCTGTCTTAAATCTGAACCAACACTTTGAACTTAGTTACAGGTAATTTAGTGTATGTGTCCTGTGGTTCCACATCAAGGGATAAAGTAGAATATTCTTGGATGGAAAGTCCTTGAAGTATTTGTAAATCAATCATTAAGTGGTCAATAGGTCCAAATCAGTAAAACCATAAAAGTATACTTGTCTAAAGTAAGTTCTATAAAAGAGTTCTACTTTTGGAAGTATGCTCATTACACAAAGTATTCTATTCCCACCAGTTGTGACCAAAGAAACCATGACTCTTAAAAAATAATAATAACTGAAAAAAAAAAAGAAACCATAACTCTTAAATCAAAACCACCCTGGCTTACCATTCAGTAAAATAAGGGTAGACAAAGTTTGCCTCCTTTGCTAGTCTGTTATGTTAATATTACATCTCAGCAAATACAAATCCTATCATTGTTGTGATAATAGTGTATAAAAAAGTACACCAGGTTCAAGGAGCAAAAGATTACTTAGAGCAGTTAATAAAGTCCTTATCTAAGTCGTTAAACTTAAATGGAGACTTGAGTTTGCCAGGGACAAAAGCAGGCAGGGAGCACTGCAGATTGAGACAACAGCCTGTGCTAAAGCCCAGCAGTCTGAAACCACATGAGAGCCTGGGACACGTGAGTGGGACTGGAACTGGGGAACACAAGAGGTAAGGCATGTCAGCATGCAGGGGTTCTGGGACATATCTCTAAGACCATGTTTTTAAGCAGTGGCATATCATAGTTTTAAGCAGTGGTGTAATGTGATCAGACAGTGAGCAGGGGTCGGAAGCATCATTTTCATTCACAAGTGCCACCACAAATACTGCTCTGTGTGTATAAATACATAATCCTGTATGTGCATAATTTGCATCACAAGCTGTTAGGTGCATTTCTCTCAGAGAAGTTTGGAAACAGTAACTCATCAATTGAGCAGACAAGGTAGAGAGACCATGGAAATATGCTGAATAGCTTCTACAGAAATCTCCAATTACAATGAACTTTAATTATTCAGGAATCAAATATGTTATTTGAATTCCAGGGACCTGAACTGTAGAACTTTCAATGTCATTGCCACAGAAGCTATAAAGGGTAGTGTTTTTAAAACAGAAAGGGAAAGAAGTCTTTCAAATTGTAAAAATGATAATTATTTAACATAATGTTTGCCACCCCCATAATAGTTTCTCCTAAAGTGTGTGGAATAATTTATATATAAATATGTAGATGTATACAAACTGAAATGCCAAACATTGAAAAGAAACTCAAATGAGTGGGTATTTACATATGGAATAGAGCTCATAAGAAACCGTGTTTTTGTGATAATGAGATGTTTTCCAAGCTCTCCTTCATTCTGGAAATTTTCTCAGAGACAAGCCCATATATTCATAAGACAACAAAGAAATTAAAAAGGCAGACTCAGAAGTCTGAAAAGATAAGATCTGACATAAGAAATGGTCATCATGCCATCTCAAGTTCAGTGATGGGTGAAAGAGTGAAATGAAAAGCCCCAAACCACAGAAGGGGGAAAATCCCTCAGCTTACCATCTCTGTAACTGATGGAAGTCACACACTAATCCAAGGCCACTGAAACTTGATGCATGTAATCACATTTCCCCTGTTTGGGTACATTCTGCCAAGATCATTATCAATGTACAATCACAGGAAATCAATAGAAAAAAAAAAGTTTTCTCCCTAATGTTTAGGAAATAGGTAAGAATCTAGGACCCAAACAGAAAACAAGGTGATGCATCTGTCTTCAAATTTGTCTGAGAACTACTTTGTTTAAGAAATGCAACACGGTGTAATCAACTGCCTTGTTAGCAAGATAGTATCCTCTCAGAGGGCCATCATATTATGTAAGGAAAACAAGAAAAATGGCTTGAAAACCGTATTTATTTCCAACAAGAAAGGTAAGCATATCCATTACAAAACTATTATAGTTCTCATCTAAAAGTTATATTCAAACTACTGACTTAGTCAACCTTCTTTCAGTGACAGAGATAAAAACCCAACTCAAACCAGCTTAAAACAAAAGGGGGAATCTATCACCTAACATGACAAAAGCACGTGCTCAATACGGTTGCTCTAATAAATTCATCAGAGCACTGTCCCTCTGCTTTAACTCTATTTCCCGCCATGTTGGCTTTCTTGTCAAATATGCCTTTCTCAGGCAGTGGGTAAGGATGGCTTCTAATAGCTTCAGGAGGACTTTCTATCAGTATAGTAAGCCAAATGGAAAGGGAGAGTCTCTCTTCCAATAGTTTCTGCTAAAGCCTCAAACTAACTGGGATTGAACCTGAGGAACATGCCCACTTCTGAACTGTTTGTTCTATCCAAGCATGTGACATTGATTGGCAAGGTTTGGCCTTTTCTCCTGGAGTCATGGTGAGTGGAATACTTCTGGGTTATACTAACCAAGACTAAAAAATGAATGGTCTCCCCAAAGACACACTGAGTGGAAAAATACATATTTTTCACTCCACAGATAAAAAATAGCATCACAGATTTCTGAGTGGCTTTGTACATTTATTTTTAACAAAACAATATTACATAGGCTCAGTAAACTGCACTATCTGTAAAGACAGGCACTGTACTATGCTTATGCCCTGGCCGATGCTCTAAAGCTAATGGGAAATATGGCAACTATCATACTGCTGGCAAAATCAAGTTTCCTTTTTGGTGGAGTCTTTGTCTGGTTTGGGGACCAAGCTAATGCTAGCCTCCGAATGAGTTTGGGAGTTTTCCTTCCATTTCTATTTCTGAAACAGCTTCAGAAGAATAGGTATTAATTCTTCTTTAAATGTTTGGTAGAATTCTTCTGGGAAGCCATCTGGTCCTGGACTCTTGTTTATTGGGAAACTTTTTATTACTGCTTCAATTTCTTTGCTGGCTGTGGGTCCGTTCAGGTTTTCTATTTCTTCCTGTTTCAGTGTTGGTAGTTTACATGTTTCTAAGGAATGCATTCATTTCTTCAGATTGCCTAATCTGTTGGCTTATAGTTGCTTGTAATATGTTCTTATAATTATTTGTATTTCTTCAGTGTTGGTTATGATCTCTCCTCTTTAATTTATGATTTTATTTATTTGGGTCTTTTTTTTCTTTTTGATAAGTCTGGCTAGTTTATTGAATTTATTAATTCTTTCAAAGACCAACTCCTAGTTTCATTGATCTGTTCTACCATTCTTTTGGTTTCCATTTCATTGATTTCTGCTCTAATCTTTATTATTTCTCTTCTCCAGCTAGGTTTAGGCTGCTCTTTCTCCAGTTCCTTTAGCTGTAAGACTCAGTTGTATATTTGAGACTCTTCGCCTTTCTTGATAAAGTCTTGTATTGCTATATATTTCCCTCTTAGGACTGCCTTTACTGCATCCCGAAGGTTCTGTAAAATTCCGTTTTCATTTTCATTTTTTCCATGAAATTTTTAAATTCTTCTTTAATTTCCTGGTTGACCTATTAATTCTTTAGACTATACACAAAAATAAACTCAAAATGGATGAAAGACCTAAGTGTGAGACAGGAATCCATCAAAATCCTAGAGAAGAACACAGGCAGCAAACTCTTTGACCTTGGCCACAGCAACTTCTTGCTAGATATGTCTTCAAAGATAAGGGAAAGTAAAGCAAAAATGAACTATTGGGACTTTATCAAGATACAAAGCTTCTGCACAGCAAAGGAAACAGTTGAAAAAACCAAAAGACAACTGACAGAATTGGAGAAGATATTTGCAAATGTCTTATCAGATAAAGGACTAGTATCCCAAATTTATAAAGAACTTATCAAATTCAACACCCAAAGAATAAATAATCCAATCAAGAAGTGGGCAGAAGACATGGACAGACATTTCTCCAAAGAAGACATATAAATAAATGGCCAACAGACACATTAAAAAATGTCTAATACTCGGCATCAGGGACATATAAATCAAAATCACAATGAGATACCATCTCACACCAATCAGAATGGCTAAAATGAACAAGCCAAAAAATGACAGATGTTGGCGAGGATGTCGAAAAAGAAGAACTCTCTTACACTGCTGGTGGGAAGGCAAGCTGGTACAGCCACTCTGGAAAACAGAATGAAGGTTCCTCAAAAAGTTAAAAATAGGGCTACCCTACAATCCAGCAATTACACTCTTAAGTATTTACCCAAAGGATACAAACATAGTGATCCAAAGGGGCACCTGCAACCCAATGTTTATAGCAACAATGTCCACAATAGCCAAACTATGGAAAGAGCCTAGTGTCCAACAACAGATAAATGGATAAAGAAGATGTGTGTGTGTGTGTGTGTGTGTGTGTGTGTGTGTGTGTGTATAATGGGCTATTACTCAGCCATCAAAAATGAAATTTTACTATTTGAAACAATATGGATGGAACTAGAGGGCACTATGCTAAGCAAAATAAGTCAATCAGAGAAAAACAATCATCATATGATCTCACTTATGTGGAATTTAAGAAACAAAAGAGAGGATCACAGGGGATCACAGGGGAAGGGAGGGAAAAATAAAATAAAACAAAGTCAAGGAGGGAAACAAACCATAAGAGACTCTTAATCCTAGGAAACAAACTTAAGGGTTGCTAGAAGGGAGATGGATGGGAGTATGGGGTAACTAACTGGGTGATAGGTTAAAGAGGAATGAGTGTAATGAGTACTGGGTGTTATATGCAATTGATGAATCACTAAACTCTACTTCTAAAATTAATAATATATATTAATTCATTGAATTTAAATGTTTAAAAACTCCAGAGTATTTCTTAGCCCCAAAACTATTCCATGTACTTCCTTTCTTCCCTTTTATTTAGATCCAATTAGCTTTAAAAATTATTTTCAATACAGTCTACTACAAAGGGGTGAGGGGGTTACATACAGATAACTACATATAGGTACCCTGAAAATTTACATAGTACCAAGAATGGTCATAAGAGGCCAGGGATAAAGCCCAGTAATCAAAAAACTAAACTGATAACAAACATCACAGGAAGTCAATAAAGTCAGGAGGATAGGACCAAAAAGACAGGGTCTAGAATCTGGGAATTCAGAGATTTAATAAGGACCACGGTAAGACAGAAAAATTGTGATCTAAGAAAGAGGATGATTTTTGCAGTCTTTTAAAACTGCTTAAAGCTGAATATTGAAAGACAAGTTCTCACCAACTAGAAGTATATTTCCATTCCGAAGTAACAAAAGGGTTCCCCATGTGTGTTTTCATCCTATTTGAAGAAAAAGAAGAAGGCTAGGGCTTTGTAAGCTTCAAAGAGATGAGACCAGGTGACCTTAGAAAGTCAGTCCTAACCATGAACAATCATGAGATCATTGCCTCAAAGTTTAAAAAAAAAATCTTTTAACATATTCCTGTTCTGGTATACAGAAATATGTGGCTGAAGGCCATACTGATTGACACCTATCATATGTGACTCAAGCCACAAGAACTCCTTTAGACCACTACACCAGACCTAACCCTTTACAAAGCACCAATTATTATTTACTTATTTGATATTATTCCTTATTTGATATTATTCAAGATATAAAAAAAAACCTTGAATACATAACTGAATACCTAATATTGAAAAAAAGGCAAGGAAAATCTAATACTATTGTTTTTCTATCACCTGTGATGAGATGCAGGAGATTACAAAGGGCTAGACAAGAAGTAGATAATGTTATTTAATTTCACTCAACATCTTGTAGCACATATCTATAGCTGATTTTCCCCACTATCAATACTTAATAAATATAAAGCTCAGATACTCTCATATTTGTTTCTTTATGTCCCACCACTTTGCAAAACAACCACCTCCCAAATACTATATTCTGCAACATATGAAAATTTTACCCAACTGTTAAAGAGCTATATGTGTACCTATGTATAAACATATATGTAAATAATACAGAATTTACTATACTTTTATATTTAAAATGTTTAGAATATACATTATTCTACGCCTTTGCTTATCCAAGACTTGTGAAAAGAATAAAAGAAAAATGGAAAAATAATGAAATGCAATTTCTGGAAAAAAATGCCACTCTACTAACATTTGGAAATGCTTCCATTAACTTGTAGGAGGAATTATTAATTATAGGATTTAAAAATTCCTATCTTAGTCAAACTACAAAGATTAAATAGTTTGTGTCTAAGCAGCATTATTCTGTGGTATTACTTTGATCTAAGAACTGAAAAATCCCACCTGAAAAACTACTACTCCCTGGAAAACAGTACTAACACTATACCAGAAATTGCTCCATGAAAATTATAAGAACATAGGGGGGAAAATACTGATACTTTAGCCATCCCTTGTTTCATTCTTTATTCAACTATTTCCCATTTAAGTACTGACCAAGTTTGCTTTCATTTAGTTTCAGAGAACCTGCAGGCAAAAAATTATAAGGTGTCTGAATTATTTATTTTAAAACTTTAAAGGCATCTGAGGCATCTCCTATATTTTATAGACTTTGAATGGATCAGTGTCAACTACTAGAAATGTAGGCTCAATGATCCTATAAGCCCAAATGGCCATTCTGTACCCAAATGAAAAATGTCACGTGAGTCCTTTGGCCTTGGAGAATCTAACCCAGAACTGGCTTATTTATGGGAATTACATGCTTTAGTCACTAATAAATCTTAACAACCACAATCTATGAAGAAACAGATTTTCTTTATATTAAGTTACAGAAGTCAGTGATGGCTGTGAGGTGAGCTGCTTAGAAAGTAGTCTGTAAATCCAACTCTATTAGGTAAGCTTTTTAAGAACATTTTCCTGTTAGCAACAGAAGGAACGGTACTTTGGTTTAGATTTTATTTCCTTATGGAACATATTCTAGTGGTAAAAATGACTGAATATTTTGTGACTCTGAAATGCATTAATTAAAACATAATCTGTTCCTTAAGAACTCTAAATGTTTCTAAATTTGAGATGTACAACTGGGATATCCCAAACTAAATTGAGACTGCTTAAAGAGTGACTCCAAACCTTTCTGCAAAACTAATGCGTGCACCTGCAAGATCTGTAGGACATGTGAACATAACCTGAACATAATACCTTCCCTACAGGTTCAAACCATTAATATCCTAAAGTTTTAGGTTCATTTAAACCCCTAAGAAAAGCTTTAACTTCATGGAAAGTATAATTTGTATGTTGACATCTTTTTAAAAGTTTAGGTTTCTAGTTCAAGATGGTAGGCCATATACATTCCCTTCCCCAACTTCCTAGAATTACAATAATAGAAATGAACAAGAAGGACTGGGCTGAATATTAAGGAGACTGAGATAGTAACAATCAGCAAACTAGAGAATCTCCACAACTTAGAGGCAAAAATCAGACAAGATAGTGTAGGCTAAAAAGCCACAGAAGACTACAACAGAGGTGAAAGCTGCTCTAATGGCAGAGTCCCAGTGGGGTGCCAGGTTTGGGATGAATAAGAACAGGGAATAGCAGAATGCATAGGGCTATAATCAAGGAGATGAATACACTTTGCACAGACCAGTCAAGTGAGCTCTTCCTTTAAGCCTTTCTCTTCCTCTTCATGGCTATCAGGCAGCAGGATTTGCCCCAAGATAAAACCATAGAATTCTTTCTAAAGAAAGTGAAGGATCTTCTGGGTTGAGCTAAGACTCTGAGTAAGGTATAGAGTGAAATGGAAGTGAATATGAACTCTACACCCAACATAACAGGAGAGAAGCAACACATGTGAAGAGAAGCCAGATCTTTTGAAAGTAGAGAACTCCTTACTATTGACAGATTTCTAATGTCCATGGAGCCTTTTATGTGGAGTTCACTATTATTTGGGCTTTGTTTTCTGCTTAGCTTATTAAAAATCATCTGTCTAATATAAAACACTTTGCAAGCCAATTTTTCTCAAGGATTTTGACATTGAAAACAAATTTGATTTAAAATCCTTTACAAATTCAAACTGCAATTGCAAAGATAACATGACTAAATCTTTTAAACACCTCAAATCCCTTAAACAAACACAAGCTCGCATAAATACAGTAATTATAAAACATACACCTTTATAATAAAAACAGTTACAAAACACTAGCACCATTGCATGTAACTGCTTTCCTCTCCTTATCCTTACACTTCTCTAGGTTTCACTGATTCTACAAAATATTGTTTATTTTAATTCCTAGGCTTTTGATAATTTTTAAACCCAAAGGCATAAGAATACAATCTTCTGAAAGTCAAATTATAGAGCTAGTTTGTGAATAGTTGACACTGGAGGTGGAACATAGTGCCTAACGACACAGTTCGAAAAAGCATACCCAAGTCATCAATCACATGGTTGGACTTCTTTTCCCCACATGGTTGGACTCCTTTTCCCTTTGTTGAAATAAGATATTCTTGAAAAGTGAAAGTAACCAATTATATCTGACTGATTTTCCTATAATTATGATCAACAGACTCTGGCTATTAGTGTTATTAAAAATGCCGTATCTCTTATCAGTATTTTACTATAACTAACAGAGGCCATAAAAGCTTTGTCTTCCAGAGACAGAAGTTCTGCTTATTTCACCATTTCTAAAACATTCCGTTTTCTTCCCCACATTTAACACCTTTGAAATTTGGGTACATCTTATAATGAAGGGTATCATCTAGTCCAGGTCAACCAGGACCAGGTGTAGTCACTGCTTGCTCATGCATTTACTTGGTTGCTATTCCAAGAAGTATGACTGGAAACAGCAAGCCTTTGACATTTCAAAGACAACAAAATATTTAAGGATACTTAAAGGAAAAATTATGACCCTTGATTATTGACTGAAAATTTTCCATTGATACCTGCTGTCAAAAACATGAAAACAACAGTAACAAAATTTGCTGAAGGGGTGTCATAGATTTGGAAGAAAATCCCAGAATAAGAGTAGCATATTTCTAGAAAATGCTATACTACCAATGCTCTGTAAACTAAAAAAGGTGAAATTATGCAGAAAAACACAAACACTAATAATTTAGAGCCAATAAGTGGTTTAGAAGACTCATAAAGGTTAACAAAAACTTTAGTTATACCTTAACCAATTATTTTATGTTTTCCTTTTTATGGATGCATAGTATTAAAATTATGTCTAACTAAGTCCAAATATATTCTAAATGATGAGAGATCTTTACTAAGATATAACTAGCAGTCATTTTTTTTCTTGGTGGTATAAAAACATGATGCATCTTAACCTCAAAAGCACCTTAGATTTGGTGACATAGAGTTGCTGTCATTTCAAGAAAATTTAGGTCTTTTAATCATTCCTAAAACACAATCTTGGGTCTCTCTTTCCCATTTATTAGCATGTTTGACACCTGTAGTTAATAACCTGGGCTCCTTGTTTGCACAGTTATTCTAATCTCTCCTAAACTGTTTGTTATGCTCTTGCTGCAGTCACAATCCCCCCTGCCATAATTGTATAGCTCCCTCACCAGTTTGATTCTCTTCCTTGGTTATACATAGAAAGAACTACATATTCAAAAAAAAAACTACATATGATGTTTCATTAACAAACATATGCTTTAAAACATCCATAATTTCCTACTTACTAAAATCAATAAAATTTAAGCATAACTTAGTATGCTCACCCTTCTCTCATATTATGCCTGATTTGATATTAATTGTATAATCAACTAAACTTTTATTCTTAAATATAAATGGATAATAATCTACCATTTCAGAAAAAGTGACAGCAAAAAAGAGAAGGATAAAGCAGAACAAATGAAAAAAAATTTCACATGGTTGAAGAGAAATAACTCTGGAAAAGAAGATACATAACAAAAATTATAAATGATTGTATCCAAAGATTTGAGGTAGCTACTGTAACCACAAAGCAAGAAAAACCTACTGAGGGCAAAAAGAGCAATCAAAGAATAAGAATCCTGGTAAATCAAGACAAAAATTAAGATAAAATGAATTTTAAAAGAAGAAAATACAACTGATGAAATGAGAAATTGAATAAAAGGGTTAAGGATAGGCAACCTCGAAAAGCAAATAAATGACCTGGAAGAAAACCTCAAAGAAAGTCTTTGAATATAAAAATAAAAAGCAAAAACAGAAACTATAAGAGAAAAGTTGAGATAGAACAAAAGCATAAAATCTAATATCCATCATAAGAATCTGAGAGAGAAACGAAAAAAATCATAAGATAAAGATATTCTCAAGAAGATATATTTTAGCTGAGGAAAGAAATGAATCTTTATAGGCTGATAGACCTTGACAGGCTGAATTTAAAGTTTATATATAAATAAAATATAAAAACTTCATTCAGGCTTATGTCAGAGAAATTTCAGAACTTCAAGGGGAAAAAAAAAACAAAGTTTACAGTCTTTCAAAGAAAAAATAAAATTTACCTAAAGCAAAACCAATATTGGAGTTGCACTGTATTACTTATTGGTTCTGAATGCTAGGGAGAAAAAACAACAACAACAACAACAACAACAACAAAAACGCTCAGATTCTGAAGGTGATAAAATGGTTTGAGCCTGAAATCCCTTAAAAAACTATTCAAACAACTATAAAAATAGAGAGGAGACTTTTTTAGACATGCAAGGAGCCATTTCTGTTTCACTTTGCATTTCTTTGATTTTAATGAAATTAAATATTTCAAATTTTCACGGTTTATTTCTCTTTTTGCCCTGTGGGAAATATCTATTCATGTGTTTTGTCCATTTTTAAATAGGCTATCTGTTTTTTATTCTCCTATATTCTGAAAACGAATTTTGTCAGCTACATAGGTTTCAAATACCTTTTCACAATCCATAGCTTATCTTTTGACTCTATAATGTCTTTTGATGATGAAGTTATCTTACTAAAATAGTTGAATATAGGAACTCCAAGAAGTCAAGAAATCTTTAAATGCTGGCTTGCAGGTAATTTTTGGAGGGGTAATCATCAAAGTGTGAGAATGGAATGAATGTTTAGCATGACTGATAACTTTTAAATATTTAGAAATACTACACATGGTCATCTGTTCAAACTCTCACCTTAAGCCCTGCACATGATAGAAGTGTTTGCCTTCTAGGATGGACTTTTGTTGATCTCTCACCCTGCCTTTACCTTCCACCTCTTCTTCTCCTCACCCAGTTTAATAGCTGACAAAAGCATCATGTGCCTGGAAAATCTTAAAAGGAGTTTTATACTGAATAGCTCCAGTATGAATCTGAGATTGTCTACTTTTCCAAAGTTTGCATTTACCCTCTGTGCGGTGCTTTCTATACCAAGATCTCCAATATAATACATAAGCAGACACACAGCAGCCAGATCAATTCTCTTAAATGTAAGAAATGATGGAAATCTCTTGCTGAAAACCATCAAAAGGCTTTCCATCACACTAAACAAATCAAAATTTCTCTCCCTGGCCTCTACACCCCATTTGGCTTATCTCCTGATCACATTTCTGGTCTCTCACTTGAAATCCTATTATTCCCCCCTGTACTCACTCCACTCCAGGATACGGGCCTTTGTGAAATTCCCCAAGAATATGTTTCTGCTGAAGGAACTTTGACTTGACATTTCCACTGCCTGGAGTACTTTTTCTCCTGAAGGCTCAGTCACTAGTTTCATTTTGCTTTCTGTTCAAATTTATCTTTCTGATAAAAGCTTTCCCTGATACTCTATTTCAAGTATACCCTGCTGTGTATTATTTTTTATGGAATTTATTAATGTTTCACTCTTTATATTTCTTCTCGTTTAATGACAATATGCTTTATTAAAATGTAAGCTGCATGAGTACAGGTACTTTTTTGCTTATTTCATATTTGTATCCCCTAGTCCTAGAACATGCCTTTATATAGCCTCATGTAACAGATGTTCAACAAATATTTGTTGAATGAACATTTTATCCACCTACTTCTTAGTCACACATGTGCCCTCAGAGTAGAAAGATGTGGGTAACCCTTTGTTACCCACAAAGGGTAACATTACCAAGGGCACATCTCCAACTATGAGTGTCAGAACCCCAAGAGGAATCTACTGAAAAATCCCAATATAAGGCTAACTGTTCAAATATCTTGACATCATAAGGCCCTATTGTTAGAGAATGATCTCTTGATTTAATCAAATTCAGCTTCAATAAAATAAAAAGAATTTGCTTCTGGAATTGGGGGTGAGGGGTAACAAAAACACTTCAAAATGTATCTCTTAGAGTAAGATTAATCATGGTCATAGGAACAGGGTCAGAAGACAGTACCATTCCAGACTAGTTGAATTATTTCATCCATGTGTATTAATCACCATTGAAATTTAAAAAAAAATAAAGTTTACCATAAGATAATTTTTTTAATATACTCTGGGGGGGAAAGTGCATATTAAACTTGTTAAAACCTACTTCTGTCCCCAGGTTCCCTCTTACATGTAAATGTGGTATGTTGTATCTTTAACAAAAGGGCTCTAACTCTCTTGAAATATCAGGGTTCATTTTTAGTTCACTAAATCTCCCAGGGAAGTTAGAGATTTCTTGTAATGTATCTTCCTTTCTTCTCACTGCAAAATCAAACACTATGTATTTATGTAACTGACTTTCAGTCTATACCTTCATAGATTATCTCATCAGAAACTGCAAATACATCTTCATTATTCATTACAAAGAGAAAAATTTGAACCAGCAATATATTCCAAGTACTTGACACAGAACACAAGATTACAAGATTTACCATTATTGAAGGACTGCTACAAATTCATGCTAGGTAATTAACCCAAAAGAAAACAGAACAAGTTAATAATGATTATAAAAATAAACATTTCTTCATGTGAGATTATTTATCCTAATAGTTCTAATTTTTAATTTTTTAATTTAATTTCTATTTTTAATTTTTAAAAGTACTTTATCTGTTTTTGCAAAAAAAAAGATGTATTTGTGTGTATGTTTACATGCAAATGAAGAGAGAGGATAGAAACAATGCTCATAAAATTGTTGACAGTGCTCCCCTTCAGGAGGAAAATGGAGTTGGGGGGAATAATAAAAGGAGATTTCTATATTTTTCTGACTACAGTTCTATATTGTTTGAGTTTTTAACAATGAGATGTATTTATGTTTGCGTAACATGTGTGCATGTCTGTATGAAACCAATGACTAGATTTTAGGGGGGTTTAGAGTCATTAAAACTAAAATTTTTTAAAAATAGTAAAAAATTATTTCAAGGCATTGAGTGCTTGATATTTAAATATCATGGAAAATATATTCAACATTTAAAAATGAAACATTTCTTAAACTGAATTAATAATCTTCTAATTGTTGTCTTTACATCTATATTTCTATATTGATATAGGCTATACTTAAAATGTGATATACCCTTATTCCAATAAACATAATAAAACAAAACTGGGGATCCCTGGGTGGCGCAGCGGTTTGGCGCCTGCCTTTGGCCCAGGGCGCGATCCTGGAGCCTCGGGATCGAATCCCACGTCGGGCTCCTGGTGCATGGAGCCTGCTTCTCCCTCTGCCTATGTCTCTGCCTCTCTCTCTCTCTCTCTCGCTCTCTGTGTGTGTGTGACTAACATAAATAAATAAAAATTAAAAAAAAAAGTTTAAAAAAATAAAAAAAATAAAAAAAAAACAAAACTGATTTCTATCATCTTATAATATTATAATTCTTAGTCTTTACTCACTCAAGGAAGTGGGTGGGGGTAGAAGAAGGTAAAGAAGTTTATATTTTTTTCATCCATTTCTAATATATTCATTTTTAGGAAAAAGGGGTATTTCTTAATTATCTCTCTTACCTTTTTAAATGGTGGAGAACTTTAAGGAAAATGATAGCAGTGTGTGATTGGTTGCTTGCTTCCAAATCCATGACCCACTTCCTGAAATCCTGCTGATGGGCTCTCATGTGAAACATTTCCCATCAGCAGTTTAAATTACCTTTCAGAACCTCCAACATGTTTCAGAATCTTAGGATGAATAATTAATGTAACTGCACTCACAGACCTTTGTAATGAGCACATATTTTATAAGTAAATAACTAATGTCCAATACCAAATGAATACCAATGGAATAAAGATTTCTGGGAAGCAGTCTGGGTGTTTTGTGTGAAACCTGAAATTGACACTGATAGGCCAATATTCACAAACTTCCACTTCTATTAGTTGGTTTTTAGACCCATTTACTCAGTGTGTCAGCTTAATTCTCATATTGGCAAATGAATGTTGTTTGTGGCTCATGAAAGAGAATGGAATTAGCTATATCACTTAACCACAGGAAGCCACAAATAATGTTAACTGATCAGCTGGCCATAAATTTATTCTTTTTAACTGTTGAATTATGCATTCAATTCTCTGCACCTGAAAGCAGTTTTCTTCTCCTTTCCTGTATTTGTGTCACTCTTTTCTACTTTGTGAATCATCTCCACATTCATAGATTATATTATGTGAATCAAAAGCTTGCATATATATATATATGCAAGCTTTTGATTATCAATATATATATATAATAGTTCAGCCTCATATGCCTGTATGACTTTGAAATATTTTTCCATTTTATATTTTCTTAAAAGCCAGACTTTATAAAATCTAATTTAAAGGCCCTGCATTGCATTAGAAAACATAGCTAAAAGAGTATTTGTGGAATTGACCATTTTCCCTGATAAATACCAAAAAACTATACTTCCTGAATTAGGTCTGTTTTTACAAGTTTAGTTTTCCTGAATCAATAGACTTTTTTCAAACAAAACTATTTCAAATGATTGTAAGGAGGTTAAATTTTTTCTGGTCACTTAGGACACAGTTATGTCTCATTTTCTATTTGCTTTGAGAGAATCTCAAGTGAAAAGAGGAAACTCTGACTTGTGTGATAATACTATATAGTACTTTTATAGAAAATATTCATGAGGTGTATTGGCCTAAGGTGAAGGAAGGCTATTGATTTAATGTGAAAAAATCTACCAGAAGGTCTAAAGTATCTGAAAGTAGTGTGTTGGGGGCCAGCCAGGTCTGAGCTCAGTCCTACACAGTTATTGGGACAACATGCAGAAATAACTTGACTCCACTGCAAAGTTTTTTCATGTGTAATGGGAATAATTATTTCTCTCTGTCTTACAGCTGTTCTCAAAACTAAACAATGCATTTAAAGTGCATGACACACAATAATAAGTCTCAATAAACATCAGTTCCCCCACGCCCTTTCCCCTTCCCTTGTGCAGTTAAAACTGTCACATCTAAAACCCCCAGGTGCCATCTCTCAGAAAGCATTGGGATGAATTCTAGTGTACACAATCTGAATATTAAGGTAGCCATACTCTAGTCCCTGGCTTCCCCTTCTAATTCTACTTCCCCTTCATGGCATTTATCACAACGGAAATGAATTACTCTTCCACCTTTGTGTGTCGTGTCTGTCCCCTCTGTGAAGCTGTGACTCCATGAGGACCATGCCCATTTGTCTAACCATCACAGCAACCTCAGAACCTAGCACAGGTACTCTGATGTGTATTCACTGAATGAAGGCAGGCCCTACTCTTTTTCTCTAACAACAACTGCCTTCTACCTGAAGCAGAGATGGCCACTACAGGCACATTTCACCATGGAAAACAATTCAAAACAAAATTTCCAAGACAAAAATATCCCAGGTGAATTTTTACCAGCACATAAAAGTTGAACGTTTCCATCTATTCCACACAGAATGTGTTCAAATGGCTCATCGAATTACTTAATATTATTGGTCACTTTTCAAAAATACACATTCTTCTTCAATTATCCTACACATATTCATGTGTGTAGGTTTTTCCAAAAAAATCAATTGGCAGTGATCTTTCTGTAAGAAGAGCATAAACATCCTTCTGTGATTTGCTGCTGGAAAAGTTCTCTGCTGAGCCTAAAACTGCTTATGACTTGGCTTTAAATTCAAGTTTTACCTGAACCTTTACTAAAAACGGAGGGAAAACTTGTTTTCCATCCTGTGAGTTGTCTGCCACTGCCATTACCAATATTAAAACAATTTTAATCCTTTAAAAATAAATTACTTAAAAAATATTAAGATTCTCTTTAAAAAATGAAAAAAATAAACTTCCACAGGGCCCACAGCCATGTGCATTTTATTTTTAATGCATTTTAAGGGAAAATTCTAAAGCTGTGAAAGAAACCTTATACTGAGTTAGGTAAGGATCAAGCAGCTTGGCAGACTTTGGATACATAGAAAGGAATGACAGAATGACATGGAAAGATGTCTGCTGGAACAGCAATGGTGAAAACTGCTCAGTAAAAGGAATTCATGGCAGATAGACTTGCCAGACCTAGACTTAAGGATGTGACCACTCATGATAGTTTTAGTCTTAAATATTCCTTAAAGTCTTTTATTTATCAGGTATTTACATTGTGTCAGACACTTTGTTAAGCACTTTATTTTTTTCATTCCACAGTGTACCAATAATTATGCTTATTCTATAGATCATTAAATGGAGATCCTGTTGACTTTTTAAGATTTTATTTATTTATTCATGAGAGTCGCAGAGAGAGGCAGAGACACAAGCAGAGGAAGAAGCAGGCTCCCTGTGGGGAGCCTGATGCGGGACTCGATCTCAGGACCCTGGGATTATGCCCTGAGCCAAAGGCAAACACTCAACCACTGAGTCACCAGGTGCCCCTGGTGACCCTGTTAACAAGTAAAATACCTGGGGCCTTAAATTCATCTCTGGCCAAGATTCCTGGTTCTTAATATTATGCTATGCTGACTATACAATCCTATGGGTTAGACAACCTCAAACTGAAAAGCATTTCAATAGGAAAACAACTGCAAAAATGCAAGTTCAAAAACTTCTGTTTGTAAGTCAAGCAAATCTGTCATTTGAAATCTGAGCACAGGGAATCTGGCAATCTTAGCAAATAACCCTGACACATCTGCCTTCTATGGTCCTACCAGAATCACTCAATAACCATTGCAAACATGTTGGCAGAGACTGAGAAGTCTCTGAAATCTTAAGCTCTATTGGATCTCCTAGGAGACCATGACCAGGGCTTCTTTCTCCTAGAGGCAGAGGAAAGCCAAAAGAAAGAAATCACAAAGAAATAGAACAGATTCTCTTCAAAACCCAAGACAGAAATTGCAAATTTTTTGGCTTTCCAAAGGATTATTGCAAAAGTCAATAGAGTCTATTGATTATTAAACAACAAGAGAAAGTTTTTCCTGGGTACTTGCTACATGGAATCCTCAGGGCAGCAGCACAATCCCACTTGCCCCAATTATCTTGAAAGATACCTAGCCACATGAAAAAACTAAATTTCTTGCAGTCTCTATAATGAGAAGACTGTTCTTGCACCTTAAAAATATCAGAGAAGAAGGGACACATAGGTGGCACAGTTGGTTGAGCAACTGACTCTTAGCTTCAGCTCAGGTCATGATTGTGGAGCTGTGGGATGGAGCTCTGCATCCAGCTCCACATTTAGCTTGGAGTCTGCCTGAGATTCTCTCTCCCTCTCCCTCTGCCCCTTCCTTATTCATTCTCTCTCTCTCCCCACCCCCAATCTAAAATAAATAAATCTTTTAAAATATAATCTCAGAGAAGAGAATCTTCTTCCTAGTAAATCAGAGGACTGAGAATTGGCCAATTCATTCATTAATACCTTAGAAGAGTAGAAAGTACTCCTACAGATTGGTAAAAGATAAAGAGCCAACATCAAACTGGGAGAACTTAGGAAGCATATCCAAACTGTGAACAAACAAATGAAATGGTTTATAATCTCACCAATATCCAAATTAAAATTAAAACAAACATAAGATGCCAAATATTACTAAAATCAGAAATCCCACTTTAGGAAATATATTTGATAGTAATAAAAGCATCAGAACACAGGGATATATGTACACAAACTTTTTTCTGTAATTAAAAAAATTAAATCATTCATAGGAAGTTTCATTCATAGGAAGATGATTAAACATACTATAGTATGTTCACCCTATGCAATATATGCCAGCCAGTGAAAATGTTTTCTATTAATCTGGAGATCTATTTTCAAAAAACAAATTGTAAAATATCATAACAATAATACTTTCTTACTCAAAAACCTGTCTAAGTGTATACATGTTTGATATCTTTTCATGAACATGAAGGAAGGTAGAGAATGTCATGCTCTGTGCTATAAAAGTGGTTGGTTTCAGGAAAGTAAAAATAGAAAGATATAAAAGAATCAGTCACTTTTCCTTTACACATCTTTGAGTTGTTGCATATGTGCCAGTAAGATATTGTTTTAGAAATTCTTTTTTAAAAACTAAAAGGAAAAAAATATTACATAAAGTTACTTTCAATATGGCAAAGATCCAACCTTACGTGAATTTAAATAATTGTTCAATGCTAAATACCCAAAATTACTGAATTCATAAACACCTCATGCACCACTACAATATATTTCTATCAATAAGATAAAAGATAATAATCATGCCCAAAGGAACATCATTTCCAGCCGCACACTTTATTAAATAAATGCCAGTGTTTAAGCTATATTTTGTCATTGTCATTGTCATTTGTAATCATCTCCACTTTAAAAAGAAAAAGTTCAATAGTTAAAAGCCAACTAAAGAAACAGAAAATAAATCTATTATAAAACCAGAAGATGTTTGTATCATCTAAATTCTCTTAAGTTTTTACTATCTTTAGGAGAAATTGAATTAACTATGAAAATAAAGTATCCCCGAACTCCCTTTTTTTACCAAAAGATTTTCTATTTTCTCCTGAGCCCTCTCTCTAAGAAAAAGTATAGGGTTTCAATTGTTGGAAAGAATTTTTGGATCAGTGTTAAGCTTTTGGAGATAACACTGTTTTGAGTTCTTTTGAGAAAACTGAAATAGGAGAGAAATCCTGGAGTATCAAACCAGACACCAACATGGATCCTGAGTTAGAGAACAGTAAGCTCTCTGCATCAGGCAACCCCTGTGCTTGCAAACATGCAGTTTTCCCAAGTCGGGGAAATACGTACAAACACATAAAAGGGATCATATCCAATCACCCCAATTAAGTCTAGCGAAATAAGAAATGCTTTCCTCACTCTACCCTCCCACCATTTTCAATTAACTTTAACCCATTGACCCATTTTTTTATATTCTTAAAATTTTTATTTTAATTCCAGTATAGTTAACATGTGGTATTATATTAGCTTCTGGTGTACATTTTAGTATTTCAACACTTCTACACGTTATTCCATGATTATGATAATTGTACTTTTTAATCCCATCACCTATTTCACTCATCTCCCTCATCCACCTCCCCTTTAATAACCATCTGTTTGTTCTCTGTAGTTAAGAATCAATTTCCTTGGATGGAACTGGAGGGTATTCTGCAGAGTGAAATGAGTCAATCGGAGAAGGACGAACATTATATGGTCTCATTCATTTGGGGAATATAAAAAATAGTGAAAGGGAATAAAGGGGAAATGAGAAAAAATAAGTGGGAAATATCAGAAAGGGAGACAGAACATGAAAGACTCCTAACTCTGGGAAACGAACTAGGGGAGGTGGAAGGGGCGGTGGGCAGGGGGGTGGAGGTGACTGGGTGACGGGCACTGAGGTGGGCACTTGACGGGATGAGCACTGGGTGTTATTCTATATGTTGACAAATTGAACACCAATAAAAAATAAATTTATTTAAAAAAAGAATCAGTTTCTTCATTTCTCTCTTTTTCCCCTTTGCTTCTTTGTTTCTTTAATTCTGCATACAGTATGTCTTTCTCTGACTGACTTATTTCACTTAGTGTTATACTCTCTAGCTCTATCCTGGTCATTGCAAATGGCAACATTTCATTCTGTTATGGCTGAATAATATTCCAACACACACACACACACACACACACACACACACACACACACACACACAATCTCTTCTTTATCCATTTATCTTTTGACAGACACTTAGGCTGCTTCCATAATTTGGCTATTGTAGATAACATTGCAATAAACATAAGGGTGCATATATCTCTTTGAATTATTATTTCTGTATTCTTTGGGTAAATACCCAGTAATGCAATTACTGGATCATAGGGCAGTTCTATCTCTAATTTTTTGAGGGACCTCCACCCTGTTTTCCAGTGACTGCACCCGTTTGCACTCCATCCAGCAGTACATGAGGGTTCCTTTTTCTCCACATCCTTGCCAACATTTGTTGTTTCTTGTGTTTTTTATTTTAGCCATTTTAGGTGATATCTTTACAGGTATGAGGTGATATCTCATTGTAGTTTTGATTTGCATTTCCCTGATGATAAGTGATGTTCAGCATCTTTTCCTGTGTCTGTTGGCCATCTGTATATCTTCTTTGGAGAAGTGTCTGTTCTTGTCTTCTGTCCATTTTAATTGGATTATTTGGTTTTTGACAATCATATTGTATTGGTCCTTTACATATTTTGGATACTAATCCTTTATCAGATGTATCATCTATAAATCTATCCTCTCATTCAGTAGGTTGTCTTACAGTTTCATTAACCATTGATCCATTCTAAATAAAGTCTATCATTCTCACTGTCAGAAAATTATTCCAAATTAGGTTCCAAAAAAATAACTTATTCTCTGCAGAACAGATCAAAAAATTCTTCATTTTTTTCCACTCCTAATTACATCTTGCCACCTATCAGGTTAATGTTTGGTTCTTGATTTTGTTCTTCTAATAGCAACTCCTCCATCCAATTGCCTCAGCACCTGTTTTGACACACTCCTAACCTTCTGATTCAGAGCTGCACTCTATGTTGAAATACCAAAGTACGATGCTTCTGTGTGTTGCAGCTTTTTACAGTTCTCACTTACTTTTGCATCATAGCATACATACATTTCCGTAATATTTCCTCATTTATATATAGTCCATTAAGGTAATCCTTCTTAACAAAGTAAATATTATTTCTTTGATATTATAAGCTCTTGGAGTTAAAAAAATATTTATAGTATAATTCTCCAAATCTACCTGTATTTAAATAAATCTGATGAGGGGCATACACATACATACACACACACACACACACACACATTACCATTTTTAAAAAATTTTATTTATTTATTCGAGAGAGAAAGAGAGCGTAGGAGCAGGGGGAGCACACAGAAGGAGAAGAGAGAGAGAAAATCCCAAGCAGACACAGTGCTAAGCACAGAGCCCAAGGTGGGGCCCAATCCCATGACCCCAAGACCACGACCTTAACCAAAATCAAAAGTCAAAAAAAAAAAAAAAAAGTCAGACACTTAACCTACTGAGCCACCCAGGCATCCCTACAGTACATTTTTAAGAATAAAAATACTACCACTATGCTATAAGCATTGCTATTTGATACTTTTGGTTTAGTAAAACTTAATGATGCTGGAATATCTATACTCTTAAGAAAGCCTTGTACTAAATAGAATGTTTACCCAATAGAGAGTAAATCAACTACCCAATAATCATCTCAGGAAGGTACTAGTGATGGCTAGGAGGTTCTTTTTAAAAATAAATTTGGAAAAAAAATTTGGACAACAGAAAACAGTTTTAATCTATCATGACTGCATATATGCAGTTACATAAGGTCTTTTCTCTGCAAATTAAACCAATTATGAGTCCAAATGTCTGCTCTAGAGAACACAGAGGAAATTGCTAGTAAAATCTTTTTCATATGTGTAGGACTTTTAATTATTGTTACACATGTATTTATTTATTCAACAAGCATTTACTAAATGTCTACTACATAGTAGGTAATATATTAGCTGTAAATAATGTAGGGTAGGAAATCAGAAGATCTGGGTTGAAATCTCTGCTCACTCACTATTAGCTGTGTGATTTTGAAAGTTTCTCACTATGCTTTATGGAGTACAGGACTTAATTTTCTCCTTCATAAAACAGAGCTAATAATAATACCTAGTCCAAAGACTTATTGTAAGAATTAAGCATTCAGTAATACAGTTGTCAGTGTCTGGCACTTAGTAAGTGTTCAATAAACGTTAGTTGTGTTATTACTTCAGGATTCTTGTCTTAGGAATTTCCTAGTATAAAATGGTAAGAGAATGGAAGAAATAGAAAAGAAAATTCCTTATCAGGGAATAAGTTATGCAGGGTTAGAGAGGAACATAGTGAAACTTGGTGTAAAAGAAAAATCAATCATTGAATTTAATATATTTAAACTGCAGCCTTGGGAAAGAAAAACATTATTGCCTTTTATTACTATGATGCTAATAAAAGACCCATGTCAATTTACAAAGTTAGTTATCTTTATAACACTGGACACAGACAATTCCTGGCACAGTTACCCAAAAATATTGATGAATGAACTGACAAATAAATGCATACATGTATGAACATAGATCTCTTGAAAGTGTTTAAGTATCTTGTAGATATAATCAGATTTGTATTTTAGAAGGATAATATGGTTGGCTTGTTGAAAATGGGCATTAAGAAGAAGAAACTGGAATAAGGAAAATAGGGAAGTCATCATTAACTCTGGAAAAAAGTGATGAAGACCTAAATCAAGGCAACATCAGTGGGCACAGAAATAAGTTACTCATTTGAAGGAGGCCCAAAATGTGGTAATCCTTCAATGTGGGTAATGAGAAAGAAGCAAGAACAACAATGATCTCAGTTTCTAGGCTATGTAGTATGTGAAGATTCTAGCCATAAAAATAGAAAAGGATAGATGGCAAATTTGGAATAGATATATATAGGAAGCAGAAATTGAACTTGGATTTATTGAGATACCGGGAAATTAACTCTGACACCATAAGCAATGCAGTGATGGATGAAGTTCCGGAAGTGAATGGGATTATCCAGGAAGAACACAAAGATGATGAATAAAGGAAAGACCAAAATTTAACCAGGTTGATGATCAAATATTACAGTTTAGGTGATAAGACTATTTCACAGGAAGTCCTTTTTGTATTAGTATTTCCAAAGATATAAGGTAAGACTAAGTTGATGATAAAGAAGGTGGTATCAGAAATATGCAAGTTCTACACGAGAATGGACATGGAAAACCATGAAAGCAAAGATAGAGAGAAAATGTCAACATCATTAAATGCACAAATGTCAAAGAAAGCAGACAGAAAAATTGTCCACTGGCCCAACAGTAAATGTATAGGTAGTCTGCATGGGGCTTGACAGTGTCACATTCCTTCCACCATGAATAAGAATGCCTTCTTCCCCACAACCTTGTGAATAGAGTGATACTGTCAGACTTTCATATTTTTGCAATCTTCTGTATGAGGAAAATGGCATCTTACCATAGTTTTTATTTGAATTACTCAATATCAATGAAGTTGAGTATTTTTGTATATAAAGGCACTGACTACTATACATTTTAATAAATTGTTAAAGCATTATTGCCAATTTTTCTATAGGATTTGTAATCCTTTATGACTTTTCAAAGTTCTTTATATTTTAGAAATATTAAACTTTTGACTTACGGTTATTTTTCACACGAAATTTTTAATTTTTAGATAGTCAAATTTATCCATTTTTTTCTTTAATTCTTCTGGATTTGGAATCATATTTAGAAATGCCTTCCCTAAATCCAGATTTTAGTAGGATTCATTGGTTTTACTTCTAGATCCTATGTGAATTCATTCTTTTAGATTTACAATCCATTTTAAGTTTATTTTTGTTTACTAGTATAAGAAAAAGGCATAATTTTATCTTTTCCCAAGTGACTACCCAGTTGTCTCAACACCATCTATTAAATAATTGATCCTTTTTCCAGTGATATGACTTTTTTCTATTTACTTTTTTTAATAATCTCTACAGCCAAGATGGTACTCAAACTCATGAACCCCAAGATCAAGAGTTGCATACTCTTTTGACTGAGCTAGCCAGGTGCCCCTCAACAATTTCTTCATACACTAAAATTCCACATGTACTTGCAATTATTTCTAGAATTTTTTTTGATCCATCCACTGTTCTACCTATTCATGCACCAGCCCCACACCATTTTAATTACAGAGACTTTACAGGGTGTCTTAAAATATAGTAGCACTACCCCCTTCATAGCTTCTGTCTTGTCAGTAATGTCCTATTCTTACAAGTTATTTTCTATATGAAATTTGCTATCAACTTATCTCACTCCACAAAAAGAAATTTTCTGATGTATTTATTAGTATCAAAATAAGTCTACAAATCAACCTACGGAGCACTGCCTTTTTGATAAGGGTGAAGCACCCTATACAAGAGGGAGGGATGTTGTTCAATTTGATTAAGTTAAGAATGTTACACCATTTCCTTCATGTATATTTGGCACAATTATTGTTGGATTTGTTCCTAACTATTTTCCCTTTTTTGTTGACAGAGTTTTCTCTAAGTGAAAATTTCAGATTTTTAAGTTTTTAGCAGAAACAGAGTTTCGGCCCAATGGAGATCTCATTTTATTTTCTCAAAGATTATTATTTGTGTATATTAGGGTCTCTCAGCCTTTGTACTGCACTAATGACATTCTGAGACCAGTAATTTTTTTTTTTGTTTTTGGCTGGGGAGAAGGGGGCTAGCCCATGAATTTTAAGACACTTAGCAAATCTCTGTTAACTACCCAGTAGATGCTGGTATCAATACCATCCCCAGTGAGGAAAACCCAAAATGTCCCTTCTTCACATGGGGACAGGGGTGCAGCTCAGTTAAGAAACACTGCTATCATGAAATCAGTTGATTTTTGCATGCAAATCATTTATTTTATAATATCACTGAATTATTACAGTATCTGCCTATGTCTTGAAACATTTTAGAAATAAAACAAGAATGAGGCAGGAGTCCAAAATATCATCTTTACTGCTAGTAAAATTATTATGGAACAAAGTGGCTCCTATCTCCAGATCTGTGGGCCTTTCTAATGTTAAACCCTCAAAATAGGCATAGACGGCTTCCCATGTCATAGCAGAGGTAAACCACAGGCTTGCCTAGGTAAGACAGATCCTCTCACTGCCTGACAGAGAGAAAAGCAGGAGCTGTGCTTCTTGCAGCCAGGCTCTTTCCAAAGATAAAGGGGAGATGGAGATGTTGGGCACAAATATCCAGTTTTTCCTTTAAAACTCTTCTAGTAGGTTAAGGGGGAAGAGACAGACCAAGAGTTCCCTCCACATAGAAAAATCAAAAGTAGGGAATAAATGCTCTTGAACATAAAGATACTACTCAAAATCTTCCCCAGTAGCATCTAAGTATCACTGCAAGTATCTCATAGGTTCAAGAACATGTCAGTTCATTTCGGAGCCACCATTTCAGACACCCACATCCTCCTTAAGAATGCTCCTCTGTGGAGGAGGGCTGTCATATTCATGACAGCACAGACCCTCACTGTACTAACTTTTTAAGAGCTCAAAAGTATGTGGCACTTTGTTTCCTGGGCTCCAAATCAGCCTACCTTCTTCCCAAAGTATCACCACGTCTTCATAACATGGCTCTTCTTCCACTTCCTTCCTTGGGACTCAAACCAGAGAAAAGGCTTCATTCCGTCAACTCCATTGTCCTCATCAACTTGGTCTCTTCTTACCAAAGATACATGAAAAATAACACCTCTTTGTCCCCCTTTAGTTATCAATCCTATCTCCAAAAGCCCTATTAATTTTGCAGATAAATGATCCAAGCCATTATTACACTATTACCACAGCTAGATTCTGACTCTTGTTTTTCCTATTTATGAAAAACAACCACTTTCAAAAGTGTGCACTATTTAAAATTTGCCCTCGGTAATTCAATATTAGTTATGAAGCATTTAATACACACAGGCATTATGCCAGAACAATGATGACAAGACTTCCATTGACTTGTATTCCAGGGTTAAAGCCACTCTTGTTTATGTCATGGCACACAAGAATGGAATGTTTTGGAATCTATATATCTATGTGGTTTTTTTTTAATTCCCTATGTATAATTAGTAATCATATACTTTTGATCATGTCCATAAAATGTAACTTTTCTTCTATTTTTATTTAAACTAGTTAACATAACATATAATGTATTATTGGTTTCAGAGGTAGAGTTCAGTGATTCATCTGTTTTACATAATACCCAGTACTCATCTCATGCCCTCCATAATGCCCATCACCCAGTTACCCCATTCCCCCACCTCAAGCCTCTCCAGCAACCCTCAGTTTGTTTTCTATAATTGAGTCTCTTATGGTTTGTCTTCCTGTCTTATTTCATATTTCTATGTGCTTACCCACAATCCTAGAATATGACATCAGTATGTCAGGCCACTTGGCAATTCAGACTCTTTTTTTATATGTTCTACCTCTGCAAAATTTTGAACTTCAACATCTCACTAGCTCAGCTTCAGGCAGACCAAATCACAAAAATAACAAGCAGAATTCTAGACAGTGCCCTATCATCAATTGCCTGAAGAATTAAAGCCAGGCTACCACTTTGAGTTTCTGCTCATGGATGCCTTTGAGGGATAACGACCTTCTCTTCCCAAATCCATCCCTTTTAGAAATCATTTGCCTAAAAGCCCTCGCCAGAAGCTCTATCTGGTAGCTTATAAATGATTTTAATATTATTCCCTTAAAATACATACCATGTCCACAATTTTTAAATAATCTGAAACACACAAATCTTTGGCTAATAATGAAATATAATCATGAATTCACACATAAGGAGAAGAGAAGCTGTTTTCCATATTAGTGCCAATTTAGGGCCTGAGTTTCCTGGCAGTCCCAGAAATAAAAGAAAAGATGATGAATCACTTATCTCTTACTAACCTTGAGGAGTTTTCCTGTAAATATTTACGTTAAGAACATTCAATTACATTAAGAATGTCCTCAGTCAGTCATTGCTAGGCAGCGGCAGCGGCACACCACAAAGGAAGGAGTGGGAGTGGCCAGGGGCTGCTGGAGACGGGAAAGAAATAAAAAATGTACTCAAGAAAGAGTTCTTACAAAAGATGCAGAGATGTACTTTACAATACTATTGCTTTATTTTTTTAAAAAAAGATTACCATTCCTTTACATGAGAAAAGTTAAAGGCTTTATTTTTATGTGTGTTTGATATTTTTTAAATAAGAAAGTGATTAGAGAACCAGAAAAAGTAACAATGTATATAGTCCTGTCTTTTTAGAGTATCAGTCATTTTACCCATGATTTTGGCAGTTCATGGTGATCGTGGTAAGGCAGGGCTTTCAGATAAATGCCTAATGAACAGATGTTCTAACTTAAATTAAAAATTATTACTATGGATGGAAGTGCATTGGTGTGTCTATGTGAGTGATAGAATGTGTGTGATGGAGACACATATGAATAGAGATATCTGATATAAAATATTCCATTTGGGTAGGAGACAGAGACAGGGTAGATACTGTTTCTGAAATTAATGAGCCTGACTTGTGGTCTCAGCTGGGCAGAGGGCATTAAAATTTTCATGAAAATGGGTCTAAAGGGTAGCTATAAAAAGAGTTAAGGACCTTGAGGTAGGGAGATCATATCGTATTATGCACATGGATCCAAAGTAATCACAAGGGGTCCCTTAGAACCAAAGAAAGAACTGTGAGTACTGAGTCAGAAGTCTAAAGGATGGAATCACTGGCTTTCTAGATGGAGGGAGAGGCCATGGGTCAAGGTATGCAGACACCCTCAAGAAGCTGGAAAAGCTAAAGGAAAGGATTCTCCTCTGGAACTTTCAGAAGGAACATAAACCTACATAATTTAATTTTAGCCCAGTGAAACCTACACTGACTTCTGACTTCCAGATTACAAGATAATAAATGTGTAGGCCTCTTTTAACCACCTAGTTTGTGATAATTTCTTTGCAGAAGTTATAGGAAACTAATCCAGAATTAAAAGGAAAAATACATGTGAAACATTAGTACAATAGTGGACACACTGAAGTACTCAGTAAACATTGTTACCATCATAATGGACAGCAATTCCTAGTTTTGTTCTGATAGTAATTTCCAGAAGTTTTGACTACTAGGTTGAATTGTGCGAAACTGCCAATATTTGATCATTTTTTACCTACAACAATGATTATTTCATATGACCCAACCTAACATTTCTAAGCCTACTACTGATTCATAGGAATAAAAAAAAGCCATTAAAAGATACGATGCTGGAACACCTCAGTGGCTCAGTGGTTGAGCGTCTGCCTTTGGCTCAGGGCATGATCCTGCAGTCCTGGGATCGAGGACCACATCGGGGTCCCTGCAGGAGGCCTGCTTCTCCTTCTGCCTATGTCTCTGCCTCTCTGTGTGTGCTCTCATGAATAAATAAATAAACTTAAAAAAAAAAGATATGATGCTTAACTCCTCAAAGTTCACCTCAGCCTTTCCTCTTCAATTACAATAGCCTTGTGAGATTGTTATAAGGATTAAATGAAATAATGTATGTAAAGTAGTAACAGGAGTACTAAAGTAAGCCCAAGTAAAGGGTAGCCATTATTATGCTTTTTAAGCTAAGTTCCAGGAGAACAGAGACTTTGTTTTATTCACTGTTATAACTGTTTACGAAATGTATTTTTATATAAACTACCTATTAAGACATTCTATGCAGTTTCTTGTAGTACCTGCCCAATATGCCTTTTTGTTAGCCTTGTCATGCCTTTAAAAATTTTTTGTTGGATTAAAAACTATCACTTGAGTCTCATTTATTCAAGTATTCTGTTTTTTGGTATGACCATTTTTCTCCAGCATCTTACACACCTTTTGTGTTTTTTTCATAGTGCATAACCATACCAGTTTAAGAAAAATTGTATTCACTGTTTGGCTGATACAAATAACAATGTATTTTAACAAAGGTGTCTTCTTTCTGTCTCCCTCCTGGATAAATGAAATATAGTAACCCACACCTGCTTCATTCAAGCCAAGCAGTGTGGAAGTGAAATTTAAAGGTATCAAAATATGGCATGTATGTTATTGTCCACCAATATTCAAGTTTTCCCTCACACTCCCTGCCCCCTGTTATTACATAAAGCCACATGAACTATGGTTATAGCCCATGGTCTATGGAAGGAAACGGTATGGGCACCTTCTAAATCAAAGCATTTCCAAGTCCATCTGGGAACCTTCAACTCTCAACCTCTGTCAAAGAAGCCTCATGTTTCAGATAGTGCAACTACAAGATGCAGAGCCTCCTTTAGCCTATGATCCTTTGTGACAGTAAGGAGGAAAGCCCCACTCACTCATGTTAGACTAGTAGCATAAGCTAGAAGTTTCACCGTGGTAAGTCGCTGAGATTTTAAAATTGTTTGTTATATAGTTCAGCCACTCTTACCTGAATAAAAAAGAAAGATATATATATTTAATTATGGTAATAATAATATTAATAATATATATTTAACAATGATTCTGATTGCAAGTCATTTAGTAATTAGTTGTCCTAACCTTATAAAAATAATTATTTTCAAAATTAAAGAAATTTGGAGAGAAGGTTGAGGACATACTGAAAAGGTAGAAAACAAAAAACATTGTATAGGTAAATGAAATAATATCCATCTGAGATGAAGTCAGACAAAAATTTAAATTTATGCCACTGGTTCATAACACACATAGAAATGAAAGCAATATTCTAGGTTTCACAATACCAGAGAACACACACCCTTGTTCAACATTAATGGATATTTTTTTTAATATTATTTATTTATGATAGTCATACAGAGAGAGAGAGGCAGACACAAGGCAGAGACATAGGCAGAGGGAGAAGCAGGCTCCATGCACCGCGAGCCCGATGTGGGATTCGATCCCGGGTCTCCAGGATCGCGCCCTGGGCCAAAGGCAGGCGCCAAACCGCTGCGCCACCCAGGGATCCCTTAATGGATATTGTATACTATTACACACTATTATTGTTTTTATTAGAATTCTAGACAGATGTTCACCAGCTGACAACATAACTTTTGAGAATGTCAAATAGAGATTGACCATCTGAGATATCAGACTGTGAAAATGACACTCTACATCAGTGGTTCTCAAACTTAAATGTGAGTAGGAATCATCTAGGGATTTGGTGAAAAATGCAGATTCCTGAGCCCTGTCTCTAGGTGTTTGTATATACTATGTCTAGAGAAATTCCCACCAACTGGCAATTTTAGCAGAAATCCCAGGTAACTCTGATATAAGAAGTCCATGTACTGTAACTTTGAAAAAAGTATCCTTTACTAGGAGCCCATTAGTAACCTGCTCCAACATAAACGTAAAACATACTTTCTACACACACTCCAATGTTTGCCCTTTCCTTTAAATTTGTTTTATCAGAGTTAATTTTAATATTAATTTGGAGATTTTTCTCTCTCTTTACATGGTTTCTTACACTTAAACTGGCATGTACATAATTCTTCCAATAACTTGAATGTTTATTTGATTAAGAAGTTCAAAAAAATTTTCCTAGGGGCACCACAGTGGCTCAGTGGTTGAGAGTCTGCCTTTGGTTCAGGTCATGATCCCAAGGTCCTGGGATCAAGCCCTGGGTCAGGCTTCCCCAAGGGACTCTGCTTCTCCCTCTGCCTATGTCTCTTCCTATCTCTCCGTGTCTCTTATGAATGAATGAATAAATAAATAATCTTAAAAATATTTTTCTAACAAGTATATATTTCTATAAAGATGTGTTTTCATTTTTACTATTAGTGATGGCTTATTTTAAAGAGTTTTATTATTTCTTCAATGAGAATAATCTATTAAGACTGTCATAAGGATTAAATGAGATACCATATTTAAAAGAATTAGAAGCATGTTTAGACTATCCCAAGTCTGAATAATACTAGATATTATTATTCATGAGAATATAAGTCTCATGAGAAAAGAGACTTCTTATGTTCTATTCATTTCTTTAACTTCTGCTCCAACCATAGAGGATACTTCATAAATATCTGTTGGGTGGATGAATGCAGGGATGGATGAATAGGACTAAAAAATTGTTATTACTATCACCTACTTGGGTGGACATCATTCAAAAGTTCAAGACTTAAAACCTTGCATCATTCAAAAGTTCAAGACTTAAAACCTTAAAACACAGGCTTTTTCAACATCTGCCTTCCTTTCCTGGCCCTCCTCACCCTCATCCTCTCATTTTCACCACCACAGCCAATGCACATAGCCCTTTATCGTCCGTAGTTCTCACAGGTTGGCATTTCAGAGTTGCCTCTATCTAGACTTCCCTGAAGTGGAAAGACTATTGCTCAAACCTAAGATGTTGCTCAGCATTTCAGGATCCACACACACAAGGTTAAGAACTAGCGGGTCCAGGTCCATAGCCTTACATGTACCAGGAATCCATGAAGCCAGCCACCCCCTGCATGAAATTAAACAATCTCTGGTAGTGGACACACAATTGTAAACTGGAAATTGGGACACAAAGCATGCTCCTTAGACCATGAGCCTACCACAACCTGAAAGAAAGATGCACCACCACATCAAACCCAACATGAAAGTGTCAACAATGATCTTTGTACCTGTGAGGGATAATAAAGTTGTACAGAGAGAAAACAGTAGCTTAAATCTTTTCCAATCTTCTATAGATGCCAGGCAGCTAGATTAAAAGAGATTGTGATTAAAAGAAAATGTATAAACCCTTCCAAAAAACCATATCAAATGCTTACTATAAAACACTGCAACATATCGTCTAAAGAAATTTTGACTTGCAAGACAAGTTACAACACATCTGCTAGTAATTATTACAATGATTTTATTCCCTAATTTTGAATAATGGCCATGTTCCTACCTTTTAAACCACACAGATATACATTGTACATGACATTAATGTTACATTTGTTTCTCATTATACGTGTTTCTCATTAACAACTAATTAGTCTTGATTTTTCCCCTTAAATTATGTAGTATTAAAAGAAATAGACCTTAAAAAATGTCAACAGCAGTCAGAGTTAAGTCAATATTAAAGAAACAAACAGTGCTGACCTATAGTTAACCTTGCAAGCAAGAGTAAAAATTGACCAAATTGCATGTTTAAATTAACCAAAAAAAGAGTGTGAGGAAAAAAAAATAAAAAGCATGCTTCTCACTACATTTTCCTTTGTGGAGAAAAAACGATTAAATATACTATATTTAGGATGAAACTGGATGCTATTCAATTTGAACCACCAAAATATTTTTAGCCCTCTTTCCTGACTTGAAGATCTGAACAATATATGTTTCTTTAAAAAGAAAAATATTGCTTTCAATAAATCATGCCACATTAAAAAAATTAGTAGTTGGGGATTTACCCCAAAGATTCAGATGCAATGAAACGTCGGGACACCTGCACCCCGATGTTTCTATCAGCAATGGCCACAATAGCCAAACTGTGGAAGGAGCCTCGGTGTCCATCGAAAGATGAATGGATAAAGAAGTTGTGGTTTATGTATACAATGGAATATTACTCAGCAATTAGAAACGACAAATACCCACCATTTGCTTCAACGTGGATGGAACTGGAGGGTATTATGCTGAGTGAAATAAGTCAATCGGAGAAGGACAAACAGTGTATGTTCTCATTCATTTGGGGAATATAAATAATAGTGAAAGGGAATATAAAGGAAGGGAAAAGAAATGTTGGGAAATATCAGGAAGGGAGACAGAACATAAAGACTCCTAACTCGGGGAAACGAACTAGGGGTGGTGGAAGGGGAGGAGGGCGGGTGTTGGAGGGGAATAGGTGACGGGCACTGAGGTGGACACTTGACAGGATGAGCACTGGGTGTTTTTCTGTATGTTGGTAAATTGAACACCAATAAAAATTATTTTAAAAAAATAAAAATAAAATAAAATAAATAAAAAAATAAAAAAATTAGTAGATAAAATGTTATTTTTATCTTTTTAATTCAAGTATAATTAATAGTTTTATATTAGTTTCAGGTCTACAATATGATTCCTCAATTCTATGCATTACTCTTTGTTATATGTTAAAAATGTTATTTTTTAAAAGATTTTATTTATTTGAGAGAAAGAGGACGAGGGGTTAGGAGGGACAGAGGGAAAGGGAGAAGCAGACTCCTCAATGAGCAGGGACCCCTCATTGTGGGGCTCCATCCCAGGACCCTGAGATCATGACCTGAGCTGAAAGCAGATGTTTAACTGCTTAGCCGACTGAGCCACCCAGGCACCCCAAAATGTAATATCCTAACCAAGTTAGAGAATTCTAAAAATGTGTTGGTATGACAAAACTGGAAGAAAAAAGGTTATTCTATGTTTCTGTTACAAATTCTAAAATATTATGTTAAAATAAAGGTTATAATATTCATCCAATCTTTTAACTCTGATGCCTGACTACACGCAATTTAAAAATATCAGGTGATCCCAATGATTGCATGTCTAGCCCACTAATAATTTTCAATAAATTTTAAAACTGTCCTAATTATTTGACTAGAAGCAGAATAGTTCTAATTATTTACCCAGCCAGCAACACGGCATCATGGGAAGAGATGTCTATAATTACACAGCTTCCTGCAGTGTGAGAAGGTACAAATTCCACACGTCCCAGATTTACCCTCTCCATCAAGGGTTTATAGTAAAATAGTCCTGACATTGACGTCTCAAAGACCCAACAGCTGAAACCACGTTAACAAGGTATTAACACTGCAACATGCTCCATAAACTGTTACCAGCTGGAACAGGGGGTGAGCGAGGTGAGGTCTGGGAGCAAGAGACTGAAGAAAAGAAGGAAGTCATTTCACAGCGGGAAGGGACAGGAAACACAATAAGAATATTAATTTATCCCTGAGTGGCGCAGCGGTTTGGCGCCTGCCTTTGGCCCAGGGCGCGATCCTGGAGACGCGGGATCGAATCCCACGTCGGGCTCCCGGCATGGAGCCTGCTTCTCCCTCTGCCTGTGTCTCTGCCTCACTCTCTCTCTCTCTCTCTCTCTCTCTCTCTCTCTCTCTCTATCATAAATAAATAATTTAAAAAAAATTTAAAAAAAAGAGTATTAATTTAGTGCGGGTTCTTTTTTGTATCACTGTTTTATTTAGGGAACAAAGTCTTACAGAGAACAATGTTCAAGTAATATATTAACTACTCAAACCATTCGGAGATATTTTCTATTTTCCCTTTCCATGAATCTCGATTTGGAGTTGGGGAAAGTTAAAGCTGCACTCATTGTGGTTGTCTGAAAAGACTTTTGAAACTTCTGTAGCAATAATCTCCTAGATGTTTTATGAAAATAAAGAAAAAAAGAGGGGGATAGAGAAGAGAAGGGACTCCAGCATTGGAAACTTGAAGCAATACACCAGTGTTTCTCAGACCATCATGTGCAGGAGGATCACCAGGAGATCATGCTGAACTGCAATGTCTGATTTAGTAGGTTGAGAATGGGGTCTGAGAGTCTATATTTCTCAAAAGGTCCTCAGTGACCCTGTGCTGCTGCTCTGTGGGCCCCACTTTGAGCAACAATGACCTAGATTTCCCTGGATGTTGACAGAAGTTTCTACTAAATGGATTCATTCAAATAAAAATTGTAATTGGACTCATCTGCTCTAAGGCGTTAAAGATGACTTAATAACTGGCTTTACTTTGCACCTTCTTAATTATTTCTCTTTAGTATACTCTCGGTCATATCCTTCACAATTCCTAGCTGCACTCCATGAAACCATGGAGTATTTTATTTTTGCTTTCCTTACATCTCATATATTCTGCATATTGGTTATTTGATTATTGTTAAAACACTTAAAACATATTTCCTACTGTAAAAGGAAAAGGCAGTGTCAGGCCATCAGACAGACAATCAGGTAGCAGGCTTTCTAACAAGCCAGCATTGGCCACACCTTAGGAAGGTAGGTTGCCAGGCCAGATGAGAAGTTTGTTTACCAAGAAAAACAAACTGTATCCATATGTGGCAGAAATCAGATTTGGGGTGCTGATTCTTGTTTCTGCTAAATAACCCCACAATAAAAATACCAACAGCAGCCAAATGCCAACATTCATTTACTATGTCCTTAATAAAAACAAGTTGCATAATTCATGTGTCATCTCTATAGACCTTTTGTATATAGAATACATGGAGGAAAGATTTTTAATGTAGCCTTTCTGCACAAAGTAAAGTTTGGATAAAAAGCAAAGGAAATAACATATCTAATATCTAGTTCTCAGGTATACTATGTCTGCTTGCACAATAGAAAATACTGTTTAATAGTAGACTTGAAAAACCATCTTGAGTGGTGCCTGGGTGACTCTGCGGTTTAAATAGCAGACTCTTAGTTATGGCTCAGATTATGATCTCTGGGTCCCGGGATCCATGATCAGCATGGAATCCGCTTGAGATTCTCTCTCTCTCCCTCTCCCTCTGATCCTCCCCCTGCTCTCTCACTCTCTCTTTCTAAAAAATAAATAAATCTTAAAAAAATAAAAGAAAAACCTTGATGAAAAGCCCTATTCTCATGTTTTTGTGTAATCCCAAAGATTCAGAACTGTAAAGTAGAAACTCCCCTAAAAGTAGTAAGAAATAGTTGAATGAAACAACTGGTAAGTAGTAACAATGAAAAATTGGGATGCTGGAAAAAGGCTAATTCCACATGAATCCAAATATCCAGTCTTTTCACTGGAAATAAATAGCAACCCAAATAAGTGTTTGATCAGAAGTTGCAAAAACTACCACCTGGTCATCTAGCTTAGTTTGCCGGCCAGTTATTTTGGCGCCCCATAATCAAAAACATGATATGAAAGCTAAATGGAGGAAATAAACTATTGCTATTTTTATCTCTTTTATTGTTATCAAAGATTAATGAAAGATGTTATGAACAAAAACTGGTAAGAAAAGAATAAGACTACATGACAAACTAAATTTAGAAGAGTGAATAAGGAAAAAGAAGCACATTAGTGAGCATGGTGAGCCATGAATATAGCAGAGAGGCCGCTGTGATGGAATTTTTCTGCCAGAGAGGTGAAGGGCAGATCGAAGGAAAGACGGAGAGAAAGGATTCGTGTGTCTGAGCAGGGATGAAGTATGATAAAACCACTAACATGAAGGAAATGATGGCAGAAAATATAACATTCTAAAATATTAAAACGTGAAATCAGAAATCCGAACTCCTGAAGATTTTATCCTAAACAAAATCTATGTATTAATGCAAGGACTACAACAGGGAAGGGGGAAAAATACAGTTGCATTGCTTTTGAAAAATTTTCATCACATAATTTAGGCAATGAAATTCTGTGAAATTTAACAAAGCAAGATAACTTTGAGTAAAATGGTGTTCATAAAGGTAGCTGAGCTAACCTCTATTAAACTCACTGACACTGTAGAATCTAAAGAACCATATAATCCAAAGAATCCATCTCACCAACACCATATCACTCTGAAGATATACTGTTTTCATAAATGTGGATAGCAGTAGTCACAGGACACTGTCTAATGATATGCTTTCTTTTTATTAAAACCACAATTTAAAATACCACCTCAAATGGACAACCCAAAATCTAGGTCTAAAACACAATCCTACTTTTGGGTGAATGAATAAATTTCCAAACCAAAATTAATTTAAAATATTAGCCCTAAATAGATAATTACTGGCAGTTGCTGTGCTGGCTTCTGCAGCACATATACTAAAATTACTGGGAGTTACTTTATTTTTCTGTGATGTAATGTTCTCCAAAAGAAATGCATTAGAATAAAAGATATATTTAGGATAAAATTGTTCACTCTTTTAACACCCCTGCCCCTTTTAAATGTATCCCTTCTTAATACTTTTTAATCCACTCATTCACTGAAAAATAAATGAGTGGAGGGTGACACAGGGGAGCGACGAGTAGTCATTTAACTTTAGTCTTACAGTGACATCTAGTGGTGAATAGTAGCTAATCTATTCAATTAAGTATAAAAATAGAAATTTCTGCATTGAATATGAGAAGTTATTTCAATGAGTATATCCATTTCTATGTAAAAGCACAAAGCCCTTACCTGTTTCCACCATCCTGTGTTTTCTTTAGGAGACTTAATTTTGTAGTTTTTAGCACCTGATTGCTGGCTTGTCTCTCTTCCTTACATGAGACAAAAAAAAAAAAAAAAAAAAAACACAAGTTCAACCCTCATGTTTGCTCTATTCATGCTCTTTACCCATTATTGTTCTTACAGTACAATGAGGATGATTCTAAATAAATACTCGATGTGTGGGCAAATTTTTTTGAATACACATGTGCACCAAATCTGCCTAATGGCAAGCTCTTTCACTTTCTCCCTCCTCGTGATTAACTGAGCAAACCAAAAGACAGATTCCTTAACCTGTCTCTACCCAGCCTTTCTGTCCTTGGCTTTACCACACTGTGAAAGTTGAGAGCTTGAAAATTGAAGTCAAGTAGATCTGCATTTTATTCCTGTCTTAAATATTATCCATGTGGTCAGGAAACAGTGTTTAACCTCTGCAAATTTCAGCTTCTTCATTGAAGAAATGAGCTAGTCCCTACTACACAGGAATTAAATTAAATGATATATGAAAAGCACCATAAAGTCTGGTTCATAGGAAAGTGTTTAATGTGTTTGGCAATTTGCCTTCCTAACTTTCTTCTGCTAGATTCACAACTGGTCAAATGTCCTATCAATTCCCAAACATTCTTTGTATACTCCAAGCCATGGAACTTTACTCATGCTGTTCCCTTTGCCTGGAATACTCCTTCAAGATTTATCTCAAGTGTAACATCCTTCATGAAGACTCCCTCAGTACTGCTTCTTTTGCCCTAATATTGCCTTTCTCTGATTTGGAGCAATGCCTGATTTCTCGACATGACTTACCTAATTTCACAAATGCCCCTTCCCCACTGGATTTTAAGATACTTTAGGAGAAGACTTTATACCAGAGTAAAACACTGAACAATTTCATATAATAGGCACTCAGTAGTCACTAGCCTTTTACAACCTTGGCAATGGGAAGCAGATAAGCTCAGAGGTGTAGCGATTCCTTAAGCATGAGTGTGCCTCTCTAGAGTCAATCCACAGATCCAATTTTATTTGACAAAAATAGGATTTTCAAATAGTTGAATAAATGAAGAATAGATGCTTTCAACTCATTATTAGTAGAAACTTTTCTCCCTGACTCCTTGTTTTCAGGTAGAGCCCTCTGGTAGCATGCCTCACTTCTTGCCCCATTTTCATTCCACAGATTAGGAGTAACTGACTTGCTTAGTGGGTGGTGTTAATTTACGGACTTCTATAAAGAATGGAAAACAGGGATTTTCTTTCCTGATGCCCTGAACCAATGCAAACCAGGGATCCAGGCAAATGGAACTCCCCTAAACAGGAAAGTTGTACTTCCCTCCCTTAAAGTGTGGTATCCCAAGTGTTATAATCCAAGGGGAAGGGGCAGTTGTGAAGTGTCAATGGATCATTTCCAAACCACTTTTCCCAAAAGCATTGTCAGGAAAAAAAAAAAACGAAAAGAAAAGAAAACAACGTTTTAAAATCTGTATGTACCTACGCTATGTTGAGCTCTTGACTAAATTCAGAGGAAGAGTATCAAATTAGCTTTTTTAAACCCTAACAAGTTGCATCCATGACTTTGACATCTTCTATTTCCTGCTTGCCCCAGAGACTTTAGAACAAAGTACCACAATTTTAAATAAAGACAGGATCTGACCCTGTCTTGCTTGCCTCATCCTACTCCCAGCCTTTCTGAATTCAGCCTTCTTCTCAGGGTGCTTCCTAACAATATGTAACTGAAAGGCTCAAGGAAGCACAGGCCAGAATTGTCAAACTATAGTGCCCCATCACTCTGGCAAGAGAAGCGGGTTTTATGGCAGCATTTAAGCACAGGATGTAAGGAAGAGCAGAGTCCTTTCTTAGAACTGGGCTGGCAGGAAGGGATTCTTACTAAGCTAGGATTGCTAAATCTAGAAGTTAAGACTCTGGGCAACCAGCAGGCATCTTCTCCATCATTTGAAAAGGGCTTGTGTGTAGAACAAAGCCTAGTCAGAGACAAACAGAGATAAAAGCTAGCTAGAAAAGTAGAGTCCAGAGGCACTGAGACCCCTTCCAGGATGTTCCTTTAGCAATTCCTTCAGGCACGTGACTGACTATTCCAGCTATAAGAGCCAACACATTTCCTTTCTGCTCCAGGTAATCTGAACTGAACTTTTTTCACATGTCCAAAAGAATCTTGAGTAATTTTAGGATTTCATCATTAAAAGTTCTTTATGGCCTATTACTATCAAAAAAAAAAAAAAAACCTTCTTCTTGAATTCTTTAAGCTGATCTAATGCTTAGAACCTTCAGTTTCAGGATGCCAAATGCTCCTACATAGAGAGCTATTGTCCCATGACAAGTGGAAAAATATTTAGTAGCCTAACACACCTGAGGAACTGCTATAAACTATCACAACTTTCCATTTAAAAACAGTACCAAGTGAAGTTAGGATCCACATGAAATTTGTCATTAGTGTCCTAAAAATTCTTTTCCACTCTATGTACTTTCAATACCTCATCAATATCATGCCTCGAAACATTCTTTAATATGCCTAATTCTAGGAGAAGTTGTGGAATAATAAAATGACTGCAAGCCATCTAGAATTCTTCCCCCAAAGTGTCCAGGAAGCTGAATAAAGTAGTAGTAGTGGAGTAGTAGTGGAGAAATCCTACTTTGTGTGAACCCTATCAAGAAAATTTGTCTTCATAAAATGTCAGGCACCTACTTTCTTCAGGGAAATAGAACTCAGAGTTAATGGGATTATAGAGAAACTCTTCCTCCAAGGTTTCTTGGCCGTGTCTGGGTTCTCTCAGTAGCTGATTCTGTAGGCTGCCAAATAATGGGGCACGCAGCCTGGATGCATCACAGAAGATGAAGCCTCATTTATTTTTTAATTACCATGAAGTAAGATTGCTTGTAATGATTACTAATCATCTTACAGAGCTATAAGTCTGTAAATTTTTATTTTAAAATGCCTAATTCTGTTTAAAGAGAGGGTGTAGTTTTGTATTGCCACCTATAGATCTTAGCAGAATACGTCTGGAGGGTTTACTCTGTGCTCATTGCTAGACGAGGCCCTTGGAAACTTCCTAAGACACAGGTCTCCCTTTGGTGGCTCTGAGTATGGAGCAAATAAAGGTTTAGGGGTTTAAGGTCTGGAAACATGGGACTCAGTCTAAAGAAACTGCAGGTGACAAAGGAGGGCTGTTGTATATAGGTTGTACGCTGGTAAAGTGGTGGTGAAATCTGTCCTTTAATTTCTAACCAACCTGTGGGTCCTGACACCACTTTCTAATTGTCCCACCCAATGGAGGATCCCTTTTGCAATTTGTCTAGGAAAAAAACAGGATATACTAGAGGATGCCCTAGAAAATGACAGACCCAGGGTTTGCTTGCAACAGCACAAGCAAAGCTGCAGATGGAAGTAATCTGCTCCTCAGCTGACCTTAAAACTGAGTCTCCTAGACTATCACAAAGATTCTTTCAGAAGAGCCCTTGTGAAAAAGAATCCCATAGTTAAAAAGGCAAATGGAAATAACTTAGGTAAGTATAAGTAAGGTCATTAAAAGCTTACATATACAGGCGTCTGAGTGGTTCAGTGATTAAGCGTCTACCTTCAGCTCAGGACATGATCCTGGGGTCCTGGAATCAAGTCCTGCATTGGGATCCCCACAGAGAGCCTGCTTCTCCCTCTGCATATGTCTCTGCCTCTGTTTCTGTGTCTCTCATGAATAAATAAATAAAATCTTAAAAAAAAAAACCTTACATCTAGAAAATCCCAATTATCATGACATTCTTTAATAAAGAGAAATTAGAAAAACATATGTATTTTCTAACTGGTAAAAACTTTACAGGCATGTACCAGTTTTTGAAGGTTTTTTCCTGTGTTTAAAATTATATATAATATATGTTATTATATTACACATATACATAATTATATAAAAGCATATATAAAATACATATTATAGGGATACCTGGGTGGTGCAGCGGTTTGGCGCCTGCCTTTGGCCCAGGGCGCGATCCTGGAGACCGGGATCAAATCCCATGTCGGGCTCCCTGTACATGGAGCCTGTTTCTCCCTCTGCCTATGTCTCTGCCTCTCTCTCTCTGTGTGTGTGTGACTATCATAAATAAATAAAATAAAAAAAAATAAAAAAAATAAAATACATATTATATAATTTTAAACTATATATATGATATGATAAACTATATATATGATATGCCATGACCCAATTCTTGCCATATATTAGCCAATTTCTATGGTTAAGAAAAATTGACAAACTTAGAAATCAGGTTTTGTTTTTACTGTATAGTGGACAAGTATGTATTCAATGAAGTATAAAATATATGCTGAACCTGAATAGTAGAAACCTAAGGTATATGAACCTAACTTATAGAACCATATGGCTTGCTATACTATGATAAAAGCAATATTCCTATACCCAACTTAGGCCCTTACTTCAGAGAAGGACAATGTGGTATAGGAGAATTAAAAGATTGAAATCATTAAAGATGGGAGTGGCACCTCGAGGGCTCAGTCAGTTAACTGTCTGACTCTTGGTTTCAGCTCAGGTCATAATCTCATGGGTCGTGAGCCTGAGCCCGGCATCAGGCTCCCTGCTCAGCAAGGAGTCTACTTGAAGATTCTCTCCCTCTGCTCCTCCCACTACTTACTCTCTCTCTTTCTCAAATTAAATAAATAAATAAATAAATAAATAAATAAATCTCTTTAAAAGATCATTAAGGATGGGAATGTACAATGATACTTGAGAAAGTATCATTTCCTTTCACTTAGGAAAATGTTTATAAAATGAAACATACCCATTTGCTATGACCAGCCATTCCACTCTGAAGTATATATGCAAGAGAAATAAAACAGCCACACAAGAACTTGTAGTGATTTGATTCATAATGGTCAAAAAGGACATCAACAAAGGACAAATTATAGTCAGTACATCTGAGGTAGTACTCAACAATGAAAATACATGAGCTACTCATACAACAATGTGGTTGACTCTCTAAAACATACTCAGTGAAAATCTTACAAAGAGTGTAGATATGAATGATGCCATTTATAGGAAACTATAGAACAACACAACTAATCTGTCCTGAAAAAAAAAATCAGAACAGTAGGGTGTAAGCAGAGAATGACTGGGAAGCAGTGCAAAGGGAATTTCTGGGTGATGGGAAGTGGTTTGGACTACACAGGAGTATGCATTTGCCAAAATCATCAAATTATAAACTTCAGAAGAAAATTTCACTCTCTATAATTTTACCTCAAAAAATCAAATACTAGGGGCACCTAGGTGGCTCAGCGGTTGAGCATCTGACTCAGGCTGTGATCCCAGGATCCTGGAATGGAGGCTCCCTGCAAGGAGCCTGCATCTTCCTCTGCCTGTCTCTGCCTCTCTCTGTGTGTCTTTCATGAATAAAGTCTTTTTTAAAAATCAAATACTAAATTCTATTGTTCATTATGTTAAAGTGCTTAGTAGGTAAGGGGTGCTGATTGGTGCTGAAAATTTAATTTTGAAATACATCAAAAAATATAGGATGGATTGATGGATGGATACAGCCTCAATTTTTAAAGCAACAATTAATGGCTATCAATCATCCACAATGAAGTAACCAATTAAGAGCAATTTTTAATTAGAATTGCAGTATTTACCAATCCCATTTGCCCTGTACTGTTGATTGTTGGAACTGTGGCAGGTCTCATCCCCCAGGTCAAGGAGGATGAAAATTTACTCAGCTAATACATAATGGGAATTTATCAAACTAGAAAGAACTATTCTCAAATTCTAAAACTCTTTTAAGTTAGGATAAAATAGTCCCTTGAGTCCTTTAGAACTGATTCTTAAAACAAAGGTCTGGCTCATTAAAAAAATTATGAGGACATTAAGATAATCTTATTTGTCTCCTTGGGAGAACTTAGGACTTCCCTCACAAATGCTAGCACAGTCCTTAGTACTGGGACAACATTTTTAAGATCTCCTTTGGCATACACATCTCAACATTTGAAACTTTTTTTGTACTCAGCACAGGATATAAAGTTCACCTAGTTATAAGATCTTCGTTGAACCTTTTTTTCTTTCTTTCATGTCACACAAATAAGGACTGCAAACTCTTCTTGACTTTGCCTTCTTTAGGATTTATTTTATTCCAGAATTTAGAGAATGACTACTGTGTCATACAGAATTCCAACAACCACATCTGATACAATGAGTAAAATAATTTTATGAATGATTAGAATTGCCTTTGCATTGCCCTTCACCTGAAGCATTTCCCACTTCTCCAAGGTAGAGCAGTATGGAAATTGCTGGCATTTTCTCTTTCTAAAACCCAACCCCTTAATAATGTCTCATAAATCATCACAATTCTCAGCAGTCTTTTTGTAGGAAATATAGACCACTAAACCTTGTCAAAAGGAACCCAATCCTCCAATACAGACCACAATTCAGAATTTGTCCCAAACTAAGGATCTATTTTTATAATTCCTAAGATGAACCCAAGATGAAGAATAGAAATATATTTTTTTTCTACATGCTATTTTGAAGAATTCTTTAATCTGGCTCTAAAGGATTTATCTCAAGGGAAAACAAAACTGAAAGTTAAAACAAAATGGCACAATGAAATACCACCTCGCACTAGTTAAAATGGCTAAAAGTCAAGTTAGGAAACAACAGATTTTGGCAAGGATGCAAAGAAAGGGGAACCCTCTCACACTGTTGGTGGGAATAAAAACTGGTGCAGCCACTCTGGAAAACAGTGTGGAGGTTCCTCAGAAAGTTAAAAATAGGGCAGCCCGGGTGGCTCAGCGGTTTAGCACCGCCTTCTGCCCAGGGCATGATCCTGGAGACCCAGGGATTGAGTCCCGCGCCAGCCTCCCTGAGGGGAGCCTGCTTCTCCTTCTGCCTCTCTCTCTCTCTCTCTTTCTCTCTCTCTGTCTCATGAATAATTAATTAATTAATTAATTAATTAATTAATTAAAAATAGTGCTACCCTAAAAAAAAAGAAAAAAAATAGTGCTACCGTACAACCCAGCAATTGCACTACTAGGTATTTATCCAAAGGATATGAAAATAGTGATTCGGGAAGCCCCAGTGGCACAGCGGTTTAGCGCAGCCTGCAGCCCAGGGCGTGATCCTGGAGACCCTGGATCGAGTCTCACATCAGGCTGCATGGAATCTGCTTCTCCCTCTGCCTATGTCTCTGCTTCTCTCTCTCTCTCTCTCTGCATCTCTATGAATAAATAAAATCTTTAAAATAAAAAATAAAAATAAAATAAAATAAAAAATAGTGATTCAAAGGGGCACATGCACCCCAATGTTTATAGCAGCAATGTCCCTAATAGCCAAAATATAAAAAGAGCCCAGATGTCCACTAATGGATGAATGGATAAAGAAGATGTCGTATATACATACAATGGAATATTACTCAGCTAAAAAAAATGAAATCTTGCTATCTGCAACAATGTGGTGGAACTAGAGGGTATTATGTTAAGCAACGTAAATAAGAGACGAATACCGTATGATTTCATTCATACAGGGAACTTAAGAAACAAAACATATGAACATAAAGGAATGGAATGAAAAACAAAATAAGATAAAAATAGAGGGTGGCAAACCATAAGAGACTCTTAACTATAGAGAACAAACTAAGGGTTGCTGGAGGGCAGGTGGGTGGGGATGGGGTAACCAGGTGATGGGTATTAAGTAGAGCACTTGATGTAATGAACACTGGGTGTTGTATGCAATTGATGAATCACTAAATTCTACCCCTGAAACTAATAATACACTATATGTTAACTAAACTAAATATAAATTTAAAATCTAAAAAAACAACAAAGAGGCAGATATAACTTTATACCTCTTACTATTCTTTCAGAGGTAACTAAAATTGAAGAAATGTCTCTGCATTCAAATAATTGTTCTCCCTCTATAAAACAGCCTGCTCAACAGATATGTAATATTTCCCAGAGACTTCTTTTAAGATATGATTTATTCAAATACTCTTTAGCCTTTGATATTCAAGAGAGCGACACTGATACAGAAAGCTCCACATAAATTATCAGAGGGTCACAGAACCTAACTTCACACTAACCTTCCTTATCCTTGAATCAGAAAATGTTCCAAACATAAAACCTTTTTCACTTTTAATCCATGAATCCAAGCAAATGTGCAGAATGGACGGTAAATTAGTTGGAGGCTGTCAGTGCCCCGTTGGCCATGCAATTTTGAACCCCAAATGCTAGTCCTGTGCAATGAATTTTCCAGGGCCATTTTTGATGGATATAAAACTCCCTTAATCAGATTACTAGGTTAATAACTCCTTTATTTGAACATGAGTATGACAGTATTATGCGTGGCATGCAGAAGAGAAAGTGTTAACAAAATAGATTAGGGAGAGTCAAATAAAAGTCTTTTTTTTTTAACCATATCCCTTATTTTAACTATTTAGAACTAATCAACTCTGCAAACAAATCTAAACTATCAAATGCCATAAGATTTTACTGACTTACTATTCAAAAAGCATTTATTGAGCTCCTACTTTGTACCAGCACCAGAGGAAACAACTACTTAAAATATGTTTGTAGCCTTAAGAAGTTTGATCACAGTGTATGACCAGCTGGTAGACCATAGGAAGGGACTTTGATGTTTATCCTCTCTTGCACTGAAGTTCTTCGTTTCAGTGCAATGAAATGCACTGAAAAATAAACAGAAAAACATTTTGGTAAGACATCTATAAATTCTCTTGTAGAGCTGAAATTCTTGATCTTATAAATCATTATATTATCTTAACTGTTAGATTTTTTGAAATTGGAGGAAGGGTGAGAAGCCCAGTTTAATATAGTTGAAGTTAGTTTGCTGTGTGATTGAAGAATAACAAAAAAAAATAATTTCAACACCTTTACTGTAGCAACGCAGCCCACTTCCAGTCTTCTCAAATATCAAGTTTTAATTTCCTGATGGCTCTACTACTTTGTGTTTCAACTTCCGTAATAGCTATGGCTTCTGCTACTGCTCAGTGACTTTGCTCTTCTTTCAATGGTTGGCTCTTGCATGTGATGGCTTGGGCAACCCTATGGAGTCTCTGTGCTTCTGAATTGTTTCCCATTTGTGTGTCTCATGTTTGAATGCCTTAAGGAGACCTAACCAGGTTCAGTCTCCTATCTCTTATGCAGAACATCCTGTTTCCTGAGATTCTCACACCGCGACATGCCACCCACAGGTCACTGGCCAGAATAGTGCTGCCTTTCCCTGATGCCGGTACTAATCCTTGGCCCAGTCAGCTGGGTTCCCAAACAAGATCTCCCCAATACCCAGGGTAAGAAACCACTATGCCCATGTCCTTTGGAAACAAAACATGGAGGTAGGTGGCATTAAAACAATTACCTAATATACCTAAACACCATAAATTTTCTCAGACTATACCTAGACCATCATCAACTTAAATCTCATCTGGTCTATACACAAGGATAAAATTCAGAAAATTTGGCCAGGCCATCTCTATAGTGAAGGCAAAATAAGGAAGTCTTCATTTCTAAGTTAGAATACTACCTCCAAAATGTTACAGTTAAAAGCAGAAGGTAAAAGAAGTAAAATTTTAAAACTCACATATTGCCTTTTCAAATTATAAGCTCAAAGTTATAAAGATAATAAAAATATAGACATAGTTTCTGATGAAAAATCTAAATGTTAAAAAAAAATCTAGCCACAAAGATCAGAAACATTTATCAGAGGGGCTTATGTTTCTGATAAATATTTAAGTGTGTAAGGCAGAACCACTGAGAACAATAAATACTTTATAGCTGGCACTTTGTCAAACCTATAAGTGGCTCTGCCTTAGAATTTTACATCATCACTGAATTTACAGTCATTTGATAAGTGGAACAGGACAAGAATTACTTCTTTCTAAATCTAAACCAGGTAATAAATCTAACATCAGGATTCTTCTTATTGTCTGTTATCATCTGATGACAATGCCTTTTACCTTCATTGTCTTGGCAGAAATATGCTATGTAAAATTATAATGTCATATCACTCATAGTGATTTAACACTATCCAGCCCATACCATTTTAATCAATCAAAATTGTCGCTTTTTAGTGTAATGATTTTGTGGTGAATTCCCTGTGTTTAATATGATATATGGTCCTATCTACCCGTTGATTTACTATTCTCTTCCAAAGTCTAACAGCTCGGGAAGCTGTTCTTGCTTTTGGACATCTTTGGAATTAGCAAACAAGAATAATTTGTGGTAATAAAAATGCTAATTTCCATGGCACAATGAAAGCTGAAAAAAATATCTTAAATGGTAGTAGCTGCAGCTACTTTTAAGTGCAAATAAAGGATGTTTTTGTGAATTAAAATCACAGAAGACCTAGAGCTTCCCCCTCTGTATTCACAAATGATCAAGGCATCTGCAATACTACTACAACCACATCCCTCAGTACCTGATTTTTTTCTTTCATACTATCAAGAAAACTCAGGAACACACAAAGTATTCCCCTTTATTAAAGTCAGGCACACATTGCACAAATTTCTTTGTTCTTCACAAAAAAATTATAAGATAGTTTAAAGTGATTGTATTAATATTTATAAATCTTTTCAACTAGAGTTAAGCTAATAAAAATCAACCCCAGTTCCTATTCCTCAACTATATTATGCATTTAGGATTGGCTACAATGCGGTAACACTCAACCACCAAATCTCAGTGGCCAAAACTATAATTTCTGGCTCATGCTATGTACCCCAAACAAATCCACAGTCATTTGGGGACTCAGTGGCTCAGGGACCCACGCTACAGACTCCACATAGGTCACCAGAGAGTCACTGAGGGAGACAGTTTATGGAAGCTCTCCCATCTTATGTCTGCACCATCTGGAATATGCAGCCTCCTGAGACACCATAGAAGGGGAAGAGTGAGACACAGGTCCCGAGCCAGTGATTACACGACTAAATTACAAGTCTCTTGTGATCATAGCCCATTGGCCAGAACTAGTTACATGGCTCTTCCCAATAGCAAGGTTGAAAGAAAACAAAATCCTTCTGTGTGCCTGGAAGGAGAAAATAGGATATGGATGAGCTTAAGAAATCTAAAACTTACTTATTTTTAAAGAGTAAAAAATTTCCAAGTTTATTATAGGGAACTCTCCTTCATTCTCTTTGTAGAATCTTGAATACCGCATACTTCCTCTGGAATTTATAATGCTATGCACTTACAGAGAAAGTTACCTGTATGACAATAAATGAATTGACAACTGATTCCATTATTTAAGCTGCCATATATATTTAAAAGAAAAAGCAAATATTCTGCCTATAGTGTAAGCCAATGAAAGTGCTTATCTTTAAATTCTACAAAATGTATTCCAATTGGCAAAGTAATTAAAATAATTTAAAATAAAATTTTTCAGGATCCCTGGGTGGCTCAGCGGTTTAGCACCTGCCTTCGGCCCAGGGCATGATCCTGGAGTCCCGGGATTGAGTCCCACATCAGGCTTCCTGTATGGAGCCTGCTTCTCCCTCTGCCTGTGTCTCTGCCTCTCTCTCTCTCATGAATAAATAAATAAAATATTTTTAATTAATTAGTTAATTAATTAATTAAATTTTTCATTTTGATGCCCAGTCATTCCAATTCTGGCTTGTTGAAGCATAAACACAGATTTTAAGCACAAAAATATTAATAAGAAATCTAAGATTCCAACACTTTCAATTTCATAGCAGAGAGAGTTGAGCTTTTTCAAATTTGTTAGTCCCCTACTGTTACTGCTCCCACCAGCCAAGCCAAGTGCTGTCACTATAGTTCCCAGTGGCCAGAATCAAGAGCTCCTGGATTGTGCTGGTATTCCATGGCCCACCCTATGCTGATGGGGAGAAGAATATGAGAGTTCATTCATTCATCAAAAAAAAATAACTGAATACCTACGATGCACCAGGCATCTGTCATACTCTGAAAATATAGCAATAATTGAAATAATAACAACACACACACACACACACACACAATCACCAAAAACAACTCTTCTTTCTTGGACTTCACATGTTAGTGAGAGAAGAGGACAAACAACATTAAGGGGAGCCATAAAATAAACAAATACATGAGGAAGAAAATTCTAAGTAATGATAAATGCTTTAAAAAATAAAATCAAATAAAAGAATAGAGTTTGGAGCTACTTTGGAGTGGATGGCCAGAAAAAAATCTCTGAGGATGTGATATCTGAGCTGAGAGAAGGAGAGTATGAAGGAGCCAGGACAGAGAACTTTAGGTTGAAGAAAACTTAAAGGCAAAACTCCTAAGGCAGAAAGAAGCTTGGCATAAGTCAGGAAAACTACCAGGACCACAGGGGTAGGAAATGAAGAACTGGTCGATGGACCAAATCAAGACAGGATCAGAGAAAAATAAGAAAATAGTCCCCAGATTTTCAAACCATTAATGTGGTGTAGAACAGGAAATTTCATGTGGTGATTAATAGTTTTTACTAAGCAAGTTTAGTAGGACTTCCAGCACAACAGAGAACATAAAAACTCATCCTCCAATTCCAAAAAGCATACTATAAGAGGTTTAGGTTAGTTAAAACTACTGAGTGATCAGAATGAACTGGAGGGCTGTGAAGGGAGGAATAAGAAATTGAGTTTGCCTTGAGAAATCTACAACTGAATGCAAAAAGCAGAGAGTATGTCACTTGAGAATGAATCAAAGACTTTTAAAAACAAAATGTAACTAACTAACTGCATATTAACATGAGACAAATTACATCTCAAGTGCAAAGGAGAGAGTCAGAAACAAGTGAAATTCTCAGGAAAAAAGAGAGTGAATTTTAGAGTTTTCAAGTAGAGGCCAGATATAAGATTTGCTTCTGAAATGCTAGGAAAGTATCAAAGCAAGGTATTCGATTTGGAGGGAAAGAAGTGTGATAAGTGTGAAAAAATGATTTGTGTTTTGCTACAGAGCAAACCATCATAAAATCTAGTGGCTTAAGGTAATTTATTATACTCTCTCACAGTCCTATGGATTGATTGAGCTCGACTGGATGGTGCTTACTTGGGTTCTATAATGTAATTGGAGGAAGACAATGGTTAAGGCTCAGCTGAACTGCTTATCCAAGATGGCAGATGATGCTGGCTCTTGGAGGGAGCTCAGCTGGAGTGTTCACCGGAGTGCCTACGAGTGCCCTTTCCATGTTGCCTGGGCTCCCCAGAGTAGGAGCTAATTTCTAAGACAGAAAGTCTCATAAGCAAGCATTACAATAGAACAAAGCGGAAGCAGTAAAGCTTATCACCTAGCCTCTAAAATGCCATAAGATCATTTTTACTGCATTCTATTGGTCAAGCTAATCACTAACATGGGCCCAGATTCAAAGGGAAGGAAATTTAACTCTGTCCTTTGACATGAGTAGGAGCATGTGTATTTGTATAAAGAGGAACAGGATTCAGAAGGGCCATTTTTTTTACTATTTATCACAGTCTACCCTTGGGCCACCAAAATTCATGCCTCTCTCACTCACTCTCTCAACATTTCCAACATTCTTGTCCCACTATATCATCATCTCAGCCTCCAAGATCTTGTCATTTAAATCAGGTCCAGGTGCAGACGTGCCATTTCCTTGGATTGAGTTTCTCAAGTATGGTTCCTACCAACCTGAAGACTGTTAACTAAAGAGACAAAATTATCTGCCACATACCTACCCCACACACTGATAAGAAAACTCAGGATAATTGAAACAGATACTGCCTTTCACAAAAAGACAAAATGGGAAGCACAGCAGTTCTGAAATCCATCTGGGTGTGTGTTCCCAGTTTCTTGATAACAGCACAGTCATGTTTCCTGGGAATGACTCACTGGAACTTTGGCTGCTCCTTCTGAGATGTTGATTCCGTACTCTGAATCATTTTTCCCCATGAGAAAAAAAATAGGCATTCTTGTAATAAGCAGTTTTGCTCAGCCTGCCTCCTCCAGGTTAAGAAAATAAAACCTTATTGTTTTGTAGTATCTCATTCTTTGCATGCCAAGTTTATACAATTCCTTTAAAAGCTTTATGTGCTTCCTGTGTATCAAATCATAATCCACTCCATTCAACAAAAGTTACACCCCTATTTCTTTCCAAAAAATACTTGGCCTAAGAACCAATGTTCCATGGGACAATGGCTTTAAGATACATTGAAGCCTCGAGCGGGTGATACAGTCGATTCAGTGTCCAACTCTTGATTTTGGTTCAGGTCATGATCTCAGAGTTGTGAGATTAAGCTCCACATCAGGCTCTGCACCAGGCTTAAGATTCTCTCTCTCCTCCCTCTGTCCCTCCCCACCTCAAAAAAAATACTTTGAAGCCTTGTCGTCTAGTTGAAAATATCTGAGTCATACACTTAGGATCCTTCAGGCCCTTTATTTTCTAGCAGAGAAAGTTTGCCAGAATATTCTTAGAAAACCTGGTAAGCATACTGTTAAATTTTTCTCGGGTGACAACAAAGGGTCTCACAGGCATACTCTAGAGATCTGCCTTTGTACCACTGTAGATTTGATCTTTGCTCAGATGTCACCATTGACAGAAAATCTTGTTGGGAGACACTGAAGGTGAGAAACTTTTTAATACAGAAAACCATGATTACTGTATATTTCCCCTAACTTTCCTTAAAAACCATTCCTTAAATCTCTACATTCTATTCAAAATAGTTTCGTCTTGAGTTTCATACCTCCTTATTTTACCACCACCAAACACATATACACCAACAAAAACCTATTCGGCAATATCTAAATCTATTCAGCCAGATTCATAAGTTCATCAGGTATATATATCAAAATATAATAGCCATTGCTTCCTTTATGTCCCCCAAATCTCATTTAAATTTCTCTTTTGGCAACCCTAACCCAAAATCACACAGGGAAAAGAACAATGGGAAAGAGACCAAGCTTAGTTGACACAGAACAAAACCATAATAGTTACAGAAGCAGCAAACATTATTTTCCTCCTTTTGTTATAAGCTTATCCCTCTTTTTCTGCAAACACTGCAAAAATTAAAAGCTTCATATTCCATAACAAATTGTGATTTTTTAACATGTCAATAGCTTTAAGGAAGGAAAAACCTATGAACATTTGCTGCAATAATTAGTCACTTAATACCTTCCTGTGCACCTGTAAGATCCTTCCATTTTTCTCTTCTTATTCCTCAGGTCTGATAGCTCTCCATTCAGAAATCCTTCAGTAGTTTTGTTCTGCTTATATAATTATAAATGTTCTTTGTGAATAAAATTTAATCAATACGGAAAAGCAAAATGAAGCAAAAATCATTAGAAATTCCACAACACTGCAACATCCACTATTAACACTGTAGGTGCCCATTGCCCATGGTTCTTTTAATGCACACACACACACACACACACACACACACACACACACACATACTTTTACATCTTTCAGGGTAATTTTTATTGTGAACAAATTTATTAACTCCTTCTTTCTTCACTTGTGTGTTTTTTTTTTCTTGTCCTACCTCTACCTTTCTATAAATCATCATATCTCCATCAAGGTAATCAACACTAGAAACCTAGAATATAGTTTTCTGTGGCTTTCACTGTGTGTGTGTGTGTGTGTGTGTGTGTGTGTGTGTATGTGTTAGTATGGTTTACCACAATTTATCTTTACTTTTGAAAATCTCTCCAACTCAGTTCCTCAAAAAAGTCAAAAGTAGAACTACTCCATGATCTAGCAATTGCACTACTAAGTATTAACCCCAAAAAGACAAAATACTAATTCAGAGGGATACATGCACCCTAATGTGTATAGCTGCAATATCTACCATAGCCAAATTATGGAAAGAGCCCAAAGTGCCTACAGACTGATGAATGGATAAAGAAAATGTGGTGTGTATGTGTGTATATATGTGTGTGTGTGTGTATATATATGTATATGTATATGTATATATATATATAATGGAATATTATTCAGCAATCAAAAAAGAATGGAATCTTGACATTTGCAGTGAAATGGATGGAGCTAGAGACTATAATGCTAAATGAAATAAGTCAGAGAAAGACAAATACCATATGATTTCATTCATATGTGGAATTTAAGAAACAAAACAAAAGGAGGAAAGAGAGAGGGGGAGGCAAACCAAGAAATAGACTCTTAAATATAGAGTAAATTCATGGATATCAGAGGGGAGGTAGGTGGGATGATGCGTGAAATAGGTGATGGGGATTAATGAGGGCACTTGTGATGAGCACAGAGTGATGTATGGAAGTGTCAAATCACTATATTGCATGCCTGAAACTAATATTATACCATATGTGAACTGGAATTTAAATAAAAACTTGAAAGGAAGGAGGGAGGGAGGGAGACAGGGAGGGAGGGGGGGAAGAAGAAAGAAGAAAGAAAGAAAGAAAGAAAGAAAGAAAGAAAGAAAGAAAGAAAGAAAAGAAAAGAAAAGAAAAGAAAAGAAAAGAAAAGAAAAGAAAAGAAAAGAAAAAAGAAAAGAAAGAAAAGAAAATCTCTCCCACTCAACTGATAGATGGTAGAGAGCTAGCTTATTTCAACGAATTCATAATATATTAATCCTTAATTCTGCTCAGTTTTGTACCTTGTATACAATAAAAATAAAGATCCCATTTTTACTTTCTTCCAAATGAAGTCAATTATATTCATAATGCTTATTACACAAAAAATTTGTTCCCATAAAATTTCCATATATTAAATCCTTTGCATACTAACTTGAGTTCTCTATTTTATTTTTCCAGTAGATATTTCTGGTACTATACCAATGCCATATTGTTTGTTAATAATAGATTAATATTTCAATATCTATTAATATAAGTTTATTCCCACCATTCATCTTTTCCCAACTTCTTTAGCTAACCTTGTTGCTCATTCTTTTATATCCAAATGGTATAATTTTGTCCAAAGTGCTTTAAATATACTGAAATTTTAGTTGGAGTTGTATTAAATGTATGTACAAATCTGTTACTATTGACATTTTATATTATTAATTCTTCCCAGCCAAGAGCATGGTGTCTTTCAGAATGGCTAATGGACTTCAGTAGATTTTATAGTTTTCTTAATATAGATATGGTTTCCTTCTTTATAAGTTTATCTCTAATATTTCCTAGTTTTCCTACTTAATGTAGTAGTGAGGGCAAACAAGGCTAAATCATAAACTTAATTTTTTAGCTCTTGGAAAACTAGCATGAGCCATGACCAAATTTTTAACCAGAATTACATTAAAGACCTGAGCTAGTGCGATCTCTGCATTAACAAAGGCAAGATGATACGGCAATCCCAATTGATCAGTTACAAACCTCAGACCAGCAAAAAGTATGAGCAAATGACAGCAAATCCATGGCCACTAATAGATATACACACACAAAAAGAGCGCAGTACTTACCCCCATGAATTTGACTGAAACATTTTACAAGGAGCAATTTTATTTTAAAAAATTATGTATAGAGATAATTATATATATATACACATATATATATGTTTACAAGGAGCAATTTTATTTTAAAAAAATTATATATATACATATATATATGTATGGTTAAATCATTTAAAATAAAATGCTGACTGGAGGCAAGGGCAGAAAAACTCAATCTGCAAATTTACAGATTTGCATTTCACACAAACTGTCTCTTCAGCAAACTGCCTCTGTCTTAATTAGAAATCACAAGAAACATTAGTAATGAAAGAAAATGCTGGTTTTCTACCTTGGATATCAAGTTCATAATATTTAAAAATCTCATTCTAAAAAGTCAAAAATGCAATCATTTTCATTTGGAAGATTCTATAATCAAGGACTAACACTAATCTTTTGAAAGATGGTACAAACAGGAGGAACAGTGTGTGAATTTTACTGCCTGTTCCTTCTGGTAGTCTGTAGCTACAACCATTGTGTCCTAACCTCCAGACACATGCAAAAAACAGATCAATTGGTTAGCTGAATAGTTTCAATCAAGATATTTTTGCATATCCTTGAATACCAACTTATCTTTTGAGATCTTATTATAGTATCCTAGTGTTGGGATGAACTTAAGAGTCCTATATCCCAGACATTTAAGCTCCACTTGATTTTATTATTGATTTTTCCAATAAACATGCCATCCAACCAAAGTTGTATTAAGGGACAGGCAGGCTGGACAGCCAAAATGCCAGGCTGTAAGGGACACCAAAAATTCTTTAAATAAATTGAAAATAGTCTTTTATTTATTCTTTAAATAAATTTATATATGATTCCTTACATAACTGTCAAATTATAAGTGAAGTCTTCCATTTAGTTCCTGTTCTTACACACACATACACACACACACATATATATTAATATATATATGTGTGTTATATATTATATTAATATATATGTGTGTGTGTATTCAAAATGTTTTTTCTGTATACATCTATTCAGAAAAATATATACATTATTCATAATCCCTACTACTTTTTGTGGAGAATGTATCCTTTCAATTGATAGATCTTTTAGTAGCTCTGTGGAAAAAAAAAACAAAACAAAACTCACTCATTGTGATGGCCTCTGACACACTTGAGGCAGAGGCAGTGGCAAAATTCAAAATATTTACTAACCAGTATAGCAGTGAAACCTGCTAACCAAAGCTTCTTTTTTAGAAAAAAAAAATTATAAAGGGGACTAATATATCTATCTATGCCTTTATTTCTCTAGATGAAATAATCTCATGACTTTCAGAACTGACTTCATTATCTTGTCTTCAAATCCTCTCCCATGGTTTGTCATTCTCTTCCTCTCCCCAAAGACACAGCCCTCACTGGTGAAGACAATCATCCATATATGCTCCCACCAATAGGAAATACAGCAGCACTACCACTTCTCCTTCCTGTTTTTGGTTGGGTTTTATTTTTAAGATTTTATTTTTTTATTCATGAGATACACAGAAAGAGAGGCAGAGACATAGACAGCGGGAGAAGCAGGGTCCTCATGGGACCCCAGGATCATGACCTGAACCAAAGGCAGATGCTCAAACACTGGGCCCCCTAGGCATCCCTCTCCTTTCTTTATAGCATAATTTTTAAATAGTCAAAAAATATACTTTTTTGGCAGCTTCATCATGCTGTGCCTTATCATTTATCTTCCTATAATCTTTTCATATTACCTTGTTACGTTCAAAGTTGTGTCAAAATACTTAATTAGAAAAACAGACGCCTATTTGATGACTTGGAGAGGGAACCTGCCAAAGTCATTTGTGCTCCTTTCCAAAATACATGAATCAGAATACCCTTATGTGTAATATATTTATTCTAGCTGCTTATATTAAAATTTGCTCAAAAGAATTGTTTTTCTACTTGCCAATCTAATTAACATTTCCATGACTGTGAGAAGCATCTTTTATACCAATGTTTTATTCACACATCAGTAAGCACTAATGATAAGTGTATTTCCATATCAACTTCTAGCAGTTAGGTATGTCAGTGACAGGCATCATAAAATTAAATAGATAACTAATATTCAAAGAGACTGCAATAAAAAAAATATTGTGGTAATTACCAATGTCGAAAGTGAAGAGTTTTAATCAAATCATTTTCTTGGGTGACCATATTTTCATATAAATATGAGTTTGAGAAATCACAGAGAAGTTTGCTGCCTTCAACACTAAATGCAAAACTAATTAGTGCCTTTTTACTGCAATTAATAACTATTATACTCAGCATTCCTTAAATCAGCATAAATAAGTTCTCTTTGGCTTTTCTCTCTCCACCTTACTCTTTTTCCCCTATGTTTCTCATTAATGTTTGGTAACAAAGAAGAGTATTGATTTCTCTTGAAAAAACTAGTTACCATTCCTACTGTCCTGGAGATTTCCTCAGGAGTAGGCAGGGTAGATATTTGAAGAGACTTCTAATTCCCTCTATTGCTTTTGTTGTGGCTTTTAACAGTTTCTGAAAGATGCCATCAGTTTTGTATGATAGTATCTCCTAGTGTAAGCTCATCAAAATCTTGCTTTCCATCGGTGCTCTATTTATTTGAGAATATAAATGTCCTTTTGTCCTCCTGTTAAAATTAGATTCTCAGAAACAAATAGCTTTCTTTAAAATAGTACTTCATAATTTTCTAGCCACACTTACAGATGCTGGTATTTGCAAGAGATAGTTATTATGAGCATTAAATCAACATGTACTAATTCATTGAAAAACCAAGCTGATGAAGAAGAATCTTTACTTATGCCCTGATACCAAAAAATAGTTTAATAAAAAGTATAATAGTAAAATAAAATGGCAATGGGCTAGAAACTAGAATACTTGAGCCATAATCCTGATGCCCACACTTATTTTACTAGCTGTGAGATCATGTACACATTATTTAAGCTCTTTAAGCCTCTTGTTATTTACAAAATGGTGGTGAATATGTCAGCAAAACTGGATATAGCATGTGAGAGAAAACAAGAGATCAAGGGTGATTAAGCAAATTAAAGGATGATTTTGCTATTTACTGAGATAAGGAAGATGGCAGGAAAATAAGGGAAAAAATGGGGCTATTTTGATGTGTTAAATTTCAAATATCTATAATATATCCAAACCAAGATAGCAAGTAGGCAGCTGAATATACAAGTCTAGAGTTCTGAACAGAAGATACAAATATTAATACTCATATATTAATAATAATTACTTCCACTCACTATGAACCAAACAATGCAACAGATGTTGTAGGTAAGTTATTTATTCCTCCAGACAAACTGTTGAATTCATAATGAGTATTATTACCATTATTATTATTATTTTCTTTTTTTAAGATTTTATTTATTATTTTGAGAGAGAGAGTGCATAAGCAGGGGTAGGGAAACAGGGAGAAGAAGAAACAGACTCCCCACTCAGTGGAGGCTCAATCCCACCACCCCTGGATCACCATCTGAACCAAAGGCAGACGCTTACCCCACTGAGCCACCCAGGCACCCCTCCCATTATTATTATTTTCTAACACTCAACACAGAGTCTAGTTAAGTAAGCTACCAAAATATTTGAATGAATTCTCAGCTTCCAAATGAGGAACTCAAGACTCAGAAAAGAAACTTAGCCACATCTAGTAAGTAGTAGAACCAGAATTTAAAATTAAATTTGTCTTGGGTAGGATGTCTGGCTTGCGAGTCAGCAACTTTCAAGTGCGATGAAAGAGTGATTTTAAAATGAGTGATGTTGAGGAGGCAAGAAGATTTCTGTTCATAAGTATGCCCAGTACCATACTGTGGGAAAGGGAGACAAGCACAAGACTGGGCCAATTCCTCATGGTTTATTTGGACAAAAGGCAGGTCAGGCCCCTGGATTTTCTTACATGGATGCAAACAAGAGCAAAGACATCACCTGGGGAGAGAAGATATCAATGAAGTATTTGGAGAATTCCAAGAAGTACATCCCTAAAACAAAAGTGATCTTCACTGGCATTAAGGCAGGGGAAAGCACAGACTTGATAGCTTATCTCAGAAAAGCTACTAAGGAGCAATAGCTGGCCACTGCCTTATCTATTACAAAACAAAAATGTTTCATGACTTCTTTTATGTATACTATATTTAAATTGATTTCATACATCAGAATTCAGACCATGAATGGCTGATAGACTATTTCTTTTGGACAGTCCTGATTGAAATAAGATTGGCTTGTGGTGAAGTGAGTATGACCGTCTTTTGGAACTTTTATAGTAAGTCTGGTTCAGCAAGTGCTATCACTGTTTTCCCTTTCTAACCATGTGATTGGAATTGATTAGTAATGTTCAGCTTTTCACAGAGATAGCAAATGCCAGCTCTAAATCAGCAGGAGATTGGTTTTATATTTAAAGTTATATATAATTGGTTATATTAATATGTTTAAATATTGAGAAAATAGTGAAGGGTCACTGTCCATAGAACAGCAAGACTTAGCTGTGTTTCAAGTCATGTTCATTACCCTATTAAACACAAGAACTGATGATAAGCTGGCACTGTCCACTTTATCTTTTTGGTCTTAAATATGCCAATTTAATTAAAATTCCTTGCATTTAATATATTGCCTTTTGCTTAATGAAAGGTATTTTCACTTGGCTTATGTATAATACTAAATAAAGAATATTTAACACTTCTCACATTTTATATATGATCTATAAGGTCAGATGCTTTTAAAATTCAGTGTAACAAGATATAGTAGCAAACTTATTTATTCTTTACTAAGTCAGACTAAGTCATAATTCAGGATTGTCTTTTAAACAGCTATTCAAAAACACAACTTTAGAATTACCATATATGTATGATTGGTAACGATGGTACTTTTGCCAACTCCTTAGAAGGATTGAAGTAGAGGAGATATATCACCAGCACAGATTTGTAACTTATGTGATAAGGCTTAAGATAATTAAAAACAAAATCATATATCATTAAAAAAATGTTTTGAATTCCAAATGACTATTCTTACCTTTACTGCAGAGGTCACATCAGCTACAATGACTATTCTTAACTTTACTGCAGAAGTCATATTCATTTATTTAATCTACACAATAACCATTTCAGGTAAGAGCAGATGAAAGACTAACACTCAGAGAAGCTGAGTGGTTTGACATCATTATGCATCTGTTCATTATGCCAGGATCTCTATTACCCATAGCTAAAGACGATCATATAAGTTGACCATGCAAAACCTTCTCATGTAAAAATACTTCCATACTCTAAAATTAGAAAACCTATGCTGGGCCTTTTTGAAGACTGATTCTGCAGCTTTCATAGACACTATTGTCAATCAGACTTCAAAACATTTTATCATGCATAACATAGCAAGAAAATCTATTACAATCATCATTTGTTTTCTTCTTGCTTCTTTAAAGACCCAAAAGAATGAGAGATGTTGTTCTCAATTACCTCCTAGACAGCAAACGTACCCTGGACTCCTAGAGGTTTGGAGACTCTCTTGCCACAGGGGAAAATTAACAGGGCTCCATTTGGAAATGCTTACAGAGGTCATAGACTCTGGTGAGGGGCATAGGATTGTTGGCCCTATATGGAAGCAAAAGGATAACTTCTCTAAGTCTTGAGAAATAAAAGGTATTTGGGATGTATGAGGGACAGAGACTCCTCTTTTTTTTGTACACAGTGCCCAGATGAGGGGGAAGGTTTTGGAGTGGGCTTTGGGAGGTAAGTTGGTGGCTCTTCCCTCTACCTAGAACGTTCTTCCCCCAAATATTCACATGGCTGATTCCACACCTCATCCAAGACTCTAATCACATGTCATGAGCTTCTGAAAGCCTTCCTGATTACTCAAAAAATCTACTCTGACACCCCACCATCACCTCTTTTCTTACTTTGTCTTTTATTGCTTTCCAATTCTGATCTCAACCTGATATTTTATAACATACATATTGTACTTACCTATTTATATATTTATGTAGAAGCTTATTGTTCTTCCCCACCAAAATTTATGCCCTTTGAAGGCAGAGATTTGAGTTTATTCAACATTATATAACTAATACACAGTAAAAATATTTGTTATGTGATAAGTTTCCCAGATCCCTTGAAAGGACATAAAACATACAAATGTGGGAATCCCTGGGTGGCTCGGCGGTTTAGCACCTGCCTTTGGCCCAGGGCGTGATCCTGTAGTCCCAGGATCGAGTCCCACGTTGGGCTCCTGCATGGAGCTTGCTTCTTCCTATGCCTGTGTCTCTCTCTGCCTCTCTCTCTCTGTGTGTCTCTCATGAATAACTAAATAAAAATATTTTTTAAAAAGAAACATACAAATGTAATTTTTAGAGACCCCCACAATTTAACTTTTTGGAATTTCCAAAATTTTTGTCAAGTATTTTACGTCTGTGTATAATGTATGCTAGGTGAAAATAATAGAACAACCACATATCACTAGTTAGCTGAAGAATTAGAACATTTCAACATCTTCAAAGCCTTTTGTGAGCCCCTTCCTTATCCCATAGGGAATCACTGCCATGAATTTTTTACTTTTTTATCCACCTGCTTTTCTTTACAATTTTGAATGTTTGTTTGCCTTTTCCTTTTAAAAAAAAAAAAGATTTTATTTATTCATTTGACAGAGAGCGAGAACACAAGCAGAGGGAGTAGAAAAGGGAGAAGCAGGCTCCTGGCTGAACTAGGAACCTGATGTGGGGCTTGACGCTAGGACCCTGGGACCATGACCTGAGCCAGAGGCAGAGGCTTAACTGACTGAGCCACCCAGTTGCCCCTGTTGTTTCCCTTTAAAAATATCATTTTCTCTTTGCCTACTTTAAACTTCATCTTTTTTATTCTTTTTAATTTTTTTTAATTGGAGTTCAATTTGCCAACATATAGCATAACACCTAGTGTTATGTGCCTCCCTCAGTGCCCATCACCCAATCACACCAACCCCCCGCCCACCTCCCTTTCCATTACCCCTTGTTCATTTCCCAGAGTTAGGAGTCTCTCATGTTCTGTCTCCCTTTCTGATATTTCCCACTTATTTTTTCTCCTTTCCCCTTTATTCCCTTTCACTATTTTTATATACCCAAATGAATGAGACCATACAATGTTTGTCCTTCTCCAACTGATTTATTTCACTCAGCATAATACCCTCCAGTTCCATCCACATCGAAGCAAATGTGGGTATTTGTTGTTTCTAATGGCTGAGTAATATTCCATTGTATACATAGACCACATCTTCTTTATCCATTCATCTTTCGATGGACACTGAGGCTCCTTCCACAGTTTGGCTATTGTGGCCATTGCTGCTATAACATCCGGGTGCAGGTGTCCCAGCGTTTCACTGCATCTGTATCTTTGGGGTAAATCCCCAGCAGTGCAATTGCTGGGTCATAGGGCAGATCTATTTTTAACTCTTTGAGGAACCTCCACACAGTTTTCCAGAGTGGCTGTACCAGTTCACATTCCCACCAACAGTGCAAGAGGGTTCCCCTTTCTCCACATCGTCTCCAACATTTGTTGTTTCCTGCCTTGTTTATTTTCCCCATTCTCACTGGTGTGAGGTGGTAAACTTCATATAAGTGAACAATATCCCATGTATTTTCAACTTATTTCTTTGGCTCAGTATATTTGAGGTGAACTCATAGCTGTGGTCCCCTCATTTTTATTCCTTCATAGTATCCCATTGTATGAAAAACACAATACAGTTATCTTTAATAATCTCATGTTTTGCTGCAGAATGTTCAAGTTGTTCCCAATTTTTTGTTATTATAGACAACACAACTATGAAATGCTGGTACACATCTCCCAGCACACATGTTCAGGAGTTGCTCTAATCTATATGTCATAGAGATGAATTTGGGGGTCATAGGGAAACTGTATATTGATAAACTCCATATGATAACATCAAAATATCTTCCAAAATGGGTGTCTATTGTTCAGCTGGTATACACAGGTATAGATTCACCAGTTTTTAAAATATTGAAATAATTCTACACGTAAGAAATAGCTGCTGCCCTGAATCTCTTATGGGTCCCCCTATATTTTCCATGGCCCTAGGATGACTAAACTATCCCAATTTGCCTGAAGCTAAGAAAATTTCTGGGACAAAGGATATTCAGTTTTAAACCAGAAAAGTTCCCAACAAGTCGAGACAAGTTGGTCACTCTACCTTGCAGCCTCATAGCCATCAAAGGTTTTCTCACAATTCAGAGTAATGTCTAACACTGCAAAATATGACTATTGTTGATTGTTGCATCTTACTATACTCTCAACAACAGATTCTCTGTTCCATTTCTCCCTCTCTTCACCATTACTTGTTATAGTTGTAATGTTTCATTTTTGTTATCCAGGGGCATAAAATGTGTTCTCATTATAGTATTTTCATTTTCCTCATGTGATTGATCATGTTTTCAAAGGGTAATTGGCTATTTATGTGTCTTTATGAAAGTGTTTCATCATGCCAGAGAGGGGCAAATATAATCAGCTAGGTAAAATGGCTCCAGGCTGTTCAAAAACTTCATTTTCCAACAGTCTTTTAAAAACCAAAGCTTTGGAAAAATTCTCTGTCCCAGTTTTACTTAGAGAGAGTTGAGTTCCGCCCTCCAAATTGGCCATCAAAGTTTGTACCCTGAGCATCTATCACGATGGCAAAAAAAAAAAAAAAAAAAAAAACCTGATATCCAAAAGCCCTTTCCTACTTTTTTTGGATTATGTAAGCCACCTGAGCACCCTGTACCATAGCAAAAAAGAAGAGATTGACAAACGAATTACAACTAATATTGAATATCTAGCCAAACTAAGTTGAATAATTAATACATGGATTTTATTTTACTGAGAAATATACAGCAATAGGATACTATTGCACCTCCACTTGGGGGCCCATATTCACACACTCTATAGTAGACTCCTCTGACCACCAAACTTAACACAGTATAATCTGCTCTAAATGTGTAATTCATAAAATTAGTATATGTCCAAAACCAGGATGAAAATTAGTACAGTCTTGAAATAGAAAGCAAATCTAAAGGTAGTCAGAGACTGAAAATGAAGTACCATAGTTGGTCCTCCTGTCTTTTAAAGTGTTTTAATTAAGTATGTCTGGGGAAAGTGGGTCAATGAAGGTAACTGAGAAAGGCATCATATAATTGCTGCACCGCATGTGTGATCTCTAAAAACAGTGACATTTCCTGGTTCAAAAAGTTTTTGCCCAAGTTCCTTGGCTGAGAGGAATAAAGCCTGATTTTAACCTTGCTAAGCAATATTTCCGTGGCTTTTACATTCTACCAAATCATATGTTCATGATCTTCTACATCAGTGTATGGTAACAAATCTTTTGCTTGTTTTCATTATGTCATGCTTAAAAGAAAAAGAATTTCTTTAGCAATGTTCATAGGGTATTATTCACAATATTTTGGTATGTAGATAGGGAGAGTGGAGGCAGCAGAAGAGCTGGAGTAAGAGAATAAGTGGCTCACAAAACTACGGAGAACAAGCTTACTCTTGAGAAACACAATTTAAGAAGTTTGAGAAAACCATCCAATCCCAAAATGCCTCCTAACTCCTTGTTTCAGTGCCTGGAATTCCATCATCCAACCCTAATTATTAGGCCTTGAAATTTCTCAACAAGAACACCCTATGTGTTTCTTTTTAAAGGCAACTATTTGCAGAATATGTGACTCAAAAATAACATAGTGGATGAGAAGGAAATGGCAGCTAAAACCGCACCAACCAACAGAGAAGTTCTTATAACCCCTATAAATGTTTATTTTGCCCCTACTCAATTGACTGAAGAAGCATGAAGGAATCAAAGGCAAGGCTTACCTTCTTTATAGCCCACTCTCATCAACACTACTAATGAGTCATTGCCCCCCCACCCCAGCCCCTTTACCACTTGTAATAAGCCAAGCAATGACCTATTCTTCACTACTGCATCTGAAGATCCCCAGTGGAGCCCAACCAGTATCTGACCATTCATTCACCAAGCCCTGAGGATGGAATATCTGGCCTGTTGGTTCTGTTTTGCTTTTTTTTTTTAAGATTTATCTATTTATTTATTCATGAGAGAGAGAGAGAGAGAGAGAGAGAGAGAGAGGCAGAGACACAAGCAGAGGGAGAAGCAGGCTCCATGCTGAGAGCCCGATGCGGAACTTGATCCCGGGACTCCAGGATCGTGCCCTGGGCCAAAGGCAGGCACCAAACCATTAAGCCACCCAGGGATCCCCTGTTGGTTCTGGTTTGTAGGAAATCTTAAACTGCTTCATTTACTAAATACAACAAATGGGGAGTTTTTATTTTTAAAATATAAATAATCTATCAACAGAAATGAAATACAAAGAAACAGTTAAGAATTTAAAAACTACCTTTTTGTTAAAACCTGAATTACTATTCATGTTGAACATGTAAGGAATTTTAATGACTACTATGTAGATCATGTATTATTCTGTTGTTTTCATATGCCGTATCTTTTTATTTAAAGAGCTAAATCCAAAGTCACTTGGAGCAATAAGAAAATAAAAGAAATCTCTACAAACATGGAAACATGTAAACCCATGCTTGGAAAGGAAACCCCTTTTCTCTTTAGATGGGCTTTAGATGGGCTGATATTTGGAGGTGGGACTTTTGGGAGGTAATTAAGTTTATTTTTTTATTTTTTTTTAAAGTTTTTATTTATTTATTCATGAAAGACAGAGAGAGAGAGGCAGAGACACAGGCAAAGGGGGAAGCAGGCTCCACACAGGGAGCCTGACGTGGGACTCGATCCCAGGTCTCCAGAATCACGCCCTGGGCCGAAGGCAGGTGCCAAACAGCTGAGCCACCCAGGGATTCCCGGTAATTAAGTTTAGATGAGGTCATGAGTGTTCTCATAATAGAATTAATGCTCATAGAAGAAGAGCTCCCTCTGTGTCTTCCCATGGGCACCCACCAAGCAAAGGCCATGTAAAGACATAACCAGAAGACAGCTATCTGCAAACCAGGAAGAGGACTCTCACCACACAACACATTGGCTGATGCCTTGCTCTGGACTTCCCAGCCTCCAGAACTGTGAGAGATAATGCTTGTCATTCAGCCACCCAGTCTATGATATCCTGTTATAGCAGCCCAAGCTGACTAAGACTTCATATTATACAAAGGCAGGAGAACTCTGCAGTTATTAATATATATGGTTATACACACAGAGACACCTACACACACATAGGAAAATAAATGTCCTATCTATTTGAAAGGAAGAGATAAGTCAAGCAATTTATATTTTTTAAAATTGAAAGAATCAACATAATTACATACATACATAAGATGAACACTAGAGAAGAAAATAAAGGATTTGACATAAATCTAATTAGTCATATCAGCAGAGAGATGTACAGGTTGGTTTTAGTAAACACAGGGTGGTTTTTGAGCGGAAAGTAAATAAGTGCACTGAGGTACTGTACTAATCACATTTGTTCCAACATTGACCTTATAATAATTAAAAATTGATGCTTGCAACATAATACAGCTGTGCAATCATATTTAAACCTAATCATTTCATAGAGAAAGGAAAGTTGTACAAAAAGGTCAAAAACACTTTAATTTCATGACAGTAAATTTACTCTTTATTCCCAAAGTGAAAATGTCTAATTTCTAAAAGAGCAAACCAATAATTACTTATTATAAAGCTATTTTAGTCAATACTTAATTTCTCTATATTGATTAGTGTTTAGACATTTAAAATGTACCCTACAGCAAGAATATGTGTACAATACTATTCTCTCTACTGATGTTTGTAAGTATTACCGGTATTGATTTAAGACATGTCTCAAAAATGCCAAACTTAATAGAATCATATAAAACGGGGTTTGACTCTTTTAAAACTGGAATTTAATTTTTAAATGTTTGAATAATAGTGTCCTTAAAGGTCTCTGTATCATGATCGCTATTCCTGCCATTACATATTTTAATGATGAGTGCATGATTAAACTGTGCATTATAAATTCCGCCCCTCTCCCGAAAGTAATAGAGAAGGAAAATATAAAAATGATCAACTCTATCACTCACAACTGGAACAAAATGTTTTCTTTTTATTTTATGTACTTCTGATTGTAAAATAAGGACTGGGATATTATCCCCCCCCCCCCCCCTTAACTTGCATTCTGTGTAAGTTAGAGCTCTTTGCAATAAAACGAAATGATGCTTCATCAGGATGTTACTGGGAGTACCAAGGCAATTTACCAACTTTCTATCATTAAGTCTGAGAACATCACTGTGAGGCAGGTATTAATATAACACTTCTCTCTTGAGGAATTCAGTGCACTTTACATAACTTTACTTTATTAACTCTTCCTTGAGCTGGGCAAAAAGGCTAAGTAAGACACCTATCCAATGTACCTCATAGCCAATGATTGCATAAAAAAAGAAAAGACTATCCGGTCATATGCTTTAAGTTCACTTTTACTTCTAATCTGAAATTATGACCAAAGAGAAGGCCAATAGGTTTTACTCCATATATTTAGCTTCTGTTAATATTAATTTTTAACAGATTTCAATTTTATAAACATGAAGTCAGAATTAAAACACCTAAAGAGTATCATGTCATCGGCGAAGAGGGAGAGTTTGACTTCTTCTTTGCCAATCTGAATGCCTTTAATGTCTTTTTGTTGTCTGATTGCTGAGGCGAGGACTTCCAGAACTATGTTGAACAGCAGTGGTGAGAGTGGACATCCCTGTCTTGTTCCTGATCTTAGGGGAAAGGCTCCCAGTGCTTCCCCATTGAGAATGATATTTGCTGTGGGCTTTTCGTAAATGGCTTTTAAGATGTCGAGGAAAGTTCCCTCTATCCCAACACTCTGAAGGGTTTTGATCAGGAATGGATGCTGTATTTTGTCAAATGCTTTCTCTGCATCTAATGAGAGGATCATATGGTTCTTGGTTTTTCTCTTGCTGATATGATGAATCACATTGATGGTTTTACGAGTGTTGAACCAGCCTTGTGTCCCAGGGATAAATCCTACTTGGTCATGGTGAATAATTTTCTTAATGTGTTGTTGGATCCTATTGGCTAGTATCTTGTTGAGAATTTTTGCATCCATGTTCATCAGGGATATTGGTCTGTAATTCTCCTTTTTGGTGGGGTCTTTGTCTGGTTTCGGAATTAAGGTGATGCTGGCCTCATAGAACAAATTTGGAAGTACTCCATCTCTTTCTATCTTTCCAAACAGCTTTAGTAGAATAGGTATGATTTCTTCTTTAAACGTTTGATAGAATTCCCCTGGGAAGCCATCTGGCCCTGGACTCTTGTGTCTTGGGAGGTTTTTGATGACTGCTTCAATTTCCTCCCTGGTTATTGGCCTGTTCAGGTTTTCTATTTCTTCCTGCTCCAGTTTTGGTAGTTTGTGGCTTTCCAGGAATGCGTCCATTTCTTCTAGATTTCCTAATTTATTGGCGTACAGCTGTTCATAATATGTTTTTAAAATCGTTTGTATTTCCTTGGTGTTGGTAGTGATCTCTCCTTTCTCATTCATGATTTTATTAATTTGAGTCTTCTCTCTCTTCTTTTTAATAAGGTTGGCTAATGGTTTATCTATCTTATTAATTCTTTCAAAGAACCAACTCCTGGTTCTGTTGATCTGTTCCACAGTTCTTTTGGTCTCGATATCATTGAGTTCTGCTCGAATTTTAATTAACTGTCTTCTTCTGCTGGGGGTGGGGTCTATTTGTTGCTTTTTCTCTAGTTCCTTTATGTGTAAGGTGAGCTTTTGAATTTGAGATCTTTCCAGCTTTTGAATGGATGCTTGTATTGCGATGTATTCCCCCCTCAGGACTGCTTTTGCTGCATCCCAAAGATTTTGAACGGTTGTATCTTCGAGAAAATGCTCTGCATCACTTGCCATCAGGGAAATACAAATCAAAACCACAATGAGATACCACCTCACACCAGTGAGAATGGGGAAAATAAACAAGGCAGGAAACAACAAATGTTGGAGAGGATGCGGAGAAAAGGGAACCCTCTTACACTGTTGGTGGGAATGTGAACTGGTGCAGCCACTCTGGAAAACTGTGTGGAGGTTCCTCAAAGAGTTAAAAATAGACCTGCCCTACCACCCAGCAATTGCACTGTTGGGGATTTACCCCAAAGATTCAGATGCAATGAAACGTCGGGACACCTGCACCCCGATGTTTCTATCAGCAATGGCCACAATAGCCAAACTGTGGAAGGAGCCTCGGTGTCCATCGAAAGATGAATGGATAAAGAAGATGTGGTTTATGTATACAATGGAATATTACTCAGCAATTAGAAACGACAAATACCCACCATTTGCTTCAACGTGGATGGAACTGGAGGGTATTATGCTGAGTGAAATGAGTCAATCGGAGAAGGACAAAGAGTGTATGTTCTCATTCATTTGGGGAATATGAATAATAGTGAAAGGGAATATAAAGGAAGGGAAAAGAAATGTTGGGAAATATCAGGAAGGGAGACAGAACATAAGGACTCCTAACTCGGGGAAACGAACTAGGGGTGGTGGAAGGGGAGGAGGGCGGGTGTTGGAGGGGAATGGGTGACGGGCACTGAGGTGGACACTTGACGGGATGAGCACTGGGTGTTTTTCTGTATGTTGGTAAATTGAACACCAATAAAAATTAATTTAAATAAATAAATAAATAAAACACCTAAAGAGTATTGATCCTATTAATTCTTAAGCAGTAATAAGATAGAAAAAAATCAAGGGTAATAAGCAACTTTTCCCTCTATTAAAATATGCTCGAAATGATGAAAGCAGAATATGATCCGGGGGACAGGTATCACAACATCTTTAAGTAAATTTATGCCTTTCTTAACAAGAGTGCAATGATGTACAAATGAAGACAGCTAGAAGAGAGATACAAAGTGAAGGACATAGAAACACTAATAATATCTAATACTGCTTCCCAAGCGTCAGCCACTACTTTAAAGAATCCACATGTATTAACTCATTTCATCCTCACAACAACTCCCTGAGGCAGGTAATATCCCCATTTGATAGATAAGGGAACTCAGGCTCAGAGAGCTGAACCTGCCCTAGATCACAAAGCTACAAAGTAGCAGAGCCGGGCTACAACCCAGAAAATATGATTCCAGAGCTCAGGTTCTTGGCTAATTTTCTAGAAAGGAAGAAAAATGTCCACAGAGGCCTCAATCCATGATATACCTTATCATAGAGTTCCAAGTCCACAAGTTCTTTCCATTCAATTCCAACATTTCCTGCCTCACAGTCAAACTCACAATCAACAGAGAATCATTGTTCAAGTTTGTGCATTGTGCTTTCAAAATATGACAACAGTATTTAGAAGAGGGTCACAAGAAGGTAGTATAGTATTATCAGGAGTACAGTACTTTAACAGGCTGCCATTAGGCAAGTTACTTCCATCCAAGTTCCATAAAATAGAGATAATGGAACATACTTCCTGATGTTGTAGTCACAGAATTAAACCAGTTAATATTAAGTGTTTAACACACAGGTTCACAGGTAGTAAGCACTCAATAAGTGGTTGCTATTATAATAAGTTAAAATTATGTGTGCCATTCTCAAAACTCTGAAATTCAGAATTAACAGTGAAGTTAAGCACATCACAATACTGGTGATAAATTGAATTTAATTGATTCTTTTATCAAATATATGTTCTCTGTATTATGCATGATCTTATTTAATCCTTAGAATAAACCTAGAATTGAAGTGTGGTTAGGTCTACTTTTAGATAGGAGAATCGGCTTAGAGACAACTTGCCCACTATTTTGCCAAAAGTAAAATCACATGATCAATCAATTAACTAGATGCTTCCCACAAAGCAGGATGAAAACCAATAAGCAGGGAGATTATTTGAAAAACTCTTCTCTCTCAAAATATAATGAAACTGAAAAAGTTCCTGGGCTAAAGGTCACCTTGTTTAGCTCTGCTATAATTAGACTAATGCTGCACCCAGAGAATAGTTAGAATAGAGATGATTAAGAGGAAAAATACTGCCCCAAAATACATCCCCCATGACCAGCACATACCAAGTGCTTCGATGCCTTCCATCAGAGCCACCAAGGAAAACAGCAGGGTCCAAGGTTGGGGTAGGAGCTTTCAAAGGGGACAGTGTTAGAGGGAGGCAGGCAAGAACTCTGCACTAAGGGGCTGGGGCCCCGGACAAAGGGGAGTAAGACTGTGATTGTGTACAGCAGACTTGCCTGGAATTAGCCTCACCTGAACCCAAACATGCTACAGAGGTCTTCTTTTGGTCTATTGATAGAAATCTGCAAAAAAAAAAAAAAAAAAAAAAGAGAGAGAGAGAGAGAGAGAGAGAAAGAGAGAAAATACATTACATTAGTCCTTCTTTGAATCCCCTGAACTTTAACCTATCACTATTCCCTAAATTAGAAATGTCTTAGTTACGCAAAACAAAAATACCTCCTGTTGAATTAAAACCCTATTTCCTCTCTCTCCTAACATACATAAAAAGGTTTTGTCATTTCCATAATATTTGCTGTATAAAGAAAGAATATTACTTATCATTCTCATTTAAAGAATATGATGCAGAACTGATTATAATATATATTTTATTTCTACAATGACTGAAAAAAGCTTTATGTGGAAGAATGGAAATTTACCTTTCAATGGCTAATGTACAAGCCAATATCGAAGATGTGGCAGATAAAAGTAATTGTATACAAAAAGAGTCACAAGCACAATGATACAGGGTTCTCTTATACAGGTGTGGAGAAAAGTGAAAAATAATTGAGCCTTATGTCAGAAAGAAATAGAACTGAAAATGTATCCATACTATCTCAAGAACCTCTAAGAGCTTTCATTTCATTATCAATTACCTGGCAGCAACCTAATCGTTTCTTCCATGTTTAGAATATATGGCCTCTCTTGATAATTCAAACTTTTAATAATTGTCATATAAAGTAAACCTTTTCTTATCTAACTCCAATCACTCATATGATCTAACTGAAGCATCCAGCATGATGCTGAGAACATACCAGGTAACTACATAAACCCTGGCTGATGGTATGATTTTGGTCTCTTTCCCTTTTCTCTGACCTTAGTGGAGACAGGAGAAATGCTTAGACAGAAACACTGGCAAATAGTTAGATAGAAGAGGAAGTTGATGAGGGACAAATCCAGAGTAGAGCTGAGGAAAACAATGTGGAATGACTCACAGTGCCCTAGTACAGTAGGATCTATTTTAGAAGACACAGCCAGCCACCAACAAAATATGCATTGCAAAACAAACTTGCTAAAGCATACACTCAGAAAATAAACTGCTTCACTGCTTTCCCACTCAATTCCATGTAAATAATTCCCAAATTATCAACCTCTTTCTAACCCTGACCTCTCCCAGAATTCCAATTCCACTGGGGTAGTAAGATGGAATATTCTTTCTCCATGACTCACTCTGTCCTTCTTCCATGGTTTTACTGCAAGTATGGAAGGCATCATTGGTAGCACCTAGTGAGGAGAACCATTGTGGGTTGCCATAGTGAGCCACTGACATTTTAGTAGGAGTAGTAATCAAAATTAACAAGGAAAAATGTTTACTTGTCTTGCAGATCCTTCAGTCTCTTGAATCTAACAACGTATAGAAGAGACCTGACAACGCTTATGCTAGAAGTTAGAGAATCCTTGGGGAGAGGGTAGAAAGCTCACTGGAAACAGTGAAGTAGGTGATAATGGTTAACAGCATCTGTCTCTAGTAATGGAATGGACTTGTCTGTTATCCCCTGTAATAAAAGATCCAACAAAGGGATTAAATTTGGATCCCCTGGAAGCACCTCAAAGTTAAAATTTCTAAAATTAAACTTCCCCAAGAAACAGTTTCTGCTGACTTCCTTGTTTGTTAAGGGTACACTTGTTCTCTCAGGCTCCAAACATGAGTCATCCTGCCTCATTCCTCACCCACCCCCACTATATCTAATTAAATACCAACTCGGGTCTGTTTTTCTCTTCAGCACTTTTTTTTTTTTTTTTTTTTGCAACTTTCTGCTGCTTTCTTTTTCCCATTGCTTCATCTCTAATTTTGTTTTGACCTCCCACCTGGCTCCCTGACCATAGCCCCTCAACTATTTCAGACATCTGGCAGGTGGCTTCTGCTTTGAGTATGAGCTCTGCCTTGATTGGGTCATTGTTCTTATCAGAAATATTCTGGTTTCTCCCTCGTCTGCTCTACAAATACTCCAAGCTACTTCCAAATGCACCCCAAGCTGCTTCTCATTCTTACTCCTGCCTTTCTGGGCAACAGCCATGCTGGCTAGAATCCTGCTCTCGACCACTTTCCTGCCCTGGAGCCCCACCATTTCTTTTCCCGTTAATACAGTCTCCCCCAGCCCCAGTGCATGCACAGGCGTGCGCGCGCACGCACACACACACACACACACACACACACACACACACACACTTGTTTTGGTGTCAGTTCAGATGTCCTCCACTCTTGTAAGTCTTGCTTCACTGTCCCACAGATCCCCCATCAGAAGTTTTTCCTGCTGTCCTAGAGCTTTTGGTTGCCTTCATTTTACAGCAAAACATATTACTTCGTATCATACTTATTATTTTTACTCATGGACCTTACTTTCCGATCCTCGGCTCTCTGCCCTGCCAAGAAAGAACTGTCTTACCATCTTATATCCCTTAGTACATGACCTGCTGCCCCTCACAGACTGAGTGGTCAGCAGCTAGTTTACGTGAACAAATGCAGGAACAAAATGGCTATCCCAGATATTGTTTTCAAACAGTGCTTTTCAAGCTTTTTTTTTCTTTTCAAGCTTTAAAGTGACACAGAAATACCTGTGATGTTTACTCAGATATTCTGATTCAAAAGATCTGATCTGAGAACCAAGAATGAACATATTAAATGCCTTAAAAACTAAAATTCCATTAATTCCCATGGAAAGAAAAGTGCTGCCTACGCAATTCATAGTCTGAGATATTGAGGTAGATCTCACACTATTATTTAAAAAAAGCTTTTAAAAAACTGCACACCTGAAATTAGCAAAACAATTGATGCTCAATAATAATAAACATAGAAATCATTTGGAGCTATTTTTCTATTTTAAGGATCACTTATTAGGTAAAATAAATCAAGCAGGATAGTATTTTAGTTGATAGTTCCTGCTGAAAATAATTTCCATTCCAAGCAAAAAATTTTTCTCAAATATTTCCCATAAAGCACTATCCATAGGTACACAAAACTAACAACTCTTTCCTTATACAAATGGTTTTGGTTTGCTACAGAAATTTTGTTGTTTTCCAAAAGTTCAAAAAAGTGATTTTAAGATTGTACAATGGTAGAGAGTAGAAAGGGGAAAAAAATATTTTCCCTCTCTCTATAATAGAATGGAACCATTACTTTGTCTATCCATAGTCAGGCCTCATCTTGCTTTTCTGCAGCCATTTCCCATCTGTGTCAAGCTTACTTGCACCTTGGAACCCCACCACAGGGTCTGTGTTCTTTAGCCTACTTTGAGCTCTTAGGGAACTCATGGGTTCTTAAGGAAGACAGTGTTCATCAAGGAAAGTAAGTAAACATAGAGAAAAATGGGATTTTTCCTTAAAAAGTCTATGAATTCAGAGAAAACTATCTTTGCTACAGAATTTAGAGATGGACAATATAAATTATATCTAAGTATAAATTCTAACAATTTACATTTTATTACAGTAATTTTTTACAACTAATATAAAAAAGAAAATTTTACCTTTAAAGCATTAACTTTAGTTCTAAAAATATAGCTAAGAGGTGCCCGGGTGGCTACTGGTTATGGGTCTGCCTGAAGCACAGGTCATGATCTTGCGGTCCTGGGACTGAGCTCCAGGTCAGGCTCCCTGCTCAAAGAGGAGTCTGCTTCTCCCTCCCTCTCTCTGCTTCTCCCCCCACTCATGCTCTCTCTCAAATAAATAAAATCTTTTAAAAATGTGTGTGTATAAATATATATATGTGTGTGTGTCCAAAAGGCTGATTAAATATACTACAATTAATAAATTGGGATCCCTGGGTGGCGCAGCGGTTTGGCGCCTGCCTTTGGCCCAGGGCGCGATCCTGGAGACCCGGGATCGAATCCCACATCAGGCTCCCGGTGCATGGAGCCTGCTTCTCCCTCTGCCTGTGTCTCTGCCTCTCTCTCTCTCTCTCTCTGTGACTGTCATAAATTAAAAAAAAAAAATTAAAAAAAAATAAATTAGAATAGTATATAATCACTAACATGCTGTAAAAATCTTCTCAATAAAATAATATTAAAATATTTATGAACTCAATTATAAAAGACTATATAAAAATATAACATTTTACAAGACACATCCAATCATAGAAAATAAACATAGAAAGACATTCACCAAAATGTCAATCATGGCTCTTTCTGGCTTTGGGGGTTATTTTTTTTATGTTGTTCTTAACCCTTTATCTATTTTACAAATTATAATAAATGTCATATTTTTGTAACTAGCACAAAAAGAAGGAAAAGTCTGGATTGTAGCGATTGCTGGGTCACCTTGAGCAAATTGCTTAAGCTCACTCAACCAGTTACTACTTCATCTAAAAAAGTGGGCCGATAATTGTACCAACTTTACAGAGTTTGGTAATAATTAAAATAAATAATATAATACATGTAAAATATTTAGTACTGGTATATGAAAAAAATTGGAGTTTGAAAAGACCAGCTAAAGGTGTTGCATAGGAATTTCAAGTTTCACCTCTTTTTTTATTCTTAATCATTTTAATCATCAAGCTAGTCTACCCTTGAGTTCAAACTCTCATAAATCAAATAATTGTTTCACTAACGTGTGGGGGTTTGTTGGTCCAAAGAACATAACTATGGCTGTGGCCCAAGTTGATATTTTCCACTAGCTGCATTGCACATTGGTGGTTTCAATAAATGATCATAATAGCCAACAGGGGAAAGAAAAGAATTATCTTTTGAATCCATGCTCTTCGGGAATTCTACGAAGGAAACACATAATTGCTAGAATTTGGCTGGTGTATTGAACCTGGTGCATTAAGAAAAGTCATGGGACTTCTAATGATAGAAAATGGTCCAGACCTCAGGTTTGTATGTCACCAAATAAAAATAAATCCTTTAAGCAAAGTACTCTAATAAAACCATGTTTTACCTCTGGGTACATTTTAGTCATTTTAACTGGAAAAAATATATATTGTTATTCTGTATAATTGTTATACTTTCATTTTTCTTGGATGTATGTATCACTGTTAATCAGTTAATAATCTGACTGAAAACATTCACAAGTTCAGGGATATACTCCTTCCTTCCTTTATTCAGGCACCCAACAAATATTTTTTGGTTAGTCTGTGCCACTCACAACGCAAACACTAAGGACACAAGGAAGGTCTCTTCTGATGGAGCACAGAGAGAAAAGACTATTCAAATAATTCCATGAAAAAATACATAATAATAATGTAACTGATGCTACAAAGGAGAGATAGTACAGTACCAGGTGAAGAGTACAGGATGTGGAATTAAAAGCATCAAGCTATTAAGATGCTGAGAGTTCGCTACCATGTAAAGAGGCTTCTCTCATACCCCTCCCGTCCATCCCTACCTCTCATTCTCACTGTGTGTGCTGCGTCCTGAATGCCCATGATGGACTATCTGCACCAACACTTTAGCTTTGTAAATTTAAAATGTTAAGCTAGGGCTGTCATAGCTATAAAATACCACAGATTGGGTACCTTAAAACAACAGAATTTTTTTTTCACAGTTCCTGAATACTGCAAGTCCAAGATCAAGAGCAGGACTGGTTTCCTCTGAGGCCACTCTCTTTGGCTTGCAGAAGGCAATCTCTTGCTGCCTCTTCACATGTTTTTCTCTCTGTGCCTGCCACATCTCATGTCTCTGCCTCTTTTTATGAGGACACTGGTCAGGATAGATTAGGGCCACCCCCTCAACAGCCTCATTTTAATTTGATTGCCTTTTTAGAAACCTTGTTTTTAGATACCATTATATTCTGAGGTACTAGGAGTTGGGATTTCAAAATATGAATTTTGCAAGTCCATGAATCAGCCCATAACAGAGGATTAGGGGACAGAGGTGCCACATATGGTAGTGCCAGTTACACACTGCACAACTCCAGGATGTTTCATCCACGTCACAATTATAATTTTTTCTAATTTTTTACGGAAATTTTTCTTGCAGAAAGCTTTTTAATTGAACACTTCCTGAAGAAAGAGTTACCCTTTTCTAGCTTTCACAAAGACCTCCTGGGAGAGCCATGTTGCTCCATAGTAAGAAACCCTTCCTGGCCCCTGTTTGCCCCATCCTCCACACCTTCCTTAAAGAGCGATTTATTTTGAATGACTAATATAGTTCCATGAAGGTCATATGCCTACAATCCCATAATAGAGGCAATGTTGGGTAGGATTAAACAGGCAACTTCCAGAATAAAATGACCTAGGCCTCAACTCCAGTCCTACCACTGTGTTACCCTAGGCCTTATTCAACACCTGTGGACTTAAGATTCCTCTCATGCATACGGGGCACCTGGGTGGCTCAGCAGTTGAGTGTCTGCCTTTGACTCAGGGCATGATCCTGGGGTCCTGGGATCAAGTCCTGCATTGGGCTCCTCGCAGGGAGCCTGCCTCTCCCTCTACTTATGTCTCTGCTTCTCTGTGTGTCTCTCATGAATAAACAAATATTTTAATTAATTAATTATCTTTTGTTTAATAAACAAAAGAGTCCTCATGCATAAAATAAAAGTGGTAAATGTACCTACTTTTTAGGGTTAGTGTAAGAATCCAATAAGATTACACCTATTTGGAGTATAGGTATAAATAAACCGTTGTATAAGTAAACATTCAATAAAAGCTGATAATGATTTGAATGTAGTTTCAAGAGGGCTGCAACTACACTCCAGTATATACCAAATATTTGGTAGAACTCCTGACATGGAGAAAATATTCCAGACTTGTTAAATGAATGAGTTTCCTAAAGGAATCAAGACCAGACTGCAGAATTCCTATCTACAATGGACAATCCTCTCATCTCATGAGTGCATATACATCCTCTAAACTGCCTAGTATGGGGTCTTATATCCAGTGGGTCCCAAAATGTCTACTAAGTTGCCATCAGGTTAAATAAACATAAAATATATTAATATGATTTTTACCGTTGCTCTTTTTCTGGGTGAATTTTCTTTATGTGACAAAAAAGCTCCTCGATGTATGAGAAGTGCTACATGATTACAAATGCTTGTTGCTGGAGTCCTGGAGATGGACAGTGGTGATGGTTGCACAACAATGTGACTCTAGTGAATGCCACTAAATGGTACCCTTCAAAACCAGTCAGAATGGTAACTTTTATGTTATGTATATTTTACCACAACTTTTTTTAATGTCCACTAGTGATTGTATGGTGAGAAAAAAGGGAAATTTTGCTACTGAACTACAAAGTTGTTTTGAGAATCAAGTAAGATACCACAGTGCCTGGCACATGGCAGAAGCTTGATAAAAATTAGTTCCCTGTTGCATTAGTTCTAGGTCACAACTGCCCTTGATGGTGGCGACAGTCACTCAGAATGTTCACCCTAGTTCCTATTGCCAAATAAAGTCTCCTCTGAGAGGAAAAAAAAGAATCTCCAACCCTTGTAATGTTTCATGTCCTGATACCGTAGATGGTGACAACAACCCCTCTGGAAGAAATCTTGCAGCTTGGTCTCTGTTATAGTCAATTTTAGTATCATATATTATCAAGTGTCATAGGAAATGCTTGACACTATTAAAAGAAGTCATGACATCTACTGTCCATTTTGGATAGGCATCTGTAATATTTGTTTCAAAGTAACACAGATTTTTTTGGCACCTAGGTGACTCAGTCAGTTAGGCATCTACCTTCAGCTCAGGTCATGATCTCAGGGTCCTGGAATCCAGTCCCACATGAGGCTCCCTGCTCAGCAGGGGGTCTGCTTCTGCCTCTCTCTACCTCTCACTCTGCTCATGTTCTCTCTCTCTCTCTCTCTCTCTCTCTCTCTCATTCGCTCACTCTCAAATAAATAAAATCTTTTAAACAAAAAAGATTTCAAAGTAACATAGATTTTTTTTTCCATTACAGCTCTAGTGAATTTATGTGCCTCTCTATAAAGTAATTCTATAGGAGTTGAGGGATTAGAAAATAGAGTCATTAACTCTTTCTTCAGAGAAAAACCTACAGGAACCTACAAAGAAGGAATAAAAGATATAAATAAGAATTTCATATTTAATATACAGTCAATAGCTTATTTTTAAAAATATATTCCTATTTGCCTAATTATTCTCCTTGAATTTGACTATTTTTTTTAAATCAACATATTCTTGATTGCCTGAGTTTAAATAAATCATGGCCTGATCCTGAGAACTTGGCAAGAACATTAATGATTTTACATCTGGTATCACACACCAGCTGCATGTTGAGGGAATGAAAAGCTTTTCTATTTCTTTACCTTGCTTCATTAGTGAATATGTGGTGATGCATGCATTACCGCGTGTGTGCAGGCTCAGCTCCCCATATGGAGAGGCATCCAACAATGTCACAAAACTCATGCATCATTTGCTATGATGCTGAATTTTCGAAAATAATAAGATGATAATTTTACTGAAATCCTTTTATCTGTGATTGGACATATGTTTTTTGTTGATAGGGCTATATACTTAATGTATATTGATAGAACCTGTTGCAAAAGTCTCTAATGGAGAAATAACTTTAACTGTCACAGCTGAACATATGTACAGTATGGTACCCATCTTCAAATCATCATACAGTAAAAAACAATAATTTCCTTGCCAAATCTATGTCCGACACATTTTCTACTTAGTTCTTGACAACTATACTTCTTACTGAAAAAATATCTGCACTGCAAGCTTTGTGGCTATTTAATTAAATAAATCTTTATGTGTCCTCATTCTCATCACAGTTACTTGCCTTATGTTTGCATATTGTAAGTTTAACAAACACCTCTTCTTATTAGTTATCTATTGCTGGGCAACAGCCCAAAATTTAATGACTTAAAATAACAATAATAGTTTATTGTCTTGAGCTTTCTTTGGGTCAGGAAGTTAAGAGTGGCTTAGCTAAGCAGTTATGGCTCAGAATTTCTTGTGAGGTTACACTTTAGGTGCCACAGCTGCATTTGTCTTAAGTTTTGACTGGCTGAAGAAGCCACTTCCAAGATAGCTTGCTTTGGTGATTGGCAAGTTGTCACTGACTCTTGTGGCAAGAGGTTACCATTCCTTTTAATCTGGAATTCTCTAGAAAGCTCCTTAAATGTCTGTATGGCAAGACAAATTCAGCTGTCACCAGAGAAGGTGATCTAAGAGAACAAGGTAGAAGAGGCACTGCCCTTCACAATCTAGTCTTGAGAGTCATACGCCAGCACTTCCACCATAGTCTATTGGTCATACTACCACACCTGGCACAATATAAAAGGGGAGTACATAAGGGCATGAATATCAAAGGTAAAAAATCTTTGAGGGCCTTCATTAAGGCTGGCTACCACATTCCTAAATAATTTTTCTTCAAATTTGTAAGTTTTCATGTGTACACACACTCCTATTTGGTTGAAACCTGATTTTGCACATGTTCACTATTCTGTCTTGGCAGAACACTAAAATATCTGCACAAAAGTAAAAATAGAGGTTCTCAACGATAGTAATTTAATCAATCTAAAAATTACAAGTCCATCCATAGTTAAATAAAGGAAAACATTTTTCTGATCTAACAGCAAAGCTATTTGTAATCCATTGAAAATATTTACATAATAATAAAACAAAAATCACCTTAAGTCATTGGTTAAAATTATATAGATCAGGAAACTAATTATTTGAAGGAACTTTGCTGCTCTATCTTATTCAATATTCTGAGGTAATATCAATCATTAATCTCAAACTAAATTATTTTCTTAGTAAAATAAAACTTTTGCATATGTCTGATCTTCTGAAAGCTTTTGATTAATGATATCTTAAAGGAAGAGAATTATTTTTAGGGTTTTTTTAAGATTTTATTTATTCATGAGAGACACAGAGATAGAGACATAGGCAGGGGAAAAAGCAGGCTCCATGTAGGGAGCTCAATGCGGGACTCAATCCCAGGTCCCGGGATCATGCCCTGAGCCAAAGGCAGATGTTCAATCACTGAGTCACCCAGGTGTACCTTATGGGTTTTTAAAACAATGAAAAGGAAATATTCATGCAGAACATACTTGGTACCCACCTTAATGATTCAACAAATATGTCTGAGCACCTTTTGCTTTGAGATACTCTGGGGATATATAGAAATCTAAGCCAAGCCATTGCTTTCAAGGAGTTACACCTTGTTAGGCTGACAAGACAGGTTAACACATACTTTAATGCTAAACATTGTGCAGAAAGTTTCGTAAGAGAAGGAGAAAGTGCACTATGAGTTAGAAGAGGGAGAAATCAATTCTAATTGACAAACCCAGCAAAGCATATGGAATATTGGCATTTGAGGCAACTGTTGAAGGATGAAAAGGTTTTAACAGTAGGAGATAGTTGAGTGGCTACTACAATGAAAGGACCAGCAAAATCAAAGTGTAAATGGAGGAGATCATGAAGTCACTAATACACACCACACCCTCCTCATTGTAGGCACATTCTCCAAATATTCCCCTATTCCATATTCCCACATTCTCCATATTTCAAGGGAGTCAAAGTAGATTCTGATGCTCCAATGACTATGTCTACTCCTCTTCCATCCTTTATCCAGTGCAACATTGACATGACCTTCTACTGGTTCTTGGTTCATATTTTCTGTGTCTGGTTTTCCTGACATTCCATCAGTACTATAATTTATACACTGTAAGTAATTTTTTTGCTGTAATTAACTAGTGAGGTTTTCTGTATAAGTTTTAAAATTTTATATTCTGAAAATAAAAAAAGCTATGGTGTCAGACTGTATTTTCCAACATGACCACAAAAACAGCCTGAGCTGTGGTCTCAGCTCTAGCTACCATCTGACTGCCACCAAAAGACGGATCCCTAGTGAGAGCTGGTTAGTTGAGCCTAGTCCACCTCAGAACCACTAGAGGTAATAATGAATGGACTGTTGTTGTTTTAAGCCATTATGCCTTTGAGTGGTCTGTTTCAGAACAGTAAATACTGAGGAGAGATTCTGATACCCAGAAGTGGGGCATGACAATAACAAAATCCTAGGACATGTAGCATTATCTATAGGGCCAGGCTGTGAGTAGAAAGTAGGATGACATTAAGTAGACTTAGTGGAAACCAAAAGAGCTTCCATGAAAGCATTATGGAAGCCTAGAGGGCTTCAAGGGGGCTGTCATAGAAGGCTCAAGCAAAGTACGGGAAATATCATTGGAAGCAGTTAGGAAAAGTCACCCTTATTTTGTAGAGGGGCAAAGTATGGCAGTACTGTTGCCTGTGGTCATGTGGAAAATAGGAAATGTACCTAATGAACTCCAAGATCTAGCTAATGGAGCTTTCCAAGCAGACTACTGAAATTGCCACCTGTCTGCGTCTCACTGCCCATGATAAAATGAAAAAACTGGAGATAAGCTAATGAATGAACTGTTAACAGAGGAGCCAAGATTTGCTGGGCTTCAAAATAAAACTATTTCATATTTTCAGCCTCCCTAGACAGCAAATGATTCTAAAATAAAAACTACTTTCTGGGAAGAGATCAAATCTAGTATACTATCAGGAAAACAGGGTCCAAAAATGAAACTAAGGACATGATAGTAAATTCTTTCTTAAGATTTTAGAAAGATCTTAGATGATACCTCGCAGAACCTTCCAATCAGACCAAATACTTTTCAAGAATTGTGGGAGTGTTCTCTGTACATCTTCTCTGCAAATACTGGGCCTTTAAGAATCTTAAAGGATATTGTCCCATAGCAGTGTCATACTGAGCCCAAGGTAGAGAGGGCTTAGCTTGAAGAAATAGTATTATAAAGTGATACATTTAAATGCACAAAACAAATAATGTTTTTAAGAGAATTATTCTGGTGGAACCATTGCGAAGCTGGCCTAGAAAGGACAAACACTAAATATTAAATAAAAAGGACTTTGAACCTGTACTTTTTGCAGGCAAGAAGCAGGCTGAGAAAGCTATTCCATTACAAACTCAGGATTTCTTATTAGGAAAAATAAAAGGATGACTTTGAGGGCAGAACCAAAGGCCCAAAAGGTAGGACCAATAGTCATGACAAATACCTACCAGGCAAGTGGACTGAGCCCTAATCCAAGCTCTTGGAAACATGCTAGAAATCAGTGACTGCTTTACATCTCTTGTTTTACCCTTGAGAAACTATCTCACAGTTGTATGTTGGGGTGTGGGAAGAAGATAGGTCTCTTTAGTTCATAGGAGTTCAAACTGAGAGAAATGGGAATACAAGAAGGTATATCCCAACAACCACATTTTAAAAGCCTTATCTGCCCATGGGCCTGATTTTGATGACAAGATCCTGGACTTTGAGCAAATGCCATAATGGAATGAGACGCAATGGAAGGGGAAGGGATAAGTGTATTGTGCATATGGGAGAGAGATAAATTGTTATGGCAAAAGGGTAGACTGTGACTCATAGTACTTTCTAACATGACCACAAAACCTCCCATACCAGATGCTCTTCTTACACTGTGACCCTGAGAGATCATTCCTCCCAATCCTCCTTGAATCTGCACAGGCCTATGGCTGTGGCAGAAATGATGTGACTTCAAAAGATAAGCTATAAGAGGTAACACAGTTTGTATCAGAGCCCCTTAGGATGTTTCCTCTTGGAATCAGTCACCATGGCCTGAGGAAGAAGGAAGACTTCACTGAGAACCACTTGAAGGTGTTCTAGCCAACAGCCCCAACTGAGGTCACAGCCAAGAGGCAGTATCAGCTTACAGACAAGGGAGCAAGTGATCCTGTGAATAATCCAGCCCCAGCCACTAAGAGACTATACCAATGAATATTGATCCCAAGTACAAACTACCTAGCCAAATCCAATTAACCCCAGAATCATAAGAAAAAAATATAAAATAAATCCTGTTGTTTTAGACCACTAAGTTTTAAAACAATTCATTATGTAGTAATAAATCATTAGAACAGTACCTATTAAAGAAATTATTTACTTTAATTCTTATCAATGCCAAAAGGATTAACAATATTAGAAACTAGGTTTTGTTTCTACAAGTATTTTTTAAAGTAATGTCTTTCTCTTATACAAAGGTTTTCTTTTAAGGTGATGTCTTTCTTTTATATAAAAGTATAAGAAATCTCTTGTAGTCAATGTATGTTGCTCTTTGACTGCACACCCTATCCTCCAGTTCAGGTTGATCCATGAGTGGTTCCCATTATTCAGAGAGTGCCATGTGGCTCATAATATTAAGATAGTCTATGTATAGAATGAATGAGGTAGGTATAAGCCAAATTGCTGTAACAAAGAATCTCCAAAATATAACTAAGGAAGCAAAGAAGATTATTCACTCTCATTTAACAGTCCAGAAGTGAGCATTTCAAGGCCAGTAAAGGGGTCCTGCTTAAGTTTATCCAGGGATGCAGTCTTTTCATGCTGTACCACTTCCAGAAACCTCCTAACATTATTTATCTTCATCTGCAAAGTCAACACCACTCTCTAGCACCATATTTACATTGTCATTTGCAGGAAGGGGGAGACAGAGCAGACGGTGACAAAAAACTTCTTTATTAAAGAAGATTCCAGAATCTCCACCCTCATTATTTCTGCTGTCCTCCCATTGACCAGAACATAGAGCTATCCCTAGCTTCAGGGAAGGCTGGGAAATGCAAACCATGCCTGAGCAGATATATACTTAGTTTCAGTACAAAGATTCTTAAAAAGCCCTGTGACCCCTGTTTCTTGGTATTCACACCTTCACATAATCTCTCGACTGTGGATGGGACCTGTGACTTGCTTCTAACCAGTAGAATGTGGTAAAGGTAATGGGATGCACATGATTACATTACTTAAGACTGTAGGGTCCCACTTTGATAGGAAATTCTTTCCCTTACTGCCTTCCAAGATACAAGCTGCCATGTTGTGGGTCACATATAGAGAGGGCCACACAACAAGAGAGTGAGGGCAGTACCCGTCGAACATCCAGCATAGAAGTAAACGCTACCACAGACCACAAAATCCAATAGGTCAGAAGACAGAGAGTGGTTGCACCCTTCATCAAGAGAGCAACAACAGTAGTACCAGAGGGCAAACTTAAGGCATTCCATGAGAGGAACAATCACAGGGTACCAACTACTCAGTCAGCCTGGTTAGCCCAAGTCATAGAGGCCAAATTACAATTAGCAGGTGAGCATGCAATCGCTAAAAAAAAAAAAAAAAAAAAAAATTATAGTATGAATCAAGTGCTAAACAATGCCACAGTAACTTAACATGATATGACCATTGCACAGTAGGAACAGACAAATCCACAAATCTGACTCCTCAGAACAATGACTGGATGAACGATGTTAACATTTTTTCCAGGGGCTTCTGTTTGTGGAATAAGCTGACCAGACCCTTTTGATTGACACATTCTTTTCTGTATATTCTTGCAATCTAAATGTGCCAAGTAAGGCCACAATGCAGTTATACAGATTGTATGGATTATACAGCATAGAATGACTACATATAACCTGACAACATTGACTTTCATGTGGATTTCATGTATTTTTTTATATTTATTATGAAATTTATCTGACCAAATGGAAGTCATGTGTTTTTTTTTTAAAGATTTTATTTATTTATTCATGATAGTCACACAGAAAGAGACAGAAAGGCAGAGACACAGGCAGAGGGAGAAGCAGGCTCCATGCAGGGAGCCCGATGTGGGATTCGATCCCGGGTCTCCAGGATCGTGCCCTGGGCCAAAGGCAGGCGCCAAACCGCTGCGCCGCCACCCAGGGATCCCGGAAGTCATGTGTTTTTAAGGAAAGGATACCTTTCGCATTAATTAACATAGAACTCCATAGGCAGTTTGACCAGTTGATTGAGGAGAATATTTTCTAAAATGCATTTAAAATTTACTAAATAGACATACTCTATTTGGCAATAAAAGGTATACTTATAACATTAAGAGAAGGAAGTAAAGAAATGCTTTCTGGGAGGTGCCTCACTTGGAAATTATCTTGCTTTCTAACTCTCAATCATATACTTTTTCACCAACCCTCAGCCTCAACCTAGGATCCCACTCTGGTCCAGTCTCAAATCCCCTCCTGAAGATTTGCCACCTATCCTCAAATATAAGAAGTCTCATACCATTGTCCTTTCCTATGCCTTATGAACTTTGATGCTACCAGTTTCAGCCTGATTTTAATGCTCATTTTTCTCTGCTCCAGTTTCTGCCTTCCCTGAAAAGAAGAGTGGTGGACTTTGATCCCAGGAGCATAAGGAAGAAAGTGGGTGCCACTATTCCATATCAATCTTTCTACAAAAAATAGCTGCAATACATTTCCTCCTGAATTATCTAAAGGCAAACACAGCACCTCCAATGCCAAGTGTACTAGTTCCCTAGGATTTCCATGACAAATTACCATAAACTTGGATGGCTTAAAACAACAGAAATTTATTGTCTCACATTTCTGGGGACTAAAAGAAATTAAGGTGTCAGCACGACCATGCTCCCTCTGAAAGTTCTAGGGAAGGATCCTCCCTTGCCTCTTCCCCAAATCACTCCGATGCCGGGACTCCAGGACCACGCCCTGGGCCAAAGGCAGCCACTATACCGCTGAGCCACCCAGGGATCCCGATCACTCCAATTTCTGCCTCCATAATCACATAACATTCTTCTGTATCTGTACTTTGGTCACTTGATTAGGGCCGACTGTGAGTAGACTGCCCCATAGGTGTTTATTCAGAGGATCAATAGTGCTATAGATCAGAGAGTGAACAGTGGCCAGCAAATAGTAAGTACTCAATAAATAATAGCTGAAGCAATGATAGAAGGTTCGTCTGAGATCTCATCCAAATCTGAGATTCTGTAATTTTACAAGGTGTCTATTTATAAAACAGTGATTTAGTAGTCCTAACATTTTAGGACCTAGTATTTTTATTAATAACATTATTACTACCAACAAATTGAAAAACTAGGTTTTATACTAAGTGCCTTATTGTTGTCTCAAATAAATACCTCTATGAGGTAACTACTGTCATTCCCAATTTACAAGTGAGGAAACAAAGACTCAACCGGTTTACTTGATATATGCGAGGTCACATAGCTAATAAAATACAAAACCAAGACTCCATTCAAATTTATCTGGCTCTACAGTTATATTTACCACTCATTACATTATTTCAAAGAACAAAATGGCTGATGACCCTTCAGAGACATAATACCATATGGATAATAATTTTCAAGTAAGGCAGAAACACAGGTGTCCTCAGAGATAGATATTTACATTTTTCACAGAAATCAAAGAGGTAGGGATCCCTGGGTGCCTCAACGTTTTGGCGCCCGCCTTCAGCCCAGGGCACGACCCCGGGGTCCCAGGATCGAGTCCCATATCAGGCTCCCTGAATGGAGCCTGCTCCTCCCTCTGCCTGTGTCTCTGCCTCTGTGTGTGTGTGTCTCTCATGAATAAATGAATAAAATCCTTTAAAAAAAATCAAAGAGGTACTATTGCTTTTCCTTGATGAGGTCTCATAAAAGAAAGACACCATATGACTAGATCAGAAGGGTATCTGACCTTTGCCAAACTCCATCCTTGGGAATAAAACTCAAGAAAGAACCCCACTGAGGCTTCCAGCTACCACTTTAAAGAGAGTTTGGAATGTTCTCATTCATTTGGGGAATATAAATAATAGTGAAAGGGAATATAAAGGAAGGGAGAAGAAATGTTGGGAAATATCAGGAAGGGAGACAGAACATAAAGACTCCTAACTCAGGGAAACGAACTAGGGGTGGTGGAAGGGGGGAGGAGGGCGGGTGTTGGAGGGGAATGGGTGACGGGCACTGAGGTGGACACTTGATGGGATGAGCACTGGGTGTTTTTCTGTATGTTGGTAAATTGAACACCAATAAAAATTAATTAAAAAAATAAAAAATAAAAATAAATAAAAATAAAAATAAAAATAAAAAAAAGAGATACCTGCAAGAATTTGTAAACTTTGGAAGTTACTCTAGTGCACTTACCTCATTAAACTCTTTTTTTTTTCCAAAATGATTACTTGAAAACTCATAAAAATATCAGAAAGGGAGACAGAACATGAGAGACTCCTAACTCTGGGAAATGAACTAGGGGTGGTAGAAAGGGAGGTGGGCAGGGGGTGGGGGTGACTGGGAGACGGGCACTGAGGAGGACACTTGATGGGATGAGCACTGGGTGTTATTCTTTATGTTGGCAAATTGAACACCAATAAAAAATACATTTATTTAAAAAAGAGAGAGAGAGAAAAGGACCTGGGTGCTATGTTCAAGCATAACAAAGGAAAGAAAACTACTATTTTTTTTTAAACCAACCACACCACATAGAAAAAAGACCTTTCATAACACAGTTGGCAGTGCAAAGGTCTAAAAGACAGAAACCTAAGTTAAGTGGCCAAGCTTTGTAGCAAAATAGAATTTGGATGACCTGGAGCTGGTTGGAGCCTGGCTCAACAAACAGTAAAACATTTTCCAGTCTCCCGTGGGATACAGAGATGCCTGACCAAAGGACCGTTATCAAAATGTCATTCCCAGGCCAAAACATCATCACCTGAAAATTCATTTAATATGCAAACAATGCAGCCCCATTCCTGACCTACTGAATCAAAAACTCCGGGGATGAGTCCCAGCCATCTGTATTTTAACAAGCCTCCAGATGATTCTAATATACACTAAGTTTGCAAACCATTGCACTGGGGAGGAAGATTTGGCTCATTATAGAATTTCACCTCCGGAGATTCTGTTCTCCTGATGCAAGGTAAAAACAAAAACAAGTTGATTAGAAAGGAGCTGTGCAGTGAAAGCCAAAGAAAATGATTCACTTCTTCAATATTCACCAACAGAATTATCACCAAAGTAGCAAAGCAAATAATCCATTGAATGATCATGAGTCATCACTCTCCATAGTATCTATCCTCTATGTATATTGCTGCATGATCCACATTTGTTTGCTGACAGTTTTACTTGTTAACCAAAACTAAGAATACTTACTATAAATGATATAAAAATAGGATTTAAAATTAGTGAAACTTACCATATCAGTTAGCAATGAATTTGGCTGAAAACAACATATGCCTAAGATAAACACATATTATTCATTCCAGTCAGGCACTTAAAAAAAAAAAGAAAATTAAAAAAAAAAACAGACCGTGGTTATCAGTGAATTATCAGTCACTGATGTCCTAAAATGAAAGGTTTATTACTCATATACACTCATGAACTTGTTTAAAATGTGACAAATCCTACTGCTCAATATACTGAGAAACATTTGTATGTTCTAATGAGTTGAAAGAATGAAGAAAAAACAGTATACAAGACCATACTCAAACCCATATGAAACCATGATGTTTTGCTTCCCAGATTTCAATGTGAATTTTTTAATTTATATTTCTCATAACAACCAATGTCCTTATCATTAAAACATATAGAACCCATTTTCAAACTTCTTCAGAGATTGAGTACAATAAAAAAGGAAGAAATATTTTAAAACAAACCTTTTTATTGAAGAAAAAGAAATATAAGGCCTCTTACCGTTAGAAGATAAATCCCGTGAGGTTGTATAAAGGTAACTAAGCCATAGATAAGAGCAGGCTCCCAGCTGCAAAACATAACACAAATGTCAATGATGCTGGATTGATGCCAAAACTCCTCAGTGAGAGAAACTGAGGAGTCACATAGGTTTACACAGTGAGGGAAGGGGAAGCAGTCCTGGAATTTTATCTGCCATAACTATAATGGGTGATAGCAAATATTCCTCATCTTCAAGTGCTTAAAATTTTTCTTTATTAAAACAACGATAACCCAGAGAAGATACTGATGTTGACAGGAAGGTGCGGGATGACACTAGAGCAGCAAATTGTTTCAATCTAGTTCATACAGTTCTCTTTCCAACCTTGCTGTATTCAGAGACACCTAATTACATCACCATATGTTTTGAAAAGAAAAATTTTTTCACTGCATCTAAAACAAACATATGGTGAAATATTTTTTCAACGTTATCTTTTAAATAAAGTGAAGAAATGACATAGTATATAATACTTATAATATGTAAGAAGTTTGAAGACCTTTGAGATCCAACATCAGAATAGATGGATTAATAATTTTCTTGACATATTTTTGCATGTTTGATTAATTAATTGGTGTCTTGAGACTATGTCATTTTATATCAAGATTTGAATGTACATGGGTTAATTTGGTAATGGATATCATTTTAATTGGATTCAAAATTGGGGTATATGTCTCTGAGGATCCTAACTGGTCAGGGTAGTCAAAACTATTAATTAATGCACTTCAGAATATTAACTTATTTTCTGAATGCTTTATGGTCCTCCTGAGTTCATCAAGTTTTCCTCTCAGCGCGAACTCATGCCCATACATTTGGGTGTTATAGATTTGTCAAATTTGAAATTACAAAAGAAAAGGAAAATTTTTTTATCATAGGCCTTCTGTTACTGATTTTTAAATTAGTTTACTAAAAATGCACTTGCAGTATCTAGAAATATTCCACTGTGTGTTTCTTGGATGCCTATATCTACTTTCTATCAAATAGCAATGTATCAACCAGTGTTATCAAATTAAGCCACTTAAACAATGATTTTTGTCACTCTGTTTTAGAAATACATGTGTCAAAATAACATGCCTAGTAATTTGGAGGTCAGAAAACATGAGATTAGTTGTGGCTCTTCCAATCACTATTTCTTCAACCTGATCAAGTTACTTTGTCTTTTTGTATCTGGTGCCCTTTTTTGTAAAATGCTGCTTCACTCTCACACTGCTGTAGTTCATTACAGTCTGGGTCTATGAAGACTATAGAGAGAAGAGATGGGGCCTACTTGCTAACTCTCATACTCACTGAGATACCTATCAAACACTTACAGACACCAAATACAACTGCACATCCTGCAGTTGACAGATGTGAGGTTGGGAAAAATTTAGTATTAAAAATCCAACCAGGGATCCCTGGGTAGCTCAGCAGTTTAGCACCTGCCTTCAGCCCAGGGCGTGATTCTGGAATCCCAGGATCTAGTTCCACATCAGGATCCCTGCATGGAGCTTCTCCCTCTGCCTGTGTCTCTGTTTCTCTTACTCTTTGTATCTCTCATGAATAAATAAATAAAAATCTTTAAAAAAAATCCAACCAAAATAGCAATTTTTTAGATGAAGAAATAAAAGCTTTAAAACAATATCTCTAATTCTATTTCTGTCAAAATTAAAATAGCTCCAAATTCTTTGTATGTTCTTATATGATTCTGAGAGTAATATTTTTAAAAGTCAGAAAGGATGCAAACCAAATTCTAACCATGCCTGCCATCCAAAAGGAGAATGGGATGGAGAAAGTTAGTGGGGGAAAATGTGAAAAGAGATGTTGACTTTATCCTCTGTATAGTTCTGTATATTGTTAAATATTTACAACAAGCATATATTCATATATTATGTGTGAGTGTTTTAAAAGATAAAGTTTACTAGTTTTTAATACACAGAAAAAAAGAGCTTGTTGAATGTCAGAAATCTAAGAAGCAACAAATCTAATACACAAAGAATTGTCTTAAGTAAATGTATGGCCCTACCTAAAACACAACCTCCCCACATACCCCTGCCTCCACCCCAAAAAACTTCAAGAACTATGAGAATTTGTAAGAAGATTCACTGAAAGAAGGTAATAAAAGGTGTAGCACAAAATGATTCCTATTTTGTTTTACTCTTGGTTTGCTTGATTTGCTATCACCTCTGGCTGGGCCTTTCCTAGAACTAGAGTATGAATAATAGCTATTTCAAGTGATAGATGAAGGATTATGAATTATGAAACAATTATGAAACTATAGCCTCTAAGAACAAAAGAGAGGCTATAGTTTGCCAAGGCAGGAAGTGAGGGTGTATTAGCACCAAGTGCTACATGTTATATACATACCCCTAGATATATAGCATATATATATAAAGCATACACACACATACACGCACACACATAATTCACACAAAATGATAACTTGACATGTAGGCATCAACACAAATGTTCTAAACTAGGCAAGAATATTTTACCTACCATTGATTGAATACTATGCTGGCCACTTAAATACATTGTCATTTAACCTACAACTTACTAGGTAGGTATTACAGCCTAAACCATATTCCCCCAAATTCATATGTTGAAGTCCTAACCATCAGTACCTCAGAATATGACGCTATTTGAAGCTAGGGTCTAAAGCGGTAATTCAGATAAAAAAGGAGGTCATATGGGTGGTCCCTAACCCAATCTGACTAATGTCCTTATAAAAAGAGGAAATTGAGACATAGACATATAGAAGCAACACCTTGTGAAGACACTGGAGGACAACAACCATCTATAAGCCAAGGAGAAAGGCCTTACTTGGATTTCTAGTCTCAAGAATTGTGAGGAAAGTAAATTCCTGTTCTTTAAGCACCCAGTCTATGATACTTTGTTATGGTAGCTTTAGCAAACTAAACAGTAGGTTAGTTTATCCTACTACCTGATTCTTTTGAGATTTATTCAAGTTCTGGCAGTGTGCCCCAAAGAACTTATAATGGATATCTGTTTGGGGCACTGCTTCTAATAGTTTCTATTCCATGGAGTCCTGCTAGGTCCACTAACAAAGAGTGAACAACTGATCAAGACTAGGACATCCTGGGATCCCTGGGTGGCGCAGCGGTTTAGCGCCTGCCTTTCGCCCAGGACACGATCCTGGAGACCCGGGATCAAATCCCACATTGGGCTCCCGGTGCATGGAGCCTGCTTCTCCCTCTGCCTGTGTCTCTGCCTCTCTCTCTCTCTCTCTCTCTCTCTCTCTCTCTCTCTCTCTGTGTGTGTGTGTGACTATCATTAAAAAAAAAAAAAAAAAAAAAAAAAAGACTATGACATCCTAAGATTCCTTCCTGCAACTGGCCCAGGAGAAACTTTGGGCCCAAGCTTTCAATCAGCCTCTCCTTCTTAGGATGGAACACCTGAGTAGAGTCACACAAAACAGAAGGCATTTGTCAAGTCTAGTGCCCTAAACAGACTCTCCATGAGTTTTTACCATAGAGATCCCTGGAGCCACCCTGGTTGTTGACCTTCCCAAGGCCTTATATTTTCAATCCTTTCTCTGCTTCTGGTCAATTCTTTTTTTGCCCTAGGCTCACTAGAGACAGTCTTCATTCCTTGAAGCTAAAAACACCTCAGTGATTCACATATTATTTTGTACTACTGAGTCTCTCGTATGGATAGTCTCTTAATAAATGAGTTCATTGTATATCCTTGGGTCCCTGAAGGAAGTGTTTGAAAATGTCTTGCAAATTAGAACTCATCATCACACCTATCCAACTAGGTGTGATCCTTTGAAAAGGGTCAAAGAACAGATGCTAATATACAAACAGACCTTTGCAACACATCAAACAGAACTTACTAAGAAAATTAGGGGCAAGAAGAAACAGTACACAGAATTCAGCATTGAACTGTAGAAGTATGGAATTTGCTCAACAACCAGGTTGGAGTTTGTACCTGCAGCACACACTGACACAGCTAACCTGGAGCTAGAGAGTGAATGAGTGCCGGAGTTTTGCAATGATAACTTTGCCCTACTGAACTCTCACACACCAAAACCCAGTAGTTTCCACAATCTGCTTCATTACCAATGTGACTTAATATCAGAAAATTTTTAACACTTTCAATAGTAGGGTTTACTGATATCCCTACACAAATGATATGCAAAAAAGTTCTATTTGCCAAATAGTGATTTACCACAATGGAAACTATTTATTCTGCATTTACTATTTATACCATTTATACTTTGTTTGCATAAAGTTTATAAAAATTATATACTCTCCCAACCCCCTATCATTTACAATTTTAAAATTGCCTAGATCCAGATAATACAATTAAATCTCTGAATTAACATAACCCTTTTCTGTTTAAATTTTAAAACATCAATATAGCTTTCATTTACTTTTCCATCCTCCTTCAATATTAGAAATTAAATTCATTAACTGGCTTTTTTTTTAAATACCTGGGAGATTTTTACTTGTCTTTGCTTTTTCTTACCCAAAGAACTACTACAATAGTTTTCAGACCTTTATAAGCCACAATTTAAACTGAATTGATCATTCTTGAAACTGGTAATCCTGCATACTGCCAGCTTGCTACCTTAACTAGTAAGTATTAGGAATGACTTTTTACATGCCATTGAAATAAATCACCTCCTGAGATAGGCTAATGAATGGAATCAGCAGTAGTCTTTTTTTTTTAAGATTTTATTTATTTATTCATGAGAGACACACAGAGAGAGAGAAAGGCAGAGACACAGGCAGAGGGAGAAGCAGGCTCCATGCAGGGAGCCTGACGTAGGACTCGATCCCCAGGACTCCAGGATCATGCCCTGGGCTGAAGGTGGACGCTAAACTGCTGAGCCCTGGGCTGCCCAATCAGCAGTAGTCTCATTATCATGTCCTATACCTAAGGAAGTTTGCAGGTATCCCCATTATTAGCCACAGCTAATGTTTATTTGCCCAACTACAAATCTACAAATCAAAATCTCTCCCTTCTTCTTCCTTCCTGAGTCCTTCCTCCATCTCTCCTCTCTCATTTCCTCTCCCCTGCTTTGGTTTCTGAATGTTTTCATTTCAGTATTCTGGATCAGTCAATCCCAACTCAATAACTTAGCTTCCAAAGAGAGATGAACACAGGAAGAGAAAACGATTATGATTCAAGAGGTGCTAAAAGCCTCCATAGTGCTTTTTCCTTTACACAGCAGTTCACATTGTCCCCAAATTCCCACACTTAATAACCACAGGAGAAGTTTAAGGCCTGGTCTCTCCAGATCAATGCTGTTAAAATATACACAACTGCAGTGGCAAATTAGCACATGAATAGCCATTAATACAGTAGGGATTGTGTGCTAGGGAAAAAAAACCCAGACTGTAAGTAGTGTAGACCCAGACATTTAGCCCTGATATGATCCAGTCAGAAGAATCACAGGTTTAAAGACAGGAGTGGGGCGCCTGGGGGGTTCAGTCGGTTAAGCGTCTGCCTTAGGATCAGGTCATGATCCCAGGGTCTTTGGGATAGAGCTCTGAGTCTGGCTCCCTGCTCAGCAGGGAGTCTGCTTTTCTCTCTCTCTCTGCTCTGCCCTTCCCCCCTTCTTCTGCTCTCTCTCAAATAAATAAATAAAATCTTAAAAAAAAAAAAAGTGAAGAAATGATGGTACAAGAAGTTGTGACCTGTAAGGAGATAATGAAGTCTACACACTACAGTAACTGTTTCAAATGATAGAGACAGGGGATCCCTGGGTAGCTCAGCGGTTTGGCGCCTGCCTTCGGCCCAGGGTGTGGTCCTGGAGTCCCAGATCCGGCTCCCTGAGTGGAGCCTGCTTCTCCCTCTGCCTGTGTCTCTGCCTCTGTGTGTGTGTGTGTGTGTGTGTGTGTGTGTGTGTGTGTATCATGAATAACTAAAATCCTTAAAAAAAAAAAAAAAGAAAGAAAGAAAATGATAGGGACAGATTCACATTTGTGTGATCTGTGGAGTTCCAAATTTTTAAAAAGTAACACAAAAGTGAGTATTTAGAATGAGAGATGAAATAACGATTTACTCATTTTTAAAAGCTGACAAATATGACACACTTTTAATACTGTTTTTTAAACATTTTTAACCTGCACACCCATTGACCACTTCTTCAAATGACAACAATTAGGTAATATTTTCTGTAAAGAAAATTAATTTCACAATTAATTTTTTTGTCACAATAGACTTTTTTCAAATTTAACAAAGCCACTCATTAAGTCTTTTTCATACACGAGTAGTTTCTGGCTCTATACATTTCAAACATTGTTTCTCACCACTGCCTACATATATTCAGTGCCAAGAACACGTTCACATGGCAACATGCTCCAGGATCTTGCACCTTCCAAATCCAGCTGCCACTGTCAGAACCAAGTTTCTATAAAGCAACAGTGGCTTTGTTTATGAATCCACACATTAAACATAGAACACACATCAACAGACTTTTTCTTGTGACAAAATTTATCTGTAACCAAGTCATGAGATAACAGAAGCATTTACAGTATCAGGCAAATCTACACCCATTTTTAATTGTATGTTAAATGGAGTAAGTCACATGAATTTGCCGATAATTTCCTCATTGCCAGAGCAGTTGCTTCTTGTGTGATCTGGCTTTCTTCCAGCCTTTTAGATAGCAATGCTGACCAAATTATCCTGTTATTCAGAAAACTCAATGAAACATTAGATCATATTTATTTTCAATAATTAAATTCATACCCAGCTGCTGAACAAGAAAAGCATTCTTTCTAATGCAAACCAAATCAGTTTTAAAAAAGACATTGCTCTCAAAGAGTCCATGTAATGAACCAGAATATCATATATTTAAAGCTACTCATAACCATGTAGACCACTATGGATGCATTAATTTGCAGGCAGTAAGGGGAAGTCCTTTTCACATTATTTCATTCTTATAAAATGTAATCTTCCACCATAAACTAAACAGTTTACTAAAGATTTGATAATCATTCCCAAAGTGTCTAACATAGAAGCTAGATTTAAAGACCACAACATAAAAATAGTATTTCCATAGACTTAACTAAAAGTATCTATTCACACTATTCCTAGGATGGCTATGAAATTTCTGACTTGTGTCACGATGACTTTATAAAATTAAAAAGCTATATAGGTTTTTTTACTCTGAATTTAATAATTTGCTAAAACATGGAAATCTAACTAAACTTCTTTATCATTCATTTGGTCTTCTAGGAAACTCCCACCGAAAATAAAGGTAAGAAATTCAAGACAAACAGGTTTTAAAATTTGCTTTAAATATAAACAAAAATAAAATATTTAAAGGCAGCTATTCTCAATCATGGATGCATATTAGAATCACCTGGGGAGATTTTAAAACTCCTGATGTCCAGACCACGCCCCAGATAAATTAATTAGAAATTTCTGCATATAAGACACAGACATCCGTATTTAAAAAGCCCCAAGTGATTCTGGTGTGTATGATAAGAACAATTGTTTTATAGTATATTCATAATCAGCTGGCAGGCAAGAACAGACAAGAACACACTTAAGGATATTTGCTATGATTTAAGTCAGAGGGAAAAGCTGTACAAAGTACCAAAGTCATTTGGTACCCAGCCTTTCCAGATGGCAAGCAGTCCTCAAAGCAGGAATAAAAAGGGTAAAGATTACTTCAATGTGGCTATAAGACTTTTTGTTAAAACTTCAGAAAAATTAACCCTCTCCAGCAGATAAGCAGCCTTTCTATGACTAGTGTGGGCTCTGTCTCACATCTTGACAGTCAGCCAGGCCAGAAAGGGACCAGACTTGCAGAGATTTGTGGCTGTGGCTTTTACCTAATGGTATAAACCCCAAAAGGATTTATAGAAACTTTTAGGAAAACTGTACTAACAAAAGTACCACCAGCTTAAACTAAAGGGGACAAGGCAGAGGGGCCATAGTGTCACCACTGTTTTAGAGAGGATAGAAAGTAGGCTTAACCTTGCCACTGGCACATGGGACAAGGAGAAGAAGGGATGACATAGAGGGCAGAACCACAGATCTGGTGCCCAGATTGATTTCAGAATTGCTATTGGCTAGAGGACTCCTCAGAGTACTGGTCAGAGGACTCACTTCCTAGCACTACCATAAAAAAATTACCACAAATTTGGTGAATAAACACAAGTTTATGATCTTACAGCTCTCTAGATCAAAAGCTCAATATGAGCTTTACCAAAATAAAATCAAGGTTTCGGCAGGTCTCTAAGAGAGAATCTGTTTCCTGTTCATTCTGGTTATTGGCAGAATTCAGTACCCCGTGATTATAGGAACAAGTCCCCTATTTTCTTACTGGCTGTAAATGGAATGCAGACTTCTCAAGGTCATCACATTGCTGAGCTCATGATCTTGTTCTCCATCTTCAAAGCCTACGGCAGCCTCTGTCTGACTCACTTTTTTGCCTTCCTCTTCCACTTTTAAGGACTCAGGTAACTAAATTGGGCCCACCTGGACAATCCAGAATAATCTTCCCATCTCAAGTCCTTAACCTTAACACATCTGCAAAGTCCCTTTTGCCAGGTAAGGTAATATGCTCACAGGTGTTGGGATTTAGGACATAGATATCTTTGGGGGCCTTTTCTCCATGTACATTGATGCCAAGTGCTATCAGCCTCCTCCTGCTTTTTAATGGAAATGTCTACTTTGGTGATCCTATCTTTGTCCTACCAGAGTACGTGTAAGGGTGGAGACAGGGAGGGCTGACAGTGACAAAAAGGGACAGATAACCACTCTTTTTAATGTACAAGTCTTCTGAGCAACTGGATCTGAACTCAAGGAGCTGTACCCAAGCAATCACACATGAGGAGCATCAGCCATATCTGAGTCTGATTCAGATGAAGAGCTCTTTAATTTTGAGCTGATGCTGTAGCAAAATGACATTTTATAGGAACTTGGAGTATTCTGTATGTGAGAGGTATATAAATAGTCTACAACCAGAAGGCAACCTGTAGTAGACTAAAGATGATCTCAGATTCCTTGCTACTGCTCCCATTGAGAGGTGGGGTCTACATCCCCTCCCCTTGAATCTTATGACTGCTTTGACCAACAGAGTATAGCATAAATGATGCATCAGCCATTCATTATTGTGCCTCTCAATAACAATGCTCAAAAAACATGTGTCCAGTGAGTGGACAAATAAAAAGCCTACCCTTTGTAGAAGCTAGGGAAGATTACCTTAAATATTAATAATTGTGTACTATGGTCACATAACCACTTATTGGAGACTTACTATGTGCCAGGCAATATGCTATATGCTTTAATCCATGTACTATAATTGTATTATCTGGACTTTACAGAAGAGAGCAGAGAGATTAAGCCATATGAATACAATCATATGGTTAGGAAGTGGCTTCACAGGTATTCACACCTGAGTCCCTCTAATGCCAGTAGCCTCCTTCCTTTCTTTCCTCTTTCTTCCTTTCCTGAGTTCCTTTTAAGCTAGTCACATATATGGCAAAAACAAAACCACAAGCAGTGCAAGACTGTCTAGTCAAAAGTATGTCTCCTTCCCACCACTGAACCTAGCCTCTGTTTCCCTCTACAAAACAAAACAAAACAAAACAAAACAAAACCCCACTAGTTTCCTTTGTATCATCCTAAATATATCCTAGGCAATTTTTTTACACAAATGATAGTATTTTAAACATAGTAATTCAACTTTTCATATAACTATGTCTCCAAAATCCTCAAAAAATATACTGCATACACACATACACACACACAACTGGGAAATCTCAAAGCAACTTGAGAAAGTCTATTTGTTTAAACTATAAAATAGTTATGTGGCCCAAACAAATCAAATATTTTATTCCTCTAGTTTTTTTTCAATTAAATCTCTTAAATATCTATTCCATATTTTACAATAGTTTAGGGGTATCGAGTATTATATTCATTAAGCAAGTGAAAAAACATCTTATGTGGGGCACTTGAATAGCTCAGTTGGTTGAGCATGTGCCTTAAGCTCAGGTTATGATCCTAGGGTGCTAGTATAGAGCCCCGAGTCAGGCTCCCTGTTCAGCAGGAACCTGTTTCTCCCTCTCCCCTCTGCTTATGCTCTCTCTAGCTATTTCTGTCTCTGTCTCCCTCAACCAAATAAATAAAATCTTTAGAAAAAGTCATATAATTTAAGTAGTAATATTAAAGTTTTATTCAAATAAAAATAATAAAAATTTAAAAAATAAAGTTTTATTCAACATATAGATGCCTATAGAATCTCAAACAAATGATAAATGGAAGAGGTTTAGGTCTGTCACTATTTACTGATTTTCACTAACCACTAGGGAAATGAGACATATACAAGGAAAACATATGGGCATTTTCCACAGACTTATAGCAATATTTATTCTTAAACATTCTGAACCTATAGCTAATTATCATATGGAAAAAATTCTCATGGCTGCCTCTTATGCTGTGTTTGTTTCCATCTTTTATTTATGCAAAATGAAATTTTAGTGGAAGTTTTCTAAAGACAGGGCAAAAAAGTTTTATTAGTATAAAAGAAGAAAATATAAATTTTACAAAGGATGAAAAGAAGATTTTACAATATGAAAAATTAATTCAATACTTCAAGAATAACTCTCCTGGAATAAGCATTTATGTTCAAAAATATGAGAAAATTATCAAACTGCATCTTTCAGGATAAATTTGGCCAATAAATGTCACACAGAATAAAACTACCAATTAATAAAACCTGTCTTTCCTTTAGTAGTAAGAAAAAAGTGGCCCAAACGTTTGGTTATAAATTTTTCATCGTAGGGTAGCTTATACATCAAAGTGACACCCTAAATAATATATATACACAAATAATTCACATTTGTCTCAGTATGGATTTCCCCCAGAAGCATACTCTGCAACAAGTATTCTAATACAAGTAGCTCATTTGAGAGGAGATCCCAGGAAAAAATTGGTGGGGTCAGAAGTCAGAGAGGGGTGTTTTTTCAAAGCAGTTAGCACTATGGACAACCAGACTTGATACCCTATTAAAAACAAAACAAAACAAAAGCAAACAAATGAAAACTTTATTGGTGTTGAACATGCCTAATCTATGGGTATTTATCTACTAACTATCATTGGTTGAGGGCTGTTGATTTGTGCACACTTTTGACCTGCTGGGAACACAGGCAAGGATGCTCAGACCCAGAGAAAGCCCTCAAACAGTAACAGGACTTTGTACTACAGGGGTGGAACTTGAGGGAATATGGGCAGTCTTGGCTATAGTATTTTAAACCATGGGTAGGGAAACGTTTTCTGTAAAGGTCCAGAAAGGAAATATTTCAGGCTTTGCTGGCCAGTTGCAGCTACTCAATTGTGCAGCTGTAGCACAAAGCAGCCATAGGCAGACAAAAGAGCATGCTTTGTTTCAATAAAACTTTATTAATTAGCAGTGAAATTTTAATTTTATATAATTTTTACATGTTACAAAATGTCATTCTTATTTGAATTTTTTAACCACTTAAAAATACAAAAACTAGTCTCAGTTTGCAGACATATAAAACAGGTGGTAGGCTGTATTTGGCCCAGTAGCCATAGTTTGGGAGCTAACTCCTGTTTTAGACTATAAAGATAATTACTAAACATTTATAAAATCCCATGGGAGACAATATTCAACTTGCAAGAATATCATATAATATTTAACAACCAACCTAAAATAAAAACTGCCTTAATATTTTGAAAATAGTTTATTTCCATTTTAGTTCACTGATCTAAGTGAAATTACTAATGAGTTATTAAATAAAATGAACATGTACCTGAAAATTGAAGTGAAAAATTATCTCAGATTTGTTTAAAAACTGATTGTGTTTAATCTCATTCTTTTAAATCAGAATAATCTTACATTCAGTGACTACAAACATATATATGAATTACCAGATCACAGAGAGCTTTTCATCAATCTTAAGTGCACTGTGCTAATCTGCATATTTAAATTAACTGTGAAGTACACATAACATAATCTAAGCAAGCGAGTACAGAATGTCATTTTATAGAGGGAACTTGGGTGAACTGCTTGGAAGGCAGGGCTAGTCTTGAACTAGTTTGTGTACAAAGCGTGCTACTTTTCTTTAGGTTATAAATTTATTTGGGACAATTTATAGGATAGAGGGAAGAAACAGTGCAGATTACAGAAGGGTATAAAATCTCCTCTTGAAAGTGCCCCTTTAGGCCAACACTACAGCAGGCAAAAGAGTTAGGAAACCTAAGCTCGAACCTTCCGCACAAGGGAGATTACCTTGAGAAAACTATCTGACCTCTGTGATCATCACTTATTTTGAAAAACAGTCATTAGACACCAACTATAATGCAAAAAGCACCTTGCTTGATGCTGGAGTTGGTCAGACCCTAACTTTTAAAAGTCTTATATTTAAAAGAAGATGTGGTATATAAATATTACTCAGCCACAAAAAAAGAACAAAATCTTGCCATTTGCAACGACATGGATAGAGCTAAGGAGTACTACGCTAAGTGAAATAAGTCAGTCAGAGAAAGACCAATACCATATGATTTCACTCATATGTGGAATTTAAGAAACAAAATAAGCAAAAGGAGAAAAGAGAGAGAGTGTGGCAAAACAAGAAAGAGATCCTTTTAAAAAATATATTTTATTTATTTATTCATGAGAGAGAGAGAGAGAGAGAGGCAGAGACATAGGCAGAGGGAGAAGCAGGCTCCATGCAGGAAACCTGATGTGGGACTCGATCCCAGGACCATGGGATCACGCCTTGAGCCGAAGGCAGATGCTCAACTGCTGAGCCACCCAGACGTCCCAAGAAAGAAATTCTTAGCTATACAGAACAAACTGATGGGTGAGAGGATGAGTGAAAAAAATGATGGGGATTAAGGAGTGCACTTGTGATGAGCACCAGGTGTTGTATGGAAGTGCAGAATCACTATATTGTACACCTGAAACTAACATTACACTGTATTTTAAGTAACTGGAATTTAAATTAAAACTTAAAAAAATAGGGGTATCTGGATGGCTCAGTCAGTTAAGTAGCTGCCTTTGGTTCAGGTCATGTGCTGGGATCAAGCCCCATGTCCAACTCCCTGCTCAGCAGGGAGTCTGCTTCTCCCTCTGCCCCCTCTCCCACTTGTCCTCTCTCTCTCTCTCTCAAGTAAATAAAGTAGAAAACAAAATATTGATAAATAAAAGTCAAATATTTACTGGACAGATCACAATTCAATAAAAGTGCTCAATTAAATGTGTGCATCTGAGGTGTGGGATCTCAGAAAAGAGTGACTATCAAGCTTTACACAGATATTTGAGCTAATTCTTAAAGGATAAACATGGCATAGCATGTTGTGGGAAGGAGTTTAGAATTTATCCTGCAGACTAAAAGATGAATGTTCTCTAAGACTGTGACAAGGAGCTAAAGCACAAGCCGCAAGGGTATGATAAGGAATCAGACTAGGAGACATATCTGGTCTAAAGTTGACTGGACTTCACTGATTAGATACAGGATGAAAGAGAGCAGTAGTCCATGAGGTCCCAAATTGCTAACAGATTTGGTGGACTAGGTGAATTGTGTTGACACTGATCTAGATATATTTTACAAAAAGAAAAGAAATTTGTGGAGAAAATCAGAGTTTGGCTTTGAAAAAAAGTACTCAGAATACTCACAGTAACTGCAGCCTAAAATTAGAAGAAATGTCTGAGCTAAAGGGTTAGATTTAGGAATCTCTAATCCATGGAGAGCTATAAGAGAACAAAGAAGAGGCTGAAGACAAAATTCTGATAGATACAAAAAAAGCTCCTGTCTGTAAAATGGATATAATAAAGGGTCTCAGAACAAGCATTCTGAATGCACAGGTATATATTAAGAGGTTCTGCTGAACACTATTTGTGGAATCAGCCAGTATCAATCATAGATCTTCTAGGTACCAAGCCCAGTGCTAGGACATCACAGTTTTCCAGCAATGAACCAGACAAACAAATTCAGTGAGTCATCGAACTTAGTCTATGTGAAGACACACTTAACAAGTAATCAAAGATGTAAAATAAGTCCAGACTGTTCCAAGTGCTAGGAAGAAAATGAGCAGAGTACTATGAACCTACTTAGAATTTTTTTTCTCAAGACCAAATTTCTCTGAGGCGGTTTCATTTAAGCTGAGACCTGAGAGAAACAATGGAGGAAGCATTCTGGGAAGATGATAGCAAGTACAAAATCCTTTTGTAAGAAAGTGTTTGATCTGTTCTCAAAACAGCCAGAATGCCTGCATGACTAGCAAGTGGAAAGCAAGACAGGTAGAGATGGAGCCAGGGTACAGATCTTATAGTCAGGTAAAACACGAGGCTAAGATTTGAGAGTTAAAAAAATAGAAAGGAGTTAAGGAGGACTCCTGGTTTTATGATTTTATTAGCATTATAGACAGTTGTGTAATTTTCAAAGACAGTAAAGATCCAGAAAAAGACACATTTGGGGCTAAAATCTAGAATTTTATTTGTACATATTAGGTTGATGTATAGGCTGCCAAGTGGGAATGTCAAAAAGGCATGTGAGTATACAAGTCTAGAGTTCAGGGGAGAGGTTTTGACTGAAAAAATACTTTGTGATATTGTAAGGTATGAGAAAAAATCAGATTCTCTGAGAAGAGTGATACATCATTCAGTAAATATTTGCTCAGTAAATGAGTAAATGAATAACCCATTAAAAATATAGGGCAGATACAGATTTAAATCTTGACTGTGCCTCTTGTGAACCGTGTATATTGGATAAACAATTTAACCATGATGAGCGCAATTTTCTCATCTGTAAAAATGGAAACAATAATAAATGGCTCACTTGATTGGTTTTAAGACTAATGAAGTTACAAGTGTAACGTGCCTAACAGTGCATGGAATATAGCAAATTCTGACAAAGGTTAAGTCCCCACCACCCCATTTCCCCCAACACCTCTATGACACAGTAAATGTCATAGGTGAAATTTACTGTATCTTTACCAAAGCTTTTTATGTGACAAGCAGCAAATTATCTCCTGTCCCTTCCTGCCTTCTTCCTTTTTCTTTTCCTTCCTTTCTCCTTCCTCTCTCCCTTTCTCTTCTTTCTTTTCTTTCTTTCTTTCTTTCTTTCTTTCTTTCTTTCTTTCTTTCTTTCATAACCCATTGACCTTTAATGCCTCATTTGGTTACTGAAGAGACAGCAATGAACAAAAGTGTAGTAACAAAGAACACAAACAACTCTGTGCCTTTAATTATCCCCAAAATACAATTAAATCAAATACCAACATAATCTAACAATGATAAAAACCAGTCACTACAGAAGACAAAGACTGAAAAAAATCTGTTAAATCAGTTTCCTGGGATAGCTTAATAAATGAGCAATTGCAATCATTCTCTTAAACTTGAATTTCTTTTTTTTTTTTTTTATTTATGATAGGCACACAGTGAGAGAGAGAGGCAGAGACACAGGCAGAGGGAGAAGCAGGCTCCATGCACCGGGAGCCTGACGTGGGATTCGATCCCGAGTCTCCAGGATCGCGCCCTGGGCCAAAGGCAGGCGCCAAACCGCTGCGCCACCCAGGGATCCCTAAACTTGAATTTCTTCCAAAACATTCACATTTGTGTCCTTAACCTCTTAGACTTAATTCTTGAACAGTAAAATTGAATTCACACTGCCTAATATGAAGGATGGTTGTGGGAAGCAAAGGAGACTATCTACTTAAAAAATCTTGCACAATGCTGAGTACAAAGCAGACAATTAACAAAGTTATTTCCAGCTCCCTTCCCCCTTCTTCTTGCATTTAAAAAATAATTTCTTATATTAAACACACACACACACACACACACACACACACACCTACATCAATCTTTTCTAGAAAAAAGAAAAAATAATTTAAATTGTATTGAGCATAGACAGATATGACTTTTTTGGAAATTATATTTTATATTAAGAAAGAGGTGGCAGTTTTAACTGTGTAAGGCTCTCAAAAATAAATCAAGTATAAATATAAAACAGGATGGAAACTCTGTCATACAACTATAGTGTATACCATACAGAAACTTGCCTTCATTTTATGTGCACAAGTTCTTGAAATTGCATTTGAAATATTTTCACTCATTGACTTAACACTAATTATTACAAAGTGTGAAGTAATTCACAGTATTTCCTGAAAAAGAGGTCACAAAAGGGAAACTGAAGAGCTGGTATTTGGCCAGCAGATGGCACTAAGATCCCAAATATCTGTACTAGGCAAACAAAAGAGCCTTCAAAAGTTAATTTAGAGCTGTAAGGTTAGTCAGTTGCTTCATTGTGTTTTTGTGGTACATGCACATCATCCTGAAGAATCACAGGAAATAATTTCTTATGGATCAAGACTCCTTTACAGGGGCACCTGAGTGGCTCAGTTGGTTTAATCATATGCCTTCTGATCTGGTCATGATTCCAGAATCACATGGGGCTTCCTGATGGGCGGGGAGCCTGCTTCTCCCTCTGCCTCTGCCTGCTGCTCCCCCTGCTTGTGCATGCTCTGTCTCTCTCTGTGTGTCAAATAAATAAAATCTTAAAAAAAAAAATATTTCTTTATGGGATCCTATCAGATTCCTGTTTTAGCTGTTCATATTTTAATGTGTCGAGTTTTCAAGATACTATTCAATGTCAGACTATTACCACATAAACTTACTGAAGAATATATTCATTAAACGTTAGGCCATGAATGAAGAAAAAATATCAAGTAAAATTACTCCCAGATGTCAAATTTTAGTTATTTTTAAATCCAAAGTAACATGGTAGAAACTGATTCAAATCAACTTTCTTGAGATTAAGATTTGTAGTAGGAAGTGGAATCTCAGATGTCTTCATAAGACTTGGAAATTCCACTCTTAGGGACTACATAGCTGCTTCTTTTCAAAGAAGTTTAATTTTCATATGTGTTTTAGTTTTCTCCTTGCCAATTTCAATACTCAGGTGTGTTTTTCAAATCTGTCCCACATGTTTCTGCATGTTGCTATGAGACTCAGAGTCTTTATTGTTGATCTTAATGAAGAGATTCAGTTTTGTTTTTTAATTCCACTATAATTAACATTCAGTGTTATATTCACTTCAAGTGTACAATATAGTAATTCAATAATTCAGTGCTCACCAAGATAAATGTACTTTTAATCTCCTTTACCTATTTCACTCACCCTTCTCTACCTCCCTTCTAAATAACCATCTGTTCTCTATAGTTGGGAGCCTGTTATTTGGTCTTTTTTTTTTTCCTTTCTTCATTTGTTTCGTTTCTTAAATTCCACATGAGAGTGAAATCATATGGTATTGGTCTTTCTCTGACTGGCTTACTTCACTTAGCATAATACTCTCTAGTTCCATCCATGTTGTTGCAAATGGCAAGATTTCATTCTTTTTATGACTGCATAATATTCCATTGTGTACGTACACAAATGTACACACACCCCTCTTCTTTATTCATTCATCTATCAATGGACACTTAGCTGCTTCCATAATTTGGCTAACATGAATAATGCTGCAATAAACACAGGGATGCCTGTATCCCTTTGAATTAGTGTTTTTGTATTGAGTAAATACCCAATAGTACAGTTCCTGGATCTATTTTTTAATTTTTTGAGGAAAACTACTGTTTTCCACAGTGGCTGCACCAATTTGCATTCCCACCAACAGTGCACAAAAGTTCCTATTTCTCCACATCCTTGCCAACACGTGTTTCTTGTGTTTTTGATTTTAAACATCCTGACAGGTATACGGTGATATCTTATTGTAGCTTTGGTTTGCAATTCCCTGATGATGAGTGATATTGAGCAGCTTTTAGGGGTCTGTTCGCCCTGTGGATGTCTTCTTTGTAGAAACATATGTTCTGGTTTTCTGTCCATTTTGTAATTGGATTATTTGGTTTTGGGGTGGTGAGTTGTATAAATTCTTTATATATTTTTGATACTAACTCTATCAGATCATTTGCAAATATCTTCTCCCATTCAGTAGGTCGTCTTTTTTGTTTTGTTGGTTGTTTCCTTAGCTGTGCAAAAGCTTTTCATTTTGATATAATCCCAAGAGTGTTTTTGCTTTTGTTTCCCTTGCCTCAAGAGCCAGATCTAGAAAGATACTGTTATGGCTGATGTCAGAGAAATTACTGCCTGTGCTCTCATCTGAGCTTTTAATTGTTTCAGGCCTCACATTTAGATCTTTAACCCATTTTGAGTTTACTTTTGTATATGGTGTAAGAAAGTGGTCCAATTTCATTCTTTTGCATGTGGCTGTTCAGTTTTCCCAACACTATTTGTTGAAGAGAATGTCATCTTCTCATCACATATTCTTGCCTCCTTTGACAAATATTAACTGACCATATATTTGTGGTTTTGTTTCTGGGCTTTCTATTCTGTTCCATTGATCTATGTGATTATTTTTGTGCCAGTACCATACTGTTTTGATTACTACAGCTTTGTACTATATCTTGAAATCTGGGATTGTGATACCACCAGTTTAGTTCTTCTTTTTCAATATTGCTTTGGCTATTTGGGGCCTTTTGTGGTTCCAGACAAATTTTAGAATTATTCTAGTTTGGTGAAAAATGCTATTGGCATGTTGATAGAGATTTCTTGGAGTAGCATAGACATTTTAACAATATTCATTCTTCCAAAACACGAGCATAGAACATCTTTCCATTTCTCTGTATTATCTTCAATCTCTTTCATCAGTGTTTAGATATTTTACATCTTTGGTTAAGTTTATTCCTAGGTATTTTATTATTTTTGGTGCAATTGTAAATGTGATTTTTTTCTTAATTTTTGCTTCTGCTGCTTCATTATTAGTGTATCGAAATGCAATGGAGTTCTATCCATTGATTTTATATCCTGTGACTCTACTGAATTTATTTATCAGTTCTAGTAGTAATTTTTTGGCAGAGTCTTTAGGTTTCTATATGTAGTATCAGATCATCTGAAAATACTGAAAGTTTTATTTTTTGCTGATTTGGATGCCTTCTATTTTGCTGTTGTTGTCTGATTGCTGTGGCCAGGACTTCTAATATTATGTTGAATAAAAATGGGAAGAGAGGACACCCTTGTCTGTTCCTGACCTTGGAGGAAAAATTCTGTTTTTCCCCAATTAGAATTTTTTTTTAAATTACAGTCTGTATTGGTATCAACAGATTATATTATGCTGCTACATAACATATGCTACTACAATCTCCAAAATCTCAGTGGACTAAAAAACAAAAGTTCATTCCTCAGGCACACTACAAGTCCACTGCAATTTGTTTGGGGCTCTCTTTCACATTACACTCACTCCAGTACCCAACCTCAAGATCATTCACCAACTAGATATTCCTGCTCCTTATGGCACAGGGAAACAGAGGCAGTAAATCTACATTGGCTCAAAAGGTCCAACTGGAATTACCACATCATTTTCACTCACATCTCATTGGCCCAAACCAGTTGCATGCAATATACCTAACACCAGGAGATCTAGAAAGCAGAAAGCTGGAAATATATAGTGAAGAGTCACTACAATTTACAAATATGTAGTCATTATATAATATATATGTATATATGTGTGTGTGTGTGTGTATATATATATATATACATATATATATATATAGCATATTCCGGATTACTCTAACATAAAACACCGTATATGAATTTTATGTCCTTACCACCAAATCCTCTTTGTATTAAGGAAATGGAAAAAGTTCTTCTTTTACAGGCATTAAGAACACCTAGAGAGAAAAATCATATTTAAAAAACAAAATTCTGGGATCCCTGGGTGGCTCAGTGGTTTGGTGCCTGCCTTTGGCCCAGGGCATGAATCCGGAGACCCAGGATCAAGTCCCACGTCGGGCTTCCTGCATGGAGCCTGCTTCTTCCTCTGCCTGTGTCTCTGCCTCTCCCTCTCTCTCTGTGTGTCTCTCATGAATAAATAAATAAAACCTTTTTAAAAAATAAAAAACAAAAAAAACTCTGCCATCAACTATCACTATTTTATGAAGAAAAAAATTTTATCAGAAAAAGTAGGGAAAAAATCTCAAAAGTTTACATTTAAGTAATTTTAGCTGTATACAACTCTAACAACATTATCCATATTTTTATCATTTTACTGTGACTGGTGAAAACTTGGTCACAAGCTAGCTTCTGTGATTACTGGCCTAAAAAAATGAAGAGTCCAAATTGAGATTAATGAGAAAGTCAGAACACCTTCAAAGTGAAATCAAGTAATTTCATCTGATTGGCAAAAATACAAGGTAGCCTATAGAAGGGGAGAAGATATTTACAAATGACATATCTGTTAATGGGTTAGTATCCAAAATATATAAAGAACTTATCAAACTCTACACCCAAAAAAAAATAATCCAGTTAAGAAATGGGCTAAGACATGAATAGACATTTTTCCCAAAGAAAACATCCAGATGGCTAGCAGACACATGAAAAGATGCTCCATATCATTCATCATCAAGGAAATACAAATCAAAACCATGATGAGATACTACATCACCCCTATCAGAATGGCTAAAATTAATAACACAGGAAACAACAGATGTTGGTGAGGATGAGGAGAAAGGGGAATCCTCTTACACTGTTCATGGGAATGCAGACTGGAGCAGCCACTCTAGAAATGAGGCTCCTGAGGAAGTTAAAAATAGAACTACCCTATGATCCAGCAATCACACTATTAGGTATTCACCCAAAAGATATAAAAATACAGATTCAAGTGGATACATGCACCCTGATATTTATGACAGCATCATCAATAAGAGACAAGCTATGGAAAGAGCCCAAATGTCCATTGAATAGTGAATGGATAAAGAAGATGTGGCATATATATGCAATGGAAAAGAGTGATATCTTGCCATTTGCACAACATAGTGGACTAGAGTGTATTATGCCAAATAAAATAAGCCAACCAGAGAAAAATAAATACCATATGATAATTTCACTCATCTATGGAATTGAAGAAACAAAACAGATGAACATAGGGGAAGAAAAAAAGAGGGGGGGGAAGCAAACCATAAGAGACTCTTAATAGAAAACAAACTGAGGATTGATGGAGGGAGGTGTGTAGAGGATGAGCTAAATAGATGATGGGTATTAAGGAAGAGATTTATGACAAGCACTGGGTGTTGTATATAAGTGATGAATCACTAAATTCTGTGGTTTCTCCTGAAACCAATATTACACTATATGTTAACTAACTATATGTTTTGTTTCCAACAAAAAAAAAATTTTTATTTCATCTGGTTGGCAACCAATAATTGCTATTTATCTTTAAGTAGAGCACTAACTAAAATTGGGGACTGGAAATGGAAGGAGAAGCCTAGAGACAGAACTTCCAAAATGACCTGCAATAACCCATAAAGTTACAGGGATCTGGATTAGGATGCAAGAAAAGAAGAGGCAGGCAGCCCCGGTGGCGCAGCGGTTTAGCACCACCTGCAGCCTGGGGTGTGATCCTGGAGACCCAGGATCGAGTCCCATAGCGGGCTTCCTGCAGGGAGCCTGCTTCTCCCTCTGCCTGTGCCTCCCTCTGCCTCTCTCTTCGCTCTCTCTGAATGAATAAATAAATAAATCTTAAAAGAAAAGAAAAGAAGAGGCAATGTAGATGAGAAACCAAGAAAAATTCTTAAAAATAAGCTTAGCCCCCTCTATACCCTCATGCCCAGAAAAGTTTTGTTTGGGTTTTTTTAATGATTTGTGTGACACAGTCAAATATCTAATATGTCAAAATGTTCCATAGATCTTTTAAAAATGCTATATAAACAAATCTATAACTAGGCAACAAGAGAAGAGAGTATTTCAACATCCTCCACTGGTGGCGCCTATCACTTAAACCTTCATCTAGCAAACAGACCCAAGGGAATGCAGCCAACTAATCTTGTTTATGTAATGCTCTTCTCACTGTGCTTTTACTTTCATTGTGAACAATTCAACCACACAGTTATATGAAAATGATATTACTTAAGCACTAAATGATTAGTTATTTGTACTCACGTAACTCTGAAGAAAGAAAGCATTAGATTAGACTATAAGTATTTACCAAGAGTTATTGAAACTAAAAGCATATTTTTTGTCTTCAAATAATTTCAACTTAATTCTAAATCATAGGGTTTTCCTTTGAAGTAAAATAATACTTCATTATTTTTCGGGGGGGGATAAAGGCTTTTTTGCATTAACTTTTTTTTAAGACTTATTTTTTTGAGACACAGTGAGCAGAGGGAAAGGCAGAGACAGAATCCTCAAGCACATTCCCCACTGAGCACAGCCTGATCCTAGGACCCTGAGATGAGGACCTGAGCCAAAATCAAGAGTCAAAAGACGCCCAACTGACTGAGCCACTCAGGTGCCCCTTGTGTTAACTTCTAAAAACATATTTCTTTATACAAGGCATTCTTGACTCAAATATATCAAAATATGGATTAATTTTGTTATTTTGTGTTGTTGTTTTTATTGAAGTATAGTTGACATATAATGTTATATTACTTTTAGGTGTACTACGCCCACACTGGGAGTAGAGATTACTTAAAAAATTAAATCTTTCCCAAAAAATGACAATAGTAATTTTTTTATTTTAATTATTGATTATTTAGGGGCAGCTGGGTGGCTCAGTGGGTTGGGTATCTGCCTTCAGCTTGGGTCATGATCCCAGGGCTCTGGGATCAAGCCCCACATCAGGGAGCCTGCTTCTCCCTCTCCCTCCACCTGCCACCCTCCCTGCTTGTGCTCTCTCTCTCTGTGTCAAATAAATAAATAAAATCTTTTTTAAAAAAATAATTATTGATTATTTAAGACCTATTAAAACATAAAGTAACAGAAATATCTAAGTACCCCCTCCATGAGCTTAAAACATAAAACAAAATAAAATTTGGTGTGTATCTCCACATGTTATAATTCCATCCTCTTTTTCCCATCCCAGAAATAAACACTATCTCAATTTGATGTTTCTCATTAGGATACTGCACAGTTGTTATATTTTTATTACATATGTAAGCATCTATAACAACATGCAATATTATCTAGTACATATTAAAACTTTATACACATGGCATTCTACTGTACATATCCTTCCCCATTTTGTCACTCAACCTCATGTTGGGATTTAGCCACAGGTTAATACACCTAACTATATAGGTAATTCATATTTTCCTCCACATACTGTTTGCTTATCCATTCTATTATTGGACAATTAGATATTTTTCCATACTCATAATATTGAACAATGAGTCCATCAACCTTCTTATCCCAATCCCCTCACATAACGTATGCAAGACTTTCTCTAACCTCCACATTTTGATGTACATCCTGTCTGTCCTCAGTAGTATTAGTTCTTTTAATTTCTCCCCATCACCAAAACTTTTCATAAATTTTCTGACTTTATGCCAATCTGATGGGTGTGGAATGGTATTGCACTGAGGTTTTAATTTCTTTTTCCTGTTTACAAATGAGATAAGCATATTTTTTGTGTTAAAGGACATCCATTTTTTCTCATGTGTGAAATGCCTTGTCAGAGCTTTGCCTATTTCCTTACTGGGTTGCTCATTTCTTTATTATTGATTGTGCAAGGTTCTTTGTATATTTGGAATATCATTTGAAAGTCAAAAAAAAGTCAATAATAAGCATTAAAAATATCTTCTTTCAATTTATAGCTCATATTTTTACTTTCTAATGTTTTCTAATGTACATAAATATTAGGAATATCTACCATGCAGTCTCATCTCTTTTGCTTTATGATTGTATTTTTTGTAGTTTGTTTTGTTATATCTTTTGTTTACTGTGTTTTTTGTATCTTGTTTCTTGTTTATCGATCGCTATTTCGAAGGCATAAAGATATTTCCTTATATTTTCTTCTAGAAATTTAAAAAATCTTCTTTCACATTAAAGACTTTAATGCATCTAAAATATATTTTCGAATATTTTGTTAGTCAAGAATCTAATTTTATTTTTCCACCTGAGTAAAGAATTGCCATGGCATTATTTATGGAATAGTGCATTCTTTTCTCCTTGATTTTTTAATTATCTGTCATATATTAAGTTTCTATATATGTAAGTATCTGTTTCTGAGCTTTCTATTATTTTTAAGCAGCAGGGAACTTTCAAAGAGCAAAGCTTTATCTAATCAACTTTATAAAATAAGTCTATATCTTCACCAACTTAGGAAAAATTTTAATGCAAGACTGATTCTCTAAGAAATATTTCACATTCTAATAATGATTTCAAGTCAAAGCAATCAGTTGAAGATTTTCCCTTTTCCTCTTTCACCTGGGGTGGCAGTCAATACGATGAACCACTGTCAACAATGGTACAATTTGCTGAGAAAATGAGAAGAAGGGAGGGAGGGAGAGAGAAAATGAGAGGCTGAGGAAGAGAAGCTCAGACACACACGCACACACCACATTTTAGTGCTCATCCTGCTTCTTTTAATTGATCTGTTGTATGCTTAGACTCTTTTTCCCAAATATCTTCTCAAACACAATACCTTGTTTGAGACCCAATTGGCGTGATGATAAGGTGTGGTGCCAGGGTAGCCAGACCACTTTTATGGAGTCCTGGCTCTGTCACTTTCTACCTGTGTGACAGACCTTGGGCTTATGATTTAACACCTGGGTATTCTAGTTTCCTCATGAGTTAAATGTAGATAAAAACTACCCCTACCTTATAGGGTTGTTGTGAAGAATAAAGGCATAAATTAACATTTACAAGTCAAGAAGTATCATAAGTACCATTTTTCCTCCTTGTAGGATTTGTTCTTTCTGCCTAAAGTCTTGCACCATTTTCTATTCATGATTAGAGCTCAGGGACTTTATCATGACATACTAAGTATATTTTTCCTCACCTCTCAAACCTAGAACTTGGTGAGATACTAGAATCTGCAAGCTTCTTTCTTTCTTCAGTGAATAGAAAGCAATCTCCATATTTCTTTAGTTACTGCCTGACTTGCTTTCCCTTCTAGAACTACCATTACTCACATGTTAGACCTCTAGACATATTTCCTAAGCATCTAACTGCTTCCCTCAGATTCCCACCTCTTATATTTTTACTCTAACTTTAATATACGTCTTGGCACTGATTTTTAGTTGACTATTTCAAATTTCAACAGTGAGCATCCTCTTTCCAAATTCCCCTAATAAATTATTTATTTGATTTTTTTTCCCACAGAAAGCCTCTTTTATGCTGTGTTTTTATCTCCCTGGGTGCTCTGCCCATTTTTGAGTTCAGGACTTCCTCTGCCCTCTCCTGAAAGCTCTACTGCACTGATTACTCTGCCTTATCTTCCCCTCTTGGGCTTCTGGCCCCCTTTACATAAGATGTCATTTTTCTTTTGGCTCAAAGGGACTGAATCTTAGGTGTTCGAGAACACTGCAGGTGAAGGCTAGGCTTCTCCTAGGAGACAAGCAGGCAGACAGCTAGTGCCTCACTAGGCACCTCAGGGAAGCTTCCCCATTATTTGTCCCTGCCAATTACCTAGCCTCAAGCACAGGGAAGACCCAGTCAGTCCATAAAACTCCTTGACTTTCTGGAAGCCAAGGAAACTGGGTTTACTCCTGCTGAGCCTGTGATGACCCCTCCCTTATGGGTCCACAGTCTCCCCTGAATTCACTACTTTGTGGTCCTCAGCTGCCCACTCATTTACTGGGCCTCACTCCTTACTTGCACTCACTTCTGAATTTGGTTGAGAAGAAGCCCACAGATTGGAATTAGGAGTGGAAGTGAAAGATAGGATGTTCTGGTCACCATCTTCTTGTGTGATTTATAAAAACTAAAAAGAAAAAAGCTAGAAAAAAAAAATCATAGGGCAGCCCAGGTGGCTCAGCAGTTTAGTACCACCTTCAGCCCAGGGTGTGATCCTGGAGACCCGGGATCGAGTCCCACATCAGGCACCCTGCATGGAGCCTGCTTCTTGCTTTGCCTGTGTCTCTGCCTCTCTCTCTCCCTCTCTCTCTGTGTCTCTCATGAATAAATCAATAAAATCTTTTTAAAAAATCACAGAAGTGTGCAACATACAATTTTTATGGGGAGGCCTATTATTTCTATAATTTCCAAATATTGTGAAACAAATATTTGTCATTTAACAAGCAAGAACGTTACATGTTATTCACTTTAAAGCCAATTATTGGCCACTCTTATTTCATTTCATTTATTTATTTATTTCCTAGATTTTTATTTATTTATTCATGAGAGGACCCCAGGATGACAACCTGAGCCGAAGGCAGATGCTCAACCACTGAGCCACTCAGGTGCTCCCTAGTTATATATTTATAATAAACAAAGACTTTTATATCCTTGTAAGATGTAAAAATGAACAATACTATTTCACAGTAAGTGTGGCTACCGCTTGATATTCCTGCAAATGTGCATCTCTGAACTGAATTTTACCAGTGAGATCACAGATAAATTCAGCCAGTCAATTAAGCAAAGTCCTGATTACAGATCACTTAAATAGATTTACTTGGATTAATTATGAGAACTCAGTAACTAAACTGTCATGGTGGTCAGTATTACATTTAAAAACATCAGATTATTAAAAGACAAATTGTCTATGATTGGGGCCCAAATAAAATATTTAAACATATTTTACCTATTAAAAATCAAGTTAAGAAAACAAATGGGAGAGATAGTAAAAACAAAATATTTGAACCACTTTATGTATAATGAGAAAGAAATGTCACTGTGGAATAATGTAATTTGCCTCATCTGTGAGTTAGAATAAGCCTGGGATATAATGTAATCTCACTGGTAATCACTCGGTGTGCCTTCCTATAATGCTGTATTGAGAAAGATTTTGAATCCTGGATAGGTCTCAGTAGCCTAGAGTGCAGGGATCAATTAGTGATGTATGCTTCCAGAAAGGGAACGAGAAATGGTGGCTTTCATTTTGCCTGAGGCTACACTGGCCCTAGAGCCACTGTCAGGCCCCCAACTGGAACTAGCTGTGCTGCTCTTTCCTCAAGGCAGCTACAGAACAAAATGAAAACATGACCTAGAATAGCAGCAATGTCCACAATAGCCAAATTGTGGAAGGAGTCACGATATCCTTTGACAGATGAATGGATAAAGAAGATGTGGTCTATATATACAATGGAATATTAGTCATCAGAAAGAACAAATACCCACCATTTGCTTCAACATGGATGGAACTGGAGGGTATTATGCTAAGTGAAATAAGTCAGAGAAGGACAATCATCATACGGTTTCATTCATGCAGAATATAAGAAATAGTGAAAGGGATTATAAGGGAAAGAAGGGAAACTGAGTGGGGAAAAATTAGAAAGGGAGACAAACCATGAGAGACTGCTAACTCTGGAAAGCAAAGGTTTGCGGAAAGTGAGGAAGGTAGGGGATTGGGGTGACTGGGTGACGGGCACTAAGGAGGGCACTTGATGAGATGAGCAGTGGGTTTTATACTATATGTTAGCAAATTGAATTTAAATTTAAAAAGGGAAAAAAACATGACCTAGAGATGCTGGCCACTCAAATTTGCTTTGACCTATAATCAAAATAACTTCATCTGGTACGTACCACCCTACAAGAAGAGCTTTATGTTTTAACCTTGTGTTAAAAGTAAAGATATGGAAGTTTCTGGAGCTGGAAAAAAGGAAATCAATATTTCATGTGAGGAGATGGCCTGGGAAATGAAGTACTACTAGGTTTAGCTTCAACAGCTCAACCCTCTGCGGGGCAATAGCAGGGCCCTGCAGATTACAGATCAGGCAAGATAGGACATGCAGAAATGGAAAAGAATTCTGCATTGGGAATCAAAAACATGCCAGAAATAGTAGCAGTTGGTGTAATAAAAAGAACTATTCTGTGGTATCTTTTTCTACACAGGACCATAATAATGATTAGATATATTTTGCAAGGCGCCTGGGTAACTCAGTTGGCTGAGCATCTGACTCTTGATTTTGGCTCAGGTCATGATCTTAGGGTCATGTGTTGGGCTGTATGTTCAGTGAGGAGTCTGCTTCTCTCCCTCTCTCTCTCCCTCTGCCCCTCCTCCTGTGCATGCACATACTCTCTCTAAAATAAATAAATATTTTTTTAAAATACATTTTGAAGTAGAAACTGAAAATTAGGATAGAATATTTAATATATAAAATCTTTTCTGAATCCTGACTCTCTTATCTGTGAAACCTGGACCCTTTTTCTTTATCAATAAAATAGAGATAATAATCCATATTTTATCAGATGCTTGATACATAGTAAGTTTGCGAGTGTTAACTCTTGTTATTTATATTTATTATTTTTTTATTTTTTTTTTAGAGAAGGAGAGAGAGGCAGTATAGGTGCAGAGGGAGAGATAGGAAAAGAATCTTAAGCAGGCTCCATGCCCAGCATGGAGCCCAATAGGTTATAACCCTGAGGTTATGACCTGAGCTGAAATCAAGAGTTGGATGCTTAACTGACTGAGCCATCCAGGTGCCCCTTAACTCTTGTTATTTAAAAATAATAACATATAATAACTTATGAGTGATCAGGGACACATGAAACCCATTTAATGATTATGTAGAAATAGAACACTGCATGGAAAATAAAAACTATGGAGTGATATCCAAGATACTTGTTGCTTGAAAAAAAGGAAGATGTAGAACAGCATATACCATATGTTTGCCTTTTTAAAAAGGACATTTTAAGTATATATATATATATATATATATATATATATATATATATATATACTTGTATCAATATATACATTTTTTGAGAATGACACTCAAACTGTTAATACTTGGGAGGGAGATGGCAGCTTCTGGGTGTAACACGAGTCTGATTTTTACTGTGTCTTTTTGTACCGCTTGAATTTTTCAATCATGCATCTGGAGATTCTAATTGAAAAGAACAAATTCAAAGTTAAGGATGTATAGAGGTTAATATCTCTTTGGTTAGACATTTTTTCAATATATTGTTTCACCTGTCAAAACAGAAAATGTTCATTGGCAAATTATGAAAGTGAGCCATTGTTTACAGTAGCCAAATTATGGAGACAGCCTAAATGTCCATCAACAGATGGATAAAAAAGATGTGGTATACACACACACACACACACACACACACACACACATTGGAATATTCTTCAGCCACACAAAAGCATGAGCTCTTGCCATTTGAAACAACATGGATGGAGCTAGAGAATATTATGTTAGGTGAAATAAGTTAGTCAGAGAAAATACCATATGATCTCACTCATATATGTAATTTAAGAAACAAAACACATGAGAAAAGGGGAAAAAAGAGAGAGACAAATCAAGAAACAGACTCTTAATTATAGAGAACAAAATTATAGTTTCCAGAGAGGAGATGAGTAGAGAGATGGTTTAAATAGGTGATGGAGATTAAGGAAGGTACTTGTGATGAGCACCAGGTGATGTATGGAAGTGTTGAATCACTGTATTGTACATGTGAAACTAATATTATACTGTATGCTAACTAGCTGGAATTTATTATTGTTTTATTTATTTATTTATTTATTTATTTATTTATTTATTTATTTATGACTTCAGCATGGAGCTTGAACTTACCTGAGATCAAGTGTTGCATGCCCTACTTATTGAGCCAGGCAGGTGCCCCCCCTAACTGGAACTTAAATAAAAACTTTAAAAAAGAAAAGAAATTAAGCTATTGCTAACAATGATCCTTAGCAATTCTAATATATATATGACTGAACAGTGACATCTGTATAAAACTATATATAATCAATCATGATATGTAATAATTAATGGGATTATATTATGGTGAAATATTTGCTGGATCTCATTTTAATCCTAGTCTTTAATTCAATTAAAGATTAGAAATGTACTCTAATTAACTGAAAGTAAATCATGATAGTAACTTCTTTATCATTTAAAGACATATTTTGGTTAATAAGAAGCTTAGACTTCTAAAATGGCATAAGAGCACATCCGGGTGGCTCAGGGGTTAAGCATCTGCCTTTGGCTCAGGTCGTGATCTCAGGGTTCTGGGATCAGGTCCTACATCAGGCTCCTCACAGGGAGCTTCCCCCTCTACCTGTGTCTCTGTTTCTCTCTCTGTATCTCTCATGAATGAATAAATAAAATCTTTAAAAAATTAAGTATATAACTAATCATCTATATACTCTGGATTCTGAACACTAGAGGATAATGTGTAACCCGGAGAAGATGAATAAAAATTATATTTCACTCTAACTTACATGGAAACATGTCTACATGATTAGAGAATATTTATCAAGTTTTAGCAAAAGGACCATAGTCTAGAGATTCCTGGTTTATATAACGGCATTGCCTCTGTAAAGCACTTGTCCGACATAACAGGTCAGAGTCTGACCCTGGGCAACACTGGAAAGAGCTGGGCTTTGGAATTAATCACTGCTCAGTGTCTTCCTAGTTAAGACAAGTTATTAATCATTATTTCAGTTTTATCATCTGTAAGATGGAACTAATACCCCCTAACTTGCAAGGATGCGCTCATAAAGATTAGAAAAAGGTTAAAAACATTTTTAAGACAAAACTTTATCAGTTAACAAACTTTATCAGTTACTTATGAAGTTGTCGTTTCTGATGTCTTTGTTAGAACTGAAGCTGCAAAAACAGTCTTACACAGGCCTGCCTCTGAGACGTGGCCCCAGCATTAATTAGCAAGAGGTCCATAGGGAATGACTGTCATACTCTCCAGCTTGGATCCCTGATTCAGGATCTCAGCTCCAAAAATTGACTTGTTCCTTCCAGGTGGAGACATAAATCCCCAAATGCTGGCCCTTGGAATGTATACACCAAATATTTCTTTCCATTCTACTACCCACATGTCTACTGAGGCTTCCCTTCTGCTCCAGCACCCACAAGTGCATATGCTACCTCTGTACTTTATTCTTTTTGTAGCTTCTTCACTACTGAAATTACATTCTAAGCATATAAGCTAAATTGCTCATTATTTGACCCTATCATTAAAAATACAACTTCTAGGAGGAAAGGCAATTTGTCTCTTTTTTCTTACCACTGATCCTCAGTGCCTAGAACAGTGGCCAAAGCATAGAATGAATTCAATAAATATGTGCAAAATGAACAAATTATTTAAATAATTTACTCTGTACAGCTGAACATAAAACTCAGTTGATTCAAGAACTACTAAGTAATTCACTCACAAAAACATATTATTGGGCAATGGTGATTTTACTGAAGATTTTATATGGGAAATGAAGAAAGGATTTATATTGGCATTCTTCATTGAAATTGCTCAACCTCACTCATAACAACAACAACAACAAAAATGCAAACTAAACCTGTGCCAAGAAGCCAGAGTTGTTAGAGCCTGTGAAGAGTGAAGAGAACTTCTGTAGGAAATGGCGGGCAAGAGGAGGGGAAAGAGAGGTATCTGCACAAAGCCCAAGAAGACTGAGGAAAGTATTACTGTGGGAGATGGGCATAAAGGGAGATGTGTTTGTTACATGCAGGCGGGAATCATTAAATAAGTAAACATTTAAGAATAATGTGAAATAAGTTTCTAATTGTCATAGAAAGGAATTAAAAACATGGAAAGAGAGATAACTAAAATGAATTATGTGTTATTAGATAAGATTTGAAGTTATAGTATCAACTCATAGTTTTTAATAGAACGAGAGGAAGGGAAGAAAGAAGAAAGAAGGAAGAAAAAACTGTTTGTTAAGAGGATCCAGGGACAGAGACACCCTAGTAGCAAGGACCACACCTAGTACTCGTATCTTGGCTTCTAAATACCACTCTTCACTAAAAGTTTCCTTGAAGAAATAGATGATTCCAGGTCTGGGAAAGCAAAGTATTAGATGAGCCTGGAACATTTCTTTGGATCAGAAAGCAAAAAGTGTCCACAGATAACGGAGATAAGTCAAAAGGACAGAGGAGCCAGTTTGAAGGAGCTCCCTTTGAACATATCTAGGACAATTTAACCATGAAAATAAATAATGATAGTAACAGACTATGACCTATTAAATATAAGAGAAACCAGGGGTCCGCAGTGATATTACTAAAGGAAACAACTAACACATTGAAATTTTCACACCGAAACTCTCTATATGGGGGATCCTGGAGTCCCAGGATCAAGTCCCACGTCAGGCTCCCAGCATGGAGCCTGCTTCTCCCTCCTCCTGTGTCTCTGCCTCTCTCTCTCTCTCTCTCTCTCTCTTTCATTCTGTATCTATCATAAATAAGTAAATAAATAAATAAATAAATCTCTATATATAATTTCAAAGTACTTTATAATTACAAAAGGAAGACTACATTTACAGTGGAGAATCATGGCAGCCAATAATTTAATGAAGTGATCAGAATAACATCATCCATAATATAATAAATCAAAATTTTGAGTCACCAGATAGGTTGCAATGAGAAGAACACAGCATCATTTCTGCCATATTCCTGTCAAACATATATTCCTGTCAAACATGTATATATTTTGGATATCTTTCCTTTCCTATCATTACATAGAGACGTCTCTAATTCTTTTCCCTTGTTCCACTGTATTCCATTTTATCTATGTTCCATAATTAATTTAACCTGTTTATAGACATTGGGTCCATAGAATAAGTTCTCAGTAATGTTGGATAAGATACATGCACAGTTGGGTAAGATACATGCAGTTGTAATTTTTTCATTTTTCTTTTTTTTTTTTAAGATTTTACTTATTTGAGAGAGCAAGCATACAAGCAGCAGAGGAGAGGAAGGGGGCAAAGGAAAGAGAGAAGCAGACCCCCCCATTAAACAGGTATCTGGTGGATGCAGGGCTCAAATTCAGAACCAAGAGATCATGACCTAAGCTGAAGGCAGATATTTAATCAACTGAGTCCCAACTTTCTTCTTTTTTTAAAGTTTTTTTTAATTCCAATTTGTTAACATGTAGTGTTATATTTGTTTCAGGTATACAATATAATAATTCAAAATTACCATACAGCACCATGTGCTAATCATGACAAGTGCATTGACTCAACTCTCTCTCCCTTATTTTTTTCCCTTTGCTCAAATTCCCTTTGATCATGTGGTATTTGTCTTTTCTGACTAACTTATTTCACTTAGCATTAAATTCTCTTGCTTCATCCATGTCATTGCAAATGGCAAGATTTCATTCTTTTTTATGGCTAAATAAAATTCCACTGTGTGTGTGTGTGTGTGTGTGTGTGTGTGTGTACCATATCTTCTTTATCTATCCATCAATCAATGGATACTTGGGCTGCTTCCATATCTTGATTATTGTAAAAAATGCTACTGTAAACATAGAGGTGCATATATCCCTATGAAATACAGTTCTTGTATTATTTGGATAAATACTCAGTAGTGCAATCAATGGATCATAGGGCAGCTCTATTTTTAACTTTTTGAGGAACCTCCATACTGTTTTCCACAGTGGCTGCACCAGTCTGCACTCTCTCCAACAGTGTAAGAAGGTTGGTTCCTTTTTCTTCACATCCTCACCAACACCTGTTGTTTCTTGTGCTGTTCATTTTAGCCATTCTGACAGGTGGACGTGATATCTCATTGTAGTTTTGATTTGCATTTCCCTGATGATAAGTGATAATGGGCATCTTTTCATGTGCCTGCTATCCATCTGGATGTCTTTTTTGGATATGCAATTGTAATTTTGATAAACATTGCTACATTTCCCTCCCAAGGAATTGTATCGATTTATGCTTGAAACAGAAATGAATAAAAGTGCCTAGTTTCTCAAAGCTTTACCAACACAGTGTATTATCAAACTACTCCAAAGTAGTTTATCAAAGTATTTTTTTCTAAATACATACATTTTTGCCCAAGAGAAACTCTAGTGAATGGGATTTCTTCCACCTCATGAGGTACTCATTTACTTACTAGTGGTGCCCCTCTGTTCACACACATTTTCTATCACATGACCTTCTCTTGCTCTTTATTTTGGTGGGTCCTGATATGCATGGGCCTCCATCCCTCCTATCTAATGCTGAACAAGTAGCATCTATCTCTAAAGAGGCAAAAGGCTCTGCCCAAATTTGGAGAAACATTTAAAACTAGTCAAAACTGAGGATTTTGGCTCAAACTCAAGATGAGAAGGATAAACAAACCCCGCCCAAATGGAATCCGTTCTGATATATTTTCCTGCCTTCCTAATTAAAGACAAATGTTTGAATACTTCCTAAATTACCTCTGAAATTCACTGCATTATTTTACCTTTTAAAAGCAGACAAGCTTATATTTACATTGTTAATATATTTATTTTAACATATGCTCATTTTTCAGTTTGTCCTGGTATGTCATGAATCTCCACTATGGCCAGCCCCATGAGCTCTATTCTTTCATGGACTGACTGATAAATCTGCTGCCTGGGCCACACAGGTACCGAATACCCTCTCATACAACTTTTTGCCATTATTTTGCTTCCTGACAATGATACAAAGGAGCCAGGGAAAAGGATCCAAGATATTAGTGATCAGTTAACACTAACAGTACAAAAAGTGAAATCTTCGGACTTGACCATTTCAAAATAATACAATCCCAAACATTTCAGCAGTGTATTTCAGAATCCACTCTAAGTGCTGTCCCTTTTTATTTCTACAATTTGAGGTGAATATAATTATTCCCATTCTTTAAGTCAGGAAATGAAAACTCAGAGATGATAACTGAATTTCCCCAGATCACACAGGTAGGAAGAAACAAGCTGATATGGTACCTGAATAAGTCTAATCTTCAATGATCAGAGTAAATCTCCATGATTATTAAGCTTAATAATTCTATCAGTAATGGATATTTCTAAATTCAAATGAGTTTAAAATTTTATGAGGCTATCTAATGCCTCGAGAACAGTGTCTTTGGAGGCTGGGAATTCCAGAAAATAGGAGCTAAAAAGGTTAATTTATTCTGACAGAAGGATGATTAATACAAGGTAAGATTACCTATCTCTAATTAACCTAGTCCATTATTGAGTTCTTAACAAGAAGGATACGGATAGCAGAAATGTCACTCAGAAAGAATTCAGCTGAGAAAGTTTGAAGACAGTAGCGCTCTGGGAATGATAATCATTATATTTGTTCGCCACTGGGAATGCTTAAAACCATCTTCATATTTAAGCCAGAACCTAAAATACTTTTTTATTCAAACCTCTGTTAAGGGGACTATGAGGCATAAGATTACAAGTACATTTTAACATCTATTTAAATTTTGCAAACATCTTTCAAGAGTCTTAAAGGGACATCTATTTATTGTTTTTAAATCAATGCCAAACCTGCTTATTATATGCAAAGCCCTAATAATAAAAACAGTTAAAGCCAAACATTGTTACTGACCTATATTTTTGACTAATGATTTAATAGTAGGCCTAACTTCTCTCCCTCACTCTGACATCCATCTTATACCTGTCATATTCCAAAAGGAATTCAGACAAAGCAACTATAATATTATTCACTAACAGTACTTCTGATGACCTTGGAAAATCAATGCTGCTGTAAACATACTTAACTCAAAATTTTAGGCACTGAAAAAATTTGGTTCGTCACATCCCATGGGTTAGTTTGTGTTTTTGTTTTGTTTTGTTTTGTTTTTGTTTTTTGTTTTTTCCTTTTCATTGTATAATGCAAGGTCAAGTAAGAATGAAAGATATCATTTACTTTAGTTTTGTGCTATAATAATTGAATATTGAATGAGATCTTTCTTGTTGTCTTGGAATTGGTTATTCTGACCAAAAAAAGGATAACAAAATAGTATAAGGATTTCACACTTCCAAAGGCCTCTCCAACCACTGGGGACAAAAGCCTCCCTGAGGACTTATCCAAAAACCTTTGCCCTGAGGCAAAGGGACCACCTCTCCTATTCCCAACCAACATGTCAACCCTAAATGGGCAGAAAAGTACATCCCCTCAACCCACCAGAAGCCAAGTAAACAGGGAGTTCCAGTGAAAAGCAGAATGTGAGTGCTGGCAAGGCAGGAAGATTGACAGCCTCCTACTTAGCTAAATATTTATAGTCAGGGACCTAGAGACCAATTTGAAGCCTGTCCTCAAAGTGCAGTGAGCCCCATGAGGGAATCTGGCAGAGAACCTGACCTATGTCGTTTGGAATTTGGGAGCATATCTGAACACTAAGAACTGTGCCTCCTCCTTTTCTGGAGATTTTGAAGGAGAAGCACTTGCTGGCTGAGCCCAAGAGGGACAAAACGAGACCATGTTATAAGGAATTTAAGAAAAATGTGGAGGAAACTTCCAACATGTTTCCAGTTTCTTGACCCATCAGAAGGTGCAGAAGAGGACTTCCATGCTTGACTCAATACAAAGAAATACTGAGGAGAGAGCGGAAAGCCCAAGCCCTAGGGTTACCTGACAGCTTGTTTCTTGTGGGGAGTGAAATGTGGACCAAAGGCAGGACTAAAGGACAACATGGGTACCTCCTCTGACATCTCCATAGAGAAGGGCCATATCCTCCAAAGTGAAGCCAAACAGCACTAAAAATTGCACAAAGTTATGAGAAGACCACCACATCCTCAGCAACACCAGTAGCAACAGAATCATGCACTTTCTTGTGGGTAAGGGTACTTCCTCATCTCCAATAAGCAGTCCCTGCCATCACTTATATTCCTCTTCCCCAAAAGAGGAGTTAGATGCTGGCAGAGGCAACTGAGAGGATTATACTTGAAATCAGATTTGAGACTGGATTTTTACACTGGAGTGAAATTAGTTTGGTTTTGCTTTGTTTTTTTAATAACCGAAAGTGATGAGAAAGATGTGGAATATGCCCAAGAAATTGTCTTGGGAGATTTCTACAAAGCACTACTGGGAATTGTGATTGGAGAAAAATAAAAACATTATTGTGTTAATATCCACCAAGTAGACTCTACTCAGTAAAACTGTTTACACTAAAATGCTGACTTTTTTTTTTAAGATTTTATTTATTTATTCATGAGAGACAGAGAGAGAGAGAGGCAGAAACACAGGCAGAGGAAGAAGCAGGCTCCATGCAGGGAGCCCGATGCAGGACTCAATCCCAGGACTCAATCCCGGGACTCAATCCTGGGACTCCAGGATCATGTCCTGAGCCAAAGGCAGGCGCTAAACCACTGAGCCACCCAGGGATCCCCAAATGCTGACTTTCTAAAGCAGGCTGGGAGGCGTTTTGGGAGGAGGGAGGGGGGTCACACATTATCTCAAAAATAGTGGACAATGAAAAGAACTACAATAATAAAAAACAAGTCAATTCTTAAATGCAGGAATTAGGAAAAAAGATTTTAAAAGAATTTAAAAATCATTCATATTTGATTTTATATAATAAATTGAAGCCACATACTTATTTATCTATGTCCTTTCTAAAAGGAGACATTTTTAGGGGCACCTGGGTAGCTTAGTCAGTTGAGCATCTACTCTTGGTTTTGGTTTAGGTTGTGATCTGGAGGTAGTGAGATCGAGCCCAGGGTCAGGCTCTAAGCTCAGTGTGAAGTGTGCTTGAGATTCTTTCCCCTTTCTCTCCCTCTCCCTCTGCTTTCCTTCCACCCACCAAATAATTTTTTTTAAAAGATGTTTTTAGTAAAGCAAATCTTAGATTTGTATTAAGGCCTTCAAGTTTTCAATGTACTGTTTTGAATTTTATTTTATGAGCAAAAGACTAAACTCTCATTATTCACTTTTTTTTTTCATTATTCACTTTCATATCCATAGTGTATATGACAGAGCTGAACCACAGAAAATGTTCAAATCATGATTTTCAAGTCATTCTGATGAAGGATAGTTGGAAGAAAAGCAGGCAGTGAGTGACAAGGGTCCCCCTCCTGCCCTGCCCTAAGAGGAAACCACCCTTAAAAGGATTTTACACCCACCCTGGAAGAAGCCCTCCACCTTTTCCCACATGATAGTTAGAAAACAAAAACCTGTTTGGATCACAGGTTCATGGCAGGGTTAATCAGATTAAAACAGCCCACCAACAACTCCATAAAAACCACTAGACTTAGAAACTCCAGTGGCAACCCTCTCTGGTCTCCTCCCTCTTTGGGAGCTTTGTACTCTTACTTTACCATCGCTCAATAAACTTTGCTTTGCTGCCCACCACTGTCTATTCTACCTCTTCATTCTCCCAAGCAGCGTGACCAAGAACCACGAGCACCAAAGGAAAAGAAAACCTGTAACAATTCTAACACCTTCTACCTATTTCTCCCTTTTGCTGTCTTACTTTCACATTCATTGGATTTATGGGGGAGGAGAGTGGTTTTAATTATTTTTACAAGGTACATGTATTATTTTTGTAATTTAAAAAAAAAGTAAAAAAAATGATTAGCATTCTATTCATCATCTTCCCCTTCCTGTGAAATTATGCTTTAGCCTACATAAATTCAATACCAGACATGCAATCTACCAAAGCTGAACATCTCTTGTTTTCATTTTTTTGTTTTTGTTTTTCTTTTTTTTTTTAATAAATTTATTTTTTATTGGTGTTCAATTTGTCAACATACAGAATAACACCCAGTGCTCATCCCATCAAGTCATCTCTTGTTTTTGGCACCAAAAGCATCCATTCTACCTCTCTTAACAATACTTTTGTTTTCCTTTAGGAACTGTTTCTATCCTATTTCATACTTCTTGGTAGAACCCTACTCTCCTGTCCAAGAGGGTGAGAACAAGACCCAAGTCATTTAAACTTTAAGTTTTCTTCTTGGTATCTGAATCATGAGCAAGAATAGATTGATAATAGAGCTGATTCATTCCAGTACTGGTCACCTAAAGAGGTTTCCTAATAACTATAACACCAAAACCACATGCTTCCTCTATTTGTGAGGCAAAATTTTTCAGCCTAACTTTTAATTCGGTGAGCTACCCAATATACTCATAACAAATCCTTCACCTCCCTACCCTTATACAAATACTCTTAAGTTAAAGTTGGTTTCTGATTGCTTGGGACAAAGTCACACAAGGACCTTGAAATGGACCATTGACCCATCTACTATCCCTCTTCCATACCCCTCCTCTCTTCCTTTATTTTCTTAATAACTACTCATTTCAACATTCCAATATTCAACATTCATTTCCTTCACATCAACCTCTCTCTACCCAATATCTTCAACTTACCTGTGTCATGTCTTTCTATTTAACTGTTTGCCTCATAAAAACTGCCTTCTCCACTCCTATCGCTGGCACCTGCTAAAGAAAACACTACAACCATTCAGGTGGGTGTCTTAACTCATTTTCATTTTTGATTCTCAGATCTTCCATAATACTCAGAAATTTGTGTTTGTTTTGTTTTTGCTCATTTCACTTTCTCGTTCTCTCCAGTGATTTCAAAACTCTCTCTACTTTCCTCAAAGCTCCAACTAAATCACTACTTCTCAGCAATCTGCTCAGAGAAACTTAAAGCCATAAGATAGAAAGTCACTCTTCTTCCAGCCAGGAAATTTTCAAACCAATCTGTATTGAAGCCATTCTCTCCTCTCCTATTGAAGTGGGAACTTTGTCTTTCCTCATATTTAAAACTAATCCTGGGCAGCCCCAGTGGCGCAGCGGTTTAGCGCCGCCTGCAGCCCGGGGTGTGATCCTGGATGTTGGGTTCCCTGCATGGAGCCTGCTTTTCCCTCTGCCTGTGTCTTTGCCCTCTCTCTCTCTCTCTGTGTGCGTCTCTATGAATAAATAAATAAAATCTTTAAAAAACAAAAACTAATCCTATCTCTTTTACATCTTTAAATTTGCCCTCAGATTGTCATCTTATCAAAAACAAGTCTTTCCTGAATGAGGGATCTTTTAGCTACTTCCCTTTCTTTTTCATTAACAACTAAACTGAAATAGTTGCATATCTGCCCTGCTTGTGGAACAAGCTGGGGGAAGTGGGGAGCCCATCTGATACTGGATAAAGATGTCTCCACACAAATTTTAGTCCAGTGTAGAGAGGCCAAGCCTGAGTAGGGTGAGAATTTGCCCATATACAGGGGCAGTCTGGCATGGATGACAGAGCCTGCACAGGGGAATAGTGCACCTACAGAGGAGAGGGGATGGCAGTGGAAAGGAGATAATGATTACATACAGAAGGACTGGGAATATAAGTCATATAATCAGGCCCATGGGAGCCAGGTTTCTCAGCAGCAAGGAAAAGGGTTACATATATGGAAAGGGAAAAAATTAGAATAAACCCTGACATGCTAGATTAAAACTAATGTTATCAGTATACATTCACGGTTTAATAGATAGATGGATAGACAGATGAAATCCAAATGTGTGGACATTCATTCATATATATGGGCATATAAAGCTTAGCTCTCTCCACTGAAAAACACTGAAGCATCACACTCCAAGAGCAAGTACACTTGACTTTACCCAGGCTTTGTCTTCTAAATGTTATTTTCAACTAAATGTTATTCAGGGCTAAAATGGCTAATTCCAGGGCTAGGGTAGGGGAAGTACAAAATGACCTTGTTCATATCTTATACCAGAAGGAAAGAAGTAAAACAAAGTGCTAGAGACGTGTCAAGAGAACACATAAACCGCCTGCAAGGGGCTTCCACTAGCTAAACTGGGAACAATCTGAATACAATAACAATACTGAATGACAGTAATTTGAATGACAGTAATTAAAACCCATATTAATCACTAGTACTATAAATAAACAAATGACTAAATTGAAAGTTTGATGAGAAATGGGCTATTTGCAAAGTCTCAAAGAACTTCCCTACAAAATACCTATTAATTACCAACGAAGGAAAAAAAAAAAAAAACTAAATAGTTAAGAATCCTAAGAGACACATCCTTACTCAAGTGAACATTAGTAATGGGATAAATCAAAATTGTGTGTCATCTGATAGGATTCAATGTGGGGAAAACAGTATCACTTTTAAGGTATTCCTCCCCAAATCTATTAATTCAGTCTTTTTCAAATGAACCACAGAACACAGTGACTATTTTCTCAACTCTCTCAAGAATAGCACATAATTAACATCATTCTAGGTATATTGAAAGAAGTTAATTTTTTCATACAATAGATGCCCTAAGATGTTAGGGTCTAACGTCTCCAGCTGGAAAAGGCCCAGAGGTACGTTCTGTAAAATAACTGGTCTGTAATCTTCAAAATGTCAAGGTCACTGAAAACTAGAAAAGGCTTTACTGCTGTTCCCAACTGAAAGAGGCTAAAAATGTATTATAACTATGTGCAACAGATGACTCTTAACTATATCCTTCTGTTTTAAAGGACAGGATTGAGACAAGTGGCAAACTTGATTGTGATTTGAGGATCAGATGGTAGTAATATATAACATCAATGACTTGATTTTCATTGTTTCATTATAGTTACAAAGGCAAATGTCCCTGTTGGTAGGAAATACATAGTAAAGTATTTAGGAGTGGTGGAGCATATACTGGAAGTTACTTTCAAATGGTTTTGGAAAAAACATGGTGTACTGTGCCTGCACATTTTCTATACATTTTTTAATGTTTCAAAATTTTAAAAATCAAAAAAATTAAAAATGAACAAATATAAAACTGAACAAAAGTAAAATCATTATCACCTTCACTCCTCCCATGTTCCTCAACTCTGTGAATGGCTCCACCACTCACTCAAGTTGCTTATCCAGAAATCCAGTGTCATCCTTGACTTCCCTTTCCCTCCACTACAATATACATCCTGTTAATATATATGGCTCCCTCCAAACCCAAATCCAATTACACCCCACATTATAATGATTCTGCATCCTAAATCTTTCGTAAACTTAATCCATTTCCCTTTCATCTAATACTATGCAATTCTGGCCACCATCACACTCCCCTGTGCTACCAAAACAGCCTCCTAAAATAATCTATAAATTTCCTCCAATCCATTTTCCAGCATCAGTCTCAGTTATTCCAAAACATAAATCTGTTCATGTCATCCTTCTTAAAAATCCTTCGATGTTCTTGAATACTTCTAGAATGAAATCCAAACTCCTTAGACTACCACACATTCTGGTTTGCCCAGGACACTTTTTGTTTATTTCTGTTGAACAAACCTGGTTATTATTGGCCTCCCTTTCATGCTCACTAGTGTCCCAAATAGGACAATGAATCAGAGGGGCACCTGGATGGCTCAGTGGTTGAGCATCTGCCTTTGGCATAGGTCGTGATCTTGGGGTCCTGGGATCAAGTCCCAAATCAGGCTCCCCACCAGAAGTCTGCTTCTCCCTCTATGTCTCTGCCTCTCTCTGTGTCTTTCAGGAATAAATAAATAAAATCTAAAAAAAAAAAAAAAAAGACAATGAATCATATGTTCCATTTACTTCTCTAGATTGATCTAGATGATACTTCCCTCTCATCTCTAGTGAATCTCAACTCTTCTGGGAAAGCTCTGCCTGAGCCCTGTATCAGGATTCAATACCTTTGCTAGATTCTTCCTAATACTATGTTAGTCCTTCTAAGTAACATATATCTATTGTACACACGTCTTTATTGTAACTATTTGCTTATATTTACCCTTAAACAATAAATCCTGTAAAGATAACTTTGCCATTTCGGGGTGTGACCTTGAGCAAGCTACTAGACCTTTCAGTCTAAGCTTCAGTTTCCCCATCCGTAAAATGAGAATAATTGCACTATCATTATCAAATGATATAAAGCAGGTAAAGGCTTAGCCCACCATATCATCATTTTATGTTTTAAGAACTATGTAAGTAGTTAAAGGCATATTTCTTCTAGTGCTCCTTAAAATTGTCTTCTTTTCATAGCCAATCTTCTGATTTTTTTTCTATGTATCCTACTTATCAAGCAGAGATAAAAATTGTTTCTTCTTAACACAATATAACAAGTCTCTTTACGATTCTTATTTTTCATTTTATTTATTTGCTTTAAAAAAAAAACATGCTCTAATAGAAAGTTATCTTCTGAGAAATGAGATAATACCAGAAATTATTAGCACCGCTCAGGCATAGAATATTTCTTTCCTTTCTGTCCTAGTGAGTAAACACATATAAGTCCCCACAGCAAATTCTCCACATAAACTGTATGGTAAATATAGTATATTTATAGGAAAGGAAGATAGCCTTTTAAAATATTATAAAACAATAAGGGCCAAATACAAAGATTTGTGGAAGACAATGTTTCTATCATTTAAATGGTTATTTATTAATAACTAAACATTATTTGGGGGAAAAATCCCTATTGTAAAAAATAACATTTCAATTACTTAATGGGACCTACACTGACAGATTGGACATTGCATACAATACATATAAAGGTCTTCTGAGTCCCATAATTGTGAAGAAGTATATGTATTTTCTAGCTCTCTTAAATTGTCTTTTATAAATTTTAAACTAAAAATTCCAGCTGCCACAGGTAAAAATTTACAATTGCATACATGATCATACATTTCTACTCACTGACCACATTCTTTCTCTAAACTTAACTATCATATTTTACCATTGTTAATTATATGATTTTATCATTGATCTTTATTTAGTAAATTATGCAAAACAATATTTTAAACACATTCTTAGAGCTTTTCTTATAATTATTGAAGGAAAATTAATTTACTAGTTCAGAAGTTAATTTTATACAAACACATTTAATCCACTGCAATTTAAGAAACAAAACAAAAGAGCAAAGGGAAGGAAAATATGAGAGAGAGACAAACCAGAAACAGACTCTAAACTATAGAGAAAGCACTGATGTTTACCAGAGGGGAGGTGGGTGGGTGGATGGGTGAAATAGGTGATAAGGATTAAGGTGTGCACTTGTCATGATGAGTACTAGGTATTGTATGGAAGTGATGAATCACCAAATTGTAGATCTGAAACTAATATAACCCTGTATATTAACTGGAATTTAAATAAAAACTCTTTTAAAAATGTAATCCACAGCACTTAAGATCGCTCAGGCTTTCTACTACCTTGTAAGAATCCAGAAGATTATATCACATTTTTACTCATGAATCCAGAAAAGTTTGTGTCTCCACAGCAAATATTGTAGTATTTTCCATCTAATTATCTCACTGTTTTTAAAAATAAAAATATATTTGAAAATATATGCAAAATCATTTTTAAATAATATAGATTTTTAGTGACCAGGTTTTCACATACCCGACTGTCAGATTTACCAAACTTAACGAACGAAAAAGTGTTTGTCTTCAGAAACGATTTAGTGATTTTAATTTCTAAGATACATATCACCTACATATAATCTCCATGTATATAGCAAATAAAATATTACAAAATCAAGATTTTTGAAAAAACCTTTCTATGATCTATTTGCAAATCTGTTCAGAATACTTTTATTAAATGTCAGCTGTGAAACTATGTTAAAAATATAGAAAGCAATATCACAAGTTTCATTGAACTTCCCAAATTCTTACAGCCAGGTATTGCACTCTCTGCTATGGCACACAATAGTATTTTTCTAAAGCAATCAAAAGCAGGCTGGAAGATTCTTTGTTCATTAGTTGTAAATAATGTACTAAATATAAGTAAAAAATGCTGAAAGGTGATATATGCATTTAACATGATTATTACTTTAAAACCATAAAACTTGGGATGCCCAGGTGGCTCAGCAGTTGAGCATCTGCCTTCAGCTCAGGGCATGATCCCGGAGATCCAAGATCGAGTCCCACATCGGGCTCCCAGGATGGAGCCTGCTTCTCCCTCTGCATGTGTCTCAGCCTCTCTCTCTGTGTCTCTCATGCATAAATACATAAAATCTTTTAAAAAATAAATAAAAACTAAAACCATAAAATTTTAGCTAATGCACTAAACTTTATTTACTTCAACGGAGATTGGACAATACATCATGATGAGGACATTGAGGCAATCAGCACATATTTATAAAATGATGGTTTGAACTTATATTTCATTTTTCATTCATCAGTCTCAGGTGCTTTCAAGTGGATATCTGGAAAATTTTCCCATTAGATTCTTATAACAGAAGATTGCTTACAGATAATGTTCCTTTATCAATTTATCACAGATCAGTAAACATTTATTGAGTGTGTACTATGTGCCAGGCACTATGCTAAGTATTGGAGATAGAAAAATGATTAACACTTGAGCCCTAGATAAGACATGAAGAGTACCCCTGAGAGGTTCGGAATGGTTTTACTCTCTCTTATGGAAGACAGAGTAAAAACAAACCAAATAAAATCCTGTTAAGAAACAGGGTTTTCAAAAGGTTCTGTGAACGAGGAAGAGAAACATATAATCCAAACTAGGGGAGGGGAGGATGATTACAAAGGCTTTCTTGGAGGCTTATCAATAAACAAGCCTACTGCCTTGCTTTCAGCATGGCCTACTGATTAAGAGCATAAATTCAAATCTGAGAATCATCTGTTACTAGTTGTATGAGTTTGGGCAAGTTACTTTGTCATTCCAAGTTTATTTCCTTGTTTATAAGATGGATATGAGTGTATTTACCTCACAGTGCTATTAAGAGGACCAAATAAGATAATAACTAGAAAGTACAATGGCTGCCATAAAATATACTAGTATTCTGGTTGTTATAATGATGACCTCTCTCTCTCTTTCTCTTTCTATCTCTCTCTCATACACACACACCCCACTTAGCCTAAAAGCTGGTATTTTCTGGACTTGTTGGTCAATACATGTTAAGTCTTTTATATACCTATAAAAGAAAAACCTTCTTCATCCCACCAAGCCTGCCCCTCTCCATTTTCTGTTTTCAGTCAGGCTTTCTGATCCCCCAAAAAGTCTCCTTGACTTGCTGATCATTAACAGCCATGCCCGTACCATGTCTACTCTCTGAATGTAAGCCTGACCACTGAGAAATCTCCGGACTGTCTACCATAACAGTCCCGTCATCCTTCCCCGTCCTCCTCCTCCATGAGAAGACAGATCTTTGCCCTTCACCTTCACCCTCTCTGATGGGTCTTTCTTACCAATGTTTCAATGATTTTTCCATAGGCCACTTACCCAGCTTTGTTCTCTAATGGTCACCACTGTCTCTGAGCCAGCAGCCAACACTTCATTTCATTATGTTTCATTTGGATTGAACATCCCTGCAAAGACACTGAATAAAAAACAATGTGATTAGAACACAAAATCACCGAGGTTCATGAAGTTGAGAAAGGGTAGCGCTAAAAACATTAAGAGTATGGTCTTTTGTTCCTTTCCACATTATCCTCTTTAGGAACGTGACTGTATTTTACAATCATTCTTTCTTCTTCAGTAATCTCCCATTGGCCACTTATCTATCAAGTAACTCTCCCTAAAAGGTTCTTCTCTCCTTCCTCTTCATTTGCAGAAAGACCTGAGGGATGGGGCCAGGCTCAATTCAGTTTCTTTTTTTTTTCTTTTCTTTTCTTTTTAAGATTTGATTTATTTATTCATGAGAGACACAGAGAGAGACGTAGAAACACAGGCAGAGGGAGAAGCAGGCTCCCTATGGGGAGCCTGATTTGGGACTCAATCCCAGGACCCTGGGACCAGGCCCTGATCCAAAGGCAAATGCTCAACCACTGAGCCACCCAGGTGCCCCTCAGTTCAGTTTCTTCTTATACTTTGACCTTTCTGAGCTTACAAAACTATTTTAGCTTTACCAAAGCATTACTCCCACTTTTTAAAGACCAAGATAGACTATATTATTTCAATTTGTAAATTATTCATGATTTAATTCTGTTCCTCATTTGAGACACTTTGTTTTGTGCATCTTTACAACAGCATGTTTACTTCATGCCCACAAAACTTTTCATGTGTTTCAAAGTCCCAAATAGTAAAGCATTTAAGGTCTTATCAGACTCCCCACAGCAAAATAATTTCAAATCCATACCTGATTACAGAAATCAATTATCAATGGGTTGTATCAATTACATATCAATTTGGGGCAGAAAATTTCAGTTGCCTAATGTTTCCCCTGAAATGTAGAGTTTATACATAAACCAAAAAAAAAAAAAAATTGTGTTACAAAAACAGAAAATAGAAAACCAATTGCTGATTAGCAACATGTGAATTTACTAAGTCACAGACTGTATGATTTCAAAGTTTAGCTATCATCTAACCTATATCATGACCCTGAAACACAAGGTCATTTGAAACACTTAGAATTCTGGAGGCAGTGAGTCCCCAGCAAAATTTTAAGCTTAAATTGCCCCTCCTTCTTACAGCTTTTCCCAACAAACACTTCCTTCATCATAGCTACTTCTTCAAAGTTGTAGCAAGTAAAATTCCTCAACAACAGGAAAAATAGGAAAACTGAGCTGATTCAGATGAATGACAAGCAATAAGTCTCTCTCGCCATTTTTAAGTTATGATAGCATAAGTATAATAATTAACATCAATAAATAAAACTAACTTTACATAGCAGACCCTTGGAAAATGCTTCCATTAAACAGTGGAAAAATAGTGACAATAAATAACAAGTTTTTGAGGGTATTTTTTTTTTTGGTGGGGGGATAGTTGTTTTTAGAGAGGGAGGGAGAAAAAGAGAAGTTGAGATAGCTTGCTTTTTTAAAAATAATATCAAGCATTTTGATATGTGAAAAACTCCAGACTTGGCAGTAATTTTTACATACCACATCAATATGAAGTGTCTTGATAGTGATTATCATTTGTCAGTTTTAGAAGTTGTTTTTGAAGATTTGATTTATTTCAGAGAGCACACGCAGGGAGAGCAGCAGAGAGAGAGGGAGAAGACCAACCCCCTCACTCTTCACCTTCCCACCCCAACCCACCCGCTGCTGAGCAGGAAACCCAGTGCGGGCTTACTCCCAGAACCCTGGGATCACGACCTCAGCCAAAGGCAGACGCTTAACCAACTGAGCCACCCAGGTGCCCCCAGACAGAGTTCTTGAGATTGGGTTTAATCCTTTGTACAGTAAGGTGGAACAGCCATTGAACTTAAAATCCAAGAAACAAATACCATAAAGACAGATTTCTATTTAAGCTCTGATGAAGCTTTAAAAAGGGAAGGAGGTGCTCGTTATTCTGTCTAGTTGGAATTTTATTCAGTTGTGCCAGCTGAGTCTAGTAAAGGGGTTAGAAGAAGGGAAGGAGATAACAGCAATGGGATGTTGTTCTGGGCAGAGAAAGCAGCATGTAACTTCACACTGGCAACAGCAAGACAGGCTAACAAAGGGACAGAAGATGTACTTGACAAGAGTATAGAGAGTTAGCAGATGAGTAGGAGGAGATGGCATATGAGACGTAGGCTGGGGTGCTAGGAAAGAGCCTTGGTGGTAAAGATGAATAGCTTGAACTTAATGCAAAATACAATAAGGGCCTAGTGAGACAAGTCCAGAAGACCACAATAACAGCTACAATACAACATTTCAACTTATCTAAAGGCAGATTTTTAAACAAGGAATTTTTTTTAATATTTTTTTTATTTATTTATTTATGATAGTCACACAGAGAGAGAGAGAGAGAGAGGCAGAGACACAGGCAGAGGGAGAAGCAGGCTCCATGCACCGGGAGCGTGATGTGGGATTTGATCCCGGGTCTCCAGGATTGTGCCCTGGGCCAAAGGCAAGCACCAAACCACTGCGCCACCCAGGGCTCCCCAGACAAGGAGTTTTGAAAAGGGGAGGTTACAAAAGCCAGGAAAGAAAACAGTCCAAAATTTAGTCCAAGTGTTGTTTTGTTTTTTTTTTTTTTTCTTTTAGACATGAAAGCATAGGGGCACCTGGCTGGCTCAGTCAGATGGGTATGAGACTCGATCTCAGGATTGTGAGTTTGAACTGCACGTTGGGTGTAGAAATTACTTAAACTTTAAAAAAAATAAAATAAACAGGAATTTAGGGTTGCCAGAGTTGTTTGTTGTTTCTGGCGTTTTCATAGTTTGAATAAATAGGAGGAAGTAAACAAAATGAAGCAACTAAACTCAAGTTTAGACATGTAAGAAAGAGTTAGGTGACCAAATCCAAAACAAAGAAAGGTAATAATTAGGCTGAGTAGGATCTTAAGTAAAAATGATAGGGGATAAAAACTTCCTGGCAACTGGTCAGTGATCAATGTTTAGGAAGACAGAGTAAAAAGAAAATAAAGAAAAATGGCAAAGTAAATAATAAAGACAATAATATCCTAAAAGCTTCAAAGAGAAAGAATAAAGCATGATAGTCACAGGAATGAATCATTTAATATAGTAAAACGATTTTCCAAACTACAAGTAAATCTCTTAGGGTTCTTTCTGGTTAAATGCAATTCTAGTTTATTTAAAAAGCTGACTCTTATTTTTTCAGAAGTAAGTTATATTCCTACTGGAAAAAGTTTACTAAAAATTCTCAAGAATTCAGCCATTGTTAAGTAGCCTTTAAGAATTTAAAACAATATTTATTAATGAAGGCCTCATTGTGTACTACACGTTTAAATCCGTTTCTTGTCCAATGTCATTTGAATGCTTAATATCATTTGACCTTAAAGCTAAGAAACTGACATTTTCGCAAATTCACCATTTTGCCACTAGGTGGCGAAAAAACCCAAGTAGTATCTGCTATTAAGGCTAGTACAAAATCCCAAGCACTTAAACCACTAGAATTTCCACCAGGTGTCAACCAAGAGGAGAAAAAAAAAAGACTATTTTTCCCACTCAAATACACAAATTCATAGCTTTAAACAGAATCACCTAAACTCAATTAGAGACAAATGGCTTGCCATTAGCTCTCCAAATAGTTTGCGTATTTATATATAATGCTGAGGCCAAGATCACTGCCTTGTCAAATAAGGCAATTGGCCTTGTCAACTTTCCCCCAAAAGCAAGAAAACAGCAAACAGCAAGACCATTAAATACAGTCAAAAACCTGCTACAGTTTATGAATATATAGTTCCAGATTCTTATATTTTTCCTTCTACATTTCTTAGAAAGTTCTGATTGCAAAAATCTAGAAAAGTTTATGCTTACACTTTGAACCCCAGTGTGATTTTATGAAAACATTGCCATTTGTTACTAAAATGTTCACAATCGAGAGATACATGTACTTGTCTTGAGACTTAGTATGAGAATTACAATGTTGAACCGTCTAAGGCTATTGGGCCTATAAAAATTAACATTATTAGAACTTTACAAAACTAAGCTCTATTCATATACCAAAGCATGCTTTTTAAAAACCAGGTTACAGCCTTCACTAATTTCTAACGAAGATCTTTCTATTATGTCGTGAACGTGATGTCAGCTAAAACACTGTGTCATGCTGCCTCGTAGAAGGTGGTACTTTTTTAGGCTGAACTCTATTTTTAATCCCCTGGACAGAGGAGTTGTAATCATGTCATACACTGCACATCTAGCCGGAGGTGGTGTCTTTAAAAAAAAAAAAAAGTCTCTTCTTCCTTCTAGGAAGTGGTCAGCCTCCCCCCGCCCCCCCCCCCCCGCGTCATCATGCAAACAACTTTGTTGCTTTTCGTTGCTATCTAATTAAGAGATGGAAGACAAAAACAGTTGAGAATGGAAAACCTATTGATTGAAAAACAACAACGACAACCCATTGATGAAATTCTAGTTGCTTCTGCTTCTGGCTCCTTACGGTGTCCTCTCCTCTAAGGTTTCTGTGGCCCCGCCTGAGTTCATTTCCACAACTGCCTACAACGCACTGGTCTTAAAAAAAAAAAAAATCCAAGCCAAGAATGCTCTTGTCTACGGACATTATTTCTTGTCTGGTTTTTATTACATCTTCTTTTGAAATTCGTTAGGTCGTGCTCAGCTCAGCAGCCTGCCTCTTGCCCAACCGGTTTCCTTCCCCCCTTCCCCCATCTGCCTTCACGCATCACTTTTTCCTCCCTCCATCCGAGCAGTGGGCCGAACCCCGCAGTGCCGGGAACGCAGGCTTCGGGCTGTGCACTCGGCAGTTTGTCCTTCCTCGGCTTTGCACACAGCCTCCCGCCCGGCCCCGGCCGCCCCCCCACCCCGAGCCCCACTATCTCAGGATCTATTAGGGTGAGCTCGGTAAGCGGCTTCGGAGCGCACGTCGAGGGTTTACGGTAGCCCGCCTGCCAATGGGAGCCCACGATGGAGAGAAGTCAGGCCCGGCCTCCCGACAGCCCCGGAGCCTCCCTCCCGCAGCCGCGCACCTACTGTACCCGCGAGCGAGCCGGGGACGCGCCGAGAGGGCGGACAGCAGCCGCGGCGTGCGCCTGCGCACTGGGGTTGTTTTTCACAAAGCTGCTCTTAAAGTGAGCTGGCAGGCTCCAGCCGCCCGTCTTTGTAAGGAGACCACTGAGACTAGCGGGATCGTGCAGCGGCGGCGGCTCTGCTGCCCTGACTTTTTAAGAAATCTCAATGAACTATTTGTAAAGAATCACTGATCTTGCCTGCAAGCTTTTTGCACGGCAAAGACATCGATCAGTGTTAGGTGAAGATCACATTTTATATGTGATCTTGACTTTTTTTTTTTTTTTTGGTCTTACATTATATTTTTATAGATTTTTTTTGTTGTTATAAACATGGTGCTGGGAAAGGTGAAGAGTTTGACAATAAGCTTTGACTGTCTTAATGACAGCAACGTCCCTGTGTATTCTAGTGGGGATACAGTCTCAGGAAGGGTGAATTTAGAAGTTACTGGGGAAATCAGAGTAAAATCTCTTAAAATTCATGCAAGAGGGCATGCCAAAGTACGCTGGACCGAATCGAGAAACGCCGGCTCCAATACTGCCTACACGCAGAATTACACTGAAGAAGTAGAATATTTCAACCATAAAGACATCTTAATTGGACACGAAAGAGGTAAGTTTTTATATTATGGAGGACTCATTAGACCGATTTTTTCTTTGGGAAAGTGCCTTTTCAGCTTTTTCTGAATTAATGTAATTCCACTCCGGGCGTAACACATAGCAGCTTGATGAAGATTAGCAAAGTTGGAAGATCTTGGTTCTCCTTGACATTCATCGTGTGTTAAGCCGTAATGCATGCAGGCATCTGCAAAGTGACTGCAAACTGCACTTAACTACCTCTAGACCCGTCTTGGTCGGTGCCATACGCACTTGCAGTACATTTCTACCTTGCTTGTAAATTCTACTTAAATCCCATCCAGTAATTTTACTAATCAGTTTCCAAATCAGTTGCTAAACCCTGCAGTCCCAATATTCCATTTTTCCCCCTTATACTCTGCAACCTCAGGTCTTAGAAACTAAGCTTCAGTGGAGAAATGGAATTACATTTTTAAGTGGGTTAATAGGTGGTTTTCGCTTTTAATATTGACACGCAAAATACTTTAAAGGACTCATCGTTGTTCTTTGATCAAGGATTTCTGTGGCTTATTTTGACATATGGTATCGACACCCCACGTGTTTTTTCCTTATTCTCTCCAAATCCTTCATAAATTTACATCAGGCATTCTCTATTTTAAAGGACAGTAACCTATCATTAGGATAGGTTTCAAATCAGTTTCAGGAACCATCTCGGGTCAGTAATTTTCTTTTCCGAGTAGGATGCCTAACTTTGGAACGTGCATTCAATGAAACCCGTGCCAGTCAAATGGAATTGAAAAGTATTCGGCACATTGGATTTGATTTTTGGTTGGAAAAGGGAGATAAAGGGTTGTCAAGGGGAGAAGGGGTCCTGAGATTTCCAATCTATTGTTTAAATGGTTACATTGTGGAAATATAGGAGACTCTAAGCTTGTTTTTCTAAGTTTCCACCCTTTGTTAGAAGCGGTTCAATCCTGTTTCGGACCAGTTCTGGGGGGTGGTGAGGAGGGGCGCTTGTTCTGCTCTCAGCAGATTGGTTACACGCGTCAGGTGGTGGCGATGACTTAATTCCTAGCCCAAGAAGAATATAATGTTAAAACTGGTTATGTAATTTCATGCTTCTCCTTTTTAATGCAGTATTTAGTTCAAATGGGGCCGATTTTTCAAAAAGTACAGCACACCTTTAACCTTTTTTCTTCTTAAAAACCACGTCCCCGGAGGAAGTGCTAATTGAACTAAGACAAGTGTCCAAATGAAGGATGCTTTTGAGTTATGGCACGTAATGCATTATCATTATTATCACTATTATTAAATACGGAGATGAAATCAGTTCCTTATATAAAGTTGGGTTTTCACAGTTGCACCTTAGCTAACCTGCATCCTGAGATAATTTCCTAGCTCCTCTTTCCAAGCAGGAACACTGATAAGAACTGCAGATGCCGAATGACAGCCTCGGTATCTGTTGGAAAGCAGACGCAGGGGTTTGCGTTTGAACCTTTCTGGACGTTGCAGCTTTTTATAAAATACATAAGAAACAAAGGTTTTGGAGGAGTTGAGGCTTGCAGCCGGGCTAGAAGTAGAGTCACGACTTATGGGGACAAACGCAATTTCATTAGTTAGCTCCGTGCTTCCGTGCTAAAGAAAGCCGGGTACCCCGTACCCCCACGAGATACCCCCCACCCCTCGACCCCCGCAAAGCGTGGACGGGCTCTCTTTAGCTGGAATAGTTTCAATGACTTAAAAGTGGGACCTCTCAAACTAGCCTGGTAACTGAGGCCCCGCCCCGGGCGCCCGGCGATAGGCGGAGCCGCGTTTGTTAGCCTGTTGCTAAGGCGATGCCGCGCGCTGATTGGATTGGGCGCGGGCGGGTGGGGAGAGTGGGCGTGGCTTGGAACCGGCGTGCGCCGGCAGAGTCCCTCCCGAGCGGCCGCCCCCGCCCCCCCCCCCGGGTCCCCGCCGGGTCGCCGCTCGCGCCGGCCTTCCTGGGGGGCTGGGGGGGGGCGGAAGCCTGCGGCCTCGGGGGTCGGCCGAGCCCACGGGGAGAAGCTCGCGGCGGCCTCGCAGGTGCCGCTGGGCCGCTGGGCGTGCCCGGAGCCGGCCAGCCCATCCTGAGGGAACTTGCGCGGCAGGGTTAGCCGGACCCCATTTTCCTGGCTTTTTTTTTTTTTTTTTTTTTTTTTTCGGCTGGAAGATGTCAGGTGGCTTCTGTGAAGGCCCGTTTCCTCTCAGCTAGAACAAAGCGTGTGTGCCCCGAGCAGCCCCCAGGCCGCTACCTCGCTGGGACGTGAGGGGCCAGGATGGGAAGGAAAGCCGGGTGTGTGGCTGTGTGGGTGGGTGGGTGGGGGGCCCTCGGCGAGCGTCCTCCGACCCCCCCCCCCCTTGTGCGGCCCTGCCCTCCCCCCGCCCCGGTTTCCCTCACCGTCACTGGAAAGGTGTCAGGGTGGCCCGAGCCAGATCGAACCGGTCACCGGCTGGGGCGTGGAAAGCGGAAGCGCCGCGCTGCGGCCGCCCCGCCCCCCGGCCCAAGCAGGCTAGGCTGCGCGACCGCGAGCGCGAGCGCCGCGCGACGTATGCCGTATGTATAGCGGGGCGCGCGGGCGGCGGCGGCGGCGGCGGCGCGCGGGCGGGCCGGCTGGGATCTGCTCGCGCCGGTTTAGGCCGGTCCTCTCCTGCTCCGGTCTAGTTCTTGATTGACAGCCCGGCACTTGTTTACCACGGCGCGGCCGCCGCCGCGCGCCTCAATGAGACTGCTGAGCTGGCACAAAAAGGGAGCGAGGAGGGAAGGGAAGGAGAGGGAGGCGAACTTTGGGCGCCTCGGAGGGGAGCGCAGCGAAACGGCCCCCGGCCCGCCGGCCCGCTCCCGAGGCGGGGATTCGGTGAGGGCGTCTGCACGGGGGGCGAGGGAAGCCGTGCTGAGGGGCAAGGGACTCCGCGGGGCTTCTGAAGAGAAGTGGCCGCGCGGGGACGCTTTCCCCGCCGCGTTCCCCTCGGACGTGAGGGGCCTCGCGTCGTGCGCTCTCGGCGCTGCGGGGAAAGTCCGCGGGCGCCGGCCCGGGCGCTCCTGGCCAGGTCGGCCTCCGCGCCGCACTCTCCGTCAGCGAGACGTTCCCTGCACTCGCCAAGGCGGAAATCAGAGTCCTCCGAAGAGTCCGGCATCCCCGCCCACAGGGTCGTGCAATTTATTTATTCTGGAGAAATCTTTAAAAAAAAAAAAAAAAAAACTCGGTCTCCAGAAAATAGGTCTTAAAAAAAAAATGAAAGGTCCTCCTCCTTCCTGGCCATTGGAAACAACCTGGTCAGAATTTGCCTTTTCCAGAATGTTTGGAACAGTGTGGTTTCCCGGTAAAAGCAGGCAGGCCAGGCACCTTTTAGATCTCAAAAGATATATTTTTATCTATGCAAATTTCTAGCGTGTTGCCAGGACAAACTGAAGTGTGATCGTTTTAGATTCAATCAAGAGGGTTTTTTTTGTTTTGTTTTTTTAGCCCTAAAACCGACATTTAAAAATCCGTTTTTGTTTTTGTTTTTTTTTACTTCCAACATTTCGACAAAGTTTTCTGATGGTTGTAGGATTTTGACATTCGTGTCCTCTGTATCAAAACGGACGTTAAAGATCTAGGCGATTTTTCTCTCACATACAGTCATGAATTTTTCTTTTTTCTTTTTTTTTTTTTTTTTTTGGATTTTACTTCTTTATTCATGAGAGATAACAGAGAGGCAGAGACAGGCAGGCTCCACTCAGGGAGCCGGACGTGGGACTCGATGCCGGGTCTCCAGGGTCACGCCCTGGGCCGCAGGCGGCGCTAAACCGCTGAGCCACCCCAGCTGCCCCAGTCATGAATTTTTAAGTCAACCATTGGAGACCAGGATGGCGTCACCTGAGCTCTGACTCCTCTGTTGGACATGAATTCTAGTAGTCACAGGTGCCCCGCAGTGCGGGTCATTCCCTTTAGAAAGCCACCTGTAAGGTAGGCCTACGGGAGGTCTCACAGGGGAGGCAACTGAAGTCTCAGGACTTGTAGTTCGCCCAGAGGGAGCGACCAAAGTCCGAATTCAGACCTCGCGGGCTCCAAAGCCCGTGGCCTCAGAGTACCTTTAACGCGATGCCACCAGGAAGACTGTGTAAAGGTCTAATATCGTCTTTTGTTTTCTTTTCCTGTTTGTTTCAGATGATGATAATTCAGAAGAAGGTTTCAACACTATTCATTCAGGAAGGCATGAATATGCATTCAGCTTCGAGCTTCCACAGACGTAAGTATTATGAGTAACAGGCTTTTTTTTTTTTTTTTTTTTTTTTTTTTTTGGTAGACCTCTGTTCTTTGAAAATTAAAGTCATTCTAAATTTAGATTTTTTTAGTTTAAAAAAAAAACCCTTTTCATTACTGAATATTGCTAGAGGAAAACAATACATTAAAAAAAAAGAAGCTCCTTTTTGATGGAGCCTGGCAAAATTATGGAAAGCAAAGCTCGATTCTTAGTCCTCGGTCTTGAAACCTATGAGGTTTTCAAGACTTGAATAGTATTTCAGGTACTGAGAGTGAATTGGAAGGTGCTCGTCAGATACTAAGCACTTTGTACTTTATCATCAGGTGGCATTAGCGGAAACGTGGAACATATCAAGTCTCTGACTCAATAATTCAAAAAAAAAATTAAGCATTTAATCTGTTCTGCTAAATGCTAACCAATAGCCGTAAGCTGAAAAGATAAAAATAAATATCCTAACGTTAGAAGTGGATGTTCTTTTGATATGAATTCAGTAGCTTCTGTGCAAAGAACTCCTGAAAAAGTCACACAGGTGTACTAAGACCTGGAATTCAAGGGAAACACCCATCAGCTACCTAAATATAAGGCACGGATATAGCATGAAAAAGGAGAGTGGTTTATTCTCAGTAAAAATAGATTGTTACAAGAGATTATACTCTCCTCAGTTTTTTAAATGTCTTTATTAATTCTAGTATTTGAATGGTTATATGTGGATAGAGTTCATAAATGGTGTTTTTCAGAGTATTTATCAAATTACGTGACCTCTTTCTAAATGTATTGCCCTAATCTACTTTTAATAGAAGTACTGCGAGTCTGAATATAATGCTAATATTGGACCTGAGTAGTTTTAAGGTCATTTAATATATATTTTAAAAAATTCTATGTATAAACCAAAGTATCTAAAATAGACTCTGGAAGACTTACATAAATACTGCATTTTCATGCTATACACATTAATGCAAGAGTCTAAAATGCAAAATAAATCTTTAAAAACGCCACTACTTCTCATGCTAATCCAGGTTAGCACTCTACCTTGTAAGTAACTGACTACTGGGCATATTTCTAATGAAATTATGAAACAGAGACTAACTGAAATAAAACCTCCACAATTAATAAAATCTAGGGGAGAGTTGAAAACCAGTTCTGAAGAAAAAGGGGGGGGGGGAGAAAACCAGTTATGATTCTCTGGATACAGATTAATAGAAATGTTTCTTTTTCTTTTTTAGTTCTGTAAGGTTAGACAACACAGCCAAAAAGAGTTCTTAGGACAAGTAACCTAAGAAACGGAAAAGCAGCTTTTTAGAGTTTCAGGAGAGTTTATAAAATGTGAACTTTTTGATATTATAACAACAGTCCCAGGCATTTTCTAGACCTTCTTAATTCCTATAAAAGGAGAGAGAATTCCTAGCCAGTGTGTAGAATATTAGAAATGATGAAACCATTCTTAACTTTGTTTTTAAATTATCGACCTTTCAAGAATTGCTGACTTTCCAAACTTTCATAATTTTGCCGCCAGCATTGAAAGGAGCCTCTTCTTAGTTTAAAGGGATTGTATTCTTCTGGCTTTTTAAAGCAAAATTTCTATAATACTTAAGTGTTAGCTATTGTTTTTTGGAAAACAGAAGGCTTTTTTTCCCCCAATGACTTCTCCCTTTGGAAATTAAAAAAATTCTGTTTGATACCTCATTGATATATGAACAGTGCAATATAGTAACACTTCTATGCTGACCTGTATAATTATTAAAAAGAGGTATAAAATTAATATAATGAACTTTATATTCTGCACAGACCACTTGCTACCTCATTCGAAGGCCGACATGGCAGTGTGCGCTATTGGGTGAAAGCCGAATTGCACAGGCCTTGGCTTCTACCAGTAAAATTAAAGAAGGAATTTACAGTCTTTGAGCATATAGATATCAACACTCCTTCATTACTGGTAAGAATTGACTGAATTCTTCATTCTTTGTTTTTTGGCATATAAATACTAAAGAATAATCACCTAAACTATGCAGTCTGTATAATTTTAAAACCGTGATTTCAAATTCCGTAAATACTAATATATTTTTTAAAATACAGTCAAGAGCACACAAATTAGTGAAGAATATGCTCGTATTTCCTGACAGTATATAATGACTTTAAAAATTTTTTAAAGTCAAAGCAACATATGGTATGAAATAACTCTTACTCTGAAATTAACAGAATAACAAAAAATAGATCTGTTCCCTGGATAATTTTAGTGGAGGCGGAACAGTACTATCAATTATTTTTATCATAAGAAAATGTCACTTACCATGAAAAGATCATACTCTAAAATTTGGACTGCATTGCATATTCCAATATAGGGATAGTTGTCAAATAATGGGGAGATTGTCACTTTCATGAAAAAACCATTACATTTTAAAAGAAATCCTTTTTAATTGCATTTTTTCACAAAATTCAAATTTGACTTTAAAAACTTCATCAAAAAAAAAAAAAAAAAACCTTCATCAGTTTTAAACAAATGATAACATCTTTAGGCAAATAAGAATCCTAAAAATGAGAGTTTTCCTTTTTTCACAAAACTGATTTTTACATTCTCAAAGAAAGATGTTAACATTTGGGATTAGAACCAAGTTGCTTTCCAAGCTGCCTTTTTTTTAAGGCAGTTTAAGTGGAATGTGGAAAGGGTTTTTTTGTTTGTTTGTTTGATTGGTTGGTTTTTAATTACTATATATGTAAATAGTGTGAGCAAAAACTGTGTTTATGGGATGTGTTAAGCCATGTTTTTTGTTTTATTTTTTTTTAACTGGATGGAAATTTGTATAAAACAAAAATAATTGTATAATTCAGAAGCCATTGGTTAGTTTTTTAAAAAGTGTATTTCAATACACTTGGGGGGAAAAAAGCAACACTGCTTTTAATTTTAATTCCCCAAGAATCGAGAGTTTTAATTTAAAACATTCTGTTACTGCTCTAATTTATACATTGACCCTTTTCTCTAAATTTATTTCTTGCAGTCACCCCAAGCAGGCACAAAAGAAAAGACTCTCTGTTGCTGGTTCTGTACCTCAGGCCCAATATCCTTAAGTGCCAAAATCGAAAGGAAGGGCTATACCCCAGGTATGTATGAGATGGATTCCCACAGAAGTGGTCTTTCTTCTCTTAGTTCTTGTGTGTAAATTTATAGTACTTCTACTAAATGCAGATGTAATACAGTATTCTTTGGTAAAATAACTCCGTTTTTTTTTTCATACATGGGAATGTGGTTTCCTTTTTTTTTTTTTTAAAGATTTTATTTATTTATTCATGAGAGACACAGGAGAGAGGCAGAGACCTAGGCAGAGGGAGAAACATGGGACTCGATCCCAGGCCCCAGGATCATGCCCTGAGTCAGAGGCAGATGCTCAACCGCTAAGCCATTCAGGTGTCCTATGTGATGTCCATTTTTAAATAGCTACTAGAAATCAGTAGTTCATTTTACCAATTTAAGTTACTTGCCACTTTGGGGACAGTTTTTCATCCATGTAGTCCATTGAACTTTCAGACTTATCTACATTTGTAGAGGGTTTTTGATTTGTTTAACAGTAGATACATGTTTTTTTTCTCCAGGGGAATCAATTCAGATATTTGCTGAGATTGAGAACTGCTCTTCCCGAATGGTAGTGCCAAAGGCAGCCATTTACCAAACACAGGCCTTCTATGCCAAAGGGAAAATGAAGGAAGTAAAACAGCTGGTGGCTAACTTGCGAGGGGAATCCTTATCATCTGGGAAGACCGATACATGGAATGGAAAATTGCTGAAAATTCCACCAGTTTCTCCCTCTATCCTCGACTGTAGCATCATTCGTGTGGAATATTCACTAATGGTATGTATAGATTTAAGAGTTTTTTCATTATTAAAGTCATGAGGATATCATTCTGTCTTATTCCAGGGTTTGGTTTTTATCTTCCATGTATCATAGATATATACATATGTAAACCTTTAATTTGAATTACCACTATTTTATGTCACATGTAAATGTACTACACAGTACTATACATAGTGGAGGAACTTCTATTGTGGATTATATATATGTATGTATGTATAAAAGAAAGTAAATGAAAAACTAAGGTAACATTAAAATTGGGTTATTGGTTTTTTAAAAAGAAATAATGCTTGGAATTCTAAACCTATCATCTCCTTTCAATGTTTTAGGTATATGTGGATATTCCTGGAGCTATGGATTTATTTCTTAATTTGCCACTTGTCATTGGTACCATTCCTCTACATCCATTTGGTAGCAGAACCTCAAGTGTAAGCAGTCAGTGTAGCATGAATATGAGCTGGCTTGGCTTATCCCTACGTGAAAGACCTGAAGGTAATTCAGTAATGCATGTTTAAGCCTAATCTCGTATGATTATTTTCAAGATTGTAATTTTGCTTCTAGTATTTTATGATTAGTTAAATTTTTGTCTATATCTGCAGAAAGTAGATGTGTCCCTAATGTTAGATTTAAAACATATATCCCCCTAGTTTTAATCACAAAACAATTATTATTTTTACCTTGACATTCCTTTTTAATACCTACTATTCTGTGTATTTTGACATGCATAAGAACATGCTGTTCGAATTGCGTGTATCTTTTTCCTTCAGCACCACCCAGCTATGCAGAAGTGGTAACAGAGGAACAAAGGCGGAACAATCTTGCACCAGTGAGTGCTTGTGATGACTTTGAGAGAGCGCTTCAAGGACCACTGTTTGCATATATCCAGGAGTTTCGGTTCTTGCCTCCACCTCTTTATTCAGAGGTAAGCCCCAGCATCTTGAGTCTGAAATGGGCAGACTCTCCTAGGAAATAGCACTGCAGACTTTAAAAAAAAAAAAAAAAGTTAGGTTTTGATTATCATTGTATTAATAGAAAAACAATCTAGAACAACAGGATTAAACATTTGATTAAGGTGTCAAGATTTAACTAAGTTTCATTCTTAAATTTAATAAGTAGAACTCCTGTAATTGGGGAAATAGGGATAATGCTCTAAACTCAAACTTAACAAAGTGCCAGTTAAAGGAACAATTCATACTTTAAAGCATCAATAGAAGTGGCATTTTGCAAGCATGAACTAATCAAGTAACTAAGAAGTTATCTTTATCATCCTTTTCCAATGTAGTTCTTGCATATAACATTCCCAGTCATAGGGGAAGATAACATATTTGCAAAACATGTTAGACAAACATTTCTACACGGTTTCTTTTTATTCATCTCATATGAATGACCACGAAGCACTTATGTGAGTAGAACATGGCCCTTACGTGGGAGAGGCCTACAGATTGGTGAGAACAAATTTTTTAGAAGCAAGGTATTCCATAATAAAGTGATTAGAATGCACTCAGTTCATTTGAGGAGCAGTTCATTAGGCCTTGGAAATCGAGAAAGTCTTTCTTGAGAAGGAAGCCAAATCTTCAAATAATTAGTCTTCAAAAGATAATATAGTCCAGGCAGGAACAACAGCATGTGCAAAGACAAGGAGGTAGGGGGGAAATGGAGCAATCTCAGGATACTTGAGAATACATCTTTCTTTTTTTTTTTTTTTTTTTTTTTTTTTCCCCCTTTACGATTTTATTTATTTGACAGAGCAAGCGAGCATGAACGGGGAAAGGCAGAGGAGAGGGAGAAGCAGGGAGCCCAATGCAGGGCTGGATCCAAGGACCCCAGGATCATGACCTGAGCTAAAGGCACTTAACCAACTGAGCCACCCAGGCACCCCCAGAATACATCTTAATTAATAAATGTTTTACAGAGCTTTTAAGTTGGCCTTGATACCAATATAATGCCAAATAATTTTGTAAATCACTAGACTCACTCTTCTCTTTTTGGTTATCATAGTTCAGCTATTTAACAATGAATTATTACTCTCAAGACCTAAGTGGGATTGCTTCACTCTAACAAATTGCTTTTTACCTCTTAATATCATGACTTAGAAGAGTCCATTTCAGATGCGATTAGTAGAAGAGTCACTTTATTCATTGATTATAGGATATTTAGAATTTGTTCTTGCAAATTTTTGATTAGACATAATTTTTCTAACCCACTATTCCATTTCACAAAATTTTCCCTTACGTGCTAAAAAGATTTTCCCACTTATTACAGATTTGATTACTACATTTTTATGCTGATGTTTCTGTCTTAAGTTAGTCATTTCTGATTTGATCTGAGGCTTTCAGGTTGTACAACAGGCATTTTAAAAGAATGGCAATCTAAGTATCCACTTGTAAGCAATTTGTGGCAAAATTCTACTACCTTCTTTTAAAGTGAACTAAAAACGATTTAATAAAAACTTTTAGGGATGCCTGGGTGGCTCAGCGGTTAAAGCCTCTGTCTTCAGCTCAGGGCATGATCCTGGAATCCTGGGGTCCCACATTGGGCTCCCTGCATGGACCTGCTTCTGCTCTCTCTCTCTCTCTCTCTCTCTCTCTCTCTCTCTCTGTGTCTCTCATGAATACATAAATAAAATTTTAAAAAAGAAAAAATGTTAAAAAAAAAAAACTTTTAAAACCCTAAATTGGTTCAGAATGTGATTCAGTTAAATAGCCACATAGAACGGAGGAAGTTCTAGATTGTATTAAGGTTTTTTTCTCTTTTAAGTTATTGAAAGTTATTTTGCTTTTTTTCCCTTCAAAAATGTGTTTTACTTAGTTTTGTGAGGCACTTTAAATTATGCCAAATTTAAATGCAAGTAAAATGGGTCTTTTCCAAAAGATGTTTCAGTAAACGAAATGTATTAAAGTCAATTATTTGCCGCCTTGTGCCCATTCTCTTTGTACCAGAGAGGCAGCTGAGATACAGTCACCTTGCTTGAATATATGTGCATATGAAAGTCACACTAGTAACAGAGGAAGGGGGCAGGCTCCTTAGGCATTTCGGATTCAGCCTTGCTATTTCTTGATAGACCTAATTTTCCTAGGCCCTCTCTAGTGTCTCTTACTCACAAATTATTACTTCAAATATTCACCAAGAACATTATTTACACAACTGCATTCTTCCCAAAGCCTAGAAAAAGATGAGTTGACTTTTGTAAGAGGATAAAAGGGATACTTTACAAAGATCATTACTACGAAGATGTGTTCTCCATTGTATTTTAGTCTTAAGTACTACGAAGTGCTGAGTAAAACACCATTCACTGATAAAATTTTTACCATTAGCTTTTGGGAAAGAGAACTATTTGGGCATACCTTATTAATCTAGTAATTAAATCTCAGCCACTTTATAGATACTACGAGTATCCTTTTCTCCCTTACATGCTGTGTATGTTCTGATTAAACTCTTCAGTAGTCCTCAAAATGTTAGTCACTGCTCCATTTTTACTAGACCCTTTCAAATAAGTGTAATTTTTTTTCACTTTTTAGATTGATCCAAATCCTGATCAGTCAGCAGATGATAGACCATCCTGCCCATCTCGTTGAAGGAACACTTGGTTAAATCAAGTTGATGTGGATTCCGAACTGTATCTCTTCCCAGCTGAGGACAGAGAAGTATCTGGGAGACACGTTTTCAGAGGAAGTGGAATTGCTTTTGCCCAGAAAAATGGCAAATACATGAAACAACCAGTGATCATGCTTTAGAAGCCTATAGCAACATTCTGGGACTGCTCCAACATGCTTGAAGATCTAAGCTTTTCTCCTTTAAAACAGGCACATACTAAGAGCAGTCTTCTTAGCCTATGGTCATACGTGTCAAGACACCACGTTGTAAAGAGGGATGATTTCCTTCTTTTGATTTGAAAATTTGCACATGCTCAATGCTTACATTGTGCAGTTCCGATGTCACTACAGCTTTTTTTTTTTCCATTTATGCCAGACTCTTGATACTCTTTAAAAACTTGTTTGTGGTCAGCACAACAAGGAACAAAAGAAAGCTTTGAAAAAACTTTAACATGAAAAAAACGCACTGACTTTTTTTTTTAATTTAATATAGCCTGGACTTTACCTGCGTATGCACATGCTCAGAAATGTCCTACTAGGCTGACCATGTATCACCTCTTCAGCTTGGATCCTATTGTGGATTTATTTACAAACATCAAATGCCTTCAAGCCAATCCTTCTTGCTGTATGTTTTGCAGCCTACTGTAGTAGATACGCAACAGATATGTGGGAAAAAGAGATAAGAGGAGGAAGCTAATAAGAGACTTTGTCAAGATTGTATACCTTCTTGGTTTCTTTTAAGAATTTGTTGCCTTTCTACTATTACAGCAAAGCAGCATTTTGTTACTGACTGCCTAAAATCACTTAATCTCAGGTGAACGCATCACTTGCCAAACTGTTGGAATGCTATTTGTGTTTTGTTGCACTGTTGAGTTATTTTTTTGTTTGTTTGTTTGGTTGGCTTTTTGGAGAGGGAAATTTGGAAAAGGGACATACACAAAAGTGATAACCCACCCACATTCCCTTTTTATCATGACATAAAAGAAGAAACTAGCAGAGCTAAGAATGGAGTTAGAAAGGCAGTATGGCAGGCACCAGCAAAGAGTTAAGGGCTTGTTGCTCTTAAAAATTACTGTTATTTTTATTATTTTAAGAGTATGGAAATTTTCCAGTCACTGGAGAAGAGGAGAAAGTGCATTTATTTTTATACAGAGTTACTTAATTACCTCCAAAACACATATGTTGGAAATCATTTTTGCTGGTGCAGAGTATTTTAATGAGCAGGAATATATATATACACACATACACATAGATCCAAATATATATGTGTATGTGTGTATATATATATTCAGGTTACAATTAGCTTAATTTATACATTTCCTATCCTGCTCAAGCTTCTCAGAGCTTGAAAACCCAGGTTTATTCTAAAAGTGTATAACTTCAAAATTACAAATACTAGAATGTATGCTGGAATGAGAACTGTTTTTATATTTTTGTGGGGTTTTTTTTTATGTGGGTTTTTTTTTAATGAAAGTATTTTTCCATTACCTAAAGAACACTTTGCTAAATATGAGAAACCACTCACTTTGAGTATATATAGATAAGAGCAACCACCTCAGTACATTATAATTAAAGATAATTTACAGTTGGCTCATTACAAATATACCAGCATTCATGATGACACTTAAAAACCATTTTCCAAGGTACCAAGTGTACTGATTGTCTTATTTCAGAAAGAATTCAGCTCTGATATTTTTAATAAATCAGCATCTCTGATGTTGCAACATACGTGTGAAATGGATGTTACATCTATCCTGCCATTTAACCCCACAGTGAATAAAGTGGCTGAAAATAATAGTAACTCTGGCTTGGTGCTTGACCTGGTTAAATACTGTCTTAAAGCTTCATACAAAACAAATAGGCTTTTCCATAAGTGGCCTTTAAGAAAACATGGAAGACAATTCATGTTTGAAAAATGCTGACAGGGTGAAGAAAGCCCAGCGTAAAAATGAATCGCGTTTTAAGTGATTCAATAAAGGGTTTGGGCTCCCGTAGCAAACTAATACTAGATAATAAGGAAATGGGGGTGAAATATTTTTTTATTGTTAAATCATTTTGTGAATGTCCCCCTCAAAAGAAGCTAATGGAATAGTTGGCATAAAGGGCATTTGGTGGTTTTATTTTTGTTTGGGGGGGGACTGTCTGAAAAATCCCTTTTCTTTTCTCTCTTCTTATGTCTAACTGACTAGGGAACAATTGTTGATAGGCATAGCATTGGAATACTTATCACCATATACTCTTATAAATAACACATGAAGCAAGAATGACCAATATTCTGACAATTGGACTGGGTCACAAAATGTGATTAAATTTTAAATATATAAAACTTTATCAAATAAAGTTTTATTTTCCCCATTAAAATATTTCTTTTCTTTCTTATTTAGAGGCATTACTTTACTCTCTTCTAAATATTGGTCAATTCCTGACATAAGATGTGAGGTTCACAGTTGTATTCCAGTATTCAAGATAGATTCCTGATTTTGCAATTAGGAAAAGTAAAACCCAAAACGTTAGCAAAACAAAGTGCAATATTAAATGTTTGCTTTATAGATTATATTCTATGGCTGTTTGTAATTTCTCTTTTTTTCCTGTTTTATTTGGTGCTGAATATGTCCTTGTAGGCTCTGTTTTAAGAAAACAATATGTGGGAAATGATTTAATTTTTCCTATTGCTCTTCCTTGTGGAAAATAAAGTGTTTTGTTTTTTTTCTTTTTTGTAAAATTGTGGAGATTTACTTGAATCTTGATCATGTCAGTAACTCCTCATACATGCAAACACTATTAGAACTACAATTAAATTCTATTTTAAGCCATTCTGGGTAAGACTTACTTCAAGCCACCAAAGAGAACTACTGAAACCTTAAAGGAATTTTTAATACTGATTATCAGTGTTTGACTTAATAATCCATCAAATTATGGATGCTTTTTTAATAAAAGCTGTAAGTCCACTGTATAAATTTCAGTCCTCTATATGATCCAAACTTAACCAGGTAAAGTAGTTTCACTTTCAGGTACCAATTCCTTCTTGCTGTGATGTGTCCCAAGTTTCTATTATTTCAAGAGCACATAAATTTTTATTAACTAATCTTAGAAAAATATTTTTTATAAACTTTAGAACAACTGTACATATTCTTTTTCTGAAGGAATGTGTGGATTTCACAGTGATTTGTAACATCAGAAGTAGTTTTGGACCACATTAAGAAAATAACCATTCCTCAGTGTTTATATACTCCTAGATTAGCTATCAAGTTGTATATGTGCCTTATACTATGATTCTCTCATATTCTCAAATTTGTATACATACATAAGGTGTGACAAATGTTTATACAATATGTTTATAATCAATTTTACAGATATAAGAGCTAGCAATCTACACAATGTCTATACAGTAAGAAATAAAGATGACCAAGGGAAGAACTACAGCATGAGAAGGGGAGATAGAGGTTTTGGGTTCTATAACTAGATGTAGCCTAGAACAAGATGTGTGAATTTTGATGTCTTCAAGGTGGAAAAGATCTCCAAAGTCCCTTTACAACATTGGAAATGAACTACAGTGCTTCTTAATTTGCATTAGAATACTTTTAGACTGAGTTAAGTACATGTTTCAAGTTATATACAATTGATAGTTACCTGGCTCTGTTTCTGCATTGTCATCGATACTTAACAAACTATCACCAGTTAGGATTTACTGAATGACCAAGCTTACTATTTTTCAGGATTTTTTTTTATTGTAACAGGGAGAAACTCAGACTAGCTTAAGTACTAAAACACTAATAACCAGTAATTCCGAGGATGAACTATATTAAATACATTTGAATCCAGAAATCCAAATAATGCTCTGAGGACACTTGTCTCTCATCTCTGTTCACTTACCTTTTTCATATTAGCCTTATTCTTTCATAATAGGCCAAGAAAGATGAGCCCAGCTTCTATAGCTCCAGGAAGAAAAGCCATCTGGACTCTCCAAATCACTTGTTAGGGGAGATTCTGATTGGCCAATATCTGGGTTATGTCTCATGCCACACAGAATGGGTTTCCCAATAGAAATCTGTTTCCAAAAGAAGGGAGAAAAGAGGTTACTATATATTCTTGGTATTTCTAGTGTTGTCCAAACCAGCAGCAATGGATCACTTGAAAAGCGCATTAGAAAAGCAGTATATCAGGGTCTATCCCAGAATACTGACCCAATACCTGTTTACATGATTCCTAGATAATTTGTAAGTACAGTAAAATTTAAGAAGCTCTGTAGCACCAAGGAAAAGTAAGAGATGAAGACACAACAGGCAACTTTGTTTTCATGAGTCTCAGACTGTAAGTGAGCTAAGGATTTGGGAAACTTAGTGAAAACTAGGGACGCCTGGGTGGCTCAGCTGTGCCTTCTGCCCAGGGCGTGATCCTGGAGTCCTGGAATTGAGTCCCACATCATGGGACTGCCCTGCATGGAGCCTGCTTGGAGCTGGCTTCTCCTCTGCCTGTGTCTCTGCCTATGTCTCTCATGAATAAATAAATAAAATCTTGTTTAAAAATAAATAAATGAAAAATAATCATGGTGTTTTAAATCTCAAAGCCTGTTTATGGCTTGATATTTTGGGGATACAATTTTGTAACTACTATAATGAAGGGTGGCAATTATTATATTAACAACCAGCATTTCTCAAAACATCCATGACTAAATGATGAAATATTTTCTTTTTATTTCTTGATTTCAAAATCAATAGGAGATGCATTTTTCAATTCATGAGAGAAAAATTTATTGATATAAAATTTTTTGAAAAAAAATGAAAAAAAAATTTTGACTTTTGAGGAATGTAGTCTGCAATCTTTTTAAGAAAAAAAAATTAGGAAAATAGCCAGGAAATGCAGTAGATACATGAAGATGGAAATCCAATACACGAATATGTCAAATCCAAAACAACCAGTAGTTAAAAATCCAAATGCACAAGCCCAACTGGAAATAGAACCAATATCATTGTCTTTGTTGAATAGCATGAAGTTATAAGGAAAAGAATATATTTTCTCAAACCAGCTTCACAATTACTAACTTGGGTAATTGAAGTCACGATTATTATAGAGCAAAAAAACAAAAACAAAGTTGCTTTAGAATAGATTCTAATACTTTTATGTTAAGATCATATAGCCTAATGTGATTCACGAAAACAAATGCTTATGGCTTGAGGAATTTCTGATGCATTATAGTTAAGTCTAACTGGAAATGGATTTTTGCTACTTCTAAATTCAAGACTTCCATAAATTCTCAACATTAGTTTACAATCTACACAAAATGATTATTACCTCTGGCACTGATAGGTCTCTGGGAACATTAATAAAGTTAAAATAGGGAGTTAAAACATCTTTGCATAATTTAGAGATTTACTAGTTATACAAAACAGTCTTATCAGTAAACAGAAGGATGTGAAAAATTAAAATATATTGTCCTAAGTCTAACAGTGATGATACAACAGATGAAAGTCAAATTATTACACTATTACTTTAGATGACATGAATTTTTGCTATCTGATCCTTACTGAATATAGGAATTTGTACTTATTAGATCATCTTTCTCTAATGATTAATAGCTTAAATAATGATAGAAATGCAAAAACAAATTGCTAGAATAAACAGCCAGTTTCTGCTTTGCTTTTTTTTTTTTAAGGCATCATCAACATTTCTACCTTCAAGTGCAAGACACACTTTTATAATCTACACATCTTGACAGATTTGAATCCCAAAAGGTAGTACTCACAATGTTTAGAACAAGAGGAAAATAACAGGAAACTAAGATACAGCACACACATCACATAAACAGGATGCTGGCAGCCCTTATAAAAAGCGGTCCCAGAACCCACAACAACAAAATCACACATGCATTCCCTTCCCAAACTGGTAATCCCAAAAATGACAAAAGCAGAGGAGAAAATACTCTCTCTCCTTACTATTTCTCCTATTTGGAGAGTCAACTTCAGGAAACCCTTGTGAAGAAACAACCACAGGAGTACACGCTGTGTAGGGAAGCAGTGGACAAATGCCTCCGCTGGCGAACTTGAGCAGCCTGACCAGGAAAAGCCCCATAAATTCCCTCATTACATTGTCCTCTGTTATTAGTTTCCTACTGGCTACCTCAACAAAATACTTCAAACCAGGAGACCTAAAACAACTGAAATTTATTCTCTCACGGTTCTGGGGGCTAGAAGTCCAAAATCATGGCAGTGCTATACTCCTGAAGTCTACAGAGGCAGACCTTTCCTTGCCTCTTCTTGCTTATGGTGGTGGCTGCCCATCTTTGGCAGTCCTTGGCTTGCAGACGCACCACTGGAACCTCTGCCCTTTTTTATCTAATGGCCATCTTCTCCTAGGGTCTCTGTCCCTTCACATGGCTTTCTCCTCTGAGTCTCTTCTCGTCTTATACAGACAGAGTCGTGCTGGATTAAGGGTCCACCGTACTACAGCACAAACTTTATATTACCTAATTACATCTGCAATATCCCTGTTCCAAATCAAGTCATATTCTGAGACACTGGGGATTAGAGCTGCAACCTATCTTTTTGGGAGACACAATTCAATCCATAACAACCTTCTTTCCTCCAAAAAACAAAACATGCTAATAATGTAGTACCTATAAGGAAAAGCTATCTATTTAGAGGAAATACATTCAGATATTCTTCACTTTATAGAGCAGATTTAGTCCCAAACTGTAAAATCACTATAGACCAAAGGAAACATTCCCTCCCTGCTACCCCTTTTTGTCCTGCTGGGTTACTGTACTCATCTAAGAGATAAGAAATCTAAATTCTGGTCCACAGACACTAAGTGGCTGAATGAACTGAACAAATCATCTGACTTTTCTGATGTTGCATTTCCTGCTTCTTAATCTATGAAATTTCTTGGGGCACCTGGCTGGCTCAGTCAGTGAGACATGTGACTCTTGACCTCAGGGGTGTGAGTTCAAGCCCCATGTTGGGTGTACTTAAAAAATAAAAACTTAAAAAAAATGAAATTCCTCTTCCAGCAATACCTTTCCATTCAGAATACCTGATATAGTTGAATTAAAATATCATAACCTTGTACTCAGGTTGTGGACTTGAAGATTTTATATTACTGTAAAATTTATTATTTCCCTATACTTACACCAATACTACAACCTAAAACTTACACAACTAAATTTCACTCTATAAAATAGTATATGGTACTATGTAGGCCACTACTTTGTTTGAAACAGTAAAAGCTAGCCACGATTCATCCAATAACCATGGGGTTTTAGAAAGCACATTGTGTCAGGAATCAAGAATCCTGCTCCCAGGCTTCCTCTAGCTAGTTGGTCCCAATGTAACCACCAGTGAACTCTCTGGGCCTTGGTTTCTTCATTCTTCATCAGGTAAAAAGAGACTTTCCCATGACTTCTGCGATTTCTTCTAGCCAAATAGTCAACCCATCTACCTGTTATGCAACAGGGATGAAATTCAGGTGAGACCTTGCTTTCAGAATGCCACATAATCAATCTTTAGGCATGCCTTGGAGATCTTGCAGGTTCGGTTCCAGACCATTTCAATAAGGTGAATATTGCAATAAAGCTAGTCAAATAAGTGTTTTTGTTGTTTTTATTTTTATTCATTCATTCATTCATTCATGAGAGAGAGAGAGAGAGAGAGGCAGAGACACAGGCAGAGGGAGAAGCAGGCTCCATGCCGGGAGCCTGATGCGGGACTCAATCCCGGGACCCCAGGATCACACCTTGGGCCAAAGGCAGGTGCTAAACCATTGAGCCATCCAGGGACCCCCAAATAAATGTTTTTGTATCCCAGAACATTTAAAAATTATGTTTACACTATAATGTACTCTATTAAGTGTGTAATAGCATTGTGTCTAAAAAAAAATGTGTATACCTTTTTTGTTTATAAGATTTATTTATTTATTTATTTATTTATTTATTTATTTATTTGAGAGAGAGAGAGAAAGCATGAGTGAGGGGAGGAGCAGAGGGAGAAGGAGGGAGAATTTTAAGCAGGCTCCATGCCAAGCACAGAGCCCAACGTGGGGCTCGATCTCATGACCCTGAGATCATGACCAGAGCCAAAATCAAAGTCAGAGACACAACTGACTGAGCCACCCAGGTACCCCAACAATGTGTATACCTTTTTAAAAAAAGATTTTATTTATTTATTCATGAGAAACACACACAGAGAGAGAGAGAGAGAGAGAGAGAGAGAGAGAGGCAGAGACACACACAGGCAGAGGGAGAAGCAGTCTCCATGCAAGGAACTCGATGTGGGACTGGATCCCAGGATCCCGGGATCACGCCCTGAGCCAAAGGCAGACGCTCAACCACTGAGCCACCCAGGCGTCCCAACAATGTGTATACCTTAATGAAACAATACTTTATGGCCAAAAAAGGCTAACCATCATGAGAGCTTTCAGCAAGTTATAATCTTTTTGCTGGTGGAGGGTTAATGGCTGCTGACTGATCAGGGTGCTGGTTGCTGAGGATTGGGGTGATTGTAATCATTTCTTTTTTGTTTTATGTAAACTCTGTGTCCAAAGTGGATCTCATGACCCTGAGATCAAGAGTCACGTGCTCTACCAACTGAGCAGCCAGGCAGGAACCCTTTCTTGTGGTAATTTCTTAAAATAAGACAACAATGAATTTTTCCACATTAACTGACTCTTCCTTTCACGAATGATTTCTTTGTAGCATGTGAAGCTGTTTGATAGCATTTTACCTATGGTAGAACTATCGAAATTGAAATCAATCCTCTCAAACCCTGCTGCTGCTTTATTAACTAAGTTTATGTAAAATTCTAAATCTCTTATTGTCATTTCAACAGTCTTCATAACCTCTTCACCAGGAGTAGATTCCCTCCCTAGAAACCACTTTGCTCATCCATAAGAAGCAGCTCTTCATCTGTTCAAATTTTATCACGATGTTCTAGCAATTGAGCCAATTATCAAGATTGTTCTAGCAATCTTTAGGCTCCACTTCTAATTCTAGTTTTCTTGCTCTTTCTACCACATCTGCACTTACTTCCTCCACTGAAGTTAAACTCCTCAATGTCATCCATGAGGCCTGGAATCACTTCTTCCAAACTCCTTTTCATATTGATAGTTTTACCTCTTCTCATGAATCACAAATTTTCTTAATGGCATCTAACATGATGAATTCTTTCCAGACAGTTTTCAACTGACTGCCCAGATCCATCAGAGGAATCACTATATCCATGGCAGCTTTGGTTTTACAAAATATATTTCTTAAATAATTAACACTTGAAAGTTGGGGTGTCTGATTCAATCATCAAGCAAGAGAATCTTGATGTTGGGGTTGTTAAGTTCGAGCCCCATGTTGGGTGTAGAGATTATTTAAAAATAAAATCTGTTTTAAAAAATGCATACATATATACACATTTGAAAGTCAAAATTCCTCCTTAATCCCTGGGCTGCAGAGTGGATATAATATTAGCAGGCATGAGAACAAAATTCTTCTCATTGTCCATCTTCATCAGAACTCTTGGGTGACCAGGCACATTGTCAATGAGCAGTGGTATTTTGTGGAACGCTTCATGAATTTGCGTGTCATCCTCACGCAGGGGCCATGCTAATCTTCTCTGTATCGTCCCAATTTTAGTACACGTGCTGCTGAAGCAAGCACAGCAGTGATATTTTGAAAGGAATCTTTTTTTTTTTTTTCCTGAGCAGTAGATGTCAACAGTGGGCATAAAATATTCAGCAAACCATGTTGTAAACATATTGTGCTGTCATCTAGGCTCTGTTGCTCCATTTATGGAGCACGGGCTGAGTAGATTTAGCATAACTCCTCGGGGCCCTAGGATTTTTAGAATGGTAAATGAGCATTGGTGTCAACTAAGTCACCAGTTGTATTAGCCCCTAATGAGAGAGTCAGCCTATCCTGTGTAGCTTTGAAGCAAGACATTGACTTCTCCTCTCCAGCTATGAAAGTCCTAGATGGCATCTTCTTCCAGTATAAAGCTGTTTCATCGACACTGAAAATCTGTTGGTTCAGTGTAGGCACTTTCATGAATTATCTTAGCTAAACCTTCGAAATAACTTGCTGCCACTTCTCCATCAGGCACCCACTGCTTCACCTTGCACTGTTATTGTTATAGAGATGGCTTATTTCCTTAAATCTCATGTACCAAGCTCTGCTAGCCTCAGACTTTTCTTCTGCAGTGTCCTCACTTTTCTCAGCCTTCATACAACTGAAGAGAGAAGAGCCTTGCTCTGGATTCGGCTTTGACTTAAGGGAATGTCATGGCTAGTTTGGTCTTATAGTCAACCATTAAAATTTTCTCCATATCAGCAATAGGCTATTTAACTTTCTTATCAATCACATTGTTCACTGGAGTGGCATTTTTCATTTCCTTTAAGAACCTTTCCTTTGCATTCATAACTTGGCTATTTAGCACAAGCAGCCTATCTTTTGGCCTATCTCAGCTTTTGACGTGTCTTTCTCACTAAGCTTATTTATTTCCAGCTTTTGATTTAAAGTGATTTAAACATGTGACTCTTCCTTTCCCTTGAACACTAAGAGGCCATCAGAGGGTTATTAATTGGCCTCATTTCAATATTGTTGTGTCTCAGGGAAGAGAGAGGCAGGAGAGATAGAGAGAGAGAGATGGGGTATAACCCATCAGGAGACACACACATTTGTCACTTATGTTCATGGTCTTCCAGGGGTGTGGTTCACACTGTCCCAAAACAATTTTAATAGCAACATCGAAAGTCACTGATCAGAGATCACCATAACAAATTCAATAAATAATGAAAAAGTTTCAAATATTGGGAGACTTACCAAAATGTGACACAGGGACACAGAGTAAGCAAATGCTGTTGGAAAAAAGGCCCCCAAAGATTTGCTCAACACAAGCTTGCCACCAGCCTTCAATCTGCAAAAAAACAAAGTATTCACAAAGTGCAATAAAGCACAGTGCAATAAAATGAGGTGTGCCTATATGCAATTTGGGATTGGTTTGGTTATTTAGACAAAAGTCTCTTTCTTGTTTAAGGTAATTAGATTCTTCCCAATTCTAACATGAAGATATGTATTTTTACCTATAGCATTGAGCAATTTCAGCATATACTCCTAATGCTAAGATATAGACCCAAAACATTTCAGGACAGGACTAGTAAATAAGGAATGTATTTGGTTTTCTAAAACTCACGACAACAAAAATTAATTCATAGAGTAGTTGAGCCTCAGTTGGTTTACGAGTCAGAAGAGAGTAAGACTTCTGAAAAGATCTGGCTGTTATTCAGGAACAGCTGCAAAGTCACCTGCCTGCTTTTGTGGGAAAGATACCAGTGATTCTGGCTTACATAAACGGAGGGAGGAAGATGATAGGCAAGTAGAAATGTTCCTTTGAAAGGAAGTTGAATATTTCTCTGTTCACCTTAATGTTGTTTACTTCAAAGATAATCTCCAATTTAGTGTTAACACTAGATTCTCTCAAGAGTAAAAAGTGAACCTGGGATATCTCTATTTGGGATAACGCTACTAAAGTACACAATAGAAAACCCTGGAGAAAAACAGTATAAAGTTCGGGCTACAATCCCCTCTTATTACACAGTGAAATTTCCTTCCAAAATACCCTCAGCTCAGTTCTAATGGAATACAACATAATAGAGTTTTGTTACCTTAGGGTATTATCTACACCATTCTATGCTTCTTTGACAGTTAGCTTTCTTGATTCAATAAAGGAGAAGAAAATTGCTCCAATTTAAGGAAAATCTATTAACTTGTTTGGTTCTCTAAGGTACTATTCTTCAGTACGTTGAAGCACTAGCTAACAAAATAGCATCATAGAAATCAAAAAGCTCTGACCAGGTAGAGCTTGGAGTATATATTGCTAAATTAGGGGAAAGACTGTATGTCTGTATGCCTTAACCCTCTTCCTCAAAGTCCACGTGGAGTGATTTGTGAAGTAGAGAAATGACACACGTGTATTTTGCTTTGGCCTGTCATATAAAATACTGTCCTACGAAGCCCCTACAATACGCCAGGTACTGGGCAAGGTCTCTTGATGTACATCTGCCTTGTTTATCCTTATAGCCAATTTCAAAGACAGTGGTTACACTTATGTTTTAGTTGCGGAAACTGTTTTCAAGAAGGGTTGAGCAGCTGTCTCAAATCACACACCTGTCAAAATGAAAGCCTAATGATTCACATCCAAGATTGTCTGGATTTAAAGTCCTAGAATTTTATTATAACACTACAGATATTATTAATTAACTCCTTATCTGAATCAAGGCTTTGTCATCAGAAAGCCACAAGGTAGCATAAAATTCATTTATTCACACCAGGACTCCAGAAGAACTAGACAGTAGAATGGCAAATACTGCTAGGAGATGAGAAGAGGTTGGAGGATCTAAAATATTGGGTTCAGTTGTGAGCAGCTCTGAGCATCAAGGGAGGAGTAGGAAATTCAAAGGCAGACCACTAACTACACCTTGTCTTCCCAGAAGCAGACTGGACCATCAGCAGCAGCTGCTGGTACAAAGAGAAAGGTCAATGAGCGCAGAACTGCCAAGGGAAGGCTGAGACAGGCCCAGGAGAGAGGACCTGGTTCCAAAGGGAAAACTAGGTCACAGCATAATACTTTTCCAGGATCCCCGCCCACTGGGAATGCCTTAGTGAATGTACCTGGACGAGTATGACAGTCAGATGACTCCTCTGAAAACTGAGCTGATTAACCCCTTCATGTGATGGGAGAAACATTTTAGCTCATCAACTCTTCAGTGTATAAGTAATAATTAATGGTCAAAACAATCAGTTAAATGGAAGTGGGAAAGCTGCTCAACCTGAAAACATCTCTGATGAATGATAGGCACTCTGGACTTTAAACTTCTAACATTCATCCATTCAGTCACCAAACTGACCAACAAATGTTCATTTTACAAAACACTAAGTGCTGTGTATACCCTGAGAAAATCAGAACTAAATCCATTAAATTTTCAATAGTCATACACCACCACACCGTGTGCTGTTGCTAGATCCTTAGGAGTCATGATGATTATTCACTCTTTTCTTTCCATACATCTCTCTACAATCTCTTTAAATATTTTCTCAAAGAGATGTTTCATTTCCTTAGCCTCAATTATCAACCCTATGATAATGATTCAAATACCTATTATCTCCAGTCCTACTTCTTCTCATCTCCTTGCCCTTATTCTCAAAGATAACACATATTTTATTTAGCAAATTCTCCAGTTTCTAAAAACTGTTATTTCTAAAATGAATTTATCTTTCCCCATGTACCTAACACCACCCCCATACGTTCTTTCACCCTTGGAATTTCTGATCTATGTTAAAAGAGCCACTCTCCTCACCCTTTCTCTCCATGTCTCAGTTATGAAGTCCTCTCTATGCCAGTCAGTTAGCAAGTTTTCTCAGTCTTTTCTGTAAGACCTCTCTGGTACCTGGCCCTTTTCCTCCATTCCCATTACTACCCTCCTGGTCTGGGTTCTTATCCTGTCATTTCTTACTTCCTTTCACCAGTTCCAAAATCCTAGCTTAAGCCTCAACTCTTCCATAAGGCTTTTGGACCATTTCAATCTTCATTGATCCCTGCCACTCTGAAGTTCCTACAGCATTTATTCTACCTCACAGCATTTGTTCTAGTTTATGATTGCCTCCTCAGTGAGTATGTCATCCCATCCCACCACACTTCCAACCATCACAATGCCTGGTCCAGCCTGAGTACAGAGCAGATGCTCAAAAAATACTTGAGTAATGATTAACATGTGGGCACTGCTATAAACTGAATCTGGCCCCCCTCTAATTCATATGGTGAAGCCCTAATGCCCAACCTAACTATCTGAAGACAAGATCTTTAAAAATGAATTTAGGGTAAATGAAGTCAAAATGGCGATGCCCTAATCTGGTAGGACTATGGCCTTAGAAGAAGCCGATGACAGATTTCTCCTTCTGTCTTTCTCTCTCTCTCTCTGCCACATGAGGACACGGCAAAAAGGTGGCCATCTGGAAGCCAGAAAGAGAGCTCTCACCAGAGCCCAACCACACTGGCATCCTGATCTTGGACTTGCCAACCCCCAGATTTGTGAGAAAATAAATATCTATCTTTCAAGCCTCCTAGTCTACAGTATTTCACTATGGCAGCCTGTGGGTGTAACCAGTACTTAATCCTTTTATGATTGAGGTTTCATCCTCGCGAAAGCAAAGAACTACCATACAAAAAGAAGGGCTACCTGTGAGGTACCAACTGAGAGGATGATCATAATTAATGAAGCTTCTAAAGAAAGTGTCTCTGGTCAGCTTCCTATCCTTACACCATCCATTCAGCCATGAAGTATGGATGAGCTAAGACAGAGAAGCCTTGGTTAGCTCTGTCTTATGTTGTCTTTCTTAGAAGCAGAACAGAAGAAATCTAAAAACCACAGAAGACAAGCAACAGGAGGTCCAAAGCCATATATTTTTGTTATAATTGAGATAATATACTTTTGATAAATTCTGTTGCTGGTGCAGAGCCTAATCTTTTTTAAATCATTCTCAGTAGGAAAGTCCAAAGAAGATCTAATGATCACAGATTAAGCTCTCTGAAGAAAAATTTTAAATCAGGATAATATAGAGCAGGGCAGGGATCATAAAATTGAATGCTTTCAGGGACCAGGCAGGTACTACATAGGAGCAGGCTGTGTGCCCGGGGACTGGAGCGGATTGAGGATCCGTGCTCTGTCCAAAGTGTACCGACAGTACTCAGCTCCAGCTGACTGCTGCCTTGGAGAAAATTAGCTTTGTGTTGTCAGATTTTCCAGTTTTTTCAAGAGAAACTAGAAATGTGTGTATATACAGTAGGTGTGTAAAATCAGCTAATTAGAAAAAAAAAATCACCGTTCAGTCCAAAAAAAGGAAAGAAAAAAGAAAGTCAGTGAGCTATTTCTCTGAGTTATTCCATAGAGAAGTCAACTTAAAGGAACCTGAGGAAGGCAGCCTGGGTGGCTCAGCGGTTTAGCGCCACCTTCGGTCCAGGGCGTGATCCTGGAGTCCCAAGATGGGGTCCCACATCAGGCTCCCTGCATGGAGCCTGCTTCTCCATCCCTCTGTGTCTCTATGAATAAATAAATAAAATCTTAAAAAAAAAAAAAAAAGGGAACTTGAGGAGCAGATCACTTGAGCATCTTTTTCAAACTACATTCACTTCTCCTCTCCTCCTCACACCTGAGGGCACATGTAATTAGGCAGAGAACAGCCAGTATTGGAACAGGGCTTCTTTACCTTCAAGGAGCATAGAAGAAAAACCTAGGTATCTTGTTACAATGCAGATTCCCAAACAGCAGGTCCTGGGGTGGAGTCTGAGTTTACATTTTGAATTGGCTCCCAGGTGTTGTGATGCTGTTTGTTCACTCTTTGAGTAGCAAGACTTTACAGTAGATTTTTCTAGCTTTTTCTGACCACGACCTAAAATTAAAAAAAAAAAAAATTACTTGACAACCTAGAACAAATACCTAAAATAAACATGTAATTGAAAGGGAAACAAGAGTCATTATAAGGGGTACAGCTGGTATTTTTTTTATCTGATTCCAATGTTTTATTTTATCCTATTGCATTGTATTTTATCGCTTTAAATGCTGCTTGTGACTCATTAAATAGATTTTATAACCCACTAACAGGCTATGACATAAATTTGAGAAACGCTTCTATTTCATTTTTATTCAAACCCCTTCCTATACATTTTTTAAATGTATCTTTCCTTCTCTTCAAAGACCAGAATAAGAAGACAAAAATCTGTAAAGGCTGCTTAAGGAATGTAGGTCAGCACAATGATAGTAGGAGGTAACAGAGGTTGAACACTTACTATTTACCAGGAGTATGGTTAAGCCCATGTGCTCCAGGACCACACTGCATAGCCACCTACAAGCTGCAAAATCTTAGGCACGTTACTTAACCACTCTGTGCAGAGTTTCCACATATGTAAAAAGGAGATCACAATTACACAAATATCTCATGAAGCTTTTGTGATGATTACTGTATATTGACAGCTCTACCCAGCAGGTATCAGAGAAGCATTTGCCAATGCCATCCTTATTACTAAGTACTTCACAGAAGTTCTTTCACTACAAAAAAAAAGTTCTATCACTTAGTTTTCCAGTAATCCTAAGGAATAGCAGAACAGAACTGTTAGGTGGGCCAGTTTACAGCCATTCCCACCTATTTCATTGTTGACCGAATTCCCACTTGCTCAGGGCATCCATCCCTCTCAGGTGACTAAGGAGTGAATCCTAGTCAGTAAGGCGATCACAATAAACCCTCTCCACATGCCAGAGACGGGTTAAAAAAGATCATGTGAATGAAGTCTGCCAATGAACCACAAGGCAACCAGGAAATATTTCCTCTCCCTTAAAAGAAAACAGAAGGAAAAAACATTGTATCTTCTTCCACTGAATGTTGTTATGTGTAGATGTGAGGCCAGAAATGGCAGCAATGCATTCAGTGACCATGATGGTAGCCTGTAGAGAACAAAGTGAAAGGGATGCTCCTGTTTACACGTGAGCATGGTTACCATCCCCATTATGGAAGAGGAAGGTGAGGGATAAAACAGGTGTAGGAAGTTCTCAAAAATCACTCAGCAAATTGTCTATTCGTTTTCCACCATGCTACAACAGCCCATTTTGAAGAACATCATCATTTTTTTAAACACCCTGAAGACAAGACTTGATAGATACGTAAAGCATTTCTAGAATCAGCTGTCCATCTCAAGATCTTTACGGTCAGTTAACATGGTCATTTGCTGGGGGTAGGTCAGCTGTGATCCTGTTAATGTGTACAGCATCGATTTATTTATTTTATGCCATACACTGCCACCTTGTACGTGTTTATTACTTTGTGACTATGCTCTTCTTACTACGTGCCTATAGATTAGTTTCTCTCTAACTAGGCTGTCAATTCCAAAATTATTCTGATAAACAACTTGAAGCCAAGGTGTTATTGACTAATAATAGATTAACACATCCCCGTTTCTAGATTGTCTGTGCTTTTAACAAGCATCTTCCCTAAAAGAATTTAAATACTTTGAATTTCAGAGATTCTAGCGGGGACCTAAGACATAGTAGGGGGGAAAGGTGACCACTTTGATCCCTAAAAATAACACCCCTTAGGGAGCTGCTTGACCTCTGAGTCTTACATTTTCCTTCTAAAACCTAGCAGGAATAATAGACTCCATGGCAATACTCTCCTCTCTTGTTATTCCATTGAACATGGGAATACCTAAATTAAAAAGTACATCATACACAGGCATGATGTTTAAAATATACTAAGTCATTCTACAAAGTCACAATGACCTCTTTGGTTTTTTGAATCAATACTTGGATTCTAAAAAACACACTCTTACTTCACATTTTAATATCTCTGAAACTGGTTAGTATCTTCCTATCTTTGTTGGCTAAGCAGGGATCATGATGCACTTGCCACTGACTATGCACAAACCTGTAGTTATTTCTGGTGGCAGCACAAAAACTCTAAGCACACGTCATTTTTGGACCAGTTGAGTTGTAGCTCTTGTCCAGAAGCCTTCTGATAACACCTTTGGATAAGATGAAAAAAGCAATGGCTTCAAAACTTATAAATAGGGTTAGAATTTTGGGGAGGTGGGGTGGGGATGTATAATAACCATAGTAAAGCTGTCTTTTACAAATGCTGCATTAACATCCAATATCCATAGGCATTGATAAATGTGACTCAAAAGTAAATCTGAAGAGCTGGACTCCAAGGAAAATTTCAGAATACCTTAAATTATTATTTGGTTTCTACTTTTCTTTTTTTATATACAAGAGTAAAGTACTGGCGCACCCGGGTGGTGCAGTCAGTTAAGCAACCAATTCCTGTTTTCAGCTCAGGTCATGATCTCAGGGTCCTAAGATCCAGCCCCTTGTAGAGCTCCTCCATGCTCAGCACAGAGTCTGAGTTTCTCTCTCCCTCTCCCTCTGCCCCTGACCTCCCCACATTGCTCTTTGTCTCTCTAAAATTAAAAAAAAAAAAATTAAAGAGTAAAGTACCACAAAAATTTATATCTAAGTCTAAAAGAACTCTTTCAAATATCAAACATAGGGATGCCTGGATGGCTCAGTGGATGAGAGTCTGTCTGCCTTTGGCTCAGGTCATGATCCCAAGGTCCTAGGATCGAGTCCTACATCAGGTTCCCTGTCGGGAGCCTACTTCTCTCTCTGCCTATGTCTCTGCTTCTCTCTCTGTGTCTCTCATCAATAAATAAATAAAATATTTAATAAAAAAAAAAAACATCAAAAGTAGATCTCGAAGTCATGAGTTCAAGTCCCATGTTAGGGGTAGCGCTTACTTAATTTTTTTTAAAAAGGCTAATTAAAAAAAACACAAATATCAAAAATAAGCAATAATTCTAAGTAATAAAATGAATTATGTCATACTTTAATTGGCATCATTTTTTTAATTTAAGGGTCACATTTATTTTTTCCATGTAAATATCTGCATATTCCATGACCATTTATTAAAAAAAAAAAACTATACAGTATCGAATTACCTTAGTGTCTTTGTAAACAAACAAACAAAAAATCAATTAATGTTTTGAATGTGGGTCTATTTCTGAACTCTTAATCTTGTCCATTGACCTAGATGTCTACAGCTATTTGTTTTTTAGTTTTTATTTTATTTTATTATTATTATTTTAAAATGATTTTATTTATTTATTCATGAAAGACAGAGAGAGAGGCAGAGACACAGGCAGAGGGAGAAGCAGGCTCCATGCAGGGAGCCCAATGTGGGATTTGATCCCAGGTCTCCAGGATCATGCCCTGAGCTGAAGGCATGCGCTAAACCACTGAGCTACCCAGGGTTCCCCTAGTTCTTATTTTTATCACCCAGTGCCTATCATGACAAGTGCACTCCTTAATCCTCATCACCTATTTCACCCATTCCCCCACCTATCATATTTTTCTTCCTTAATGATACCTAAAATAATGGTGCATCGTCAACTCAAAGACATCTTGAAGTGTATGAATATGATGTTATTCACAAAAGAGCTAACAGGGTCAGAAAAGCTAAACAACTTAAACACACACACACACACACACACACACACACACACACACACACACAGAGTTTCCACAGGACTAGAAGACAGGTCTTTTCTATGCACTGCAATATTTTGCCTCTCTTTTGATGAATATCTGGGCATGAACTAGTTTTCTAAGTCTCCTTCTAATCCAAAAATTCCATTCGGAGACAGTATTTGCCACCCATTGACTGTTATGTATATTGTTTCTCTAAGACATAGTGCATATGAAATGGAAAATGACACAGCAGGGGTACTGTTTTCTCTTAATGTAAATCACTGCAAAGGAAGAACTGGATTGTCCAGATTGTAGGCAGGAACTGCGGTCTGTGAGACACAGATTGTATATGTTAGAGAAAAAGCCACATTGAGCACACGTGCTCCGTCTGCTGTGACACGTAGGCTCCATCGGGGCCTATCGGCCCCTGGAGAAAGTTGTGTGCTTTTGCTAGGCTGACGTGCAAAACACACAGTGCAAAATGTTCTGATGATCTGATGATTATGTTTCAGAGTTTAAGTTCAGTGATCAATTGTGTGAAGGAAAGATCAAAATCTTTCAAGATTTTAAAATGTGAAAGTGCCTAAAGGGAATTCTAGTGTGATCCCACAGTGTTTGTTAGCTCAGATACTTACAAGCTCCTGCTGGTCTTGCAAGTAAACATTTCTCTGAAAGAAAAAATATCCTGCAGGAAAAGTTGGAAACAATATTAAGAGCTCCTGGACTGTGTGATGGTGCTGAAGTATTTGGAGTTTAAGAAACGGGCCTAGCAAAAAAAAAAAAAAAAAAAAGAAAGAAAGAAAAGAAATGGTCCTAGCAAAGATTATATTTCATAGTCTACATTCAGAATGCAATGCTTTAAATTAAAAACAATAAATCTTTCTAAACTCCAATTTTCTGCCAATAATGATTTGGAGACTGAAGCACAGATCATTCAACTGAACAGATCTATAAAAGGGAAAGGACAAACAAAATCCAAGAGAATTCTTCTTGCCATGAAGCTTTTGAGAGGAGTCTGCCAAAAAGACAGTTTATGATTATACGAACTTAGAGAAGCAGGGAGGGCTTTAGGAGGCGGGCGCAGGGACAAGGGAAAGCCTGATGTACTACAAAAAGATCCACTCCCAATCAGACCAATGACATTAAAGTCCTTATCCTAATTTGATTTTACCTTCTTTAAAGCAAGTCATGAATTACTTAAACTAATTTAGGGCTAGATTTTTTTTTTTTTTTTTTTTTTTTTTTTTGGTCCACTGTCATTGCCAACAGCTAGTTAAATTTAGAGATTTTTTTTTTTAAGACTTTAGTTTTAAGTAATGTCTATATTCATTGTGGGGCCGGAGCCCACAACTCCAGAACCAATAGTCACACGCTCCACTGACTAAGCCAGGCTAGTGCCCCAAATTTAGAGATTTCTAGTTGGTAATTTACTCAAAATAATATTTTGCCAGTCCTCAATAATAAAGTGTTTAGTGGAATCTCTAATAGCTTTAAACAGGAATTATTTTTTGTGTGAATCTAAAATATTCAGACCCTGTACCAAAATGTCAACTGAAGTTTTTTCATTTCCCTTCCTTCAAATAAAGTAATTTGGTACCTTCCCCCTGATAAGTAAATTTAAAAAAAAAAAAAGATAAAATAAAATAATCCAGGCCCTATGTTCAAGAAGAGGAAAAAATAATCATCAGCCAAAATGCTTCTAAATTATTGTCAGTATTTGTTTGCAATCTGCCTGCTTCCTCTTAAGGAAATGTTATATAAATAATCAGGAGCATATCTCAGTTGTTCTGGGAGATTATGTATGTCAGAGTTAAAAGAAGAAAATCTTGAGAAATATCTTTTTTATAAGGTTGTCAAAAAAGGTTTTCTGGGGGGCACCTGGCTGGCTCAGTAGGTAGAGCACAGTACTCTGGACCTCAGGGTCATGGGGTTGAGCCCCACATTAGGTGTAGAGATTATTTAAAAGTAAAAAAAAAAAAAAAGTCAAGGGATTTTCTTGTATTTTTCTTTCCTATTATGATAGAAGGCTTTTAGAAAACTTAGTTTAAAATAATGACATAGGGCAGCCCGGGTGGTGCAGCGGTTTAGCACCTCCTGCAGCCCAGGGCGTGATCCTGGAGACCCTGGATCTCTGCATGGAGCCTGCTTCTCCCTCTGCCTGTGTCTCTGCCTCTCTGTGTCTCTATGAATAAATAAATAAAATCTTTTATAAAATAATGAATATAAAATTTGATCATGGACAAAACCTTTTCCAAATCAGTTTCCTTTTTTCTTTATTATCCACACAACCTGAAATTTCATTGTAGAATGCTTCCCAAAACATTCAGTTTTGCTCTGCTTTCCATCTCAATTATTTTCAGAGAAGCCAGCCTGGAAATTTTGAACATTCCTCAGACATTTTCAAACAAATTAATATCTGTGTTTCATACAGACCAGTTTTCAACAGGGGTGATTTTGCATCTCCCCTACCCCTGCCAAACTCCAGGTGATATTTGGCAATGTCTGGATACAGTTTGGGTGGTCATAACCTGGGGAGAGGCAGATGTGCTATGGGCACCTAGTGAGTAGAAGTCAGGGAGGCTGCTGGCCATCCTACAATACAGCACAGCCTCTATAACAAAGAATTATCCCATCCAAAATGTTCACAGGGCTGAGGCTGAGCAGCCCTGAAACAGACATATCTTTGTTTCTCTTTATTTAAAGGATGTGACGTGGCACAGGTCCCTTGGGGTGTAATTCAGTGCACAGAGAGAGAAAACAATTTGACACACACCCTATCTGCTAGGTGCACTGCTGGCATTCTAGACTATTCCACCATAAATTCCTGCTTGGACTTCTCCAACAGCCTCCCACTGGCCTCCGGTTTCTATGTCTGCTCCTTCTAGTCCATTCTCTCCTGGAGCAGCCAGAGTGGCTTACTGACAGGTGGTTCCCCTTGATATCGACCACGTTACAGTCAGTATTACCTGAGACCCTGCAGAGTCCACCTTCTGTCTCGCTCTCCTGCCTAAGCCACACTTGCCTTTTAGTAGCTCATTTTGCTCTCAGCCTTCCAGGTTTGCACCCTTTATTCCTTCTTATCTTTCAGGTCTCATCTCAGTTCCAGGAAGCCTTCTTTAATCCACCTGCACCAGATGAGCTCAATCTGCTAGAAACCCTCACAGCTCCCTGTACTTTTTCTCTTGATACTCTTTATAATTTGCAGTATTTGCTTGTGTACATTTTTTTAAAAATATCATCTACCTATGCCAGTTGACCATAATTTGGTGAGTACAGAGTCACTACCTCATTTGCTTGTTGTTACCTGGCCAAGGCCCAGCCCACTACCTGACACAGGAGCTCAATTAATGTCATTGAATGAATAAATCCCAGGTTTTGCTTTCTAGGGTGGTTGGGTGACACAACTGATGAGGTTGGAATAAATGTCTCCTGTGTTTACCAATAGACCAATATAATACTCGCTATGGAAGGGGAAACACTGAGAGACATAGTTTACAAGGCAAAAGTTTAGTTCCAGTTTAAACTGTTTTGCAAGATAGAAGAAGAATACGAGGCTTGGAGACAGAGGTGACTTGGGAGAGAAGAGAACTGTGACCTCAAAAATATAACTAGAAGCAATATGCTCAGGAGACACAGAAATTCTCTCTCCATTGTGGGAATTAACTGCTAGTTTTTAGAAGAGTGACAGTAATGATTTTGAAGTTGTTTCCTGTACTGTAACCCTTTATTGTTAACACGAATTCCAATTCCAATAAAGTCTTTGTGCTCCTGACCTTGTATGAGTGATGCTTTGTGAAATGGGAGTAATCCAGGCTGTGTCCAATGCTAGGAACAGGATGGGGAAAAAGACATCGGAGATGGGCGGAACCTGAGATCTCAAGAGAGAACAGCAAATTGGAAAAGAAGGAAGAGAAATGTAAATAAGCCCCTCAAGGATTACTGAAAATACTGAGATAGATGCTGAGTTTCTTCCTCCATATTTATAAAAGGGGCTTGAGTTGATCTTCTGTCAGTATCAGAGGTCTAGTTGCTCCTGAGCAGGCGACACCAGGACACTGTGTCTGGATTACATAACAATGTGGAATGAAGAAAGACTGGGTTAAACTAGACGATATCTAAGGTCTCTTTTTTGAACATTTCCCCTCTTTATTCTAACGTAATTACAGGCTGCAGCATAAATCTGAGAAAAACTGCCTTCAATGTTAATATCTGAATACGTGTGCATTTCCTCTGGCAGGTCCAAGTATTATTTCTTTTGTTCCTTTAACACTCATCTGACAAACAGGCAAATGAAAATCATACTTAACCTTTATTCTGAAGTTCCCAGAAAGGTTTACAACTTCCTAACTAAAAGTCACCGAGTGACTCATTATGGCAAGAAATGGGAAAAAGAGTTGCAACGTCTTCATATCTAGCATTTAAATAGGACTCTTAGCTAACACACACATTCCAATTTGTTTTTTAAATGCTTTCATGTATGAATTCACTAAGTCTTATCAACTCTACAAGGTAGGTACTATTGTCATCCCCATTTCACAGAACAAATTTGCGACACAGAGAAGTTAAGCAACCTACTCAAAGCCACACAGCTACGAAGTGGTGAGTTAAGATTAGAACCTAGGCAGTCAACCTCTGGAGGCTACACTTAACCAATGCATACTCATGCCTCAATTTGTTTCAGTTCATACTGACTGGCTTTTGAAAGTGGTACAGTGCTAGGTGACACACAGGATGCCACCTCAGTTAATGCCACCTCTGTCCTTCATTTGTTCAATCCGGAGACACATCCTCGAATTCTTTTACATCCCACATCTAATTTATTAGGAAGCTTACCTGGCTCTGCCTTCAGAATATATCCAGATTGCAACTGCTTCTCCTCCTCTTCACTACTACTGACTGCCCTAGTCTACCTAAGTCGCTGGGACCCCCTTGGTAAATTTCTGTGCTGACCTCCCAAATGTTTCCTCTGATTCCAGCCTTGCCCTCTAGTAAGCTACCCCCAACATGACAGCCAGTGATCTCACTTCACTCACTTTACTCTGAGTGATCTCAAAAGTGAGCTCAAATCACTTCTCTGCTCAAACTCAATTAATGGATCCCCATTTAATTCATGGTGAAAGCCAAAATTGTTACGGTGGCGTACGAGGCTCCCTCCAGACTCTCTGGATCTCCTCTCTCATCATGGTGACTTCATCCCCCACGCACCCACCCAACAGATCTGTCTGGCCACACTTCCCTTGATCCTTGCTCTTCCTTTCCTTTTATATTCCACACAGGCTCTCTGCCTTAGGGCTTGTGCCCTGGCCAGTCCCTCTGCCTGGAATTCTACATGGTCACTCGCCTCATTTTCCAAAAGTCTTTACTCAAATGAGAGGTAAAACCCCGTTTAAAATTATAAACAGCCTCTCCCGTCCTGCTGAATCCCATCTCTCTCTCTGAATATTTTCCCATGTAGGAGTTTTCCCACGGGACCTAACACTCTCTAATATAATATATAATTTACTATTTATTTGTTGTACATGCTGTTGGTCTGTCTTCTCCACTGGAATGTAAGCTTACCAGCACTAAATGTACTTTAAATACCATACAGATTTGTTGATGAAACAAATTTGATGATGAGTGAATGAAAAAGTGGCCCTGGTTAGTAACCCCGAGGAATACACGTAGCTCTTTTTTAAAGTCAGGAAGTTGTCCATGGAAGTATGTGAAATGTATTACGATTGGGGACATCAGTTTTTTGGCACGTAGATGCAAGTGTTTAAAATTTTAGGAAGCTAAATTTTCCTTCCCATGAATCACCAACATCAAAACATAAATTGAAAAGCAATGAATATTATGACTTTAACTGTAGAATTCCTCATGCCAGAATAATGCCCACACATCCTTTTTCCAATGGCTTTAGAAACCCCCCAAAAGGAACAAAAACAGTAATATACAGACAAATCTTGTTTTCAGAACTCTTCATCCTCCTGTCTCCTCAGCACATTCTTGATAATCTTCTCCCAGAGAATCATCCCACCAAAGCCTTATATCCTTGGGATAACGCACAGAAGTGCATTCAGGTGAGTGGTAGGAAGGACTCTTCCCGCAGGCATCCCAAGTCCTCTATGCTGGCCATGGACATCATCCGCACCAAAAGTCTGGCTCGGGACAATCTGGATCAGGATTCCTGGGACCTTCACTATTCCTACTCAGTTAGAACCCCTGGGCGTTTGTATTTTAGCTGGTTTCTGGTATGTTTCTTAAATCCCTCTGGTGTTTAAGAACCACTGTCTTACTCTAGACTTTTCCTGATCTTTCTCCCAGGTTCAAATGTGCCCTTCCCAACTCTCACTTCCTTGTGCCTGATTCCCTGCCAAGGCTAATCTTCTGAGAGATGTTTAGGCAATAATTATGGATAATATTTTAATGTAATTCCCAAGAGCCCCTCTCCATAATTGCATTCAAAACCTTTCCACAAAATTGAAAACTCCCTAACTTGGTATCCAATGCCAGAGACTGTCCTCTTGCAGCCTCATCGAGGAAAGGATTTGTGTGACAACCTTTCTCCCACTCAAGGCAATTCTTGTTCTTTAATGAGGTTGAGAGGAAAGGTGCTTCTCTATGTAAGAAATATTTCTTCTTCCCAATGTCTTCTCATTAAGTTATGTACTTTGAAGTAAGAAACATGTTCTTGTACATCCTGTTTATGTTTTATTTGGCCACCTACCAGGTGGATTGAGGCAAAACTAGGAGAGCCTTAGTTAGAGTGGCATAAATTAATTTTGATCTTGATCCTTAAATATTTGCTGGGTTATATCAAATACTGACATAGACAGGTACTTCTGATGTTTATTAGAATAAAGTGATTCTGAGAATTCCAACAGTCTTATTTATATACCATTCCACTAAATCGTAGGTGTTTTTAAAGCAAGGTTCCAACATAAATATAATTAATTCTCATTATTCAGGGTAGTTATGTTCTATAAAGTTGCCATAAACACTGAATTAGTGAACAGTGAAGCATCGCTCCTAGGGAAAATAAAAAGCTAGGTTCCTGCAAGCCTTTGGTCACAATACTTTTGTCAACTGATCAATACATTACTATTTATGTATTTTTCTGTTTAAAGATAACTTATTTAATAATGTCATGGCCACTCACACTATAACTAATGCCTCCTTGATAGATAATACAGAAGACACATCACAGTCTCCTTGCACTTAGGACTAGCACTTCAGTACTATGCTTGGGAGCCATTTTAAACAGTGAAATAAAACAAAAACAAAACAACAACAACAAAAAACAGCACAAAAATGAGGAAAACGTGGCACCAAATAAACCATGAAAAGGGCATTTTATACTATGAGAGCTAAAATAAGAAGACATAAAAAGTCACCTGTTTGACTACAGTTAGAAACATGCTCTTAAGGTAACTCAAATTTTCACATACCCATGTCTGCAAATGACCATGGGAGTGCCATAAGTATTTATTTTAAGATTATAAATAAATTGTAGGAGTAGGCAAATTCAAAAATATGGAATCCACGAATAATAAGAATTGACTGTATTTCAAGAATAAAACTAATAATAATATAGCTGCCAAGGACATTTTTTACTTACCTAGTTCTTAAAACAACCAAAACTTACAGATGAAGAAATTGGGATTTAGTGAGATCATTAATTTTCTCAAGATCACTGCACTCTATCAAAGCAGGATTCAAGAATTCAAGATTTTAATTTAAGACCGCGCAGCTGGCTGGCTCAGTTGGTGGAGCATGCAACTCTTGATCTCAGGGTTGTGAGTTTGAGCCCCACATTGGATGTAGAGATTACTTTAAACATAAGTAAAAATTTAAAAATAATAATAAAACAAAGAAATAATTTAAAAAAAATATTTACTTTAAGACAACTTAAGTATTCCAAGACATGAAACTAAAAAAAAAAACAAAGGAAAGAAAGTGAGGTGCCTGGATGGCTCAGTTGGTTAAATGTCTGCCTTTGGCTCAGGTCATGATCCTAGGGTCCTGGGATAGAGCCCAGAGTAGGCTCCATGCTCAGTGGGGATTTGCTTGAGGATTCTCTCTCTCTTCCTCTCCCTATGCCCCTCTCCCCACTCGCATATGCTCTCTCTAAAATACATAAATCTTTTAAAAATAAATAAATAGGGATGCCTGGGTGGCTCAGCAGTTGAGTGCCTGCCTTCAGCCCAAGGCATGATCCTGGAGACCCAGGATTGAGTCCCACATTGGGCTCCCCACAGGGACTACTTCTCTGCCTATGTCTTTGCCTCTCTCTCTCTCTCTCTCTCTCTCATGAATAAATAAAAAAATTTTTAAAAATCAAATAAAAATAAATAAGTGGGATATGATTTAAGTTTGTATTTGCCAAACTATTCTAAATTAGAGTGGTAACACTTTTCTGAGGTTATTTGAAGGATCATTGTAATCATAGCAGAACATAAGCTTACAATTTAACATTTTTACTGGATCAAAATATCAGATAACATAGAATATTGTTAGTGAAATAGCAAATTAAAAGTCTCACTAATTCTTCTCTGTCACTCCCACAGCACTTTGCACCAATCTGTTGTACCATGTACCACATGGTACCATAATTATATGCTTACATGTCTTACTGTCCCACCACAAGAGGAGTACCTCAATGTCTAGGGTGCCATGTTACTCACTTTTGCACTGTCTAGTATAATGCTTGACTCATAGGAAGTACTCAGTGAAAGCTGAATGACTTTGTAAATGAATGGCTGAATGACTAAATGGGGTTTTTCTATCATTATATATGAGATCTCAAAGAGTGAGAGTGGGTTGATTGTTTCTAATTTGTACTCTGGTCATACATTTAACACATATTTCTCAAGCACTGTTATGTGCCAGCCACTGTATTAGGCAAGAAGTAAAAGTCATATGAAAATTAATATTTTAAAATCTTTAGTGGAGAAGAGGACTCTACCTAAATAAACACATAAATGATTTCAAATAGTAAATAGTGTAATGGGGGTAAAAAACCTAACAAGGTCATGTGGGCCGAGTGACTGGATTGGGGCAAAGGGGCTCCCTGAGTGGGGGACATGTGAACTAAGACCTGAATGGTGGTGAAGAATCTGACATGAGAAAGCAGAGGACCCACTGCCTCAGCCCAGAAGTAACAGGTCTCACCTATGCTTACATTTCATGGCTAGTACTGGACACATGGCCTCAAGTGACTAGAAACAGGCTGCATAGTAATAGAGTCTCCTTCATGCCCAAGAACAAAGGGAAGACAGTGGTGATGGTGAACCAGCAATGTCTACCCAGTGGTTCAGAAGAAAGAGAATGAATAAACAATGACTTTGCAGTCTGAAAATACAATCAATATTTAGTACTTAGTATGGCTTAAAAAATAAGAGGAAAAAATGGTCGTCAGAGAGATCAGCAAGTCATTGCCCATTAAAGGAACCAGAAAGGCTGGTGCATGGCTGGGCCATAATGACGGAAAAGCAGCATGGTAGGACATGAGGAGCAGCTAGAGGATAGAAAGTACAATGTGGGCCAAGCCAGGCAGTATGGATTTTCCTCTAAAAGCATCGGCATGCCTTTCTGAGGTTTGAAAAAGGGGAGACAGGTAACCTGACTTAAATTTTTAAAGTATCTCTTTGGCTGTTGTGTGCAGAATAGATTCCAAGGGGGGAAACATAAAGATGGGAAGAGAGTCAGGAGGTTCTGCACTAGTCCAGATGACAGAGGGTGGTCCCTAGGTCCCTTTGATACCCTGGACAGAGGGTATCAAAGAGGATGAAAGGTAGTTAATGTGAAACAGATAGAACTTTGTGGTAAACTGGATGTTAGCAGGTAGATACAGACAGTACTGGCCACTTGTTTTGCTTTCCATCCTTATTTTCATCCATAAACTTAAAGATGCCAGGATATATGCAATACTATGCTCTCCATTGCAAAAGTTTTATGATTTGGGGACGCCTGAGTGGCTCAGTTGGTTAAGCGTCTGCCTGCACAGATCATGACCCCAGGGTCCTGGGCTTGAAGTCCTGTATCCAGCTCCCTGCTCAGCGGGGGGAGTCTGCTTCTCCCTCTCCCTTTGCCCCTTCCACTGCTCATGCTCTCTCTCAAATCAATAAATAAAATCGTTTTAAAAGTTTTATGAATTGTTTTAAATAAAATAAATGAGACATGATGAGGTAGTGGCAAACAATTTTAAGTTGAAAAGTCAAATAGTTGCTAGTCTTGGCCAAGCCAACTGTTACCTTTAAAAAATACAGCATATTCTTGAGTTTGGATTCTAAAATACACCTTGTGATTCAGAGTACACAAATGCAGAGTATGAGTTTGTATTGAAAGTTATCTAGAAATTAGTTTATGATCATCTCCTAATGGTAGTCCAACTATCAGAGTAGCAATTAAATTTTATAAATCTCTGCATTCATTGTCAATGCCAATTATATGCTACAAATGCAATTTCCTCACTCACTACCATCACTGGTGGCTTTGTAATTACATTTAAAGAGCAACGCTCCCAACCTTATTTTTAGAAATGTTAACTGCAGTCTTCTAGCCTTTTACATTTTGTATAAAAACACAGGTTATTTTTACGTGACGTTTTTTAAATGTTCAAAGCTTTCAGTGAATGGAGATGTAGGCAAAAATGAAACATAAGCATTAGCTATTGAGATATATTGAGGTTTGCATTTGTGTTACATCCTAGGCAAAATGAGGTGCAATAGAACTGGCTATTTGCCATAGGAACCACAAATATACCAGACTAGACTGAAGTAGAGCTATTGAAATATCTATTTTGTTGTGCAATGTGACTGGACATGTGTAATATGCAAATGAATCTGAGTAATGTCTTCCATGAGGTTGAGCACCAGCACAAAGCAATGGTGTGATCACAAGACAATGCTCACAATAAGTGGCTGTTTGCGATATTTTACCTTTTTTTTCATATTTTAAACAAGGACTCCTCCAGTTCTAGATCTATCTATACACATTTTTCTGATACATATTATGCACAATTTGCAGAAACAACTCCAGAAACATAGAGAAGGTCCGAGACTAAATCCAGAGATGTGCTAACCTGTCTTGCTCTTTGCTTTTGTGAGACGTGGCTGATTCTTCAAGTGACAGGAATCATTCCATTAAGGGGACAACATATTACTGCCCTAGTTGCCTGGCTGGTACTGGTGAGACTAGATTGCTTTCACTAAGACTCTCTATGGGAGAAACTCTTTTTTTTTGTGGGGGGGGGGGGGGGCGGTATAGTGAGGATCTAAAGGGATTTACCAAGATAAAAGATACAGTGGAGAGAGAAATAGAATGCCAACAATGAAGAGGAAAAAAATTAGGGAAAGGGGACATTCCAAGTTTGGAGGATTTCTTTTTTCTTTTTGGTTCTTTTGAGAAATGATTTTGCAACTTTGGGGTAAGGGGGATCTTATATCTTCCTCTTTTTTAGATTTGGAATGTGTCTGTCTGTGACGTAAGGACTTACTATAAATGCGTACATCTATTTCTCCTCTTTTTTGTTAAGAAAATTGTCATTAAACGTGCTGCTGCTGCTGCTCCCTTATTTTGCACCAAGTAAATGTTTAAATATTTTAAAATAAACATGTTTCAGCTGACTGCTGGATGAGATTCATTACAGCCAGGAGGAACTCAGTGGAACTGTTCAAGGAGATCTGGTTAATATCCCTATGATTTATCCTTGTGGTGGAAATTGCACTAATATTTACACGAAGGGCATGGTTTGGGGGCAATGGCAAGGCCCGATTGAAGTGGGAATTTGCACAGTCAATGCCCACTAATGAAAATAGCTACAGTTCAGTGCTCTTTCCAAAAGCATAATTAGGCCCTTCAAATGACATGTTATTTTCACATTTTTACTCTTACACTGCAAACTTTTTCTTGCCATCCAGTGTCTGCATTGAGATTATTACTTTGCAAAAATAATTAACCAAAATAATACTAAGCCACTAGGTAACTTCTAAAACATGTATCTTGGTTTTTCTTTTGTAAGCTTTACCAATAGGAAAATCATATTTTCTTGGTATATGTGTGTGTGTGTGTGTGTATGAGTTATCTGTACAGTGTCTGAGTAACATTGTAGAACTGCATTTCTTGGTATTCTAAACACTTGAATGACTTCCACGTGGGTGGAAGAGAAATGACAGACCAAAAATTATACTGAAAATACAGTGGTGCGAAGATCCTTGTGGGTGTCCTCATCTAAAATGATGAGTGATCAGTGGGAAATCTCTGACACTGGTTTCTAGGTTTCTACTTTTTCTTTGTTCTTGCTCTCCCAAGTTCAAACTTCTCTAATTTATTTGGGAAGCAGAACATCCTGGAAGTCAAGCTATTCTTCACATCACATGATAAAATACAGATATATTTATTCCAATCCAAAAAACGGATTTAGTACCAAAAAACTTATGTATTGTATCTACATCTAGATACAGACAACTACATAAATATATAAATATTTATTTTATGTATTTTTCAAGATTATTCAGTGTTGGTGTTGTAAGTCACACTCTCTGGATCTTATATTTATAAATAAAACAAAGCTGCTTCCTGGCTTCCAGTTAGGGCTGTTTCCATCTTTTCCTGTTGGTATTTGTTTGCTACTTATTTGCTTACTTTGGTCCTAACAGATAAGATGCAAATGCTGATGTCTTAAGAAAAATTCGTGAGAGAAGAAAATCCAAAATTTCAAAAAGATTCTGTTTATTTGAAGTTTTTCTGAGAGCTGAGAAAATTCCATTATTTGATTTTAGCAGTGAAGACAGTGATCCAACTCAGAGTTCAGCAATAATGGATCAGAGCATAGCTTGAGAACTGTTCTCCTAATTTTAAGTTGAACACCCACTACAATATCTAATTGCCGCTCAGAAGATAGAAAGTGGGTATTATTATAGGCCACGGTTAACTGGAAGGCAGCTTCCTTTACAAAAAATTCTTCATTGAGCTCTATGTGTCTGGCTCTGGCTGAAGCCCTTTGCACATATTAATATTTTTAGTCTTCAAAACTCTAAGAAGCAAATAATATAATTTGTTCATTTATTGATACTTTTATGCCAGGTACTACTCTATGCCCTGGAGATAGAACATGAACAAAACAAAGTCCCTGCTCTTCTACAGGGGTACAACTCTGTCTACGTTTAAATCTCTATCCACTTTTATGAGTTCTGTGACCTTGGGCAGATTACATAACTTCTCTGTGCTCCAGCCTCTTTATCTGTAAAGTGTAGATGATAACAGTTCCCACTTTAGGAGGTTGATATAAAGTGATATGATATGATACTAATGAGTTAATAGTTATAAAGCTCTTGGAACAGTGCCTGGCAGATAGTCAGCGTTATGTTGTGCATGTTCTTGTCAGGATCATTGTCCTGGTAAAGTGCTTCCTCTTTGTTAGTCACTTTTTTAAACATGCAATTCATACATGTAGTGGTAATAAATGATATGAAGAAGAATGTGGTAAGAGAAATAGACTAAAAACAGATGTGGGGGGTTCATTTTATACAGGTGGATGGAAGAAGCCTCACTGTGACATTTCAACAGATACCCAACAGAGGTGAGACATGCTATCATGGGGACAGCGTAGGGAAGGAGTGGTCTGGGTGCAGGAAAGTGCAGGTACAAAGAACAGAGCCAGGAGTGTGTATCCTGGGTTCAAGAACAGCAGGGAAGCCAACACAATGGAGAAAAAGAGTGTGATGGGAGATGAGGAAAGAAAGAGCAAGAATCATATTGTCACCAGCAAGACCTCTGTGCTCAGGACTAACTATCAATTTTACTTCTTAGAAACTAATGAATTTCTGGAACAGTAAAAGAAACAAACACCACCTGGCCTAGGCAAATTAGAGCTTGACCACCAGGGCGATGCTTGAGAAGCTAAACAATAAAGTGCCTGGCAGTTACCTCAACTTTATTATAATTTTAAGATCCCTGCCCTGGGAGAGGCGTAAGCTTCATTAACATAACATACAGTGCGTGTAGAGGCAGGTTGTCTGAAGTGCACATGCGCAAAACCTCTGCCCGCCTTTTCATTGCAATGACAAAACTCTCCCTCTGAATATTCACCACAAACCCCAAGTAAAAAGAACCCCTTTATCCCTGCTCAGGAAGTCACGGCTTTGGAAACTATTCCCCATGATCTCCTTATTTGCTTCAAATAAAGTTGCCTTTGTGTAACAACTCCATCTAGTGTAGTTCATATCTGCAGCTCACGAAGAAGCAAGCTCCCAGTAGATTCATCGCAGTATCAGGAAGATCCTTGTATGAGAACCTTCTGTTTTAATCAGAGCTGAATAAAGCTATAAGCCTTAGAACAGACCCCCAATAAGTTGTACCCATCCGGCAGCCCAGGTGGCTCAGCGGTTTAGCTCCGCCTTCAGCCCAGGACGTGATCCTGGAGACCTGGGATGGAGTCCCACATCGGGCTCCCTGCATGGAGCCTGCTTCTCCCTCTGCCTCTCTCTCTCATTCTCTCTCTGTGTGTATGTGTCTCTCATGAATAAATAAATAAAATTTTTAAAAAAAAAAAGTTGTACTCATCTTCCTGACCCAGGTTTTAAATAACTAGGTGAAATAGAGCAAGATGTTTTTATCTGTTTTTCTCTTTCTCGTCCTCTCTCATGTATCCTGAGCAGTGGAACAGTATCAGGCATAGAGCATTCTCTCAAAAAATACCTGAGTGACTAAAGGGAGAAATTCTGTTCTAAAGTATAAAATGGAAGCCAACACAACAGCTTTGTTAATGATTGAGGCAGTTGTTAGATGCTGCTTTGGGTTTGTCAACCAAGCACACCTGCTAATATTGAACCCAGTGTTAGGCAGAAGGAAGCAGTAATCACTGCAGTCAATTGGCAGGGCCAAAGCAGCCTGAGAAAGACATGATGGCAGAGAGAAGAGAGAGCCTGCTTTCTGTTGGCTGTCACTCCCAGGGAGTGAAGTGCCATGCCTGGTTTTCTGTCCCACACTTATCAACCGGATAAGTCAATCCATCTTCCCAGGAGCAGAGTATCCAGAGACAGAGAGAAGCTAGGAATGTATTTAGGAATTACTCCCTCCATACGGAAACCCAGAGGAGAAACAGTACTGAGTGAGATAGGCACACATTCCAGGATCTGGAGCAGGGTAGGACGTTCTCTGATTTACATTCTAGTTCTCTGATTTACATTCTATCCGCCCCTCCTCCAGCTCAGTGCTCCGGGGGAAACAAGACTGGATGGTAGGGAGGGCCTCTGAGAGCTCACGTGGGGTGAGGTCTGGACATTTCCCTTTCTTGACTCTGGTAACTACCCAGCTCTGAGACAGCACACTGTTCCCTTTTGACTTCCCTCAAACCTGTCCTTACCTTTGTAACTTGCTCCTTTACTAAACTCTTCAAATTACCTACTTTGGGTATGCCCTCTGTTTCCTGCCTTGGTCCTGATATAGAAATACTGTGGCCTTGGCTGCTTTGTGGGAAAAAGATTATACGGAGGTGCAGAGGTGAAGTGAGAGGAGGAGGAGGAAAGTTTAAAAGCAGACCAGTAGGGAGTGGGTTGTGACAGTTCAGGGAGATGGTGGTAGTGTGCACCCGGGTGCCAACAACAGAGGTAGTGAGAGGTGGCTGGAGTCAGGATTTAATGTGAAGGCAGAGCCAACAGAACTTGCTGATGCACTGGATATGGGACGTAACAGAAAAAAAGTGTCAGAAAAGACTCTTCATTTTACAACTGTGGAACAGAATGGTGCTGTTTAGAGGCCTGACAGGGAGAGAACTGGCTGTGGTGTTTTCAGAGGTGGGAGGATATCCTCTAAGAATTTGCAAGATTGCATTAGCAAGTTTTTTCCTATTGGTATTTTCATCTCAAAACTGTAATTCCTAGAGCCTGTCCTGTGGCCTTCTGTGGCTTCTCCAGTTATCTCTGTTGCAGATTTTTCAGCCATAGGGAATGAATATTAACCCATTTTAATGAAAAAAGCAAACCTGTAATTATGTCAATGCAGCCTTTTTAAGAAAAAGAGAAAGGAAGTATTTTAAACCAAATTGCCAATAGTTGTTGCAATTGCAAAACTCTTGATACCTACTGGTCCACACACTAAAACCCTAAGTTTCTGAGCACTGAATCTTCACACTGGACCCACGGGCCATAGATACTTCTGACAACTAATGTCTTCATATGCTGAGCAAATATTTATAATATATTCAGCAATATATTAATAATAATGTAGGTACACATGTTATGTGTGCATGTGATGAAAATGAAACTGGAAACATATGAACCAAATTGCTAGGACTATACACAACTTTTTATTTTCTCTTTGTACTTGTCCACATTTAGAGTTTTCTAAAAATAATCAGGTATTAGCTTAAGAAACCTTTTCTATTTTGATATTGAATCTTTATACAGGGCTTTACCTGACCATCTGTCTAAAATAGTTATATGTTTGTCCCATCCAGCTTCCACACAAATGCACACACAGACTGCTTTACTTTTCTTCAGAGCGTATATCACAACCTAAAATGATATTATTTGCTTATTGTTCAATTCCATCAATAAAATTTAAGCTGAGAAGTCTTTGCCTACCTCTTTCACTTCCTCAGTACCCAGAGCAGTGTGTGGCACTTAAGACGATGATCGATAAATGTTTGTCAATTCACAGACACACACACACACACACACACACACACACACACATTTATTTAAAGGTATTTTGCAGCAGCGATTGTCATGGTGATTCTAAAAAAATCTACACCACTTGTAGGAGTATAAATTGATATAAAGTTTCTGAAGATATTTTACCACATATTAGAAAAAGAAACCTAAGAGAAATCATGACCTCCATTCAGAAACTCTACTTGTAGGGCTTAACAGGAGATTCAGACAAACATGTATTTATAAAAGTGTCTTTGTAGCATTTATATAACAGAAAAATAAGGAGGCATAGTTAAATATATTATGAAAAACCCATAAAATAATAAATCATTATAGCAATTAAATTGCTATAGACAGAGGTATATCTACTATTATTAAAGTTTAAGACCAGGTAACAAAGTAACATGTTCAGCATAATTCCTTAGACATGGGAAAACTTGGGGAACTCTAGAATATTAATTGTGGTTATTTCTGGATCCGGAGACTGTAGATGTTGCAGTTTCTTCTGCGTGCTTATCTACACATATTTAAATGTCTATAAAAAACTCATGAAATTAAGTGTTGTTTTCATTTTTCAATAGTGTTAAAAATCACAAGCAATCCAAAATGGATTTCCTAAGGACTCAGAACTATAGCATAGCTCCAAGTGGAAAAAGTAAAATTCGCAAATGAACTAGAATCGTAATAATTTCTGAATATTTTCTCTACTTGTTGCCCATTTTTCCCAAGTGGAACAACATGTATCTGGGCTCTTGTAGAGATACCACCGTCTGCCAACAGAAATTATTATTGGGAATAATAATTAGGTTGACAATGAAAACCCTGGAGGGTACACAGGAGCCACAATTCACCGTTATTCTTGAGTACAATCTACAGAGGATGGAACCAAGTGGCGAGGTCCTCTTTCAAATTCAAATGGAATAAATAATAAGCACCACTACCTGTCCTGGACCCACTGACCTAAGCTCTGAGGAAACAGTATATGTGACCACACTGCTCACCAGAGACTATATTTACTGATGAAGCTGAGAAATTTTGCATTGGAAAGCCATTTGGGGTGCGTTCACACATAAGATGGCATTAGAGGTGAAGAGTGGCGTTGTGGACGGTACAGGTTACTTCCTTCTGCGCCGCCAGTTGCAAAAATGGGATCTGAAGGTTGATATCAGTCCTGAAGACATGTAAACACTTCGAGTGCTTAAAAACACAAGTTTAAAATTTTACTTCGTGCTTTTTAGGCAGGACTTTTCACATATTGCATTCAAGGCTCCTGCTGTTTTTGACCCTTGTATCTGACCTATTCTCGGATCCCTACTTGAAAGGTGATTGGCACTTATCAAACAAAAATTCCCGAGAACACTGCTAGTTCAGGACCAATATGCCATTAAATTTTAATAATGGTAACTTCCTGCAATTCTCAGGAAGTGGCCACTAGATAGGATTTCCTCCTAGGCCTCTTTCTTAAAGCTTTGTCCTGGGGCCCTTTATCTGCCAAGGGTGAAAACAAAGAAACAAAGAGCAGCAAGCCAGTGTTAAGGGAAACCAAGAAACAAAGCCTAGTTAGGGGCTGTGGTGCTGGGAGAGCAGGTGTAGGTCAGTTTCTGCAGGACTTAAGCTGCCGGGATATCAAACTCTGGCTTTATCCTGAAGATAATCAGGAGTCCTGGATGGAGAGACAGAATACAAATTTAAATGCAGCCTCTAAATTTCAGAACCCGAATCCATTGATAAGAGTCCATTTTAAAGAAGAATCTTCAGGCTTGGGGCATGAGATCATGCCTGTCAAACAATTTCTGTCCATCTCCAAATTAGTAATGGGTGACTTGGCACCCTGGCTGATGAGCTGGCAAGAAAGGAGCTATCGTGTGTCATACCGGGGACCTCCACAGACACCCAGGGCAATGTGATTTGTCACTTAAAGGAGGAGACAGCCTAAGAGTGCCCCATCCTCTGCCTGCTGAGTCATCCTACTCTGGTAGTTATTTAAACAGAAGCCTCCAGCAGAGGCACGATCAACACTCCACTCAGACAATGGCCAGACCTCCAGAAGTCATGTCTAGCTTAGATTGCAGCAAGTGCAATTTTCACAGTTTCTGTCCTCTTTTCCCAATATTGTCACACTGGGGATCTGACTTCTGGCTCTTTTTCTCCAAACTGGCCTACCCAGCCAGTCCTCCTATGAGACTTGGGCCCCAGAGGCCACCGACTCCTTGTTGAGTTTTCCCACGGTCTCTCCGACTTGACTTCCTTGGCTTTCTTCTAGATCAACAAACACTGGTTGAGCATCTGTTGTGGGTTAGGGACTGAGCTATACAGGTAAGGGGTGACGAAAAAACAATTAAGACACATTCCTCGCCTTTTAGGAGCTCACAGTCCAGGGGAAGAGGCAGTCCGGGCGACCACAATATATGAAGGGACGCCTCTAAGACAGGTGAGTACAAACAAAACGGTGTTTTGGACCTTAATTTTAGGGGGGACCACTACTCTTCCCTCAAAGCCACGGCCCTCTCCGTGTGGCTAGGTGGGAGGAATTCAAGGGCTGCGGAAGGGTGGAGGATTCAGAAGGGCACTCCCACCTGCCTGCCGGACGTTGCCCCGTTTGACCTGGGCCGAGCGGCTGCTGTCTGGCCCTGAGCGCCGCCCGTGGTTCTCTTCCCGGCCCATCCTCTAGGTGCTCTCGTCAGTGTGTCAGATGAGGACTCCCTCACATTTGGCTGTCATCTGTCAGCCACAACTGTCCCGTCCGGAGGAGCTGGCTTCGGCCGCTCCATTAAGGATACCATTTGACATCACATGTGCTGCAGGTGCTGCTGATGAAAGTGCTAAAGGAGCTGGACGTGACTGACGTCGGTGGGAAGGACGAGGCTGTGTGCGCGCATGCAGCTGTGCTGTCCAAATGCTGTTCTTACCTCCCAATGGAAAGGTATTGTAAATAAAGTGAAAGGGCACCAGCTTATTTTAAACGCCAAGTATGAGCTAGGAGCTGTTCTTGGCACTATGTAAAAGCTTTATTTAGTTCTCACAGTAATACTGTCCTTATGCTAGAGTCCCACTGTATAGACTAAGGAAATTATGGTTCAGAGAGGTTAAGGTCACACAGCTGTGCAATTTTTGGTTCAGCCTGAATGTGAACACAGGTCTATGTGATTCTGAATTTTGTGTTCAACTGGAATGGTTCACTGAGCAGCTGTAGAATAGTAACATGGCAATAGCATTTTTTTTAAAAGACTTTATCTGTTTATTTATTTTAGAGAGACAGAGAGGGTACATGAGCAGGTGGGAGGAGGAGAGGGAAAGGGAGAGCGAGAATCCCAAGCCGACTCTTCGCTGAGGTTGGAGCCCAATGTGGGGCTCGATCTCATGACCCTGAGATCATGACCTGGTCCAAAACTGAGGTGGTCACTTAACCGACTGCACCACCCAGGCACCCCCATGGCAGTAAGATTTCTGATTCCTGTCTGATTTTCAACCTTCCAAGTGTGATATAAATACAGGACGTATAGCATGAGTTTCTGAATATTTGTTTTGAAACACAAAACCAGAAGAATTGGAGTAGAAGGAAGCAACAAATATATAATAAAACCAAGTTTATCAGATGAAAATATGGATAAAAATGTTTACATTCCCAGAACTGTAAATATTGAAAAATAAAAGACACACTGAGAAAATATGTCTGTTTTTATGACTTGTTGATATCCAGGGGGTTTTTCCTTAAGCCTCAAAACAATTTACAGCATTGCCAGCAGCATTCAGTACATTCAGAACAGGATCATTTCACCCACAGCTGATCGAGGGCCATGCTTGGGACAGCACCAGAAGAGCCTTCCAGCAGACAGGCCAGGGAGGAAGCCAGGGTCAGTGAGTGAAGAGGAGAGCAGAGCCATTTAAAGCAACACCGTTTATGTAAGTGTGATCTAATTGCTTCCACTGGAAATGGGTCAGATTTGAGTCGAGAGAACCTGGGGCCTTTATGACCCCAGTGAAATCAGATTATAGCTTTTCTTCCAATCTCCTTGGAGAATATGGCCCTTGATGAAAGAATGATGCTCGGATTCATTTCAATCTGCCGTGTTTCCCAGTCTCTTCTTGCCTCCTCGGAGTTGATTCGCATTTTTTTTTCTTTTCTGATGAAACACATTAAACTAAACAGGATATGTCATATGACAGACTGTGATAAATTTACTATTGGGAATAGGGGAAAAGTATGGGATAAAGAAATAGGTCTTTTTTGTCTCTCACGGCCATGATTCAGTTCTGACTCAAAAGGAAGTGTGCCACCTACTGAATCACGGAAACCACTTCCTGTAGCTGTTTGGTTTATTCTGGAGGGGCATTAGGCCAAGTACTGCCCTGCCCTGACCCTGACTGGCTCTTCAGAGCCAAAGCGTTCACAACTTGAGGTGGTTTGGCCTCAGACTCTGAGAACATTACATATTAAATTACAAGTGTTTCGTTTCCTAGCAAGGAGTCTTTAGCAACATAAAAACGAACATGTGTTATTTGCAAACTGAGTGTCTCCTTACTCAACCTGAATATCCTTACTTTTTCATAAGGTATGTATTCCAGATGACCACTCTCAAGATCTGAATTCATGGTGCTTCTGTTTTTCCTGAGGGCAGTTTGGGCAGTCTGTAGGGTGGCATTAACCAGATGTGGTTTCAAGCGTACCCTTTCATTAGTGAAGCAATACTAAACTTGTATTCATTCATGCAATGTATTTTTTGGAGCACGTGCTTACTGCTGTGTCCTGTACAAGGGAAGGGTAGAGGATAAAGTGGCAAACAAGACATATGGCTCCTGACCTCATGGTACTTATGACCTGCACTATATGGAAATTATGTTCTCTCTAGACTCCAAGATCGTCATTGAACACAATTAAAAGGAACATCAACTAAAGGAAAACTTGTTTCCTCTTTGCCCACAGGACATTTTTGACACCAGATGTGTGGGTTTCTCTACACCAAGGAATTCTTCAATGCTCAGCAACCACTGACTATCCTACAATTTAACTCAACTCTGACAGTAATTGGCCAGGATTCGCACACGCCCTGGGTATAAGGGCTCAGTCCAACAAGATTGCACTTTAGATGCCAATCGTAAGACCCAGGTTGTCACCTGCACTTCTGATCAACTGAATATAAACTGAGTTTTTCCACCATCTCCTCTTGGGGTTTGAAAATTAGCCAGAATGGCTCACAGAATTCAGAAAAATACCTCACTGACATTTACCAGTTTATTATAAAGGATACAACTCAGGAAAAGCCAGATGGAAGAGATACATATGGGAAGGTGTGGGTGGAGGGGGTGTGCAGCTCCCATGCCCTCCCTGGATGTGCCACCCTCCTGGCACCTAGATGTCTTCACTGACATGGAAGCTCCCTTGGACTCCATAACTTAGGGGTTTTATGGAGAGTCCACTGTGTAGACATGATTGACTAAATCATTGGCCACTGGTGAATAAGTTATTATTCCAGCCTCTTTCCTACCTGGAGGTCAAAGGGTGAAAATGAATGTTCCAACCCTTAAATCACATGATTGGATCCTCTGGCAATCAGCCTCCACCTTCCAAGAGTCATCTCATTAGCATAAACAGGTATGGTTGAAAAGGGCTTATTATGAATAACAAAAGATGCTTCTGTCACCTTATTCCTCAAGGAATTCCAAGGGTTTCAGTTTTAGAGGCTCTGTGCCAGGAACCAGGGAGGAAGACCAAAATATATATTTATTATACCACGTTCATGCAGCCCCAGCATCTAGCCCTGGGCCTTGCATAAAGAAGCTCCTCAACACTTGAGTAGATACACAAAAGAAAAAACAAAAGATAGAAAGACAAAAAGATGGAAAGAAGGAAGGAGATAGCAAAGGGAGGGAGGAAAAGAAGTCATCTCACAGTCATTTCTTACTGTATTTGCAGATGAAGACGAAAATATCCAGTCATTTGTTTTCTTCCATAGTGTCAATTCCAAATAGACTATAGATTTGTGCTCCTATGTGCATCTGGAGAGTCTGTAGTGCTTCAGGAGACAAATGGGCTCCTCATCAGGGAGGTTATAGTACCAAGAAGGTCCGTTCTGAGGCCAGGTAAACATTAGAAGTCCTGAGAACCCTCTCTGAGAGTAACAGGCTCTTTGTTATCTCCTCAGGATAGGCCAGAATCCTGAACCATAGATAATCTATTATTCTCCTGGGGGTCCATGCCCAAAAGATGTGTCAAAGAATGGCTGCAAAACTGTGTAACACTAAGCACCCATCTGATAGAAGAGTCCTGAGAATTCAGTGAGACAAAGGGCGCCTGCGTGGCTTAGTCAGTGAAGCATCTGACTCTTAATTGCAGCACAGGTCTTGATCTCAGGATGGTAAGTTCCAGCCCCATGTTGGACTCCATGCTGGGCGTAGAGCCTACTTAAAAGAAAAAAAAATTAAATGAGACAATGTCTAGTTGTCTAGAATAGTCCTTGGCACACAGGAGGCTCCTTGTAAATAGAAGCTATCACTACTACAACTTCTCTTAATCTTATTACCATTACTCCTTCTACTACTGTTGCCTAGGTTATATCCATTAAAGCCAGCAGTTTTTCCATTAGTCTGACCAATGGCTTGATGTTTAATGATGGAATTCTATGATTCGGTGTAAGCCTCTCTAAACCCATGCTTTCCTTTCAACAATGGTAAAAAAAAAAAAAAAAAAAAAAAAAAAAAGGTTTTTTTAAGTTTTAAAAAACTGCTAAGTAGGGAGCTGGACAAGGGACCTGATCCCAAGACCCAGGGATCATGACCTGAGCCAAAGGCAGACGCTTAACTGACTGAGCCACCCAGGTGTCCCCTGACAATGGTAAAGATTTTAAATTGACCTCCAGTTGAAACTCCCTGTCAAGAAGAGATTGTCTTATTTACTGATGTCCAATTTATGAGAGCAACAGCTTTTCCCAAACGTAAGATTATATAACATTGAATGTTTTAAGAAGTTATATGTAACCCAAATATAACTAGCATTATAAGATAAATAGAGGCATATTACGAATTATAAGTATTTGAGCAAAAATTGAATCAAATTGGGCAGCCCCAGACCAGAATTGGTCAAGAGAGGGCTCTACCCACAAGAGCTAAGGGAAAGATTTTTCTAGAAAAGAGGAGGAAGAAAAGCAAGAAAATTATTTGATTGTCTAGAGCTTAAGGGCTTGCCTTATTTGGGAAAGCCTAACTGACTGTGATTGGTTGTCTTTGTTTCAATTTCTTAACCTTGAGGCCTTACAGGCTTAGGTTTTGGTTTGCTTTTGTAGGCACCCAAGGCATTAGAACCACCCCCGGCTAAAGCCTTCTTCTGTTAATTAAATGCTAGGTTGTTTGGCCCCTACCCTAAGGCTACTCTCTACACATTTGACGTATGGGAGGAAGAAGAAAAAAAAAGAAAAAGAAGGGAAATAGAAAGAGATACAAAGGAAAAAAAAAAATCCCCACCAGAAATACTGAAGAGAGATGGAGGTTTTTGAAGTTTCCCTAAGTACTGCTGAGGTATTTGTTTTGGTATCTCACACCACAAAGATAAGTAATATCTTGTTCAAATCTTGACCAGTTTCCCTCAGAGTTCCCCTTTCCATAGGAATCCAACATCTCCCTTCAGAGATTCTTCTTTACTTGGATGTCACTCTTTTACATTGTTTCCTCCAAATAATTCCAGAGTCTGCCACCAGTTTAACCTCCCCTGAGCTTCCCTAGTTCCTTCACCTATCACATCATTTGGCTCAACAAAAGATGGGAAGTGAGACCCTAAGCAAAGTTTTTAAAATCAAGGCATTATAAAAAGCTGTTTAGCCAAGAATCATGATAACAATTACAGGCAAACAGACAAATTAGGTCACAAGTCTCAGAAGCCCAACATTATTTTATTTTATTTTTTCAATTTTTTTAAGATCTTATTTATTTATTCATAGAGACACAGAGAGAGAGAGAGGCAGAGACACAGGCAGAGGGAGAAGCAGGCTCCATGCAGAGAGCCCGATGTGGGACTCGATCCAGGGTCTCCAGGATCACACCCGGGGCTGAAGGCGGCGCTAAACCGCTGCACCACTGGGGCTGCCCCCAACATTATTTTAAATCCTCATCTCCACGTGCAGTTTTGTTACCATTTTGGGTTGTTCCTTGATCCATCCCAAGTAGCTATAATAGTACCTGGCAAAAATATTTGCTGAATAAATAAATTAGCTTAAGAGTTTACATTGCAAATAAAATCAAATACCATTAGATTATCCTTCCTACTTTTTGCTCTTAAATAGTCTGTGTGAGGGGCACCTAGGTGGCTCAGTGCTTGAGCATCTGCCTTTGGCTCAGGTCGTAGTCCTGGGGCCCTGAGATCGAGTCCCACATCAGGCTTCCCATGGGACCCTGCTTCTCCCTCTTCCTACGTTTCTGCCTCTCTCTCTGTGTCTCTCATGAATAAATAAAATATTCTAAAGAAATATTCTGTGTGAAACAAATAGTCACACATATATCCATATGAAAGAATATAATTTCCTGTCATTAATTTTTTATTATGTCACTTAAGGTCAAATGTCACAAAAAATCACATTGAACTCTTGACCAATCTATCTATTTTTTCCATTGGAATATTGGCCCAACTAAGAAATAACATCAAGGAAAAATTATTTGTTGGCAGAAAAAATCCTCTCTAAATTCTTGTGTGTTTTGTTTTGATTTTTCCTTAGTGACTAGAGGTCAGTTTCAATCCACTGAAGCACAGATTCCAAATTTTCAATCTGGTTTTCTTGAGTACTGACAGAGTGCCAAGAATGAGGCAATGACACAAAATCACTACCAAGACACACACACACGAGTCCAGGGCATGTTCTGGTGACTTGCAAGCTTCTTTCTCTCTAAAGTATATCCTCAAATTCGTACTTTTTAACTTGAAATGGATCTACTCCCTGTCTCCCAAGCAAATTCTTATGGATTTTTTGTCTAATACATTGGTCAAGGTATTCCAAACCTTGGTATCTAAGAGATATCATAATAGAATCATCTACTGACCAAAAATTACGTATCTTCTACTTATCCTTTCTTGTTTCCTTTTAAAACTTGAATTTTAGGGACGCCTGGGTGGCTCAGCGGTTGAGCATCTGCCTTCGGCTCGGGATGTGGTCCTGGAGTTCCGGGATCGAGTCTCACATTGGGCTCCCTGCATGGGAGCCTGCTTCTCCCTCTGCCTCTCTCTGTCTCTCATGAATAAATAAATAAAGTCTTTTAAAAAATTGAATTTTAATATGTTTAGGTGTGGGTCAATGACTATATACATTATTATTGAAAAAACAATTTCGTTTTAGCCTAGTAATAAAAAAAAAAAAAAAACCCTAAATGTTATTTGGCAGCCCCCAAAGAATCACATGTTTAATGTAGTGGAGGGACAGTGCCCTAAAAGAAAGGGTGGCATTCTGGACAGCCAAAAGAACAAACGTCCACTACAAGTAATATGAGCACCAGGTTTGGATGCAATCCATCTCTCCTACGAGACTGGTGGCAATTCACTTAATCTGAGCCCCAGTTTTTTCAGCTATGACCAGAGATATCAACACCCAACTACTTATTTTGTGAATCCCTTCACTAAAATTAACTGTTATCTGTTGTTCTGTGATTCTATAAATCTCAGAATAATCTTTTCCTGTTATAGCCAAGTTGTCTATCATGGTCACAGATATTCACCTGGTTATTTTGGCTTCTCTAATCCTGCTGGTGAAAACACCTCCAAGGGAGCTTTTGGTCAGGAGCTGACAATGGCATTTAAGGTCACCTGTGCTTTTGATAAAGGAGAATTTGAAAGGAGACCAATAATACATATATATTTTTTTTCACTTGGACCCACTAACTTCCCTGATAAGGATATTTAATTCATATTTCTTAAGTCCTAATTAATGCCAAGCCCCTTTTATGCATTATGTCATTTAATTCTTACAGTAATACTTTCAGATAGGTTATCAGCTAGGGTGTTTGACTCTAAGTTAAAGGGAATAAAAAAAGCACAAATCTCCAACCAACTAAAACAAGGGGACTTGTTCGCTCCCATAACTGGCAGTCTAAAGAGAAAGCTGCTTCAGGATTGGTTGAGGAATCTAGTGGCTTCATACTGTTACCAGGTTCCTAGGTGCAATCTCTGTCCTTACGTCCAGCATTGCTTTCCTCCTAAACACCCATTTCCCTCGGTAGCATGGCCATCAGTAGGAAACTTGCTTCCTTACTGATATCTAGCAAAGGTAAGAGAGTGCCCCACAAACAATGAAAAAAGTGAAAGAATTGCCTTCTCTTCCTTATGATCTACCTTCAGTCTGATGCTTATCTTTTAAATAACAGCTATAAGAAGTAGAGTTGGGAGGAGGAGAAATACTATGGTATGATTAACTCATCTCATAATCCAGAGGATTATGATTATCTTGATTGATTTGGATGAATTATAATTTACGCCTGATGCTGGGGCAATTCTCCGTACTACAATGCCTACCACATAGTGCAAAAAGAATAGGTCAAATTGGGAGAGCCAACTATAATGTGCACTATAGGTAAATATTGCTAATTCCCAATTTACAGATGAGAAAACTGACACACAGGGGAGAAAGGTTAAGTTAATTTGCCGAAGTTGATAACTGAATGTCAACAGTCTCTCTCCATTCTAATAGTCAGTTATTCTCCTGCATTTCTTTCTCTCTTTTTTAAAAGATTTTATTTTATTTTTTTAAAAGATTTTATCCATTTATTCATGAGAGACACAGAGAGAAAGAGGCAGAGACACAGGCAGAGGGAGAAGCAGGCTCCATGTAGGGAGCCCGACACGGGACTCAATCTGGGGTCACCAGGATCATGCCCCGGGCTGAAGGCAGCGCTAAACCACTGAACCACCCGGGCTGCCCAAAAGATTTTATTTTTAAGTAATCTCTACACCCAACATGGGGCTCGAATTCACAACCCTGAAATCAAGAGCACATGCTCCACTGACTGAGCCGGCCAGGCACCCCTCTTGCATGCACTTCTTGAAAGCTTAAGATGTATACAAGGAATTCCAAGAATAGGAGAAAGGGCATAAAGGAAAGACCACAGGACTAGGCATCAAGAGATTAGTTTCCAGTCTTGACTCTCCCATTTACTAGCTGTGTGACTTCTGTGAGAATGAGAATAATAAAACCTACTTACTGGAGTAGTAGCAATACTCAAAGAGGAACCCTGAAGAAGAGTGGCGTCATTTAGGAGCTTACTTGAAATGGAAATTCTTCATCTCACCCCTGACTCACTTAATCAGAAGGGGGGGGGGGGGAGGCAGCAATAAATACTTTAATAAGCATTCCAACTATTTCTGATGCTTGCTAAAATTTGAGAACCACGGGTCTAACACATTGCCTGGTGCAAACTTTATATGTTCTTATGTCCTAAAGACAATGAACATGTTGACTTCTATCTCTAAGAGCTTATAAGCTAGGGAAACAAAGAAAAAGTTCCATATTAAATTCTTTAATAGAGGACCATACTGAGTGATAAATGATCGAATACAAGCTTAATGTGCTTTAAAAGCTTTTTAGGGATTGAATTTATTTCTAACAAGGGGAATCTCAGAAGGCTTTATAGATAAGAAATAAAAAGGGATAAAATACCTATAAACTATAAAGTAATGCAGATAATTAAACTTCCAGGGGTTACTGCAAAGTTGTATCTAGAAAGTTAACTTAAAATATATCAATACAGGGGTATCTGAGTGGCTCAGTTGGTTAAGTGTCCAACTCTTGATCCTGGCTCAGGTCTATATCTCAGGATCGTGAGTTCGAGCTCCGAATTAAAAAAATATATATATAATTTCAACACTAACAGATTAGATATCTCATATTGAATGGGAATAAAAACCCATCAGAAGTCAGAAGAGGCAGGTTTTAGTACTGAAATTACATTTACTAGCTGCCCCTCAATGTCCAAGTTCATAAAAAAAAAAAGAGAGGTTGGTCTGGAACCCTGGTTCTTAATCAGGGGAAAGTAAGGTGGGCCCAAGGCATGTGTAGATTTAAAGCTTCCATAAGGGAGTGTGGGTACAGCCTGGTTAAATAGCACTGGACTAAATTGTTTGTCTCTAATCTCTGGCTGTAGATTACTAAAAGTAAAGTTAAAACATCAAGGAAACATGTAATTATTATTTAAAATCTGCAAGCCCATCTCTGCTTCTTTTTCTTTCTTTCTTTCTTTCTTTTTTTTTTTTTTTTTTTTTTTGCTTAACATCTCTGAAAGTGCTCCAGTACCTGAACACCCAATTAATCAAAGGGAAACATCTGTAATATGTAGCAACTAAAATATCACCTTCCCTGTGTGGATCACAAAGTCCTTGGCAATCACTTCCATACCAGACTAGTGAGTATTGTTGTTCTCATTTTCCAGATGGATAAACAGAGGATAAAGGCCTTGTTCAGTGTCACACATTTCTGTCACCAACTGAGACACAATGGATGTCAGTCTTCTCATTCCTTCAACAATAACGAGCTTTCAAACTCTTACAGTCAACAAGAACTTTTGGAAAGATTACACTGGCTGAAAGGCATAAACATGGACGACATCCACAAATAGAAGGAAATTAACTTGAAGCTGAGTGTCCGACTTCACTGACTCTCTGGTAGAGACAAAAGAAAAGTTTTAACAAAAAAGAGTCTGAAAGAAAATAAATTATATATAGCTGATTATTGAGTATTATTTTTACACAGTAAAACAAGTGAAAATTACTCTTCTTTAAGTAGTGATTCCTATCTCTTAACTGAGTCATACATTCATTCAATAAATACTTATTGATTGCCTTTTATGTGCCAAGTCCTCATTTCTGTACTGTGAGCAGATAATAATAGTAATAACAATAACAGCTACTGTAGCAGGGACCAGTATATTTTTTTTTAAATCCTCTTTTTTTTAAAGGTATTTTTATATATTTATTTATGATAGTCACAGAGAGAGAGAGAGAGAGAGAGAGAGAGAGAGAGGCAGAGACACAGGCAGAGGGAGAAACAGGCTCCATGCACCGGGAGCCCGACGTGGGATTCGATCCCGAGTCTCCAGGATCGCGCCCTGGGACAAAGGCAGGCGCTAAGCCGCTGCGCCACCCAGGGATCCCAGGGACCAGTATATTAATAAATAATAACTGTTGAATAAAATGCCAAAGCTCAATATGCACAAGCCTTCTCTTTGGGGCTACCTCCATTTGACTATATACAGCTAATCTGCTCTGAAATTCTCCAGCTCTGGGAAGAAGTGCTTTCCAGCTGTTGTTGAACCTGCCTCTTGTGGATGCATCCACCAATGAGCATGGACTTATACTCATTGTCCTTGGAAAGGCAACCAGAACTGAGAGCATTATGACTTCTTCACCATGATTTTTAAATTAGTAGAACCAGTTCTTCTAATTTCTTTCTTGGTTTCCTACAACTCAAATACAGAAAGAGATTGGAAAATAAATGCTGTCTTAATACTGCTTTAACACAAAACAAGTATTCTTTCAACTGTGCTTGCAATGGAACAAAACACAAGCATATGTGAGATTAATTTTCAGTGGTCAATTCATCACATATAGGATTTATAAGAGTAAGTGCTTTGCGGGGCTCTACAAAACATCCCTTCATCTTTCTAAATGCCCATGTACTCACACTAATGGTGCTCTCAGATGTTAGGAAATCTTTTGAGACAGAAGTAGGAGGGGATGGGGGGGGAGGGGATAGAGTGATGCAATATTTCTGAGTGTCATGTGATTTCACAATTTGTTTTTCAATCTGCTTGGACTTCCAAAAAGAAAGACTCTCATATCAACAAGCACATAAACTGAAGCTTAAAACACTAAAAACAAAACCATAGAGTCTCAAACATATGACATATATATATGTCATATTTATTTGATGGGATGCTCCTGAGAAATGTGAATTTTTCTCTGACAGGTTTACCAACTTGCTTCATCTGAACACATGAACCATAAACAATACCTAATGAGAAAACTTTCTGTCTTCTTCAAGGTCAAAGTTGGAACAAGTGTAGGGAATTCAGTTTTCCTTACTCGACAATATTCATCATTCTTGTGCTCAGTATGCTCATGAAAAATGCAAGCCTCTTATAGTTAGCACAAAGACACAGCAAATTTTCAGGGATAAAATATAAACTGATGAAACTGGTAGGATGTAAAAATACAGTTATTAACCTCTTACATTCCTAGATTTAAAGTTGAAACTCTATGTTTGTCGTTGTGAAGAGTCAGTCAATGTAACTGTAAACAAGAAAAGCAATCCTTGTTTTCCCATTCTACTAATTTAAGCACCTATGACAACTTTTGCTGTTACTTAGCCCTTAACCTACTCATGCTTTCCAAGTTTCTGTGTCTTTTTCCACTATCTGCTGAGGATTTTAGGTACAGTACAGATAGCTCAGTGATAATAGGTAAGTGAGGAGGAAGGAAAAAAATATCAAGTTCCAAAGTGGCATTATGAATAGCAGCAATAAAACATAATTGTCTGGAAAGGACAGCCTTGGAGGCAGGTGGGTCAAATAAAATATGCCCTTGGTTTGGACTCTGGAGATGCTTTGACTTTCTCTATTAAGCATTTATTTGGTAAATAATAACCAGTTAGCTTTTCTGTGACTCTTGATTTTTAAAAAAGGTTAAAAGCAAATGAAAACATGACTTTGTGTGTTTATTTATTTTTGTAACCTCTACACCCAACGTGCAGCTTGCACCCACGACCCCAAGATCAAGTCACATGCTCTTCCAACTGAGCCAGCCAGGTGCCCTAACGTGAGTTTATTTTTTAAAGGAAATTTAGCAATTAAATATAAAGTGGCATGAATAGATTATACGGCAATATAATGCAAATTGTTTTGTTGCCAGATCCAGAAGCCTGAGACAATCTTCACATAATTGCAGAGTCTCACTGTGTAATTCTTCCAATATTTTTGGATTTTTTTCACCTTTACTATCCCACATCGTATTTTTTTTTTTAAGATTTTTAATTTATTTATTCATGAGAGACACAGAGAGAAAGAGGCAGAGATACAGGCAGAGGGAGAAGCAGGCTCCATGCAGGGAACCCGACGTGGGACTCGATCCTGTGACTCCAGGATCACACCCTGTGCTGAAGGCGGTACTAAACCGCTGAGCCACCCAGGGATCCCCCCCACATCGTATTAATGGGTACCAACACATTTATTTCATTCAAGTCCTAGCCAACTTTTCCATATAGATTAAGAATTATTCTCCCATACAGCTGTGGCCTCATCACAGCATTTTAAGTCCTATGCATTTAACATTTCTGTATAGAAAAAGAATACACCACGCTAGAATTGTGATGATATGATGAATCACATGTCAGTAGCGAGTTATTATATAAAGTTGAAGCTTGTTAGAGCAGAAATGGTACTAAAAATAAAATCTCCCCCCCCCATAAACTCTTCTAATTCCCAAGGCCATCATTTTTAAATAAATCTTGCATATATTTCTTCCATATCTTGCTAGTTTGAGAGCATTAACATTTGCAAAGTGTGCAATTCATTACCAGGTAGTAATTCAAGCAAAGGAAGAAATCTGGCTGGATCAGTGATGTGTCAGCAAGGCCTGAATCACGGGAGGTTGGTCTCTGGTGTATCCTCTTGGTCCAAAAAGTAGGAGGTGGTGGTCCACTGAGCCAGGAATTGCCTGGCAGTATCAACATCCTGGCTGTTGCTCAGGGTAGGTTGCATTTTTTGGCTTTTGCTCCTGAACCAAAAGTTCAAGTGTGAAAACCGGGACTGAAGCCTCTTCTCGGCTGGAACCAGGACACCCCCAGTTCAGCCAGAAGTTAGTTTGAGGGTGTAGTGGCCCAGCATTCCAGGAGTGGCACATGTCAGCAAGACGTGTGCCAGGGCCATGTCCCAACTGCAGAGCAGGACTTGCCACACATCCTTCACTTCATGAATATACTGCATTTCTGGGCGTCTGGGCAGAGACACTGTTGGGACAGAATCAAGATGTGACTTCGTGCTGAGTCTATTATCTCAGCCGGGGTAGGCATGGATCTGAGAAGAGTCAGGCTGTGGCCTCTAGATTGCAGACCTCCTTCCTTCCCCACAGTGCACGGGATCCTTTATCCTTTATGCTTTGCTTCATGTCCCTGAAGAGTAAAGAGCTCATGTTTCCCCCTTGTTCCTTTTGCATCACCAAATGCTTCCACAAGAGTGGTCTCCAAAGCTGACTGCATTAGAAGGAAGAAACACCTTCGGACCTGTGCTTCTGACACAATGTGTCCCTTGTGGACCTTTCTCTAAACACCCGCAAACATATATGTTAAGTGTTCCCAAGAGTTTGCGCCTTCTGGAGGTTTGTTTTGTTTTTACAAAAATGGGGCAGCCTGGGTGGCTCATCAGTTTAGCGCTGCCTTCAGCCCAGGTCCTGATCCTGGAGACCCGGGATCGAGTCCCGCGTTGGGCTCCCTGCATGGAGCCTCTTTTCCCTCTGCCTGTGTCTCTGCCATTCTCTCTGTGTCTCTCATTAATAAACAAATAAAATCTAAAAAAAAAAAAAAAAAAAGGTCTCTCGATGTTCTCTTTATCTGCTGAAAATGTGTGTGTACCTGGCAGTTGGAGGGGGTGTAGATGAATGTGCCTTTCTCTTCTCCCTCCCAGCCTCGCTCCATGAGCTGACTCTGTGTGACCTCATGACGGAGAGAGCTTTCTGGTGTGACATCTGGGGCCTGGGCCATGCTGCAGAGGCATAGCCACCGACACAGAGAACATCTGGTTTTCAGGTACAAGTCACACGGCCAAGACTCAGGTGCTGGTGTTTCAGAGCCTCACCCAGTCCGGGAGCAGATGGATTTTAACCAGCTAGTAGGAAATATATGAGTGAGTTTGCAATATATGATTTAGCTGAAAATGTCAGTGATTTGAATACAATGAAATTGGTATGAAACTTGCCAGTGGCTACAATTTGTGGTTCACTTCTGTGCTGCTTTTAGCACAAGAAGCAAGTATGATGATATATGTGCGAAACGGCAGCCTCATCAGCTGTTAACTTACACATAGACACAAAATACAGTGCTTTTCACACCTCCTAATTGCTTCTCTGTTAAGGAAAGTATAACTGCAAACTCTGAAAGTATAGTATCCCCTTACGTGATCGTCTCATTTCATTATCAGGTAACATATGATGAATATTGTTGAGAAGTGACTAAAAGACACATACGTACAGGGAAGTTAGGGTTAAGGCACCACTCTCACAGAAGACATAGACTTTCTGTTCACACTCATTTATCTCTGTACAGAAATGTGTTACTATTTTGAGATAATGACTGATGTTTTTCTTTCCTGCATTTCTCCTTTGCCCACATCAATCTGTAGGTTAGTGGAAGGGAATGCCTTGGAGTAGGAAGGTTATAGACTAAAGTAAAGTACTGGGTAACTTTTTGGAAGGCTAAAGTAAATAGAATTGCCTTGAAAGGCAAATACTTGTACGAGAAGAAAGGATGTTTTAAACTTCTTAAGACTTAGAGCCTGGGAGCAGCCCTGGTGGTGCAGCAGTTTAGCACTGCCTGCAGCCCGGGGCCTGATCCTAGAGACCGGGGATCGAGTCCCACGTTGGGCTCCCTGTGTGGATGCTGCTTCTCCCTCTGCCTGTGTCTCTGCCTCTCTCTCTCTCTCTTTCTAAGAATAAATAAATACAAAATCTTAAAAAAAAAAGGGGGGGGGGCCTGAAGGAACCAGAACCCCAGAGTTTCTCTTTTAAGCCACAGAATGGGTAAAACATCTGGTGTTTCTCCAGCTGGAAGAAGGGAGAGATCCAAAGGGAGAACTGGTCAGTCTATGTGCTGCCCCTGAGTGGGGGCAATAGAAACCCCATAGGGCTTAGGAAGAGTAGAGGTGGAGACTGTGGAGAGTATTGCCTCCATTCTCAGGAGGAGCTGGGTACATGGACCTGAAGGGAGCCTCCCCCGCACAACCCCCCACGTAGAGAAGGACAGTGCCCACAGTTCTGACCCCACAGTTCTCAACAGGAGAGCTGGGGTAGCAGAGAATAGCCAGGGAACCCAAAGCCTGGGGTAGGATAAGGAGTATAGAGAACGTCGGAGCATGACATCTACAGATTATGAACCGTGAGCAGCAGCAGCAGAGGCCAGCAGGGCCAAGCAGCCTGGGCTCTACCTCGAGGCCCACAGGGATGGAGGATGACAGAGACAACATGTGCCACTCTGACCTGACGTCAGGGTGATACGTATGCCCCACTCTCTATCTCCCTTTGCTAGCTCATTGCTAAAAGGGAGAAGGGAAAAGACAGAGAAAGAGCAATTCTATATTAAGTGAGAATTACAAAAATAATAATAATAATTAATAATAATAATAACAACATGAGTTTTTAATTAGCAAAATGCAGTTTTTCATGGGCAGTGGAAACAGGGCCCTTGAGCCAGACTAAGATCAGAGATGGAGAAACAGAGCTACATACGGGCATATCTGAGCCCATGTCCGAATTTTGATGCCTGCTATCTATACACAGACGTACAGGCACGACTGAACAAGCATTTGTATCTGCCTTTTTTATAACATCATAGACCCTGGAGGCAAATAGACCTGGGCTTGAATCTTGTCCTATTATCCACTTTAATAGCTGGATGACTTGGAACAAATTTCTTGATCCAAGATTTTGCTTCAGTGAATAAGGAATAATAGTGTCTTGTAGGCTTGTTCTAAGGATTAAATGAGATACAAAGGTTACCCTAAGACCTGGCATACGGTAAGCCATTAATAAATGCTATTTACCATGATCATGGTAACACTAATAATTATTATGCATGTGTTTATCTTGACTAGGAGTCTGAACTTTTGCTTGGCAAGACTTCATTACCTGTTGTACATAAAGCATAGCACATCGAGCTACTAAGACTATAAACACATCAAGGCTAAGGGGACATTCATATATAGGTCTTCAATGGCAGTATTTGAGGTTAACCCCCTTTTATGTATTTATGTTTATTTAATTTTCCGTTTGTTCTATATGCCTCTAGATTTGGAGAAATCTGAAGTAAAATTCCTTTTGAGCCAAGATGGAAGTCTAAACTTTAGATTTAGAGGGAACATCTACTCCCCAGCCCCCCGCCCCCTTTCCCCTTCATTCTGGCATAAGTTTGGTGGCCAAAGGTTTACATTTGGTTTCCTCTTTGCCAAGCTCATCAGAGGCACAGCACCCTTAAGCCTCACCCTGACACCCACTAACGAGCATTACCTTGTGCATAACATCCGGACTCTCCTCTAGAAGATTCAACCTTGTAGAGGTTTTATTAACGCAATAGCCCTTCTATAACTATATTTCAATATATGTAATGTGGTAGCAGTATCTTCAATATCTCTGGGGCTTCCTTCTGATCTGAGAGATTTCACTAGACAAAGTATCCAAGATGCCTCACCACACCTCTGGCCTAAGCATCCTCCCTCTCTTATTCAAGGGTGAGTGGGCAATCCTAATTCTACCCAGTAAAGCTATCAAAGTGCAAAGCCTGCAGAAAACCCTGTCCCCAGTAATAAAGCAACACACGTAATAAAACAGCACAGTCATCTAGGGGCTACTGGCCCATGCTGAATTGGGCAGAAGAGGCAGAATGAAGTCTTTGCTGGTTTTTTGGGTGGCCTCAAATAAAGCATCGAATCTCCTGACTCCGTTAACTTATCTTTAAGAGGGGGATAATGATACTGTGCCAGTTCACCTCAAAGGAGTATTATCTAAAGCTAGAGATTACACTGTTGAAGAACCAAGACTACGCACGTGCTGTGATTTTCACTAGCCAGCACTGGTTTTATTCATATGGTGAGTCTGTTTCCTGTCACTATTACCTATATTAATACAAACAGTGGATAACAGCATTTTCACCTTGAGTCCCTAGATTTTTTTTTTTTTAATTTAGTCACACAGAGAGAGAGAGAGAGAGAGAGAGAGAGAGGCAGAGACACAGGCGGAGGGAGAAGCAGGATCCACACAGGGAGCCCGACGTGGGATTCGATCCCGGTTCTCCAGGATCGCGCCCTGGGCCAAAGGCAGGCGCTAAACCGCTGCGCCACCCAGGGATCCCGAGTCCCTAGATTTTTTAAGACAGACCCATCATTCACTCACTTTGGTCCCTGAGTCTTTTTCCTAGATCCTGCAACAAACCATTACCCTTAGAGAGTAGGTTCTATCCTACCAAGTGTGCAGTTTAGAGGCATAGGCTTTGGCCAGATAAAAGCTTGCCAATGCAAGTTGGCCAGATGTCAGCTGAATTAGGCCTCCCCTCACCCACAGATGTTTTACTTCATCTAATTATATTGTGGAAAAGTTGTACATACATCAACATTTGGCAAATACTCGATTAGCAGAACTGTGGTTTCTTATAATTATTAATAAGAACAAATGTCCCTTGGCATATGAACATATTATCAGATATCCAGAAGTTCCTGTATTCTTCAGAACTCAACTAGAAATGTTGATGACTCATTCTCCAGTCACACTTAGAAAAACATATGTTGTGTACATTTGTAGAATAAACACATACAAAGTTGCAAACTGTCACTTTTAACTCTAAAGGCAACTCACTGACATTTGAAACAGCATGAAATATTGTTTTTTGCCTAGTATTCAAGTTTCCTAGGGGTCCATGGACTTGCTAGGAGACTTAAAAGCAAGCCCTGGTCTACTGGGATGAGTGCCAGCTTTTGGCTTAAGTCTGGCTGTGGAAAATCCCAGAGTAGATCTAGGAATATTCTGATTTGGGATGGGTGTTGAGATCATCACCACCATCACCCTTCTGTGTAGATCCAACCCTTGTGTATTCTTCCTTTCTCAGAGAGGACACTTTGGGAAGGCCTTCATATTAATGCAGGCCTCACTGACTTCAGATCTGGGAGATAAGAAGACTGAGTGGAGTCCACATGTGGCCTTATAGTGTACCCAGCAATATCATTTCATGGGGGTATATTCAAAGAACAGAGTATAATCGAGGACAGTCATAGTAAGACCTAGAATTCCTCTCCTGACTTTGTGTCCGAAGTACATTACAAACTCCTTCAAGTGGGGGTCCACGGCCATTTCGTTATGCATTTTGTGGGCTATACATTCAGAGATTCTAGGAAAAGTGGGTTCTGTAATTATTCAAATCACAATCTTTCGTTTTTAAAGATTTTATTTATTTATTCATAAAGGACACAGAGTGAGAGGCAGAGACATAGGCAGAGGGAGAAGCAGGCTCCCCACAGGGAGTTAATTAAATTAATAAAACGTTAATTTATTAATAAATTAATAAATAATTAAAACCTCTACAAGGTTTTTTTTTTTTTTTTTTCTTTCAGGAGTTCAGCTTTTTATTGAGCAGCTTATAAAAGTTTAGTCAAAGAGACCAAAGCCCATGTCATCATCAGACTCCTCAGATTCTTCTTTCTTGGCTTCCACTTTTTTCTCCTCAGCTGGGGCAGCAGCGGTGGAAGGAGCAGGACCTCCCGCTGGCGCAGCGCCAGCTGCTGGGGCAGGTCCACCAGCTCCTACATTGCAGATGAGGCTCCCAATGTTCACGTTGGCCAGGGCCTTTGCAAACAAACCCGGCCAGAAAGGCTCAACATTCACACCCGCTGCTTTAATGAGGGCATTGATCTTATCCTCCGTGACCGTCACCTCGTCGTCGTGCAGGATGAGGGCCGAGTAGATGCAGGCGAGCTCCGAGACGGAGGCCATGGCGAGGGCGCGTGCTGAGCGCGGTGCTAGTCGCCGGCTGAAGTGAGGGCCTCACCCCAACGCAGCCTTAGCTTCCTCGGAAGGACCGAGCAGATGGGGATTCCCTCAATCCCAGAATCCAGGGATCATGACCTGAGCCAAAGGCTCAATCAAAAAGCCACTCAGGTGCCCCAAATCACAATTTGAATTAGGGCAAGGAGTCATGTTTATTTTTTGGAAATAAACTTTTTGGAAGTAAACTGTGTCATTTTTCTGTGTCAGTCTGATTAAGAAGGAATATACTTTATATTCATCGACTTTTCTCAGTAAACTGCATACAAAGAGTGGTTCATATATTATAAAAACTGCCACCTCTTGGCACCCAAGTGTATTTCCACAATTATGTTAATGAATCTTTATCAGATACTTGCTCCCCACCCCTTTTTTTGGCCATTTTATTGTGAAACTTATTGTGGTCTCCAAAATTGTAGGCTATTGGTCTTAAATATTGACAGGAGTTCAGGAAATGGTACCCTGAAATAGGACACTGTGGCATAATCAATTTGAGAAACAGCACAAGTAGGAAGGACTCTCCTACCCTCCCCTAAGGCAGGTCATAAAACCCTTATGTGAGGGGTGACCTTCTCATCCCCGGAGGAATAAGGATGCATCCTTATTTCCAAGATGTTGAGAGGAATCTGAATAAACAGCTCTTGCTGTTTCCCTCAATTTGTGTGGTAACACAAACCCTTCTGAGCCTATCACATTTCCCCATGACCTTCCACCTTTTGTCACATCTATCCTAAAAATCACTAGGGTCTAAGTAACACCATCATGTCTTCATTTCCTTAGGAGGGCTCCCAAGTCACATGAAACCTCTAATAAATGAATATGATTTTTCTCTTCTTTGTTACTCTTTTGTTACACAAACCCCAGCTGAGAACTTAGAAGTGTAAAGGAAAAAGTTATTTTTCCTCCTTACATCAGCAGAGTAGTTAAGGAGGTAATGAGTTGTCAACAGTAGCCAAGAACAGGGTAATTTCTAGAGGAGGAGAACAGTAGTCACACTGTGTGAAGTATTAATTCTCAAAAAGAAAAAGAGCAGAGGTGTGGTACCACTGTCAGAAGTAACCCCTTCCATCTCAGTAGTCTCCCAACAGGTGGTATTATGCATCAGAATTGGCCCCATGGGGATCCCTGGGTGGCGCAGCAGTTTGGTGCCTGCCTTTGGCCCAGGGCGTGACCCTGGAGATCCGGGATCGAATCCCGCGTCGGGCTCCTGGTGCATGGAGCCTGCTTCTCCTCCCTCTGCCTGTGTCTCTGCCTCTCTCTCTCTCTGTGACTATCATAAATAAAATAAAATAAAATTCTTTAAAAAAAAAAAAAAAAAAGAATTGGCCCCATGGTGTTTATTGTTTCTCTTAGGTACATGAGACCAATATATGTGGGGGTTTTGGAGCATTATAGCCAGAAAGTTTTTAATAATTAAGTAATAAATAAGCCTTAATGAAGCTTTGTATCATCATATTCCTAAACACAATGGCAGAGGTTTTCATGTACTTGTTAGGTTTAATCTTTCTGTATTCAACTTTTAAAGATGCATACTTTTTAACAGGAAAAGAACTTCAAAGTCTGTTACTCTGTGGACTATCATAGATCTCTAAGTCAGAGAACTATCTATTAGGAAATGTCCTCCTCTCCAACCCCATGTTCATGGGTAATCCCCTGCTAAGTTTTAGCATGGTAAAATAAGGAAGCCATTTGTGGTGTATGTGTTGTTTTAGATATAGTTGACATATAGTGTTACATTAATTTCAGGTGTACAGCATAATGATTCTATATTTGTTGATACCTGCCTTTTCATTGACTTCCACTTAGAATTGGTGAAGCACAGACGTACTTCGCAAAAGCTTTCTAAACAAGTAAATAAACTCATTTCTTTATTCGGCAAATACAATTGACTATACTCATTGCTGAATTCTTTCCAGTACCAACATACTCATCGAAATAGACTAGAACAGTCCCATCCTGAATAGTCTTTGATAAAATAGACACTTACAGCATATCATAAGGAAAAGAGAGCGGGTGTTGGAATCCAGATCTACCTCTACCAACTCCTAGATATCAGGTTCTGGGTAAAATATCTATAATTCACCACCTGTCTATAAAATGAAGGGTGTAGAAATGAGGCAGACAGTGATATGATTAAGATCTTTGGGAGTTGCAGTTGGACAGGCCTGCATTCTAATCCAATTCTATTCTGCTGCTTGTTAGTTGAGTATCCTTGGGCAAGTTACTTAAACTTCTTATATCTAAATTTCCTTATAACACCACCTCACCTCATGAAGTTGTTACAAAAGTTAAAAGGATAGCAACAGTGCTTCCTCAGTTCAGTGTCTGGTTCTTAACAATATTCAGTGACTCTGGTTTTTAAAAAGAAATCCTGAAAGAACTTTTGGGATCATGAGGCATAAACCTCTTCATTTTTTTATATGAAAAATGGAGGCCCAGACATTACAGATCATGTCCAAGGTCACTGAACCCACAGGCGTGTGATGCATAGTCCCAAAGCTTTTATGAGTTCTCTCATCTGGTGAGAGTACTATCTCTCTGTGACCTAATCTCCTATTTACTAAATATATGGACTATTAAACTAGGTGATCAAGTTACTGTCCATGTAAAAATGCCAGTAATTACACCGCTGTTTGTTGAGGCCCTTCTATGTTCAGGGCACGCTGCCAGGTATCGTGGGTGTCATAATGGGCTTATGAGAATCTGTGTCTGGTCTCAAGAGGGTTTACAGTTGAGTTGGAGACATTTATGAGACTTGTAAACTATGGGGATAGCTACATGACTTGGCCAAAGTTGACGTGTCCTAAGAATGGGCCATGAATGTATGTCACAAGGTCCTACAGACAGTGAGATCCACCTGGGTGTCAATGGTGGCTTCATAGAGAAAATGGGACTTTACCTGTGCATTAAGATTAAGCTGGATTAGAACACACAAAGAGGAGAGGGCAGGGTGTGATGTTCCTTGCAACAGCCTGTATAAAAGTAGTGAGGTAGAAAAGAACACCTTTAAGTACGGGGCACTCACCGAAAAGCACTTGCTCACTCATTTCTTATATGGACCTTAGTCCTCTCAGCGTGTTCTGTTTTCACAAGTAGCAGTGGGTGTTTTCCCAAGTGTGCATGTGTGTGTACTTATGTTCACACATGAGTCTGAACTCCTGACTTTAAATACTGGCCAGGAAAACACCAAGGACTTGTGACTCTCCAAAGTTCAACCCCCAGAAAAGGAGAGGTCATCTTTGAGCTCACTTGCTCTTGACTCTCACTCCAATCTATCAGCTCATTCTGGCTCCTCTACCTCCCCCTTCTCTTTATTTCCACTGCTAGCCACCAGCCCCGGTATCAGCCTTCATTACCCACTGCACTACATGCCCCCATGCATTCCCCACACAGCGGTCTTCTAGCAATGCAAATCATATCAGGGAACCCCCTGCTGAAAACCTTTCAACGACTCCCAATTTTACTGAGCATATAATCCAAACTGTAATGGCCTTCAAGGCTCCCCAGGATATGGTTTCCTTACCACTCTGACCTCACATCATGTTACCCATTTCCTTAGTCACTTGCAGTTCCTTGAACCAGCCAAGGTGCTTCCCAGCTGAAGGTCTATGGGCTTGCTGTGCCCTCTGCTTGAAACACTCCTCCCCCCTCTCCCCACTTCCTGCTACCTTCTTTCCTTTCAAACTTCAGCTGAAATGTTACCTACTCAAGAGAGGCTTTCTTTGATCTGACTCTGTAAACAAATTCTCTCTGCTAGTCTCTAAGATTGTGCTTTAGGATTTTTCCTTTCCAGTACTTATCAATTTCTTAAGAATTTTTATTTTTAGTTTTTTTAAAGATTTTATTTATTTATTCATGAGAGAGACACACACAGAGAGGCAGAGACACAGGCAGAGGGAGAAGCAGGCTCCATGCAGGGAGCCCGATGCGGGACTCGATCCCGGGCCTCCAGGATCAAGCCCTGGGCTGAAGGCAGGTGCTAAACCGCTGAGCCACCCAGGGATCCCCAATTTCTTAAGAATTTTTAATACTTAGTGAATTTGTCTGTTGTTTGACTTACTAAATGTTTGTTTTCCCTACCAGGGCATAACCTCTATGATCAGGTCTTGTCCACCTTGTTCACTTTTCAGTCTCCAGAATCTAATAGTGAAAATTTCAGAGATTAGTGGATGAATTTATAAAAGGAAATGAATGGAAAATCATTATAGCAAATGTCTCACAGAATGCAGCTGCTTTAGTGATGGCATCACTCTCAATTCTGTAAATGGGAGACTACAGGTGTTTACAGCACTTGGAGGGTAATTCTAAAAGAAATATTCCATTATTGCAAGAGATTGACTGTTACCTCGAATGAGGAGGAGACTCAGAGCTGCTTGGAGAGATTGTTGGGAGACTGGTCACTAACATCCATCCATAGCTAAGCTCAATGGGTTTATACCTGGAAAGTAACACATTTCTGTCTCCAAAATCTAATGAATGACTACATGGCAAGGGAACTGCTCTATAATTTAAAGGGCAAATGTTATATTCTGTCTAGTGACTGCTATCCTATTCTCAAGTTTTTCCCACTGAGGACAGAAGGAAAGGGCTCTTGCCTGGCTATTCTACATCACTTACCACTTTTCTGGACAACTGGTGATCATAAGCATTCCCTTGATTTCAACTTCCCTTATTTCTCTCCCAGCTTTCCTCTCGTAGTCAAAGACCATTAAATACTCGCCCAGAAGTTTTACAATCTTACCCAAGGATCTTGCCCAAGGTCATTGAACCAATGTACCAATAACATATATTCCCAAACCTTTTATTAGTGCTGTGATCTGGACAAAACAATACATCTTTGTGACCTAACCAATCAATCAAGTTCAATAACAGTGACAAGATACAAGATTTCATTTACTGAGGGATTTTTTCAAATGTGCGTAGCATTATGCTAAACCTTTTATAGGCATCATCTCTTCTAATCCTGCCTACAAGCCCATGAAACAGTAATTATAATCTCCATTTCACAGAGGAGGAAACTGAGGCCTAGTGAGGCTAAGAAACTTGCCCAAGCTCACACTTGTAAAGTGAACTTCAGTTTCAAACTCAACTTTGAACCTATAAGTGCCAAAGCAGTTTCAATATGGATCAGCTAATAAAGCAAATCAGAACCAAGCACATTTTTTTAACATCAAATGATATACACATTTAGTTAAGTTTTAAAGTATTTTATTATACAGAAATATTTTGACCTGTCCTTTTGTTAAAGGGTTGCACATAAGTATGTTTCTAGTTACAAATAGTTTGAGTATATTAGATTCCATCTCTGGTCCATAGAACTCATTTTTGCTTTCCTGGCCCCTCAGCATCTATTTTCAGGTTTCCTTATTTTATTTGATTGGTAGCTTTTCCCTTCTTATAAGAAACTGGGCAGCAATGCTTCTCTGTAACCTTGGTGGGTCAGTGCAACCTCTAATTAACTTCAGTCTCCTTCTCTGCAAGAAAAGCTGTCAAAATACAACTCTTGAATGTCTTGCATCACCACACACATACACACACACACACACACACAGACACACACACACAGACACACACACACAGGAATAAAGAAGGATGCAATTCTCCCAAAGAAGCAGAACGACTGGCAACAGCTGGCACAACTTCTATAGACTCAGTCTGACTCTGTCTTGGAAATCAGCCTCAAATTCAGAACTACCCCACCCAGACCAGGACTATCTCACTAACTAGCTACACTTACTGACAATACCTGCCTTCGCCTTTCAGCAAAGATGTAAGCATTACCATTAATATTTTGTAAGACTGACAAAGTATCATTTGTACCTCAGGACAACCTGCTATTAGTGAAGGCACAAGGCCCACAAAGACATGGCTCCCCTGTCCTTTGGTAACCCATATCAAAATATTATCAAATATGTTTGCAGTTTTTTGAATAATTTACGTGTTAGAAAAGGTGACTGGACACAATCACAAAAACCTGGAGATTTGTTTTGTCTTGTTGCTAAAACAAGGGGCAAATCAGAACAGTTAATACAGCTTTCCCCCCAGTTACCCAGCATTCAAAGCTACCACTGTGGTCACATTTATAATCATGTGTGTGACAATTTGATGCATAATTTTCAACACATGTTTCATTAATTCATTCTTCCTGTGCTTCATTTAAAATACTGGAAACTATAAAAAGATCTGCGTGTCACTCCCCTGCCAGGAAAAAAGAAAGAAAAGAAAAGAAGAAATGAAAAATCTCACAAACAAGAAAGAAAAAAAGAGGGACCCCTGGGTGGCTCAGCGGTTGAGCATCTGCTGTTTGCCCAGGGCAGGATCCCAGAGTCCCGGGATCGAGTCCCGCATCGGGCTACCTGCATGGAGCCTGCTTCTCCCTCTGCCTGTGTCTCTGCCTCTCTGTGTCTCTCATGAATATATAAACAAAATCTTAAAAAAAAAAAAAAAAAAAAAGCCTCACAAACACGAAAAAAAAAAAAGAAAAGCCTGGCAAACACAAAAAAGAAAAAAAAGCCTCTCGCCAGCGCATTTCCCCGCAGTCAGCCGGCAGTCACCAAGAATCACTCACAGTCAACCTGCAGGCAGCCCCGCAGTCTTCCTGCAGTCTCCCCCCCCCCCCCCCCGCCCCTCCACAGTCTCCCCGCAGTCACCCCCCCCGCAGTCTCCCCGCAGTCCCCCCTGCAGTCACCCCGCAGTCTCCCCACAGTCAACCCCGCAGTTTCCCCCGCAGCCCCCCCCTGCAGTCCCCCCCGCAGTCTCCCCAGTCACCCCCCCAGTCTCCCCGCAGCCCCCCCGCAGTCCCCCCCCGCAGTCACCCCCCAGTCTTCCCGCAGTCCCCCCCCCGCAGTCCCCCCCCCCGTCTTCCCGCAGTCCCCCCCCCCCGCAGTCTCCCCGCAGTCCCCCCGCAGTCCCCCCCCCGCAGTCACCCCCCAGTCTTCCCGCAGTCCCCCCCCCGCAGTCCCCCCCCCGTCTTCCCGCAGTCCCCCCCCCGCAGTCTCCCCGCAGTCCCCCCGCAGTCCCCCTCCCGCAGTCTCCCCCGCAGTCACCCCCAGTCTCCCCCCCCGTCACCCCCGCAGTCCCCCCCGCAGTCTCCCCCACCCCCGTCTTCCCGCAGTCCCCCCCCGCAGTCTCCCCCGCAGTCACCCCCAGTCTCCCCGCAGTCCCCCCGCAGTCACCCCCCGTCTTCCCGCAGTCCCCCCCGCAGTCTCCCCGCAGTCCCCCCCGCAGTCACCCCCCGTCTTCCCGCAGTCCCCCCCGCAGTCACCCCCCGTCTTCCCGCAGTCACCCCGCAGTCTCCCCCGCAGCACCCCCCGCAGTCCCCCGCAGTCACCCCGCAGTCTCCCCGCAGTCCCCCCCGCAGTCCCCCGCAGTCCCCCCCGCAGTCACCCCCCGCAGTCACCCCCGCAGTCCCCCGCAGTCTCCCCCGCAGTCCCCCCCGCAGTCCCCCGCAGTCCCCCGCAGTCTCCCCCGCAGTCTCCCCCACCCCCGTCTTCCCGCAGTCCCCCCCCCGCAGTCTCCCCCGCAGCACCCCCCGCAGTCCCCCGCAGTCACCCCGCAGTCTCCCCGCAGTCCCCCGCAGTCCCCCCCCGCAGTCCCCCCCCGCAGTCCCCCCCGCAGTCCCCCGCAGTCCCCCCCGCAGTCCCCCGCAGTCCCCCCCGCAGTCTCCCCCACCCCCGTCTTCCCGCAGTCCCCCCCCGCAGTCTCCCCCGCAGTCACCCCCAGTCTCCCCGCAGTCCCCCCGCAGTCACCCCCCCGTCTTCCCGCAGTCCCCCCCGCAGTCTCCCCGCAGTCCCCCCCGCAGTCACCCCCCCGTCTTCCCGCAGTCCCCCCCGCAGTCACCCCCCGTCTTCCCGCAGTCACCCCGCAGTCTCTCCCGCAGCACCCCCCGCAGTCCCCCGCAGTCACCCCCAGTCTCCCCGCAGTCCCCCCGCAGTCACCCCCCCGTCTTCCCGCAGTCCCCCCCGCAGTCTCCCCGCAGTCCCCCCCGCAGTCACCCCCCCGTCTTCCCGCAGTCCCCCCCGCAGTCACCCCCCGTCTTCCCGCAGTCACCCCGCAGTCTCCCCGCAGTCCCCCCCGCAGTCCCCCGCAGTCCCCCCCGCAGTCACCCCCCGCAGTCACCCCCGCAGTCCCCCGCAGTCCCCCGCAGTCCCCCCCGCAGTCCCCCGCAGTCCCCCCCGCAGTCCCCCCCGCAGTCCCCCGCAGTCCCCCGCAGTCTCCCCCGCAGTCCCCCGGCGGCACGGCTCCGGCGAGCACTCGCAGGCCCGGGAGCGCCCGCGGGGCCAGGGGCGGGGGAGCCGCGGCTGCGGGCGCGGGCAGAGCTTCCAGGAAGCCGCGGGCTCGGCTGACTTCGCGGCGGCGGGTCGGGTCGGGTCGGGCCGGGTCGGGGCCGCCTCGGCCGGCACGTAGCGCCCGGCGTGACTCAGCGCCGAGTCACGGCTCCGGCCGCCGCCGGGGCTGCCCCGTCCGCCCTCCCCGCCCCGCTCCCCCCCACCCCCGGGCCCGCCTGCGCGCCAGCAGCCCCGCCGCCGGCGGCCGAGCGGGAAGGAGCGGCCCCTGGACGCGCCTTGAATCCCGACGGGGGGCGGGAGGGGGCGGGGGGGGGGCGGCGACGGGCCGGCTGGCCTCGGGCGCTCCCTGGCCCCACTAATCAAACGCTTCCATCAGAGGCTTGTTGGGACAGATCCCTAACGTCGTCCTTCCACGGTGACTTAGAGATGACCTCCGCTCGGGCTTTGCTTCTGTCGTCCCAGGCCTGCATCTTATTTTTATTCCCCGTTTTCTTAGGTTATCTTTTCAATATGCTTGGTGACTTGTCTTGGCACAAACCCACAAGTGCAGTGACGCAAATCAGGTTGGAACTTGGCACGATGCGCGGGCTTGAGTGACTTACTGTAAAACCGGGGAACACTTCATAAAGGCGTTGGCATCTGCCACCGCAGTTGCTGGTTGGATGCCAGGCTCATTTTCAGGCTGTCACTACCCTTTGAAAGGTCCTGGGACAGGCTGTTAGAATGCAGATTCTCGAGCAGTCATCCTAACTTCTTCCTCTCCCGGACTCCACGTGGAGAACAATGGTACAGCGCGACTTCTGCAGCTGCAGCCTGTGCCCACTTGCCTGGAGAGGGACTGGGGCCACGTGGCCACGGTGCAGGTTCTCAGACCCCACTCCAAACTACAGCCTCAGAATGCCTGTGGGGAGGCCCAGAAATAGAGCCTATTAAGCAGTCCACAGAGTCGCCTGCCTACACTTAAAAGTTCCAAAACTACTAGCCAGAGGAGGACCCTGTGACACATTACCCTGTGAAGACACCAAGAAACATTCTCATAATGCACAGCACTTTGTCCTAAGATTGATTTTGAAGTTCTGATACTGGGCAACCCTATTTCTAAAACTGGTTTTATATGCAATATTGTTTAACGTATGTTAATAGAGACAGGTTTTTTTTTCTTTTTTTAAATTAGACATTTGGCTACAAAATAAAATGTAGTACCTACACAGTTTTATTTCAGGCCGGTTACTTCCTAAACCTGCTTTGCACCAGAATTATCCACAGAGACTTTAAACACCAATTCCCGGACCAGACCTCACACCTAAAGAGACACTATCTCTGAAGGCAATACCTAAGAACAGACCATTTGGAAAGCCCTGAAAGTTAGTCTCTGGACCAAGTGATCACGCTTCCCAAGTACAAGAGAAACTTCATTAACTTCAAGATAATTGGCCTGTGCTGCTCCCTTATGGTGCCCATTCATCTCTGTTCACACTGTTTCCTTTTGAAATCTCAACTTAAAAAATAAAATGAAAAGTGACCACATAAGATATCAACTTGGTATTATATTGATAAATGTATATCTCTAGAAAGCAAACTTGAAATCTAAAACTTTTTTTTTTTGAGGGGGGCTGTGGGAGAGGTTGGAGATTAGAGAATAATCTGGGAGGGAGTTTATTTTGAAAATTTTCCTATTCTAACCTGGGATATTTTATTTGTTTACTCATGGTCTTTTCATCTCACTGGGTAAGTTTCCCCATTTTATCCCTGTTAGCATTGTGGCAAAAAGCCTAGATGTGACACATCTCTGACAAGCACCTCCCGTTGCTGACCCTCTTACATATAGCCTTGCTTCTCCAAGTGCGGCCTTTGGGCCAGCAGCATGGACATCACCTGGAAACTTGTAAGAAATGCAGACTCTCAGGCGCCACCAGAACTACCATAACCGAATCAACAGGTTAGCAAGATCTCCAAGTGATTTGTGTGTATAATAAAATGTTGCAAGTACCAGTTTGTAGTAATGGTAACAATCTAAGACTGATGGTTAAAAACGAGGAAGTAAGAGGTGAGGGTGAATTAGTTTCCTGGGGCTGCCTTAGCAGAGTGCCACAAACTGGGTGGCTTAGAACAACAGAAATGTGTTCCTCCACAGTTCTGGAGGCCAGCAGCCCAAAGTCAAGGTATCCATAGAGACATGTTCTACCTATGGTACTGGATAAGACAAAATTCATCATGAAATTAGTCTGACCATAAAAGTAAGCCCTAAAATAAAGAAAAAAGTAATTATAGCTAAAACTAGGACCACATTGACAGGCAAACGGAAAATCTCTTAGGATCAGGGCAAGAAAATGAAGGGAATCCTTCCAACGTCAGGGAAAGATAAGAGTAGGACCAGAGGGGCAGCTCTGAGATAGGCTCCTGACGGTTCGTAGTGGGCATCTGTTCTGCTGGCCCAGGATTCTTTCTCCCTCTTTCCCTTAGTTAAGAAAGCTCTCATCATCCTCCCTAACATTTCAGTGCAGGACATCCCGCACTTTCTCTTCCCCCTTCCTCCCAAGGGTGAAACACGTGACTCTTTAATATCTGTCCTGCACATCTCAATCTGGTTGAGTCCCAAAAAGGCAGAAAGCGGCTGAAGCAGAGTCATTTCAGTCCTCGTGCTTGAAGACACTGAACAGATGTGGCAGTCTGTCCACTGAGAATAGCTAGTAACCCTAGCTGCTGTGCTCCCCAAGTCCCAGTTGTTTAACTTCTTTTGTTCTCAGAGTGACCCAGTGTCTTTCCAAGTGTTTTTAATTTGTTTTAAAGCTTAATATGTTTCATGTTTATTTTTAACTTGCTATTTTAGACTATGTCTTGTTATTGTAATTTATTGTTAATTATCTTAATGGGGCCAAGAGTTTGCCCCAGTTGGTTTCTATTGCTTACAATAAATGAGCCTAACTGTTATGAAATTATTGCTGGGGAGAGCACATATTGCCCACAGCCACCCCACTAAAACAATCTGAATGTTGTCTGCATCCATAACAAATACAACTCTTGAAATATAACAAAGATCTTTTCAGGGTTTTTTTTTTCCCCAATTGATTTTACCAGCTCTCATTTATTGCCCTATATTTCAAGCTGAGTCATTCTTCCCTTCTGAACCACCCAAATTGCCAGGGGGCGCAAAAGAGAGAATCACTCTTGTTATGCTGCTTGTAGACACCAATAATCTTCTTTATGTTGCCTCCAATTCCTCATTGTGGTTTTCATGATATTTGCAATATTAAGGAGATTAAAGAAAAGTACTCCAAAGTTTCTAATTAGAGCTATTTTACCAGGGGGCTAGTTGGCAAAAAGAGTCTCTATTATGCCAGACTAAATGTGATCTTTCCTTTTCAAGCAAATATTAGCCTAAGGCCTTCATACTGGCCAAGGCTAAGAGATGTTTTTTTGAACTCTACTGATAAAATTTAATTTGATCAAGATACATCATCTTATCAAAATCCATACTCCTTATTCTCCTCTGTCCCCCTTCACATTAATTTCCTTAATTTTATCTCATGCCAGTAGTAGTATGGTGGGTACGGTTTCATTTGGCTGGAGTAGGGAGCATATAAGGAAGAGTAAACACAACAAAGTAGCTGTTTTGAAGCTATAGTGAATCATGAATGTCATAGTGAGGTCTTTGTACTTAAATGTAACTTTTTTTTTTTTTTTTTTGTAAGTTTACTTACTTGAGAAGGGTTCATGGGCACCCAGGCAGATTCCTGGCTAAGCAAGGAGCCTGACCGGGGGCTCCATCCCATGACCATGAGATCATGATCTGAGCCAAAATCGAGTCAGACACTTAACTGACTGAGTCACCTAGGTACCCCTTATATGTAATTCTCTACTGGTTTTTAAAAAAGATTCTATTTATCTGAAAGAGAGAGAACAGGCATGAGCAGGGGGAGAGGTAGAAGGAGAAGCACACTCGCTGCTGGGCTGGGAGCCCAAGGCAGAGTCCAGGCCAGGATGCTGGGATCACAACCTGAGCTGAAGGCAGATGCTTAACTGACTGAGCCACCCAGGCACCCCTCTTTGATGTTTGTGGGTTTTTTTTAAGATTGATCTATTTGAGGGGATCCCTGGGTGGATCAGCGGTTTAGCGCCTGCCTTTGGCCCAGGGCACGATCCTGGAGTCTCCGGATCGAGTCCACGTCGGGCTCCTGGCATGGGGCCTGCTTCTCCCTCTGCCTGTCTCTCTCTCTCTCTCTCATGAATAAATAAATAAACCTTAAAAAAAAAAAAAAAAGGTTGATCTATTTGAGAGAGAGAGAGTGCAAGCGCACTCACCCACATGACCCTGGGGAAGAGGGTGGGGAAGGGGTAGAGGGAGAGGCAGATAGTCCTAAGCAGACTCCACACCTTCAGGGCTCAGTTTCACAAACCTGAGATCAGAACTTGAGCCAAAACCAAAAGTCTGACACTCAACCAACTGCACCACCCAGGTGCCCCTCTTAAAGAGTTTTTGATCGAGATAAGAAGTAACATTATCGAGGACATATTGTGTGCCTGGAAGTATATTGCCATTGATTTCCTGTATCTTTCGTAGGTAAAGATTTAGCTCTCTGATACCACATATGACTTTAAATAAAATATTTAAGTCTCAGAAGATTTTTTTTTTTAAAGATTTATTTACTTGAGAGAGAAAGAGCGCAAGCAGGGGGAGGAGCAAAGGGAGAGGGAGAAGTAGACTCCTCTCTGAGCAGGGAGTAGGACATAGGGCTCGACCCAGGCACCCTGAGATCATGACTTGAGCCAAGGGCAGACACTTAACCGACTAAGCCACCCCGGAGACCAGAAGACTTCTTAAAAAATCAGTGACAGACAATATAAGTATCTACTTTGTTAGAAGGGCACACATGCTCCTTGCCATTCTCCTCACTTTTTTCTCTTTGTATCTGTTAAATCCTGTCATCTGTATCTTTCCTTTTTTACCTTATTGAGACTGATAACATTTATATATCCCAACTATTCTGGGGTTTGTCTAAGATTTAACACTGATAAAAAATAAACATTGGCATTACTAAGACTATATGAATATTTTTCATGGCAGAGAATGTAGTATAGTTATGATTACATGTCTCCAGGCCCACTAAACCGCTGGGCCACCAGGGCTGCCGCTTATTAGGACTTTCTAAACATTTTTTTTTTGTTCTGGGACACCTGGGTGGCTCAATAGTTGAGCCTTTGGCTCAGGGCGTGAGATCCTCGGGTCTGGGGATCGAGTCCCAAATTGGGCTCTCTGTGAGGAGCCTGCTTCTCCCTCTGCCCATGTCTCTGTCTCTCTGTTTCTCATAAATAAGTAAAATCTTAAAAAAAAATTTTTCTGTTCCCTGAATTATTTGTATTTTCTTATGCCATGATTATATGTATTTCCTGATGCATTTATTTTATTTTGCAGGTTTTTCAAATGTCTAGGGATCTTGGTTGTGTTTTATATTTAGAAAGGGGCATCAGTTTAGGATACATATGCTTCTGGGTAAATTCCAGAATAATTTTATTTTAGGACATCAACAACCCATTGTGCTACTAGGTTGCCATAGGTTGATTCCCCCAGTGTTTTCAGTGACTCTGGATGAAAATCTTGTGTTTTTGTTTTGAATTGGGGCAAAAAGCTAATTATCAGATGTTTTGAACTAGGGGGCCAGGAGGAGGGAAAGGGGAGAACATGGTCCCCTGTAGCTCAGTATTCTCTCTAGAACCTTTAATTTACATGGGTGTGTTCATTTCACTTCTCACATTACCATTTCTTAATCTCTCAGTTTCTGAGAATAGATGTTATCTAGGTACTACAATTAGGCAGCTTTCTGCATTTTGCTAGAACGGTGTCAAAAAGTACAGATCCCGGGATCCCTGGGTGGCGCAGCGGTTTGGCGCCTGCCTTTGGCCCTATCGAATCCCACGTCGGGCTCCCGGTGCATGGAGCCTGCTTCTCCCTCTGCCTATGTCTCTGCCTCTCTCTCTCTCTCTCTCTCTCTCTCTGTGACTATCATAAAAAAAAAAAAAAAAATTCAGATCCCTGGATTCTACTGAGGGATCCTGATTCAGCACCTCTAGGATGGGTCTAAATATCTGTATTTCCTTTTCTAATACCTTCCCTGGCTCATGTACACAACCAGTATGGGGCACCACCAAGAAGTTACCAGTGACATGGGGAAGAAGTAACTTTACAAGACAAAGCAGAGATAGGAGCCTCATGACTTGGCAAATGCCTGGATATGGGGAGAAGAAAGAGGATGGAATAAACAAGAACTAGGTTTTAACCCTGAGTGACTCCAAAAATGATAGTGAAATTAGCATAAAAAGAAAACTGATAAAGAGTACTTCCTTCTTGATTTCTTCTTCCAGATACTGTACTAAATGCCAACTCTATAAATATTACTAAAGAGCTCCTTATGTAGAAAAATTACCAGTAAGAATGTTAGAGTACAATAAAATAATAAATAAATAGATATATAAATACATTCTTAGACTGGAGAACTAGTATTAATATGCACAAGCTAAACAATCTATCCACTTTTGACCATTTATGAAGGTATTAAAAAATATGCATAGAAAAAACATGCATAGAGCATTCCAAAGCCAAATGTGAGTTACTACTAGCAGAGAATTCCTGGTCTTTCAGACAAGTGTCTTAATTTTCCAAGTGTAAAAGAGCAAAATTCAAATATACAATACCTCTTATGCTTAACATATCTGAAGACAAAAGTGGAGAAAAAAATGCCTCGCAATAACATGTACAACTCTTTGTACAGTTTATATTCTTACTAAAATATTGCTGTTCACACAGTTCAATTTCTATGAATAGTACAAGCCTGATGACTCATTTGGTACATTTAGAGTCTAATGAGGACTTTTATTTTTTAATTTTTATTTATGATAGTTACACATAGAGAGAGAGAGAGAGAGAGAGAGAGAGAGAGGCAGAGACGCAGGCAGAGGGAGAACCAGGCTCCATGCACCAGGAGCCTGACGTGGGACTCAATCCCGGGTCTCCAGGATCACGCCCTGCGCCAAAGGCAGGCGCTAAACCGCTGCACCACCCAGGGATCCCTAATGAGGACTTTTAAATCTGCAATACCTGTGATGACCAATACTACCTCCTTCACATTAAGACACCTATTTGGGAGGGAAATAGTTCTATGAAAACACTGACTTTTTCTTTCTTAAAATTAAGGTATAATTTATATACAGTAATTTTTAGACTTTTTAGTGCAAAATTCTGTAAATTTTGACACTTAAGTCATATAACCACAATCAGATAAAATAATTTAATCACTCCTCAAATTCCCTTCATACTCATTTGAAGTCAGAGCCTAATCTTCCCCAAACCTCTGGCAATGACTGATCGGTTTCCTTTCTATTTATTTTTCCCTCTTTCAGATTGCCATATAAATGTTATCAGGGAGTATGTAGCCTTTTGAATTTGGCTTTTTTCATTTAGCGTAATGCATATAAGATTTATCTATTTTCCTATCATAAATAAATAAAAAAATTAAAAAAAAACTATCAAATAAATTTAAAAAATTAAAAAAAAAAGATTTATCTATTTTCTTGCATGTATCATGAGTTTCTTCCTTTTCATTGCTCATAATATTCTATTGTATGGATGTACCACAGTTAATTTTCCCAATTACTGATGTTTAATCATTTACTAGTAACTTTATTTTGTAGAGGATGGGTTCATGACTATTAAATTATGCTATTTATCAAGAAGGAAAATTTAGATAAATTCCCTTTTGCCTTGAAATTCCTTAGTATTCAACTATATAATAGGTATACCTATTTCAAAAACTGTATTTTTTATATAACTGAAAAAAGTAGGTATCTATTCTATCTGTATTTGTTGGCATGCATTTGAACCAAGTGTTATAATTTGAAGGTTTTTTTTTACCTAGAGTGGGAATAACAGCATATACTATTAATATTGCTGATAACACCAGATAATGTTTTGCTTAAACTTCTGAAGGTAAATGCTATATGAATGCCCTAAACAACCAAGATCGCTGAAATGGCTCACTTCCCATTGCAACCTTCTTAAACTTTTAGCTCATGGAGGCAACAGGTGGGTTAGCAAATAGCTAACAGAAGGACAACTGTTGTCCTTCAGGATCAGTGCCAATGGAAAAAAGTGACCTGAAATACAGATCTCAGGCCTGACAAGATGAAAATCTAATGCCACAGCTGTTGTCTCTCACAACTGTCACTCATCATGGTTTTTTTTTTTTTTAATGTTTTTTATTTGAAGTATAATTGACATATACCATTATATTAATTTCAGGGGTACAGCATAATGATCCAATATTTATGTATCTTTTAAGATGATCACTACAATAAGTCTAGTTACCATAATTATGTAAGTTTTTTTTTCTTATGATGAAAACTTGCTGGATCTTTTCAGCATTTTTCAAATATGCAACACATTATGGACTATAGTCACCATGCTGTGCATTACATCCCCATGACTTATTTATAACTGGAAGTTGATAACTCATCATCCCCTGGGATGATGAACCCATTTTGTTCATACCCTTCCAATCTGTTTTCTGTATGAAGTTTGTTTTGGTTTTCTGCTTTTTTATGTTCCAGATATAGGTGAAATCATAATGTACAGGTCTTTGTTCGACTTATTTCACTTAGCATGATACATTCAAGGTCCATCCATGTTGTAACAAATGGCTAAATTTCACTTTTTTAATGACAGTATTCCACTGTATATATGTATACCACATCCTCTTTTTCCATTAATCCACTGAAACACAATGAGGTTGTTTCTATATATGACTATATTTCTTTGGATAAATACCCAGAATTGGAATTACTCAATCATATGGTAGTTCTACTTTTAGTATTTCAAGGAACCTCCATATTGTATTCCATAATGACTGCAACAATTTACATTTCCATCAAGAGTTCACAAAGGTTCCTGTTTTTTTACATCCTTGCCAACACTTGTTATTTCTTGTCTTTTCAATAAAAGCCATTCTGACAGGTGTAATGTGTAGCTTATTATGGTTTGGATTTGCATTTCCCTGATGCTAAGTGCTGCTGAGCATCTTCATACGCCTGTCTAGCCATCTCTATGTCTTCTTCGAAAAATGTCTACTCAGATCCTCTACCCATTTTTTAATTAGACTGTTTGTTTTTCGGTAATTGAGTTGTTGGGACTTCTTTATATACTTTTGATATTAGCCCTGTATCAGATATGATCGCACTTATCTTTTCTCGCTTAGTAGATACCCTTTTCACTTTGTTAATAGTTCCCCTTGCTATGCAGAAGCTTTATAGTTTGATGTAGTTCCATTTATTTATTTTTGCTTTTGTTGCTTTTGCCTTTGGATTTAGGTCCCAAAAATCATCACCAAGACCAATGTCAAGGAGCTAATGCCCTGTTTTCATCTAAGAGTCTCATAGTTTCAGGTCTCACGTTTAAGTCTTTAATCCATTTTAATTGACCTCATATGCATGGGTTTATTTTGGGGCTCTTCATTCTGTTCCATTGATTCATGTGTCTGTTTTAATGCTAAAACCATCCTGTTTCAATTACTACAGCTTTATAACATAATTTGCAATCAGGGTGCATGATGCTTCTTTGTTATTTTTTAAGATTGCTTTGGCTATTTGTGATCTTTTGTTTGCATATACAAATTTAGAAATTAGGAATTTTTTTACTAGTTCTGTGAAAAATATTGTTGGTATTTTAATTTTATTTTTTAAAATATTTTATTTGAGAGACCGAGAATACAAGTAGTAGGAGAACAGAGAGAGAGGAAGAAGCAGGCTCTCTGCTGAGCAGGAAGCCCAATGCAGGGCTCTGTCCCAGGACCTTGAGATCATGACCTGAGCCAAAGGCAAACACACTTAACCAACTGAGCCACCCAGGTGCCCAATGTTGTTGGTATTTTGATAGGGATTTCATTTAATCTGCAGATTGCTTTGAGTAATATGGACATCTTAACAATATTATTCCTTCCAATCCATGAGCATGGAGTATGTTCCCATTTATTTGTGTCCTCTAATTTCTTTCATTAATGTCTCAGTATTCAGTGTACAGGTCTTTTGCCTCCTTGGTTAAATTTATTTCTAGGTATTTTATTCTTTTTTAATGCAATTATAAATGGGGTTATTTTCTTAATTTCTTTTATAGTTTGTTGTTAGTATATAAAAAATGCAATAGGTTTTTTATATTGATTTTGTACCCTGAAGCTTACTGAATTTATTTATTAGTTTTAACTAGAGTTTTGGTGGAGTCTATAGGGTTTTTAATATGTAAAATCATGTTGTTCATGAATAGTGATGGTTTTAATTTTTCCTTTCCAGTATGGATGTCTTTTATTTCTTTTCTTGCCAAATCACTCTGGTCAGGACTTCCAGCACCATGATGAATAAAAGTCGTCATGGTACACATCCTTGTCTTGTTCCTAATCATAAAAGAAAGCTTTAGGGGCACGTGGGTGGCTCAGTTGGTTAAGTTGGTTAATTCCAGTGACTGGAATTAAAGAGGGCACTTGATGTAATGAGCACTGGGTTTTATATGAATTGATGAATCATTAAACTCTACCTGTGAAACTAATAATACACTGAATGTTAATTGATTAAATTTAAAATTTTTTTAAAAAGCTTTTAGTTTTTCACTATTGAGTAAAACCACAGTGTAAGCCGTGGTCTTTTTTTTTTTTTCCTTTTTAATTTTTTTTTTAATTTATCTTTGATAGTCACACAGAGAGAGAGAGAGAGAGAGAGAGAGAGAGAGAGGCAGAGACACAGGCAGAGGGAGAAGCAGGCTCCATGCAGGGAGCCCGACATGGGATTCGATAGTGGGTCTCCAGGATTGCGCCCTGGGCCAAAGGCAGGCACCAAACCACTGCGCCACCCAGGGATCCCTAAGCTGTGGTCTTGTCGTATACGGCCTTTACTGTGTTGAGGTATATTCTATCTATACCTCTTTGTTAACAATGTTTTCTTTTTAATCTAAAAGTGTGTTGAATTTTGTCATCTACTTTTTTGCATCTATTGAGAAGATAATTTTACTCCTTCACATCTTTAATGTGGTGTATCACAGTGTTTGATTTGCAGATTATGAACCATCCTAGCATCCCTGGAATAAATCCCACTCGATCATGGTGAATGATTCTTTTTAATGTATTGTTGCATTCAGTTTGCTTGTATTGTGTTGGGGATTTTTTCAATTGTGTTCATCAGGTGCACTGGTATATTTCCGTTTTTGTAACTTCTTTGACTGGTTTTAGCATGAGGGTAATGCTGGTTTTGTAAAATAATTGTATTCCTTCTTCAGGTTTTTGGAAGAGTTTGAGAATTGGTATTAAAATCTTTGAGTATCTAGCAGAATTCATGAGTAAAGCTGTCTCATCGGGGACTTTTGCTTGATGGCTGATTCAATCTTATGGCTGTTTTCTAATTCTTCTTTGTCCCTTTCTTACTATCTTCTGTGTATCTGCTATCGGTTTTTGCTTTGTGGTTACCATGAGGCTCACATGTAACAGCCTATTTGTATAACCATATATTTTAAAATGATACCAAGCTGAGTCTGAACACATTTTAAAACTGCATTTTTTACTGCGTGCACCCCCAATTTTATGTATACAATCTTTTTATTTCGTATATCCCTTAAGTAATTATTGTGGTTACGGTTATTTTTTACTATTTTCTTTTAACCTTCATACTAGCTTTATAAATGATTAATCTAGTATCTTTTCAATATATTTGCCTTTATCAGTGAGATTTTTACTTTCATACTTTTCTTGTTGCAGATTAGTACCCTATCCTTTCAGCTTAAAGAATTCCCTTTAACATTTCTATTAAGGCTTGTTTACTGGTGATGAACTCCTTTAGCTTTTGTTTGTCTGAAAAACTCTTTATCTCTCTTTCAGTTCTAAATGATAACCTTGCTGGGTAAGGTATTCTTGGTTGGAATTTATTCCTTTATGCCACTCCCTTTGGGCCTAAAAAGTATCTAGTGAGAAATTTGCTGACAGCCTTAAGGGGAGAGAAGGGATTCCCTTGTATACAACAAGTTATTTTTCTCTTACTGCTTTTAATCACTCATCATGTTTTAATTTCATAGTTTTGATTTAGTCTTTTCTAAATACAGCACTGGATAAATACAGAACAAGATAACAAGAGTCCCCAGCAAAGAAGCCAGATTGGTATTAGCACCACCCCCCTTTTCACCACCTCCCCAGCCCCTTGGGTTTTATTTTTTTGTGATGATGGCTTCTCTAGGACACTACTTTATGTTCAGGAAGGCCAGAGCTTCTGCACTAGCTCATAAGCTTAACAAAAATCATTGAGTTTTGATTTCATGGTGACTTCTTAAGCTTTCTTATCATGCTAACCAGGATGCTTTCACCAGACATACTGAATTGTAACACATAGTGCAGTTGAGTCTAAAGAAAAATATCGGGTTTTTCAATGGTGTGCCCTAAGACACTCACCCTTTTCTAAGATTTTTAATTTAAAAAACTATTTTCAGCCATGAGTTACATTCTTTTTCTTATGAAGCCATCTTTTAACCCTCTCCATCTATTCATGTTCTCTCTCAAAAATAAATAACATCTTTGAAAACATAAACCCTCTACTGAATTATATATAATAAAATACACCCATTCTAAGTGTACAATCTTAACAAATGTATACTTAGTGCATATTCCAACACTACAAGATATAGAGCACCCTGCCCCAACCAAAGCCTCCCTAATTTTTCAGTCCATTCTCCCTCCACTCAACCTCAGGCAACTGATCTGCCTTCTATCATGATAGATTGTTGTACTTTTTCAAGAATATTCTATAAAGAGTGTATTCTTTTGGGGTCTGGCTTTTTTTACTTAATGTAAACTTTTTGAGGTTCATCAGTGTTATATGTATTTATAATTAGTTCTCCCCCTTGCCCCTGCTCCATACTATTCCATTTTTTGGATACAACACCATCTGTTTATCCATTTGCTTGTTGACGGACATTTGCATAGTATCCAGTTAGGGGTTGTTATGAGTAAAGCTGCCATGGATAATTGTGAATAGGTTTTTGTGCACTATTCATTTCTCCTGGGAAAATATCTAAAAGCAAATGCCTAGGTTGTATGGTTAGCTTTCAAAAAATTACAAGCTACATTCCAGAATGGTTGTATCATCTTCAATTCCCACTAGTAATACATCTGACCCTTGAATAATACGGGGAGTTAAAAGCTCCAACCCCCAATGCAGTTGAAAATCTGATTATAACCTTTGGCTCCCCCTCCAAAACTTTACTAGTAACCTATGGTCTACCAGAATCCTTACCAATAACATAGTCAATTAATACCTATTTTTATATATATTATATACTGAATTCTTACAATAAACTAGAGAAAAGAAACTATTAAGAAAATCATAAGGAAGAGAAACTATATTTATAATACTATACTATACTTACTGAAAAAAAATCCACGAGTGGACTCACATAGTTCAAATCTATGCTGTTCAAGGGTCCACTGTATAATACATTCATTGGGAATAAGTGCTACAGAGAAGTTTAAAAAAAAAAAATGGCAAGTAGGTGTTATGTTGCTACTTAAGAAGATAATAAGAAAAGGTTTCCTAGAAAAGAAAACATTTGAGCCGAAGTCTGAAGGAAGTAAAGGAAAATCCCGTGAGAATATCTAGGGGAACAGAATTCAGAAGGCAAAAAGAATAGCACAGGCAAAAGGGTGTTCCTTGGTGTGTCTGAAGAATATCAAAGAGGCCAAGGTATCTGCAATTGAGTGAGAGAGGGAAAATAGGAAAAGAGGTCACTCATATAGGGCCTTGGAGGCCAATGAACTTTGGAATGAATGAAATGGGAAGTCACTGAAGGATTTTGAGCATTAAAGGGACACAATTTGGGGATCCCTGGGTGGCTCAGTGGTTCAGCACCTGCCTTTGGCCCAGGGCGTGATCCTGGAGACCCAGGATCAAGTCTCACATCGGGCTCCTTGCATGGAGCCTGCTTCTCCCTCTGCCTGTGTCTCTGCCTCTCTCTATCATGAATAAATAAATTAAAAATCTTAAAAAAAAATAAAATAAAGGGACACAATTTATCTTATCTTTTAGAATTATCACTTTGATGTGGAAATAAACTGTAGGAAGCAATCATGAAAGTAGGTAGACCAGTTAGGATGTTACTATAATTGCCCAGATGGAAGACTAGATTAGTATTATAGTAGTAAAGCTGGAGAAAAGTGATGGCATTCTGGACCTACTCTAAAGGTAGAGCTGGCAATATTCTCAATGGATTGAAAGTGTCGTGACAAAAGAGGAGTCAAATCAAATTAGGTCAATCTAATTCTAAATCCTTATTTCCTTTAAGTACAGGAAAAAGAAGAAAAAGGGAGAAAAAAATGCAGTTTGTGTGGTTAAAAAAATAGTAAGACACTAAGTTGAAACTCATGGTCAGTGGATGCCAAACTATTTCAGCCACCCCAAAATATCTTCAATCTAAACAGCTCAATGTGTCTGTGTGAAAAAATTTAGCATTATGGAGAAAATGTAATACACAGATTATAATGCCAATTTATGAACACTTTAGAATTTGGGGCATATAAAAATACTTCTCTCAAGGTCTGGAAAACAATAGTAAAGTAAAACAAAAATCACAGCAATCCTATGAGATATGAGACGAACAACTATTCATCCTACTATTCCATAGGTTATAAACTTTAAGTCCAGATAAATATATGGCCCCTTTGGGCCAAATCTAATGCACTGGAGACTAAGATCAGTCTGCTGGTTCTAAGTCTGACTGAGATGAACTTTTTGATCGATTGCTGACGCCTACTCAGGACTGTCAATCTCTTCTGCCTATTTTCATTAAATACCTATACCTATACCTTCAATACCCAAGCTATACATCTGGAAACACCAATAGATGGCTAAAATATCCTACAAGGTGTTAGCAGATTTCACAGGGCCCACCAAATGAAAGCTCAACAAAGCATAAAGAACTTAGAAGAACCAATTTCTAAGAAAACTTGATTATCTTTATCAGCTACTCTAAGTATTTTGAAACATCTAATGCTGCTATAGCTGTGTAGACTTCCTTTCTGTATATTTTTTCAATAGCAAAATCTGTTCAAATATATGCGTATATTGCAGGTAGAGGGTTGAAAGAGATGGTTTCCAAATTTACAAAGAAAGAATATAAACACATTTAAACAAGGCGGGTTTTGGGAACTGTAGTTTTTACTTCTCTGATTCTAACCAAATGATAATTACATTTCCCCTAAAATAAAAAAGAGAGGGCTATAGACTTTAACTCTAGCAAAGCATTTGGGTTGTGTGGATTCTTTTATTACACTGTAAATATTTTGCATATGTCTAGAGCAAGCACCAGTAAAGAGGCCATATTGGTAACTCATCACTCTTAAACACAACAGCTGTGTGTATTTGGAAAGATTAAGAACTAGATTGTTCAGTAATTCTGGGAGCCTGTTTACCAAGCCCTAAGACGGCTAGCAAGACTCTTATTGTTTACTTGATATGACGTACTTGTTTTTCATTAAATATTAAATATTTAACACTTCATGGTTTAAAATTTTAAACAGAAAGCATTCTCCCTAATTTTGAGGAGAATTAAAGGAGAACTATTTCTAAGGCTGTAATTTTAATTCTTTAGAGTGACCAATAACATCCCACATACAATTTGATGCTTGATCATCTTTTTTTAATCAATGATGACTCATTACATCTATACACACACATATTTTAGTATTAAAATTTATTTTCTTGATTATTCCCTGTAATTGTTCAGGAGGTACTATTTCTGTTTTATAGACAAAGTTATAAATATTCAAGTATCGTGCACAAGCTACAAATCACATGAGAGTAGAATAAGTAGCAGAACATGATTAATTTTGTATTTACAGATCAGTGAGCCCCAAGCATCTTTGTTTCTGGGCTGTTTTTCTGGTGAGATGTTTGCTGTGTTTCCTGATGGAGAGACTCCAAATGCACATTTTATACTAATATAAGTTGAAGGCAGAATAAATTGTTAGTGAGAATGATCACCTCTTCCAAATAAAATCCAAGATTCAAAAACAAACATAATTAAGATTCATATAATTCTGGAACATCAGGATAGAGGAAACTGATAAAATAATAAACAAAGTAAAGTTTGTTAGTGACTTTTCTGATTTCTGTGGTTCACTGTATATCATGTTTATTTTGCTAAACAACTTTGGAAAACTTACTAACTAGCAGAAAAATGTAAATTATAGATCTGACTCATTGAAGTAACATAAATTAACATTATCCATGTAGTAAATTTTAATAAAACCCATTTTAAATTGGAACAGATAAGCCCATTTGGAAACTGCTGTCAATTATTCAACCAACAAGGACACTGAACATCTATTTTTAGTCCATCAGTGGTCTAGGCTGACGAAGAGATATGAGAGAGAAAATGAAATGTTCTTTGCTTTCAAAGGACTTATAATCTAGTTCTTAGTGACAATTTTGTTTCACATTGGTAGATAAAAGCTTTAGGTGTACCTTGATATTCTTTTTTTTATAATAAATTTATTTTTATTGGTGTTCAATTTTCCAACATACCCAATAACACCCAGTGCTTAAGAGAACTAAAATCTGTCAGAATCACATGGTATGTACGATACCATGTACATACTGAAAATGTTTCCTGTAAACCGTGTCTTTATTGTGTTCAGTGAATGAAGATTCTATATACCTGTTTGAAACACCACAATGTGGAAGAAGCCTTGACCAATTAGGTGACCTCTGAGAACTCTTCACCTTCAGAAAAGAAAAATAATACTGGTTTTGCCTCCTGGTGCTGGCAAGAAACACATGAGATAATGAATATGCAAGTGCACATCGAAGATTTCCAAAGTATCAAAGAGCCAAGCATTTAAATGAAGCAATTAAGCTTTAGGAAAGAACTTAAAATTTATTTCTTTAAAAAATAAAATTTGAGTATTTATTCAACCTTGTTGGACATTGTGTGCCCAATCATCTCTCCTATTTTCTACCCAGTCTAAACTTCTTTCTCGGGATCCCTGGGTGGCGCAGCGGTTTGGCGCCTGCCTTTGGCCCAGGGCGCGATCCTGGAGACCCGAGATCGAATCCCACATCAGGCTCCCGGTGCATGGAGCCTGCTTCTCCCTCCGCCTGTGTCTCTGCCTCTCTCTCTCTCTCTGTGACTATCATAAATAAAAAAAATAAAAAAATAAAAAAAATTAAAAAAAAATAAATAAATAAACTTCTTTCTCTTGATTTTTTTTTTTTTTTTTTAAGATTTTATTTTTAAGGGCAGCCCGGGTGGCTCAGTGGTTTAGCACTGTCTTCAGCTCAGGGCCTGATCCTGGAGACCCGGGATCGAGTCCCACGTCGGGCTCCCTGTGTGGAGCCTGCTTCTCGCTCTGCCTGTGTCTCTGCCTCTCTCTCTCTCTCTCTCTCTCTGTGTCTCTCATGAATAAATAAATAAAAATCTTTAAAATAAAAAAAAAAGAAAAACAGTTAAAAAGAAAAAAGATTTTATTTTTAAGTAATCTCTACACTCAATGGGGGGCTCAAACTCACAAGTCACTTGCTCCACCGACTGAGCCAGCCAGGTGCCCATCTCTTGATGTTCTTTAGAAGGAAGAATGTCAATCATTTTTCTGGTGTCAAGTTTTTGATAATAATTACCTAAAGACTATTATTAGTCTATTAGATGTCTTGTACATAATTCCTTTTTTTTTTTAAGATTTTATTTACTTATTCATTTTAGAGAGAGAGAGAGCAAATAAGGGCAGGAGAGGCAGAGGGAGAGGGAGAGAATCTCAAGCAGACTCTGCACTCGCAGAGCCCCAGGAGGGGCTCTATCTCATAACCCTGAGACCACACCTGAGCAGAAATCAAGAGTCTAACACCTAACTGACTAGGCCATCCAGGAACCTCAGATTTCTTGTATGTAACTTTGACTCAAGGTCATTATACTAAGTATCAACAGTACTTCAATAATTATTTATTGAAGGTAAATAAAATTCAATTCAAATTCAAGGTACAATTTTCTGTGCCAGACATAGAAAGAAACCCAAAAATGTAAATATAATGGGGCACCTGAGAGGTTCAGTCAGTTAAGCATCTGGCTTCAGCTCAGGTCATGATCTCAGGGTCCTGGGATAGAGCCCCACATTGGGCTCCCTACTCAGTGGGGAGCCTGCTTCTCCTTCTCCTGCTGCCATTCCTTTGTTTGTGCTCTCTGGCTTGCACTCTCTCTGTCATATAAATAATTAAATCTTGAAAAAAGAAAACAACCATAAGTATTAACCTAGATTTCATGTCTCGCTGCTTACTATTTAGAATAATTTCATAAATTCTATAAAGTTGCATTTGTATTGTTGAGATGTACCTGAAAGTGCAACTAAACTATACTTTCATCATTGATAACAGAATGTGATCTGTAAGGAAAATAGTTTTGAGTTTGCTCATTGTTTATATGCCATGAAAAAGCAATTTACTAAACATAGAGAAAAGTATTTTGGTGAAAATAGATATAAAAATAAAGTAGCCTGCATTAGTGAAATTATCTACTGAAGTCAAAATATGGGGAATAATTCAGTTTTAGGACCTTGAAGATGGGAGAATAGCTTTTTCTGATTCAGTTTAAAAATTGCATAATATAAAAGTTAATAACAATTGCGTAAAATTATGAGAGCCAAACAGGAATATCCATGGTTTTGCGTAAATATGTTCAACCGTCACCATTTTAAAAGATAAATGTCTTCAGATATTTCGTATACCTAATACCCATAGCTTTAGAGTGCTTGCTGTAATAGCTAAAATAATGACAAATGAGGATTAGACTTCTAAGTAAAAATAAAGGGCAAAATACTTATATTCATGTTTTCTTCCTTTCTATCATCTCATCAAAATGAGAGATAAGCTGTTTAAAAAGAACAAACTCATAAGAACGAAGAGAGCAAAAGAGAATACAATAAAGTTTTAGAAAGTAAACAGCAGACACAGGAGTATTAACTACCTATTAAACTTTAGAAAGCAACTGTGGGAAAAGTCAAGAAACTAATTTACAGTTCAGATTTCCTAACGCCTCCAAATTTTTGGCAATGGGTACTTTTGGACTGTGAGGCTATCAGCAGGAGAGTGAGGGGAAAGTGTTTATAGAGTATAATTAGACACCTCCCCAGAGCTCTTCCCCTAATCTGAATGATGGATCTATTATGCAGGTAGATAGATAATGGCAGGTTTATTCTAGAGAACGTCTTTGACAACAGGGTACTAGGCAAAATCAAAGCTAGGGGGGTAAAAAACAGTGGAATTCAAGTGACCTTTGACTTATGGAATTCTAAGAACAACTATTTTGTCTTCCTGCACTTGGTTCCTGTAATGCCTGCTTCCAACCTCTACTCCTTAGGCCTAGTAATGGCGAAGTCACCTCTAGGGAGTGTGATTCTAGAAAATCTAAAAATCCTGACACCAGGGTTCTTTCAATGAAACAGACCACCCAAAACACCAACCAAGACCAAAGTCCCCCATCAACATACTACGCCTAGAGGTACCCAGAGCTCCCCATAGCTGTCTAATCCCTCCACTCTTAGAAAACCAAACGTCATTGGGTATCTGAGGAGAGCCTCTGTGTGAACGACAAAGACAGAAACAAGGAGATAGAAGCCAACACTGAAGAGATGAACATAGGGGAGGGGAGAAAACAGAAATGCTATCTTTCATATCCCAAAGAGATGAGAGAGTATACTGTATCCACAGCATGAGAACAGCATGATTATCATGTATCTAAAGAGAACAAAAAAAGAGCTCCTAAAAATTCAAAATATGAGAGCAGACATTTTTTTGAAAAAAATAATAAAAGGGCTGAAATATAGTTGAGGGGTGCCTGGGTGGCTCAGTGAAGCACCTGACTCTTGGATTCAGCTGGAACAGCGTCAGGCTCCACTATCAGCATAGTCTGCTTGAGATTCTCTCTCTCTCTCTCTGCACCTCCCCCTTCTTGTGCACACATGCTCTCTAAAATAAACAAACACATCTTTAAAAAAAATAGTTGAGGGGCAGCCCTCATGCCCCGGCAGTTTAACGCCGCCTTCACCCAGGGCGTGATCCTGTCTGGGATCAAGTCCCATGTCAGGCTCCCTGGAGGGGCCTGCTTCTTCCTCTGCCTGTGTCTCTGCCTCTCTCTGTGTGTCTCTCATGAATAAATAAATAAAATCTTAAAAATAAAAAAATAATTGAGGATATGTCTCTGTCACAGAGATCCCTCTTTCAGTAGAGCAAAAAAGACAATGAGAGGATAACAAGACAGAAGATTTAGAAATCAGAGGACTAAAGGAACAGTCCAGGAGGCCCCATCTGAGTAACTGTAGAAAGGGAGACAAGAGGAAATGGATAAAAGAAAATTATCAAATAAGTAAATCAAGAACATTTTGCATTGAAAGATATGAGTTTCCAAATTAAAAGGGACTAAAAAGTACCCAGAGCAAAGGTTTCTGAATATTTCAGTGTTTTTTTTGGGGGGGGGGGGGGGGACAGAGGGAAGGGTACTTTTGGGCCATATTTCTGGGTAATATGTTTATACTGCTTCTTGATTTTGCAGAATTAGGCATTATTTGACCTCCTAACATGGAAGATGTGGATTTAGTATTGTTTTGCCACTACTCCTTCCTATCTATCACTCTTCTCATCCTCACATCCACATCCTATAATTATATTGTAGTTTTGTTTAAATCATATTCAATATTTACATTGTTGTGACAACGTAAAACTGTTCACAGCTGAGCCATGTAGTATTTTATCATTTTTCTTTCCTGTATAACCTTCTCTTTTTCTTATTCTTTGTTTCTTTACTTGCAAAATAAGGAAGTTCATGGTTTGACCCATTTCAGATAGAGTCAACATTGTCTTTAAGAAACAGTCCCCTCCTCCAATCTGCTGTGCTTGCTTCTGAGTTACCCTCATTCTCAGGCAAACCCTTCGAGCAAGCAGGCTCTAAGCACCTCCAAACTGGCAGTGCAGAAAAACCTCAGCAGATAAAGGGGATCTTTTTCTCAACAACTCTACTAAGAGAATCAATCTCTTGCTCAAGAGGATGTGCTACTCTTCCTGTTCTCCTGAGTCACCACTTTAGCTAGGGGTGGAGTCAAGTTTTATCTGAGTCTCAGGGATTGAGAATAAGGCAGTCTCAGCAAACAAAACAGGCTGAGAAAAATTTTAATGCATTTTACATCTTCTTCTGTAATTATATAACATAGTTTGAACTCAAAAAGTCCTAGAATTTTATAGGCTGGAAAGGACAAGAGTAAGTGATACCTCTGGGCTGAGGAAACATTATACAAATCAAGTTTTCAAGTTTAAAATTGTCCAGGGAATAATAGCATTATGATTTTAGATTAATTCAGAGATTTTGTACTGATATTCAAGTAGCAGAAATTAATAAAGTTAAGACAAAAATGAATTTGTGGCATCTTTTAATTTCACAAATACGTTTTATTCTTGTTTTTAAGTAGGCTCCATGCTTAGCATGAGTCAGACACTCAACCAACTGAGCCACCCAGGGGCCCCACAAATATGTATTTATTCCATTCAACTGATCTTTTAAATGTAGGATTTAATATAATTTTTGATGAGTACTATGACCTCCAGAACCTATTAAGTGAGGCAACCAGTGACTATATGAATTAGTATTTATACTACTCTACCCACTGTGTGAGATTTTAGCCAAACAATTTTGGTTTCTTTTTTTTCTTTTCTTTCTTTTCTTTTTTTTTTTTTTCCCCCCTTTTAGGAGCAGAGGGAGAGAGAATCTTAAGCAGGTTCCATGCCCGTGTGCCAGAGCCCAACCCAGGCTCACTCTCAGGACCCTGAGAGAGGATGACCTGAGCTGAAATCAAGGGTCCAACACTCAACCAACAGAGCCATCCAGTTTACCCACAATTTTGGTCATGCCTAAGGAGGCAAGGCAATCATTTTACATAGCCTCTTAATAGTGCTTTCCACCAATCTTTAGCGTCACTGTATTTATATTTTTTTATGATTCTTTCACTAATCTCTTTGCAGTGTGGCCATATTTATATCTAAGCTTACAAGTAAATATGTTCATTATGCATTTATTTATCAGTGTTAGAGGACTATAATCATCACTTTTAGTTTATGACAATATGACCTTGCCATTTGCAAATAATGATAATGACAAGAGTTAACAGTAAGTCTCACAAAACCCCTACGAGTTAGACACTATCATTATTCCCAGTACAGTGATGAGGAGACTGAAAAAGAAGACAGAAACTTACTGAAGGCAATACTACTAGATGGTAAGAGCCCAGCTGGTCTAAACCCAAAGCCTACACCAGGTAATAAACCATAAGACAGGATCGGCAAGGTTGTGACAGGCTGCCTACTTTCAATAATACCTGAAAAAGACAGACACCAAGCTGCATTTTGTAGGGCATACATACAAGCCAAGAGGCCTCTAATTTGACAGAAAGGGTCATATGGTGGTGTTTGTAAGTCGAAGAAACTACTCCTGGAGTCCATCTGCTTAGAACTCTAAGTACAGAAATGGTAAAAAAAGAAGTTGGTACGGAACGGAGCCCCCCGTGGAGAACACTTCTTACAATTCCAGAGAAAGAGAATGTTGTATTAGTGTGCTAGCCCTCATTCTCTCCTGCTATCCCACCTTCCCTCCCAAACTTTACTCTTTAAAAATTTTTCTTAAAATATTTTATCATCATATGCAAAAGGTACAGAACATCATGTACAAATGATTCAACTTCTAACATTTTGCCCTACTAGCTAATTTTGTTTTTTTTAAATTGTGTAACAGCTTAAATAGTATATAGAACATACCTGTATGACTTAAAGAATAATAAAACGAATACTTATATACTGTCCAGCAAACCTGAAAAATAAAGCATTACTCCTTAACAGCCATCTGTGTTTTTGCCTCTCTAATGTTGAGAGTTTGAATACAGAGTTCTAAGCTGAAATAATTTTACCTCAGAATTTTGAAGGCACTGTTCCATTCCTGTTTGGATTCCAGTGTTGCTGTTCAGACATCTAATGCCATTCTGCTTCTCTAGTCTTTGTGTGTTAAACCTGCTTTTCACCCTCTACAATCAGAGGCTCTTTGCCCCAGTGTTTTGAAATCTTACAATGATGTATCTTGTTGTGGGTTTATTTTTATCCATGTGTTGAATACTCTCTGAGCCTTTTCAATCTGGAAATTCCTTAACTTCTGCTCTATGAAATACTATTATATTACTTTTTTGCTGTTTGTCTACACTCCCTACTCTTCCTTGAATTTTGGATATGATGGGCTGGTGTCTTAACTTTCTTTTATTTTCTCTTATTTTTTATCTCTTTGCCTTTATGCTCAACTTTTGGGAGATTTTCTTAATTCTAAATTTAGGCCCTTCTAATATCTATTATGTTTACAATTTTCAGTGGCTCCTGTGAGATAGTATATTGATCTCTCCACCTCTGGTCCTTGGCAGAGAACTGCTTAGGAAATTGAGAAGAACACCAGGAGCATCCTTTATTCTAATGAGGTGGCTCCAAGTGGGCTCCTGGATGGGAGTTGGTCACCAGAAAAACTAAGCTATGATTATAAGCTTGACATTTTCAGCCCTACTCCCACTTTTCTAGAGATGAGAAGGAAACTAGAAATGCAGTTAATAATTGATGTTTACATGAGGAAGCCTCCATAAAATCCCAATAATATGGTGGGATATGTGTCTAGGCTGATGAATACATCCATACCAGAAGGTGACATACTGCAAAATTCCACAGGGACAGAAGCTCTTGCCCTCAAAACTGTCCCAGACCTCCCTCTATGTTATCTCTTCGTCTGGCTCTTCATCTGTATCCTTAACCTGGGGGGGGGGGGGGGGGAGGCATGGGAACTTCCGATTTATAGCCAAATCTGACAAAAGTTGTGGGTACCTTGGGGACCCACTATTTGTGCTTAGCAGCTGAAGTGGGGAGCAGTCCTGTGGGGCTGACCCCTTACCTGCCGAGTCTAATACTATCTCAAGGTAGATGATGTCAGAATGGAGTCAAGTTGCAGGGCACCCAGCTGGTGTCATGGAAAATTATGTGGTTTGGGGGAAAATCTGTATACATCTCATGACCAGAAATGTCAGAAATGACACAGAAGTGCTCTGTGTGAGTAGTAAAGGAGAAAGGCTTTGGAGGGGAAACCTGGGTGGTTTTTCTTATGCAGTTCCATTTTCCTGTCCTTTTAATAAAGCATTTTATTTTTCCTTTACCTTTACAGCTGCGCGATCTTATCACTCTGAATATATAAAATAACCTTAAAATTTCTTTTCTCCTCTTCACATGGTCTGTTTTCTTGAAATGCTTTTTTCTGTCTGTTTTACGTTTTTTTGATATTCCTCAACATTGCAACAGTGATCCCTGGCTGCTCGATCTCATTTAAGAATGAGGCATTCAGCAGATGCTTGGAGTTCCATGTGCGTGCGTGGGGCTTACCGACCGCAGCATACCTCAAGGTGTTTTGGGTTAAACCATTTCCCTCATCAAATCCTGGTATCTGTGCCTATGGGTGCTTGTGAGAAAGCTGGAAGATTCCCCAGGAGAGATTCTTTCTTTATCCTTCCTTGCCAGTAAAACCTGATTGCTAATGTTTCAGAGCCAGGAGGCTGGAGGAGGAACAGCGGTATCTCCATAGTCAGTATGTCAACATTTCATTTAACTGGTTCAGTTTTTATTGTGATAGTCAGCTCTGCCCTCAACTGTGCCCTGAGACCTGTAGTCCAGAAACACTGGGTACCCTCTCTGGGGAACAGACCTCCAGTGCCCTGCTGAAGGAGAAAAATGCCAACCCCCTAGCTATAGGAGTCTCTAATTCTTCAACATCGAGTCAATCCTCCTTTTTTAGCTCCACCTTTATTCCCACTTCCAAAATTATCAGATACTGCCCTGCTGAGCTGTTTGTGGGTTTTGAGGTATAGACTGGGTTACTTTTTATACTTTCTCATAATGTCATTTTAGAGTAGGAAGCTTCTCAAATTCTGGTAAATCCATCTAGTTTCAGATTCCTAGTTAGACTTCCCATTCTTTTGTTCTTGTTAACAAACCTTTATTTTTGCTCTTGATGTTTGACAAGTTTAGGAATGGATTTCATTTATCTTGCTTGGAACTCCTTACATCCCTGAATGTGAAGATTTGTATCTTTTACAGTCCCAGCATATATTCAGCTACACTTAAATATATATATTTATATATTTAATTTATGTGTTATATATATTAAATATAAATATTTATATCTTCTACCCGCAGTTTTTTTTTTTTTTCTACCAGCAGTTTTAATGTACATATCACTTTGCAGAATTCTGGAAAATTACTTTAATCATCTAGCCTACTAATTCACTCTTCAGCTGTGTTTATAAACTGCTTTTAAATTATATGTAGAGTTTCTAACTCTAATTATTATATATCTTATTTCTAGAATTTCTATTTAGTTTTTTAAGCATATTAAACATGCTGATATCCTATTAAACATGTCATATATCCCATGACCTATAATTTCAATGGCCTTTGATTTTTGTTGTGATGATGATACTGTTTTCTTGTTTTTGTTTTTCCTACTAGTAGTGGATTGTTTTGTTCTAGGTTTTGAGATTTTTCATTCTGTATTCCTGTTCCTTGGAAATTTATTTGTGAGAACTCTCTGAGACCTGGATTTAAAACACCTACATTTTCTTCTATCCATTCTACCCAGGAACACTCCCAACCTAGGACCACATTAATGGAAATGTTTAGTTTGGGCATTTTGAGCCATACACAGAGTATCAATTCTAACCCTAAACTCAGGTTGACAGCTAGCTTGAGGTTAAATATTATCAAGATTTCCTACCCTCATCCAGAGTTAATGCAAAGGGAGCCAAGTTTCTTTCTTATTTCCTTTTTTTTCTTAGTTATCGGATTGGGAGATTTTTACTGTTGTCGAGTGAGGGTCTTAAGAATTTCTATACCAGGGCAGCCCTGGTGGCTCGGCAGTTTAGTGCCACCTTCGGCCCGGGGTGTGATCCTGGAGACCTGGGATGGAGTCCCATGTCAGCCTCCCTGCATGGAGCCTGCTTCTCCCTCTGCCTGTGTCTCTGCCTCTCTCTCTCTCTCTCTCTCTTTCTGTGTATCTCTCATGAATGAATGAATGAATCAATCAATCAATCAATCTTTTTTTTTTTTAAAAGAATTTCTATACCAAATGGATCCTCAAGTTTATCTTTTATCACTTATATTAAGTCACTAAATCTAAAGCTGTACGGACCCTCTAGAATTCGATCATGGTCTGCCATGCACTTCTTCCCAGGGTTGAGAAAATTTACTAATGCCTTGTTCTGCGACATGGCCCTCTTCCATAGTTCACGTTTTCGTGAATCAGATCATGAGTTGTAAGGAAACCGGAGATGATCTCTAACTTTAACAGGCTTATCTCAAAATGACACATAAAACATCTAAATACATAAAGAAGTTACATTAAAATTTAAATGTATGACTATTTATTAAGCATAAAGGAGAGAAAGATGCTGCTGACTGGTGGGAAAGGAAGCCTATGGCACAAGGTGAACATACACAGGCAACTATGGCAGTGTACCCAGCCTGACTGTCCTCATTTACCCCTCAGCTGCACGCTGACGAAACATTCACTCCCCGTTTGGCAGCTGGAACATTTTTAGCAGCCGTGGAGTCCAGACATGCACACATTTAGCTCCTCAATGCTGCTCCTGATTGACAGTCCCTAAAATGGAAATCTCTGGAAATTTGGTCATTTAGAGTCTAATGTTTCATCAGAAAGAATTAAAAAGCAAAGTGTATTGTTCCTTTTCCCAGCCAATGTTATTCAACTGCATTCCTCTACCTTACAGCATTAAAATTGCATGGTGCTAAGCATGGATTTTTCCACCAAATGAGGAAATCCTAACTCTAATGTTAGTTGCTTTTTCAATGACCCCCAAGTGGTAAGGAACAGAATCACCATCTTTGGAGGCATTAGACTGTAGTTAGCTGCTACAGAAAACAACCTAATAGAAGAGTTGGACTTATTAGATGAAAAGGGGGCATTAATTTTTTGTTTTTCTTTTTTTTGTTTGATACAACTTAGCGGAGGAACACAAATTTGTAGGTGTGATCTCCTGGCCATGTGCCTGACACATCACATACTTGACAAAATCACCCAAATTCTCTTCCTATTCCCCTTCCCTAGCACACTTTTCTGTCTCCATCTTCAATTCATGTGTGTCTGTGTGTGTATAACTTGATATTGTGTACAAGTATCGTTTACATGCAAACGCAAAAGGCCAACTGTAAGAAACACATGGAGAAAAGTAAGAGTTCTACTAGAAATCAAATGTAATGTAAAAAGCAGGAACCTTCAAAATACCAACATTTAAGAAGATAAAAGGAGAAGAGCATTCCATGGACATTTCATATTCTACCCTTAAGGTTGGGGGAAGGCTCTAGAAAATAGGATCTGAAATAAATGCGGTTTTCCAGCAAGTGCTTACAAAACGCTGTGACTTTATAGCATAAAAAAAAAAAGAAAGAAAAAATTCTGCATTTCAGTTCTAATTAGTCACATGTCCCAAGCTTTCTTCCTTTCCCTGTATAAAATGGTGATAATTTTAATAATCCCAGAATCACTAGAGTAAACATATTTAAAATGAAAAGTATTATTATTATTACCATTAAGCTCAGTTTCCTTTGATATAAAACCAATGAGTTTTAAACTAGTGACTTTGACGAAAATTTTGGCTACTCTACAAGAAAATCATCTACAAATGTTGGGGGTGATGTGCCAGTATACCTAAACAAAGAACTTTTGGAGCGCCTGGGTGGCTCAATGATTTAAGCATCTGCCTTAAGCTCAGGTTATGATTTCAGAGTGTTGGGATCAAGCCCCGCATTGGGCTCCCTGGTTGGCTGGGCAGGGTAGGGCCGATGGGTGGGGGGGCGTTGCTTCTCCCTCTGCCCCTTCCCCCCTCCCATGTTCTTTCTCACTCACTCTCTCTCAAATAAATTTTTAAAAAATTGTTAAAAAATACAATAAAGAATAAAGATTTTTTTCCCCATTTTTCAGGTAATTTTATAGGAGATGTATAGATGGAAATAAACAGTTTAATGCCTATCTAAAAATGTGATAGAATACTACGAATATTGGGTTTTGGTCTACCTCCAATTCATAGTTCAAGTAATTAATAGTCGAAATGAAAATATCTTGTATATTTCTAATTAAAGGTGATAATTGCTTAACAAATGTGTTCTGAATAATTTCTTCATTGCCAGTTCAGCACATGCAACATTCTGTATGTGTTGCTTGTGTTTGCATGCTGCTATCAGTGATGCTTGCTCCAAGGCCACAGCCAAGCATTTATTATCTCCCAGGCATGTACAGAGACTACAATCTGAAGGTCATGCATATCTGTGCAATGACAAAAAATTTTGTGATTTCATGCGTAATTTACAAGCATGAAATGGAACTTTAATGCATTATGTAATATTTTGGAGGTTTAAAATGTTGCTATTTCTGTTAGCACTTGTTATTGGGGATGTTGTATTAAGTTTCAAAATAGCTCAGTTTGAGTTATCTTCAAGACAAACACACTTTGTCCTTCAACAATGAAAACAACCCAATGTCATTATAATTAAATATTGCTATGTTTATAATACTTTTTATGTTAATCATGTGCTGGCCAGCTGATAGTCAACTGGCTGGTATATCAGTATCGGGACGCCAAGAACAAAATTTCATAAAGCCTTTACCTCTCAATGAAAACAATGTTTTTTTTTAATCAATTAAGAATGGATGGGGGAGTAGAATTTAAACATCAGGAACTTGTAATTCAAATCAATCTTTTTTTTTTGTAATTCAAATAAATCTTATCTTTAGTTCTTTCCTCTGAGGTATAAAATTATCATTAATAACCATTATTGTTGATACTAAGGAAGACTGCATCTTGGCAGTCGTCTTGTTTATAAACTAGATTCCAGATTCACATATCCTATGTCCAATATTCTCAACTATAACCCAAAAAGCTGTCTAAAAACGGTTAAACAAAAAGGTTTTAACAGGTCAAGTTCTATGTGCCTTCCAGTGGATACAGAGGTGTGTTTTGTCAGTGGTATGCTAGAGCTGGCCCAGCCTGATTCATGAGAGCCAACTATGAGCAAGTCTTTGCAACTCCACTTTCAATAATGTCATATTAGTAGTTCAAAATCAGCTATGGTAGGAGTATTTGTATCACAGAAATAGGAATACACTGTGAGTCAGGTCTTTTTACCCTGAAGAGCCAGCCATTAAACCTTTACTAGCACATCACTATTTGGGGAAGCAGGGGAGGAAAGGAAAATGGATTGTAGAAAGGCAATGGAATTTTAGTTGCTAGTCAGATTAGAATTGGAAAATATTACTCAACATGTTGTGTATCTGAAGAGTATTTTCATCTTTCGTGAGATCAATTAGTTTTGGAAATTGGAAGCAGCCTACTAGGAATTTTAAGTTATGGGAAGTCCTGAGGAATCTAGTGTAATTATAAAAGGGATATATAATACAATCAAATGAATATCTAATCAAGTACCTTAGTTCTAGTCTGCTCCAGGTTATTCCAATTTGAAACAAAAAGAGTCTTCCCTAGAACCTCAGCCAAACTTGACAGGAAGGCTTAAAAGACTTTCAAATGTAGTGTTTAAGTTGGTGTACTCTGGAAAGTAAATGCACATACATAGGAAGGGACCAGTTTATTATGTCATTTATATAATAATTATATTTGCTTTGTACAGCCAATTTAAGCCAGTTTCTACTTCAGAGCAAAGGAAACAAAGTTCTAAGATGTTTTAATTTGACCCAATTGAGTTCCACAGTGAACTTTACAAAGAAAAACTCATTGTTATTATAGCTCACCTTCGATATGTAACTTAATGATGTACAAAATATAGAACCAGTTATTTTGATTATATGAATCTATAGGGCATCCTACTTATAATTATTTACAAGTAATAAACATATGTATATTCAAATATGTGAAGCATTATGATATCCTATTCTCGGAACTAACATTTTGTTATTAATCAATATGCCACATTGCCTTTCTTGGATTATTTTTTCTCCATGTACTCTATATATCACACTATATACCTTTCTCACTGTTCTTATACTATCTATATTCGTCCACTGCAATGTGGAGGCCTATGAAGGCAAGTGTCTATCTCTGATTGGCACATGACAGATAATGAATCTTTGCTGAATAAACTAATGAATTGATTGGTACAGTAGATCCAAGGACTGAACGTTTTCAGGATTCTACTCGAAATTTCACAGTTACCATTAAAATCAGAAACAGAGACAAGTGGATCCCTGGGTGGCTCAGTGGTTTAGCGCCTGCATTCGGCCCAGGGCATGACCCTGGAGTCCCGGGATCAAGTCCCGCATCGGGCTCCCTGCATGGAGCCTGCTTCTCCCTCTGCTTATGTCTCTGCCTCTCTCTTTCTGTGTCTCTCATGAATAAATAAATAAAATCTTAAAAAAAAAAAAAAACAGGATGCACTAACGATTAAAATCAGAAAGAGAGACGATGCACATACAAAACTGGCATAAAAAACGTTACTCATTTGTACCTAGTTTAATAACCATTAAAAGTGTGTTTCAGATATTATAACCTACTATAAATAATTAAGAAAATACTTTGCTAGTAGTTTAGCTAATAAGAAATGGTAACTTCCCTCAAAGTCAAATGAGGTTGCCATTAAATAACCTGATTTTAAGGAGTAAACTCAGTCATTGCTAAAAACCCCAGAGAAGCCGCTTCTCAACAGTGCAATGAAATAAGATGGTTTTCCTTCCCCATTTTGGAGATCCACATGCTTAATAAGAATTTCTTTTAAAATATATTTATTTTTTATGTATTTTAAAAAAGATTTTTACTTATTTATTCATGAGAGAGACAGAGAGAGAGAGACAGACACAGGCAGAGGGAGAGGCAGGCTCCCTGCAGGGAGCCTGATGCAGGACTCAATCAGGAATCTCCAGGATCACAACCTGCAGATGCTCAACTGCTGAGCCACCCAGGTGTCCCTTAAAATATATATATTATTATTTGTTATATTATATATATATTATATATATTATTATTATTTGTTTACATATATATTTAAGATTTTATTTATTTGTTCATAGAGAGACAGAGAGAGAGAGAGAGAGAGAGAGGCAGAGACACAGGCAGAGGGAGAAGCAGGCTCCATGGAGGGAGCCTGACGTGGGACTCAATCCCAGGCCTCCAGGATCACACACCCCAGGCTGCAGACGGCGCTAAACCACTGCATCACCCATGGGAGCTGCCCTAAAATACATTTTTTAAAGGTTTCATTTATTATTTACTTGAGAGAAAGAGGAAATCATTTTTATTTCCATTTATTTATTTTAAAGATTTATTTATTTTCAAGAGAGAGAAAGAGAGGGAGAGGGAGACCTGGGGGATGGGGAGAGGGGGAGAGAGAGAGAATCCGGATCAGACTCCCTGCTGAGCACAAAGCCCAATGTGGGGCTCAATTCCAGGACCCTGAGATTGTGACCTCAGCCAAGATCATTACTTGAGACGAAATCAGAAGTCTGATGCCCTACTGACTGAGCCACCCAGGCAACCCAAGAAATCATCATAGATCCACTATAGAAACAAGAGAAAAATCAGTACCTATTTAACAGATATGGGTTGGACAGTAGGAAGAGTCAACTCAGATGAATTCAATTATCCAGATTTACAGTATATGGTTTTAAAAACCATTAAAAAATAGTCTGGGTTTTTCATTTGGCTTCAATTATATAAAGACAGTAGTAGTAACTAACGCTATACTTCTCTTTTTCATATTTTTTAAAAATTGAGTTATTGGGGAAGGGGCAGGAAATTGGTGAATTATTAACAAAAAGTCTTTGATAGTCTGATAGTGAGTTCCTTGGAGGGCAATGGCTTTGTCATCCATAACATCTAGCATGAATCTGAGATCATAATCAGTTCTCAATAAATATTTATGGAATGAACATTGCATAACTGATTTAATAAATGAAACATCTTTGCAACTAAGGCTATAAGCTTTGAATTCAGAGTTAGACCAGGTATTTTGGTCCCTCAAATTCATTTTCTTCCTTGATCTCACTTTATTCTTTGTTAGCTGAGAGAAGTTCAAAATCTTGAACCAACAAAGGAAATAGAAATGTACAAAATGGTATTTTTAATACATGAGTCCATGTGACCTGTAAGAAGAGTCCAAACTCAATTGGCTGAAAAGTTTTCTGTGGGCAAAGCATTTTCCCAAGGTCAGAAGAGTTCAAAGAACACAGCAAACTTTCAGGAACATGCCAGTGAATTTTGTAAAAGTTGTTTTTGTGTGTGCAAAGACACAAGGTTTGGCTGGTCATTCTGGTCTCCAGATGGTCACAGGATGCAGCCAGTAATGACCATGGAACATCCTGAAACAGATTATTAGTTTAATCGAGCAACATAGTCTCATTTGTCTGCTAGTAAGAGAGAATTTGTTTAAAATGTTGGACTGTTCTCTATCATCCCTATTACCATCCCAGACTGAGTGACTATTGTTTTTCAGCTGAATTACTGTAGTGACTTTCTAACTAGTTTCCTCTTTAATAATCCTGCTTGCCTAAAATCTATTTACACTGAAGATCATTTTAAGACCTAATCTGGATCTTGCCACTTCCAGGCTTACATAAATTCTTGGCTTTCTGTGGTAGTTAGGATACAATGTAAACATTTTTACTATAGCCAAGGTCCTGCCTGATTAAGACTTTAACTTCTTCATGGTGCCTGGGTGGCTCAGGTGGTTAAGCATCTGCCTTCAGCTCAGGTCATGATCCCGGGGACCCCGGGGACCCTGGGATCGAGCCCTACATTGGGCTTTCTGCTCAGCAGGGGTCCTGCTTCTCCCTCTCCCTCTGCTGCTTCTTCTGCTTGTGTTCTCTCACTCTCTCTCAAATAATAAAATATTTTTAAAACTTTTTCAATTGTCTTTTATGACATTGCCCCTCTAACTTACTGCTCCAGCCACACTGAGCCCTTGTGGTCACTCAAAAGCCCCACGTTCCTTTATCTTACTTAGGGCTTTCTTCCCCCGTGCTCTTTCCTCTTCCTGCAACATGCTTCTCCTTCACAATGCAGTACTACACATACACATACTATCCTAGATATCTCTTTAAGGGTTAGGAGGCAGCCGTCAGTGGTTACTTTTTCTAGGCCCGGCTGGTAATGCTTCCTGACAGAGGCAATTCTCAAATTTGAAGATGGGTTATTATTCCTAGGCAGACAAGACAGCAGTGTAATCTCAACAGAGGGAAGACAACAGATTAAAAAAAGAAACAGAGTGAGAGGCAAGAAACCATTTGGCATAGAAACAGCAGTGATATTTGTTAAAATAAGGTGAAGAGACTGAGGATGAAGTTTTGGGAGAAAGGATATCTGCTTATGACATGTTGAGCTTGAGTGAGCTGGGGCTGCAAGATGGAGATAGTGAAGAGGCAACCGCTATCTGGTGAAGAATATAGGCTACGTACATATATAAAAGGCAGGGAAGGATATACAGATCTAGGGAGTTCTGCACACATACTGTCTCCTAGGAAAATACTGTAGAGTAATAAAAAAAAAAAAAAAGAAATGCCAACATTTAAATAGGAGGCACTCGTAAAGAAGATAAAGGAGTGGTCACAGAAATGTTCTGGCAACAAGGGAACGTGACAGTGAAGAAGGAAGTGTTCACAGCAGAAACATAAGAGCTAATTTCGGTAAGGTGAGAACTCAAAGGACCAAGGGATTTGGAAACAGGAAAAGTCTTTGATGAGTTTTATCAGAGACATGCGAGAAACTGAGCTAAAAGGAAAGAAGCCAGACTGAAGAGAAATGGGACATAAAGAAAAGCAAGCAGATTGATGCCCATTCTTTTCTGGAACGACAGCAGAGGTAGAGAAACAGGGTAGCCTGCTATGAAGGGAGGGTGGAGTTGAGGAAAGGTATTTCATTTATATTTTTTACAGTAGTGAGATAAAATCTGTTTTGTTGGGGGAAGAAGGATGATACTGAAGCGTAGGGTTTTTTTTTAAGGACAGAATCCATGAAACAAATTATTACCAGGGGGAATAAGGGACCTACTTCTGAACCAAAAAAAGTAACTTTCAGTGAAGAGGCAAAGTCTTGAGATAAGAAAAATGAGTCATCAGCTGGTTAAACATCTGTTTACTCCAATTCTCTGGGAGACATGGTCACTGCTGAGAGGCCAGAAGATGTGAAAACTTAATCTTAAGTCACTCTACTGATATATCTTATGGTGCGAAACCATGGTGGTTTCATATGTCAAGGGTTCCTAGTTAGGACTTGCTCCACACATAAAATACTCAAGGCTGTGGCATTTCTGCAGTTATGTGCACATGGCCTGGTCTAGGCTCTCCTGGACCAGAAATAAGGGTGCAAGACTAGAGGAGGAGGCTTGAAAGTCAAGCATGTGAAAGCAGCTGGGACAGCAGGTGAGATCCTCTCCATGATAGATGGATTCTTCTCTGATGTCGGCCTTGACACTGCCTTCTCTCTGCCATTGGAGTGCATTTTAGGAATCACTAGAATTCTGGGTGCTACCTGGTAATGCTTGACTGTACCTCACATTTGAATTCTTAAACATTTTCAAATAACTGTTTAATTTTGAAAAGATGAGAACTTTTAGTGGAGGGGTGATATACAGAATTTAATCATTAAACAGCCATGCCATCTCTATAGTTCTCACTGGAAACAACAGGTTTTAAAAAATATATACCCAATGTATTTAGCATACATTTGATATACACATTTGGTTTAAATTAATAGATTATAACTGTACAGGGGCGTCTGGGTGGCTCAGTGGTTGAATGTCTGCCTTTGGCTCAGGTTGTGATCCCAGGGTCCTAGGATCAAGTCCTGCATCAGGCTCCTGGCGGGGAGCCTGTTTCTCCCTCTGCCTTTGTCTCTGCCTGTGTATCTCTCATGAATAAATAAAATCTTTTTTAAAAAATTACAGCTGTACATGATTCCTTACCTGATGTATCTGTAAACTTATATGTTTATCTCCTACTTCTAAGTACTCAAACTTTCTTCAGTGTAACAGAACTTCTTAAATCTCACTTTTTCTCATTTTGCCTTTTTTCCTCTTGCCTCTTTCTGCCTTTGCCTGTATTATCCAGCTGAGTTAACAGTGTTCTGGACACAAAGTAAGCACTGGATAAATATGTGCTGATTGACCCAAATCCCAAAGCAAGATGCTTCAGTCATGGGGTCAAATCAGGAAAATGATGTTGCCAATTTAAACCTGTCTTCCTGGTAGCTTGAAGCCACCCACTCTTGGCTAAACTGTGTGTGTGAGCAAAATGCCTTGCAGCATTGCTCACAGCAGCTGCGCTATCACTGCTAGGAGTGTAGGCGGGAGAATTTACTAAAGTTCAGAAGTCTCTAGCAGTGGTTTTGTCTCCAGCTGCTAATCTTAATTATACTGTCAACCTAAAGGCATCATAGGCGCATACCATTTCTTTTCTTTACAGTAGCTTCATCACAGAAACAAAAATTCCTGGGATGAGGCCAACGGGTTAAAGCTATGACAACAGGATAAGCTGGTCAAGGCAACTATATTTAAACATCTATTTTTTATAGTCCATTAAGTAGAATTTTTTAGGTGTTTCTATCATAAATAGTAAGCTGAGGGCTTTCCCTTTCTATGTATTTCTGGCAAAGTCATGGTATGTGTTACTTAGCAGTATTGAATATTTAACAAATTGTTTAAACTTAAATGTTATCGATTCTTCCTAGAAAGCTATTATTTCATTTCGTGTATAGTTTTTAAAACTTTGCCTGTGTTTCATGTGCAAACTTTAAACTTTTTTTTTTCAAACTGCACAGGGCTTTTTAAAACCAATATTTAGAAAACTAGAATTTTAAATAAGAATGTGTCTAGAACACAATGGTACACAAGACATACTAGATTCTTGCCCACATAGAGTTCATCTATCAGTGGGGAAGATTTTTTTTTTTTTCTGAGCAGGGAGCCCAATGTGGGGCTCCATCCCAGAATCCTGGGATCATGACCTGAGCTGAAGGCTCAGCTCAGAAGCTGAGCCACCCAGGTGCCCCACAGGGAAGATATTTAAGAAAAACAAGTAAAGAGATCCCTGGGTGGCGCAGCGGTTTGGCGCCTGTCTTTGGCCCAGGGCGCGATCCTGGAGACCCGGGATCAAATCCCACATCGGGCTCCCGGTGCATGGAGCCTGCTTCTCCCTCTGCCTGTGTCTCTGCCTCTCTCTCTCTCTCTCTCACTGTGTGCCTATCATAAAAAAATAAAAATAAAAAAATAAAAAAGAAAAACAAGTAAAATGACAAATATACAATTTTAGGCGGGGAAAAGCATTACGAAGAAGAAAACTGTGTGAGGACAGAGTGATGGGGCAGGAGTGGGAGGTGCCAAGGGGATGTCAGAGATCAGAATGAAGCAAAGGGCTGAGCCATGAAAAGGCCTGGGGAAGCCGACTCAACCTGAGGGAAAGCAGGTGCTCAGTCCCTAAAATGGGAATGCACAGTGCACGATGTGTTTCCAGAACACTGAGAAGAGCCAGGGTACTTGGTGCTAAGTAAATGTGGGAGAAGCTGCTGGCAGGCAAGTTAGGATAATGTTGGGTCTTTTAAATACTAGTGAGAATTCTGGATTTCATTCTACATGTTTAAGTGGGGAGTTGAATTAGTCAGCTCAGGCTTCCTTAGCAAAATACTATAGACTGTGTGGCTTTAACAACAGAAATGCAGCTTCTCGGTTCTGAGGCTGGAAGTTTTAAGTCAGGGTGCCAATGTGGCCAGTTTCTGGTGAGGATTCTCCTCCTGGCTTGCAGCCAGTCACCTTCTCACTACATCGTCACAGAGCATTTCATCAATTTGTGCTTGCAAAGGGGAAAGAGCAAGAGAGCCTGTGCAAGGGCAAGCAAGTTCTGGTATCTTTTTCCAGCTTTGAGAATATAATTGACATATGGTACTGTGTGAGTTTTTAAGGTATACAACATAATTTGATATACTTATATACTGCAAAATTATTACCAAAATAGGGTTAACACCCCCATTAGTTCATATAATTACCATTTGTATGTGTGTGATGAGAACATTTAAGATCTACCCTCATAGTAATTTTCAAATACATAATAGTGTTGTTAACTATAGCCTCTATGCTATACATTAGGTCCCCAGAGTTTACTTATCTTCTAATTAGTAGCTTGTACCCTTTGACTGACATCTTCCCTTTTTTCAGACCCCCAGCCCCTGACAACTACCATTCTACTCTTTCTATCCATTCAGCTTTTTTAGATTCCACATATTAATGAGATCATACAATATTTGTCTTTCTTTGTCTGGCTTATCTCACTTAGCATGGTGCCCTCAAGGTCCATCCATGCTGCTGCAAATGGCAGGATTTCCTTCCTTCTCATGGCTGAATAATATTTCAAAGTGCATGTGTCTCTGTGTATGTGTGCATGCGCACATACACATACCACATCTTCTTTGTCCAATCATCCATAGACAGACACTTATATAAGACACTATCTTCTCTCCATTGAGTATTCTTGGTTCTCCTGTAAAATATCTGTTGACTATATATGCAAGGGTTTATTTCTGAGTTCTTGATCCTGATACATTGGTCTATGCATCTATTTTTTGGATAGTACTGTATTGTTTTGATTATTATAGCTTTCTAGTATACTTTGGAATGAGAAAGTATGATGCCTCTAGCTTTGTTCTTTCTCAGGATTGCTTTGGCTTTTTGGGGTCTTTTGTGGTTTCATAGGGATTTTAGAATTTTCCATTTCTGTGAAAAATGCCATTGAAATTTTGATAGGGATTGCGTTAAATCTATAGACGGCTTCAGGTAGTATGGAAACTTTTACAATATCCAATCCATGAACACAGGATAGCTTTCCATTTGTTTGTGTCCTCTTCAATTTCTTTTATTAAAGTCTTAAGGGTTTTTAGTGTACAGATCCTTCACCCCATAGGTTAAACTTTTCCCTAATTATTTTATTATTTTTGATGCTATTTTAAATAGAATCGTTTTATTTCTTTTCCAGGCATTTTGTTGTTAATGGTATCTCTTTTTATAAAAATACTAATCACATCAGATCATGGCCCTATCCTTAGGACTTCATTTAACCTTAACTACTGCTCAGAGGCCCATCTTCAAATATAGCCATACAAGATTTTAAAACTTCAACACAAATTTTGGTGGGGGGGGGGAGGGTCACATTCAGTTCATAAGAGAAATTATATGGTCTCACTTAAATTTTTTAAACATTACTGTGGCTGCTGTGTGCTGAATAGACCATATGGGGAAAGAGTGAAAACAGAGAAATTAGTTGTAAGTCTAAGGCAGTGGTCCAGAAAAGAGAAGATAAAGGCCCTGATGAAGGGGAAATTAGGGTGATATGTGGATTCAGATCAAATTTTGAAAGCAAAGCTGTAAGGAAGGACTTGCTGGATGTGGGTCTATAAATGATGAGAGAAAGTAAGGAAGAAAAGAGCACTATGTTAGGTCTGAGCAAACAGGGAGGCTGAAGCATCATAAACTAATGAAGATAGGACTCAGGGAGGAAAGGTGGAAAAATCAAGAATTATATTTTGGACATGTTAAGAGTCAGATACCTATCAGATAGCTAGCTATTTGGTGCTTTGGAGTAAACAATTCTATGAATATTCAATTTGAGGAATGTTGATTGATAACCACCTTTCATAAAAGCATCTATTTCAAGGTTACTTACTACTTAGTTATAAACACGTGAAATAATACTACTGAATTAGACAATACAGTAGTATATAGGGTAAGTCACAGAATCACTGGGAGAGCTGAAGAACCAAAAGTTAGCCTAAGAAACCAAGGAAATCTTCCCAAAACACCCAAACCAGAACTAGCTCTGAGAAAAAAACAAAAACAAAAAAACAAAAACAAAAAAACACTAAATACATTTTAGGATGATATTGTCCCCAGCTAGGCTTGAACCACCATCATTTAAGTTTCCATACTGTCTGGAGATCCGCAAGCCTCCCGGTGGCCCATTGATTATACTGAACTCCTTCTTTAATGGAGAGTGCAATTATTTGGGGATAATGATTATTATTATTATTATTAATTGATTATTCTGTATTTGTATTTGCTCACCATATTTCTGCCAGAATTACACTCATATTCTCTATATGAAGTATTACACAATGCAACTTTTTAAAGATTTACTTATTTAAGGGAGAGAGAGAGAGAGCACGCAGGATGGGAGAGGCAGAAGGAGAGGAAGAGTCCCAAGCAGACTCTGCACTGAGCACATAGCCTAAGGTGGAGCTCAATCTCACAACCCTACAATCATGACCTCAGCCGAGACTACGAGTCAGATGCTTAACTGACTGCACCATCCAGGCACCCCAACACAACATAACTTCTGGTCCAGAAATTTTTTTATGGTGAAGAAAATGGATTCATGTTTATGGAATCACTGGCTTTACCATATACTTCCATTATCCCGTGGCATCTGACCTTACAAAATTTTTGAATGTTAGTTTGGAGACAACACTCCATGAAGTGGGGTGCTAATCTAAGATATGGTATGTGCTCTGAACCATCATAGTTCTGAAACCATTTATGGTACTGAAAATTCCACAGCCAGAATGTGTGAATCTGGTAAGCAAAGGGCAGAACTGGGAGTAATACCTCAAACAAATTCAACTATGCCTCACACAAAAATTCTGCATCCTACTCCAGTCCTTTTAGGCTTCACTGCTATAGGGGGCTCTCAGTAGGCAAGGGAGGGCTTCCACAGGGCATCAAGTGAAGACTAGTTTAATTGAATTGGAAGTTGGGATGGCCACTTCTACATTTTCAATTCCGAAACCACAGATAAATACTCAAAAAGAGGATTATGGGGATCCCTGGGTGGCGCAGCGGTTTGGCGCCTGCCTTTGGCCCAGGGTGCGATCCTGGAGACCCGGGATCGAATCCCATATCAGGCTCCCGGTGCATGGAGCCTGCTTCTCCCTCCGCCTGTGTCTCTGCCTCTCTCTCTCTCTGTGACTATCATAAATAAATAAAAATTAAAAAAAAACAACAACAACAACAACAAAAAAAAGAGGATTATGGTATGACAGGAATGATTGATGCTAGCTGTAATGGGGAAATAGTGTTCTTATTACACAATGAGATAAAAAAAAAAAGAAGTATTAATGGAAATCCAATGGTCTCCTGAGGTACTCATAATACTGCCATTTCCAGTGTTAAAGGTTGAAGGAAATCCAAAACAACACAATATAGGAAATATGGGCAAGGGGTCAGCTTTCTCAGGGATAAAGGTATAGGCAACCCTTGGCTGAGGACAAAAGAAAGGTGAAATTAATGGAGGAGGCAAGTCAAACAACACAAATATAGCACAAAGATGAGTTGCAAAAATATGAACTGTAGCATCTATCCATATTTTCTTTCCATGTATATTTATATATTCTATCAAGTTTTCCTATATTTTCCTCTATTTCTCCAATGATTTATATAGGGTATTTTAGTAGTGGTTAACTTTTAAATATTAGTGCATAGTTCATAGAATATTGAGACAAGACCATGGAACAACTCCAGGAGAATTGGACATCTTCCAGAAAGCCTGGATTGCAATCTGGAAAAGACTTCAGCCCATTCCCTTTATATGGGGAAGAATAGTTACTTTACGTTAAGAGCAAGTGTTATTTGTCTGGAACTTTAAGTATGAAGAGAAGCTTGTAAGTTGATGTTGATCTGCCAAAGGCTTGGCTTATAGTGGACATCTGTGATTCATTCTGGCTACATAGCAATCAAGCCCCTTTCTATATTTGGGAATTCTCCACTTAGAAGTCTTAATGTGGGGCAGAGAGCCTATTGTTAAAGAGACTGAGAACACTAGGTACTTAGCAGCTTGCCTTGAAGACAGAACAATTTCATCAGACTTATGTTCAGAGCTAAACTTTTGACCGAGGAGTTAGTGATGCAAGAAACCAAGAACAGGAGTCGTGTGTGTGTGTGTGTGTGTGTGTGTGTGTGTGTGTGTGTGAGAGAGAGAGAGAGAGAGAGAGAGAGAGACAGACAGACCAACCGACCAACTGCCCAATACAGTGACAGCAATTAGTTCCTTGTGAAAACCAAGGCTGACTTAGTTTGGAGCTTTTCCTTTGGATTCTTAGCCTGAAATTGGACTCTCCAGCCCTCCCAGTATGTTTGTAAACTATCCAATATCCTTGTAAAAAAAAAACTCCTTTTCTGTTTAGCTAGAATTGTTAGAAATCAAGAACCCCACCTAATACACCAATATTTTGCCAATGCTGTGAATCCTTTTTTTAAAAATACTTTTTGGGGCACCTGGGTGGCTCAGTTGGTTAAGCCTCTGCCTTCGGCTCAGGTCATGTTCCCGAGATCCTGGGATTGAGCCCCATGTCTGGCTCTCTGCTCAGATGAAAGCCTGCTTCTCCCTCTCCCTCTGCTTCTTCTCCTTGCTCACGTGAGTGCATGCGCTCTCTCTCTCTCTCTCTCTCTCTCTCATAAATAAATAAAATCTTTAAAAATTAAATAAATAAAACACTGAAAATAACATATGCCTTCATTGATACTTTTAGGAGCACCAGGCTGACAATCATCAAGTTGAGATAAAATATATACTGTAGAACAAAACCTCTGATTTCGATAAAAGGTTCAGCAAAGGGAATATAGTCAATGGTATTGTAACTGTTGTATGGTGACAGATGGCAGCTACACTTGTGGGGAGCATAGCATAAGGTATAGACTTACCAAGTCACTATGTTGTACACCTGAAACTAATATAACATTATGTGTCAACTACCATTTAAAAAGCCCCATCGATTCAAATGAAATAGGAAAAACAACTATCTAAATCAATGTAAAATAGGGCAGCCCGGGTGGCTCAGCGGTATAACGCCTGCCTTCAGCTCAGGGCGTGATCCTGGAGTCCCGGGATCGAGTCCCACATCAGGCTCCCTGCGTGGAGCCTCCTTCTCCCTCTGCCTATGTCTCTGCCTCTCTCTGTGTCTCTCATAAATAAATAAAATCTTTAAATAATAAATCCATGTAAAATACAGTTTTTAAAGCAATGAAGTTTTATAATTTCCAAGCATGTAGAGTAAGTAACTATATCTAAGCCAACAAAGCATTACTAGAAATGCTATTAAGAAAAAAAAAACCTACTAGAAATTACTAGAAATTTGCCAAGCTGGATTTATGGAGTACCTGATTATACACTCAAGTTTTGCTGGAACAGATCTACATCATTCAGGATTTTTTGTTTCAAATAACAGAAACTCAATTCAACTGGCTTAAATTTTAAAAAGGGAATGTGTTGGCACAAAAGACTGAAAGATCCAGTTAGTCTGGCTTTAGGCATTGCTAGATGTAGGGGCCCAAAAAGCACCAAGACCCAATCTACCTCTCTCCATTTAAAAAAAAATAAATAGGGGATCCCTGGGTGGCGCAGCAGTTTAGCGCCTGCCTTTGGCCCAGGGCGCGATCCTGGAGACCCGGGATCGAATCCCACATCGGGCTCCTGGTGCATGGAGCCTGCTTCTCCCTCCACCTGTGTCTCTGCCTCTCTCTCTCTCTCTCTGTGACTATCATAAGTAAATAAAAAAAATAAAAAAATAAATATATATTATATATATACATAATATATATTTATTTATTTGAGACCGAGAGAGTGAGAGAGAGAGAACACAAGTGGGGCGAGGGGCAAAAGGAGAAACAGACTCCCTGCTGAGCAGGAAGTCCAATGCAGGGCTTGATCCAGGACTCCAGAATCACAACCAAGCCAAAAGCAAACGCTTAATTGACTGAACCACCCAGGCACCCTACCTTTCTCCATTCTTGGCTATACTTTCCTCTGTACTGGTTCTATTCTCAGGCAAGCCCTCCCCTACTGCTAGCAAGACGGCTGCCAGAATTTCTGGGCCTACACCATGTCTTTCAGCAATCCTGTCAAAAAAAGAATTGTACCCACCAGTTTCTAAAAAACTATTAGGACTGGGGGCCCCTGAATGGCTCAGTTGGGTAAGTGTCTGACTCTTGATCTCAGCTCAGTCCTTAATCTCAGGGTCAAGAGTGCAAACCCTACATTGGGCTCCATGCTGCGTGTAGTCTACTTTAAAAAACAAAACAAGAGCAAACAAACAAAAACCCTGTGAGGACTGATTCAGATTTGCCTAGCATGACCCATGTGCCATTCTTGGCCAAGAATATGAAAGACTGAATATCTCTATCAGAACTACATTCTCACTGCTGGAGCCTGAGTTTGACTTCAAACCCCAGAGAAGTGGAAAAGAGTAGGCTCAACAAAGAACATTGGCAGGCTGTTAACAAAATGAGGAGTGGGGAACTGGTCAGAAAGAAATAACAGCCATTTTTCCAGAAGACCTTGAATTCTCAGCACCACGTGGAGGAACATCAAGCTCCTCGTAGACACCACTGACTTACCCAATTTTGACTTGCACACTGCTTGTGTCAGTATGTTTTCTTTCTCATTTGGCAATGCATTCTTTGCCAGGAAGTGTTAAAATTCTTCCTTGATTTAAAATTTGCTTCCTTGGATTTTAAAAACATGAATCTGTCTATGTTCTGCTCTCTGGAGTACAACATTTGCCCCTTCCTACTTAAAAATGATGCTCTTTCAAGTATTTGAGGTCGGATATCATGCAAAGCATGCCTTCCATCCAGGATTCTGGTTTCCTCAGCCATTTGTCAAATGACACGTTTTCCACGACCTTCACTGTCTTGGACGCTTCCTCAAGACATTTTCTCACTTATCTTTGTTTTTTGTTTTTTCTTTACTAGGGTATCATAAAAATATGTTTCTATAAAAGAATGTTGGGGGGGTAGTAAATAAAATAAGGAAATATGATTGTACCATGTAATATAGCCTATCATTTTGTTAACTGTGACAATTTTTTTTTTTTAGATTTGTTTACTCATTTTAGAGAGAGAGAGAATGGGGGTGGGGCAGAGGGAGAGGGAGAGAAGCAAATTCCCCACTGAGCAAGGAGCCCGACATGAGGTTCGATTCCATGACCCCAAGATCACAACTCAAGACAAAACCAAGAGTCAGATGCTTAACCAACTAAGCCACCTGGGCGCCCCAACCATGACCCTTCTTTCTGTAAGCGGTCCAATTTGGTCAGAATACCAATCCTTGGATAGGGAGGTAATTGGATGCAGTAAGCCACTTTATACTTTTTCCTGAATAGAGTGACCACAGACTGCACTGCCTAGGATAGTCCCAAATTATATGCCTTTTGGGCTAGTGTAATTATTAATGGTGTCCCTTTCAAAATCTCATTTGGCCACCCTTCTCTTGAACTACTACCTGTGGTACAGGACAGGTATACTAAGCTGTGAACTACTTGAGAGACTGTTTTATTTGACTTTGTATTCTGAGAACGTTACTCAGTTCTAGGGACATAGCAGATACTTAATACACACTTACTGAATAAGGGGATGAATAAATCCTGTCATTTTGTTTTAAGCTTAAGCACAAAACTTTGCATTTGTTATTTAAAAGTACACCTATAGGGGCACCTGGGTGACTCAGTCCATCAAGCATCTGCCTTCAGCTCAGGTGGTGATCCCAGAATCCGGGTATCAAGCCCTACATTGGGCTCTCTCTCACCAGGGAGCCTGCTTCTTTCTCCCTCTCCCTCTGCCTGCCACTCCCCCCTGCTTCTGCTTGCTCACTCTCTGTCAAATAAATAAATAAATAAATAAATAAATAAATAAATAAATATCTTTTTTTTTACAGTTTTTAAAAAAAAAATATATATATATATATTTAAGGTATACCTATAACTGGCAGTAACATTTAAGTGCTTAAAATAGCTCTCTATGGGGCACTTGGGTGGCTCGGTCTGTTAAGTGTAGGACTCTTGACTTCAGCTCATGATCTCAGAGCCGTAAGATCGAGTCCCACGTAGGGATCTGTGCTGGGTGTGGAGCCTGCCTGAGATTCTCTCTCTCCTTCAGCCTCTGTTCCTCTCCTTTCTTCCACCCCACTCTCTCTTTCTTAATAAAACATATATATATATTTAAATAGCTCTTCATGTATTTTCCAAAGTAGCCTTAATATTTCATAGATAATGCCACAGTGAATAGCCAAATAAGTGAAATTTAACTGTAAAAATGTCATAGAGCATCCACATGAATACAGTTTTATAGATGGTAAATATTAAATAAATATTGGTAGAATAAAGATTTTTAAAATAATTATAAATGTTGTATTATGATGATAAAGCAGATACCGAATAAAGTACATTAAATAGATTTGATCTCAGATATTAATGAGCTTAGCTTTATACAGACAGTGCAAGTATATAATCAGCAAAATGTTGGTTAAATAAAATGCTTAAAGAAAGTAGCAATCTTAAATCAAGAACTGCCACGCATAAAAATGACAGACTACTAAACTCAATCCACTCTTTTTTGCAAAGGAGAAAACTTGGATCATGATAGACTTTTTGTTCAGGACTGCATGGTTAATTATCAGCAGAAAGATAATGAACACAGGTCTTAAGGCAGAAAGTGCAGTTATTTTTCTGTGTTACTGGAGTTAATCAGAAAAACGTGTTAATAATCTTTGTTATTTTGCTTTTAAAGAAGAAAAGTTGGTCACCTGATGGATATATTTCAGTGACTTTATTTTCCTTAACAGCTACAAGAGTATCCTAAAATATAAAGGGATCCCATTCCAATCATGAGGTTTCCATGTTAAGAGTTGTAGAGGGAAAGTACACCGAGAGAGCTGTATGTAGGGTGCCAGATGATTTATCACCCAACCTGAAACATTTTTGAGAGACAGGGTTCTATTAATAATGATGCTGGAACAACAGGAGTAAACCAGGATTGTCCTGGGCAAACCAGGATTTATTGTCACCGTACACAACTGTGTACTTGTTGTGTAATTTGTTTTCTTTTTTTTTTTTAAAGATTTTATTTATTTATTTATTCATGACAGACACACAGAGAGGGAAAGAGAGGCAGAGACACACACAGGCAGAGGGAGAAGGAGAAGCAGGCTCCATGCAGGGAGCCCGACGCGGGACTCGATCCTGGGTCTCCAGGATCTAGCCCTGGGCTGAAGGCGGCACTAAACCGCTGAGCCACCCAGGCTGCCCCTGTAATTTGTTTTCTATTAAGAAACTGTGGACAAGCATTCTGATCATGGAGGTTGAAGGTAGAGACTTTGTTGTATTTGTTGCATTCAGGATGTACCTTAAATAATGAGTTACAGGATTTGGATTCAGTCCAAACAAACTGCACATCGAGAATGAACCCATCCAAAAATTACACATCCGCTATATCATTTGGGAGCATCAGGGTTAGTAACTGTAACATGAATCAGGTTTCAAATAGGTTGGGAAAAGTACAAGTTGTTTTGAGACACCTCAAACCCTCTCTAATCCCATTACTAATCATGAAAGCAATGCAAATGTTTTTGTTTTCTTCTTGACTTGGGTCACATTCCATTGTGGGATGATGTAAGAGTTTTAACCAAGCATAGAGTAGTAATGAGCAATTTGAGAGATCCAGTTCAAAACCTTGCCTTTGGTCACACATAACTAGCACTTAGAATCTAAGAACACAGTACCATTTGACTTGCAAAGTTAATTGTACACCTGTTTACTTTTGGCATATTTTTTAAGAGGTTAAACTGGAAAAGCAAAGAGTAGGTTATGGTCCACTTGTCCAAGAAAAAGTCGTAAGCACATGAGTCTTCTAGTATTTTTCCTATTACATTGAAATATGGAAGTTTGGCCACCATAGCTGTCCTGTGCAAACAGCTGACACCTCTTGACCTTTGCTTATTTATGGCCAGTAGTTTTCAGCTTGGCAACACATTAGAATTACTTGGAAGGTTTTTTAGAAATCCTAATGCACAGATCATACCTCAGATCAATTAAATTATCATCTCTGGTGGTGGAACCCAGGCATTGGTATTTTTTAAGCACTACAAAGATAATTCTGATGTGCAGGCATCGTTGAGAACCACCAATAAAGACTCAACTCCATCCTCGGCTCTGGAATCATCTATGGACAAGAGGAGTTCTAGTTCAGTGCTCTCAGAAGTCAAAATCAAGTTACAAAGCCAGGATGACTTACTAGTTTTCCAATAACTGATCTTCTAGAGGTGCGGGCCAAAGTAAGAAAAAAAGAAGAAGAATTAGCATCGGACTTAGATAGGGATTTGTTGTTTAGCTCAAGCCCCATGTCAGGCTTGAATTCAAAATACAGAAATCAAGACCTGAGCTGAGGTCAAGAGTCTGCTGCTTAATTGACTGAGCCACCCAGGCACCCCAGATAGGGTTTATTTTTAAACCTGTATTGGGGGGACGCCTGGGTGGCTCAGCAGTTGAGTGTCTGCCTTTGGCTCAGGGCCTGATCCCGGAATCCCGGGATGGAGTCCCACATCAGGCTCCCTGCATGAAGCCTGCTTCTCCCTCTGCCTGAGTCTCTGCCTCTCTCTCTTTCATGAATAAATAAAAACTCTTATAAAAAAATAAAAAATAAAAAATAAACCTGTATTGGGTACTTAGCTTTATGGCCTTGGGCATTTTATTCTAAGCCTCATCTTGTTCATCTGTAAAATGGACCAACCTATTGTTGAGCTGCTACTCTTGCTTTCTTTGTTATCGAAACCAAACCTTCTTTTCCATTGACCCTAGCTTTGGAAGCTTCTATTTTTAGAAGTATCTACAGTCCTATCTGGATTACCTTATATTCTGAGTGTGGATGCCTTCTTATTGACTATAATCTTTACTTGACACCAGCCCCATGTTGGTGTTATGCTACCCACTGATAGGCTGTCCTGATCTTATTTTTCTATGCACCTATACTATGTCCTGCCCCTTCTAGATTTCTTGTTTTCCTGCCTCTGCCACCTGACTGTTGGCACATTCCAGAACTTCTTCCTGCACATCACTGCTAGCTGTCACCAGTAAGTACACATATTGGGCACCAAGTTCCATCAGCCTGACTAGACTTCCTCTTAGTACCTCTAATTGGCTATCACCCCAAATTCTATCTCAACCAGAGGGAATGTTCATTAAACCAATATCTGTAAGACATTTACCAAATCCAAGCACTTTGATTCTGCACTCATACGCTTTTTAAAGAGTAGTGGAGGAAGATTGAAAACTAAAGGTATTAGAAAAGGGACAAGTCTAGGCCTTGACGATCCCTATATCCTCTTTTCTCATCAGAGCTTAATACTTTTATATTAATTTTTGTCACAAAATAGGGTCACTGTTAAAGTTTCTTTCTTTTTTCATTTAGGGGGCAGGGATGGCAAGGAAAATGATTATGGGCTAATATAAATTATGTTGAATCCTCATGTTCTGCTCCACATATTGGATTTGGATTATTAATTTGTTTTTATAATTTTTCCAAGTTCATTCTCTACTCATTGGCATAGTGCAAGTACATACTAATTCTATTTTGGGTTCATCTCTGTGAATCTAAAGTAACTCCAGGGCAGCCCAAGTGGCTCAGCAGTTTAGTGCCGCCCTCAGCCCAGGGCCTGATCCTGGAGAGCCAGGATCGAGTCCACGTCGTGCTCCCTGCATGGAGCCTGCTTCTCCTTCTGCCTGTCTCTCTGCCCCACCCCAACCCCCGCTCTCTCTCTGTCTCTCATGAATAAATAAATAAAATCTTTAAAAATTAAAAAAATAAAGTGAACTCCATACTTAGAAACAATTTTGTATGCTGAATGAATACGGTATCTTCCGACTCTAAAATCCAATCTGGCTTCATCTGTCAATTTCTATAAGAAAAAAAAAAAAGGGATCCCTGGGTGGTGCAGCGGTTTGGCACCTGCCTTTGGCCCAGGGCACGATCTTGAAGACCCGGGATCGAATCCCACATCGGGCTCCCGGTGCATGGAGCCTGCTTCTCCCTCTGCCTGTGTCTCTGCCTCTCTCTCTCATTCTCTCTGCGTGACTATCATAAATAAATAAAAATTTAAAAAAGAAAAGAAAAGAAAAAAAAAAACCTTACAGGGAAGCCTGGGTGGCTCAGCGGTTGAGCGTCTGCCTTCAGCTTGGGTCATGATCCTGGGGTCCTGGGATTGAGTCCCACATCAGGCTCCCCTTGGGGAGCCTGCTCCTTCCTCTGCTTGTGTTCTGCCTCTCTCTGTGTCTCTCATGAATAAAGAAATAAATCTAAAAAACAAAACAAAACAAAAAAAACCCCAACCTTACAGGTATGTGAGCAAACAAATCTCAAAAGAGAAGAAATTGGGTAGCCTTTCTAGCAATCCACATTATGGAGCAATCAGTGAGGATGTTATGTAAAACTGCCCTTGTGAATGTGGCTCATCAGTCCTGATTCCCTTCTGTGCCTTTCTAACGATTTTTTGGTTTTCTGTGGCTGCCAGCAACCTTCTATTATCTACAAGAGGAATGAAAATGGTTGATTCTACCAGAGGCAATTGAGAAGTTACATATGGCCCCATAGGAGTGATGGAGGAGGAGGAGGAGGAGGAGGAGGAGGAGGAGGAGGAGGAGTTGGTGGTAGTGGTGATGGTGATGGTAAAGATGAAAATGAAGACTGTCGCTGTTTTAGCACTTTATAGAATTCAGAAGTAAATTGCTGCCTTCTGACCAGTCTACTTATGACCAGTTAACCTTGAATTGCCTACTGGCTTTGTGGTGATGAGCACCAGCTTAGAAAAATTACAAGGGAGAAAAAAGGTTGGGCCTAATAAATCTGTCTCCGCTATTATGGATCTAGTCTCCCTGTGCTGGTTTCCTAGGGTGCCCTCTGCTGGGCTCCAACCAGGTCTGCTGATTCTGGGCAATAGCCCATGAAACCCATACCTCAACTCTCATTAAGAACTTACCATTTTATGTCTTATGTTATCAGAATCCCAGTACTTCTTTTCCAAGCTGACAATTAATCTAGGTAAATTAACCTAGATCAGTGAGTAAATACATATTATTGTATAAATGAGGGGGAAAAAACAATGTTCCTCCCAGATCACTTAAGTGTATGTTTTCACAGTGACTTTACAGAGATAACTGCTTTACTCAGTGTCTAATTCATTGGTAACTAATGCTGGGAATGGAGGCCAAGCATATGGGGAAGGCTATGTTCTGGGAAATCAAAGGGGAAAATATTTTCCAACAGTCAGAACCTTATGGCTTCCCTCAAATTAAACTGTGTGGGCAGCTGTCTCCTCTAGCTATCTATATGGTCATAACTCCCACAGAGGTCATTTTCATTCTGCCAGCAGGAAAAGAATGAACAACATTGTTTACCCTTAAGTTTTTATGAAGAATGCTTTATGCTCTTTGGAGGGTATTATCTAAATCCTGGTAACAAATATGTGGCACTGTTGAGTGGATTAGTCTGTTCATAAAGATGTCTATAGAGTATACATTCATTGGCATGACCTCTATTGCCCTATGTACTTTCTTGTCTACAGAAATCAGTTGGGCAATCCCTGTCTGTAAGCACATTTCCCAAGAACTGGTTAGAGCCAGTCTTCATAAGAGGAACCTCTTATGAAACCAGCTCCAGAGGATATTTACTTTGTTGAAATTCTACTGAAAGATACACTTACTTGAAAATAAAAACGTTTTCCTTTGGCTCCCACCTAGCCCCTTGAAAACCAGAGACCCTTGGGGCTCAGTAAGAATTAGAGAGGGAAGATGACAGCTGGGACTACTCTGCATTTTTCTATAAGCTTTCTCACTGTTTAGGCTGATCTTTGAAAATACCAACTTGTTGAACATATGTGTTCTAAGATCAGCTAAATTAATAAAATATTTTCGAGGTAAATATGTGCCCCAAATTGGGAATTGGGAACATGGCACAAATTTTTTGAAGGCTCACCTTTGTTCTTAAAATTTAAAGTGGGGTTTTTTATCTTTCTCTGTAACATACCCATGTTTAAGACAAAAATATTTTAGGCTGTTTTCCAGTTATTAATTCTTCAGTTAAATGAATGTTTCAGTTAAGAAGCAATACCTTTATCTTATGGCTGCTGATATAAAATGGTATCTCCAGGGATGTATGTACTCAAATTTGAAAAACACAGGCTCATAGGTTTTTTTTTTTTTTTAATTTTATTTATTTATTTATTTATGATAGTCACAGAGAGAGAGAGAGAGGCAGAGACACAGGCAGAGGGAGAAGCAGGCTCCATGCACCGGGAGCCCGATGTGGGATTCGATCCCGGGTCTCCAGGATCGCGCCCTGGGCCAAAGGCAGGCGCCAAACCGCTGCGCCACCCAGGGATCCCCAACACAGGCTCATAGGAACAGAGAGGGAGAGGATCTAGTCTAAGAAGAATGTGTATTAATGATCAGTCAGTCAGTCATTAAGAAGGATTAGCCCAAGTTTGTCGTGGATGACTTTCACAGGGCAACAGTGGCATTTGATGATAAGATCTAGTGCATAGTTGTAATGAGAAAGGGATGTCAGGAGTATCTGGACAGCACTGAAGTTGAATAGAAAATAAACTCAAAATAGAGAGTCATCAAGATGGATACGGAAGAGGCAGAAATGTGACTGAACTAATGCAGATTTCCTGGGTTCCTTAAAGACCTACTGTTATTGCAGATGCACTTAGAAAATACCATGGCAAAGAACATTCTGCATGTTAATTTTTTCAGGATAATATCGTCTCCTTCCTTTCTGAAATTTGAAAGGGAATATCCTTTTAACGTTCAAAGTGGTATATATTTTTATCACTAGGTTTTATTATTTGCAATGTTTATTCCAGAAGTTAGACTATGTGTTACCTGAAATACATGGCATGTTTTCCAAAAGAAAGGGTCTTATAACAGTGAGTTTTTCCTGCCCACTTCCAAAGTACATTTGATACACAAGGTATCTGGAATGGGTAAGGGCCATAAGTGCCTGACAATCTGCATTTTTGTTGTTTTTGTTAATGCATTTGATGCAAATGATCTAAACAATACTGTGAGAAATTCTATTATAAGAGGTTGAAGACTCTTGTGGTTAGAGCAGGAGACTGAGGACAATGGCTGAAAGCTCGGAGCTGGGTTACCAGGGAATGTGTATATACATATTAAGGGGGCTGTTAGCCCACAGTTCTCCTTCTCTACCACCTGATAACTCATCACACTTCCAACAAGAATAGTTACTTTGGCAATTATGCCAGAACTGATGGAACCATGGAAGGACACCGGACCTAAGCCAGACCAACTAGCTATTTTAACTTGGGAGTTTGCAACTGGGGACAGAGGTGCATATGCAGAGGTGCATATTTGAAATGAAGAGATTTTTCAGGGGCTCCAGAGAACCAGTCATGTCAAGAGAATGTACAGGCAGAGGGCCCACATGCACAGAAAAAGAATGAAGAACACAGAGAAGAGAGGAGGATCTGTGTGTTGGGGGTACGGAGGAAGAGCCAGGAAAATAAAAGAGGGAGGGAGAAGTAGCAACCAGAGGGAGAGAATTTTCTTGGAACCTGTCAATGTGCTGCTATGGATGCCGGTCCTTCCTGTGATCTAAACTGTGTTTCGTGTCAGATATTTCTTGTGTCCTTCCAATAAATTCCTGTTTTCCACTTAAGCTAATTTGAATGTGTTTCTAAGTGAGAAGACAACGAAGATGTGGGGAAAAGAAAGGACATAATGAGATGTATCTTATTCTCTCTACAATCTCCTGCTTCCTATCTCCATCCGTTCTCTCTTCCCTTCCTCTTCCTCTAACTCCTTGATCCATCAGATGCTCTCCCTTTTCTATTTTTAACATAACTTTAACTACCCTTCTAAAGAGGAAAAGGATTCCCTTTTTTCCACCTCTGCTCCTGTCCAAGTCTTGATGATTTCTGTCCTAAATAGAGATGGCCAGCACACTGAGGCACACAGCAGAGGGCATTCCTAAGGACCACTTGGGCACAGACAGGAAAATAACTACTGAAACTAAATACAATACATGGAGTGTATTTATTTAAAGTGGTCCATCTGTTACGCATACTAAATTTTAAGCAGCAGCTTCAAGCTGGCTTGACAGTATTTACATGTAACATAAAAATGCTTATTACTCTCTTTGAAATTAATTTTATGTAATGTTTGATTTGAAGAAACACTTCTCTGGTTGGATCAGCTTCAGTTGGACTCTAACCTGACCTTTAAAAATTAGGTACTCTTCATTGAACTGGGAAAGCATTGCAGATGAGGAATAAAGGTCTAGATGTGTCATGAACTTAAAATAATAGACCATACATAAGAGTTATGCCTTTCTAGCCTCAAAGTTCTCACTGCGCTATGAGGTCTCAGCAAAAAGTGCTCCTCCAACTTAGGTTTGGGTTATTTTTATGAAGCCCTGGACTGAGTCGTTGTAAGCTCACCTGACCAAGGCACACTATGTACAGGCCTTAAAAGGAAGTGGACTCATTTCCCCTCCCTGTTACTGTGTAACAGGAGAGATGTAGCTTACTATGACATGGCAGAGAAAACAACTTCGATTCTCCCTCCGCTCTGCTGCTCGCTGGCTGGCTAGAGGAATCAGAGTCATCACCATTTCACTAGGTCTAGATTCTCTCACTTTTATAAAATGTGAAATCCTTTATTCAAAGCCATATAAAGGAGAAGACTTAGTAGACTTGTGGCCTAAGTGCTCTAAAAACAAAAACAGTAGTAAAATACAGTAAATTTCCTTTAGAATCCATAGCCGATTTCATAGGAAAGTAAGGGAAATTTCCAGGATTCAGAAGGAAGCTAAGTCCATCCACTGTTCTCTATGCCCCCTGCATGCCCCTGTCAAGCTTCCACCATCATTCACCGTGGACCAATGTAAAAGGCCTTGTCTCCCCAACAACTTGCCCCTTGAAACCATTCTCTTCCTAAGTGCAGCCAGAGGGGGGAAAGATTTTAAAATACAAAGACAATTAACTTCCCTGTTCCGGTCTCTTCTACGCCATTATTAGGATAAAGCCCAAAATCTTATCATGGAACCCTGTCTAACTCTATAGCCTGTTTCCAGCTATACCTGCTTTCTCTGGGTCTCTGAACAAAGAAATTCCTCTGCTGCACACATACCTCACTGTGCTTTGCCTCTGCCTCAGCTTTCTCTTAGCTAATTCCAACTCCTCCTTCAGGGCTTTGCTTAGTGGCACTTCATGTAAAGATGTTCCCTGATGCCTCCAAACCAAGACAGTCTCCCTTGATTGTACTCTATCAGTGTTCTGTACATCTTCCTAGTATTTGTCACAATTCCAACTATACCAGGATTTATTGTTTCATATAGGTCTCTCCTTTTTTAAGGAGAGTTTAAGTTCCATGAAGGGAGGGACTATCTATCTTGTTCTCTGTGACTGTATCTATCTTGTTTCCTACGTTTGTGTAACATTCTATAAATATCGTGTTATAGTCGACCTGATCTAATCTAATCTCTGTACCAAGCATGGTATCTTCCATGGGTGACTGAAAATATATTGAGTGAATGATCTATGTGTACATGAGGCTAGAATCAATACTAATTTCTCTCCACCTCACCCCTTATAGTCTGCCCACTACCTTGTAAGGTAAGAAATTCTTTACAGTAAACATTTTAAGAGTTAACAGTAGCCTGTTACAAGATTTTTTTTTTTGAGCCTTTCTTATGACACATATATAAAGGAGTTTTACACCATAGTCCCTGACAAACTTTTATCACTCTCTTGCATTTTGAAGTAAATATACTTCATGTACTTCTAATTGTTACAAAGGATCTATTATTTTAAACTCTTATTTTTTAATATTATGACTATCAGTGGAAATATAAGTAAATTTAACTATTTAGGTTTTTCTCTGGTCAGTGGTTGTGATTAATAAAATTGACTTTATGCCTGAAGTGTTTGGTTATAACTGAAATATTTAATTTTTGCATTATTAGCAAATCACATGTATGTGAACAGTTCCCCAATTTAGCCTAGCCTGATTTACTAAGGATTTCCTGTGCCTATAATCCTCTTATTTTATCAAGTTACATATAAAATTTGAGATCTTTAAAAATGGACACAGTGAAAGAAACAACTGTATACTAACAAGAAATTTCTGAATGTCTGTAAAGTTAGCTTGGGACAAAATAAGCCATTCTCATGTTTAGCAATTCTAATTAATGCAAAATATATTATTCAACATATAAATAACCCGTTTTCTCAGTGTAACAGTTTTATTTTTTCTTTATGAAAGTAGAATCAAGTAACCTGTGTTGTATAAAGTATACATGCTACGCCATGTTCTTTAAGTTGTTCAAAGCTAAGTATTCATGGAGATTGTTTCATGACCAATTATTGGCCTACAAATTAGCATTAGCGACTAGATGAATGCAGAATTTTTTAATGCACATATAATAATCTTAGGTCAGCAAGGGCCAGGCACTGGCTAAAAGCTTTTTTATCAATTATTTCATCTTACTCTCAAACTAACCATCTGCAACGCACTGCGTCATTTCATTACATTATCCTCATTTCCTAAAGCTTATACAGACCAGGTAACTTTCTCAAAGACACACACATTCATATGTGAGGGTCACAAAGCAAATTCAAGTTCATTTGATTCCACGGCCCCACTTTTAATCACTCAGCTCTAGTGCTCACATAGAAAATTCCTGCAATGTCTCATCTTCAGGTACACAGGATTCATAACCATGATAGTTTTAATTTTAGTTTTATATTTGTTAGGATGACATTGCTTGTGCCAGGCCTGGGAGGACCCAGGTGTCCTGATTCTCATCCCAATGTTTTCCCCAGTATCCATACTATGTTATTTCCAATTATACAGCTCATTCACATAAATTTTACTTGTGACATAAACTAAAGCAGTATTACTGGGCTCTTTATTAAAAGAAGGAAATATGGGGACTCCTGGGTGGCTCAGCGGTTGAGCATCTGTCTTCGGCTCAGGGCGTGATCTGGGTCTGGGATTGAGTCCTGGGGTCAGACCCCCTGCCTGGAACCTGCTTCTCCCTCTGCCTGTGTCTCACTCTCTCTCTCTCTCTCTCTCTGTGTCTCTCATGAATAAATAAAACCTTTAAAAATAAATAAATAAATAAATAAAATAAAACCTCCTCCTCAGAACTTTAGACCAACCATGATATCAAGCACTCTCTTCATCTTTTTTTCCCCTCTTACTCTAACCTGAGAACTGCTAGCAAGAATCACATAGAAATTGTACCCTAATTCATTATGCCCAACTTTTCTTATCTTTTATTGCACACAGTAAAAGAGAAAAACTAATTATAATGTAGCATCGAGAGGGTAAATCCTGTTTCAGATTTTATTTTTTAATCTAAAAAGTTAACATTCTTCTCTACAATTACAACAAACAAAAAGATAAATATCTCGCCACCTGGCATTTCCAAAGATCTATGGACAAAATGTTTCTTCAGATTTACATATCATGGGGCATCTGGGTGGCACAGTTGGTTTAGCATCCAACTCCTGGTTTCGGCTCAGGAAGTGATCAGGGTCCTGAGATGGAATCCCACATAGGGCTGTGGGCTCTGCTTGCAACCCTCTCTTCTCCCTCTGCCCCTCCACTTGGAGGGTGCTCTCTCTCTCAAATAAATATTTTTTAAAAAGATTTACACATCATAAGTAAATGATGTTACTTTAGCAATATCAGCAAATCTCATCCAACCTACAAATTTTTAAAAGATCACTATAGGCACTGTTTCTTGTTAGGAACCCTAGTTATACCTACGTACACCTCCGAAAACCCTTTAACAACCAACCAACCAAGTTTGGTGGTGGAATAAGCATAATATCTGGAGTACTTTTTAAGATTTTGATAACTTAGAAAAGTATGAGGAATTTTTTTTCTTAGGCTATTTTATTTCATGAAGAACAACCCAAAACTTTCAACTGTTCCACAGAGACCTCATTTACAATTCCTCAAGAATCTCTTCTGTCCTTCTCTGAATCTCTCTAGATTCCCTAGGGGCTATTTTATGGATTATTAGAATAGTCTCCTCAGTGCTGAGATTTTTAAGACCTATTATCTCACATTTACACATTCATTCAACAACTATATACTATGATCAACACCAGTGATAGATAAAAAGCAGTGTCCAGCTCTAGCACAGACTAGATGACTGTTCACCAGGTCATTTGTTCTTCTTCCTAGGAACACAGCTAGACTACTTTTCCCAACCTTTCTAGGTGTGGCCATGTGTTTGAGCCCAATGGCTTATGGGCATAAGTCATGTGTGACAGTAGCAGGCCCAGCCCATAACACTTCCTTCCCTTTTTTCAAAGTAAACATGTATTGAAACCAACTAAGCCACCAGATAGAACTTGAGACCACGTCTCGTGCTCAGGGTAGTCACCTGACAATTAGAAAGGTCTCTTTTGGACTTCTTTGGGGGCCAGAAATAAACCTCTACTGCATTTAGCTACTTAGATGTAGGAGCTTATCTCCTACAATAGCTAGTAGTGCCCTAATTAATAGATTGCAGTAAAAATCAAATAGAAACTATATTTAATATATACAGTACAGTGCTTTGATAATGGTAAAATATGCTATCACCCAAGCTCAGAGGATGGCTCGGAAGTCAAGCATACAGGAGGTGACATCTAAACTGAATTTTGAAGGCTAAGTGTCAGGCAAACTAAACAGGGAAAGAGTATTCAAGGCAGAATTGCATGTATAAAAGCCCTCAAGTAGGAAAGAGTAATTTCAAATGATTGGAAGATGTTTGGGAAAGGCTCACTTTTTTTTTTTTTTTTATTTGTTCATAAGAGACACAGAGACAGAGACACAGGCAGAGGGAGAAGAAGGCTCCCTGTGGGGGTCCTGATGAGGGACTCGATCCCAAGACCCCAGGATCATGACCTGAGCCAAAGGCAGATGCTCAACCACTGAGCCACCCAGGCGTCCCAGGGAAGGGCTCACTTTAAAGAGAGTGTTGGAGATACGAGCATAGAGAGGTAGAGAGGAGCAAATTAATGAAGGAGGAATAGACATCTGACAGGCAAAGAACAGGTGGGCAGAAGCCATTCTGGGCAGGAAAGCAGAATGTACGAAGCACAGAATTATTAACGAGCATGGTGATCTCTGGAAGTTAAACACAAAATAGCAGAAAAATGTGGGAAGATAAGAAAGGAGTAGAAGGTAAGACCCTTGTTCTCCTTAACCTTGAGTCTAAAGACAATATAACAGTAAGGAGTCTTAAGCAGGGAAGTGATGGAACATATTTTCACTTTACAAATACTCCTCTGCCTATAAGTCATGTGGAAAACAGATTAGGTTTTATGCAGTTTTTTAACCTAACAGTACTGGGGTTTTTTCCCTACCAAAAATGTTATTGCAATGAGTTTTCCCATTGAATTCTACCTTAATATTTGACAAGAGGAAACAGTTTTAATGCTTATGGATTATCATAATCCATGTACTGGATTAGGAAAGACTGGAAGCAAAGGGACACGCCAGGAGGCGCTCAGTTGTCCAGGACACTGATGATGAAAGTCTGTGCTAGAGTGGAATAAGAGGAGAGAAAGAAGATGGCAAGAATTTGAGAAATGGATTAAATAACGTAAAGAGTAGAGTTAGGTAGAAGAAACGCCAAAAATGACTTGAGTTATGTTGGGTGAATAGGGAAATGGTAATGCTAGTCCCCCAAGAGGGGCAAGATGTAGAAGAAAAATTGGGAGGAAGAGAAAATTTGGTTTTGGGAATGCTGATCCTGAGGTGACCAAGGCACATCCAAGTGGAAACTGTGAGCCTTTGTTTGCAAAGAAATACAGGCTCTGGTTGGCAAAGATTAGAAAAGTGGGTATAGGGACACCTGAGTGGTTCAGCAGTTGAGGTCTGCCTGCAGCTCAGAGCATGATTCTAGGGTCCTGGGATCGAGTCCTGCATCAGGCTCCCTGCAAGGGGCCTGCTTCTCCCTCTGCCTATTTCTCTGCCTCTGTCTTTCATGAATGGAAAAATCTAAGAAGAGAAGAGAAAAGTAGGGATAAATTGTGGAGAATCATCAGTGTATCAGGGTCCCAGCAGAAGCATGAATGAAAGCAACAGGATTCCCTGAGCTAGGCTCCATGCTGAGTGCAATCTTCGCTTGAGATTCTCTCCCTCTGACCCTCCCCACCATGCCCACTTGCTCTCTCTCTGAAATAAGTAACTTTTAAAACAAAAATAAAAATTTTAAAAAGGGACTAAAGCAGAAGGAGGAAAGCTACTTTTGAGGAAGGCCCTAAGTCCAGAACGGTACAATCACAGCATGTACTCAAACATGTTAAATGCTGTAACAATAAGGCCCAGATGCTGCCATACTTGCTGATACACAAGTCTTTGGAGAACTCTTGAGGAAAAGTTTAGTGGAATGGGGGCAAGAATGAAAGCCAGAGTATGGTGAAGAAGAGGAAGGCACAGATGTGAAACCATCAAAAGTCTCCTTTTTAGAAATTTTGCAAGATGGCTAGAGACTGAAAGAAATGTAGGATAGAGGAAAGAGTCTCTTAGGACAAAGATTTGAAAATATCCATAAGGACTGGGGATGGTTGCAAAGAAGGGAAAGGCACTAAAGATGAAAAAGCCTAGAGAGAATAATGACAGTTATGCTGGTGGTGGACATGGCATGGCCCAGAGACATATCAAATCACTATGTTGTACACCAGAAACTAATGAAACATCGTATGTTAACTACACTTCAAAAAGAAACTCAATCAATCCCAAGGATTGGGGAAAGCCCGGGGAAAAGGGGCAAACTCTTAAATGATGGATGAGGTACAAAGGAAGCCTCTTTTTCCCTTGTTCAGAATCACTGTGGCAGGTTCTGGTACTTTGGCTCTGAAATGAAACCATTTCTAACTGAGGGTTCCACAGAGAAAGTCCCTTCTGTACTAACTTTGAAACCAACAGGATCACTAGTATAAAAAGAGGGGAAACACCAGAGATGTAAACACAACAGAGATTTAAGGACTGACTTACTGGGTACATCTGATTCATCTGAAAACCGACACAATTTTAGACCATCTGTGGATACATGTTTCCTACTTCTCAACTAGTTCTTTTTTTTTTTTAATTTTTATTTATTTATGATAGTCACAGAGAGAGAGAGAGAGGCAGAGGCACAGGCGGAGGGAGAAGCAGGCTCCATGCACCGGGAGCCTGATGTGGGATTCGATCCCGGGTCTCCAGGATCGCGCCCTGGGCCAAAGGCAGGCACCAAACCGCTGCGCCACCCAGGGATCCCTCAACTAGTTCTCTTATGAACTTCACTATAACTCATGATTTAAATAAAATATTTTTTTATTTCAAGGCCACTAACTTTGTGTCATTTCAGTCAAGTCAATAAAAAAAAATTTTTTTTTTCTAGTTTGTCTCTACTTGCCTATTTAAAACAGGTTACCTGCTACTTATCTGCGTTGTTCAAGTACACAGTTAATAGGATGGCATTCTTCTAGTTATAAGTACTTCCTAGACAGAGAGGTGACAAGGGATGTAGAGTCAGAAAATATAAATTGGAATCCCAGGTTTATCTTACACTAAATGTAAATAGGTTCATTATTTGCATCATAGCAATAATAAATTTCCTTATTGGACTATTGTGAGATATCTGTGGAAAAAGATCTCTATAGGGCCCCTAAGTGGCTCAGTGGTTGAGCATCTGCCTTTGGCTCAGGTTATGATCCAAGGTCCTGGGATCAAGTCTCGCATCAGGTTTCCCACGGGCAGCCCACTTCTCCCTCTGCCTATGTCTCTGCCTCTCTCATGAATAAATAAATAAAATCTTTTTAAAAATCTCTACAAATGCAGAATTTACAGTTCTAAAGAAAAATGTGTTAACACCCTTAATGAATAACCTCATTTCTACAGATAATCTATATTTCATTTGGTAAATCACAAAAATCAACCAGCAAAGTTATAAAACAACTTCCTTTGAAGTTCCCCCAAGATATTACTGATTTTTTTAAGATTATTTATTCATGAGAAACACAGAGAGAAAGGCAGAGACATACACAGAGGGAGAAGCAGGCTCCTCGAGAGGAGCCCGATGTGGGATTCGATCCCAGGACTCTGGGATCACGCTCTGGGCCAAAGGCAGCCGTTCAACCACTGAGCCACCCAGGTGTCCCGGTATTTGTGATTTCTGAGAACACAAGGAAAGTAGGATTTGGACAAATAGCCTCTATCCTTCAGAGTAAAATACTGAAGTAAGGATTTAAAGCATAAAAATTTAAAAAACAGATACACTTATCCAAAGAAATTAAGCATCTTTGTGGCTTGGCATTTTATATTCTTATTTTTTTTACATAAACAAAAATTTAACTTCCAGATTGCCTTTATTCCTTAGTGCCCATATAAACTCAATAATTGACCCTACTGTATCTGCTGTCCTAGAGCTCATTTAAGCTTTGATCTTTAAAAGTGTATATACTTATAATCTTTTATTATCATCTTATTACGTTTCTTCTTTCACTACCTGGAATCTGTTTTTATTTTCTCACACAGCAAGGCAATATCTGTGTCATAAGTAATTTGATATGTATTATAGATCCTTAATAAACACCTTTTGATCAATTTTATTTGCTGTTAGAAATGTTCACATTTATGACTCAAATATTGATTCTGATTATCATAAAATTAGAACAGTACACAGGGCACGTCGCCAGGTTTCTATGTTAGAGACAATCTTTTCTTAAACTTTAGATAGGCTCATACTGATACACACTCCCAATATTGGGCTTTCCTACCACTTATTCTAGGATGTATTTATTCATTTTTAACATAGATTTTCACCTATTCTAAGAATTTCCTCAAGTTGCCTAAGAAAATATTTGATTTTTATTAAAGCAATAATTAGTGTCCATCACCTTTTCTAATCCATATTACACATCATAGTCATATTCATATTCTTGAATTGGCCTGTTAAATCTTTTCCAAAAGGGTTTCTCATATACTGGATTTTTTTTCCCAACCTATTATCAGTATTTTGCTCTTTTTGATTTGCCCTTAATACATGCTGTATGCTGTTTCTATAGTATTTTTTTTGAGAAGCTGTAGCATTAAGGACTTTTTTTTTCTAGTAATCTCCACACCCAACGTGGGGCTCAAACTCACAACCCTGAGGTCAAGAGTTGCACACTCTTCCAACTAAGCTAGCCAGACATCCTTAAAGTAAGGATTTTTGATGAGAGGGTAGGCTCTTAATTTTTATAAGAATTAGAATCCATTCTAAGGCCTGAGGATACATGAAGACCATAAGCCCTATGTTCATCAGCTTTGTTTGAAGTGTTAGCACTCTACATGAGCAGATAGATCCCAAGAGAAAACTCTTCTTTAGAATCACTTAACCAGGGCAGCCCGGGTGGCTCAGTGGTTTAACGCCGCCTTCAGCCCAGGGCCAGATCCTGGATATTCGGGATTGAGTCCCACATCGGGCTCCCTGCATGGAGCCTGCTTCTCCCTCAGCCTGTATTTCTGCATCTCTCTCTCACTGTGTATCTGTCATGAATAAATAAATAAAACCTTAAAAAAAAAAAGAATCACTTAACCATTTACTATTTTTGTTTTCTTTTGTTTTTGTTTGTTTTATTCAGTGCTATGCCTTTGACTACACCTGGAGATTCTTTGGATAAGTCCAAATCACACTAGACTTCCCATATTTTGAATTTCTTTATAAGAACCACTGCTATTTAACCGTTTCATCTATTAACCATTTTACCCTTGGCTCTCACATAATCCGCTTTGAAATTCATTTACACTTTTTTGGTGTTTCCCACGATTTCCAGCCCACTGCTTTGTATGTATAGTCAAGAGCACATAAGGCATTTAACTGCGTTTTCCTACCCATTAGTCCAAGCCTGAGCTTTACTACTACTTGAATGTGGTCAGACTACGACAAGGTACAGTGCCTGAATACCAATTCATGAGGCAGCAGGAAGATGGCCTATAGTAGTCAGAATCATCAGCACTGCTAGGTACAATGCACAGACTCCCAAAATCCCAGTGGCTTAATATAACAAAGATATATATTTCTCCCTTGCACTCTGGTCTGATACATATCTAGCAGTTTCTACCATCTTGTCATTATACATTGTACATGCCTCCAACAAGGAAGGTGAGAGAGAATCAGATGGGTGGGGCATCTTAAGGAGCCAGGCCTGGAAGTGACTAAGTGCCTCTGCCCTCATCCTATGTCCACAGCTAATTACATGGCCCAGATGTGTCGGGGAGGCTGGGGAATGTGAAAAGTATATAGACATTTGTTAAGCACTATCGTCTCTGGTCATCTAGTCTGTTGGGGTTTTTTTTTAAGATTTTATTTATTCATTTGAGAGAGAAAGAGAGAGAGAGCGTGCACAAGCAGGGGGAGAGGCAGACACAGAGGGAGAAACAGACCCCTGGCTGAGCTGGGAGTCCATCATGGGGCTTGATCCCAGGACCTGGAGATCATCAACTGAGCCAGAGGCAGATGCTTAACCATCTGAGCCACCCCAGGCATTGGTCATCTGGTCATCTTTCTTTTTAGAGTAAAATTGAGAAAACCTTTAGCACCTTTCTCACTGTCATTCCTTTAAGGCTGAGAAGCATTCAGAAAATTCTCTTGCCATCTCAGTGCGTTCCCTGAGCAACTGTGTGGGAAGTAACAGAGGCACAGTAATGTGGGGATACAATCACAAGTTCATGACAATGTAGATTCCAACTGAGGCCTTACATTTTAGGGCTCCTTCAGGTTGTGTTGCGATTTCACTAGGATAGCAAAGGCTTGGAATAGAATCCTCTATTTCAGGCTACTTGTCAGCTTTTCACGTATCCCAGATCGTAACTGCCAGGTTCAGTTGCCACTGAATGTATGCTGCAGGTTTGATAATCTCTCACTCTAGAGGTCAAAAGAGCTGCTTTGACTCAGCCCTGGGAAAGTAGTAATTAAACACTGGTTGTGATTCACTTAATATGGCAGGGGTAGGGTGCTTTTCTTCAGTGACCCAGGGTGAGAACAAACCAGACAGGTTCAAACATCCAACCAAAAAATTTTTCCAGGCCTCTGCATTCCTCAGAAGGAAAAACAGACATTGAATGCACTGCTGTGAAACAGGTATCCTAGGAATAGCCTAGAATAGCAATTTATCTATGCCTCACTGCAGCCTATTCCCCAATGTATGTATGGTGAGAAAACTGAACAAGACAAATCAGCCTACCTGCAATTTTGCTTCATGGGGAAATTTAAATAATTTAAAGTTAACTGATTGGATTTTCAGTTTAATTGACACTCACTCTGTTACAGTCCAGCACAGTCGGCATCTTCCTGTGCAATAACTCTCCCAAAAGTAATCAGTCATAGTGCTACCTTTCATTCACAGCAGGTATCTCCGAGGAGCTCCAGTACCAGAACTCTGTTTGATGGGTAGAAATACAGCCCTTTAATGTACTCAGTGCAGTGAGAAACAATCTCAACATAACCATGATGATGGGTGACTGTTTCAGGACACTGTGCTATGGCTGCAATGGCCTATCATAGGCTACTACTCATCAATAGATTTTTCTGGCTCAGAGTGATCTAATAAATAGTGGTAGATGGAGTTGTGAGTGCCCTTGGAGAACTGTCTAATCCCACAACCTGTGGAAATGCTCTCTTTACATTGATGGCTCGGCCTTTCTCAGAGACAGAAAATGAACATGACAGGGAAACTGACAGAAGAGAAACAAGCTGCAGAATTTAGAAGCTGTCCTCCTGTCTGCACTGTTCAAGAGCTGAATTATAGTCCAAGCCAGAGTAATTCCTTGCTCTTGCCAGGCAAACTCACTACTTTTGTTCACAGTGGAAATCAGAACCCTGCCCAGATTAGCTAACTCGGTAAGGGACAGGCCCTACCAGCCTCCACAAATCATTTTTTGCTTTCTCACTCTATCAGTCTGCTCGGGTTGCCATAACAAATACCATATAGACTGGTCAGTTTAGAGCATGCATTTATTTTGTCACTAGAATCACCTGTCACATGAATCATTTTGTTCTAGAAGCTGGAGGTCTGAGATCAAGGTGCCGGTACAATCAGGTTTTTGGTGAGGATCCTCTTCCTGGCTTGCAGATGGCTGCCTTCAGGCTGTGTCCTCATATATGAGAGATAACGAGCAAGCTCTCCCCGTGTTGATTCTCATAAGGGTATCAAATCTTACCTCATTTAAGTGCCCCACCTCATGATCTCATCTCAGCCTAATTACTCCACAAACTCCCATCTCCAAAGAGCATCACATTGGGAGTTAGGGCTTCAACGGGAATTTTGGGTAAGATATAATTTAGCCTATAGCACTAAAATATGAATAGGAGGATTCTACTAGTTTCTTCATGGATCTCCCTGTTCCTCACTAGATCCTATGATCTATTCTCAACAGAAGCTTTTGAAAAATAGAAATCAGGGCAGCCAGGGTGGCTCAGCGCTACTTCAACCCAGGGCGTGATCCTGGAGTCCTGGGATGGAGTCCCACGTTGGGCTCCCTGCATGGAGCCTGCTGCCCCCTCGCCTGTCTCTGTGTCTCTCATGAATAAATAAATAAAATCTTTTAAAAAATGAAAAATAGAAATCATATAATGTCCTTCCCTGTTCAAAATCCTCTAATGACCTCCCGTCACACTGAAACTATTCCATGGACTCTCCATTATGATCCAGACCCCTCTCTTCTAGTTCCTTCTTTGTTGACTTCACTCCTGCCATAACCAAGTCTCTCACTTTTCCTCAAGCACATCATGTTCATTTCTCCTTCAGGAACTTTGCAGTTGCTGTGTCATTGGTCAGAAGCATGCTGTTTCCAGATCTTTGAATGGCTTGTTCTCAGTCTTCATTTTCACCTCCTCAGATGTCACCTTCTTGAGGCACTCCACTTTCCTTGATTCTCTCGAACTGTATGTTCTGGTTAATTTAAGTACCATATCTTCAAAGGATTTCATTTATGAAAGTTCACCTTGTTTCTCTTTATAGTCTCAGTAATTAGAGCAGTGCCTGGCATATAGTAGGCAGTAAATTAGCACTTATCATAAAAAATAGGGGATCCCTGGGTGGCTCAGTGGTTTAGCTCCTGCCTTCGGCCCAGGGCATGATCCTGGAGTCCTGGGATTGAGTCCCACCTCCGGCTCCCCGCATGGAGCCTGCTTCTCCCTCTGCCTGTGTCTCTGCCTGTCTCTCATGAATAAATAAAATCCTTAAAAAATAAAATGACACAGATGCCAACAACTTCCACATATATATTGTCATCCTAATGGTCTCTTGATTTCCAGCCCCCTATACCTAACTGCCTCCTTGGTGTCCTACCTTGACAATTTCATAGACATCTCAAATTAAAAGTTTTCAAAATTGATTATCTACTCCTTGAAGTCTAGGTCTTCTCCCATGTTCCTCTTCACATAGGGATTCCAGCAAAAACTGGGAGTCATCTTTAGTTTTTCCCTCCTCTCCTCCCTGTATCCAGTCAATAACCTGACCATCTCTTTGCTCCATCTCTACCACTGTCCCTCTTGTTCAAAATGCCACCATTTCTTGCTAGGAGCACAGCAATGGTCTTTCCACTTTCATTCTTGGCACCTCCTCCACTTGTGTATTTTCTAAGCAAAGCCAGAGTGATTTGGGGTATTTTTTTTTTAAGATTTTATTTATTCATCAGACACACAGAGAGAGAGACAGAGAGGCAGAGACACAGGCAGAGGGAGAAGAAGGCTCCTTGCAGGGAGCCCGATGAGGGACTCAATCCTGGGTCTCCAGGATCATGCCCTGGGCTGAAGGCAGAGCTAAACTGAGCCACCCGGGCTGCCCTGGGTATTTATTTTAATGGTAACAGCTAGGGGTGTCTGGGTGGCTCAGTCAGTTGAGCATCCAACTTTTCATTTTGGCTCAGGTCATGATCTCGGGGTTGTGAGATTGAGCCCCACTGGGCATAAAGCCTATTTGAGATGTTCTCTCTCCCTCTGCCCCACCCCACTCCCAACCAAGCACATATTCTCTATCTAAAACAAAACAAAAACCCCAGCAAGTTAATATGCTACCATGTGCTACTCTGTTGGCACTTGAAGACAAAACAAACCATTTAGTCTTCCTGAAGGTCCAAAATGCAAATCTGTTCACATTACTACTTTCTATAATAAAAAACCTTAAAAATCTGTTCTCATTAACCTCAGAATAAAAGCCAGGGTCCTAACCTGGCCACAAGGTGTGTGATACGGCCGGGTCTACTTCTTCCTCTCAGTTCTGACTGCAATGGCCTCACTTCCCTCTGAAGCGGCCCCCTGCTTCTCCCCTTTAATGTTCACACACCATCTTCCCTGCGTGGAAAGCTGTTTCTTCCACTCTCGTCCCAAGTAATTTCTGCTTCTTCCAGGCCTCAACTGAAATGTGGCCCCTCAGTGATGCCTCCTGTGAAAACCGAATCAAAACGGAGTCCCTCCTGTCAAATTCTCTTCATAGCACCTACATCTGGTTTTAACCTAATTGGTAATTAGATTTATCTTTAACAGCCCAATGGTTGGGCTTCTGCCATTAGACTGGAAACTCTGGGAATTCAAAAGTCATGGTATGTTTTTTGAACTGCCACACCTTCAAAGGCTGAGCTGAGGACCAGGTACATAGTGAGCATTCGGGAAGTATTTATTACTATAACCAAAAGAAGTAGAACACTCTCCCTCACCCCCAAAAGTACCCAAGACCTTTTATCTCTGGCCTCATAAGTGGCCTAAAACAAAATGCATCAACAGGTTACTATACTATATGGCATGCCAAGTGACTGAGAAAAGGAAGTAGTGCCTTAACCATGGCTTTCACTGAAATTGTTTAGTTTTCTGTTCAAGAACAAAAGTTTTCTGTAAATAGTATGAAAGAATTATGTTTTCTGGTAAGCAACTTGCTTACATTTGGTAATTATCTGTCTTCAATTGTTAATTGTTAAGGCATACTTTTAAATCTATTTTTTTATAATCAACCGCCAATTTACTAATCGAAGTGTTGGGATTTCATTATCAAAATGAAATTCTGCTACACAAAAGTGTAAAGACACATGTTCTATCCAGTGATTCAGTTATTTGCTAAAATTACTTTGTCATATTTAACATAAGACTCGACATCAATATTTTTTTGTTGTAGTTTTATTTAAGTAATCTCTATACCGAACATGAGGTTCTAACCCACGACCCAAAGATGAAGAGTCACATGCTCTTGTGTGTGATCTGGCCAGGGACCTCACTGAACACAGATTTTTAAAGCCCCAAATACTATATTGTTTTCACAATAACAATTATTATTATTATTAACCACAAAAGGCTGCACCCCTAAATCCAGGTGTTTTTAATGAAAATACAAAGGATGAAGTAGCCAATCATAATAGGAGACTATTTTGAGAGCAAGCTGAAGCAATTGTTATAACTGATTAAATCAGGTTGAGGGTCAAAAACCAATATATCTTGGCGACAGCCTGGGTAGCTCAGCAGTTTAGCGCCGCCGTCAGTCTGGGGTGTGCTCCTGGAGACCCGGCATCAAGTCCCACATCCGGCTCCCTACATGGAGCCTGCTTCTACCTCTGCCTATGTCTCTGCCTCTCTCTCTCTGTGTCTCTCATGAGTAAATAAATAAAATCTTTAAAAAAAGAAAAAAAGTTAAAAACAAGATATCTCAAAGTTGACAATCGAGATGGCCCATGGACTAAGAACGATTTTATGTGTTTAAATGGTTGAAAAGTAACCAATAGAAAATATTTCATGATGTCTAAAAACTGAACTAAATACAAAGTTCACACTACCATGCTCACCATTGACATAGTGACTGTCTGGGTTACTTTCACACTGATGGCAGAGTTCGGTAACTCCAAGAGACTTCTCAAAATTTTGACTGTAATATATTTAACATCGAGAACTGTATATCTACATGGATAGAGCCGAAAAGTGTCACAAAACAATATTCACACTACTACAAAGTGCTCTACTGTGTTCTGCTCGTTTCTATTTCATTTAAACCATATTTATAATGTTATTTCTGATTCTGACCCACCCATTCATGATTGCTACTCACAGTTTGAAAAAATTAATTTGGATTTATTTTCTCAATCCTGGTTACATAACAAATCACTTAGGAAACTCTCGAAAAAACACCAGGCTCCACTCCAGACCAGTCAAATCAAAATCTCTGGGCACCTGGGTATTACTCTTCAAAAACAGCAAGCAAACAAACGGCTGCTCCAGTTGATCTTACTGAGCAGCCTGGGCTGAGGACTAATCTCCTTGCTATTTAAAGCAGGGGTCTTCAGAGCAGTAGCACCCAAGTTTGTTAGAAATGTAGAATCTCAGGCCCCAACCCAGACCCACTGAATCAGATTCTATTTAACAAGAGCCCCGGGTAATTTACAAGCCTGTTAAAGTATGAGAAGCACAGATCTCAACCAAGAAACGGTTTGATTCAGCATCGGGTTATGCTCTCCTCTTTGGGAAAGGCAAGTTAACATACCTGCCTCCAGTGAGTACTGAATTGGACCTGCGAGGGCAGCATGTGACATGGCAAAAATAAAGAGAAAAGCTGTTTGATGTGCGGGGCATCTGATCTGTAGGAGGCATCCCACTCCACTTCCAGGGGAGTGGAGCTGGAATCCAAGACCATAACAGGAGTGACTTTGATGTACCAAACCCAACTAGACATCTAAGCGGGGTCCAAGCTGATTGCAAGCCTGCCCTCCCCTGCTCCTGCTGCCACAGTCAAACCCATAACACAGCTTTCTCTAATCCAACCTTTGCACCTGGGCCAGAACCAGACTGGCTTCTAGGAATCTGAGTATGGACTCCGCTACTGTCCATTAGATCAGAAACATCCGTGTTTCAGACAACAAAGTTCTCTGGTGCATTTCATCCCAGTGAGATCAAAGGCGGAATTTTGGAGTTTCCTCCAGTTGCTGAACGTGAGGCTTCCCAGGGACACAGTGAGTCACAGAGGAGCCAGGGAGGGGTGAGGTCTCCAGCAACCTACACAAACGCCTTGGCAACTGGAACCTTGGACGGAAAGTTTTCCCTCTGTCATTTCCTCAGGCCTCTTCTACAGTTTAAACTATTTGTGTTCTCACAGCATTTCCAAATGCTGGTTTTACCCTTCACTGACCTGAGCAACTCAGTTTGGCGCTGTTAACTTTGTAAGTGCAGGAAAGAGACCACAACATTTAGATTTGGCTTTCTCTTTTTTGGGGGGCGGGGGTGGGGAGGATGTAAAGCACAGGTACTAGATTTAGAAGAGTGTATTGACAGAAATTTAATCAAATAACACGAGGTCTAGACATGAGTATCAGAAATCATCTCTCTTTCTTCACAGCTCCTTTCCAAAACAAATACAAACAATAAGAAAACAAACCAAAAACAGACCTAATTTAAGTTGACCACATGTTAACCTCTCTGGAGAAGCTTTCACAACTTCTCTTGGATGTTATTGCTCCCAGGCCCCCTGGTGAGAGAGAACTCTTCGTAAGGCAGTGGCTCTCCCAGTGTGGTACCAGGAGAATCCACTTCACCTGAGAACTGGATAGAAATGCTTATTGTTGGGCCTCACCCTCAACCAAACATATTAAATCAGAAGCTCTAGGGCTGGAACTCAGCCGTCCAGGTGAAATTTGAATCTGAAATTTGACCTGTATTTAAGGGAATAGCTAAATTCACACCAGCTATAACTTAAACTGGTCTCAAAGACATGTTGACCAAGTTGAGGAAAACAGAGTTCTAACCCACACTATCTTTAAAAAAAAAAAAAAAAAAAAAAAAAGTTAGTTTATGAAATAGGATTCTGAGCATAGACAGATTAGATTGACTTTTTATGGCCACCACAGCACTTTTTCAATAAGTGCTTAAAAATTTATATAAAACATCACCAAGCCTCGTTAATCCTCAGTTACCTTCTGGGTAGGTCATCGTTTGTTGATGTACTCCAATGGACATGAATCTGTCAAAAGGAAGAGGACACATTGCTCTCCTTTTGCTGTCGAATCATAGCTTCCAGTCAATAAACTAGATTAATTAATATCTACATGGAAAGAATTAAAATGCTTGCAAACAAGGTGAAGTTGACTTACCAGCAAGAACAAACCTGTTCCCACAACTAGGTGCTTTAAAAGCTAAAAGACAAGTTAACATGCATACAAACACAAAGACACATGGAGTGTCTAACATGTTTGCCCAATGAACCATCTACCATAGTTGAGCAGGGATTTCTGAACAAAGTGCAGAATGAAAGTCACTGCCCAATCCTCTCAGACAGCTGTAGTTCCTAGCCCAAGACCAACATCTATAAAGGCTCGAAGTAGAAGTATCTGAAGATCACACTAATGTATATTAAAAATTGCTAAATAACAACAAAGGGATTAGAGGCAAATGACTTTTTTCATTTACAAAAGTTAAAAAGGAAAACGGGTAAATTTGGGGTAATATTTTAAAACAACCCACATGGCTTATTGGAAAAGCAGAAAAAGAAAATTCCAGGTGGAGAGAATTTCTTTCTTCTTGAAATTTACGTATCATGCATTTATTCATTAGTTAGTCTGTTACTTGTTGTTACTTCTCTCCTCCTCTTCACACTTTGAGCTCTCCTTGCCTAAAGGGATGGAAAGGCATCACTGGTGAGGAGTATTCGGACTTATAATTATCGATCACCAAGGAAACACAGAAGTTTTGGTTATTTACAAGCTATGTGATCTTGAACGAATTCTTTAAGCTCTCAAGAGCCTAGTATCATTTCTGCAAAAAAATTATAATAGCTTTGCAAACTAAGTATCAACATGCCAAATGTCTTTATCTTAGATATCCTTTCATTTCAAAATGTCCAAGGAAAAACTATTCCCCTATCCAACAAAGTCTCTCTCTTTTTTAATCAGGGTTTACCAGCCATGTTATTCCTATTAATCAAGCTAATCACATTTATTATCTTTATAATCTAACAATTTCAAAGAACATCACAGAACTGTCACCTGTCCCTTCGTAACATTTCCGTTACCCTTCCTTCCCCTTGTCTCATCCTTTTGTGTCAGGACTACTACAATAGTTTGATACGTCATTTTCTGGCTTTCAGCCGTCTTTCTTTTTTATAAATATTTTTATTTTATTCATTCATGAGAGACAGAGAGAGAGAGAAAGAGAGAGAGAGAGAGGCAGAGACACAGGCAGACAGAGAAGCAGGCTCCATGCAGGGAGCCCGATGTGGGACTCGATTCCGAGTCTCCAGGATCACGCTAAAGGCAGAAGCTCAACCACTGATCAACCCAGGCATCCCTCAGCTGTCTTTTTCTAGTGAGTCTTAGAGGGTAGTGGATTATTAGACAACCTTCTGGACTATACTGCAGGAGTTTGACTTCTAGGCTCTACTCTTTCATAGTTAAAAGAACACAGGCACCTTATTTCAACACAAATAACTCTGATTTTTTTCACCTGAAGAACAGATATCATAAAATTATCTTTTAAATTAAATGATACAACCTGTATTCCAGAGCAAGTACTATATGTTATTCTTTTATTCACTAACCAATTAATCTTACTAAGTCAGCTTCGATCATGTCATTGCCCACTTAGAAAAACCTTAATAGCTTCCCACTGCCAATAAGTTAGATTCTAGGCTCAGTCAGTACAACAGGTAACTCTTGATCTCAGGGTTATAAATTCAAATCCCACATTGGATGTAGGAACTGCCTAAAAATAAAATCTTAAAAAAAAATTAGATACTAGAGCAGAATATTCATAAATGGCTGATAATTTTATTGGAACAAGTATTCTAGTATTCCTTAAAGTAATGAATGCCTTTAAGTCAAGGAACCATGTTGACTAACACAGAAAGGAAAGCTTATATTTGGATGCCAATACAGGGGAGAAAAATACCTATTGATTTACCTATTTCATAAGTAGTACCTTATAATCCAACTTGGAGGACCCATTTCTTATAGGTGCTGTGTCAATCTTCTCCCCTAATCCACCATTGCTTCAACTTCTGAATGTCTCAATTCTCAACACCAAGGCTGGATCCTGGAGACCCAGGATTGAGTCCCACATCGGGCTCCCTGCATGGAGCCTGCTTCTCCCTCTGCCTGTGTCTCTGCCTCTCTCTCTCGCGCGCGCGCGCGCGCTCCCTCTCTCTCTCTCTCTCTCTGCCTCTCATGAATGAGTAAATAAAATCTTAAAAAAAAAAAATGTTTACGGGGGGCGGGGGGGAGTGTTTATAGTAGGAGAAAACAAATACACAATACCCTGTTAAATAAAATTTAAATTTTAAAATGTAGCCAAATGACCCCTCTTAAGATCTAGAGTATTCAAACCAATTTTACCCCTAAGTGTTTGAGTTAGGCCCAATAAAATGTATCTATCTAACTATACACACACACACACACACATATATATTTGTCTCTATATTTCTATAGCTATGTATCTGCAAATTAAGCAAGCAAATGACACATTGGGTGGAGGCTGGAGTTAAGTTAGTTTATGACATCTGATAATGAACAGTAAACTGATAATGTGTTTGGCAACTTGAAATTCTTCTAAAAGGCAAATCCATTACACAACTAAAAATTGGAAAATTGGGGGGAAGAGCTGATACTTTACCTCCAAAATAAACTTTGAAGTTATTCAAAATAAAACTAAATGTCTTTGAATAAATGTTGAAATAGTGGGAAGGACTGCAGCGATTTTAAAATAATGTCCTGGAGGGTTCACAGAAATGTAGGTATGCAGAAAACCTACATCTCAGTTTTACAGCAATAAAATACAGGATGAGGTTCAAAACAGATTAGCTTAGACTTAGACTTTCCCAGAAAGTGGAACGAATTTACTTCTTGTAAAAAAGAAAGTGAATAATATCCTTGCCACACTCTGATGAAATAAAAATATTATGAGGAACAGAGAAAAACTGTTTCAAATGTTCACTTACGGGCAGGTTGAACACATGTCCTGTTTTGCACTAAGCAGTCCAGGCTTATTCGCTGTGCCCCTCTTTAGATCTTAGAAGTGTCTTGGCTTAGGTAAATTTTAGCTTCACCTCATATAAACAAAAGTAGATCAACATTTAACATGTTGGCTGAATAAAAGGCTTATTTGCCTAATTTGCAAAAGTAGAGCTCTAACTACAACTACCTGCTTCAGAAGGAAACTAAGGTAAATTTCTCAATAGGTGTTGCTTCTAGGATGTGAGGGCTCCCAACTTGGCTTTCCGTATTATGGCAATAATTCTTGTGTGGATTTGTAAATTCCAGTGTCTGGTAGGAACTATTATTCAGTTCTTTCCATTTGATAAACCACCTGTACAAGGCAGATGAGAAGGGCATGGACTGCTGGGAAGTGAAGCTAGAAAGAAGTCTCCTTGAGGTAGGGATTAAGGAGAGTATATTAATCTCACACAAGTTTCCTTTACAAATTCTAGAAAGATCAATATATTTATAGGTTGCAAGACAAGTGTAAAGATTAATTAAACCCTTAGGTCAATTTTCCTGATCTAATTCCCCAATTTTCCATACAAATGTCTCAGTCCTTTAACTTTAAGATCTTTCCCATTCACAAACTGTCTAGGAAAGCAGGAGATACTTCTAGGTTACAGGGAGAGGTCTTACAGGGAGCCAGAAGAGTCTAATATTGCATTAAATATTGCCAGCTTGCATATACTGGAGGGACCTATTCAGGGCTCTTTAGACAGATGTCTCTCCCGAGATAGCTCTAGTTTGTGCCAAGTCCTTTCTGCTTCATGAAATAACTTTTAAAAACTATGAAAATGGACAATAAAGATCGGACTTTTTTTAAAATTTTTTTAAACTTTTTTTTTTAGCTTTGGTTTCAAGCTAATTTAGGGTAACACCATCCTTACTTTCTCTCAAACTTCACAAACCCTTTAATGAATAATGTACCTGATTACAGGAGATGACATGTAAGAACATTCTCTGCAAAGTTACACAAACAGGAGGTGTTATAATGGTTAAAATTTCACATGTCTGCATCCTCCAGATTCCTTAGGGTGGTTGGCCTCACGACTGTACAATGCTGAGAGCTGAATTGAAACTACATCAGTAGAGGTGCTGTTTACCATCCCGTTCTCCTTGTAAGTGGGTAGGAGGTGTGGCAAATGCTGTCGCAAGGCTAGTGTGTTTACTTCTCCCTCCTCAAACTTGTTTTGGCAGTCGGGTGAGGTAGCCAACTTCTTCTGAAGACAGTACAATGGGGGAAGGGTTTGGTCCAGAGTAAACACTTGTCCTTTTGACCTGGCTTTTCTCCATCTTTGCACAGCATTTTCACATTGACTAGGGGTATACTTGTCTTTTCTTATTTGAGTTCAATATTTATGCTTCAAAGATTCTGAACATCTGGCTTCTGAAGTCCAGAGAGGCAAATGAAAGGAAAATCAAAAGGAGGATAAAAAAAGGGGGGAAAGAGAGAGGGAGAGAGAAATGAAGGTGGAACAGAAAGAAAGAGAAAAGCAAGAGAATAGAGAGGAAGAGATTGAGGTGGAAATTTCTAACGGGTAAAGACCCTTTTTGTTTTGGGTTTCTGTTTCCTCTTCTGTAACAGGGATAATCAACTAAATACCTTTTAGGTAAGCTGGGAGGAGTCTATAAGATAAAGCATACAAAGGACAGGAGGCAGTGCCTGGCATATTGCTGGCGACCAAGAATTATTGTGTTATTATAGCACAATTGATAGTGGAAGGAATAATTTGTCAAAGTCACCTTTGCATCAATCTATCTTTAGCCAAAGGTAATCTTTTTTTTTTTTTTTTTTTTTTTTTTTTTTTAGAAACCATAATCCCTACCCTTCCTGAAATGTATGGCACAGGTGACCGGATCCTTGCCTTTGGTCACCATCCTTGGTGCCCATGATCCCAGTCTAAAGGGAGTATGTATAGATCTGCTTTGTATGGACTCTAATTAGGAACCCATGACTCGTGTGTGTGTGGCCATAGGTCTTTTAACACCCTTGGCTTATGTTTCAATAAAAATGACATGATTCATCAAATAACTCAGGGCCTTTTGCAATGGAAATAATTAGAAAGTAGTCATAGATGCCTCATGGGTTGCGCCTGAGCTCACTGAAGAGTCATGCCCTGAGTCCCAAGAGTTATTTGGTGCCAAGCCTGAACAGCTGCCACCTGGGTTCTAGAGTCAGCTGGTTTGACTTTGGATGGTTTAAGAGGCAATAGAAAAAGATAGATCATAAAAGGCCCTCCGAAATCCTTTTCAATTATAGGTGTGGTATTTTCAAAATTACCCTGTTTTCAGTGAGCTCAGCTCCACCCAGAGGAGAGAAGTCTGTCTGTAGCCAGCCAAAGAGAAATGACTTTGTTAAAGCTCTGCATATAAAAATACAGAAGGAAGGTGGGGAAGGAAGCGGAGGCCTCTATCTTTACCTTCCGGTCTAGTGTTTATATGAAGCAGGAAATCATCTAGTTATAAGCTCAGCCAGCAAACTCCAAGAAATGTTTCTAAGGCATATCAGGTCTTGCCTTATGGCGAATCTGAGACATCCACTGTGGTCTCTTGAATTCCTGCTCCTACCCCAGCGGAGAGAGACTCTATGCTTCATTTCGTTATAATCTTAAGTCACAATCTAACAACTGAAACAGATTCAAGTGGTATTCGGGGGCATTCTGTCAGGGAAATGAATCAGCAATTGAGAATATAATTTTCATATAACCAAATACTTGAAAACACACCATGTGCCAGGAGGTCGAGAAACACCGATTAACTTTTTTTGTACTGTCTTTTGGAAGTCCTTGGGTATTGGATAGATCCATTCTTGCACAGCTCTTGCATGAGGGAACAGCTGTACTGCCACAAGACTATTATAGAAGAGAATAAATCAGAGAAAGCTGGAACTGAAAATGACATCCAAAATTATCTAGTTCAGTGGTTCCTGTTGCTAGCTGTATGTTAGAATCACCTGAGGAATTATACATGCTACCATTGGCAAGCCCTACTCTCCAGAAATTCTAATTACTCTGGGTTGAATTCTAGGCTCAAATAATCTGGTTATCAAAGAAAAGGATACATGTATTAATAAATGCATAATTAAACACTAATTGATGCATTAATAAACAATTTTCTAGAAAGTTGGAAACAAAAGCAAACATTTAGAGACATGGTCTGGATTTGCTCCTTTTGGTGTTCTGAGCACCCAATTTCCAACGTGTTGGGGGGTGGTCTCCACACCACCAATTATCTGGGGACATCAGCTGGGTGTCTTACAATTCGTTGTGTTTTTTTTTTGTTTTTTTTTTGTTTTTTTTTAAGATCTTATTTATTCATTCATGAGAGACACAGAGAGGCAGAGAGAGAAGCAGGCTCCATGCAGGGAGATCCAAGTGAGACTCGATCTCAGGACCCCAGGATCACACCCTGAGCCGAAGGCAGTTGCTCAACTACTGAGCCACCCAGGTGTCCTGCTATCTTAGTTTAGCTCAGTTTTGACACTGTACCAGAAGTACGGTCAGATTCCACAGACCAAGGATTCAGTTCCACAGGCCCATGTCTCTCTCCCACCCCACTTCCGACACCAGTAGCAAGCCCACAGAGTTACCTGTGCTTCAGACCAACCAGCTGTAAAACAGAGGTTCCCAAAACCCCCTCCTTTCTAGGGTTCAATTAACTGGGTAGAGTGGCTCACAGAACTCAGCGAAACGTTTTACTTACTACAAAAGGATCCATCTCAGGAATGGCCAGATAGAAGAGATGCAAAGAGCATGGTGGGGGGAAGAGCGGAGAGCTCCCATGCCCTCTCCGACTCTCCAACTGTTCACCAATCTGAAAGCTCTCTGAACCCCCTCCTTTCAGGATTTCTATAGGGACTTCCCTATGATAGGGTTGGACTAAATCACAGGCCTTTGGCCACTCACTCAACACCCCCAAGCCCTCTCTCCTCCCCGGAGGCTCAGGGGTGGAACTGAAAAATGCCAACCCTCGCATCACGTGATCCCTTCTCCTAGCAACTGGCCCCCATCTTTAGGTGTGGTCAAAAAGTCACCTCATTAACATAACAGGAGACACCTTTGTGGCTTTTATCACATAGGAAATTGCGAGGATTTTAGGAGCTCTGTGCCAGAAACTGGAAGACCAAATAGGTATTTCTGATTAAAAATCACAACATCACACTGTTACACCTTACTTTGGTGAATCGTACATGCAACAACAACAACAACAAAAGTAAAAATTGAGTACCAGCTGCAAGACAAACTCTGAAAATGCCATTAAAGAAATTAATGGTGATTTTAAACTATATCCCCCCCAGGAGCCGGGCTGGCCCAGTCAGTAGAGCCTGCAACTCTTGATATCAGGGTTGTAAATTCATGGCCCATGTTGCGTGTAGAGATTACTTGAAAATAAAACCTTTAAAATAAATAAATAAGGGTGCCTGGGTGGCTCAGCGGTTTAGCGCCTGCCTTCCACCCAGGGTGTGACCCTGGAGTCCTGGGATCAAGGCCCACATCAGGCACCCCACATGGAGCCTGCTTCTCCCTCTGCCTTGTCTCTGCCTCTCTCTCTCTGTCTCTCATGAATAAATAAAATCTTTTTAAAAAATTAATAAGTAAAAAATAAAATATGCTCCCCAATTTTTTTATATTCTTACCTTCAAGAAGTAGAGATTTCTGCAGTGGGCAGTGTCATAGCCAATGAGGCTTTTGCGAGACACAATGCTAAACGGGGTAGAGCTAATTTCCCTCCTCGTGAGTGTGGGCTGGATTTAGTGACTAGCTTCTAACCAATAAAATGAAGCAGAAGCTGTTGTGTGACTTCAGAGACCAAGTCGTAAAAAGGCACTGTTGCCCTTTCTCTCTCTTCACTTGCTCTAGGGAAAACAGCTGACGTACCATGAGGACTCTCAGCCGCCTGTGAAGCCCACATCGTGATGAACTGAGGCCTTCTGCCACTAGCAATCTCAGTGAGCCATCTAGGAAGTGGATCCTCTAGATCTGGTCAAGCAATCAGATGACTTCTCAGGAGGTGGCAGCCTTGGCTAACGCCTTCCCGGCAACCTGAGATCCCTTAATCTGGAAGCTCCCAGCGAAAACCCTCCTCAATTCCTGATCCTCAGAAATTGTGTGAGGTAATATGTGTCGCTTTAAGATGGGAAGCTTTTGTACAATACAGCAACAGATAAACTAATACAGTATTACCTGATCCCTGGCTTCCATAAGTGTGCATCCAGCTGAAGAAGGTTACAGCTCTGAAAACATAATGAACTAGGAAAGGCCCTGGATGTTCTAACATATGAAGAGGATTGATGTGTAGTGAACTCCAAAGGATGTTACCGGATGTGGGAAACAAAGGCAGAAGAAAAAATTATTTAATTTCCTTACTATACCTACATACAGCCCATTGACAAGTCCTTGAAACGGGCATAGTGATGATATTCCTCTAGGGCCTCCACTGCTTCAGTGTTGATGCTTTGCTAAAGGCAACGTTAGCCCAACCCCCAGGACCCTGTAAGTCTACTATAACATATACAAATTCCCCTTTATCTCCGACCCCCAAGATACATATCAGCAGTCATCCCCCAAGTATATGACTCACCAAATATATCTGAAGGGTCTCATGACTGAGTTTTTACTAAACAGTATTGCCTAACAATAGCCAGCTCTTTCAAGGATCCTGGAAACCTTGTTTCCAAAATACCCAGGAGGCTTACACTGGCCCTAAACTCCTAATGGGCCACCCCTCATGACCCCAGGGCAGCTCTTTCTGCCCAGGGCTCCTGTCCCGTGCTTCAGTAAAATCACCTTTTTGCACCAAAGACCTCTCAAGAATTCTTTCTTGGCCATTGGCTTCAAATGCTAACATCTTTCCTACATCAAAATCCACATCATGATCTTTGTGCCTGAGTGCACTGAAGCTAAGCAATTCGGAGCCTGTGTAGCGGTACAAATTACACAATAGTATGGAGTTAGGGAGCAAGCCCGACAGACATTGGGTAGAATATGTTTCGAGAATCCTCCTCAAAGTTGTGCAATATCTGAGGAAGGCAGCGCTGGAACTAGTACATCAACCTCGATCTTTAAGTAGCTTATTGAGATTGCATGTAACAAGCTATTAAAACAAAGTTAATCAGTCAGATTAATAAAAAAAATTCGGGTAGGGTAGTTGATTAATCATTGTGGAAGCTTACTTTCCCGGGCGTTAATTCTAACTCAATTCTTGCCATTGTTTATTGCCGTATATCGTGTTTTTCTTAAACTACCAGCATTATGCCTTTAATCTCCATTTCTATGAAATGACTCCACTACTGCCAAAGTTGATTGGACTAGAGGTTGACGACCGGATTCAAACTGGAACCTGAGATACGTTTGTGGGAATTAAGAATTGAGACTTGGAGGTGCCTGGGTGGTTCAGTCATTTAAGCATCTGCCTTCAGCGCAGGTCATGATCCCAAGGATAGAGCCCCACATCCGCATCAGGCTGTTGCTCAGCGGGGAGCCTGCTTCTCCCTCTCCCTCTGCCTGCAGCTCCCCCTGTTTGTGCGCTTGCTCTCCTGCTTTCTTTCTGTCAAATTAATAAAATAAAAATCTTAAAAAAAAAAAAAAGAATTGAGACTAGGTTAAGGTACTCTCTTACATGGAGAGTGTGTATGTTGGTATATGTTCTCAACCCAGGAAGCACAGAACCTAGTCTGGAGAAAGAGAAAGAAACAGAAATAAAGAGAGTTCTATAGTATAACCTGTAACTTTATAATAAATTGTCAATTTCCCTCTATCACTGTAACTGGTTACAAGTGGGTTTTTTCTGCAACTGAAAGATTCCAGCTATAATACTTTTCATATTTTACAGTTTAGACTATAACGTTAAAAATGATTTGAACTTTGTCTACTGCATATTGCAAAAAGGTCCTAATGGCAAAGCGTCTTTTCTTTTGCACTTTAAATGCTTTTCTTTTTTCTAAATTGAAAAATTTCCCAAGGAAATGGTACAAGTAAAAGAATTTATAAACAACATCTGTCGAGCTCATGTTATTGGCTATTTGTGTAAAAATTTGTCTTATTACTCACACAAGGTTTTTTTCTTTTTCCCCTCCCCCCTTTGGAAAAGAATAATCTATGGTTTCCTGTAAGTAGAAGAACCAGGGAATTTTTTTTTTTTTAATTCTGATCTAAATTGTTTCTTCCCTTTTAATTATAATACCTACTATTGCCCCATTCAGCCAAGAAAAATCTGACCTGGTGTGAAGTTTTAGAATAATTTTGATTTGAGCCACCCAGGTGGCTCAGTGGTTTAGCGCTGCCTTCAGCCCAGGGCCTGATCCTGGAGACCTGGAATCGAGTCCCACGTCAGGCTCCCTGCATGGAGCCTGCTTCTCCCTCTGCCTTTGTCTCTGCCTCTCTCTGTCTCTCGTGAATAAATAAAATCTATTTTTTTTAAAAAAAGAATAATTTTGATTTAAAAAAGAGTTTCAATAGCAACAATAGGTCAATTTAAGTCAGAAGGACCATCATACTCCCATAAGTCATTGAAGAGATAAAAAGAGGTTGGTATGATAAACTTCAAAAGGTGTTCGAAAAACCATTAACATGCACTTTAAAAAAATGTATCATTATCATAATTAAGTCAAATAGGAACATTTTTATTTTACTGTATATAATTAATTGGATGGATACCAACAAAGACTTAAGAAATGCAGTAATACCTCCCTCTATTTCTTTTTTCCAACAGTATTTGGATGATTTTGAATTTCAGAAGAACAGTGAGGTCTTTTCATCATGATCTTTTTTTCTTTTGTTTCTGGGGAAGAAAAATATCTGGTTTAGTAGTGACGTCTAGTGTAAGAGATTGTTTTTCAGAATATTTCAACTCATCTTTGGGGCATTGACCTCAGGTCTGAAAATTGCAAGATGTTTCCTCATGCAGCTTGTTCTTTGGAGGACTCTTTCATAACTCTGGTATCTACCCCTAGGCTGTCTGTTCTGGCACAGGGGATTTATCTTTTTATCTCAGGGAATTTTTAAGGATTGTAAACATGTATGAGAGTATCAAAATTACTGTGTTAGTTTTCTGAAAAACTGTAAGTTCTTATTTTAGCTTCTATCTTTTCCAGAATTCTCCTCATAGCCATTTTTACTGGTTCTCACACTTTGTATTTATGGGTCCTTATGGTAGCTGGTGTTGACTCTGTTTGCTTATTTCTCCCTCATTTTTTATTCCCTATACATGTTGAAGGGACCAACAAGATCTGAAGCAAGGGTATTAGTTTTGAAAGCATTTGATTCCTACCTAGAACCTAAGGTAGAGTGTGGGAAGAGTTGCCATGAAGAAATATACTGGGTTTGTGGGAGGAATAGCTGTGGGTGAGTTAAAATGATAATGCCAGAAAGGTAAGACAGAAGGGGCAACTGGGGTGCCCAGGATGGGTGGAATGGGAAGAGCCATGTGTACATGAAAACATGCCCTAGATAAGGTTTGGTCATCTAAGAGGGTGTGACTGTGGGAGAGGCGGTTGTGTCCTTCTGCATCTGCTCCTTTATGGCGCACAGCTCAACACATTTCCTAGACAGGGCCATCTGACTGAGTTCTGGACAACGAACTTCTAGTTCTGGTCACAACATACTCCATGAAAGCTTCCACTCTCTCTTTCCCAGGCCACCTGCTAAGAATGAAGGATTCTGAGGGTCTAAAAGATGAGGCTACCACAAGACAGAAGGAGCCATGACTCCTGAGTCATTGCTTGGAGGAGAGTTAAACTGGACTTTGCATAACAAGAAATACAATTATGTTAAGCCCCTGAAAGTTGGTGTTTGTTTATTACAATAGCTAGACGAATTATCCTCATATGGTATCTCTTTGATTCTGATGTGGGGTTTGATATTGTCACAGTAAGTAAATTAAAAAAATAAATAAGAAGAAAATATTACCCAGAGAAGGATATTGGGAAGGGGGGTGAAAGGCAGGAGAAAACAGATGGCATGGGGCACAGAGAGCCTCCTGAGATAGAAAACATTTTAGAACTGGGCAGGACACCTCTAAATGGGCCTCCGTTTCTATAAAAGTAAACTAACATATTTTGACAACTATAATTAAAAGAATATATATATTATGCAACTGTAAATAAATGAAGTGCAATAAATTAAGTTTACTTGAAAATATTAAGAAAAGTCAGAGATCAAGTTCTTAAATATATAAAAGATTTTCAAAATGAGGTATGCTACATGTATTTCAAAATACCAGGGGGAGAAATTGAGGCTGAAAGCCCTGACTTGCTGAGTGGAAGGTGCTGTGAGGAAGGGCACTGTGTGTGGAGAATGTCTGGACTGTGTGCAATTAAATATGAAGCATGCTGGGCCTGGGAGTCAGAGAAAGTGGCAAGAGAGAATGAGTTTTTCCCTTTGCTCTTTAGGACTTAAATATAGTGACTTAAAAGTCAGTTTCTATGCAACAAAAGAAATATTTAGTGATCAGATCTGGAACAGTTATTTGAAATTTCCAAACAGCTGAAGGGTAAAAATTTAAAGCTGAAATTTCCTTTGAAATATAGCAGAGGTTTTTTTTTTTTTTTTTTCTAAAATGTGGAATAAATCCAAAAGTCTGAAATAATACCCCTAATGTTCATTCTTCAGGGAATAATTCATTTGTGACCATCAAATATATGTTATTATCTTTAAAATATGCTAACATTGTGGCACCCATTGATTGGGATAAAAGCTCTCCTTTGTTCCTTCTATAAACTGCCAGTGACAGACCTTTCCTGCGACTTGGGGCTTCCTTTATTCCGCCTTCTTTTCCAAGCCCAAATTAGAGATTTCCTTAAGCTGGGAGGGAGTTATGAATAGAGAGTCCACAAGTTCTAGTACCCACAGCTCCAGTGGTCCTGAGGCTCATGGTGGCCATGGGAATCAATCATTGTTGTCACCTAATATCATCTGTGAGGCATATTATAAAAGCACATCAAAGAGCATCAGTCATTTCCACCAGAAACAGCGCCTGAAGTTCTCACTGAGAATCTGACCAGCCAGGGGTGGGGGATAATAAGCTGGAGGAAACACAGAGGACTTTAGGGCAGTGAAAATACTCCGTATGATTTTATAATGATGAATTATATCATTTTTTAAAAAGATTTTTATTTTTTTTATTCATGAGACACACACAGAGAGCAAGAGAGAGGCAGAGACACAGGCAGAGGAAGAAGCAGGCTCCATGCAGGGAGCCGGATGTGGGACTCCATCCAGGGTCTCCAGGGTCACGCCCTGGGCTGAAGGCGGCGCTAAACCGCTGAGCCACCCAGGCTGCCCGAATTATGTCATTATAGGTTTGTCCAAACCCACAGAATTTATACCACCAAGAGTAAACCCTAAGGTAACTTTGAACATTGGCTTATTATGATGCGTGAATGCAGGTTCATCCATTGTAAAAAGTGTATGTACCATTCTGGTGAGTGATGTTGATAATAGTGTATGTTAATGGTATTGTTGATAATAATAAGGCTATGCGCATGTGGAGGCAGAGGGTATGTTGGAAATCTCTACTTTTCTCTGTTTTGTTGTAAACCTGCCCTAAAAAAAAAAAAATCTTGTAAAAAAAACAAAAAACAAAAAACCTCACCAGCTATAATTGTTTCACTAGAAGCTGACTGAGCAAAAAAAAAAAAAAAGGTGTCTTAAACACCACCTGTGCTAAATTCAGGGCTTAAATAATTTCCACTAAAGTGTACAATTTTTTCTAATTTCAAAGATAACAAGTGTTCTTTGTAGAAAACTTGAAAAATACAGAAAAGCCAAAGAAGAAATTGAGACTCTCTGAACACTATTAATGACTTATGTACATGTATGTGTTTGTGTGATGTGTGTGAAGATGTGTATAAATACATATTTATATAATAAATAATTATAATATATATGCTGTATATTTATATGCATATGGTGTACAAATATATGCTTTTCATTTTTTAAAAACATTTTATTTATTTATTTGAGAGGGATAATGAGAGTGCATGAGCAGGAGGGAGGGCAGAGGGAGGGGGAGAAGCAGACTTCCTGATGAGCAGGGAGCCAGATGTAGGGCTCCATCCCAGAACCCTGGATCATGACCTGAGGTGAAGTTAGACGCTTAACTGACTGAACCCCCCAGGTGCCTACTTTCAAAATTTATATTACATATTTACGTATATAAAATATGTAGAATTTTATTATACATATTTTAGCTATCAAGTGTGGGTTGTATTACAAAAGTTATCTTGGGGCACCTGGGTGGTTCAGCTGGTTAAGCATCTGCCTTCAGTTGAGGTCGTGGTCTCTGGGTCCTGGGATGCGCCGCGTTGAGCTCCTTGCTTGGAGAGGGGATCTGCCTCTCTCTCTGCCCCTCCACTCCTCCCACCTTGCCCCCCCCCCCATGCTCTTTCTCTCTCTCTCTCTCTCTCTCTCTCTTTCAAATAAATAAATAAAATCTTTTTTAAAAGTTGTCTGATTTATTCATTAACATTTTTTTAAGTAGGCTCCACATCCAATGTGGAGTTTGAACTCACCACCCTGAGATCAAGAGTTGCATGTTCTACTGACTGAGCCAGTCAGGTGCCCTTATTCATTAATATTTTTAACACACTCTAAAAATATTCTCTCTCAAATGACTTCACAAGAACTTTCTTCGTACATTCATTTCACTCTCCAAAAAATGTGTACCATAGAAGAGCGTATATACTGTGTAAACTTCTAATCTTACCACTGTTACAGTTTTTTAAAAAGTAGGTTCCACGCCCAACATGGGACTTGAACTCATGACCCTAGGATCAAGAGGCGTATGCTGTACCAACTGAGCTAGTCAGGCACCTCATATTTTTCTTAAAAACAAATATATTGTCATCTTTGAAATGAAGCATTAGAGTTATAAGGTGGATCTGTGAACTATCACCCATCAGCATCATCCAAAGGAGGCTTATTAAATCTTTTATCATGTGTATTTTTGCAGGTCATGAGCGCACATACTGCCATGGGGCATCATTGTAGAAGCCATGTTTTTAAAAGTCCACCTATTTGGAAATGAATTTAAGAGTTTGGGCCATCCTCTATTACTCCTTTACAGTCAGGAAGGGTCAGTTACTGCCTTAGGGGAATGAGTGGTCTCTCTGTTTTTCTCACAATGAAAATGATAAACCATTTTAATGGTTTCCTATTTCACTGGAAACCTTGGCACTCTCAAAATCTATTTATAAAGAAGGCTCTCATAAGTCACTTGTAAGTATGTGATGACATGCTGAGCTTAATTTTTACTTTGCCTTGAAGCAGGCAGAGTGTGAGCAAGTCCCCTTTCTGCTTTATGTGACACAGTTTAGTCCTAAAACAGAAAGCAACTATTGTTTATTCCAAGAGCCATACAGAGCCTTGAGTTCTACAGATTATTCCACATGACAACCGAAACCAAGTTGATGAAATGCATGAAATTTATTATATTTCCAACTGGTACTTTCTACTCTGAAGGTCTAAGTCTTCAAGCAACCATGCTTAGAAGGTGTAGATGTGAAGACAAATACAAATCACTGAAATTAAAAGGCTTGTCATTTTTAGAGAGTTTCTAATTTGTGGCCACAGTGTTATTTATTACAATCTAAATCCTGTGAAGAATGGTTGTTCTCCAAGAAGAACAAAACTTTTCAAATAGATTAAATTGGAAAATGAAGAAATTTTTTAATTCCAAATGGACAACTTTGTATTCTAGAGATAGTAGTTGAGCAAAATACAAAATCCACTGAACTTTGCCTATAGATTTCTATGAATTAGATGAGGTAGAAGCATATAATCTTAAGTATAGTACCAGTAAACCAAGAAAAGTATGTAATTACATGTGTTTTGTTAATAGAAAATATAAGCTGCTCACCGTGTGGCAACGAAGCAGCATCTGAGTTTACTTATATGGAATCATAGGATGCTAAATCTAATGGGGTTTTAGAAAATGTTGGATTTTTTGCAAAGGAAGTTTTACAGAGTTTTACATTTTCCAATTTTTAGTGAATCTTTGTGTTCCAAATTTCTCAAGTCTTTTAAAGTGCTTGCCTCTTTTATTCCTTGATTTCTATATTTGTATGACAAAAGAAATCCAATTCATCTTTTTTTTTTTTTTTTTTTTTTTTTTTTTTTTTTTTTTAGTGGGGAAGGGGCAGAGGGAGAGGAAGAAAGAAAGAGAATCTTAGGCTCCACACCCAGCAGGGAGCCCAAGCTGGGGCTCCTCACACAACCCTAAGATCATGACGTGAGCCAAAATCTAGTCAGATACAACAGACTGAGGCATCCAGGTGCCCCAATTCATCTGTTTTTAAGGCATATTCAATTCCTACTTTATTTCAGAAAACTCCATCTACTTAAATAAGTAGACCTTTCAAAAACTAATGACTTCCCTCCTCCCCTGACTAGACTTCATTTTTTTTTTCTTAGAGAGAGAGAGCAAGCAGAGATTTGGTGGGGGCAGAGGGAGAGGAAGAGAGAAACTTAAGCAGGCCCCTCTGCAGCACTCAATCTTGCAGCCCAGAGGTCATGACCTGAGCCGAAATCAAGAGTCAGAGGCTTCACTGACTCAGCTACCCAGTGGCCCATAAAACTCATTCACTTTATTTGCTCTTAATATTGTCTATTATGAAAATCTAGCATATGTTCTATACATTTTTTTTTTTTAGTTGCAGAGTCCGGAACTGGTCATATTTATTTGTGTAAGCTCCTCTGTTTCCAATCCAGGAAAGTAGTTTCCTTTATAGGGTTTCCCAGCTAGCAGCAGAAGGAGCCTACCAGTCTGAATGTCAAAGGGAACTGATTACTGCGCAAATAAAATAAATTATCCTGGAACCTACCAGGGATAATTGTTCGAACTTGTTACGTCGTTAACCACTAACAACTACTTCGGGCTTCCTACAGTTTTCAGGTTTTGTGTTTATTACAAAGAGGGAGAGGAAGTCCGGGGAGGATGAGGGAAAAAGAACGAAACACAAAATCCTCCGGAGTGAGGAGGGGAGGGTAAAAGGTCATGCCAACTTGTTTCTGGCCCCTATCTTTTTTTTTTTTTTTTAAGATTTTATGTATTTATTCATGAGACACAGAGAGAGAGAGAGACGGGCGAAGTCACAGGCAGAGAGGGGAGCAGGTTCTCTTCAGGGAGCCTGACGTGGGTCTCGACCCCAGGTCTCCAGGATCAGGCCCTGGGCCACCCAGGCTACCCCGGCCCCTATTTTATAGCAAAATAATTCACTCACGTGCAAACTTTTCCATGCTTTCGCCACAAATGCAAACTGCACTGAGAAACTTGAGTGAGGAGGGGTCTTTCTAGCTCCTCCATGTGGAAAATGTATTTGCTCTGTTGGTAAAAATCCTAGAAGGCAGAAAGCAGAACTGCTCTCTATTTCCTCCGAGGGCATGGACAGCACTGGGATTTATTAAGGGAACTTCTGATAACCAAGTATGGAAGATGTAATAATCCGTATTTCAACACCTGACGGGAGGAGGCTGGGGTGGCTCAGTGGTTTGGCGCCTGCCTTCTGCCCGGGGTGTGATCCTGGAGACCCGGGATCCAGTCCCATATGGGGCTCCCTGTGCTTCTCCATGTCTGTGTGTCTCTAGTAAATAAATAAAGTCTTTAGAAAAAAAACAAACAAACCACACACACACACTTGACAGGAAAGAATCGTGTGAAGAAAAAATTATCTAGTCTCTTCACCTACAAGGTGGAAAGAATGTGCGTACAAAACAACCCCGTGAGGGGAGAACACACCGAGCGTTTGGGTACCTGACTGACGTCCTGACCGGGCTCAGCCCTCGGAAGCGGCCTGCGCGGTTCTGGAACGTTCCAGGCGCCGTCGGCCAGGTGCAGGCGCCGCCTGGGGGCGGGGCTGCCGCGTGCCCAGGAGAGATTCCGGTTCCTCGCGAGATCTGGAGGCTCAGCGCCGAGAGCTCAAGCTGCGGGAGGGCCTTGGTGTGCCTGCGTCTCTAACTGCGCCCCCCCCCCCCCCCTCCGCTCAGGTGGCGGGGTCCAGCGGCCGCCGCAACACCTCTGGGTTAAGGAGCAGCTAGAACATGTTAGAGATGCTATCGATCTTAAACAAACTCTGGAGTAGGATAACAACACAAAAAGAAACACATTTTTCGTCGATCTCCGTGCTGCGTCCAGCTGTGCATGGCCTCTGCTCCATGCGTGCCTTTGCACGGCCGGCCTCCAGCAGCTAAGCCATCATCAGACGCCGACAGGCCCTGAGGAGGCCTGATGGGGAGGCCTGATGGAACAGCCATCTTTGGTTTTTCTTTCTTTTTTTTTTTTTAAATTATTTATTCATGACAGAGAGAGAGAGAGAGAGAGAGGCAGGCTCCGTGTATAGGGAGCCCGACGTGGGACTCGATTCCGAGTCTCTAGGATCACACCCAGGGCCGGAGGCGGTGCTAAGCCACTGAGCCACCGGGGCTGCTCACCATCTTAGTTTTCTTTTTTTTTTAGATTTTATTTTATTATTCATGAGAGAGACAGAGACAGAGAGAGAGAGGGGCAGGCTCCATGCAGGGAGCCTGAGGTGGGACTCGATCCCAGGACTCCAGGATCACGCCCCGGGTTGAAGGCAGGCACCACACCGCTAAGCCCCCCAGGGACCCCGCATCTTCGTTTTCTGGATGGCGCTTTTTATCTTTTGATGAGCAGACACATGCACTTCCTCTTATAAGCTTATCTTTAATAAGCATTCCTTATTTTGTAATCAGATTTTCCCAGAGTAAACAAAAACAAACAAAAAAAAAGTGAAATACTGTCTTTAAACGTTTGATTTTAGTGTGAGTTAAAAAAAATTTTTTTTTTAATTATTCATGAGAGGCTGACACATGGGCAGAGGGAGACGCAGGCTCCCCACAATGAGCCTGATGCAGGGACTCCAGCCCAGAGCTCTGCCATCGCCACTTGAGCCAAAGGCAGAAGCTCAAGCACTGAGCCACCCAGGGGCCTCTTTAATGTAACTTTTAAAGAAATTCTTTCTTCCGGATCCCTGGGTGGCTCAGTCGGGTAAGGGTCTGCCTTTGGCTCAGGTCATGATCTCAGGGTCCTGGGATTGAGCCCTGCATCGGGCTCCCTGTTCAGTGGGGAGCCTGCTTCTCCCTCTCCCTCTCCCCTCAGTTTGTGCGGTCACTCTCTCACGTTGGCTCACGCTAACAAATAAATAAAATCTTTTAAAAAAATAATTATTTCTTGTATTCTTTCCTTGAATGAGGAAAGGGGGAAAGGGTAAATAAAACAAAAAGGGTAAAGATCTGAAACATTCAGTATGATGTGTAGCAGTCTTACATAGTAAGACAAAGAGATTTTGTAGGATTAAGCAAATGTGTTCTTTCTTTCTTGCAAAATATTCTATACTGTTGTAGTTTATAGTATTTTAAAATACCTGGACTGAAGATAAAGTCAAATAGAATCTGTTCATCTGTTTAGTTACCTTCCATTCTGGCAATTCTGTTGTTTATGCTATAGCATAAACTGGCAAATTGTGATTTGGAGCAATTTATCAAAATTCTCTTTTTTTTTTCTGACTTTGAAATGTTTATTCCTTTAAAAATGTTACTTTTTCAGATTTTTTTTTTGTCCTTTACCAGAAAAATTCTACTCACAGTTCAGTCTTTATCTTGAAAATTGGCAAAAAGCAATGACTTTTGATTCGCAATCATTTGGGCTGTCCTGAGAAATCACATGGTGGCTGGATATGAAGTCTTGACTCTTATCAATAATTAATTCCTGACAGCATGGAATAGAGGCGTTGCTGTGTTATGGAGATGATAGTGTGTTCTTCTGAATCTTGGACACTTACAATTAATCTGGTAGACATTGATTTCCTAGCTTCAGAGTACAATTAATCTTATTATCTTGGTTCACTAAGATTAGAAATTACATGTTATCTATGTTTGAGTGTTACAATGCAGACTGTTATTTCAAATGTATTTAGTACAGGCATAATGAATCAACCATGAATGACACAGTACACACTTCTTTGACTTCCTACTGTGGAACCAGATAAGTATGAGAGAGATTGCAAATTATAACCCTTAGTTACAAAATACTCATGCATATGTAATTTTCTACACAAAACCCTTATGACTAATAGGTCATGGATAACAATGAGATATGAAGAGTAAATATTACCTCTTGTCTGTTTACTCTCAATTTGGCCTCCCTTCTGCCCCTACCAAGGAATCCTTTAAAAAAATCCTACTTCATAACTTTTTATATAGGCTATTGCCAAATGAAATTAAGTTTTCCAGAGGACCTCAGTGGTTTTCAAGACTCGTTAGATAACTAGGCAGCGGAATGAATTAGTAGTTATAATTCAACAAATTACAGCTTTGAAAATGAAAGCTGTTGGTAACATGAAGATGATATGGCATCTAAGTTGTTCAATAACTGCTATCCATTTGGATTTTTAAAAGCAAAACATCTCTACTTAAATATATAAAAGATCAAGAAAAATTATGCTCTCAGGATAAAAATGATTTTTTTAAACAAATGTATCTATTGGGCATCAGTTTTGTTCCAGGCATTGTGTGAGGTGCTTTAGATACCAAAACAAGTAAGATGAGTTCCCACTCTTCATGAGCTTACAATCTACTGTGGGTTTCTCAAATGAGGGTCTGCAGATGGCATTAGGGATTCTGTGAAGGGTTACTAAGATTTCAGAAGAGATTGAAAAACTTTTTAAAAATTGTCTGAACTTCCTTCTCTATCAATGCCAGCAGTTGCAGTGAATTACAGTGATTAAGAAGCCCTGTTAGCAAATTTTTAAAAATAAAATAATAAAACTTTTATTTTATTGGGTAACAACACTTAACAGATTTACCCTTTTAACAAAATTTTAAGTGTACAGGGCAGCTAAACCTGGCTCAGCAGTTTAGCACTGTCTTCAGCCCAGGGTGTGATCCTGAAGACCCGGAATCGAGTCCCATTTAGGGCTCCCTGCATGGAGTCTGCTTCTCCCTCTGCCTGTGTCTCTGCTTCTCTCTCTCTCTCTCTCTCTTTCTCTCTCTCTCTCTCTCTCTGTGTCTTTCATGAATAAATAAATAAAATCTTTAAAAACATTATTAAGTGTACAGTATTGTTTACTATAGGTACAATATTGTACAGCAGATCTCTAGATCTTATTCATCTTGCTTAATTAAACTTTATGACTATTGGTTAGTAACTCTCAATTTCATCCTTCCCTTAGCCCTAGAAAACCACCATTCTATTCTTTGATTCTATGATTTTGACTGTTTTAGATGGCTTCTATAAGTTGAATCATGCAGTATTTGTCTTTCTGTCACTAGCTTATTTCACTTATCAAAAGAGTGAAAAGGCAACCTACAGAATGGGAGAAAATATTTACAAACCATATATTTGAGAAGAGGTTAATCTCCAAAATATAAGGAACTCCTGCAACTCAATAGCAAAAAAACCAATGATGAAATTATGAAAGGGACAGAGGACTTGAATAGGAGTCATTTCTTGAATGGAGGCATTTCTCCAAAGAAGACATACAAATAGTCAATAGACATATGTAAAAATGATCAAATCACTAGTTACAAGAAAATATGCAAATCAAAATCACAAGATATCATCTCACCTGTCAAGATTGCCATGATAAAACATCAAAAACAACAACAACAGAAGACCAGTGTTGGTGAGGATGTGAAGAAATCGGAAACTTTACACACCATTGGTGGGAATACAAAACAGCACTGCCACAATGGCAAACAGTATAGAGGTTCCTCAAGAAAAAAAATAAATAAATAAAAATAGAACTCTCATATGATCCTGCAATCTCACTTCTTGGTATTTATCCAAAAGAACTGTAGTCAGTATCTTGAAGTTATTCCATGTTTGTTGCAGTATATTCATAATAGCCAAGATATGGAAACAGCCCAAAGGTCCATCTTTGGATGAACAGCTAAGGAACATGTGGTATATATATACAATGGAATACTATTCAGCCTTTTAAAAAAGAAGGAAGTTTTGCAATATGTGACCAAATGGATGAAACTGGAAGGTAAAGATAACCTTTTAAAATAAGAAACAGGGGATCCCTGGGTGGCGCAGCGGTTTGGCGCCTGCCTTTGGCCCAGGGCGCGATCCTGGAGACCCAGGATCGAATCCCACATCGGGCTCCCGGTGCATGGAGCCTGCTTCTCCCTCTGCCTGTGTCTCTGCCTCTCTCTCTCTCTCTGTGACTATCATAAATAAAAAAAAAAATTTAAAAAAATAAAATAAGAAACAGGGGATCCCTGGGTGACTTGGCGGTTTGGCGCCTGCCTTTGGCCCAGGGCATGATCCTGGGGTCCTGGGATTGAGTCCGGCATTGGGCTCCCGGCATGGAGCCTGCTTCTCCCTCCTCCTGTGTCTCTGCCTTTCTCTCTCTCTCTCTCTCTCTGTGTCTATCATAAATAAATAAATAAATAAATAAATAAATAAATAAATCTTTAAAAAAATAAATAAATAAATAAAATAAGGAACAAACCGCTTACTACATGATACCTGTGCATTATTTGATGGAATAATCCAGAAAGGAACTATAATGCCTCTGACAGCTCTTGAGCACCTTTCTAATCTGTTTTACTGTTCTCATCTACTCTTTCTAGTATTTTATTAAATGATTACTACTTCTGGGGCACCTGGGTTGCTCAGCCAGTTAAGTGTCTCTCTTGATTTTGGCTCAGGTCATGATCTCAGGGTCATGAAATTAAATCCTGCATTGGGCTCCATGCTGAATATGGAGTCTACTTAAGATTCTCTCTCTCCCTCCCTCCCTCTCTCTCTCACATGCACACTCTCCCTCTCGCTCTCCCTCTCACTCTCATTCTCCCTCTACCCCTCCCTCACCCCATCCCCTCTCACATACTTTCTCTAAAATAAATAAATAAATACTACTTCCCCCCTGTAATGTGGCAAGTCTTAAAAAAATGATTTTGATGGATATAGAGTAAGGATATATATTATGGGGCAGGATGCTGGACAGTTACATATACTTCATTAATCAGCTTTTCAAAATCTTTTGAAATCATGCCTTGTAAACTGTAATGGAAATTGTTATTATCAATATTTCCTTGCTTTTCTTGCTCTGACTTCCCAGAATTGTTTCTTTCGATCTCTCTCTCAGACATATATACATATATATATACCTTTACCTTTAAAATAACTATAATCATAGTCATAAACCCAAAATAAGTGACATTTAAATGATTTGCATTGTCTCTTCCCTTCATTAATGTTATGAAAAAATATCAGCTCATCCTTATATATTTTAAAAGGTCAAATTTGTGACCTTGCTTATAAACTCCTAAAGACAAAAAGTATGGTTTATGCTGCTTAATTTAAAATCTTTTCATTTTATTTTTATTTATTTATTTGAGAGAGAGAAAGAGAGAAAATAGAGAGAAAGCGCAAGCAGGTAGAAAGAGAAGCCCCATTGAGTGGGGAGTGCAGTGTGGGGCTCAATCCCAGGACCCTGGGATCATGAACTGAATTGAGGTCAGACACTTAATTGACTGAGCCACCCAGGTGCCCCTGAAATCTTCTATCTATTAGAAAGCAGTGATTATCTGTTTTCTCACAGGACTAAAATACTATTTCAGTTCTGTGAGTGCTAACAATTTACTTGAGCTGAGTCATTTTTAGGGACTTCAGCTCTAACATTGGTGCTCATGGGATAGTCAAAGCTACTAGACTCAGCTGTTAAGTCCCCAGCAAGGCCAGACTGGGAATTAAATTGGAAGCATCCTATAGTACTCCCAAGAACCATGGTAATAGTACTTGATAACTGCATCCCATTGTCATAGATGATGGGAAACAGGGCTATTCTCCATTTGCTTCTTATCCTGCAACTATGTAATCTACTTAAGTAAAAGATGTTTATTGGCTGTAAATCAATGATACTGAAGCATTAGTGAACATCATGATTGCTTTAAATATATTCCTTGTTAGACTCTTTTATCTCCAGTGTAGTAAATTCCCAATTAAGGGGGTTGCCAAACTTGTCAAAGTGATTTGAACAGTTACAGACAGCAGTAAAAAGGAATGTTTGCTTTTTCCCCCCCTCAGGAATATTGTGCATATATTCACAAGTATGTGCCAGCTAGCATGTGTTATAATTATAATAAAGTATCTGGAGTTTCCTAGATTTTTGTAAAGTTGAGTTTAGTTTTCTACTATGGTATTGAAATTATTTTTATGAGATTAAAAATTTGGGTAGGTGAGGAACACCTGGCTGGCTCGTTTGGAAGACCATGCAATCCTTGATCTCAAGGTCATGAGTTCAAGCCTCATGTTGGGTATCTATCTATCTATCTATCTATCTATCTATCTAGATATCTATATATATATATACCCTAAAAACAATTTTGGTAGATGAGATATATTAGATAAAAATAACATTAGTGTACCAACTACATTTTATCAGTAAGAATATCACTCATCTGTCTCACTTATTCTATTAGTCAAAAAGACTAGGAGAGATTCAAGATAATAGAAGAGTTCCTAGATTTAGTAACTTGGTTCATTCTTTAAATACCACTTATAGACAATGTGGTTCTTTTACTTACATCCTACCAGAGAAGCACTGAGGAGACTAGGCCCATGCCATCAGCAATTAAAAGGCCATAGAAACATAGGGATGCCCTGTTGTTTTCTCTGTTCCTACCAAGATCAGGCTGTCTAGAGGAAATCTACTCTGGCATTCAGCTGCTATGAGAAGGTTAACATCACTTAACTTATCTGATTGAGACCTACCCTCAAACAGATCTATCCAGAGGCCTTAAGGCTAAACTCAAGTAGCATCTTAAGTGTTGGTAAACACAAGGTAAAATTGCTTGGGAACTATGTTCCTGAAGAGCATTTTCTTTTTCCAGTCATACCCCAATCATGTGTTTCAACTTCTCTGATCAGATTTGGGAGACATGGAAATATTGATTAAACCCTAAGACACCACAGGGGCACCTGGCTGGCTGAGGTTGATGAAGCATGAGGCTCTTGATCTTGGAATTGTGAGTTTGAGCCCGACATTGGGTCTAGAGATTACTTAAAAAAAAATAATGTCTTAAAACAAAACAAAACCCAAGATACTCCAATAAATTGAACATGGACTCAAAGTACCAGAGTGAAATTCTTTCTGTGTTTTGCACACTAAGATTTTCATTTATTTGTTCTCCTGTCTTGGTAGGAATTTCAGTAGCAACACCACCACTCCATACTCAATTGCATGCCTGTCAGCACTTGTGTCTAGATTAGGAAAATCTCTCTCTCTCTTTCTAAAAAATAAAATTTGAAAAAAAAAAAACTAAAAAACAAATTTTAAAATCACAAAAACATGGAAGTAGAGCCATTACCCAAGGAAATGTTAGCTACCTACCGGGAGAATACAGAAAATATGGAGATAAGAAATATAGGGTTTCTGTTTGGGGTGGTGAAAAAAGTTTTGAAAATAGAGGGGATAGCTGCCGGGCATTATAAATTTAATCAAGGTGATTGAATTTAAAAATCACATTTAAAAATAGTTAAAATGGAAATTTTGTGTTAACATATATTTTACAATTAAAAAAACCCCAGTAGGGGTTTTTTTTTAGCCCCGGTGGTTCAGCAGTTTAGTGCTGCCTTCAGCCCGGGGTGCGATCCTGGAGACCCCGGATTGAGTCCCATGTCAGGCTCCCTGCATAGAGCCTGCTTCTCCCTCTGCCTGTGTCTCTGTCTCTGTCTCTCTCTCTCTCTCTGTGTCTCTCATGAATAAATAAAATCTTAAAAAACAAAAACAAAAACAAAACAATAGGGATGCCTGGGTGGCTCAGTGGTTGAGAGTCTGCCTTCGGCTCAGGGCATGGTCCCAGACTCCTGGGATGGAGTCCTACATCAGGCTCCCTGCATGGAGCCTGCTTCTCCCTTGGCCTATGTCTCTGCCTCTCTCTCTCTCTGTGTCTCTCATGAATAAATAAATATTTTAAAAATGTAAAAAAATAAAAACCCCAATAATCTAATACACCAAATACTATTGAATTGCACACTTTAAGTGGGTGAGTTGTATGGAATGTGAATCATATTAAATAAAGCTCCTTTAAAAATATCATGAAGAAAAAGAGGTCCAAACCCCCTGAAAGATAAAGACCACAATGTTTTATAGTCCCAGCCTTTTAGTTTTCACTTTGAGGAATTTGATTTGATTTGCCTCTTTCTACATAGTACTATACTTCTCTGGCAAGTGTCCCATTTTACTCTACATTGGGAGGAAACAGGATGGCAAAATATTGCTGCTGTTGGAATAGGAAGCTTATTTATTTTAGCACTGTGGCTTCTAGAAATCTTGTTTTTTTTCCTTCCAATATTTAAAAGAATCATGCTGAACACTAGCAGGTGGTCCTTTTGATTCCTTATCAAGATGGCATTTTGGACAGCACTAGAAATCCAGTCACCCAAAGGAGAAAAGGTATCCCCGATTTGTTGTGTGTTGGGCCAGATTTTCCCCAGATTCTGACAACATGTAGAAATGAAAGTAGCTATTGGCAATTGCCTTTGTTAGAGAATCCCTTATTGGTGAGGTTATAGTCCTTTTAGGAACTTTGAAAATAGTGGTCACAAGACTGAATTTATCTTAAGTGACAAATAAGAATCTAGTTATCTGGGGAAAATATTACAGTGATAGGACTTCTGGATTCCATACAAGGAAAGCTCACATTTCAATAATCATGACCTAAGCCCCCAATTCATTAAAATCTATGAACAATTTTAATATGTTTACCAATTTTACATTTTTCCTCTTACATTTTACATATTGTAACCAATTTCATCCATTGCTTCTACCCTATAATGAAACAGACTATGTATGTTTGTATGAGCAATGTATGTAGAATCAGTGAGACAATTAACTTATTTGTCACTTAAGATAAATGCAATCTTGTTACCACTATTTCTAAAGTTCCTAAAAAGGATTAAAACTTCACCAAGGATGGAGCCTTGTTATGCTATTTGATTTTGCAGTGCAGCTTTTGTTTTCTACCTACAATGACAATATACCCATGAACACTCAATATAAGAGGGAGGAGATAGGAGAGGGGGAAGACTAATAGAAGAGTCATTTAATAATTTATTAAGATAAATAATGCCACTCAGGCTTTATAAAGAATAAAGCCATCCTTAACAGTGACTATAGGGCACTGTGATGTTTTATGGCTTTAAAGGAAATTATTAACAAAACAAAATTTTCTTTTAGATAATTATTTCTTAATTTTTTTCTTGAGAAATCACTGATTTTCTCAAAAATACTGAAGAATTCAAAAACAGAAGGTCACAAAGGCTTCCTTAGGACAAATGTGTTCTGTTCCTAATGATTTTTCTGGAACCATAGTCAATGAAATCATCATGAACACAACAGTGTTTGTTCTGAGATAGACTTTCTGATTTTTCATTCTGAGACAAAGACTGAAAAATAGAAACCAAGAAATATTTCTCCTAAACAAACTACACTGTTTGAATGCTTCTTGTCTTAGCTGTGCTTGAAGTGCTTGATGTAGTGGTTATTTTTAACTGGGAACAGAACATTTATTTTGGAAAATGTTCAGATCCCTAATTTCATAATGAGCAGAAATACATACTTTCTATGAAAGACTATGCAAACTGCAGTGTCCCCATCAACATATAGGTGAAGAATCTTCAACAGACAATGAATTTTATGTTTTTTAGGAATGAAAATCCTCTAGAAGCTGTGAAGTCTTAAATCTGGATGACCTGTATCAATACCGGAAGAAACAGAGGGCTTGACCTCATCTAGATATAGTGCATTTCTTTGCTCATACACATTTCCACGTAAATAATGAGCTTGCATGATGTCATGGATTCTATTGTTTTTATTGATTTTTATTACTTTTATTAAACAATGTTAGCCAGGTCAGATGATTAAAAAACAATGAATATTCTTGGAATATGTGTGAACTATTAACTGATATAAACTGATCCCATCTTTCATCATAGTAGTGAATTTTCAGGTTGCACACAGGTAAGTAGTTCTTATTCCAAAAAAAAAAAAAAAACAATCACCTTGGGGTTAATCATCCAGTACAGTTCACAGGTTCCTATTATATAGCTGTGTGTATAAAAGTTACAGAGTTTAAAAAAAAAGTTACAGAGTTTAGCACAAAGCCATTACAAACAGGAAAGCATCATTCTAATTGTTACTGAAGCACTAGAGGTGGGTGTCGGCAATGGGTATCCTCCTGAGTTCTACGATCTGAGAGTCAGTCAAGGTGCCTCCCTCCTGGCTGCCTTGACCAGATTCATTGTCACTCACACTGAGACCAGCACCTGTAAGAGAAGAAGAATATATATACAATTTTAAGGATTTTATTTATTTATTCATGAGAGACACAGAGAGAGAGGCAGAGACACAGGCAGAGGGAGAGAGGAAAAAGAATCAACACAAAATTCCCAATCATTAGTGCAGTGAATTAAGAATCAAGTTACATCAAGTTGACAAACGGTTATTTCTATTATACTGGTATATAGTGAGCTATACATTTCGAATACATATTATCATTTTTTTTTAAAGTAGGCTCTACACCCAAAGTGGGGCGTTTACTCACCATCCTGAGATCAAGAGTTGCACGCTCTACTGACTGAGTTGGCCAGGTGCTCCTTGACTAAATATTATTAAACCTAACAATTATAAGCCTGTATTAAAATTCCTTTTGGTAGTTTTTTAAGTAAAAAGTGATTTCTAAAGACACAAGTCTAGGTTCTCAACCTTTTCTGTTTCCACATGGTTGACATGTGTAACTTACTCCCAAGAACTGCATTTCTCCACTGGGAGCTTATTAAAAAAAAACCAAAAACACAACGAGTAGTTTTCAGCAGGAGGGTAGGGTTTATAGTTAGAAAACCAGACCTCTAACCCCACGTGTACTGAACCTCATGGGTCCTTCCGCTGAGACCCAGTGTGGGCAGTGATCTGAGAAGAAAGACATGTATTGACAACACATGCTGTCATATCAGCGCCCAGAAGACACTGGCTCTGAACGACTGAGATCTGATCCCAAGATAAAAATAATTGTGTAACACGGTACCAAAACAGATCCATACACAAATCCCACAAGGCTAGCTGTTAATTACAGATAGCGCCCAGAATCTCTGTTTTGAGGAACTTCCACTATTCACCACTCTTTTTACAACTCAGAATAATTCAGACAATTTAACACTGTGTCAGAGTAATGCCTCGTTCTTTTCTTCTCTAATGTGCAGAGGACCACGAACTCATGTCCTCTTTCTCTTTCTCACGCTTGTGCGCGCGCACACACACACACACACACACATACACAGAATGGGGATGTGGTCACGGGGTGTGCTGCTGGGTTGAATCACAAGAGACTACGGCTCCCACTCCTCCCCCTCCGCTGGGCACTAGACTCTACAAACAAGAAGGAGAGTGAAAACCCAGTTGCTGGGTGGCTGTGACTTCCCTTTCTGTTTGAGATATAGGAAAGACAGTTCTGGAGATTCGGTAGGTGTGGGAAGATGGTGAATTAGGTTCTTAACTTATTTGGGGATGGAAGCAGGAAGCATCCCCCCCCCCCCACACACACACACACTGCCTTTTTGCAGCTGAGCCCTCCCTCTTCTGGGTTTGTCTTCTCCAATGTCTCAGCAAAAGGCTGCTGTTGGAACCCCACCTCCACTCTTTGCTTCTGGAACACTGCAGTTGCCCATCTCATCCTCGGATTTGTTGGCTCCTTCCAGAGAGCTCTTGTGCTTCTTCCTGAATCTTTTCCTTCCGATCACCACTGGAGACCTTGTCTTCAGCCCTGCTTCAAGGCCCACACCATCCGCTTGACCCCTGCTTGCTCATTAGCTTGACATCTCACTACTATTTCCACCTCTGTCCAACATGCTCTTACCCCCCCACCTCCTTAATTTGGCTGCCTCCATTCTTTCTGTCACTATCAATTCAGCTGTCACCACTGCCATCCACAGAAACATGATGATTTTCTTTCATCATGTCTGATTCCCTCATTGCATCACGTCCCTCATATCTTTCTATCTTCTAGTTCATAGGACCGTGCTCTGCACACTGTGGGTGTTCAATAAATGTTTGCTGAATGTATTAATTACCCATGCTCTGCATTCTAGTTCTTACCAATGTCTCTTTCAGCCTTTTTGCCCGTTCTGTTCCTCTGATCCATTCCACATTCCACTGCCCTCTCCTTCTCAGGAACAATCAGTTTCTATCGCCAACTGCATCAAGTCTGGCATTGGCTTTCAGGATACTTCCTAATCTGGCTCTACCCTATTAAATAGATTTCAGCCTGTACCTGTTGGAAAGCTTTCTCAAAGTGATCAGATCTCCTGTCTGTCCTGCACATGCCACATTAATTCCAGCCTGAGGGTCTTTTCCTTCTGTCCATTCACCAAAGCCCATTTTCACACCCTCCTGCAGATAGTTCTTTTACCTTCTTTCAAAACAAGGAGGTGAGGGATACAGTATTTGAAAAGAAAAATCCTAGTTTATACCAGAATCACATCCCCTTTATTCTCTTAAACTTTCCTGGTTTGGATAATAAATTATATGGTATCCCCCAGATAATGTATGTAAGTCACAGAGCAAAACGTGTGACAAACACCCATGAACTCTTTCCTCTGGTTAAGAACTAGAATGTTCCCAATGACAATATTTTGACAAAAACACAGATCTGGACCTACCCTCTGTTTGCTCCTGTTTTTACCTAGCCGTCTTGAATCATTTATGGTTTTTGGTTGATAACATTTGAGTCTGCTGCTATGCTTTAAAAGGGCCAAAGGCCCATGCTTCTTCTCTGCCCAGGGAACAGGGGAGCTGTCCCACTTGGAAGAAACTCAGTAGCTTAGGAAGACACTGGCCACTATATAAGGAGAAGGTAACTGGGACCCCGAGGCCCATAGCAGCTTAATTTAGGTGAGGAGGAACAAAAGGGCTACATAACAAAGTTGCCCAATATGGGATCAACTACAGAGAAGCAGAGAGGGCACCACGATTACCATCAGGGCAGAGTGGGGCTTAATGAATGAACTAGTATCAGCTCCCAATGACTCTGCCTGCCGGCTCCAAATCTCATTAGCAATACGGAAGTGTTTGCCCACCATCTTGACAAAGCACACTAGAGTGTTCTGTAGTGGAAGCCTACTGAGCAGACAGTGAGGAACACAGGAACTAGAAGTAATACTTTATATTCATCTAGTGCCTCTCCTTTGTTCGATATTTCAACACGCTTTAGTTAGGAAAGGGATGATTATTAGTCTTGTTTCATAGATGCAGGGATCGCCTGGGGATCAAAGGTGTTCAGTGAGTTTCTAGGTCACACAGCAGGGAAGTCACAGAATGCAGATATCCAATGGTCTTTCAACCTCAAATGTAAGGTGTTTTCTTCTATACCACACTGCCTCTTGTGGTGGCAGTTCTTACTGTGTTGCTTCCTTGTCCTCTAGGCTTTGAGTATGCAACCTCATCTATAGAATACATTGCTTACCTTCTTGGCTCACCCCCAATGCCATTCCTACCTCACTTATAGCCATGGTGCAACGAACACCCAGGTGTTCTAGAATACATGATGAACATTTCAAATAGTTTTTAAGCATAATAAGCTGAGCCCAACAAATAATATATACAATGTGCTACTGAACTTCAAATCTGTCAGATAGTGATAGATTCTTCACGTTAACAATCTCTAAACTCCATGAAAATTTATAAGCTAATTATAATAACTCTTATTTGCTAAATGAAGAAACTGAAACCTTGAGTCCCTTGCTGAAAATCACACAGATAGTACATTACAGAACTAGGATGCCAAGGCAGGGCTCTCTGATCCCACGGCCCATTCCTATTTTCTACAGATTTTTCAAATGTGACAGTGATACAAAGGTCATTCTCCTTCAACCTTTTTCTGAAGGAAAAAAAAAATCTTTCAAAATTTTGCTCCTCCGCTTTGATGCCCATTTAACTTTATTTAGCACACTGGTCTCCAGAAGTTTTTGAAGTTAAATAAGTCATTGTGGTTTTATGTGATCTATCTGAAAGAGAAATTTATTAATGAGTTCTTAGAGGAATTTGAGTATTTAGGCCTTGATTCTGAATGTTTTCATTTCTATTCAAGGACTTGTCATTTATTTTCTTCTGACTGAAAAAGAAATCATTTGAAGTTTCCAATAAAGAAATGTTTACCATGACATTTATGTCCTTGGCCTGAGGTAAAACCAGGAAGCTAAGGGATGAAGGCTGATAGGGAATCAGATTAGTCTTTCTGGAAGAGGCCTTCTGTGAAGGAAATCTTGTTTCTAAGCTCAATACACTCCAAACTTGACATATTCTAGAATCTTGTCAGCTTTGGATCAACATAAAAATCTGGCCACTGAGCTGGCTGTCCCACCTCAAAATCTAATACTATACAATGCTTCTGGTCAGTGCCTCTGAATTCCTTTATAAAGTGTCTGAAGCAATGGGATTCCTTTAACTTGTGGTACATGAAGGTTTTTCAAAGGGTCCAGGGTGGCGTGAGAAGGACAGCTTAAAGAAAATGTACTCCTAGATCTTTAACTTCTATGTGCACTTAAATAAATAAATAAACTTTTTTTTTTTTAAGTAATCTCTATATCCAATGTGGGGGTTGAACTCATGAGCTTGAGATCAAGAGCTGCATGTTCCTCCAGTTGAGCCAGCTAAGCACTCCCATGTGCACTCTTCTGAAGAGTTTTTGATAATTATTTGTAAGAACACTTAATATATTATTTTATTATTTTTAAAGATTCTATGTATGTATATGTTCATTTATTTTTAAAAGATTGCATTTATTTATTCATGAGAGACACAGAAAGAGAGGCAGAGACATAGGCAGAGAGAGAAACAGGCTCCATGCAGGGAGCCCGATGCGGGACTCAACCCCAGGACCCTGGATCACGTCCTGACCTGAAGGCAGAAAAGCCCATAAGCTTGTGAGAGAAAAGTCTGCTCCTATAATTTAAAAATGAAATGAATATGTGGTAGTGGGTCAGTTAGGTGTCTGACTCTCAATGTCAGCTCAGGTCATGATCTCAAGATTTTGGAATCAAGCCCTGAGTCAGGCTCTATGCTGAGCTCAGTGTCTGCTTTAGATTCTTTTTCTCCCTCTCCCTCTGACCCTTCCTCTGCACTCTCTCTCTCTCAAATACATAAATAAATATCTAAAAGAAAAAAAGGAATAACAGTGTGTATCAAATTGCTATGGTACTTAGATTGCTCTGAATTAGTTTAAAACAATAATGTGAAATTTTCATTTTTAAACACTAAAATCTATAGTACAATGGAAATCACATTATTTGAAACTATTTAAACTTATGATGAAAATCCTTAGATGTTTATTAAATATATGCAAAGGGTTACATAGTTTTCCAAAGTTGTTTAAGAGTTTACATGAAAAGACCTGGAAGACCCACTGTTCCCCGTACTAGACTTGGAGTGCCCATGGTTAAAGTGGACTGGTAATAGATCAAGGTTTGCAAACCCAAATGTTTGGGTCGGCCAGCATAAACCAGTGACACAGGTCTGGTGAGCACTGGACAAATCAAAGAGCTCATGTGCTGTCTAAAGGGATGGCCATTACTCAATTCCAATCAAGAGATTTTAAGATTGCCTAGATTTTAAGCACTTTGTTGCTAGAATTTTATTTTTTAAAGAAATTCTGGGATTTTATGGGCTATCTCTCTTTTTTTTTTTTTTTTAAGTAATCTGTACACCCAGTGTGGGGCCCTAACTCACAAGTCCAAGATCAAGTGTCACATGATCCACTACTGAGACTGCGAGATACCCTGGGATATCTCTGAATTTTAAAATTTGGGCTTAAAAAATGTTAAAATGCCATGACAATCAAACAAAACCCTCTGCTGGGCCAAATCTAGGCCTACGTGTCAACTCTAAATTCAGCTGTAAATGGAATGGCACGTAGACTTGCTCCTTTGATTTGCCCATATCCTATGATGAAGTGTCTTGGGGGTGGTGCTTGATTATTATAGTACCTTTTCTAAAAATAGAGGGAACCAATGCTAGAGACTCTTATTTCGGTCTTTTAAAGTATTTATTTCCTAACGAGTTTAGTGAGTTCCAAGGAATGCTAAACTCATCTATAAGTAAGCAAGTCATTCCATACATTCCTGAACTAGATGCATTTAATACTTGTGATATATATAGGACCCACATCTAATTTAATTATGCTGCAAGAATTCATTTTATGTTTCCAGTGTCACAACATCAACTTTGTAGTGCTGGGGACATAATTGTCCCTGAGAATTACTAGTAATCTGAAAGACCCATTTTAGTCCTGCTAGTGAACATTTTAGACAGCTGTTCATTCCCTCCTTCATGAAACTTCTCTCTTTACTTCTTTCTCACTATGCTGCAGTTTCCTCTGTGGGATCCTCTTCTATTCACTCATCTTTTTTTTTTTTTAAATTTATGTTCCAGAGAGAGTGAGAGCAAGACAGCTAGCGTGGAGTGCAAGGGTGGGGGGATGGGAGTGGAGGAGATAGAGAATCTCAAGCAGACTGCACTGAGTACAGAGCCCAACACCAGGCTTGTCTCACGACCCTGACATCATGACCTGAGCTGAAATCAACTGACACTTAACTGACACTTAAGGACACTTTACCAACTGAGCCACCCAGGTTGCCCCTATTCACTCTTTAGAGATATTATTCAGGATGCTCTTCTCATTGCCCTTCCTTTGTCTCCTCTCCCTTCCTCTTCTCTTCCCTTTTCTTCTCTCTCTCCTTCACTCTCCCAAGATCAAACTTGTCTATTCCCACAGTGTTGAATGTAGTCTCTACATGGATACATGTCAAATACCTCCAGCCTGCACCCTCAGCTAAGATCCTTCAACCCTGAATAATTAAGACCCCCAGGACTAATAACCAATACTTCCAAATCTGAACTCATCAGTTTCCCCCTAAAACAAATGAATACATGCTCCTTACACAATTCCTCAGCCACCAAAGTGAGAAGCAGGAGTCTTTGGGGACTGTCCTCTCAATGTTCCCTCAGTCTTCCTCTTGTGTTCATCCTCTCTTTCTCATTTCCACTCCCCAGATCTGAGGCCCAAATCTCATTCCCTTGGACAATTATAATAATCTCCCAGCCTTTCTGGTTTTGCTTCTAAATTTATTCCTCATACTTTTGTAAGAGTTATTTTGCCTCAAAAACCAGTGGGAACATGCCATTCCTCTCCTCAAAAACCTCCATGGCTCACTAGGTTCTATAAAAATCCCACTCCTTAGCATGGCTTCTGAATAGCATTTTAATGTTATGTAAAATACCAGCAAGTGTTCTGCTCCCACAAAATGAATCTATTACTAAATGTGTTCCGGAAACACCAGGTTAAATTAAGTGAAGTGGGTTTCTTTACTCTAGGACTTTTCAGAGCTGCTAAATGCTAATGTGAATTGTGAATCCTTGCAATTTCCCAAATATACTCAGTCAGAGGATCCTCCCATTGAGGATGACTATAAATATCTCAAGGAGGTTGTTCACTAAAACCCAGTTGGGGGACTACAGTAAGTCAGTAACAATGCAGGTAAATTACCTTGTGGGCCTTTCTCCTGCTGCCTGGCTTGCACTCCCCTTCCACCCCAGCCACGCTACAGGGTTGCTTCTCCCCAAGTACCTGTAGGCCACGCACCTGTAAGGCCTGGACTTCAGCTGATCCTACTCCCTCAGTCTGCAATGCCTTTTGTCCACTCTCTACCTATTTAAAACCACATATTTTTCAAGAATCAACTGAGAGAGTTCAAAAAAATTTCCTTGATCTTTTGAATAATTAGTAACTTGTTTCACTACTTACTTACTCTTCTTTATGTCATGTTTGTGTGACTGTCTATTCCACCAAGCAAACTCTAAATTTCATTTTTTCATTCATTCATTCATTCATTCATTCATTCATTCATTTTCCAATGATATCTACAAAAGTTTTACCAAGTGCCAAGCACTATTCTTTTTTTTTCTTTTCTCTTTTTTTAAAAAAAAATTAAATAATAATAAATAAACAAATTAAGGGTCACAGAGGTGTCCCACCTGGCCACTCTGGAACCAGGCACTATTCTTAATATAGGGTATATACAGTAAAATGCACTTTGAATAATTATCTTAATAGGTTCATCTGAGTAAGGACATATCTTCTTGCTTGTACATCTAGAAATGAAAAGTTCACTGAAATTTTTTTTAAATATATATTTTTAAAATTTACTCATTCATGAGAGACACAGAGAGAGAGAGAGAGAAAGAGAGAGGCAGAGACACAGGCAGAGGGAGAAGCAGGCTCCATGCAGGGAGCCCAATGTGGGATTTGATCCCGGGTCTACAAGATAATGCCCTGGGCTGAGGGTGGCACTAAACCACTGAGCCACCCGGGCTGCCCTGTAATTTTTATAACAGTGGCAGTTTGAGGTTTTTCTGAGGGAAAGAATAAAAGAGAAAAAACTGTAGGGGTGCCTGGCAGATTCAGTTGGTAGAGCACGCAATTTTTGATCTCAGTGTTATAAGTTTTAGCCCCACATTCAGGAGTAGTTTAGTTAATAAAAAAAAAAATTAAGAAAACATCCTGCATATTTGATTTGAGAACAACCATCCATTAGGGTCACAGGTTGAGTGGGGTTGAACATGTAGGAGGAACCAATGAAATATGATACATGATGGTGCTTGGAAAGCAGTAGAACTATATGTGGCCCATTATCTTGCCTTTGACATTGCCTTTGACATTTTTTGCTTCAGAGACACTCCCGGTGTCTTTGGCAGGTCAGAGGCAAAATTCTCTGGGTGAGATCCCCACCAGATTGTCTTTACAATATTAAATTTGTCTCAGTGGTATCTTGGTGTTATATCAGGATTCCAGGGCAGAGATATTTACATTTAGTCAGAATATGCCTTTTTCTTAAGAGCAAATTGTAAATTATTTTTAGGTTGTGTTATATTTGGTGCCAAGAACAAAATATCCTAAAGTTTGCTGGGATTAGGAATGGGTCATGAGAATCAGGATGTGCTAAGGGGTGACTGACTGTACTTCTGCAATTTCATGGGAAGAAGATACAAGTTGTAGCACAGCAAGAGTGCCTATTTCTAATGTGGTTTGTGGGTTCATACATACCAGGATTTTTTTTCATACATACCAGTTTTTAATGCAAATATCAAGTCATCAAACTCCTGGGACTCTTCATCGGCTATTAGTGACCCTTGGCCATATCCTCCGGAGGAAGGGAACGTGGCGCCATTCTGTGGACTTGGCTTCAAGTCAGGGCTGGCCTGACTGGCTTGCTGGAAGGATCCTCTCTCCCAGTCAGGGGGCACCTTTTTGGGGGAGAGTAGTGGGAAAAGGAAACCATAATATCAATACATACATATTTACTCTGATATTTAATTTAGCTCCACATTCTCATTACAGCCAAGCGAAGGGACTGCTGAACTGTTTAGAGATCTATCTTTAATTTTACCTTTGGTCCTTAGAGAGAACCCAATTTGGTGATCCTAAACAATTTCTCTATTAGAATTACTTATAGGGGCACTTCGCTGGCTCAGTAGTTGAGTGTCTGCCTTTGGCTCAGGTCCTCCCCAGGTCTTGGGATCAAGTCCCACATCAGGTTCCCCGCAGGGAGCCTGCTTCTCCCTCTGCTTGTGCCTCTACCTTTCCCTCTGTCTCTCATGAATAAATAAAATCTTAAAAAAAAATTACTTATAGATCTCTATGCTGTTATGCGTTGAAAGAAAATTATTTTTTTAACCCAAACAACATGTTTTATGTTTTTGTAGGATGTATAAAAAGAAAACTGCTAAGAATTTAAGAACTGGAGGGGAGGGATGGGGCGTGGTGGACAAAAGAGGGGAAGGGGAGTGAAATTTCCAGTTATAATGTATTCACATAATCCTTGGATCAAATGATTAAAAAGATAGTTCTCACCTGAAATGATTAAATATATCCACATCCCTCAAGATCACTGATAACCAATCCCTTAATCTTTCCTTTCCTCATGCCTTCCCTTCTCTGCAGGGCTTCCTAGAATGTCTCTGACAGTCCTTCATCGACAGCTGGATCAAGGCCAATTTTAAGCCTCTGAGGAATGTCGAGCACACTTAAGGGTTTGGCATCATGCAACACCCCCCACACACATTCAAGTGGTGGCTCAGACGCAGGAATTAAACTGTCACAGCTGCTCCCTCCCAACAGAAGGTATTCTGAGAGACTGCAGGGATGCCTTGTATTGAGAAAAGTGACCTGAGGACTGTAGAGATCATGTGAGAGAAGATTAAACCTTAAAATATTTCAGTAAAAAGCTGAACATCTAGACCAGCACTGCACAACAGAGCTTTCTATGACAACACAAATATTTAAATCTGCGTTCTCCATTATGGCAGCTACCGAACCCATGTGGCTATTGAGCACTTGAATGTGGCCAGGGTGAGTGATGAACTGAATTTTTAATGCTCTTTAATTTTACTGAGTTTGAATTTAAGTAACCACACATGGCTAATGGCTATTGTTTTGTATAGCTCAGATGTAGACAAATGCTACATTGGGTACACAATCAAAAGGACAAAAAAAATTTTTTTTAAGTCTCATTCCAAAAAGATCTATTTCTATTGGTATCAAATATGATGTGAAAAAAGTTCCATTTTAAGAACTTTGGGGATATAGAAATGGTGTTATATTTCCAAGCATTTAAGGGTACTAAAAACTAAATTCTTAAATATTGTACTTGACTTGTGATCACTTAACCTTAATTTTAACCTGACATGAATAAAACTCCTTTCTACATTAATATGGAAGACAAAAAATAATCACTGAGCAGATAGATTATCTCTCTACCCACCTACCTCTTTACCTACTTATCTATCTATAAGCCATTAACTTACAGACAGATGCACTTTAGCTGCCTGCCATTTTTCAGGATGCAAACACAAGTACTATTCCCTTTGGCTCCTTATTTTTTTATTTCTAATTTTTTTTTTTTTTTTTTTTTTTTTAGAGAGGGAAGAGGGAAGGGCAGAGGGAGAGGGGGGAGAAAGAATCTTAAGGAGGCTCTGTGCTCAGCGGGGAGCCTGATTCAGGGCTTAATCTCACCACCCTGAGATCATGACCTGAAGGGAAATCAAGAGTTGGAAACTTAACCAACTGAGCCCCTTAGGCGCCCCTCCCCTTGGCTCTTTATTTATTTATTTATTTTCGAAGATTTTATTTATTTATTATGAGAGACACACACAGAGAGAGGCAGAGACATAAGCAGAGGGACAAGCAGGCTCCATGGAGGGACCCCAATGTGGGACTGGATCCCAGGACCCCGGGATCATGCCCTGAGCCTGAAGGCACATGTTCAACCACTGAGCCATCCAGATGCCCCACCACGCCCTTGGCTCTTTAATACAGAGAGGGAATATGAGCTATGTAAGGAATGGTATAAGCAAGCACGTCTGAGGCATTAAAGAACTGGCCAGGGACCTGCATACCATCACTGACTGGACAAATGTCTTCAGGTAGGTTTTAAAATCTGAGTGGTGGTCCCGGGGCTATGGGTAGCATTGCTGACAGGTTGGTTGCAATATGATTTAGACGCTGGAAAGCAAAACGAGATGGACAGAATGCAGAGGACAATGGGAGGTGGATCTCGCAGAGGATGTCCCAGATAGATTTCCTAGTAGTGCTGCTGAAGCCTTCTTCCAAGCTTTTGTCCTAAAATATTTTCGGGTATTTAAATTAAAGGGAGTTTTAGCCTATTTTCTTTTCACTGAGTGTTTGTTGGGATCAAAGTAATGAGTTGGGATGACTGAAGAAAGAGAGCTGAGACAGTATTTTTAGGAAGAACACAGTATTTAAAAAAACCATTTCCGAAGCAGATTCAGTCACTGCCACGTTAAATTAGGAAGATTCTGAAGAAAGTGATGACAAATTTTGCACTGACTTCCCAGTACAAACTGCTGGTTAGTACAGCTCACAGGACAGGGAAGAAAAAGAATTAGATAACAGGCATGATACCAGAGTAAGCCAATCAAATACCATAGATCAGAGGCTATTGGTAGGAAAGGGGTTTGAAAGTCACATAGTGCCTTCTAACTGTCACTCTTGGTGAGGGGGGCAGGGAAAGGGGGAGAGGGAAGGGGAGGGAGGGGACAGCATGAGCAAGTGCAAGAACAAGGACGAGGGCAGGCACCTCCTCCATAGCACTGATGAGATTCTGGGTGGACTTGCTGATTTCCCCTCCAGCAGGAGGCATGCCGCTCCCCGGTGTGAAGAAGGCTGTGCTGGGGCCTGGGTGCCCATTCATTTCCACTGTGTAGCTGGCTTTCATAGGGCAACACGTCTGGTTGTGTAGAATGAAATAAACCACAAAAACATAAAGTCCCTGCAAAAGAAAATAACACGAGCTTGTTAAAGGAAGTCCGGCTTCCGCAGCTGAAAAATAAAGGTGGTTGTAATTTGTAAGCACAGTCAATTTTCTACAAGCGTTCTCCAAATTCTACCCAAAGCAGGGAATTACAGAACATATTACAAGCCGAGCAAGAGGCCCCTGTAAATTTCTGAATGTCACAAAAAAAAAAAAAAAAAAAAAAAGTGATTCGGTGTTATTTGGGGAAACTGCCCTCTCCCTAAAAAATCATATTTTTCTTGATTAGAACACAAGCGACTCTGAAATCCAGCCCTACTAAGACATGAAAACAGAACTTCAGAAGTAATATCTGATCAGCCGTGTAGCTCTTGTTTTAGAAAGCAAACCTCTTGCCTCTCAAGAAACCACTCTTTTCCTGTTGATCTCACTTATTCTCATTTTTTTTTTTTGTAGCAAAAAGGTTGAAATGAGGTACTAGTGCTCCAATCACCTTGTAGACTTCCAGAAGGGCAGCACTAATTGAGCCTTCCCATTTTGTTTAGCTCACCGACTATTTCATTTGAAAACAGAATCACTGGGTAGGGACTCAGAGGAATTCTGGGGAATTGCTTAATATTTAGCGTGCCTTATTTCTCAGCAAATGTTACAGGAGACAACAAAGCTATCTTGTGAGTGCTGAAAGATCTGCTGGCCCTTTAAATTCTTTTTCAACCCAGTCAAACTCTTGACAATTGCTCAGCTTCCGTCACTGGGAGCAACTCAAATTTTGTATTTGTGTTCCAGACATGGCCTACACTGGCTGTCCTTCATGATATCTACAAGGGGTCTACTGTATACTTCTAATGGTGCTTCTATAATGCTTGGTAATTTTGACCTTTACACTCAGCCAATAAAATAAGTTAAACTGTGGCTTTTGTATCTGTTAATCCTGGTGTTTAAGTTTTGGAAGCGAGTAAGAATAGTTATTAAAATTCTTAAATTAATCCACAGAAGTGAAAGCAAGACATTCAGCTTATTAAAAGAAGAAAACGAGTTAATGTTAACATTTTCCATAAGACAAATAAGTATCTTCATTTGGTGACGTTTGCATTCTCCCATGGTTCATGACATTTCTAGGAGTATGGAAGCAATAAAGCAAGCAATAAATATGCTTGTGGGCTTGAAATTTTTATCTGCTGGTATAAATAAAAAGGCTACTAAAATATTAAAGGCATAAGAATTACAACGAATTTTTAATGTAAAATGAAATTAAAGAACAGTCTGCGAGATGGGCATGCTAGTATGCGAGCTCTGTTGCCATTTCTAAGACTACTGCCAGAAATTAGGTCTTTCTCCCCTTTCTGCTAGAACGACTCCTTCCAGAGTTGGCATCCAATGTATATAATTAACAAATATGTTTTAAAATCAGTGGTCTGGGGGATCCCTGGATGGCACAGCGGTTTGGCGCCTGCCTTTGGCACAGGGCGCGATCCTGGAGACCCGGGATCGAGTCACACGTCGGGCTGCCGGTGTATGGAGCCTGCTTCTCCCTCTGCCTATGTCTCTGCCTCTCTCTCTCTCTCTCTCTGTGTGACTATCATAAATAAAAAAAATTAAAAATAAAAAAAATCAGTGGTCTGCTAAAAATATTTTAAAATATAATTACTCTTACCACAATATAAAATTTTAATAGAAACTTTTTTCCTTTTGAATTAGGGTTGTGTTTTTTTAACTCAACATTAATATTTTAAATTATGTAAGATCAGCGAATTAGTTTCATATGCAAACGATGATGTGAATGTTAGCAGAAACAAATCTTCCTGAAAACACACATACACATCCAAAATTTTTCTCGTACAAGTAATTTTTCACATGGGTATGACCTAATTACATTGGCCACAGCAATAGACAAAACAGGAAAAAAATTAAACTGTCAGCCTTAAAACTGTGAGAATGTCACTGATTTATTTCAGGATTTCTCTAAGTGTTACAAAGTGATAGCGTAAAAGCTAGATCAGGAAACAAAAACCATGTTTTAAAACCCATCTCAAAAGACCCATTTGTTAAAAAAGCACATTCCCTCTTGTTTGTTTTTATATCTAGCCTTTTGTGCTGCAGGAAAGGAACTGCCTGCTGAAAATAACTTGCATGCGAAAACTACATGTGTTTTCTTTTTTTTTCTTAAAAGAATATTTACATATACAGTAAATACTTGGGATCTTTCAGATGTACCTCAAGAAATATAAACACTGCTAAAATTGAAAGAAAAAAATGGTTAAATGCAGATTATGCCACATATGCCTGTGTCCAGCCAGGTCGGGCAAATATAGAAAAGAGACCTTCATAATCCAAAGTACTCAGCTGTGGAGATTTCTAAAAACAAATCCCTTTTCAAACGCTGCACGTTAAATCTCAGGCTCTCCCTAGTATGCTGGTCTGTAAAATAATTTAAGAGAGAATCTAGAATCTCAAGTATTCAATCCAATATTCTGACCACCCACTATGTGCCAGGCCAAGGACTGAAATGCAAAGAGAAAACATCTGATTCCTCCTCTCAAGCTGCTCATAAAGACAACAAGCTCTTACAAAATAACGGGTTAAATTTTTTTTTTTTAATTCTTTTAGCAGCAGGACCTATAGAATCCACCTGTTGTTCCTATTCCTTACTTAGGGAAGGCTGACCGAGGGGAATTCTTTCTGGGCATTGCTGTTTTATTTTGTTGGATCTCCTACTACAAAGATGAAAAATGCTTCCAAAGTCTTTAGTTAGATCATAGCTGGATGAACCATACCCACTATGGCCAATTTTTTTTTTAAGATTTCATTTATTTATTTATGAGAGGCACACAGAGAGAGGGAGAGACACAGGCAGAGGGAGAAGCAGGCTCCCTGTGGGGAGCCCAATGTGGGATTCAGTCCCAGGACCCCAGGATCATGACCTGAGCTGAAGGCACACAGTCAACCACTGAGCCACACAGGCGCCCCTATGGCCAATTAAAAAAAAAATTTTTTTTTTATTCAGGAATTTAAACTTATTAACAAACATTGAGTGAGACACAAATGAGTTCATAATGTCCAAAAGAGTTAATAAATGCTCTTAACATTTTCAAAGAGCAAAATAATGTGCAGGAAATTTTGGCTGCTTATCTCAATAACTTTTTTTTTTAAGATTTATTTATTTATTTGAGAGAGAGATATACAGCCTACGTGCAAGCGAAAGGAGGAGCAGAGGGTAAGAATCTCAAGCAGACTCCCTGCGGTGCTTGAGCAGAGGTGGAACTTGATCTCAGGACCCTGAGATCTTGACCTGAGTGGAAATCACTAGTCAGTCGCTTGACAGACTGAGCCACCCAGGTGCTCCTCTGCTCCTCAATAATTTCTATCAGTTCCAGGTGAAGTAGGAAAGAATCAACACTACGATTTTACATATTTGACAGAGAAGTGGAGGCAGAGAACTGAGTGAAACAGGAAGTTGATTAAGCTGCCTGCCCCTGAAGGAAGTGAAATCTGGGACTTCACACTAATTGGGAGGACTCATCTTCAATCTGAGAGTGTCTCCCTTTAAGGGCCACGATACAGCCCTCAAACAGGAGCAGTTAATCTTTGCAGGGCTTGTAAAAAGATCTCAGAGGAGAGCAGAATCCAGGTATTTAAACTATCAGTCATGCAAGCTCTCAGTCAGCAATCCTCCTGGTCCTTGTCTTTCTCAACCCATAATTCCTTCAGGTTACAAAAAAGGGGTCAAAGTCTCAAATACATTTAATGAACCCATTAGACAGCTGCCCAGGCCCATTCCTTTAATTTTAAATTGTCGCTAAATAAAGCAAAGCATTAGCTCACTAATTTTTTCATGTTCTGAATGTGATCATGCACTCACAGCAAATTGGAGCTCGTGTGACAGACTTCACACTGTATCCTCCACCAGTACACCCATCCAACAAGAGCTCTCAGCAATCCTGGGCTAAGTGTGTTGAGCAACCTGACATACTGTCTCTGCATGACCTCTCATACTTATTTCAGTTTCTGGTGAAGAGTTTTGACCAATGATACATGATAAAAATATGTAGGTGATGGTGTCTAATGTGCCATCAGTCTAGATACTAAAATGTAAAGATTATAGTGGGGCCACCACTTAAACATCTGAGGAATACAAAGCTAGAGTTCTATAGGCAATGAGGAATTGATTATACAGACACCATACATCTCACTGTATGCCACAAAAGTTGAACAACTAACTATGCTGTCAGTAGTTGGAATTAACTATGAATAAGGTATATCGTGATTCAGAGAATTTGAAAACAAAGAGATTTTGCTAATATCAAATTCCAGTGAATTAAGGCAAAAAAGAGATTAAAGGAATTAAAGAGGCTGACAGGTAAAAAAAATACTCAAAAATTGTTCACTGCTGTCCCTGAATTAAGGAATCCAGTGAATGTCACTGAAGATGAATAAAAATCCATAATGTTAATATAAGAACTGTTTCCTAAAAAAGGAAAAAAATGCAACTGAATCTGCAGCTTGAAGTATAATACCACATACCAGAGAAATTTTGATACAGGTTCCTTAATACCAAACTGTAGCCTTACTAAGTTTTACACTTTAAGATATTCGAGTAGAAAAAAAGGCCAATCTCTTAATAAGTGACAAATTTTAGACTAGCTTCAGGCTTCTTTAAATTGACTACTAGTGTTAAAAGACAATGGAATAATAATCTATTAAGTTCTGAGGGGAAAAGTTGTCCAAGAATATTATACCCAGCCAATATAGCATTTGACATTATCAAACACACACACACACAAAATGCAGGCAATGCAGAGTCCATGTATCTTCTTGGGTGAGGAAAACCCAAATTCCATGATAATAAAATATGACCAATAAAGACATGGATTTCCCATAGAGGAAAAAACAGAATATGAAGATGGCAAAAGAATCATAAAAATATCTGTATCTATGCATTTAGATATAAAACCAATATTGAAAAAAATTAGGAGAATTACAGAGGGTCAAATGAAAAAGTTAAGTCTAGACAACTTAAAAAGCATAATACTAACTAAAAAAATTCCCAACTTTGGGAGAGAGGAGGTGGGAGATCTAAATATTGATGATTCTATCATCTTTTATAGCATAGAATCAATCAATACTATAAAATTAAAATACTTAGATTATAAAAACAGTGATTCTAATTCTTTAATGTATTTATAATTTCTTTTCTTTCTTTCTCTCCCCTTCCTTCCTTCCTTCCTTCCTTCCTTCCTTCCTTCCTTCCTTCCTTCTCTTTCTTTCTTTCTTTCTCTCTCTCTCTCTCTCTCTTTCTTTCTTTCTGTTCTGTGCCCAACGTGGGACTTGAACTCACAAACCCTAGATCTAGTCGCATGGTCTTCCAATGAGCCAGCCAAGTGCGTCTAGAGTATCTTTTGTGGTATAGAATAATTTTTTGTAATTCAACAATTATTCCTCTTCCATTTTAGTTTTTCTTGGGACAAATTCAAGTAAATTGAAATTAGGTCTTGTACATTATAGCAACTCTATCTAATATGGTTACATATTTAAAATTTACTTTTAACTAGACATTCAATATTTAGTGTGTTCACTTAATGTCACTTTTATTTTTAAACAGCCAATGGTATTTAAAGAGACTTAATGACATATATATGAATATAATAGGAATGGTTTTAAAAATGATCTTTTGTATTTAATGTCTTATTTGCTCTTTTAAGTGCTCTTGATTTCCTTCTATAGAAGCGGATTTTTCTCATATCACTTTTCTTTCCCTTCAGCCTGCAGAACTTCTTTTTAGCATTTCTTGTAGTTAAGATTTGTTAGAAATAAAATCTTTCATCTGCCTGAAAATGTCTTTATTCTATTTCCATTTTAAAAAGATATTTTCATCGGATATGGAATTCTAGGTTATCAGGTTGTTCATCTGTTTGTTTGGGAGTCCCCAAATCATTACATTGTCTTTTTTTTTTTAAGATTTTATTTTTAAGTAATCTCTACAGACAACATGGGGCTCCAAGTCACAACACTGAGATCAAAAGTCACATGCTCTTCCAAGTCAGCTAGCCAAGTGCCCCAAAATATCATCACATTGTCTTTTGGTTTCCAGAATTTCTGATAATAATGTTGATTTTTGTCATTTTCTTGTATGCAATGTTCCCTTCACTTCCCCAAGTGAAGGGAACATTGATTTCCTATTTAGATTTTCAAGAGTCTGACTATGATACATGTAGGTATGATTTTCTGTGTTGAGGATTCTCTAAGCTTTTTGGATCTGTGGTTTTTACTATCACATTTGGAAAACTCCTGGCTATCATTGTTTTCATTATGATCACTTAATGTTAATGAGGATTATTTATGGGTGCAGTTTGAAGTGATTTTAAAAGCTTTTAACCTTAGGGTGCCTGGCTGGCTTAGTCAATAGAACATGTGACTTGATGTTGGGGTGCATTTGAGCCCCACATTGAGTGCAGAGATTACTTTAAAAAAAGGTTTTAATTCTTATACTTTTATTCTTTGTTCCAATTCTTTATAATAATATTTTCCTTTTTTCTCAGTAGTGATTTTTTTTCAACTAAAGCAAATTTGCCAGTATATTAAATAATGATCAATTCTATATAATGGGAACATGGACATGTGGATTTATTATTGTTTTTCTTTTCCATATTTTTAAAACCTTGAAACATAAAGATATTAAAATAATAGGAATAATATTTTGGGAACCATAGGAAAAATGTACAATTTCAAAACCTCAAGATAAATGTTAAATCTGTTATAAAATCCAGTTAAGAAATAGACAACGGAATCATACAAATGGCCCAAACAAAACTAGTCTAAGTGCACAAAACAGGATAAAGAAAATAGAGAATTGAAATCTTCATTAAAATCACAAATTTGGGATTAAAAAACAGAGTATCTTCCATTAAGCTGTACTGTCCTAGAAAGCAAGAGCCTATGTCCAGTTCACCATTGTATTTTTAATTTTGTAGCATGGACCCTGGCACACAAGAAGAGCTTAAGAAATATTTGTGGAAGAAGAGATCATGGTTTTTAAATTTCAGCAGTGGGAGAGAGTAGGATGGGGGTGGGGACAGATGTGAGTTGGATGCATGTGTTGGTTTTAGCCCTCTATTTCTCTCACCATAGGTAGTCCAGTAGTTGCTTAATAAAATTTTGTTTTGGTTTCCATTTCACATGCTACATTGCCAAGACTCTCTCATGGGAGAGCCAAGCATCCACTCCGGGCTGGGTCTCTGTTTTTCTGGGTTGGTGCGCCTCTGGGTGGCAGGCTTACTAGGTGCTGAGTGCCCAGGTGGCTTCCTGGCTGCCTCTGGCTTCTCTGCTGGGGGTGGGTTTGTATATTGCTGCTGCTGCCTCTTGTAGTTACTTCTACTCAAAGTGCTCCACAGCTCTCTGCTTTGACTCTTCCCTTGGTAGACAACCATGAGAAGTCTCTGTGATCTCTTGCTTCTGGCTTCGCATCCTCTTGGGCTGCTGACCTACTGCTGTTTTGTATCACTAGTGATTTAGCAGCAAAGGCAAGGGATTTCAAGCCAATGGCAGAACTGAAAAGATAAATCCAGTATTTGTGTACTTGTATATTTTTCTCAGGTGTGAGATAAGCAGGAGTTTCATTGTTCTTTGCTTTTTTTTTTTTAAGATTTTATTTATTTATTTATTCATGGAGACAGAGAGAGAGAGAGAGAGAGAGAGAGAGAGGCAGAGACACAGGCAGAGGAAGAAGCAGGCTCCATGCAGGGAGGTGGATGCGGGACTCAATCCCAGGACTCCAGGATCAGGCCCTGAGCCAATGTCAGGTGCTAAACTGCTGAGCCACCCACCCAGGGATCCCCTGTTCTTTGCTTCTTAACTCTTTTAGTTTTCAGTTTGTCCCTTTTGTTGATGTTCTTATTTTTTATAAGAACCCACAATCAAATGTGTGCATTAAACATATCAGAGAGAGGAAACAAGAATTTATCTTGATGGCCATCAGTTAGTCAATAAACTGAAATGCTTCGAAATCTACAGGAACAATTATTACCTGAATGTTTTTATGAATTACTTGGATAGGGTAGGCAATTACCTAGTGTTCACCATAGGTTATATCAAGTTCTAAAATTTCTTATTATTTTATGGGATACTATCTATTCAGAACCACTAGAGTCACTAGAATTTCAGTTGACTTAGCGTGTCGACTTCACACACCTAGGTCTAAAATAACAAGTTAGCAGGCTTTTACTTTCAAGGTTTGGCTTAGAAAGATGTCTGTTCTAAATTTTGTAATCTTGGGGCACCTGGGTAGCTCAGTAGTTGAGCATCTGCCTTTGGCTAAGTTTGAGTTCCTGGGGTTCTGGGATTGAGTCCCACATCAGGCTCCCCCCAGAGAGCCTGCTTCTCCCTCTGCCTATGTCTCTGTCTCTCTCTCTGTATCTCTCATGAGTAAATAAATAATATCTTTAAAAAATTAAATTTCATAATATCTAGCAATATCAAATTTATGTATTTTTAATCATATATATCTAGACCATAGATAAGATTTTTTTTTTCATGCAAAGTTTCTCTCTGCAACTTAAGGACATAATTCCTGCATGTCACTTATGGACATAAGAAACATTTGGTTAGTCTTCTTTGCGATAAATATTCATGAAACAAGGGACAGTTACTAGGTCATGTCTCAGCAATCTCATCTCTAGGTAGGATTCCTGTTCCTTCAGCCTTTTCCCTTGAACTTACTGTGGAGGTCTAGAAAACAAGGTTCATCTCTGAGATTCTCATTGTTCATCATGTTTCTGTTAAGTTTCAAAGCATGGAACATTAATCGGTCATGATATTATTTATCAGGAACCAGACTACTTCTCAAATCCCTGACCTCACCAACCTCCTGCTTTGAGAATCCCTAGATTAGAAAAATTTCAGAAGTATAAATTGAATTGGATGGTAGGATTGAGAGACAAAGACTGAAGGTGGTCATAATAATAGTGAGATGGAACTGAATAATGCAGAAGTTTGGAACCCGAGAACAATTTTTTCTGGTTTTAATAAGAACTGGTAAAGAGAACTGAGTTGGAATGAGCTTTGAATATGAAACAGATTTTTCTAATTAAAATTATAAAAATACCAACTGTACAATGATTATTTATTTAAATCATGTTGTATCTCTAAATACTTCTTAAAAATATAATTTAAAACCATTTTTGGTTTATTCTGAGAAACCTCTGCCAAAGGCACTGGAAATACCCAAAGTTTATACACTAAAATAATATTAATGATAGTAATAACAACAATAGTAACAAAATGGTTAAATTGTCTTCATGTTTTCTTGTTGGTTTTTCTACATAGAAAAGATTATTCAAAGGTTTGCTTTTTGTTTTGTCTAACAGTAAAAAGTTTACAAGATGTCCAGCAAACTATGGCCATGAATCAAACTGGCCCACTTCTATGTGTATATGTAGATCAAATCACATAATACACATTTTAAATATCCTACAATTTTATCTGTCAATTATATCTCAATAAAGCTGAAAAAAACCCCATAACAATTAAAAAAAAAAACTACTGATACACATAACAACATCAGTAGAAATCAAAATCAGTATGCTGGTTAAAAAAAATGCCAGACACAAAAGAGTACTAACTGCATGACTCTATGACACAAAATCCTAGACATACAAATTCATATACAGGGACAGAAAACAGACCAGTGGTTGCCCTGCTCTGGGAGCAGAGGGAGAGAGCTTCTACAGGGGGGTCTGGGAATCTATTGGGGTGATGGAAATTATTGTGGTTTCATGGGTGTGTAACCATCTTGTTTTTTATTTTTTATTTTATTTTATTTTCCATCTTGTTTTTTAAAAGCCTGATAACAAACTAGAGTTTTGAATTTGTTGTCTTTTAAAAAATTTTTTTTTATTTTTGAATTTGTTGTCTTAACCCATTGGACACTAATCATTTAAACCGAGGATCAGCAAACTTTCTGAAAAGAGTCACATAGTAAACATTTTAGACTTAGCAGGACATGATTTTTGTTGAAACTATCCTGAAATTTTTAATTTCATACAATTTTCACAAGTCACAAAATATTATTCTACTGTTTTCCCCCAATATTTATAAGCGTGAAACCATTCTTAACTCTACTAGTATTTTTATGTTTGTTTGTTTGTTTTAAGATTTTATTTATTTATTTGACAGAGAGAACACAAGTGGGGGAGAGGCAGGAAGAGGGAGAAGGAGAAGCAGACTCCCCGCCGAGCTGGAAGCCCGATCCAGGGCTCAACTCGGGGCTTGATCCAAGGATCCTGAGATCATGACCTGAGCGAAAGGCAGACAGATGACCGACTGAGCCACCCAGGCGCCCCTCTGCTAGTACTTTTAAACATAGGTCCTTCCAACAACCTCTAAAATGCCTTTTTGAAAAACCACACCTTAAAAATTTATCATTCAGGGATCTGTTAACCATGCTACGGATGAAGCTCAATTGTTTGGACAGTGGTAGGTGACCAAAGAATAGGGTTGATGATGAAAAGGGGAAAACTGGATGACCGAGTGCCAATAAAAACAGGAGAAGGAATAATTTCGCTGTGTAAACTAAAGATCATACATGCAGAAGTGAAAACACATAGAATTATTTCAAGTACTAGCCTGGAGACCAGGGAAGAAGGCAAGGTTAGAGGCTAAGTGGGGTGGTAAAAGCAGAAGCCATGTGGTTATATGATTATTTTAAGGAAGACACAATGAAGAGGAAAAGGCTGAGTGCTCAGGATTAAAAACAGCTGGAGGACATGAACAGGAAGAGGAACCAGTGGCATAAACAAGAACTGACCGGTCAGGCAGGTCAGAGAGGAGGACAGCCACAACTAACTATACCACGGGAAACCCAAGGAAGATTCCATTCCAGAAGAATGAGGTAGGCCACACTGTCAAGAATAGACATCAAGAAGAAGCAAAAAGAGGCACTTATTTATTTCAGGTGTAACAAATGTCTCTGGGGAAAACAGTGATGAAAGAGAGAGTCGTGAAGATAGACTGAAATATATAATATATAGTGCTGTGCAGGATAAGGTACCCTGAGGTGAGGGAATCACTTGAGTCATGAAGTGCGATCAGCTAGCTTGATAACTCTGTTAACCCTGGATGGTAGTGTTTTCTTCCTTCCACTCCACCTACTTCATTCATTATGATTCTTATTCAGAGCTAAAGACTATGTAGCATAGAGTTCAATGCCTTTAAACTGAGAACTGAAGCAGGTGTTCCATGTGAAGGTCCTGAATGAATGTTGAATACATTTTCTACAGTGAGAGAGGAATGTGGGTGTGCCTTCCTGTCAATTTTACATCTTCTCTGACACCAAGATCCTTTCTGGAGATGCCCAATTTTTGCATCCCTGACTTCCCGTCCCACAAGTTGCTGAAAGCAGATAGTCAGTGGGCTTCTAAATCTTCTATACTGCCTTTTTTTTTTTTTTTCTACAAAACCCTTTTTTCATTTGGTCCACAGTTTGGGCAAAGGTCCTGGGGTATTTAAAAAGCTGCCTAGTGGCTTCAGGGAGAGGTTTGGGCAGAAGCCCTGGCCTCAGGGGGGCTGCCAATAGGGCCCCTCAAAGGCTGCTGGGCTCCAGAGGCTCCTAGTTGTTATATTGCTTTTAAAAGGAAAAAAAGGGGATCCCTGGGTGGCTCAGCAGTTTAGCACCTGCCTTTGGCCCAGGGCCTGATCCTGGAGTCCCAGGATCAGGTCCGGCATCAGGCTCCCTGCATGGAGCCTGCTTCTCCCTCTGCCTGTGTCTCTGCCTCTCTCTCTCTCTGTCTCTCATGAATAAATAAATAAAATCTTTTTAAAAAATAAATAAAAAATAAAATAAAACACACCCTAGTAAACTTTGAAGGAATTCTTCATCACAACGTGGTTAACCAAGTATCAGATGATTTAAATAATCTTGTTTTAGGAACATTTTCAAGTGTGTCAATTTCAAAATAATGACATAGTCTGTGTAGACTTTTATAGAAATGTGGAACTCGGGCAGCCCGGGTGGCCCAGTGGTTTAGCGCCACCTTTGGCCCAGGGTGTGATCCTGGAGACCCAGGATCCAGTCCTGCATCGGGCTCCCTGCATGGAGCCTGCTTTTCCCTCTGCCTGTGTCTCTGCCTCTCTCTCTCCCTCTCTGTGTGTCTGTCATGAATAAATTAAAAAAAAAAAAAAAAAAAAAAGAAATGTGGAACTCAACACCTCATGTTTTGCTTTACTGAAATACAGGTATAAATCATGCCCCGAGGAGGCCAGGAATAGGTTTGTCATTATAATTGGCCAAACTGGCAAATTCTAGGATATCTCCAGAGCAGATAAAAATTCTTTGAGGTGAAAAAAAATAAATAAATAAAAATTCTTTGAGGTGTCACACTCCTGGAAATCTTCACATTCATAGATTTAAGATAATACAGGATCTAAAGAGAAATCAATAATAATTCCAGATATTAAGAGCCAGAATATATAGTATCAAATATGTTGTTACTGTTTTCAAATACTCTTTTCTGCTGATTAATGAGCTACTTAGTAGGGACAAATCATTTAATATCCTTTTGTTAGTAATTTTTTTTTTAAGTAGGCTCTCTGCCTAGCAAGGATCCCAATGTGGGGCTTGAATTAGCGACCCTAAGATCAAGACCTGAGCTGAGATCAAGTCTGGCACTTAACTGACTGAACCACCCAGGTGCCCCTCTGTTGTAACGTTTTAATCAGAGAAACAAAGACATTAAAATTTCTCCAGGAATGCTCCATGAAATACTTGATTTACCAACAAAACTGTGAAAAAAAGAAATCTAAGGATATTTTAATTTTGTAAAGGCAGAAATATAAAAGCAGCCCTAGTTCACTGTTAATATTTATTGCAAAGAAGGAAAAAAAAATACAGAGCAGCCAAAAAAACCTCCAAAATTTACACCAATTCTTAGAATTACACTAAGTCTCAGAAATAACCACTTTATCTTGGATATGAACTTTCTTAAAACTAAGTTTCTAGAGAGGGTTTATTTTCTCCAACCCGTTAATTATGTAAGGACACGTTTTCGTATGTAAGCATTTTTTTTTTGGAAAAAGAGCTGAAGATTGGATTTATAGTTGGGCAACTGCTAGGGTAACCTCAGATCCTGGTTTACTGGGACAACCCTGGTTTGCTTGGGATTCCTGGTTTAGTTTGTTGTCTCAGCATTTTTATTAACATCACCTTCTTTTACTCAAGTGTCGATGATAGTGCCTTACAAGGCAGTTTAGTGGGGTTAGTGAGGGCTCAGCAAGGGCCCAGCATTGTGAAAGCTATACTGTCTGACACAGCAGAGTTATTGGGTATACCTTAAACAACTCCTCAGATTCCAAACATCCTTCTTTAAAAAAAAAGGATTTTATTTGTTTATTCATGAGAGACACAGAGAGAGAGGCAGAGACATAGGCAGAGGGAGAAGCAGGCTTCTCACAGGGAGCCCAATGCGGGACTCGATCCCAGATCCTGGAATTACGCCCTGAGCCGAGGGCAGATGCTCAACCACTGAGCCACCCAGGTGTCCCCCAAACAAGCCTTCTTGACATGATGATAGTCTGAAATTTAAATTCTTTCTTGAATATCTTTGATTCATTCATTGAGTTAATACAGAAGAACTTAGTGTCCACCTAGTAGCGCACTGTGGGTTCCCCTGCAGGCAGTGACCAGACAGCCTCAGTCTTCTCTCCAAAAGTACTTCACGTTCACTCACGTGGTTCAATGTTCCAAGCTCCCCGAATTTCCTATCACTGCCTCAGGGGAAATGAGTGAAGTGGAAGATGGGTTCAGTGAAAGGCCTTGTTGAAACTTGGGGATGCTTTTCCAAATATTTTATCTTTCCTCAACAAAATAATGTTGCATAGCATGCCTTTTTGATTGTCCAATGCATGGGAAATTTGTCATTCGTACAAATAATGTAAAAGATGTAGTACTTGCTTCAAAAAACTTACAGTAGAGTTAAAAATATGAGATATGGAAATAAAATTAAGTCCTATGGCCTAAAATGCCTGCCATGATGTAGGTCCACACTCTCCAACTTCTTCCTCAACTCTGCAATACTAGGCAAGTTTCATATGTGGGCATGTATTAATGCTCTTACAAAGAAACTCAAAGATGGGGATCCCTGGCTGGCTCAGTGGTTTAGCATCTGCCTTCGGCCCAGGGCGCGATCCTGGAGTCCCGGGATCGAGTCCCGCGTCGGGCTCCTGGCGTGGATCCTGCTTCTCCCTCTGCCTGTGTCTCTGCCTCTCTCTCTCTCTCTCTCTTTCTCTGTGTGTCTCTCATGAAAAAATAAAATAAATATAAAATAAAAATAAATATAAATAAAAAATAAAATAATAAAAAAATTAAAAAATAAAATAAAAATTAAAAAAAAAAGATTTATTTATTTATGAGAGACACAGAGAGAGAGGCAGAGACACAGGAGGAGGGAGAAGCAGGGTCCATGTCGGGAGCCCGACGCAGGACTCAATCCTGGGACTCCAGGATTGCGCCCTGGGCCGGAGGCAGGCACCAAACCGCTGAGCCACCCAGGGATCCCCTAAATAAAATCTTTAAACAAAAACAAAAACAAAAACAAGGAAACTCAAAGGGAAGAAAAAAAGACTTCATGTATTTATTCCACAGCTAATTCTTAGAACACAAATTTCATACATATTATATACCAGAGTGAAAGATAAATTTTCTAGTATTTAAATACCATGATTTCAAGTCAAGAAATTATTTTCCTTTTATTTTTTAAAAAACAACCTTTTAAATAGGGTTTTTTCTTAGACCAAAATAAACACAAAAATTAGGAAAAGGTATTATATTGTTTTATATTTGGAGTCCAAGGACATTATTCATTAGCTTCTACTCTTTAAGGAAGTAGAGTGTTCAATTCTAGACTGATAACAAAAAAAATCTAAACAAGGATTTTAGTATATCCCAAAATTTAATTTTCCTTATTACTTATGACCATTCTCTTGTAGGGATTTAGAAGCTCCTGGGTGGCTCAGTTCGTTAAGCCTCCGACTCTTGATTTTGGTTCAGGCTGTGATCTCAGAGTTGGGGGATGAGGCTCCACACTCAGTGAGGAGTCTGCCTGAGATCCTCTCTTTCCCTCTCTCTCTCCCCCTTCCTCCACTCAAATGCCCAAGTGAGTGTGAGCACTCTCTCTCTCAAACAAATAAATAAATAGAATCTTAAAAAAAAAAAAAAGGATTTAAAGTCAGATATCTTGGTACTAAATCTCTAATAAGTAGTATTAATATAATAAGTATAATTATATACTAATTAGCATAATATGTAGCTGTGCTACTTGAATACTGCTATACTGAGCTATACTTTATTTATATGAACCCCAATGTTTCGTCTGTAAAATGGGAATATCAACACCAGTTACATCAATGGGTTATTAGGAAGCTCAAATAAAATAAACATAAAAAATATATTTTTAGGGGTGCCTGGGTGGCTCAGTCGGTTAAGCATCTGCCTTCGGCTTAGGTCATGATCTCAGGGTCCTGGGATCAAGCTCCACATCGGGATCCCTGCTCAGAGGGAGTCTGCTTCTTCCCCTCCCCTTGCTCTCTCTTGTGCTGTCTCCCTCTCTGAAATAAATAAATAAATAAAATCTTTAGAGATATATATATATATTTTTAAAGATAAGGTGATATTATTTTTAATTGCCAAAAGGATTTTCCATAATTGGTCTCAATCTTAACCTGGTAGATTTATTTCTTTGTATAACACATTCCTACCATTTGAGGTGGTCCACCACATGGCTGTGTTCAGAGAAATAATGTCATACTGTGAGGCCGGGCAGGATCTTCGCGGTTAAATACTTTACATGGCTAAGAACCATTTCTTTTCCAGAAGAGGTAAAGAATACAAACCAAGGTGCTGTTCTGCCTTAAGTGTGATTATAAATACAATTCTTGACTATATTTCTTAAGGCATGGGTATGGGTATCAGTTTCTTCACTGTTATGACTTATTCTTTATTGAGTCATTTCACAAAAGGGAGGGTGTTAATGCTTCAGTGGTTCCCAAAACCTTCAGAGTAGAGCATACAAATTTGTAACTTGGTTAATAAAGCATTCTGTGTGTTTGAGCCTTGCCTGTTACTACTCCCTGCCTGAGACTCCACACTCCAGGCAAATGAATCACCAGGCACTTTTAGTTCCTCCAAATGTGCTTTGGCTTCTCTCGGGTTTGCCTCCTTTTACCCTCTGCTCCTCTTCCTTGCCTAGCCTGGCTAGCTCTACCCATTAGTTAAGTACTGGCTTCCTCTGTTGACTTCTGTGGACATCCCACCAGCCCATACTGGGTTGGGTAACCCGACCCTGTCACTGCACCTGCTTTACGGCACTTGTTAGGCTCTATCCTATTAGTTTTCTAATTGGCTTCCTATATCACACTGTAGCCTGTAAATGTCCAAAAGCAAGATAATGGGATTTCTTCATTTCTATGAGCCCTGCACAGCACCCTACAAACAGCAAGTTTTTCATAAATATTTGTTGAGTGGATAAGTGAATTTATGAAGTCCAAAAAAAATGTGTACAACAAAAATCAGAGGGGCCTGAATAGATCAGTCAGTTAAGTGTCTGCCTTTGGCTCAGGTCATGATCTCAGAGTTCAGGGATCCAGCCCTGCATCGGGCCCTCTACTCAGCAAGAAGTCTGCTTCTCCCTCTCTCCCTGCCCCTTCCCTCATCATGGGTGCATGAGCATGCGCACCCTCTGTCTCTCTCTAATAAATAAAATCTTAAAAAAAAATCAAGATATCTTTATGAACAGCTTCTACATCTTAAGGGCTCTTATCTAAGATATGAGTAAAATTGTACTATCTATGCCATTTCCTCAACACATCTTCTTAGAAATTCTGGAAGACTTAAATTGGGGTACTCTCTTTGGCATCTGCTCTGTGACTCATTTCACTTAAGTATGAAGGTATGTGTTCACAAATTTTTATAGGCCAAGTTGGAACAACCACCACCACCAGTAATGGGAGGGGATGAAAGGCATGTTATGGGAAAGACAATAAATGCTGAATTCTGTGTGTGTCTAAAGCTTTGGGGAGTATATGTAAAAAAGCATGACACATTTTACTATTTGATTGGTTTAAATATAGTTTTAATTTAAGTCTATCAGGCAATAGCTATATCTAAAAAGAAAATTTTCTAAAATTAAGGAACTAAATCCCAAACCCTAAAATTTGGTTTCCTTTATGTAGTTTTGCACATAGTGGTTTGTACTTTCCCTTTAAATTTTACCACCTTTATAAGAGAATGCACATTTTACAACATTTACAACATATTGATTCCTCTTTCCTACATATTTTATGTCCATGTGTGAAATTAATAGGCTTGAGATATGGTAGTTGGATCCTCTTCATTTTATTAAATCTTTAAGATACAAACTTCAAGTCAGTGGCATACTAACTATTTACATTTCCTTTTTAATACTTGCCAAATTTTAGGGGGCTGGGTCACTGAGTTGGTTAAGCGCCTGCCTTCAGCTCAGGTCATAATCCTGGGGTCCTGGGAGGGAGCCCTGCATGGAGCTCGCTCCTCAGCGGGGAGTCTGCCTTTCCCTCTGCTCATGCGCGCGCTCTCTCTCTCTCTCTCTCACATTCTTTCTTTCTCAAATAAATAAATAAGTAAAATCTTTAAAAAAAATAGTTGCTACATTTTAAGAAAGGGGCACTCTCTCCATCCTACAAGCAGACTGACTGCCTGTGACATTGCAATTTCTAATAAAAAATAAAGACTTGGTTTTCCATTTAGTTTCTGACATGAAACTCCTAAAATCCTTGGAACTTCCTTTAGTGAGGAGAGCAATAAAATTGTCTTTTGTTATGTTAATGAGGTTACTTTTGGAAAGTACCTAAGGATGGAGACCAGTTGCCCATGGAGCCAAGCTGCCCATGGAGCCAAGCCTGTGATTACACAGTTGACCTTTCAGTCTGACCCCTGACCTCTGGGGACAAGTGCAGGGGCCAGAAGTTGAACTGATCTCCAGTAGCCAATGATGTAATCAATCACACCTATGTAATGAAGCCTTCATAAAGACTCAAAAGGATGGGGTTTAGAGTTTCTAGGTTGGTGAACACCTGGAGATGTTGGGAGAGTGGGGTGCCTGAAGAGCACACAGAAGCTCTGTGTCATCTTCCCTGCCTTGCCCAGTGCATCTCTTCTGTTTGGCTGCTCCTGAGTTATATCCTTTTACAATAACCAGTCATCTGTTTCTCTGAGTTCTGTGAGCTGCTCTAGCAAATTAACTGAAACCAAGGCAGCGGTCTTGGGAACCTCTGATTTATAGCCAGTTGGTCACAAGTACAGGTAACTACCTGGGTTATGACTGCTATCTGACTTGGGGTTGTGGAGGAGTAGTCCTGTGGGACTGAACCTCTAACTTGTGGAATCTGATGTTATCTCCAGCAGCTAGTGCTAGAATTGAGTTCAACAGCAGGCCTCCCGGTTGGCGTCCTGAGAACTCCTTGTTGGTGGTATATGGGAAACCCCCTACATACACACACACTGGAATCTGGCCTTGGAATACCACTTACTGCCAAACTGACAGTAAGTATGTGTCTTTAATAAGTTGTATGATGGGTTTAACCTCTGCACAAAAACTGATAAAATAAGTACTCTATTAAAAACATACTCTTTTTGGGGTGCCTGACTGGCTCTGTTGGTAGAGCATGCAACTCTTGATCTTGGGGTCATGAGTTCGGCCCCATGGTGGGCATAGAGCTTACTTAAAAAAATAATAACATTCTCATTTATTATAGTAGTAAATCAGACTAAGTTAGTGGGATTTCCAGAAACATAAGATGCAAAAATCAGCACATAAAAAAGGAAAGGAAATTTCTACTTCATTGCACTCCTCTATGTGCCAATCACATATCAGGAGCTCTGAAAACACTGTCATTCAAACTTTTCAACAATGCCATGAAGTATGTATTATCATCCTTTATCCTATGAGCCGTTGTTCAGAGAGGTTCAGTAACTTCCTCAAGTACACAGAGTTCTCCTTAGCAGGTTTAGAAATGTGGGTTTGAAGTGGCTGGCAGCACCGGTCTTTGTGCTTCCCTTACAGTGGAGCAGTGAGGTAGTTCAGGGAAAGGTCAAAGTCCAGGTGGGACTAGGAGGTATTTGTGGAGATAGAGAGCACCAGAAGCTATGTAGGGTGGGCTTCACATACTGAAGTCACAAGGACGGCACTGGACATGACACCTGGGATGGCACCTTCTCTCTCCTCCTCTCTACCCTGCAATTCATCTCCACCCCCCATGTCTTGGCAGTTTTCCCTCCAAAATATCTCTTGAACCTTGGATTTCCCTCCAAATCCACTGCTAAAATGCTAGTCAGACACCATGACATCACACCTTCACCAAAGCAAGAATCTCTGTATCAATTAGCTTCTACCCTTTTGCCCTCCTCTCCTGCAATAATTCTCTGTAACAGAAGATTCCACTTCACTGCTTATAATGCTTTAATGCTAACTCCTCCTCTAAGATAAAGGCTCCAGTCTTAAAATATCTTATAAGCCTCTAGAAGACCTGGATTCTACCCACTTTTCCAAGCTTTTGGCTGTCCCCCACTTGTCCCCCATTTTCCACATCCAGCTACACTATTCTAAATTCAAGTCCTCCAAGGGCTTTGCATATTAATTTTTCCAATTATCCCATGACTGTGTATTACATAGGTAGGATGGCCAGGCGCAGTCCTAAGGGCCGCTCCCTCGTGCGAGGTTCTCTGTGGCTGGAGAATGCATTAATTTCCCTCAGGACTGGCACTACTTAGCCTTCTGATCTCACTTCTTCAGCAATCTCCCAAATTAGATGACTTCCTTCTGTTTATGCTTTCATAGCACCCTATACTGTTCTTTTGTAGAACTTATCACAGGTTTTAGCAATGTTTGTGTGATTATTTCATTAAAATCTGCCTCCTGCAGTAGAAGCAGCCTCTGATTTTGTGAGCTCTGTTTGGGACCATTCCTGTTTTGTTTCCCATTTTACTCTCAGAACCTGATGTGGTGACTGACTTAAGTACTTTTGAATGAATAAGTGATGAGGCTATGTGTTGAAATCTTTGTAGAAATGACCTAAAATATGTTTTGTAAGTATATTACTGATGAAGGTAATAACAAAACGCAAATTTATTGGAAACCCCCAAGGGACTTCTAATTAAAGACACATTGATTGGGACGCCTGGGTGGCTCAGCGGTTTAGTGCTGCCTTCAGCCCAGGGCGTGATCCTGGAGTCCTGGGATGGAGTCCCACATCGGGCTGCCTGCATGAAGCCTGCTTCTCCCTCTGCCTGTGTCTCTGCCTCTCTCAATCTGTGTCTCTCATGAATAAATAAATAAAATCTTAAAAAAAAGAGACAGATTTAGAATGTAAATAGCTAAACTAAACCTAACAGTTTGTTGTACAAAGACAAAACATTCAGGAAACCAATGACAAATGGTTGTTTAGCCACTGAGAGTCAAGAATCTGTCAAGAGATTCTTCATCATGAACCAGTGACCCAGATCCTTTATTTCTTGGTGTCTTTTTCCATTTTTATTTGTATTATTATTTTTTTTAATAAATTAAAAAATATTTGAGAGAGAGAGAGAAAGAGAAAGAGAGAAAGCATGAGTGAGGAGAGGGAAAGGGAGAAGCAGACTCCCTCTTTTTTTTTTTTTTTTTTTGCAGACTCCCTCTTGAGCAGGGAGCCTAAAGTAGGGCTGGATCCCAGGACCCCGGGATCATGACCTGAGCTGAAGTCAGATACTTAGCCAACTGAGCCACCCAAGTGCCTCTCCTCTTCCATTTTTAAATTTAGAAATTTACCAATGTCCTCCAACCAAAGTAGAGGTAAAGGTACTTTATCAGATGACTTTAGCTTCATAAAAAATTCTCCTTTTAAGCTTTTTTTCCTGTTTAATTTTATAGTAACTAAAGAATTTGGGCCACTTTTTAATTTTATAATTACTTTAAATATTTTATTTATTTATTTGACAGAGAGAGAGCGTGCATGCACAAGGAAGGAGTATGGCAGGCAGAGGGAGAGGGAGAAACAGGCCCTCTGCCAATCAGGGAGCCTGACATGGGGCTCGATCGCAGGACCCTGGGATCATGACCTGAGATGATACTAAGAGTTGGAGGCTTAACTGACTTTGCCACCCAGGCAGCCCAAGACTTTAACTAATTTCTATACCTAGTATGGGGCTCAAAATTACAACCTTGAGATCAAAAGTTGCATGCTCTACCAACTGAGCCAGTCAGGCACCCCTGGACCATCTTTAGTTTCAACTTCTGACTACCACTACCACTACCATGGGTACCACTACCCATCCCACTCCAAAATCAGGGCAGCAGCAGGGTTTGTAAAAAGTACATAGATCTCTATCTGGCAATCTTGGATTCTAGTTCCAATTCTGTCATTAAATAGCTGTGAAAGCCTGGGGTCCCAATTTCTCATCTGCAAAATCAAGGCTGGAGACTGGATTATATGAGTCTTTCTAGAATTACAGTTTGATTTTTTTAAATAACTACAGAACACAACATAGTTGTAGATATTCAGTTTCCTCTTGGGTCTTATCACAAAGAAGGTTAAATTTATGAGTTTACTTTCTATAGACAAGTGGTCCATTTCCCCAGCCACACACAAATCTCATTGTAAATTAATACATCATGAATATTTGAGTAGTGAATCAGCTTTTGGAGCCTTGTCAAATCTGAGTTTTTCAGCCTACAAAGTTAAGGATCAAACTTTGATCTATGGTGTCCCCAAAGATAAATTCAGCCTCTAAAATATACTTGAAAGAAAACAAACAATACCACATCTTATACAACATTAAAATACTTGTGAATCCAATCAAGAGAAGTGATTATAGAACAGACAGGAAGGGAAATATTCTACGTGCTTTCCAAAGTGCCTTCTAAGTTAGCCTGGATCATGGCCTGCATGGCTGAGAATGGTAGTAGGGAGATTTAAAAAAGAGATCTTTAATAGTGATTTTTGCTCTTCTTGCTACATAGATCACAATTATATGTGGTGGAGAAGAAAGAGTACCTCGAGTAAATGTCAACCATAGTTGTTTATAAGGAAAGGAAATGAGTTTCGGAGCTAGTTCTAACCCATAAATACAATAGCAAAACACTCTATATATATCTGTCTAAATAATTTTGATCTTAAAACACCCACAACAGTCTGCATCAATTTCTTAGCTCAGAGAAAATTAAATATTTGAAACCCAGGCTTTTCCCATTTTAGGCTGATTACTGCTTTTTCTCATCTATGCTATAGCTTTTGGTTTTAATTATAGAAGTCTTGTTTTATTTTTCCAACATGAAAGAATCTTTGCCTCATTGTTTTTATAATAATCCTCTAGGAACTTAAGGCAACATTTCTTTCCCAGTGAATCCTGTCCTTTCTGATTTGCCTGGGACTGAACAATGGTGATGATTCAAATGCTAAGTACTGGGAACCAAGGACAGACCATTCTGGAATTAGTGTGGTCATTATCAGTTTACTGCAAATACAGCAGAATGGGCCTTCATGTTTTTACTATTTTTGCCCCAGTCTGTGTGTGTGTGTGTGTGTGTGTGTAAGGGAAGATTGGTGGTAAACAGTTATTTAAATTCGAGATACACCAGGAATGCCTGCGTACCTCAGTGGTTGAGCATCTGCCTTTGGCTCAGGTCATGATCCCAGGTTCCTGGGATCGAGTCCTGCATCAGGCAACCGTGGGGAGCCTGCTTCTCCCTCTGCCTGTGTCTCTGCCTCTCTCTATGTCTCTCATAAATAGATAAATAAAATGTTTATAAAAATAAATTTGAGATACACCAGTATAAGTAAACATATTGGAAAAGTACAATAAACCTTTCAATATTCTTAGCATTCATTCAACTATTTATTCATTCATGGGTTCATTCATTCACTCAACATATCTGAAGAGGTTTAGAACAGAGATAAAACATGTAACACCTATCTTCAAGTGGCTACAGGTCAGTGAGAGAAAAACAAAGGTGAGGATATTTTGGCATATAAATGCAGTGATAAGGAAAAAAAATATTTTGTAGATCTAAGGAAATACACCGAAAAGTGGCTGGGACTAAGCAGAGAAGAACCCTTGCAAGAGGAAGCAGGAAAGGGTAGTACGTACAAGAAGACCAAACATGTTCCTGCCAGAGTAACAGGTAGAGAAGAGCAGTGAAACTTCTGATATCAGACTGAATAAAATCTTCATGTACACTTTATTTTCAGTGTACAACTAAAGGGAATCACAGATGTTTACTTAAATGGGCCATATGGTTCCCAATGAGTACATTACAAACCCGAAATGAATCCTGTTGATTGTTCAAAATTATGATTCTGAGAAGTGTGATTAGATTTTAAACTATATTGTAGAGTGTTGCTTGAGGGGGCATGAGGAACTCTGAAGAACTGTAAAGCTGGTATACTTCTAGTGAGTTCTAGCATCAGGGTGACTTTATTTTTTTAAGATTTTATTTATTTATTTGAGAGTGAGAAAAAAAGAGAGAGAACATACACAAGTGGAGGGAGGGGTGGGAGGGCAGAGAGAGAGGGAGCAGCAGACTCCCCATTCAGCAGGGAGCCAGCTGCGGGGCTGATCCCAGGAGCCTGGGATCATGACCTGAGCTGAAGGCAGACACTTATATGACTGAGCCACCCAGGAGCCCCAGAGTGACTTTATTTTTAAAAGGGTTAACAAAGTTGTTGAGGTTGTGAATCAAGAGCATGCCAGTCTGTTGATTTCAAAAGCAACCCAGATTGGTCTTATGAAAACAGAAAAGACTTAAAATGGTTCAGGCTAAGTACTGGTGTCATCTATGAAGTTAGTTTCCTAATTTCTTACCCAGGATTATAGCCATCAATAAGATCTAGCTTTTGCTTTGTCTACTGTGTGATTACATGGATTATTTATTCGGCTGAAGAGATACTTTTCTATAGCATGAACTCTATTTTTTTTAAAGATAGATAGATTTATTTATTTATAGATAGGTTTATTTATTTATCTATTTATGAGAAAGGAAGAGGGGGGAGGGGCAGAGGGGGAGAGAGAGGGAGAGAGAAAATCCCAAGCCAATTCTCAGCTGAATGTAGAGACCTGCTCAGGGCTTGATCCCATGACCCATGAGATGATTACCTGAGCTGAAACCAACAGCTAGGTGCTCAATGGACTGAGCCACCCGGGTGCCCTGACATGAACTCTTTAGTAGTTCCTTTGGTAATAACTCAAATCTTTAATAAGATCACTATTATTTGGGGTGCCTGGGTGGTTCAGTCAGTTAAGCAACCAACTCTGGGTTTCAGCTTGGGTTGTGATCTCAGGGTCATGGGATTGAGCTCCAAGTTGGGCTCTATGTTCAGTGTGGAGTCTGCTTGGGACTCTCTCTCCCTCTGCCCCTCCCTCCTGTTCTCTCTCTCTTTCTCAAATCAATCTTTAAGACAAAAGATTACCATTAGTTAACAAGCATAAATTCTCAAATGCTTTATAGGATGCCTACAGAGTAAATTCAAGGGTTAATAACAAATAGCCCGAACTGGCAATAGGCTTCCCTACTAGTAATGGCTAATTCATCTCTGACCTGAGGGAGTTTATACAAAGAGTCAAACCACAGCACCTACAGGAAAGTACAGAGGTGTTCTTTGTGGAGGTTATGGGAAAGTCCTCTGAGGTGATCCTACGTACTACCTGGTTACTGTAATTCTGGGAACGAGTGACTATGATCTGCAAGATGGATACCTTCTGTTCTGCAAGGTTGGATGCCTGCCTTCAGATGTTAGAAAATCAAAAACTTTATGAGTATATTGCTTGTTGGCATTAACAGGCCAGGCATTTCTCCTGTTGCTTCCACACACCCTCCCTACAGAAGTGGCCCATAAATGACAGAGCCAAGTCACAGAACAAATCCTGTTTCTAGTTCAATGCCGCAAACATAGATTAGGTCATATCTTGGAATTCTTCCACCGAGAAAACTTACAAGAAGCAAAGCAACTTTTCAAAGCATAGCAAAATAAACATTTACTCCATGAGTTACTGAACTTGGCACATGGAAAATATGCACTTCCAGTAAAGTTAGTGAGTTAGCTAAGACACCGACTTCACCTTCCTGGTTGCCTGAGGCCACCAGACTGCTCTGGGAGGCTAACCTTACTTGTATTCCTAATTCCACCACTAAATCTATTATTAGAAGCAAAGCACGTAACCTTTAGCTCTTCGGCAGGACAATGCTGCTGGCTATCACCACATTTCTTAGGATAAATGTTTGATAACTAAGTATGTCCTTTTAATATAAACACTTTTGATAGTACACACTGGAAAGCTAGGAAGCATGTAAATAATTTGAAAATGTCAGTTTGGGATGAGGTGTGAAAACTTGTGAGTCATTTCAAGAGATTTCCCTAAATTGGGACTTGTGGGAGGGGAATGCAGGCATTGGAAATTTCAAATAAGAGATTTAATTCAACAAGAATTTACTGAGGACCTTGTGCCAGCCCTGTAATTAAGCTTTCCCAGCAGTATAAAAGGAGCAGGAGAGTGGGTCTTCAGGGAAATGGCTGGGGAACTGCCCCAGGTAGTGTAGGATGTGCCAAATAAGCGAAAATACAGAATACAATGTGGGGGCTGGCATCAGAAGAGATTATGGTAAACTAGGGAAGCACAGAAGGTTTTAAGGAAGTGGTATATTTAAAGCTGGATCCTTAAGAAAGGGAAGATCTGGAAAAATTTTAAAAGGGAGAACAGAATTACACATGAACATATCAGCACAGTTTAAGGCAAGAAGACGGGAATGAAATAAAATCCCTCTGTATCGTGTATGGCCATAATCTCAGTATTTGTTCTTTCCAGCCAATATACCCTAGCAATAGTACTTTCCGTGCTTTGTTGATCTGGTTACCATGAAAAGCTCTAGCACAAAATGCATTTATTCAAAATAAATTTGGAAAATTATTTAAGACCATGCAACTTTTTTCTGCTTTCTTGTTTCCTTTTTGGTTTTTTAAAAAATAAACTATCTTTACTGAGTGTTTGCTTACGCACCAAGCACCGGGGCTAAGCACTTTACAACTGTTATTTCATTAACTGGGACTTAGGTGTGGCACTTTACCTAGAACTCACACTTAAGCCTGTCTGATTCCAGGTCCTTCACTCTGTGCTGTCATTTACCAAGACTGATGTTGCCTGGGCTCTCTGAGCAATCTCTTTGGGGTTGGTTTCTTTCTTCTTTCTTTCTTGCTTTTATTTTAGATTTTATTTGTTTATTCATGAAAAAAAAAAAAAACACAGAGAGGCAGAGATACAGGCAGAGGGAGAAGCAGGCTCCTCACAAGGAGCCCAATGTGGGACTCGATCCCCTGACCTAGGATCATGCCCGGAGCCAAAGGCAGATGCTCAACCGCTGAGCCACCGAGGCATCCCTCTTCGGGGTTTTCAATGCATTCTTATGGGTCTGGTTATTCACCCTAATGATTCTAGGATGTGATGTTTCAGATTACAGCTTTGACTGTTCTTCTAACTGCATTCCTGATCTGTTCAGAGAAGCGTCATTTAGGCAAATTATATTACATGGCCCACTCCAAGTGAACAATTTCAAGACCAGTGTTTACATATCATGTTAGCAGCATGTAGTTTAAAGGATTATCTTGACAGGTCTAGGGAGCACTAGTTGTCATGTTCATCTACTTTCATAAATTTAGGAGAGGTAAGACCTGAGGGCTAAGAATACCTGAAATGGAAGGGAGAGCAAAAAGTAGCATGTGACTTCTCCTCTGACCACGCTGTAACTTTTATTCCAGATAGTTTTGTTGGCCAGGACTGAGCCCGGCCTCTCTGAGGTCTGCAACGCCCCCTGACAAAGCTGCTGAAACCCCAAGTGTCGGAGGGGCCACTTCTAGCTCTCCCTCTTCCGCTGTCTCTCCCAAACCTAGACCATGCAGTTCTAGAGGCTTTTAAACCTCACATTCGAAGTGATAGTTTTAATACTAAAAAATTAACATTGATCCTCAGAAGTTAATTATAAAAACTCACATGAACTCAAATATAAGAGAGTATTATGGAAAACTTTAGAGTCACATATTTTCGGGCAATTTTCTAAACTAAACCAATCAATCTGAAGTTTTCTTCCTGACTCTAAAATGAATACGTTGAAGTCTGTTATGAACAGATTTTTTTTTTTTAAAGAAAAGTACATTTTACCCTGATTGTTTTGTCCCACTTGCCATCTTATCAGTCCTTCATTGTGTTCACTTCAGGGGTCTGCACTAGGGCTAAACTTTCCGATCTCCACATCAAGTATCTCTGTCCTCGTTTTCCTCCTGTTACACCTGTTTTGGTAAATGATGTTAAGTTTAACTTCCTTCTGATGCAGTAATACTAGATGAGCCTAAAGTGAAAATGGAACCTTACATAATGAACCTAATACTAACCACACTTAACTGTGAGAGAAAAACAAGACAAACATGTTTAAAAATAATGTTGAGGTGCTTTTGGGTAGATGAGTTCAAAATATAATGGAAACTAAATGCAATAGGAAATTTTAGGATAAAAGCCAAAAAACAGACCAAAATACCTACTCTAATAGACCCTCACTTGTGAAACTAATAATGTAATGGAACTCACTGATGACTATTCAGAAATAATACAAACAGAAGAGTCGATTCAGGAAAAAAAAAATTAAAGAAAATTTAAATTTGTCTGCACCAAACAACTGAAAATGGACCTTCCCTTGCTATCTTCTTTTTTTTTTTTTAGAGAAAGAGTGAGAGCGAGTTGGGAGGAGGGGCTGAAAGAGTTGGGGGGAGGGGCAGAGAGAGAATATCAAGTGGGCCAATACTGGGCTGGATCTCATGACCCTGAGATCATGAGTCAGATGCTTAACCCACTCAGCCACCCAGGAGCCCTGATTGCTGGCATTTTAAAAAGGGACTTCCATTCAGTAGGTGGCATCTTTATTTTGTGAATGGTTTCCTTCGATTGCATATTGTGTAGAATTGTTGAATCACTATGTCGTACACCTGAAATTAACATAACATTGAATATCAACTATACTTCAATAAGAAATTTCCTTTTAGGATTTTATTTATTTATTTGAGAAAGAGAGAGAGACAGAGACAGAGATAGAGCATGAGCAGGGGGGAGGAGGCAGCAGGAGAAGCAGACACCTCGCTGAGCAGGGCTTGATCCCAGGACCCCCCAGATGGTGACTTGAGCTGAAGGCAGATGCTTAACCGACTGAGCCACCCAGGTGCCCTCAATAACAAAAAATTTAAATAAAAAAAGGGGGACTCCTAGGCCTTCTCTTGTTTCTCTACTCCTGGAGAGGAAGTCAACTTGGTAAAGCCCAAGTGCCTTAGCAATCCACTTTCCAGGGTCAGGCTTGGGTCATGATTCCAGGGTGGAGAAGCAGCCCTGTGTTGGGCTCCATGCTGAGCACTGAGCCTGCTGGAGGGTCTCTCTGCCCCTCCCTATCCACTCACTCTCACTCTAGCTGCCTCTGCACCCACTCTTTCTCTCTTTCTCTCAAAATAAATAAATACCATCTTTTAAAAAATGCCAATATCATGACAAGAGGCACACCTGAAACTAGCACTGTGGGACTGCCGACAGAGGATTAATGGACAGTAAGCCACGTTCAGCAAAAGAGCACAAATTAGGGGGTCGTGGGCAGGGGGCCAGAGAAGGAGAAAGACTTGGGAAGCTGGGTGAGGAGCTACAAAAGATGAACTTTAGTGTTAACTACACTGGAATTAAAAAAAAAAGATAAACTTCTGTGTATTCTATTTTGAACACATCACTAGCATGTGTCTGTCAGTGACAGCAAAAATTTTCTGACCTGCATTTTGCCAGACTACTCTCAGCCTTCGCAACAGGATTAGAAGATGCAGTTCAATAGACGTTTATGGTTTTGCACTGTTAAATAGTGCTTTCATTATTTTTACTCCCCGCCAACCCCAAAAAGGGGTATGAGGTAGTAGTGCCTCATGACCAGATCAAATGGTACTAACGAATAACAATGGTTATTTGGAAATAACCTAGAACAAAGAAACAAAGAGTGCTTTCTCCTTTTCTAGCCGTATGTGTGTGTGTGTGTGTGTGTGTGTGTGTGTGTGTATGGTTGTTGATCATTGCTTCTAAAAAGGAGATGACTTCTCTGAGAAGTAAGTCCCTGCTTACCATTAGTAAATACCACTATGAAATGTATTTACCAAAAGAATTTTATTTCCCCAGCTCTATTCTGTTCAAGAACATCAAAGGGCAGAAAGCATAAGGAAAAAATTATGACACCCCATCCATGCAGCAGAATATATATTCCACATATATGTATACACAGAGTAATTATAAATAACTTCTGCTGTCTAACTCGTTTTCTCCCTTTTGTTTTTTACTGAAAAGGCCCAGAAAGAAGAGGAGAGTAACACAAAGTCATTAACTTTGTTGCAATCTAGTCTTTCTTGTTTCAGAGCCACCACAACGTTTTTAGATTTAATTTTACTGGTAAATAAAACACTTCTAAAGTTCAATAACAAGTTAATGGTCCAAGTTTGGTTTTTTGCCCCCTTTCTCTTTAAGCCATATTGACCTTTATAGAAGCAAAAGAACAACATTTGACATTTCGCGGAAAATAAAGACACATAATTTAGCAATTTTTAACCAATCGCCACACGTTACAGCTTTAGAGTTGCTCAACTCTTTCCAGACACAAATGTCTCACAAGTATGCTTCATATTCTTTTAAAATCACAAGCAAATAAACAAAATTTTAATTAGATGAGCCTGTATCACATATTTGCCTGACGTCATCCCCTTCACTCTGGGAAAAAAAAAATCTATTAAAACAAAAGAAAGAAACATAAGACACAGATGACACTGGGCATGAAAGACTTGCTTTTGTCTCAAATCCTGTGCTGCATTTCTGAACCACAGCTCGAGAAAGCCAGAGGTGCAGGTCCCGACTTGGTGAGACAGATTTCTGCCCAAATCTCATGCCATGAGGAGGAAACACACCCATGGGCTCAGGGGCTGACATTTCTTTTGAGTTGCTCTATGTTTTCGTCTGCTTGCGTGGCCTATTCCTCCACTTGGAATAAAAATAGTCTGTTGCCTCTATCCCAGTCTTTGGCACCACTTCTATTTTTGGCAAAGATTTCCAATAGCCGGGTGGATGGATGGGCATGTTCAAGGATCATATTGGGAAGGAGCCCTGAACATTCCCATGGTCTGGTTTTTCGGCTCTTCTACTTCTGCTTTTGATGGCTTGTTCTTACTTACAGTTGAGGAACAGGAATAAATTGCCCCACACTTCCCTTTCTATGCTTCCTTTGTCTCTTCTGTCTCATTCCCTTCGGCATGGACATACCTCAGCCTGCCAAGCACAGCTGAAGAGTCTCTGGCCTATCTTCCAACCCTCATGTGCCTTTTCCCCACCTCTCAGGAATTACTGGATTTGTGTCTGCTCCGGGGCTACAGAACTGAGCAAGGGTGAGCGCAGTGCTTTGCAGTCATCCAGAACAGGCTCCGAATGGCCAGCATCTCCCTTTTCCCCTCTTGGACCAGCCATGGGTTGGAGGTCACTTGAGGGGATGGATCATCCTGAGGCCACCCGGGAAGCTGGGGCTTGTTCCAGACTATGTTCAGAAAAGGGGTCCAGGAATTCTTAAAACAACTCTGATTTTTAAAAATGTTCGGTATCAAGAATTTGTAAGACAGAGCTGAAAAGTTTCCTATCCCTGATCCACATGGACTCGGGGTGGGGGGGGGCGCTCTGGATCATTTCGAAGCTTTCAGTGTGTGCCTACTAGATAAGCCAGAGGTCCAAACCTGGCAGCTTGAACGTTGCCTGCCAACAGGTTTTGATGGGCCCTCACGGTATTTAAAGGCTGTCTTTTAATAGTCGCCAACATTAACAAATTAGGAGATTTCTCATAAAAATCTGGTTTCTGGCCTCTGTAGAAAAATCAGAAGATCTGGCTGACACTGGATCTGCTTCCTGTCTAGCAAATGCTTTAGTAGAGCCAAGAAGCTGCTGCCCCTTTAGACCGGGCATCCTGGCTCTTGACCACAGGGCCCAGCTTGGTCTGTGTTCGGGCCCCTGGAGACCCGGGAGCAGGCACCTTCTGGGGTAAGCATCCCGAGTACCTGAGGGAGAACCAGGGTAGGTGGTATACTCTTTTCAGTAGGTATTTGGCAGTGTTCGGCTCCTGCTCTTCTCTCACCTTTCCCCAACCCCTTTCTACTTGCCTCCTAATGGCCCTAGTGCTGCACAGACACGACGGGCCCAGCAAAGGCAAAACGCCACCGCTTTCTGATGTCCTTGTGTCTGGGCCTTCGGCAGCTGCTTAGGCTGGGAGGGACTTGTTAGTGAGGAAGATGCACAGCTCGCACAATCGAGCCAACTCTGTGTCAGGAAAAAGATAGAGTCATGCCAAGGGAGAGCGTTCTAAGGGCCCGGTGGGGGGCGGGGAGTGTGCAGGATTTTATTTCTCAATACGGGCCCCAAAGGGGGCTGCACAGGTGATCAATACGTGCATGGCCTGCTGTCTGATGTCAAGATGACAAGAGCTCCAGAAAACATGTCTTTGTCTCAACCTGAAACTATGGAGCCTGCGTTGAGGCCCCGGATTCAGGCCTGTTGCCAGCTCTCTGCTCATAAAATAGCAGAGGCTGCCTTCGATGACCCCGCGGCAGGAAAATCGCGGCAGGGCGAGGTGCTAAGTGGGGAACAGGGAGGCTAAAGACAACGAGGGGCGACTTTCAAAGCGCTTCGGGGCGAGGAGCAAGGCGCCCGCTGGCTGCACAGCGGGGCGCGGAAACACTCCCAGTGGCTCTTGGCTGACTGTGGGAACAGCTGCCCAGCCGGGGTTCCCGCGGCACCTGCCCCTGCCCCTGCCCCCTGCACCTGCCTGAGTCGCGGCTCCTGGGAGCGCGCACCTGCTTCCCCAACGGCTCCCCCTGGACGCTGTCTTATCTCTCCGAGCCCTTCCTGAACTGTGAAATTCACCAGGTCTCCTAAAACAGAAAAAAGCCCCCGCTGAACACTATTGGGGGGGGGTTGGGGCTTGCCCCCCTACACCCCAGGGCAGAGCTGGGTCCTGGTGAGTGGAAGTCCTGCTCTCTCAGGGGAGAAGCCGTAGCTGGTCATCTTTAGGATTAGCGACAGAGCCCTGGATCTGTGAGAATGATCAAGAAAGACAAACAATGGGGAGAACAACGGGAGACAATGGAAAACAGATGTCGAGCGGGAAAGGAGGATAAGCCATTAGAGCTGATGAAAGAGAGATGGTGATGGGAAGGGAAAGACGAGAACTGGCAGGGCTTTGGGAGGGGTGCAAACAATGCTGGTTCAGGCTCCCCCAGGCACCTGCTCCAGGCTCGAGGCATCACCTAGGCCCTCTGTGCAGTGTCCAGCGGCAGCGCCCCGGACCCCAGCGCCCGCCCTTCAGCTCAGCGGGTGGCTGGCGCTGGAGAGGCTGATGTCAGGGGCCCCGTCTCAGGACAGCTGCACTCTGGGTTACAATTTTATTCAGGGCATGTATGTATTACGTGTTTATGGTCGATTCCTTTCATGCTGCTCGGGGCTCTGTGCAGCCAGCACAGTGGGAAGGGCAGGAGCACCAACCACTAGGTTCTTGTTCCAGCAAAGAAACTCCCTGCTGTGTGGCTGTCTTTATGGCTGGAACTCAAGAGGCCAGGAGTCAAAGTCGTGGTGGTTAAGGGATCTGCAGAAGCATGATTTTTTGAGGAAGTTTTTTTGTTTTGTAAGTTCTTTAAATTGTTTTTTTAATCTTTTTTTTTTTTTTAAGATTTTATTTATTTATGAGATAGAGAGAGAGAGGCAGAGACACAGGCAGAGGGAGAAGCAGGCTCCATGCAGGGAGCCCGATATGAGACTGGATCCCAGGTCTCCAGGATCACGCCTTGGGCTGAAGGCGGCGCTAAACCGCTGAGCCACCCAGGCTGCCCTTTAAATTGTTTTAATAGATCCCATAATAATGTGTCACAAAGGCTTTGTTCCAGTCACCTCTCACCAGCCCCACCTTTACCCCAGGGCCATTTTAATGCTGTTTCCTTTTATTCTCCTGCTTAAACTTCATTCTAGCTAGACAAAGATGACCATGCTCTCTTCCATCTGGTGCCTTTGCACATCTTTTTATCTGAAGAACCTGAAAAGAATTCCCCCTCCTACAAACTCATCCAAATTTGGTGTATTCTGCAGTCCAGCTCTAGGACCACATCTTTCATGAGGCCATCTCTGGCTTTTCTAGAGTTTTTTATGTACTTCTCCAATTATTATTATTATTGCTAAGAATTACTGCAAATAATACTAGATGATAACCACCACCATCACAATAAGAGTAGCTGATATTTTCTGAGCATTCCTTCAGCTCCACATGCTTGGCCATGCTTCACATATATTATGTTATTCATTTTACTCAATCCTCCCAACAGTGCTAAGGTAGATACTTTTATTCACATTTTTCAGAAAGATAGAAACTGAGGCTTTAGAGAAATTAGGTAAGTTTCCCATGATATAAGTGATAGGGAATTCTTGTCAGTATTATCAATTTATTTATTTTTTAAAAATCTTTTTACAATTTATTTGATAGAGCTAGAGAATGAGTAGGGGGAGGGGCAGAGGGAGAGGGAGAAACAGACTCCCTGCCAAGGCGGGAGCCTGACTCAGGGCTGGATCCCAGGACCCTGAGATCATGACCTGAGCTGAAGGCAGCCGTTCAATGGACTGAGCCAACTAGGTGCCCCAGTATCATCAAGTTAGCATGCAATTATGAAGTAATCATTTGTACAGTTATTAAAATATTTAAAATGTACTGATTAGGAAAAGCGTTTTAGTAAAAGCAAAACTGGGGTTTTAAATCTAAAAGTGTGCTCTTCAGTTAATCCTGTGATTGATATTTCAGGGTCTGGCAAACTCCTGAGATGCCTGAGATGGAACAGAGAGAAGCTTGAAGTGCACCTACGAATGAAGACAGAAGAGTAATGTCTCAGAAGACCACTGGGATAGCCCCTGGGACAGGTGGTTGTTGCTGGAAATCCAGGCTTAGTTCCCTTAGTGGCCTGTTACTCTAGGCTCTTCTCACTCTCAGGCCCTCCTTTCTAATTCAAAACAGAAGAATAGCAGAATAGGACTCATGTACTGGTAAAAATTATGAAAAGAATGAATGGCAAAAGCATTGTCTCTTAAGACTTTTTGGTTTCTCACATAAAGCATTATTCAGTGTTATAAAGTTTTGTAATAGAATCATAAATTTCCAGTTAGGCAAGATGCTGATTCCATTCATTTATAGAAGAAGAAATTCCATCTTCATGATTTGGTCAAAGTCACCCAATTATTTAGTGACATTCTGTGCTTCCTAACTCCTAGTTCAAAACTTTGTTCGTGGGTTATTATGAACCATCAATACAAATCAATTCACAGGCCAATCCTTACATGTCTGTTTATGTCTGGGCTATAGAGCAATAAACTTCAAATGTATTTCTTTTGGTGAGTGTTTTTCAAAGACAATCTTACCCCAAATGAAAAGAAAAAGGAAAACTAAAAATTTTAGAAAGAAAAATTAGTCACTTGGCAAGTTAACTGCTCCACCCTAGATTCCTTCTCCGATAGACTGATAAAAATATTTTTGGTGCCCATGAATTTCCCAAGTTGTTGTAGGGAAAGGGACAAAAAAGGCAATATATGTCTTGGGAGATAGTAATCCAGAGAAGCAGGAAACAAAGGGTAGGCAGGGGTTGGTGACTGTTGTAAATGGAAGAAGGGAATTATAAGGGGTATAACTGAATACCAGTAGATTGAAGTACAGGATCTCTCAGAATTCTGTACTCAGAATGAGAGACCCTTTCCCTAGGTCTTCAGAAGAAGATAAGTATAAAGGAAAATAACTGGAATGAATCCTGCAGACAGGAGGGGTAGTAGTAGCAGGCAGGGAGGATTCTTGGAAAATTCAGAGGGATGACTGAACTAGCCTGCTTCTCTCAGCTCCACAAGGGGAGACAAGAGATAGCAACAGTGTTTTAGTGAGGATTCAGATCAGGGGTATTAGGGGCGCCTGAGTAGCTCAGTTGGTGAAGCGCCTGCCTTCAGGTCAAGTCATGATCCCAGAGTCCAGGGATCCAGCTCCACATCAGGTTCCCTATTCAGTGGGGAGTCTGCTTCTCCCTCTGCCCCTCACTCTGCTCATGCTCTCTCTCTACATCACTTTCTCTCTCAAATGAATAAATAAAATATCATTTTTAAAAAAGATTTTATTTATTTATTTATTCATGAGAGACACACAGAGAGAGGCAAGACATAGGCAGAGGGAGAGGCAGGCTCTTTGCGGGGAGCCTGATGTGGGGCTCGATCTCAGGATCCCTGGATCACGACCTGAGCCAAAGGCAATGGTTAACTGCTGAACCACCCAGGTGCCCCATTTTTAAATTTTACTTTTTTTTTTAAACAACTTTATTTTTATTTATTTATTTATGATAGGCACACAGTGAGAGAGAGAGGCAGAGACACAGGCAGAGGGAGAAGCAGGCTCCATGCACCGGGAGCCCGACGTGGGACTCGATCCCGGGTCTCCAGGATCGCACCCTGGGCCAAAGGCAGGCGCTAAACCGCTGTGCCACCCAGGGATCCCCCCAAAAAACCCTAAATTTTACTTTTTAAAGATTTTATTTACCATAAATAAAATCTTAAAAAAGATCAGGGATATCTATCTATATGATTTTGCTAATTCACACTGATTAAGGAACCCATTCAGTAATTCAAACAGAGCCATATTTCAACCAGATTTTATATTTGGTTTCTATTCACTTCTACATTAAAAATGTGTGTTCCATGCTAAAAGGGAAGAGCACGGATGAAATTAAGTATCAAAGACCAGAGAAATGTGGTTTTGTTTTGGTAGAGATGACCTTTCTATTTCTCTGACTCTACTTTTCCTAATAAAACATTTGATTTACATGGTTTAGAGGCATTAAAAAAAAAAGCGTTGTGGACTCTGTCCAGAGAATAAAGTACTAAATTACAGTGTACCAAGAGAAACCTACCAGTTGCAAAACACTGTGGCTTTTATTATTCAGACATAAATAACAACATATTGAAACATGGAGAAAAAGATAAAATGAAGATTTTACAAGCACATATTGTAAAACACACAAAATGTGAGTGATAAATATAGCAAGTCCAGAAAATTTGTAGCAACGAGGCACCCATTCTTCAAGATATCTCTTGTACTTGCAGATCACATCTATATTATGCTCTTTTAACATTTTTCTGATTATTTATTTGATAATTTATTTTTGAAGTGGAGCTCATGGGTAAAGAACAGAATGGAGAGGAGGTTCTAGTAGAGAATCTATAGTCAACTATTGTACTCAACAGTAATTTGTCAATATTCATTTACTTGTAGCATATAATTTCATTTTACTGAAGACTGCATGCACATAAAGTCATATTGGCACTTATGAGAGACATTCAAATGGGCACTTATGAGAGACAATCCAAACACTTTATCTTAGGCCAGTATGTATTTGGAAATAAAACACAATTCTCAGAAGTATCTCATAGGAATACAATATACTGAAAAGCTTCCATAGGGATGACTACTTAAACCTTGCTTCTAGCATAAATATTTCTTTTTTAAAAAAGATTTTATTTATTTATGTGAGAGAGAGAGTGTGCACATACGAGAAGAAGCGAGGGGCAGAGGGAGAAGCAGGCTCCCCACTGAGCAAGGAGCCTGATGTGGGGCTTGAACCCAGGACACTAAGATCATGACCTGAGCCAAAGGCAGCCACTTAAATGACTGAGCCACCCAGGTGCCCCAAGCATAAACATTTCTAAAAGACACTGACAAATGTAAATGTATTATTGTTAATATTACAAAAATTATTATGAATTAACTTATTACTAATGCAGTCCTGTTATGATAGAATAACAAAGTAGATTCCTCATGGGCTCAGAAGTGCCAGATCAAATTTTCATACTTGGGATGAGCACTGAAGACAGACATATCCCTTTTATCTTTACAGTGATTCTTCATGAAACCAGATAACTTAAGAGCATATCACCTGTCATTCAGTAACATTTGCAACTCTTATAAAATTTATTTAGCAAGACTATAGCCCCTCCAATTCATTGTAATAGTGCTGATTACCTCCCATGAACTATTATTTTCCCAGGCTTTGAAGGGGAAAAATATTTGAGAGCTTTTTGATGAAAGATCATAGGTATAATTATTCAATTTTAATCTGCCTGTGAATCTTCATTTAAAAAAGAAAAAATTCCTTTGAAAAGTTTCCTTTTAGCAGGTGATCAGGTCACTAATATAGCTGTAGTTATCAGATTATATACTTCTAGTAAACTCCTTTTCTGCACTATTCCATTGGAGATTCTTAACTGTTGCTAGTGCTGAAGATGGAAGTGGATATTCAATGACAAAATGACAAATCTTCAGTACAAAATGCTACAACCACATCAACCAACAAGAGGCTACATATATGCTCAAAGAGGAGAAAGAGCAGAGAAGCAAAAGGGATACAAGGACTTCTTAAGCACCAATGTCTTCCCTTCATTTTAGGAGACCCCAGGCACATTTGGGACAATTTCTGGATTGCATATAGCCAATGAATCCACAGTTCCCATTCTCTTCCTTTTGCAATTCCATCATTTCAGATGGTCCATCTAGCCCCAGTTAGTTCTAAGTTTACTATGTCTTTGTCTTCACACAAGAACAATCAATCAATTGTAGAAAAATAAAGCTAGAGACTTCAAGTGTTTTCCTAGAAAAATGTTAAGTATACTGTGCATTTGCTGTCATGTTTGGACTCGGTTGACATTCACGGAAAGGTATTGTGTGTTATAGACTTCAGAGAACAGTGGAGATCATGGGCGAGAGTATCACAGGAGGTTTGGGAAACGTTCTGTATCTGGCCTGTTTAGGTCAGTGCACATGGCTTCTGGGTCTCCTGGAACAGGCATCCTCCTATATGCCTTTTCTTAGAGCCTGGGCCATGCAATCTAGGACTCCATTTCTTCCAGTCCTGTCTCAGCCTCTAAGTGTGTCTCCTATGTACGTTTTCTTCTGTCTAATGAGGTCTATACCATATTTAAAAAGACAGACTAGGCAACTGATCTAGATTGAAGGCAGTTCAGGTGTAGCAGCAACTGGAAAGCCTGGGCTTTACAAAGTGAAGTGGACAGAGTGACAGGAAGAGAAGGCGAGGGGGATGGACATAAGGGAGTCACAGACACAACACCAACTCCACACTTCTTTTTAGAGTTTTGGGGGTAGGAGTCACTTATTTTGTTTGTTTGTTTCCATTTCTGTTGTCTCTGTGCTTACAAATGTCCTCAGCAAGCAAAAGGAACCTAACTTGCTAACTTGACTTGATGCTCAGTCACTTCTATTGAAACTGGCCTAATTAGAGAACTAGGGAAATGAAGGATGAGAACCTGTGGGAGAATATTCACTGTGGAATCCTTGGTCTTGTATGGAGCCTGCTGTAGGATGCTACTGCTCTCCAGCTCCCTCAATAATCATCTTCAATTGGGCAGCCCGGGTAGCTCTGCAGGTTAGCGCTGCCTTCAGCCCAGGGCCTGATCCTGGAGCCCCAGGATTGAGTCCCATGTCAGGCTCCCTGCATGGAGCCTGATTCTAACCTCTGCCTGTCTCTCTGCCTCTCTCTCTCTCTCTCTCTCTCTCTCTCTCTCTCTCTCTCTGTCTGTCTCTGTGGGTGGGTGTGTCTCTCATAAATAAATAAATAAATAACATATTTAAAAAAAATAATGATCTTCAACTAAGCCAACGAGGGAAGAATGCAACTTGACAATGTCCATAAGTGCTAAATTAGATGAACATTTACTGAAATACCTTCATTTTTATAAGTTAAAGATAACCAAACAATAATTCATGCTAGTTATGCTTATGTATGCATTTTAATTCATTTTACTATTTAACGTATTTTAATTTAGCAAAATTTTTGATTCAATAAGCATTTGTTGAATAGGTACTATAAGACAGCCTTCTGCTAAGGTACTGTGGGATAAGTAAACAATAAGGGTTCTATGGTCTTCCAGCCTTGCAAAGCCCAGTGGGGGAACTGATTGTAGTATACAGGATGTGTGATCTTGCCTAAGTTACTTAATTTCTGTAAGCCTCCATTTCTCCATATGTAAAATGGCAAGAATAATAGTATCTACTTTGCAGGATTGTTGTAAAAATTAATGATATAATTCCATATAATAAGCATTTAATAAATACTAGTTGTTATTGTTGATTTTTATTATAATATATATTGAGCATAGAGGCATGTGGTTTAATTATATATACACATGAATACATTTATCTAAAATTTATCTAAGGTTAATGCTCTTCAATGAACAAAGACAAGATTTGCAGTGTTATGATACTGGCTCAAACAGTAAGGATAAAAAAAAAAATATATATATATATATAATCATATCACTTTATAATAAGAGTTCCCAAGACTGACAAAGAGCCTGATGTATTGCCCCCAAATGTTCCAAAATGTTATAGAACAAAGGACAAATTATAACTAATAGATTTAATGTGTACATCATACTTACGTAGCATCTATACACTGGGGTCTTATAGCCAAATAAGATGATGGAAATGGTAGCTCAGTGAATGTGGCCTGTGACATTGTCAGGTTCTAAACTGACTAAATAATCAGCAATTAGAGAAACACAGCTAGGGATCCCTGGGTGGCGCAGCGGTTTGGCGCCTGCCTTTGGCCCAGGGCGCGATTCTAGAGACCCGGGATCGAATCCCACGTTGGGCTCCCGGTGCATGGAGCCTGCTTCTCCCTCTGCCTGTGTCTCTGCCTCTCTCTATCTCTCTGTGACTATCATAAATAAATAAAAATTAAAAAAAAAAAAAAAGAGAAACACAGCTAACTGGCTTCAAACACATGCTATGAAGATCTGGAGCTCAGGGTTTCTGTTTGTGGGAAAATAATCTTAAACCAAATGCATACGGTCACATTAGGGACAGGATAAAAGCAGTGAATGTCACTAAACATCTATTATGTGCTAGAAACTTAAAATATTTTTTGGTTGATTTCCACAGATGCCTTATAAAGTAAGTCGTAGTATCCCCATTTCAGAGAAAATAAAGAACTTGGCTAAGATCACGAAACTATAAATTTGTATTCCAAAGTATTTTAAACTATTTCATGTAATTTCTAAAGCTGTTTGCAGAGGAAATTGCATTTGCAGAAGAAAACAGTGACATAGAATTGATTTATTCTGCAGGATAGAGAGAACTTCCTGGATCCATCGATCTAAAGAGATTTTCTTTTAAACTTAAGTTTATATTTGAATTCATGCCATTTAAAACTTTTTCTCATTAGGATTTTTTTTTTTTTAAGATTCTACTTATTTATTCATGAGAGACACAGTGAGGGGCAGAGACACAGACAGAGGGAGAAGCAGGCTCCTCGCAGGGAGCCCGATGCGGGACTCGATCCTGTGACTCCAGGATCACACCCTGGGCTGCAGGCAGGGCTTAACCGCTGAGCCATCCAGGTGTCCCATTCATTAGGATTTTAGCTGGCATGTTTTTAAATCTACATTTTGAGAAGGTAGACCTATTTCCTAGAGCAGTAACCTTTTGGAACACGCAAACTTTAGTTTCTCTTTGTTGTGGATTATCTGTTTTCCTCACTGGTTTCTTTCAGTTTTGTGAAATAGGCATGAAGATCTTACTTGTTCTGTGCGCGCGCGCGCGCGCGTGTGTATGTGTGTGTGTGTGTGAGATGTACAACACATAAAGTGCACTTCATCAGCTGACCTGAAGAAGTTCCAGGTATAGGGGCACCTGGCTGGCTCAGCTGTGAGAGAAAACAACACTTGATCTCAGAGTTCTGAAATCTAGCCCCACACTGGGTATAGAGATTACTAAAAACAACACCACCAAAACCCCCCCAAAACCCAAAAAACCAAGTTCCAGGCACAGACTTCCTTCCTCATGTTCCCAGGAGCACCAGCACAGTGCATGTGTCTTTAGAGGTTATCCACTCCATATCTGATGACTTGCAGAAGCTCTAGATTCATTTATCAACATGCACTCAGGTTGTGTTAAACATTTATTAGCGATTTGTTAAAATAAATTGAGACTTTTGCTCTTGGCTCCGATGGAATTTACATCAGATTAACCCTCACTGGGTGCCACTCTACCGGTCAGAGAAAATACCTCCAGACACACACATACAATAATGAAACGACAACACGAGCAGTAACAAAGCAGCGGGTGAAAGACATCCACACAGCCAGTACTTCAGGGGCCGCGATCCTGGACAGAAGCAAAACCCAGAGAGCAGGGAGCCCTACAGCCACTGCCTTTTTTTTTCTTTCCTTTAGGGGATTTTCTGATTCAAAGAGAGTTACCTCGAGGCAGAACAGACAGTTGCAGCCTGGGACCTGCAGCAATCTGACCAGGTTGGGGACACAAAAACGTAGGGTTCAAATGTACTAGGACTTGAGGGGCCAAGATTCTGAAGCAAAAGGGAACTATAAAGGCATCTGCCACTTCCAAAGCTGCCTATAGTGTGGGATGAAAGGGTAAGAAGCTACTCGAATACAGCCGCTCCTGAGTCTGAAAAGCAAAGCAGAGCATGCAGCAGTCTCACAGCAGCGGAGCACAAGAAAACAGTCCCAGGACTGCCACGGAGGAGGAGTTCCCGTAAACACAGGACGTTTTCAGTTGAGTCACCGGGATCCCCCGAGCAAACCTGGCTTTGCCCCAAGAGGAGGGGGCAAACCATGAACAGACTGACCATCACAAAGCCTGAAAACCAGGTTCTCCTGGACCCAGGGGGGTTTTGTTTGGCCCACACCATGTTTGCTTTTGTCATTTTCGTGCTTTTAGCAGGGTCTGTACTCTCCACTTCTGCAGTCCCCACCAAACTCTACAGTCTGGCAGTAAACTCATGTCACTCACATAAAGTTACCTGCTTGGACCTGAGGCATTTGCTACAAAGTTCAAAGCAGATGAATGACTACAGTGGCTCCATGTCGTAACACAAACACTGTGACGGGAGACCTAGGGGAGCTATGGCCCCTGCATGAAGGGAATACCTAGGAGTGAGGGGATGAGATCATTCATGGGACAATGAGTGGCTTAAGAGAGGATTTAAAGGCTAAGCTTACAAATCTCCTCTCCTTGGCTTCTCATTTGTCTTTTATAGAGTTCCCGAGATAACCATTTCTTTTTGTCTATTTATTCCTTTATAGTACATAAAATGTTATGTAGTTTATAAATTATATACATATAAATTTTTAAAAAAGATTTTATTTATTTATTCATGAGAGACACACAGAGAGAGGCAGAGACACAGGCAGAGGGAGAAGCGGGCTTCTCGCTCGCTTCTCGATCCCAGGATGCCCAGATCATGACCCGAGCTGAAGGCAGACACTCAATCAATGAGCCACCTAGGTGCCCTCATATACATTTTTTTTTTTTTTTTGAGACAGAGAGTGTGAGCAGGGAGGGGCAGAGAGAGACAGAGAGAGAGAATATCTCAAGCAGGTACCACCCTGGGTGTGGAGCCGGACATGGGGCTGGATCTGAGGACCCTGAGATCTTGACTGAGCTGAAGTCAAGAGTTGGACACTTACCTGACTGAGTCACCTGAGTGCCCCACAAATTATATTTTTATACATAAATTTTAACATAATCCTTAGGAAAAAATTTAAGGCATTTTTGGATTTTACCTTCATCTGGAAAGTAGGTAACTAAAACTCAGAGGGGTCAAGTCATTCAGTAGACTAGAGGTTTCATGACACTTAACTGCATGCTCATTCCACTGCTTCCCGCAGCTCAACCTTGAATTTATATACATCTAATTATATACATATAAAAAGTATGTACAAAAAAATGTGTTGTTCCCGCCCCAATATTTGAGTAAGAGATAAGAATAAAATTTTAGACCCTGGAAAAATTATGAATTAACACTAAGGCAAAGAATCTGAATGACAAGGTAGAAAATAACCCCAAATGTTAACTGTTTGCTTTGCTCTCCCAAAACAGTTTTAACAAAACGAGGTATACGACTTGCTTACTCTAATTCTTATACGATTGCTATTTTCAAGGACCAGAGTGTGCTAGATCTTTTCACTGGTAAGGTAACGGCCTACAGAGTCCAGGACGGCTTGTGACATGGCTACTTAGTTGAAATAAAAAAAAAAAAAAAAAAAAAAAGGTTCCAAAGGGCACACAAAAATCTCTGAAATGGAAGCATTAAGGCAGGAGAAATGGAGGCACCTGTTGTTTTGCAAGGATAGAGCCAGGTGTTAAAATCTACAATCTCTACATTACTCTACAATCTCTTCATTACTAAAACTGTATTCGTGGAAGACATCCACTGGCCGATTGGACCCTGACACTTTTATTTACAGAAACTAGTACAAACAGAAGTAAAACTCCTGCCGTCTGTCCAAAGAGCCCGGCCTGGCCAATCAACCAGGTAATGAGGAGGCAATGTTAGACACTGTCACTCATTGTCAAATAGAGTTAAGAAGTTTACTACAAGAAAACACAAAGATTGTCTCACAAGCCCAGATGTTACTGAACATTGGACAGTGGCATGACCTAATCAAGACAATTTAAGTACACCTCCTTGTCTTAGCTTCTGTATATTTATTTGTAAAGTTATAGAAATGTTCTGGGATGTTTTGAAGAGCACACCAGGCATTCATTAGTCTCTGCATCTCATGCTACAAAACGAGTGTAGCTTTTTTTTTTTTTTTTTTTCCCTCACTGAACTTGACATGGCTCTGGGACAAATCAATGAGAGTCTCAACCTCCCCTGGCTTCACCATGTTTATTCCAGGGTTTTATGGGAAGATTGCTTTTCCACTCTTCATGAATAGTTCATGTGCTAGTCTCCAATGGAAACAAAGTGACATTTCTTATTACTGTTGGCTGTTGGAAAGCAATTGCAAAGGGAGTGCCTTGAAACAATTAGTCCTCTGTAACTGATTATTTAACAATGTGTATTTCCCAAGAGCTGTTTATCCTCAAAAGGAAGCAGCCAAGACTAAGTATGTACTGTATCTGAGCCGACACCTGCACTGAACCCCTCTGGATGCTAAATGGGAATTCTCACAGAAGAAAATTAAAGGAGGATTATTAATTTTCTATTCCATTTGCAGTGAACTCTATGTTTTTATGAGCAAAGAAACATGATCCATTTCATGATAACTCAAGGACTATTTGAATTTGGGAAAATTTCTTCATTAAAGAAGGCCTTAGTTTTTGGGCACCTGGGTGGCTCAGTCAGTTAAGTATCTGACTTCAGCTTGGTCATGATCTCAGGGTGCTGGGATTGAGCTTGCATGGGGCTCAGCATTGGGCTTTTTTTTTTTTTTTTTTAAGCATTGGGCTTTATGCTCAGCATGGAGGCTGCTTATCCCTCTTGCTCTCCCTCTGCCCTTCCCCCGCTGGTGCACGTGCACACTCTCGCTCATAAATAAATAAAATCTTTAAAAAAGGCTTTAGTTTTAAAACTGAAATTTGACATATAACAAGAGATATATGGAAAGCAAGGAAGAAAAGAAAGAAGGAAGAAAGAAGGAAGGAGGAGGGAAAGAAAGGGGGAAGAAAAGAAACACTATTTTTCTTTCTTTTTTTTTAAGATTTTATTTATTCATGAGAGACACAGAGAGAGATGCAGAGACACAGGCAGAGGGAGAAGCAGGCTCCCTGTGGGTTGCCTGATGCAGGACCCCATCCCAGGACTCCAGGATCATGACCTGAGCCAAAGGCAGATGCTCAACCACTGAGCCACCAGGGAGTCCCAGAAACACTATTTTTCTGTATAAAAGATGCATTATGTGTTCAAAGCACTCTAGTGGCCACCAAAATACAATAAAAAAGTAGAAGAAACTGTTTCCACCTTTGAGTTACTTACTTCCCAGCCACTTAGCTGTTTGAAGACATGGGGCTAGAAATAAAAACGATTTTAACCAGCTGATCTTAAATTTGAACATAGGCTATGTATTTTTAGCTACAAATACCATGTTGTGACTCCCTTCTCTGAAATACCGAATAGTTCAAAAACTGCCAGGGAACATCTCGAGACCAGATGCTCGTATAAACGAACACGTATAAGCCAGTTACAGAGAGACAAATAGGACTCAAACAATGTGGTCTCAAAACTCCCATCCTGAGAAGTGTCACATCCCAATACTATGTGAAGTTCGGCTCCCTTGCCAACTTATGCGTTCCAAGAATGCATTTCAGTTTTTGGAAAGGTTCTTCTATGTATATGAATCTCCTCCAAAAACTTGTTTTCCAGCATCTTCAAGAAGCTCCTGCCTGATATTCTGGTCACCCTTATATCTCTACAGGGATTCCCTACACATGTGAAAAAAATTGTTAGATTTCGCACTAGAAAGCTCTAGAAGAAAATATGAAATAAATGCTGTTATTTAAGTCTGAATCTCACTGGTTCAGGTTAAAAATAGAAAATACCTTAGAACATAATTAAGCTAGGAGTGATACGTAAAATGTTTGATGAGTGTGGCACAGACACTGACCCATCAGAATGGCTGCAGGTCTAGAACTGCAGTTAGGTTCCTGGAGGCTCCCCATCTGGCCAAGCATTAGCCTTTCGGCTGCTGGAAGCCTGGGGATGCTCCTAGCTTACGTGGCTAAGAGCCTGGGACACATGCACAGAGTTAAAGCACTAGCTGTTTCAATACCCGAGCAACTGATAGGGTTGGATCAGTGCTTACCAGGTGAGTTCAAGCCTGGTGATTACTCCCATTATCATTACACAGTTTGGCTATACCTTGGACTAAAGAGTCTAAGAAAGCTGTGATGTATAAACATTAGCACAAATCTCAGAAATAACAAACTCAATTCATTTAAAAAAATAAAGGTTATTGGATTAATGGATAATGGAATTAGAAAAATATTAAACATATTAAGTGTGGTCCCTTATGAATTTCTTGTGGACTCTACAGAGTTACATATATCATCATTTGGTTAGATGACAGATACCAAGGATATTCATAATAAACTGACACTACACAGATGAAGTATCCTTGTGGTTTGACAATAGCTGTCTTTGGCCTTTTCCAAACTCACATGAATGAACAAGAAAATTTAGAAAATATATATAGTGGACATCTGTTACAGGCCTACCTACCACTGTTGTACCTTTTTATGATAAAAGCATCCTTTCCTCTGCTGGGAACTCCATTATATGTGGTTTTTGTGAGATCAATGAGATCAATTCAATTCCTTCTACCAATGGAGTCTGCTTATGACCCAGGACTGGCCAGAGTACCTGTCACCATGTGACTGGTTTCTGCATTGTCTGTGATCCAAGGTGAGGGTAATTTAAGTCCTACATAGGATGTTCCTATTCAGGAATAAGCTCCTTTGGTACTAGAGCTAGAAAGCTGGTAGGAGGTGAGTCTTGCACCACAATAGTCAATAAGATTACTAACCAATAAAAATAATAGCAGACATATTTAGAATGATAATTTTTCTAACCTCACTTTGCATTTGTATCCATCATGCTTTATAAAGTACTTCATAAACATTTTCTTAAATGCTCAAAAGTATTAGATACTTGGTAGCTCAACTTTGAGTCTTCAGAAGGTGATCAAGAAATTCCTGATAATATTTCAAGTGATGAGGATTCCCTTTTTTAAAGCAAAAATAAACTACTGGGATTACTCACTCACTTACTTACTTACTTACTTTATTTATTTATTTATACACAATGAAATATTATGCAGTTTTAAAGAAGAATGAGATTGTGCCATTTTTGATAACATGGGTGGACCTAGAGAGTATTATGCTAAGTGAAATAAGGCAGACTGTGAAAGATAAATGCCATATGAGTTTACTTACATGTAGAATCTAAAAAAAAAAAAAAAAAGAATAAACAAAAAAAGCAGAATCAGACCTATAAATACAGAGAACAAACTGATGATTGCCAGAGGGGGGTGGTGGGGGAAGATGGGCAAAATGGATGAAGGAGAGTGGGAGATACAGCAGACTTCCTGTCACAGCAATGAAAGGCACAACATAGAGAACACAACGATAGTATAATAGTGTTGCATAGTGACAGTATCTACACTTGTCCTGAGGATAGCATAGTGTATAGAGATGGTGAATTACTATGTTGGATGCCTGGAACTAATGTAACATTGTGTGTCAACTATGCTCAGGTAAAAAAAAAAATTCCCGAGACTCTCTTTTTGGGGCACCTGGCTGGCTCAGTTGATAAAACATGAGAATTTTTTTTCTTTAAGGATTTTATTTATTTATTCATGAGAGACACAAAGACAAGGCAAAGGGAGAAGCAGGTTCCCCATAGGGAGCCTGATGTGGGACTCAATCCCAGAACTCCATGATCACATCCTGAGCCCAAGGCAGATGCTCAACCACTGAGCCACCCAGGTATCCCATCATGAGACTCTTGATCTCAGGTTGTGAGTTTGAGTCTCATGTTGGGATAGAGTTTACTGAAAAAAAATTCCCTTTTAAAAATTGCATCAAATAATAAATATTTAAAATTTCAGAATATTATAAAAAGATACCTTTCATCTGTTAGTCTTTGAGCACCTATCACATAATAATAATCTGGATAAAAAACAAGGCAGTAATTTCTTTTGAGCAAAACATAGTAGCCAAGCATAAGATATATACTTTTGTAGTTGCCTGTGTTGACAAAAGCCAGTTAAAAAAATACAAAGGCTAGTTAAAAAAAAAAAAAAAGATAATAATAACCATTAGGTCTTCATGGAACATACTTGGAAGATCTTGCTACTATATGGTCATGGAATAGTCCTATTCCATTAAAAAGGCTCAAGTTGAAGACATGAGGCAGTTTATAAACTAAGTGAACCCCAATAAATGCTAGTGGAATCATATTTTGTGTTTCTTAACAGGTATTCTTTTTAGGAATGATTCACTGAGTCCTGGTACCAGGAATGTACTAAATGTGCCAGAGTGATACAGAAACTCATTGCTTCAATAGTGCCACATAGATGGAATTGAGCTCATTACATGTGAATTTGAAATGTTTTTAGTTTTTACATACACTTAGCTTTAAGGTGCTCTAAGAAATAGACCATAATGATTTCTTTTTATATCTCCCCGTGAAATATTGCTTAATGCCCAACAGTTTTGTTTTATTAATGACAGACACACAGAGAGAGGCAGAGACATAGGCAGAGGGAGAAGCAGGCTCCCTGTGGGGGCCTGATGTGGGGCTTATCCCAGGACTGAGATCACACCCTGGGTCGAAGGCAGACGCTCAACCGCTGAGCCACCCAGGCGTCCCACCTTTTACTGCTTTTAGCTCAAGCTTTCAACATATTTTTCTCAGCAAATGTCCCTGCTTCCTGACTTTCAGAGAAAAGAGTGCATTAGATGCAAATTCCAACTTTCCACACTTCTAGCTTTAAAATGGTTTTTCCATGTTTACCTATTCTTCCCTCCTTCCCTAGCCTCAGAGAGCAAAATATCTCTCCCCTGTCCTCTATCACTTCTGTTCTTCCTGCTGTGTCCATGATCTTGCCACAGTGGAATCTTTCTTACACTTGTCAGTGTCTCCTTTGTTGTTTCTTGACACAAGAAAACAAACAAAAAATCTCCTTTGAACCAACCAGTCAAACGTTCTTCCTAAGCTATTACTTTCTCTCTATTCTCAATTAAACTCTTCAATAAAAATAACCATTCCTTATGTGTGAAATATTGTACGATTGCTTTATATTTGTTATGCTATTTAATTAAATCACATCGTAATCCTAAATAGTATTTATCCCCATTTCACAGATGAAGAAAATAGAAAGTAGAAAAAAATTTGTATCCATGACTCAGCTGAAGTCAACCAGATAGTCCAGTTGCTCTACTCTATCAGCAGTTTCCAAACTGTGGTCCATAGACCGGCTGAATCAGCATCATCTGGGGACTTGTTAGAAAAGCAAACTCTCAGATCTGCCCAGATGCACTGTATCAGAAAGTCTGGGTGTGGGGCCTCACAATCTGTGTTCCAACCAGTCATCTGTGTGACTCTGATACAAACCACTGGCTTGTCCACAAACCAGATGGGGAGCACTACACTGGACCACACTGCCCTCAGCTCTCATCCTATTTACCTTCTCTGTTACACTTGACAGAGTTAATATTGTCTTCTTTTGAAGCTTTCTTTTCTATCTGCAACTCCAAACTCTTCTAATCTGGTTCCCTTTCATTAATAATCACTTTCACTAGCCCTCTCCCAATATCTAGTTACTGAAATATTAGTAGCTTTACCACTGTCTTCCACATCTTACCAACTCACCAAGCTCAGTGCAGATTTCCTAGAACCCTCTGGATGTGATCTTCATGTTGACTAAAGTTGTTGGTGCTTGGCCATTCACCTGAGCCAGGCATTTTCTCTTTTTCTTTTCTTTTCTTTTCTTTTCTTTTCTTTTCTTTTCTTTTCTTTTCTTTTCTTTTCTTTTCTTTTCTTTCTCTTTCCTTTCTTTTCTTTTCTCCTTCCTTCCTTCCTTCCTTCCTTCCTTCCTTCCTTCCTTCCTTCCTTTCTTTCTTTCTTTCAGATTTTATTTACGTATTAACTATTTGAGAGAGAGGGATCCCTGGGTGGCGCAGCGGTTTGGCGCCTGCCTTTGGCCCAGGGCGCGATCCTGGAGACCCGGGATCGAATCCCACGTCAGGCTCCCGGTGCATGGAGCCTGCTTCTCCCTCTGCCTGTATCTCTGCCTCTCTCTCTCTGTGTGTGACTATCATAAATAAATAAAAAATTAAAAAAAAAAAACTATTTGAGAGAGTGAGCAAACACATGCGTGAGCAAGGACATGCGTGAGCAAGGGGGAGGAACAGAGAAGGAGGGAGAGGGATGGGAAAAGAATCTCAAGCAGACTCCATGCTCAGTGGGGAATCCCATCCCACAGCCCTGAGATCATGACCTGAGCTAAAATTAAGAGTAGGACCCTTAACTCACTGAGGCACTCAGGTGCCCGAAGCTGGGCATTTCTAAATAATGTTGTTCTTTCATACTCCACATTCCTACATTTTACTGGCTAACCAAGTTTCATTAATGGTTACCTTTACAATTTACAAACCTACCACCTACTCTCTATTTGCAGATATGTTGCCAGAGCGTTAGAGATTGGAATATGATAGTCGCTCACCTAACTGGAGCTGTTCCACATTTCAATACCCTCCTAAATGTTTCTAGTTATCCTTCTAACAAGTAGTACAACGTGTCACTCCTAGTCAAAATTTAGAAAATTTTGTCCCAATCCAGGGACACCTGGGTGGCTCAGCGGTTGAGCACCTACCTTCAGCCCAGGGCGTGATCTTAGAGTCCTGGGATCGAGTCCCACCTTGGGCTCCCTGCATGGAGCCTGCTTCTCCCTCTGCCTGTGTCTCTGCCTCTCTCTTTCTCTGTATCCTTCATGAATAAATAAATAAAATCTTAAAAAAAATTTAAAAACTAAAAAACTCACAAAATACAAAAAATCAGAACAAAACAAACAAAAACTCCAACTTTGATGGCTTCCCACTGCTTAAAAGCTGAAGTGTAATATCCCATCCCAAGCACAGTAACATGGCATGGAGGCCAACCTTCCCTTGTCCGCCTCTGTGCCCAGCATTACCTTCCTGACTACAAAACCTTTCTTCTTCCCACCCCCACCCCAGCTCCTTGCTAAATCTCGGCAAGATGAATCACTTTCCCTTTGTGCTGCCCGGGCTAATGCTGTTTCTCTGCCTGAAATACCCATCTCTAACCATACACTCATCACTTACTCAATCACCATTAAAGGTGTCACAAACTTACTAGCAGGTGAAATGAACGAATGCAGTCTATCATGTGTAATAAGGTCACACGCCCCATCTAAAGGGGGAAGCATCTACTTAGGACTTGAGAATTGCTGTCAAGCAAGTACTGTCATTAAAGGAAAGCCAGAAATTTGGGTTTTTATGTGAGATTTCTCAATTTTAAAAGTCTGCAACAGATAGTAAGCAATTTAAAACACTGTTCTGTGTACTGTTGTGTGTCCACCAAATAAAATACATCCGGGATCTGTCAGTGTGGATCCTGGTGTTAGTTTCACTAGGCCCTAGGGATTCAAAGGTGACCAGACAGGGTCTCTGACCTGAGCGGCTCACTTCTGGGGCTCATCTCAAATGCTAGCACAGGCAGGAGTAAACAGGCCATTCACTCAGCTCTTAAAAATGTTTTGTTTGCACCTGCCAGAGTGTATTCTTACCGGTAATCGTTTTACTGTCTTGAATCATCACATTCTTGAGGTGCAGGCCTGTCACCTTCATCCTGGTACTGGTAGTGCTAACACAATGTGCCAGCACTAGGCACTTGATTATCACTATTGTTATAAGTGAGATGTCTGTGTATGTACTTGTATCAACTTGATGCCACACTTTCAAGTTACTTTGTATTTTCGCCCTTCCTAAATCCATTTTATGATTTGATTAGGCACCCTGCTGGAAGATATGGTGTCACTGAATAAACTGTCTCCTCAAAATTAAACCGAAATAAATATGCTTTGAGTCTTATTTTAGTTGTATGCTATAATCCTAATAGGTTTTTCTACACGTGTTCCTTGTGAGATGGTGGTCAAAATAAGGACTGTTTAGAGATATCTTTGCTAAACTCAAGAAATTATTTTGGTCTGGACAGATCTTTTCACTTTGGAAAATAAGGAAAATGAGTTCATTTGTTCCATTTGTTAATTTCAGGGTGCAACTTTTTTCCATTTTAACAAAAGCACCAAAAAAGTCAGCTTTAATTTTTGCTACAGTTATATAATTTCTAGTTAGCTATCCAAGCACGCTCACAGAACTAATTTAGTCTGGGCATTGCCAGACTTAGAGGATGTCAATCATTTTTCAGTGAACCAAAACACTTTCATTTCACTAAGCAGACTTGAGAGTGGACTGCTTGAACACTGCTGTCTATTTCACTCCTCAATGGATCTAACTTCTAGATTCAGCCACCATTAAAGTATGTGCATAGGTCCTCCATGGCTACCATCTGAAAAGTTTACAAACCTCAATCTTGCTGAAAGAGAAATATGATTCTGTAGTTACTCAGATGTTATCTAAATAAAGGAGGGTAAATATTTTATGTCTTCCCTATCTGTACAATCAGCAAGTTAGAAGCCATATTTCAGTTATTAAATTTAGCTCCCCCCATCATTTTATTCTACAACGCGGCATGACATTGTATTTAAGAATTCATCTGTGTGTAGACACCTGATTCCTTGACTTTGAAACTCCATGCCCTGTGTTCGTTAGGATACACGTGTGCCATCAGTAACCAAATTGTAAGCTTACCTGCAGACTGTTGAAAATGACAAAGAGGACCAACATCCAGAAGTGTCTGTAAGCCATGTGCAGGCCTCCCCAAAGCCATGTCACAGAAATCAGGCCAAAGAGATATAAAACCAGTGGAATTTCTAGAAATAAAAAAAACAAACAAACATTTTTTTTTTGAGCTTTGGTATACTGCATAGTCACACATACACACAGATGCAAATTGGCTCTTTTTTTGTGATACTCTGTATGCCTAAGTACCCATTTTGAAAGAACAACCTTGGAAATCCCATTCTTATGCCAGCGGAGAAGGCACATTGCTGAGTCTACATTCTTTCTGTTTTGCTGGTAGGCGAGGGGGATGGGGAAGAATGAGAACTGTTCCTCTCCTAGACTACCACCTGCTGGACTGTTCAGGAAGTGCCATCAACAACTACAGAGGCGCAATCCCATTTCAACCCCAGGTAAATCCCCTTTGAAAGAGCTCTCCACCAGAAAAAGGCAGGCAGCGATGTGCTCCCGAAATTAGTGTAGTCTGACTCGAATTTTAAAGCAGAAAGGATGCAAAAAGCAGTTTGTGTGTCATGGAAAAGGATATTCTCATCTCTTTTTTACTAACAGAAAAGACACTAAACTTTATTATTATTTTTTAAGATTTTGTTTACTTATTCATGAGAGACACAGAGAGGCAGAGACATAGGCAGAGGGAGAAGCAGGCTCCCGGTGGGTAGCCTGGTGTAGGGCTCGATCCCAGGACCGTGGGATCATGACCTGAGCCAAAGGCAGACACTCAACCACTGAGCCACCCAGGTGTCCCAAGACATCAAACTTCAAAGTTAATGTTAGAGCAAAGATGAAGGGACAGGTTGGCTATTGTCAACACTAAGCTTACTCTACCCATTGTTTCTCATGCAATTTATTTCAGTAGTTTTCAGGACAGATTTCTTCGGGGCCAATGACTTCATTACGCTTTCTTTCCATTTGTCTTTGAGATGTACATTATAGAATAATAACCTTAAAAGGGGGATTTTAACATTGACATGGCAAGCTATATAAGATTTGGAAAGCGAGTCAGATCATGGCAGCTGCAAATAAATATATTTCAAGCTGTTGAAAGACATCTGAGTGGACCACACCACCGACAACTCTTAGTACAGACCTCAAGGTCCATGTATTATCAACTGCTGCCTGGAATCTACATGCACTCTGGAAATCAGAACAATTAAATAACTCCACTTTAGCAATTTAAAAATTTTATTTTGAAACAATCTCAAACTCACAGAAGAGCTGTCAGTACAGTATGACAACAAAGGTTTTTTTCTTACTGAACCACTTGAAAGTTGCCAACCGAATCCCACATCACCCTCTGAATACTGTATTTTTTAAATATATTTTTAAAGTAACACTTTCTAAATTTATCATCATTATTATTATTTAAATATTTTATTTATTTATTCATGAGAGACACAGAGAGAGAGAGAGAGAGACAGAGACACAGGCAGAGGTAGAAGCAGGCTCCATGCAGAGAGCCCTACGTGGGACTCGATCCCAGGTCTCCAGGATCACGCCCTGGGCTGAAGGCGGTGCTAAACCACTGAGCCACCTGGGCTGCCCTCATTATTATTATTATTTTTGGTAATCTCTACACCCCATATGGGGCTAGAGCTCAGAAGCCCCAGATGGAGAGTTGCACTGTCTTCTGACTGAGCCAGCCAGGTGTCCCTATACTTTATTTCTGTTTTTTTTTCTTTTTCCTGTCTAAATACTTTCTTTTTTAAGAAAAAAAAAAAAGGATTTATTTATTTATTTGAGAGAGAGGGGAGGGGCAAAGGGAGAGGGAGACTGAAACTCAAGTAGACTCCTAAGCATGTAGCCCAACATGGGGCTTGATCTCATGACCATGAGATCATGACCTGAACCAAAACCAAGAGTCGAATGGTTAACTGACTGTGCCACCCTCCTGCCAGCCCTTCCTCTCTGAATACATTAATGTATATTTTCTACGAAGATATTCTCCTAAAAAAACACAATGGGGCCATCAAATCAGGAAATTAACACTGATCTATTACTGCCATCCTCAGATCCCGTTCAAGACTTGTCCATTGTTCCCATTATCTCTTTTGTAGCAGGAAGGTCCAGCTGACATGCTTCTGCAGACTGCTTTAATCCCAAACCCTGCATCTGTGTGTCCTTGGCTTTCAAGACTGACACTTTTGAAGATTACCAGCCAGTTCTTCCGGTAGAGTGTCCTTAAATTTGAGTTCATCTGATGTTTTCCTGTGATTCAGATTATAAAGTTTGGCAGAAATCACAGAAGGGATGCTGGGTTCTTTTTATAGCATTCTGTTGGGTAGCACAAAAATTCAGTTTGTCCCATTACTCAGGCTGCTCATTCAGGTTGTTTGATTAAGGTAGTGGCTGTATACGCTCTCCCCTATGAAGTTAGTCTGTTTACCTTTGTGATTACTAAGTATTTGTGTGGATAAATACCCTTTCTCCTATCGAATGTTGGATTTACTCATTTATTTATTTTTATAATATGGACTCATAGATTCTCAATTTATTTAATGGGTTATTGTCCATTATTATTATGTCGATGCCCCAAATATCCTAAATTTGATTAATGGGAGCCCCTGCAAGACTGCTTCTGTGCCTTTTGTGATGTACTCATCATTCTGTAAGTACTTCCTTGATTTCTGGCCCGACCAGATGTTTTACACTCATCTTGTATTTTCCCTAATCCAGTTCTGGTTTCTTTTGGGGGAATATGGTATTTAGAAACCAAGATTGGGTGCTAGGTATACTATTATTGGGGTGTTTCTGCCCCTAAGCCCTCTCAGCAGACAGAGCTAGACAATATATGGAGTTACACATATGAACACACACACACACAGTTACATCTAGATGACTAGAGTACTAGAGCTTTCTAGTAACCTCAGTAGGTCATACCAATACTTTTTTTTTTTTTTTTGTACCAATACTTCTAATTTCAATCCAACACCACAGGGTTAATTCCAATTTTCTTCCTTTTAATTTTTGTAAATATCTTCTCTGTTAAGAAATCTATTTCTCATTATTCTTAGTATATATCCTGGTGCCGTCATTCCTTCCCTTGCACAGATGACCCACACCTCATACAGATGCCCCCCTCACAATGAAGGGGTTCCTACACTTGTTGCTTGAACACCTTTCTGTGGATACTAACTATGAGGGGGGCTTTAGGATGGGATTCTTTGGGAAGGAAAGGGAAGGGAAAAACACTAGAAGAAAAAGGAAGGAAAGGGAATGAGGGAGGGGAGCAGGAACAGGGAACCTAAGCATTCCTTTTTTTGAGGAGAAAAAAGCCTTTAAAAGGGCAGTATGCTGGTACCTTCCCAACTATACCCTTCATAAAAAATATAAAATGGTCTAGGTTACAGAGAAAATAAGAATAAAGAATAATAAACACAGTTTATACAGATGAATAATTCCTTTGTCATTAATGCTTTGCAGCCTGACAGGAGAGAATATATTAAAATTTATTTAAATTTTATAAAAATTTATTTTTGTTTAATGAAATCACACAATTTGATAAGGGGCCAGAGGCTCATTTTTACTTATGACAAGATACCCTAATATTTAGGAAACTTCCTATGTTTTGCTCATTAAACTTTTTAAAGATTAGATACCAAGTCTGGCAATTGCATTCTTTGTTCCCACTGCGTAAGTACAAAATTCTATTTATGGCTCTGTGCAGAGTACAAAAGGACATGCATATTTTGCATGAACAACTAGGAACCCGATTTTCAAAATTTGGCCTGCCTGTTCCTCTGAAGTGCCTAGAGCCAAACAAGTACTGTGTGCTGACAAAGCCCAGCGGGAGAGCCAAGAGAGCATACTGGGACTGACTAGAAACATCCATGGCCTATGTTTCTCTGGAACTCCACAGAAAAGTGTGGTAGCTTGGCCCCCCAGATCAGAAACTCTGCAAGAAAGAAAGTCAGTCATAAATAACTTAGTATATTGAACAACAGACCCCAGGCCGGTTTTCCAGCAGTGCAACAATGATAAGGACATGATTTCAGAAGGAAGAAACATATCCAGAGGCACATCCAGATTCTGTGGACCTGAAGTTTATAAAACTTGGAGAAGCTTCTTAAAAAATAAGAATTGCCAAAACATAAAAATTAGGTATCAAATCTTGGAAGGGGCCTATGCAACGGAGAGGCCCTAAAACTTAAACTTCATCAGCTTTATGGCTAACCACCTCTGAGGAGGTATCTTCATCCTCTTTAGGGTGTAGAGTAACTGGCCACAGGAGAAGGGCTATTGGGAATGGGGGATGGTGATGAAGTGGGAGGCGCATGTTGCTGTTTAACAGCTACTGTAAATTCCATATGGCAAACTGAAAATTAATGCTGCACTTAATGAAAATCATTTCGGTTTCATACTTCACAAGCTGACATTTCATATTTGGTGAACTAGTCATAACTTTTCTGTTGTATGTATAAGTCAATGCTTACCAAAGCAGGCATTTATAAACTGGCAATGTTAGAAACTTATGCTTAGAGGTGAATTAGTTAGAAAAAAGAATTTCAATGGTTCTAGGTATTTTTACCATAAACATTTTTGCTGCAAGCATTTTTGGGGCAAACAGTTTAGCCAAGCAACTGACTGGTCATTAAGCAATTTTGGCCTAAAAAAACAAAGAGATAACTGGTTGACGGTTGGGTTCATTTCTCCACTGACATAGTACTTCCATTTTATACAAATCTTGGCCCTCAGAATGGTCTATACACTGGCAGAGTTTTGAACCCACATTTCCCACAGAACTTTGGAACGCCTGTCAACGAACATGTGACAATATGCCAAGAACAACCAACAGTGTAGAAGGCTTTCACAACGCACTTCAAAGCTCAGTTACAAATATGCATCCTAGTATTTGGAAACCAATAACTCTGTTAATGAAAGAAGAAATTTTAGTGAAACAAGTAAAAGGGTGATGCTGAACAAGATGATGAATCAATAAACCAACAAGAGCATAATACTATGAATGAAAGACTTGGAAGACAAATTCATGCCACAAAATAAAGCCTGTTATCTGTACAGTGAATCTACACTCATTTAAATGTATGCAGAGGTGCCTGTCTGGCTTAGTTGGTAGAGCATGTAACTCTTGATGTCGGTGTCATGAGTTTAAGCCCCATGCTGGACATGGAGTCTGTTGATAGATAGATAGATAGATAAAAAAAATAAATAAATTCAAGTATTCTGTATTTCACAATAAAGTCTTTAATTTTGTTATTCATTTTTCATATTTCATTATCTCTTTTTCAATGAATCCTGTTTTATTTTTCTTGACTTTATATTTTATGGCCAAATTGCCTTCTGGTCTATTAGTTATTTGGTGAAAATGTTTGCAATGAAAATGCTTGCTATTGCATATACAGATGATGGAATATTACTCAGCCTTAAAAAGGAATGAAATACTGACATGTGCTGTAACATTGATGAATGTTTGAAAACATCATGTTAAGTAAAATGAGCCAGACACAAAAGGACAGATATTACATGACACTTATACGAGGTGCCTAGAACAGACTGAAAGGAGATGAGAGGTCACCAGGGGCTAGAAGAAATGGGGAATAGGAATTTTGTTTTTTGGACATAGAGTTTATGTTTGAGTTGATGAAAAGCTTCTGGCAATGGACAGTGGTGATGGTTGCACAACATTGTGAATGCACTTTTTGCCACTTAATTGTATACTTGAAAAGGTTGAAATGGTTAATTTTGTGTTATGTATATTTTACTACAAAAAAAAATTTTTTTTTAAAAAGGCTATGCCAAAAAAGGCAGACTTGTGTTAAGATGGAGTTTTTTGACAGGGAGAAAGAAAAAAATCAAATCCTCAAAGTACTCAATTTAGATACTTAAATTAGCAAGGAGTCATTAATGTGAAAAACAAAGTAGTGTGAAAAGGTTTTAGTAAAAGAAATTAACTTGTGGAAAGGAAAAAAATCAGCAAGTGGATGTGTCATTTAGTACAACTATCATTAAGAAGTCTACTTATGGGATTTTGTAGATTCCAGTGAGAATACATAAAATCTCTTTATTTTTTAGTGGAAAATATGATTTCAATGAATTTAATTGCCATTTTTAAAGAAAGTATGGTGCTCTATTATCTCTTCTCTTTGTAATTGCAGCCCTGACTTTATTGCTATGCACCAGTGACAACAATAATGGCTTTATTATGGAAATCACACCTCATTTACATGAGGCTGAAATTTATTCTGTGTTTACAATCTTCTAAAGTACTTGTTTTAATTTTACCTCACTGACCTTCTGATTCTAACAATTTGGATGTGCTACTAAAACAAACTCATCAATGTAAAACAAGGAACACAGCTGTGAAATAATGTGTAGATTTAAGATATTTATGAGGCTATTTCCAACAACAGGCATGCATTATTTTTAAGTGAGAAAAAAAGGTAATTGAAAAAAAGATATCAAAAGGTTTTATTTCTAAATTATGGGCCTTTACTCTGAAATTAACAGATACTTGGAGGCAGAGAAGTTTCGCTGATCTGATCCATTTCTTGGTGAGAACACATTAATTGTGTTCTTAAGCTTTTCTTAACAAGAGTTAACACTGACCCCACAATGCATGGTCACCCACCAGCGTTCTCAGCAAATAAACCTCAAGTCATAGAAGAACACAACAGGACACAGATTTCACAGAACCGCCAAATCAGCATTAGGATGCTATGGGTAGAGGAGATAAGGAATCTACAAACATTTACAACTGTAACTGGGGATAGGAGCCACAGGACTTAGGATAGGTTCCCTGTTCTCCAGATGGGCTTTTTAAGAGCTCTCAGATGTTTGTTCCAGCAGGCTAGACTATACATCTCTGCTCTCCACTCCCCACCAGGTTCTTCAGTTCCGTTCGCCATCCTTACTACATTTAAAATCTCCACAGTCACTTTCTTTCGATGAGTGATTTGGGACAATTTCCAAATGTGCACCTCCATCTCTCCTGAGCTCTGGAACTCCAGGCCTGGAGATCTCCAACACATCTCAGCTAAGTTCATCCAAAGCTGAATTTAGTATCCTTCTTCTCAGACTTTCTCTTCCTTCCGAGTACAACTAGTACCACCAGCCCCATAGATTGAACCCTATGCCTCCTTTCCCCTCAAATGCGGCACCACATGGGGAATGTGGGGGAGAAAGTATACACGTAAGGCGGTTGTCACAGAGCTTGGCACAAAGCACATGTTCAGTAAGCTTTACCTACTATCATCCTCATTCTCATTGACCATGATGACTTTGGTCAAGTTCAGGAAATAGCGCATGGCTATACACAGCCCCTTCCTGCATATTTGAAGAGTCCCAAAATCACATAAGAAAAAAACACATTGAACTTTTTTGTACCTGAATTTCCCAAACCCATTCAACTAAAGAACCCTTCTGTTGGGATCCCTGGGTGGCTCAGCGGTTTGGCGTCTGCCTTCGGCCCAGTGTGTAATCCTGGAGTCCCGGGATCAAGTCCCGCATCAGGCTCCTTGCATGGAGCCTGCTTCTCCCTCTGCCTGTCTCTCTGCCTCTCTCTCTCTGTGTCTCTCATGAATGAATAAATAAAATCTTAAAAAAAAAAAAAAGAACCCTTCCGTTTACCTGATGTAGTCTGAAGATCACGCTTGGAGGAGGGTTGCTTTCAGACTGTGGACTGATTTCCACCATATCCAAACCATCACTGAAAACTTCCTGACCGGTGGATTTAGACTGGACCTCTCAGTGTCTTCCATCCACTCCCACTCCCCTCCCCTTTTCTATTCTATTCTAGCCCTTCCCATCCCGCTTAAAAATGCTGCCAGTGAGTCTCACCAATGTCTTGTGACTCACAACTGTAAACTTCTACTCTAGAATGTAATTCAAGTAGCCTGCAGGACACCTTGGACATACAGTGGGTACAGTCAACATAACTGATAGTGAAGGCCTCCACCTACCACCTTCTGGCAGGGATTTACCCTGACCCTTACTGAGATATGAAGGAAGCCATCCTAATTTGGAAGGATCTGCACAGGTGAAAAACTGGATCTGCAGGCAGAGAAGAATGTAAATCAATACTGGCCCAGGGTCTACTTTCTAGGTGTAAAGAGGAGGAATGTGAGCAAATTTTCAGAGGAATCTCAAGGTCTGCAGAGAACCTAAACAGCAAGTGGCACTTGGTCAACAATTGACTTAGGGCTTTCCTGGACGCCAAAGGACAGTCCAGTGTCAGGCCCACTTTGAGTGTGATTTATTGGGAATGAAAAAAAAACAGTACAAGCCTAGAATTATGGTCTCGCCTTGCAAAAGCTATATATAATTTTCAATTTGCAGACTATAATTTTGAATCTAAGGAGAATAATCAAGTTAGATGAGACATACCCACATGGACCTTGCACAAACTGTTATTAGAGTGATTCCATTTGAGCCATGTCCTTCCAAGTTGCCAGATAATACCCTACTAAGGGGAGTAAAATAGGTCTGTGATACTTAAGGAAAAGGTTCAATGGTATGTTTTCTTTTTGTGAGGAAAATGTCTTGGAACTATGGGAAGAATTATCATTGGGTTCACAGCCAACATAAGTAATTTTTAACACACCTCATAAATATTTCACAAAATGACATTATGACAAGAATTTTTAGGAGATCTTTTAAACGAGCATGAGGCCAGCCAGCTAACAACTAAGGACTGGCTTAACCTAGTTTTCTAACTACATTACCAGTTACTCAGCCGTTAAAGAGTTCAAAACACTCATCTCCAGGCATGCTCAGGCACCTAACAACAATTTCCAACACACTTAGCTTTTATAATACTATGAAAATATACAATGCATCTTTCAACCTGCCTACATCTATATTTTGAATCTTGCTATATGGCCTCATAATTTTTGGAAATTAGGTTACTATGTATTTGGCCATGAATAGCCAGTTATGTTTTATAGATGGTTTGATAGGACATCACATAGCAGTCATTAGGATTTAACAGGCTCAAATTCAACGCTGAAGTCTTGAGTCAATTCTGACACAATGTCTCATAAAAATTAACACTAAAGATGTGTTCAAGAAAATATTTTTACAGTGTGTTAAGTATGTCAGTTCTAGAATTGTTTTCTGGTAGACCCTCATTCTGGATAAATGCCAGCTGACCTCACATTTATTTCCTTTAATTCGGTTCTCTGGCTATCATATTACAAAACTGTAACACAAATTTAAAATTTTATTTTATTTTTCTTTTACTATATTACTATTCTAAAAAGTCTACTTTAGTTAAATCCTTTGGATCTTCTCTGTTTCGTGCTTAATTGCGTCTTTTCTCCCTATAGCTATAAGATTATCAGGGCATTGTCTGGTCTTAGAAATAATGTAATATATTTCACAAAAGCATTAGGGATATTACTTATTCTCTGTTTATATAGCTATATCTGTAAACTGAGAAAACTAACACCAAAACCACATATAGGGCTGTTTTCAGGAATGCACAATAACAGAACATAAAGTGGTATGATGTGTGTGTTATACACAGGCTTATCATTGTTCATTGGCACAGTACCCACAGGTGTGGCTGGGAGTTTTATCCGTATGGAAGTAAACTAGTATCTTATTGTTCATTACAGCCTTGGACCAAGCCCTTACAGAGAAAAAAAGAGGGACCATTGTGTTAAGAAAGAAGGGCAATCACCAGATTGAATGACATGTGTATCATTTACAAAGGAAAAATCATTTACAAAGAAACAGTAATATCTATAGTGCCAATATTTGTGTACTAGTGATCAAAATAATTTGATCAAAGTGAATCGTACCCAATGGTATACCATTAAAATATTCTTTGCATTTTTGGCTGTCAATGTCATATGCAGACAGACCTTAAAATTTGTGAGACCTTAATTCCAGCTTTTTTTCTTTTTCTCATCTTTCATTTGGAATTTAAATCGTTAATGGTTAGACTGATTTACAGGTGTCTGATATTAGTAGCAACTGTAAGATAGATGCTACCACTTAATTTTGTCCTTGGCTTCAAGCTGTATGTTTCCACTTCTTTTTCCAAGGGGGAGAGCATTGGATAAAGAAGATGTGGATATATACAGGTGAAGAGAAGTGGGAGGTACAGGCTTTCAATTACGAGATGAGTAAGTCATGGGAATAAAAGGTACAGCACAGAGAATATAGTCAATGATACTGTAACAGTGCTGTATGGTGACAGATGGGAGCTGTGCTTGTGGTAAGCACAGCAGAATGTGTAGAGTTGCTGAATTACTATTAATTACTATACCTGAAACCACTGTAACCTTGTGTTACATACAAATAAAAAAGTTAAAAAATTAAATTTATCTTCCTCAGGGAAAGAAAACAAATGAGAGCACTGGAATTTATTTAACTCTAGGTACCACAGTTTTGGCATTAGTAGATAAGACTAATGAGCAGCCATATAGCTTTTTGGGTTACTGTGCTTCCCAAGCTCCCCAAAAGAGCCATTTTTACTATTTGAGTCCATCTTTATTTAAAAATTATTTTGATTCCATCTTTAATAGGCTAGACAGATCCTGCTACATTTTTTGTTTCTATCCATTTGTTATTATTTTTTTAAACCAGGTGGAGTTTATCCTGTTAGACTGTTTGTGAAACACATTTGTAAAAAACAATTTTTTTTCCAGGTTGGTAGAGCAGCTTTAATATAACCACAGATTGAGTGTTTATTTGCAAATACACTGACATTAAGGGGGAAACTGATGGAGAGAGAGAAACCACCACACTTCTTAGAAACTGTATAATTAAATGAGTATAAGGATCAAAAATTGTTCATTTCTATCACTTGTTAATTTATGACCACACTGACTTACACTATCTTTACAGAACTGTAAAATAGGGCTTTAAGTTGCTCTTCAGCGATTGCCTTTCCCTACAATCCAATTTTGACTTTTTTCTGGAGGTTGGTGCATCCTAATTATGAATCACATCATTTGCTTTCCTGAAGGTTATTGATAATAAATTTTATAATTTGCTTCTGTCAAATTCAATTAAAAGAAAAAGATCTGTTTAGAATATGGGCCCCGGTAAATTACTCTTTTTTTTTTTTTTTTTAAAAAGGCATGCACTGAGGTTGACTGGGATTTATTCCTAAGAAAAATAGAATTGCAGGTACGAGCATGGACTCTGGAGTCTGATTACTTGCAGGCCATTTACTAGCTGTGCGACCTTGGTAAGTCACTTCACTGCTTTGGGACACAAGTTCCTCATCTGTAAAATGAGAGTAATATTAGTATCTCCCAAATAAGGTTCTCTGTATCCAGTGAGGATATAATGGTTGAAATGCAGAACACTCAATAGTTTTATGTAAATTTTGGCTATTGCTTGTTTTTCAAGAATTATGTTTTAGCAAGTGTCAAAATGTATTAGATAAAATGTGACAGATAAGAGGATGAATCACATATGGATATTCTTTCAAATACTACACACACACACACCCTATAATAAAAGGCAGAAGATAAGTATTAGAAGAGAGAGACAAAGTTAAATAGAAACCCAGGGAAAGAGACAGTTACCCGCCTTGGTAGTATCACCAAGTCCTGTGAGAGGAGAAGGAATTTCAGCTGAGACTTGAAGCTGAGCTCTATCTGAGCATGTACATATTGACATTAAGGTAGTTGGTATCGGCAAAAGGGGCAAAAAAGGCATAGGCATAAATTAGTGTAAATTAGTCCTTTTGATTGGAATTAAAGGTCAATGAAGGTGCTTAATGAAAAGAACGTTTGTAGCACTAGGTCAGGAAGGCATCTTGTGGGCTAGGTACAGCAATACAAAATCATTTTATAGGAAAGGCAAGCCATTTAAAATTTCTGAGAAAGAGGTGTGGCCTTATCAAAACCAAGCATCATCTCATAGGAAAGTAAATCATTTGGCAAAGAGAATGCTGCAGGCCAGGGCACTGGTTAGGCAACTCCAGCTGTGGTCAAAGTGGGAAATAAGGAGAGCCTTGGGCAAGGGAAGGGCAGATGAGAGCCCCTACAAAGGAAAGAATGGGATGTACACAAAATGTTACAGACAGAGACTCTATAGTCACACCCCCAAATCAGAAAACAATGAGAAACTTGAAATTATACAGATATTAGGACTTGATCACTGAAGATTCTAATTCAGTAAGTCTACAGGGAGACTCATTAAACCATAACTTAAAAAAAAAGATGTATGTGGGATCCTTGGGTGGTGCAGCGGTTTGGCGCCTCTCTTTGGCCCAGGGCACGATCCTGGAGACCTGGGATCGAGTCCCACATCGGGCTCCCGGTGCATGGAGCCTGCTTCTCCCTCTGCCTGTGTCTCTGCCTCTCACTCTCTCTCTCTCTATCATAAAAAAAAAAAAAAAAAAAAAAAAAGATGTATGCATCTGAGGGTGGGGATTGGCAGAAGGAGAGAGAGAGAGTCTCAAGCAGACTCCCTGCTGAGCTCAGAGGCCAACATGGGGCTCCATCTCATGATCCTAGATCATGACTTGAGCCAAAAATCAAGAGTTGGACAAGCTTAACTGACTGAGCCACCCAGGGGCCTCTCATTAAACCATAATTTTCAAAGTCTGATTTCTTTTTTTAAGTAGACCTACATCCAACATGGGGCTCAAACTCACAACCCCAAGCTCAAGAGTCACATGCTCTACTGATGGAGCCATCATGTACCTTTCTGAAAGTCTGATTTTGAGGATCAGTCAGATCCGACAATTACTGACCTAAAAATCTATGACTGTGGAGTTAAGTTACATTGGCTTCAGGTTAGGAAAATCAGAAGATTAAAAGGTGCAAGAAAAGGAAGGAGGAGAAAGAATAATAGAGACATCAGAAGAGTAGGGGCAGGTGGAAGAGCAAAGATGATGAAAATGTACTTGAGGAGAAGATATTACTCTCAGGGAGAGGACAGGGAAGAAATTAGGAAGAGAAGTTGGGCTCGAGCCCAGAGATTTGAAAATTACCACTATGATAATAAAAAAGGCCAAGGCAATCCCTGGAAAAGATACATACTCCAGAGTTCTGAGTCACAAGAAGAATGAAGCATGGTCTGGGATTTAGCAGGGAAAAAAAAGTATCATAAAAACCAAGGGAGATGGGACTATTCAGTGAAGAGCAGTTACCAGTACTGATCTGTGCAGAAGAGTATAAGGATAAGGACATTAGGAGAGAAGTCAGTAGATCTGGTGTCCAGGGTTATAGGCAATGAATGAAAGAGAAAAAGCAAGATCCTGTTGAGGCTTAGCAGTCAACAGAAGGTGAAGGGTACAGGAAGTACTCTTCAAGAAGCTGGTGGGTGGGGCGCCTGGATGGCTCAGTCGGGTAAGTGTTCGACTCTTGATTTTGGCTCTGGTCATGATCTCAGGGTCATGGGATCGAGCCCTGTGTCTGCTGCACACTGGGCCTCCAGGAGCCTGCTTGAGATTCTCTGCCCCTCCCTACCTCCCCCCCAAAAAAGAAGTTGGTTGGTAAAGGAGAAAGGCAGGGAAGTAACTTGATATGGCATTATGAGTAAGCTCTTTCCAGACAGTGAAAAGTGATGCTTGTTTTTAGATGAAGAGGAAAGACGTGTGTGTGTGTGGGGGGGGGGGGGGGTGTAGAAGGGGGGGTAGAGAGAGAGAGAGGGAGAGAGAGAGAGACTAAACTGTGGAAAATTTAATGAAGCAAGTTCCAAGAAAAGGGAAGACAGATGAAGGGCACAATGGGGAGGGTTGCCTTCAGAGAAAATGAGTTTACTGCCTTACTTAAAAATGGCAGGAAAGTGGCAAAGAAGGGACACAACACAGATAAATGATCAGATAAAAATAAGGACAGCTGAGTGAGATAACATCACGTTGTTTTCATACTTTGAAGAGAGAGTGAGACTAGCATGTAATAAAGCACTAAACTTAAGCACAGTGAAATCTGTTTCAAAGATTACTTAAGAATCAATGAGAGATAATCCGAAGGATTTTTGAGAAGCAGAGGTGGCTCAGTTAGAATAAACTAGTATCCATTACAGAGCAGCACCGATTAGTTAATAAACAGGAAAGAAGTGTGTGGCATAGACTGGACTGGTGATTGGCAAATTTCTTAAGGAGGGAGCCAAGTCAGTGAAGAAATCAAAAGAGCTAGTGAGAATATTCTTGGACTATCCCATCACAGGGTCAAGGGAAGGGAGGTCACAGTGAGAATGAAGAACAAGCGGAAATAAGAAACTGGGAGAGACAGGCAGAGAGAGGTTGTGTTCAGAGAGAGATGTGGAGAGGGAAATTGTGATCCAGGAAGGAGGGCTAGCATGAGAAATGGTAGCCACAGGAAGATGAATAGGAAAAGGGAGGTATAAGCAAGAAGCATAGATTTAAAAATAGGAAAAATTGTTACCCAGGGACATAGTAACTTTATGGAAGGGAGCACAGATATTTTTGACATCCTATTAATTGGAAGGAGTGGCCTCTTGGAACTGGTTGTAAGGAAAGTGATTTTTTTTTTTATAAGGCAGGTCATTTCACTTATGATAAGGTAACTGAAAGAGCACTTTTGTGAAAGGATCAGACCAAGTTTGTTATTGCCTTCTGGCCCAATGAAACTCAAACTTCACTTTTGATATGGTGAGAGTGTACTTTTCTTCTGAAAGAAAACAACTTATAAAGATGTCATTTTCAACTTCCTGAAGTTTTTCCCAAAAAAAAAAACTTCCTTTTTTTTTTTTTTTTTTTTTTCTGGGCCCAGGCCCCACGTGAGGCTCCACACCACAACCTCGAAATTCTGACCTGAGCCAAAATCGAGTCAACGTTTAACCGACTGAACCACCCAGGAGCCCCTTGAATGTTCTTAAGTGCAAAATCCATGCTGTGAACCCTTGGAGATGGGAGGACAGCTGGGACACCAGTCTACTGAGAAGGGTGGGTGGCCTGGAGGGCCTGAGGGTGGGAACTAAGGACGTGAGAGGTGCCTGCATACCTTCCCATCCAGCGTGGTGACAGGAACTCCCCTCACACCCTTGGCCTTCAGGGTGAAGGGCTAAGGGCTGACTGGACCCCGCCGACCACAGTGATGACGCAGTGCCCCATTGTGGGTGGAACTGTGGCGCCCCAGGGTTCCACCATTGCCTGGCGCTAATCTGCGTCCACAGGCAGTTGGAGGCACTCGTGCTCCTGATCTGGCTCACAGAGCCCGAACTATCCGACTCTCACCAGTACCCCAGTGTATAAAGTGTAGGTGCTCACACAGCGGCAGGTCACAGGTGAGTGGCAGCTGCTCCCTGCTCCTCGGGCCACTATGGTTTATAATATGTAAATAGTTTATAATATGTAAACTATTAAGTATGGCATTATGATCACAGACATTATGCCAATTATACATTTTTAAAAGAAATTTATGGTGCAATTGCTAATTCCGTAGATTACCCATCCCCACTTCCTATTTCCCTAACTCTAGCAACTCCGTTTTCCTTTATTTCTGGATCCTATCTTTAACATTGTACCAGCTGATTAATGTGTGATCAAGCAAATATTTTGTAAGTATATATATGTTAAAGAACTGTGTAGGCATTGAGTCATAAGCTGGAACTCCCTCTAAATGATGAAAATGGCAATAAATAATACATGAAAAAGTTGCAAATTGAGAATGGAATTTACACCAAAGAATTTAGGATTTGGCTGACTACAGAGAGTCATGGTGTATTACAGGATCACCAAAATGACATCAAATGAGGTGGCTCCTAGAGCATAATGTTTTTGATGCCATAAATATCCCAAGATAAAACAGCCTTGAAAAATGATTTTTCTACTCTCTAGTAGAGTTTTATATACATTCTTTGGCAATGGTCTGACTACAAATTTGAGAGTGATACATTAAAAAAATCAGAAATTTTATTTTCATCAGCCAACAGCTGAATAGAAGACTTCAGTCATCTATTGATTTAAAAAAAGAAATGAATATACCCTGAGATCAAAGCATTAAACATGAATAACTGTTTTATGTAGTTTTCAAAGCGGAAGGAAGAAATGCCTCATTGGTAATTTTTCCAGGATAAAGAAGGGTGGGGGTGGGAGGAAGTCCTTTAAGAGAGTGGAGTATGCCAGGAAAATTAAAATTTAAACTTCTTATTAATTTGCAGAGAAACTGTCAAGGAAATCTATAAAAAATGCAGCCTATGTACAAAAATTATAAACAATTGGGTCAAATTGAGGAATGGCAATGGTATGCATATGTTAGTAGAAGATGCCAACTACATTGAAGGTCAAAGAGTATGCAACATACCTAAGCAAGAATGCCACTGTGATGCTCTTAGACACTGACCATATGTATGCCACACTGGCCATATCTTCTGCTAACACCCAACTGAAACCTATTCACGATGTGTAACAAGATGGAAATTAATTTCAATTCCATTCTCTCTCCTCTCTGACCACCATAACTGATGAACTCAGCAAGTGAGGGTGAATTCAGCCCCGTTGTTTAAGTCCAGATTTACCAGAGATCACAGCACTTTTAGGCTGGAGTACACAGAGAGTTTATGCAGGTAAGAGTGACATTTTCTTTTTATCCTACAGTTATTACTACTGAATGATTTTAAAGATGTGATCAGGTTTCACTTTTTAGATAGTTCAGTGTGGAGTGGAGACAGACAAGAATTGAGAATATCAGTCTCAACTGTCTAGGTATAAGTTGATGGGGAATATAGCCCAGGCACTACAGACTGAATTGTGTTCCTCCAAAAGTTGTATGTGGAAGCCCTAACCCTCAGTGTAATGGTTTTGCAGATGGGGACTTACAGGGTTATTAAGTCATGAGAGTGGAACCCTTGTGATGGGATTAGTGCACTTATAAAAGAGACAGGAGAGAACTATCTCTCTTCCATGTGAGGACACAGCAAGAAGATGACCATACAAGCTAGGAAGAGGGCTTTGTCAGGAGCTGAAGTAACCAGCCCCCAGATGTGACTCTAGAACTGTGAGGAATAAATTTCCATTGTTTAAGCTACCCAGCCTAAGGTATTTTGTTATGGCAGCCCAAGCTGACTGATATACCGGGCATAATCATGAAGAAAAAAAAGGAAGGCATATTTGAGAGATATTTAGGAAATAAACAGGACAAAGGAGCTACATATCTGACTGTATTCCATATCAGTTACACATGAAAGAGTTGTTATGCTAATAAAAATACTAACACATACTGAGTGCTTAGTGTGGTTTAGAGAGTGTACTAAACACTTTATATGAATTAACATTGAATCCTTCAAACAGCTCTATAAAGTTAATTATTATCATTATGTCTGCACTATATGAGAATAGTGAGGAAAACTAGGTGTGTTTTAGTACCATACAGAGAGGGGGCAGTCTTTCTTGGAAATTTGAAATTGAAGGAATAATTTACCAGATCAGGTCACTTCAAATTCCTTCTGGGAAATGGAGTCTAATAGTTACTTTTATGGAACTAGTGTTTTCTAGGTTTAATAATTACATGTTATTTTTCTCAATGAAACTTTATTCATTTTAAAAAGACTTTATTTGATATATAGAGAGAATCAGAGAGAGAGAGAGAGAGAGAGAGAGAGAGAGAGCATGAGTGGGGGGAGGGGCAGAGGGAGAAGCAGACTCCCTGTTGAGCAGGGAACAGGATATGGGGTTGATAGATGTGGTCTTGGTCTCGGCTCTCCGAGATCATGACCTGAGCCTAAGGCAGACACTTAACTGACTGAGCCACCCAGGTGCCACGGAACTTTTTTTCTAAAGTCATCTCTACATCCAACTTGTGGCTTGAACCTATGACTATAAGATCAAGAGTCACATTCTCTACCAACTGAGCCAGCCAGGTGCCCCTCAATGGAACTTTTTTTTTTTTTTAAAGACTCTATTTTTAGGTAATGTCTAAACTGGGCATGGGGCTTAAATTTACAACCCTGAGATCAAGAGTTGCAAGCTCTACTGACTGAACTAGTCACACGGCCCTCGATGAAACTTTTGATAACAAAATGAGAAGGGGTGAAGTACCAGTGCTAGCAGTAATGGCAGCTCTGGAGAGCATGAGAGTCACCAGTGGCTCTAATCCCAACTGTTCAAATTTAACAGCTTTAAAACTTGGACACTTTTCTAAGTCTCTCATTTCCCTGATTTTCTTGTCTGATTGCAGGAATAATAATATCTGCGTCAGCGGATTCTTGTAAAAATTGAGATAATATATATACAAAATGCTTAGCACAGTGGCTAGCATACGGTGAGCCTTAATTGTCAGTGGTGCTGAGGATAACGACTATGACCACTAGGGCATAATTCACACCTGCTACTTATATGTAGGTCAGCTCTTTACTCTTTCTTTCAACCTTATCTCATGCATGCTCATTGCTCTCTGCCCACCTAGAAAACAAATGTAAATTGAATTTAACAGTTGCATATTGAAACAGCCTCAGTAGAGCACTACCTTTGCCCTCATCAGTATCCAATGAGACTAGGTAAAAGGCAGTTCACTGAGGTAAATATATTCAGCAAACTTGAGTTCTAGCAAGACCCAGCTCTTCTACAAATTATCAGTCCTATTTTTTTCTTTGGTTATACGTGTAAATCAGAAGTTGAAACAGAAATTTAAGTTTTCTCTCAACTCTATTATTTTATTTTAAATATTTATTTGATAGAGAGCACGCGCAAACACAAGCAGGGAGAGCGGCAGAGGAAGAGGGAGAAACAGGCTCCCCACCAAGCAGGGAGCCCAATGCAGGGCTAGATCCCAGGACCCCAGGATCATGACCTAAGCTGAAGGCAGACGCTTAACTCACTGAGCCACCCAGGCACCCCCTCAACTCTATTATTTTATTTCTTACTTTTTATTTGGATGTCCTAAGCCTTAGGAAACTGATTTCTGATGTTATTGTTCTAAAAGTTTTTAAAAAATATTATCAAATCCTGCAGAAAACAAACATTCAGTGATTACACGTCATCTTTCAGGTCAAAGATTTCTAATTCAAATCTTTGAAGACTGACATCCTAGATAAAAATCTAAGCAGAGGATGAGCATCTGTAAGGTTTCTTTAAATGTTCTGAATTTTCTCTACCACTACTGGCAAAATGTGGGAAGACTGAACTGTGCTCACAAAGCTTTTTCAAGTTCAAGTGGAAGAGATTGTTCATTGTCTAGTGAGAAGCTCTGGGATTTTCCTTAGGTCCCCAGGCATTGTTTTTTTATTTTCTTTTCAGCAATGGAACTGGGAGTAGACTGCAAACAAGCAGCTTATTGCCAAGGACATGTGAAACCTGTTATATTGGTCATTCTGGATCCTATTCAAGCACATACTGTTACTAGGTAAGATTACTTTTACTTTGCTTTAGTGGAAGCATCAACTTTGCTTTGGGAAAAAAATTATATTTTTTTCCATTTTTATTTATAAACCATGTCTATTTATGCAAGCAATAAAATTTGAAGTGACAATCACATACTTGACATTTTGATGTGAGAATAATAATGCTCCTAGAACCAGAGTGTTTCGGCTATTGATTGCTACATAATAAAGCACTATAGAACCTAGTGGCTTAAGATAATTTATGATTTCTCACAGTCCTACAGTCTGGACTGGGCAGTTTTTCTGTTCTGTGTGGTGGCTACTCAGGCTGGAACCTACAAGAAGGCTTCTTCATTCACATGTCTGGAATCAGAGCTGGGATTCCTGAAACAACTTGCCAAGCATGTCTATTCACATGGCCACTCCACACTACTAGCTTGGGGTTCCTAACACCATGGTGGTCTCAGAGTAATTGGACTTCTGGTGGCTGACTTCCAAGAGAAAGGAAGCTGAAAGTGCTAGTCCTCTTAAAAGCTAGGCCCATTATGGGACAGCTTCACTCCAATCATGTTATACTAGTCTGAGCAAGTCCAGAGCCAATCCAGATTTCAAGGGAGGGGAAAAAAGACTCCACTGCTTTATGTAAGGAGTGGCACACATGCAAAGGGAGGGGAATAACGGACGGCGGCCATCTCTAGAGAATACAACACAGACTGTACCGCATTTGCCAGGAGCTCTTTCCTTTTCTTCTTCTTGTTTTTTTCTTAGATTTTATTTATTTATTTTTTGCTTTGTTTTGTGTGTGTGTGTGTGTGTGTGTGTTTTAGATTTTATTTATTTATTCATGAAAGACACAGAGGAAGAGAGGCAGAGACACAGGTGGAGGGAGAAGCAGGCTCCATGCAGGGAGCCCAACGTGGGACTCGATCTCAGGACCCCGGGATCACACCCTGAGCCAAAGGGACATGCTCAACTGCGGAGCCACCTGGGTGTCCCTCCTTTCTTCTTTTTCCTTTGGATTTCACTGAGTTTCTTGAAATTCTTTTTGAAATTTTCAAAATGTCCAGAGAGAAAAAGCCACTCAACTTTAGGGTATAAGGGATGACACATCATATATTAATTATAACAAGTTTCTAATGATTTTTCATAATTTCGATGCAATATTTATTTATTTTAAAGATTTTATTTATTTGTTCATGAGATACACACACACACACACACACACACACACACACAGAGGCAGAGACACAGGCAGAGGGGGAAGCAGGTTCCTTGCAAAGAGCCCGATGTGGGACTTGAAACCGGATCCTAGGATCATGCCCTGAGCCGAAGGCAGATGCTCAACCTCTGAGCCACCCAGGTGTCCCACATATAGTGATCACTCTAAATATGAGGAAATGGAGCCTCAGAAAAAAATAAGCATCTATCCTCGAATATGCTCCCAAGTAGAGAAGTGGTCATTATAGTATCAGAGTTTCCACACACCTCAGATTTATGCTTATCCATAGGTAGCTGGACCAAGCCACCTTTATGTTTTTATATAACATACTGAAACATATGTGTGGGATTTTATAAGAAAGAGATTTGTAATCACCTACTTCCTCTTTTTATTCAAATTAATTTTCCTTCCCTGATCCATGAATCATTCCTCACATAGGAATTGGATGATGATTCAGAAAGAACCAGTAAATTCTAATGAGCCTAAAAGGAGAGAAAAGCTTATCATTGCCAGAGATCAAAACCAAACCCTAAAATTATAGGCTTTGTTTAAAATGCTGTTTCAGACACTGAAATCTAGTTCAGGAACATACCTTTTTCCTGACTCATTCTCACTGCACACTCACCCCACTGAAGGGAGGAGGAGGCCCTGAATCTCATTAGGAGCCACTGACCTTAGAAAATGTGGTTCACAGCAGTCTGGTAGCGACAGGGCCACAGAATGCCAGGCTGTAATCACTGCCCCAGACCACACTCGGAAAAGGAAGGGGTTGACAGTGGCCATCTTTGGGAGACTTTAGCACAAGAGTGTATTTTATTTACTGGCAGCACCTTCTCTGTCTCTTCTTCCCCTTAGATTTCATTGTTTATCTGAACTCTGAAATTAAAGTCTGGCAGGAGTAAAAAAGTCACTCAAAATACAGAGGGCAAAGGGACTGGTCATAACCAAATGTAGCAGTGTTGATACAAAATTGCTCCTGTTGTCAGACACATCTAACCTGCATAAGAGTGATTAGTTTGGAGAAAAGTTCTGTAGAGATATGGAAGATTCCAGGCCTAACGAAATGATTGATGCAAGCTTTTCAGTTATTCAAAGAGGTCTGATGCTGGAATTAACTAATCACATCTGTTTACCAAACCTAAAACTCAAAGGTAAGTAAATAATCATAATCATTCCAGTTACCTAAACCTAAAACCCATCTTGGCTATAAGGAAACTACAAACTGACCCCTCCTTCTCATTGTTAAAAGTGATTTATAAACAACAACAACAACAATAAAAACCCCTTGGCAGTGTATGACCCCAAATACTCAAAATTTAAGCATATTTTGTAAGACTAGAAAACCGTGCTTTTTATAAGAAAAGGAGATTTACTTTCAGTTCTTGATTCATTATGCATCTATTTCTCATGATACTATCTATCTAAAAATGCTCATCCAGTTAAAAAAAAAGCAGGGCAAAATATAACTAAATTATAAACCATCTAGGCTGCCTTAGGAAAAAAAGGAACTGTAGAACTAAGTGGGATATGCTTGAGACTAATTAGAACTTCCCTCTCAGGTACTAAGTGTACATGGGGTGTGAAAAGTGCAGGTTTCTTAGAGGAAAGCGAAGAAGAGAATACATGTTGCCTCTGAAGCTTAGGTTTGCAGAGAGCTTAGTGGTGTGTGCTTGGATGGTGGCATCTGAACTCCGAAGCTGGGTTGGTGCCACTTACAACAACACAGAATATTAGAAGTGAAGAAAAGGTGCTCATTCTCCAGTTTTTCAAAAATACAGACATGAGAACTTTCAAAATGTGCTTAATATTTTGCTAATATACTGGCCTTTTCAGCATTCTCTCCCCACTCCTCTTGTACAATGTAGATATTTATTTCATGTGTAACTCTGTCCATTTTCTTTCAATTCTGAAAAATTCTCAACCATTACTTCTTCAAATCTTTTTCTCCATTCCCTATATTCTTTTCTTTTGGCCGCCTCTTCTCATACTTCCTTAGTTTTCATATTTTCTCTTTTCTGTATGTTACCTTGGTAAATTTCTCAATTCTAGCATCAGATTCTAATTCATTCCTCGTCACTGCTTCTCATTTAGGGCTTATCTCAAATATTAAGATTTTTTTAAAAAAGATTTTATTTATTCATTCATGAGAGACACACACACACACACAGAGAGAGAGAGGCAGAAACACAGGCAGAGGGAGAAGCAGGCTCCATGCAGGAAGCCTGACGTGTGACTCCATCCGGGGTCTCCAGGATCACACCCTGGGCTGAAGGCGGTGCTAAACTGCTGAGCCCCCGGGGCTGCCCTAATATTAAGACCTTTCAAAATTTCAAAGGGTATGTTTTTCATTACCAAGGTTTCTGAAATTATTTGATTTTCATATGTGCCTGTTTTTATATTGTTTATATCTATTTTTGTTTTTTTATGTTTAAACGTTTTGGTGGATAAATATTTCCTTATATTGGAGTCGGTTAACCTTTTTCTGTAAATGGCCAGATATTAAATATATTAGGTTTTGCAGACCACAGTCCCAGTTACAACAACATATACTTAACTCTGCACTGTGAGAGCAGTCATTGAATATATGTAAACAAATACGTTTGGCTCAGTTCCAAGAAAAATTTACTTACAAAAACAGGTCACTGCAGCTACTTCGGAAAACAGTTTGGCAGTTCCTCAAAATATTAAACATAGAACTGCCATGTGACCCAGTAATTCCACTTCTAAGTATATACTGAAGAGAAATGAAAATACAAAAACTTGCATATGAATGTCCATAGCAGTGTTCTTTATAATATCCAAAAAGGTGAAAAAAGACCCAAATGCCCATCAACTGATGAACAGACCAGCAAAATGTAATGTATCCATACAGTGGAATATTTGTCAATTAAAAAAAAAAAACAACAACGAAGTGCTGATGCACGCTATAATATACATGAACTTTGAAAACATTATGCTAAATGAAGGAAGCCAGACACAAAAGACTGCATAATCTATGATCCGATTAAAGGAAAAGTCCAGAATAGACATATCTATAGAAATAGAAAGTTGATTAATGGTTACCTAGGGCCTAGGGAAGTACAGAATGGGGACTGCCTGCTAATGGGTATGGAGTTTCTTTTTGAGGTGATGAAAATGTTCAAAAATTAGAATATGATGATTGTCACACAACTATATAAATATACTAAAGACCACTGACCTGCACAATTTGAACAGATGAACTTTGCCGAGTAAATTTTATCTCAATGAAGCTGTTAAAGAAGAATGAAATGGGGGAAAATACGTTGAGTGCCCAAGGGGCCACAGTCTGGTGACTCCTGTTCTATATCTGATAAGTGTCCTAACGTACTTATAAAGTTATTTACAGTTCATTCTATATTTAAAATCTTTTCTGGTTTAAATTCATCTTTTTGATTGCTGATTTTGAGGGCTGTTGGTTTTCCTCCAATGTTTGAAACTTTTAAACCACAACTAATCTTGAGTAGAAAGCATCTGTCTCTTTGTTTATTTTCATTGTCTGCCTACTTTTTTCTGTCTAGTGGCTTTATGGGGTGTTTTCACTCAGCTCTCCTGTTCAAAGAGAACTAGTTTGATGTCTTGGGCCTCCTGTCCCTATGGTGACATGTGGATATGACAGCTACTCAGTCTGCAAACCTGGCCCGGATACCGGATGAGATGCTTTGCCTTCCCCTTGGAATCCCGACTTCCTGTAAGTCAAAGCCAAGGCTACTGCGGCAGATGTTTTTCAGGCTCCTTTCATGCAGGTGCTGTTGCTCCAGTCTACCTGCCTTGGGTGAAATCTTTTAGGTCCTAATTCATCCCACAGCAGCTGAGCTACTCCTGTATCCACCAGCTTAAGAACGAAGAAAACATTGGGGCCATGGTTTCAGTCCAGTTTACTACTTTGGGTGTCTGCTCTATTTCTGATCCACAGAGATGTTCACTTTAACAAATATTTTCTCTTATTATAGCCTGTCTTTAACTCCTATGTAAAGGCTTTTATGGAGCAGGGCAGAGGGCAACACATGAATTTACAGTGCCATCCCAACTGGACACTTTTCAGGTCAGTGCAATGGAATTTTAGCACAAAGATTCAAAAAGAGTATCAAATGCTTCTTGGTAGGTAGATTTTCCTTCTAGAAAATCTGAATTTGAAGTGGAGCATATTCGAATGTAGTGTGATATAGCAGATTGCAAATAAAATATAAAAGATTAGGCCAGGAGTCAATGCTGAACATGTATTTTTGGGAATCATAGAATTCCAGAAAAAAATTTATAGCCCCAATGATAGTAATGTTCAAAGGGATACCTACAAAACAGATCAAGGAGATAAATCCTTTAATTTTTACTTTTGATGATATAACATTCCTCTTCTTTTTAATGCTATAGTTAGCTTAGGGATCCAAACCTATACGATTTTGTGTTGCACTTATAATTTTTTTAAAAAGATTTTATTTATTTATTCATGAAAGACACAGAGAGGCAGACACATAGGCAGAAGGAGAAGCAGGCTGCATGCAAGGAGCCTGATGCGGGACTTGATCCCAGGACCCCATGATCATGACCTGAGCCAAATGCAGATGCTCAACCACTGTGCCACCCAGGCATCCCTGCATTTATGATTATTAATTTATTCATTTGTTATATCAACTATTAACAATAGTTAATTAAAATTAACACATATTAACTCTACTCCTCTCCACTGAGCACTCTAAAAGGCCATGGTGATACAGAGATGAATAATAAATGGTCCCTGCACTCCAAGAATTCATAATTTATTAAGGAAATCAACCACACACAGCAAAGGAAGTCACCCTTTCATTCTAAGATAAGTGCTATAATGGCTGTAGGGACAAAATGCTTTAAAGGCATAGATGAGGAAATGAGCAATTCTTCTTTGGTGTGGTTCTATGAAGAGGCAATTGCAAAGGTTTTAGAGAAGAGGTAGCATGTTGGGAACTTCCAGAATTGCTATAAAAGACTGACTAGTACCTTGTTGGAAAGGGGGGTTTAGAGGAATTAAATTGTGCTTATCCAGCATACCAGCATACCATTTTTACTTAGATTATGGGTTTATTCTGGACAGCTGTGGGGAGTGAATGAAGATTATGGAAGGATAATAAGCCCCTTCCACCTCTCTCTCATCCACATTTCCCCACATTACTTAACACATGGCTTTTATCAACTAATGCTGAAGAGTTCAAAGTAGAGGTCTCCTTACATAAGCAAAGATGATAGGATCAGGTAATTTTAGGAAAGAGTAAACACATGGCATGGTCAGAATGCAGGATTGATAGTAACTAACTTGGGGATGAACAGATGGCGCAGGAGTAGGCTGTGGTGACTCCTGTATTGTCATCCAAAGAGAGCGGACTTTTCTCAGGCAATGAGTGCAAACCTGAAAGGCTGTAATGCTGAATGAGAGAATCCACTTTACATTTTTGAAATACAGATATCTGAGAAAATGAGATGGAGAAGAAAGACTATAGACTAGTGACCAATCAGCAAAAGAATATGAGTCCAAGTGTGAAATATTGACTATTAGACTGAATGTTATGGGGATGGAAGAATTAGAAATAATTTTTTTTGCTTGAAAATCTACAACAGAACAATGCTTCTATTAATATTTCATGGCAAGAGGTCTCCCTAGTTGAGAAACAAGTGCTGAAGCTTTTAGCATTATGTTTAATGCTTGAGGGCTATTATTCTCAGATAATTGGAGTATTATTATCTACTATATCCATGATGGATCATATCCAAAAGGTGATTTAGCTATGAAAAAGAATGAACTCATTAGGCTAGGACCTTATGTTATCACTATTGAAAACATGAAAACACTGGAACTTTTATATTATATGGAAAACAAATGAAATCTTACCATTTGGGGAAAGAAACAAACGTTCAAAAAAGCCTATGTATTTTATAAAATGAGTCTCAAGTTGAATAAAAGCACAGCTTTTGGATAAATTATATGTCCCATGAAAAAGTAGGATTTCTACATTGAATATTGCTTCTTTTACTGAAGAATTTAAGATTGATTATAACCTTAAATAATATTTCTGCCCACATAATGATTGCATTTTTAAATGGAAAGAAGAAAGAAGAGCTGGCTAGATCCAGCTCTCCTACAAACTACCCCACAAACTAATATCAAAAAGTCCCTTCTCTTTACATCATGAGGAAAATCTTTTCAAGTGTTCCTGATCCATTTCAAAAACTGGAAGGTTCTTTATACATTAGAGGGTCTCATTCTCTTATCCTGTGACAGTATATTGAGCAGCTAATAATGTAGTAGACACTCTTCAAGGGACTTCATAGATGGTATCTTGCTTAAACTTTCGAAAGCAGTTAAAATGTGAAAATTCCTCTCACTCATTTGGCTTTAGATCTATAAAAACTTAGAAAAGAGGAGACTTCCTCATTGGCCCAAGAGGGCTCCCCAGCCCCGGCTTGCAAGATTCTCTCCAACATCCCCACCACTCACCATTTTAGGGGGAATTTTCTCTGTGTAGGTGTGTGGTTACTGTTCCTAGTTAAGAAAATTCCTAAGAGACTCTAATCTAACAACAACAAAAAAGAATCAGACCATAAAAACCTGTGTTAAGGATGATTCAAAGGGAAAAAATGAGCTGCAGTGAAAGCCAATTTGAGCTGGAAAGACTTGCACTCTTAAGTAACCAGACATGTGTAGCCAGTTATGAAGCTGTCCGATCACATATGTTTTTAAACATCTGTCAGCACAATCAGAACTCCACATGCAAACTACAGCACTCAAGGGCGTTAGCGAGGGTTGTCTGTGATGAAGTTTCAGAAGCTGAAAGAAATGAATAGATTTCACAGGCTGAACACAGGTTGTTATTGCCTGACTTGAAGAAAGCCTGGGGAAGCAGCTCCCAAGGCTGTGAGGCATTTACTTGAACATTAATATCTTAAGGACAAAACTGGAACCAGCAATAAAACCTATGGAGCCCTGAAGAAAGGGACATTTCAGGAAGTGTCAAGAAGCAGGAGAAACTAGAGAGCCATAGTTTAATTTATGGCCTCAGAGCTGGAAGCTGAGTCTAACTTCTCTCTTTTTTTCCCTTTTCCTTTCCCTTTCCCTTTCCCTTGCCCCTTCCCTTTCCTTTCCTTCCTTTCTTCTTTTTTCTTGGTAACAATCATTCAGTGACATTTTCCCACCACTAAAAAGTTCCCATCTCCAAAGTATAAGTAGGGTTCCTTCCAAACCTGCAGCGTTTGTTCTTCCTCTGAAGACATCATCATATGCTTTCCACTGTGGCTTCACCTGGTAGGCATGGATAAACACCACGAACACCACTACCAGGCACATTGAAGGAACCAGGGCCGCGGTGAACAAAGCTGCATAGATGTTTGGGATGAAACACCTGGAAAAGACAAGAGGCGACGAGGTAACTCAGACAGCTTCAATATAAACATTTCTAAATTTGGAATGTGTTACGTCATCACTTTATACTATACTAACTCTTTGTATGGAAACGTGGGCAAAGGCAAATTTTTGGTTTGCCAGATTGGAGCTTTGTTTGAGTGGAGGCTACCCGCTTACATCTAACCCACTGCTTCACGAAGTCAGTCAGTTCCACAGAACATGTGCATCCTGAGGTGCTCAGGAAACTTTAACAGAGGTTGTGATAGAATAAATCTGAGAAGAGCATGTTTGCTTTTCCAGCTCCATCTGGTTGGCTCTAATAGACCAAGGTCTCATTGAGCGCAGCAAGGTCTCATTTCGGCATCATCAAAAAGCGAATTTGAAGATTCCTAGGGCTCTGTCGTTTCCACAATCTTGTTTTTTGAGTGAAAGACAGTTTTGTCATTTTTAAGTTATACATTTCCCCAAGAGCCATTAATTCTTTTGAAAATTACAACTTTCCATTTGGAAGTTCTGCTGTACAACTGTATCTATGATTACTGGGGTATATTTAGATCAGTGAGGTCCAAGGTAAACTCACATTATTTAAAATCCATGGAAAATGGTTTCAGAGATATAACTAGAATTTTTTACTCATCGGTCATAAAATCCTCTTGTTCTTTACATAAAGTCCTTCACAAAGAATGTCAAAATGGAGGACTATTAAATATATAAATATCTCAATATCTAAAACTGTGCTTTTGAGGTATAAAGAACACACCTCCCACAACTTATAATACTAAAATGCTTTTAGTTACAAGAAATCTTAATAGTAGGGAGTAACTCCTTTCAGATGTCTTTTTGTGACTTCTTCATTTTTAATATCTATAAACCTAGATTATAGTATACCTAAAAATAATGGATTCTGAAAGAAACTCAATGAAAGAGTAAAACTATTTAGAAGGAAACCTCAAAATCCAAAATATAGGTAATCAGGACAAACAGCCATTCTTGCAACTGGGAAAAATAGTGCCTCAATTTTAAACTTAAAAAGAGATACATTATTAAAGACCTTACTTAGGTATTAGTTCTGATTAACATGATCTGGTAAATGTATTCCTCAAGTAAACAAGACACATTTCAAGAGATATTTCAATACACATTCTGCATCTGCAAAGAGATGTCAGAATGATGAATATCCTGGCTTTTAGAATTTAATTTGGACAGCACAAAGCCTGAATCATTCCCTGTACACTCATCTGTATGCCAGAAGACCTGTATCTTCCAGGTAAAAGGCATATGATTAAATAAAACAGGCAAATGCTAATGGCTTTGATCTTGAATATATTTCTGCACTAAAAATAGTAGTCATGTTGGCTACTCATTTTCTGTACACTGGCTTTAAACAATTGTTTTCGTCTGAATTATGGATTCACTGCCAGAGTCTGGCTGAAAGTTGCTTAGACTGACATGGATACTGACAAAGGAACTCATATAGGCCTCAATGCTTTCTTTTTACCTTGAAAAATGTCACCACAATTCACCTTCTATCTGTAGAGTTACTGAATCTATTATGACTTGCTCATGGTGTCATAAACACTTCATACCAAGTGCTGTGGCAGAGGTTTGACTCTTCAACATCTACATTGTTCTGTGGCTGACCAAGTTTGGTTCTCATGTCTCTGTTTGAAGTGCTTTCCTAAAAACTTTCCTTTACTTTAGAAGACAACCCTTGAAAGCAGAACCCCAACAAATGGCACACTGTCCTGGTTAAAAAAAAATAAATGAGGCAAAGTGAACCCCTAGGAAGTTAGAAGGGACTAGGCAAGTCTGCAGTGGCTCTTGGGAAGAGAAGGTAATCCTCTAAGTTCCATACATGGCTCTTAAAAAATCTCCTTTGCAGTTCTCCCTGCTTGTACAATTACTTGGCTATGCTGGCCCATTCTTTCAGAGAAGGGGGCAGGAAAATTATCCAATTCTGAGGTGACCCGCTTTCTTCTGTTTCTTCAGAGCTTTACACTTGTACAGTCATGGCCTCTTATAAGTACTGGGCTGTTGAGAGTGCCCAAAGTTTGTCCTCCACATGGTCAACGTGGGGCCATATCATCGATGGGAGGGCCTTGGCCCACAGCATGCCTGGTCCCGTTGGCAGCACCTCCTGCCTTCTTGGCTACCTCAGAACTGCTATACCGCATGGCCCTGCCCGTGCCCACTTCTGTGTATCTGTCACTCCATGCCAGTCTTCCACCAACAAAAAATGATTTGCCTTATGTAAGTACCACCTTTGTTAGGGACTAGGGATCCAGACAACTCTTCTAAAACACTATCAAATGAGACAGATGCAAATGAGACAGGGCTAAAAGGGTATCCCACCAGTGCAGACAGTAGTCAGGGCCCCCCCGACTCTCATGACTCTGTCTATGGAAAGTAGGTGGAGCAGGCTATGTCATTCCACAACACTTTCTTTTAAATTCTCCTCCTTGAACTTTTCCTTTAAAGTTAATAGGTATTGGGATGCCTGGGGGGCTCAGTGGTTGAGTGTCTGCCTTTGGCTCAGGGCTCCCCGCATGGGGCCTGCTTCTCCCTCTCCCTCTGCCTCTCTCTCTCTGTGTCTCTCATGAATGGATAAATGAAATCTTAAAAAAAAAAAAAAAGCTAAAAAGTATTACTCTAGGTTTCTGATCAATACAGTATGGAATTTCTACTGTGTAGAATAAAACTTCTGACATACGTTTAAAAGTGCCCAAGATAAATGAAGTACAGTCTACCCTTAAAAAACAACAACAACAACAACAATAACAGTAACAACAACAAAGAACAACAACAGCACACAAGCCTCACCAACCAGAATTTCTTTCAGTCCCATCGAATAAGATATATAGTACATCCAGGTAGTATGAAGATTAGGTCACATGAATGTGATGTGTGGAGTTAGGAAACTGTGAATATTACATTAGAAATAGTTTCTCAAGAAAGGCTGGGAACAAATTCTCGGAAAAAGTGAATGTAATGTAAGAACTGAGTAAGTAGACTGAATGCTATGCACACATGAGCTGTGGAAGCAGCTGATGAGCGCTCTGGCAGCTACTGCTTCAAGAACAGATCTGGCAATTGCCAGAGAAATGAGACAAAAGCTATGTGGATTTGTTTTCTTAAAAAGGGTGAGGAAAGTGTGGCTCATATAATTACCAGCTCACCCAGCTTCAAAGTATTCTGGTGGCCCTTCTCTCTTCTGGCGTTGCACACTCTACGGGATTCTTGCAATCACATGACTAATTTTTGCTGTTCCCTTTCAGAGTTTCATGAGTGAATTTCCTTTCTTATTATAACCCACAGACAATCTAATTTATTTCAACATCTTCTCAAAACTTTATCCTTTTCTCTATTTTCAGCCAGATGAAACAAGTAGATTCTGTCTCATTAACCTCGTTGTCCCCCTTCTGGTCTACTCTTAGAGCATTCACAATGCTTTATGTCACTTTCTTTTTAAATTTTATTTTATTTATTTATTCATGAGAGACACACACAGAGAGAGGCAGAGACACAGGCAGAAGGAGAAGCAGGCTCCATGCAGGGAGCCCGATGTGGGACTCGATTCTGGGTCTCCAGGATCATACCCTGGGCTGAAGGCAGCGGCGCTAAACCACTGAGCCACCTGGGGCTGCCCGCATCACTTTCTAATTTACTGAGATTACCTCCCTTAGGTAGCACTTTATACTTATTGAAGTGTTTTCACTTACATTACCCAACTTGATGTAAAAAAAATTATGTGGGTACCATGGGATATTTCAGTTTCTTTTTTCCCATACGAAATCAGCATAAGAAGGAACTCAGAAGCAAAGGAGTCCAGGAGAGACATAAGCTCCACTCACAACTGCTAAACATACTGGGAGAGACACAGGGAACTCCTTGTGTGTGAGACTGTGATTCGAGTCCAAATAAATTAATGTGCTTATTACATTTTTAAAGATTTTATTTATTGGAGAGACAGAGACGGAGAGACAGAGATAGCAATAGAGACAGTGAGAGCACATGACTGGGTTGGAGAGGAAGAAGCAGATTCCCCACTGAGCAGGGAGCCCGATGTGGGGCTCAATCCCGGGACCCTGGGGCCATGACCTGAACCGAAGGCAGATACTTAACTGACTAAGCCACCTAGGTGTCCCTAAAGTATATTTTAAAGAACAAGCTGACCCTGGCAAACTGGAGGACTTGAAGAAATCCAGGGTAACATCTGGGTTACATAGGCAATGAAAAAAGAACTAGGTGATGAAGAGGCACTGACTGCCTGTTCCACTGAAAAATCCACATACAGGGGTGCCTAGCTGGCTCAGTCAGTGCTGCATGTGACTCTTGATGCCAGGGTCATGAGTTCAAGCCCCATGTTGGGCATGGAGCCTACTTAATTAAAAAAATAAAAATTAAAAAAAAAACCATGTATAGTTTCTGGCTCCCTAAAAACTACCGATAGCCTACTGTTGACTGGAGCCTTACTGATAACATAAATGGTTGACTAACACATTATGTGCGTTAAAATACATATGTATGTTATATGTATTCTCCATTGTACTGTTAGGATAAAGTGGGATGCCTGGGTGGCGCAGCAGTTGAGCATCTGCCTTTGGCTCAGGGTGTGACCCTGGAGTCCCAGGATCGAGTCCCACATCAGGCTTCCTGCATGGAGCCTGCTTCTCCTCTGCCTGTGTCTCTGCCTTTCTCTCCGTGTCTCTCATGAATGAATGAATTTTAAAAAATCTTTTTTTTAATTTTTTTTTTTTTTAAATTTATGATAGTCACACAGAGAGAGAGAGAGGCAGAGACACAGGCAGAGGGAGAAGCAGGCTCCATGCACCGGGAGCCCGATGTGGGACTCGATCCCGGGTCTCCAGGATCGCGCCCTGGGCCAAAGGCAGGTGCCAAACCGCTGCGCCACCCAGGGATCCCTTAAAAAATCTTAAAAAAAAAGAACAAAGTAAGGTACAGAAAAGAAAATGTTATTAAAAAATCATAAGGAAAAGAATATACATTTACAGTATGAACTGTATTTATTTTTAAAAAGCCGCATATAAGGGGACCCTCACATTTCAAATCATGTTGTTCAAGGGTCAACTCTAAATGTTTTTTTCTCAAGGCCTTCTTTGTAAGTACTTCTCCTCAATAAGACAATCATAACAGTAATGATTCGGAGGCCCACATGCCAATCTCCCCAAGGTAAATCTCCTTAAAATTTCTTTACTGATGGCACCTACATCAGCAGCTACATTTGTTGTTTCAACCAACTTTTTCTTCCTGGAAACTCCTGGTGATATGTTACTTTATCTGGGGATAAAGGAGATGGATGGCCTGTCAGTTTTATTCTAGAAATGTGCTTAATGTATGACAAATAAAAAATTGTTCGTTTATTGTAAACTGGTTTCTACTTTGTGTGAAGAGTACAGGGGTGCCTGAGTGGCACAGTCGGTTAAGCATCTGACTCTTGGCTTCGGCTCAGGTTGTGATCTCAGGGTCGTTGAGACAGACCTGGTGTCAGGCTCTGAACTTGGCGTGGAGTCTGCTTGAGATTCTCTCTCTCTCCCCCTCTCCCTCTTTTTCTCCCCCTGCTCGCTCTCGCTCTCTCAAATAAATGAATAAATCATTAAAAAAAAAGTACAATATATCTGTCTGTTGGCCCTGGGTGAAGAATACAGATGTTATTAGATAGATGCTTATCAGTTATAAACAAAATCTAGGCCAATACTTCTGATTTCAATATTCCCTTCTGTGCATGTACAATTTACTTTCTTTCCAAAGATGATATTATTTAACACACATTTTTTATTCACCTGTGAATTTATATTTGTGTGTATGTACAGATTTCCTCTCTCATCCAACATGGCCAGAGAGGTTTAGAGAAACACTTCAAGCACATTAATTTTTCCTACTGAATACATTTATGATGACATCAGAGAGAAGAGAAAAATAACAGTTTGAATTTAACTAGCTGCAAGGTAGGAAAATATGTTTATTCTTCTCTCTGTTCTCCTTTTGTAGTGCATAGAGCAGTTTTCATACCAAGCGAAATCATTCATTCATTCATTCATTCATTCATTCATTCATCTCCTCATTCACTTATTTATAAGCTCAGTGTGGAAGCCAATGCAGGGCTTGGACTCACAACCCTAAGATCCAGACCTGAGCTGAGATCAATAGTCTGATGCTTAACCAACTGAGCTATCCAGGTGCCCCTTGACTGAATTTTTAAATTGCATGTTCCTTGAAGTTTCAACTTTAAACAAAAAAACAATATTAAGATTATGTTGCAGACAAGCCCTACAAAGTGAAATTGCATATAAGGGTAATTGTATGGACTTAGAGAGGAAGGGAAGGAACAAAGTATTTTCCTGGAGTGAGTTAGATGGATAATGAAAACTGTCTTAAATATTACTGCTACTATTCCTAATTCTACCACCACTACTCCTAATACTAACAGTGATCACTTTTTATGTCTTAGGCATTTGTTATATGCATTATCACATATGAACATCTACACAATCCCACTAGCCTCACTGTATGTATGGAAAAATGACGTCTGGATTACAGAAGGGCATACTGCTAGCAGCATAAGCAGGCTCATTTATCTTCACTGCTACCCCTACAATTCTAAAATTATTTCCACAATTCCAGTAGAGACATATTAGAGCTGGTGGTAAACATGCCAGTGTCCTCCTTGAGGACAGGAAGTATAATATTTTCTTTATATTTCTTTCTCCTTAAGAAATGCTTGTTGCATAATCAGACCCTTAAAAAATGTTTATTGACGTAACTGATTTTTAGTACTTTTTAAAAATCACTCCAAAAAAATGGTAGGTACAGAAAATCCCGCATTTCATGTGCACCTGGGTCAATAATAACCCAAGCAACGTTTGAATATCTATCACATACTATGTACAGTGCTAGCCATGGAAGGGCACAGAAAGATGCCTGGGCATTGTGCTTCCCATTCAGAAGGAGAGGAGACAAGGAAGGGTTGGAGGAGCATTCAGATGCTTAAAACGAGAAGCGAGAGACTCTGTGATCCATGAAAGATGAAGAGGGGTTTTTTTTTTAAGATCATTCATTCATTCATTCATTCATTCATGAGAGACAGAGAGAAAGAGGTAGAGACATAGGCAGAGGGAGAAGCAGGCTCCTTGTGGGGGAGCCCAACAAGGGACTCAATCCCAGAACCCTAGGATCACGACCTGAGCTGAAGGCAGATGCTTAACCACTGAGCCTCCCAGGTATCCCGAGTTTTTAGCATTCTAATTTCAGGTTCTCTGAAGTCCAACTATACCTCATCATTGGCTTTTGAAATTCCATGAGAATGCCTGAGACTGTAACTCCACCCTCTCTAAGTAGCTTTAGTGGGTTTTTATGTGCAACTATAATGGCCACAATTAAAACACAGTGAGTGAGTGAGTGATAGAGAAAGAAGGAGTGAGGACACACTGTTGCTTAAAAACAATGTTCCTCTTGAAGATGGAGTAGAAGATCATGGGTTTTAGAGCTCAGGCTAGGCCAGGTTAGTGTTGCTATCTAACTTGACAGACACATTGACAACTGCCTTTGAAGAAGCCAAAGGACAAAAGAATAAGAATCAGTCTCATTTTCCAGTACTTAGAATATATCTCTATGCTTCTATTAGTTGAAAAGATTGAACAAGGAAGAACATGGACATATCAGAGCAGTATTGTTTCATATACTTCAAAAAGAGCAGATATTTAAGTTTGTCAAATATTAAATTGTCTAAAATTTTCAAGCAGATATATACATTAAAAAACCCAGCCTTTTTTTGTATCTAATTAGCTCTTGCTGAATGAGATAGTTGCCCACACCCCTAGCTCATTAAAAAGGTAAAATATATTTACATATAAATTCCAAAGATGAATAGTAGGCTCAAAATATCATAAACAAAGGTTAGAGATAGTTGATAAAAAACATTCTAAAAATCATGATTCCACAAATGACCTTGTCTTTTTCTTTTTTTCCAAGAAACTCAAGTCTGAGCAGTCTGTTCCCTGAACAACTTGGTGATTCTGTTGAAATCAGCCTATTGGACCGTGCTTGCCAACTTTGCTCCAGGTAAGTTCCAGTGAATCAAGCCCTTTCAGAATTTAATCAAAATAAGGTCAGGCTGACTTGTTATTTTTTTGCATGTACTAATGCTCTATGTTCTCATAAAATAAAATTGTTTGGTACTGGAAAATGTCATTGTCCTAGTGTGCTCAAAGCTGTCCTGCCCTTACTCACCAAACCTCTGAATGGGTGGCTAAAAAATTTTTTTTCTGACTAAGTATATCCCCTTCCTGTATCTGAAGATAGTAAAATTATACGTTTTTCTATATTGACAAAAAATAGATCTATGAGCTGAAATACAAAATTAATGTCCAAAAAAAATAGTTGTCTTTTTGTATCTCCCAACCTCTATTTTGCTTCATGACTGCACCTGTGGACAGAGAGCCTTAGAGTGTAAATTTCAGCAGGAAAGCAGCTTCAGGTGAGGCTGAGCCTTCATCACATCATAGGCAGGAGACAGTACTTTCCATCTTAGATTAATATGGTAAATGAAGTTTTTATTTTTTTGTGCTTTAAGCCTGAGATTTCAATAAACTCCAAACATTTAGGAATAGTGTAGAAGAGACTGCAGGTGGTGTGTTGTTATCATGAATATTATTTCCTCTTCCTTAAGATTTTTTAATTTATTTATTCATGAGACACACACACACAGAGAGAGAGAGAGAGAGAGAGAGAGAGAGAGAGAGAGAGAAGGCAGAGACACAGGCAGAAGGGAGAAACAGGCTCCAGGCTCCATGCAGGGAGCCTGACATGGGACTCGATCCCGGGTCTCCAGGATCAGGCCCTGGGCTGAAGGTGGTGCTAAACTGCTGAGCCACCCAGGCTGCCCTTATTTCCTTTTCCTGATGAAGGCTTGGTAGGCTTTAAGGTGTTCCTTCACCAAATACTCTTGCAATACACTTGCATATGTTTCATTAGAGCCCATGAAAAATATGAAAAGGTAGAAATGTAGGTCTATGCTGACAAGAGCGTCCCCGTGGCCACTCTAGTGATGATACAGACATTTTAAGGATCAACAAACTCTGACAAGCCATGGCAATGGTTTCTCCAAAGGGCAAGAATCACTTGGTAGAAGGCTAATCTAACTTTTATTTTATTTTTAAAAAAGATTTAATTTATTATTTAGAGAAGGGGGGGAGAATGTGTGCACGTGTGAGAACGTGAGGGGGTGTGGGAGGGGGGCAGAGGGAGAGAGAGAAGCAGACTCCTCAATGAATGTCAACCCTGAGATCATGACTGGAGCCAAAATCAGGAGTTGGATGCCTAACTGACTGAGCCACTGAGGCACCCCAATAAACCAACTTTTGGTTGAACACATTTTACTGATCAGTAGCCACATTATACTGTCCTGGAGATTTGGTTGAACACATTTTACTGATCAGTAGCCACATTATACTGTCCTGGAGATTAGGTCCACAGACTCTCCAAATTCTCACAAATGCTGCAAGAGAAAATTTCTAGAGGACTCCCTGCATAAGTGAGTGCTCAATCATACCTCCACCTTGAATTACCCATAGTCCCACTAACATGTACAGCACACTGCAAAAACTGGTATTCCTAAATGCTGATGACAAATCATTAAGACAATGTTAAGTGAACTCATTCATAGCGTTTAAAATATACTGTATTCTTCCTGTGCTATTAGTAAAATTTTAATCTTAAAATCCTGAAAACAGGGCTAACTTAACTATTGAGAAAACAAGGGAAATGTGACTAGATGAAGTGACTTATCTTGTCAAGATAAGTGGTCATTATCTTAAGTTGTATATATTGTAGTTTTGTCCTAACTCCAACACTCAGCTCTCTTGGTGAGCCCATTTCAATTCTGATATCCTGATTTTTTCCTGAACAAATATTTATGGATGTTGATCTTCAGAGTAATGGGTTAGCACATCAGAGATCATGTGCTGAGCTGAAGGCAGACGCTCAACTACTGAGCTACCCAGGTGTCCCTTGTTTAGTGTTTTTATGTGTCCTGCAAGGTAACAGTTATAGATAAAAACATAAGAAGTATAAAAGGTCCCCCTTTCCTGAAGGACCTTGGAGCAAGATAAACAAAATGCAACTAAAAGAGACTTTTATAAAATCCCATAAATGCACTGTCAACATGTGAGGGATACCTAATAACTGTTTAGAAGGGTAAGAAATATGGGCCACAATACCCAGGGAAAATGGGAGAGTTTAGGGATTAATTTCAGAAAAGGAAAGTAAAGATAGAAGCAAAGAATTTGCGGGCACCTGGGTGGCCCAGCGGTTGAGCGTCTGCCTCTGGCTCAGCATGTGATCCCAGGGTCCTGAGATCGAGTCCCACATCGGGCTCTCTGCATGGAGCCTGCTTCTCCTTCTGCTTGTGTCTCTGCCTCTCTCTGTGTCTCTAATGAATAAATAAAATCTTTTTTTTAAAAAAACAAAAAGAAGCAAAGAATCTGGAGGCCAAAATTCCATCCACTCTATGGGAAATCCCCAGTTTTGATGGGGGGAAATGACACATCTCACTCTCCTTGAAGCTTTGATATCTGAAGGATTAGATTACAGCTGTAGAAGCAACATTGAAAAGCCTCAGGTTGGAAAGCCCTAAACTAGACACCAGATTGATATAAAGTGATCTCCTTTATGATGTGTGTAAAGAAGTTTCTCAAAAGATGGTAAATGATATTGCTATTGAGGGTCTAAGTGTGTGGAAGATCAAAGTAGGTAGAGGCATCTCACTGGATTAGGGTAATATGGCCTACAAAAAAAAGAGTGTACTGTTAAGAATGAAGGCTCTGGAATCAGACTATTTAAGCCAATCGAGGTACACCTTTTATTGACATAGTGACTTGGGCCAGTATTGAGCTGATCCTTACCTCAGTTTCCTAACAAGTAAAATGGAAAGAATGAGCATCTCCCTCATAGGAGTGGAGTGAGAACTTAATGAGTTAATACATGTAAAGACCTTGGATCAAAGTCTGGCATGTTGTGGGTGCACAATAAAATATACTTCTCATTATTATTATCATCATTTATTACTAAGCCCCAAATCCTCATATGTATATACTTTCCTTTTCTGAAATTAATCCCTAAACTCTCTTAAATTAAACACACATACATGACTTAACCTGCATTTGAAGAAGATTCCAAATAGTAGAGAGATAAGTATAACATTTATCACCTTTATGTGTCAGGGAAAGTGCTTAATACTCTGAGTTCAATGATAGGAAAGGTTTTTTTAAAAAAATATTTTATTTATTTATTCATGAAACACACAGAGAGGCAGAGACACAGGCAGAGGGAGAAGCAGGCTCCTGGTGGGTAGCCTGGTGCTGGACTCGATCCCAGAACCCTGGGATCATGCCCTGAGCCAAAGGCAGATGCTCAACAACTGAGCCACCCAGGTATTTCGATAGGAAAGTTTTTTAACTGGGGTAATCAGAGAAGACCTCATGGAAGAGCTGGGGTTTGATATCAGTTTTTCCCCTTTCCAATTCCTTACTAATCAGCATGTTTAGTGATTCAGTTATGCAAATAAGAAGATCTGCCTGTGTCCACAATGGCTCTGCAAGAGGGGAAGGAGGAAAACTTTCCCTTTGCAGCTTTTCCCCATGACTCATGTGTGTTTCTGCAAGACCAGTTGTCGAAACTTGGTTCTAACTTGAAAAGTCAAGGTAATTAGGGGTCATTCAAAAGAGAGGCAAGTAATAGAGAAGGCAGTTCCGCACAACATGATGGCACCACCACAGGCTGACGAGCAGGCCTGGCCCAGAAGGGTCAGCAGCAGCACACAGAGCTGTTGGTTCAGGGGCTTCCCTAGGGATTGAACTGCTGCCTTCCCACCTGCTGTATTCCTGATCCTCAAAGCCTTCAAGGAAAAGGCAAAGGATGCAAGACGAGAAAGCCAATTCACTGATGGTTTTTCTAGAAAAGGGAGAATGTCTAGGGTCTTGGGAGCCTGCATTCTGGATGGGGTGGCTTCTGGGGGATTCGCAGTGTTAAATGCTAGAAAGCAAGCACTGTGAATGTCCTCATCAACCTTCGAGGCTCACCAGATGGATAACTGTACTTCCTTCTTTCATTTTAGAAAATGCTCTTCACAGAATTCTAGGACTAAAAGGATAGTGAAGGCCAGCCATCTGCCCTCCAGCTTTATAGGTGAAGAAACCAAGGTACAAGAACTTCTTTTTTTTATTTATTTATTTTATTTTTATTTTTATTTTTATTTTTATTTTTTTTTGTTACAAGAACTTCTGAGGCTTGCCTAGCACCTGCCTGAACTCCTAAGGAATTCTTTATTATTATTATTTTTTATGATTTATTTATTTGAGAGAGAGAGAGCACGAGAGAGAGTGTGCACAGTGGGAGGAGCAAGAGGGAAAGAATCTCAAGCAGATTCCCCAGTGAGCACTGATCGAGCCTGCACCCAATCTTTTTTTTTTAATTTACGTATTTTATTTATTTATTTATTTTATTGGAGTTCGATTTGCCAACATACAGCATAACACCCAGTGCTCATCCCGTCAAGTGCCCCACTCAGTATCCGTCACCGAGGCACCCCATCCCTCCGCCCACCTCCCCTTCCACTACCCCTAGTTCGTTTCCCAGAGTTAGGAGTCTCTCGTGTTTTGTCTCCCTCTCTGATATTTCCCACTCATTTTCTCTCCTTTCCTCCTTTATTCCCTTTCACTATTTTTTATATTCTCCAAATGAATGAGACCATGTAATGTTTGTCCTTCTCCGGTTGACTTATTTCACTCAGCATAATACCCTCCAGTTCCATCCACATCCAAGCAAATGGTGGGTATTTGTCATTTCTAATGGCTGAGTAATATTTCATTGTATACATAGACCACAGCTTCTTTATCCATTCATCTTTCGATGGGCACTGAGTCTCCTTCCACAGTTTGGCTATTGTGGACGTTGCTGCTATAAACATCGGGGTGCAGGTGTCCCGGCGTCTCACTGCATCTGTATCTTTGGGGTAAATCCCCAGTAGGCTTGCACCCAATCTTAAGACCAATGAGTTCATGACCTGAGCTGAAACCAAGAGTCAGATGTTTAACCCACTGAGCCACCCAGGTGCCCCCTAAGTCAATGCTTTAAATGAGACACAGGTAGGACTTGAGAAAAATAACCTAAAATGTTTGCAAGGGTCACATTCTGCTAAAAATCTAAAAATCCCTTTCTTAGGAAGTGTCTTCGGTGCTTTATTTTACTCTTCATATGAATTCCTAGGAGCTGGGGGACTAATGAACCAATTATAAAATAGAATGATAAACAGGCATATTTCTGAATATAATACACAATAGTCATGAGCCAGGCAGCTTGGACAATAGTTACTGTTCCCATGAAAGTTGTTTGTTTTTTTTTCCTTCCACATTTTTCCCCTTCCTTTAATGACACCACACATTAAAATTTTTGCATAATGTAAAAATTCATACAGAAGATGAAGTCCCACTTAGTTGGAGATGTAACAAAGATATGAGAAGGGCAGTGAATCCAAAGTCACATTCTGTCACTTATAAGCCCCTCTCCCACTGAGGTTCTTTCACCCCTAAAGGAAAAAAAACCCAAAAATCAAAAAAAAAAAAAAAAAAAAAAAAAGAAAAAAGAAAAAAAAAAACAAAAACTGGCTTCAGTTGAACCAGTATTTTATCATAAGGAATTTATTTTTGACAACAGGATGTTCCTGTTATTTTCAAGTCTTGCAATTTCAACAACAGGATTTCAAGGCAATGAAATGAAATGGGAACGGCAGAGTGATATTAATTTCTGAGCATAACCATGAATGTATGAGAAAAATCCAAAGAGCCTAAAACCTTCCTTAAAAAATTTAAGATTATCTCCTTCACGAACTTTCTGAATTTATTTTAATTAAAAAAAAAAAAGTCATGATCTAACATGCATTAAAGATTTTTGGCTGAGGTTCTTAACTTTTTAACTTGTAGCAAAACTTCTTAATTGTAGAGCTAAGCCATAAAAACTTCCTTTTATGATAGTTGGTTGGTTCTTTCCCTTATTTCTCTTTTTTCTTTTCAAATAAAAACTTCCATGTGCCATGAAATGGAAATAATTTTTAAAAAAGATTTTATCTATTTGAGGTAGAGAGAGAGAGTGTGTGGACTCCTGAGACAGCATAAAGGGGAGAGCTGAGAGGCAGAGGGAGAGGGAGTAACAGACTCCCCGCTGAGAAGGAAGCCTGATGTGGGGCAGGAATGGGGTTAGAGGGACTTGATCCTACGACCTAGGGTTTCTGACTGAGCTGAAGGTAGATGCTTAACTGACCAAGCTACCCAGGCACCCCTGGAAATAATTTTAAAAATATGCTTAAAATTCAAGAGTGGGATATACATATCATCTGGGATGGTATCATGTGCTTTTAAATGATAAAATCCTATCAAATGTCAAGACTGTTCTTCGTAACTCATTTGGAAGCCTGTTACTCAGGGGTGTGAAAGGGAGTTCAGAGATATCACCTCCTCTATATCACTCACTTGAAGATTCTGCTGCCTGCTATCACCAAAAACAGAGGCTAATCTAACTGGGTTTGATTATGGGTGAAAATACATCAAAACCTACTACTTACTGTCTACAACATCCTAAGTTGGAAAAGGAAGAATGATAACTTCATAAAACAGAGTGAGAGAGCCAAGTGCTTATACCTGTGGACTCTGAATCAGGTCTGGCTTTGAACCTTGGCACTATTTTAATAGCTATGTGACCATGGGCAAGTGAAATTACCTCTCTGAGCCTCAGAATCTTTACTTGTAAAATATGAATAAAATCTGTTTTTTAAATAAATGTGCTGTGAGAAATAAGATTAATTTGATTAAGGTGTTTAGCATAGTACCTAGCATGTGGTAAGAGCTCAATAAAGGGTACCCATTATAATTTACTTTAGCATGTGAAATGGTTTAATTCTTTGTTGAAACACTGTTATATTTATTCTTGTATAGAAATTATATGTGGCATTTAACTTTATAATCCTTTCGTATGATACCCTAATATTTGGTTAATGTCACTGATTTTTTGCAAAAGCAAGTTTATCCACAAAATCATCAACACCTCTAACATAGCGTCTGACACCATTTTTCAGAAGAGCAAGTACTTCCTTGAACACCCACAGCAATGACTTAAATGTGAAAGCCCTGGTCAATGGTCATTTGAAAGCAGGAAGGACATACGATCTTTAAAATACATCTGTTTAAATATCCATTTGGTTCTGCCAAGATAACCCACATATGTGCATACAAAATCCTAGATTTAAAATCACAGAAAGTTGAGGTGGGATTAAATCTTTATGTTGGGATAGAGATTACTTAACTACTCAGGGAATCTCTACAGCTGCTGTTTTGAGGTAAGAGCACACACTGTCTCAGTGGCCTCCCCTACTTTGACTAAGCTGTTATTTTCACACCAATGTTACTATACTTGGAAGATATTTTCTTTGACAGTTGAGGTAGCTTTGTTAAAGGTTCCTATCATGTAATTTCAATATCTGAATAACAGCAAAGAACATCCTCATGATGTTTTTTTTTTCCCCCTACTTTCCCTCTCAGCAAAGAGGCACTGGACCTTCCTTATGCTTCTTCATTATTTCTATAAAATATTCAAGTTTAGCTTATGTTCCTAAAAGGGTTTATTTAAAAAAATTATTTATTTGAGAGAGAGGGAGCAAGTGTGCAAAAACACATGCAAGCAGGCTCAATCTCACAAAGGCGAGACCATGACCTGAGTCAAAACCAAGAGTCAGACACTTAACTGACTGAACCACCTGGTGTTCCCTCTAAAAGGGTTTTAAGTAGCTTATAAACATACTCTATACAAACAAAAATAAAAATGAGAGAAATGAGGCAAATAAAAAACTAAGATTAAATCAGAAATGGGGTACCAAAGTGCCATTTCCTATAAATGAGTCATACATGCATCCCAATATGCAGGTGTTTCAGAGGCAAATGTGCATGCGTGCACACATATGCACACACCCACAGTAGTTCAAGAGAAGACAATGGTTTCCAATGTGGAGGAACCTGGTTACTATGTCTTACAATGGACAATGTTGTTGATCTTAAATTCACGGAAAATTCAGTATTGACTTTCACATGACTGCTATTCATTCATTCATTCATTCATTCATTCATTCATTCAGCAACAAGTATGTGCAAACTATTTGGCAGGCTCTCTGCATACATGCCTTCTGACCTGGAGAAGATTAGAGGCTAGCATAGAGGGGAGGCTCATGCCAAATCTTAATGCAATATGTTAAGTGCGATAGCACAGTCGCCTGAAGCATGGCAGGAGCTCAAAGGAAGGAGTGAGTTATTGTGTACAGGGAAGTTGGATGGGGAAATCATATTTGCCAATAAAGAAATGAGATTTGAGAAGGATGCTTCTTACTTAAATGACCTGAGAAGAAAATCATTTGCACAGTCTTGGGAAAGCCATATTCTCTTTTTTCAGACAATGGCAAAGAAAAGGCAATGCTCAAAGATTTCTCAGCTTTGCTTCCTGTTGGTTCAGGAATCATCTGGGCTCTTAAAAAGGGAAGCATGGCTTGAGATTTTCAGGAAGATAACATAATTATGATTAATCTTTGTTCCTCTGGGGCTATAAAACTTTCAAGGCTAAGGATTTGTGTACATGCCCTGATTTTTGGGGGGCAGGGACTTGAATTAATAACTGTAGAAAATTAAAACACAGGCTTGACTGGTCTTAAGATACACGGACTATGTTTTTTACCAATTTTAGAAAAAAAGGCCTGAAGTGAGAGGGAGACACATCATTTCACAAACCCTAATATAGTTTGTGTAAAGGATAATTATGGAGGAAAGCTCAAGAGAGCTGCCATGTAAGAATTTCAAAAGTGCCTCAAATAATCCAGAAATCACAGCTGCATCAGAAAGGAAGCGGTTACTGAACCAAATGCTCTCTTCTCAGGACCCTTCGACCCAGTGAAGATGTCAAGGTATGACCTGGAAGATCAAAGCTGACTGGAGGGGCTTGGGAAGTAGAGTAGAGGTATTCACTGGGCCTCAAAAAATTCCACTTTCCTTTAGTGGCCTGAAACTAAACAAAACAACTGAAGATGAGTATTCGTATTGGATAAAAGTAGCAAACTGATGAAGACTGGAGCGGCAATATTTCTGAAGGGAGAAGAGGGCTCTTGATATTGAAACTGCTTACATTTCTATCTTTTAAATGTAAATTTGTCCTTTACTGATAAATAAAAATTCTCCCTAAACTATAACTGGAATCTGACATAAACATCTTTAACTAGACACGAGTTATTTAAAACACTAAGTATAAAGCCAGACTCTCCTGAGAGCCCAGTAGCAGGATGGTTGTCAGCATGCAGTTATCTTGCAAAGAAACATGGCAAAGCCGAGCTTTTCCTATATTTCAAAGCCATCAAGAAAACAGAGTACAAAACACTATAATCCATCCCATAAATGACACACTGTGCAATTTTGGAAAGTTAGATCCTCAGAGGCATCTTTTTGAGGAGAAAGTTTCAAGAAAATAGGGTATCGGGCTGTCACACATGCTAAAATCAGATGCCTGATTCTTTGTAACTCCCTTTCTTTAATCCTCATAAAAACTCACTGCATGTTAACATTTGCATTTGCTCGGAGTTTCAAGTGGAACACTGTCTCTGGTCTTTCTTGAGATTAATTGATTTTTAATTTTTTTTTTAAAAGGAAAGCCAGAAACTTCATTTTATAGTTTAAATATAATTATTACCAAATAAACAGTACCAAGATACTGATATAATAAAGCCACTGGCAGTTCTCTGTCTATAGTTAGGCAAAATGTTTAGGACATTCTTTTATTTTTTATATGAAAGGTTTTATAAGCCACACATAAATCCAACTGCTGATGAAATCATGAAGTGAGCATCAATGTAAAAAAATCACTCATTATGAAAACAAGGATGCTGAATATAATTTTCAAAAGTCAAATACATTTAAAAAATGCATTTAATCAGTACCTCCCAGGTTATGGGTTGAAGTTCATACACTGAAGAGTCAGGTTTGGCAATACTGGGTGCCATATGGGTCCTTTTAGGATTTTTGGGTTCCGTGTCCCATACCAGGTGCTCTCTACATACTTTTACACACAATCTTTAGTTCAATTCTCATGACGACTCCATAAAACAAGCACTATTACCTCCATTATTTCATTTGTTGAATATTTACTAAGCACTTAGTAGATGCATGATACTGTTCAAGGTTCCAGGGTTAGAGCAGTGACTAATGACCACAACAAAAGTCTTTGCCCTCCTGGAGCTTATACTCTAGTGGATACTGCTTCTTTTCCTTTCCTTTTTTTTTTTTAAGGTTTTATTTATTTATTTGGAAAGAGGGAGAGAGAGAATAAGCAGGTAAAGGAACAGAGGCAGAGGGAGAGAGAATCTCAACAACCTGAGAGGATCCCCACAATTCTGAGATCATGACCTGAGCTGAAACCAAGAGTCAGACACTTACTAAGCCACCTATGTGCCCCGATACTGCTTCCTCTTAATTCTTTTAAATCCAACCTTGTCCTGAGCTAACTGATTAGAAAGAAATGTAAAAGTAAAAATTCTCTTTAGACCACAGCTGGAATCTAGCATAGATACCTGGGAGACAGAAAAATATGAACACACACACACACACACACACACACACACACACACAATATATATACTTTTTAAAAAAGATTTTATTTATTTGTTCATGAGAGACACACACAGAGAGAAAGGCAGAGACACAGGCAGAGGGAGAAGCAGGCTCCCTGCAGGGAGCCTGACATGGGACTTGATCCTGGGTCTCCAGGATCAGGCCCTGGCGGAAGGTGGCGCTAAACCGCTGGGCCACCAGGGCTGCCCTAAATATACTACATCTGATGGGTGATGAAGCCATGACAGAAGATGAAATAGGATAAGGTCATTATAAAGTGACCTTTATTGTTAATTGCTAATAATATTGCTCATATTATGTGAGAGGGTCAGAGAGACAGTCTCTCAATAAGAAGTAAAATTGAGATATGAGAGTTTTCTATGACCAAATCAGTGAACTAGACCACAGATGTCTCCATCGAACAACAAGAATAGATAGTAATATTCCAATGGTATTCTCCACATGTAATTGTCCCAAACAGATTAATGCCGGTCTAGAAATGGTAGGATATCACCCAGTGACTGCTTCACTACATTAGGAAAAAGTCCACCTTGTTTCTACACAACAATCCTCATTGTTACCACATGTACCCAATAGGGAAGGTTATTATTCTAATTCTTTATCAGCAGGATCTGGAAGGGGACATTGAGAATTTTATTACTGACCAAGGTTCCTAACTAAATATGAGTAGAAATATACTGCTTTTTTTTTTTTAAGAGTTAAATACTGTACTTGCTAACTTGCTAAAGCCCATGCCTCATATTCATTGAAAAGCTTGAATGCACAGGTGTAAGGATCTAGTTGGAGAGGGTGATAATCACATTTAATAGGTATTAATAGACTAGCAAAATATGTTCTGGCCATTGGGTGATCCTGGATTCAAACAGTTTGCTCTGGCCTTTCAGCCACGTTATTTTGCCCATTCTTTTCTTTGCTCAGGCTAGCCTGGAATTTATGCATGGAATGTTCTCCTCTCCTTCCAAACTACCTAGTAAAATGCTTCTCATCCTTTAATGCCTGGCTAAAACATCACCCTCTCCTCAAGTTTTCTTTGACCAAATCTACCCACAATGATCTTTCCTTTACCTGAATTTCCATATTACTAATGATTTGCTGATCTGTACCAATCTCTTGTTGTTTTCATGTCATATTGCTCCAAACAGAGTATAAGCTTTTCAAAAGCAGAGCTATGGTTTGCTCATTTTTGTATCCTGTTCAGTGCTGTACATAATGGCACATGATAAAGGCTAGAGAGACAAAAAAATATTTTTTCTCTTACCTTTATGGTACTGCCAGTCTCTACTTAAATAAGATTGCTAAAAGCAAAGTCAATTTATTTTTTATTTGAAAATATTGAAATAACAATATCAAAGCAAGTGCAATTCTTGTCTGGGTTAGGTCTTTCATTTTTCTGACATCTCTATTTTTACTTATCCTGCTTAGATTAAAGAGCCTTTGGCTATTTTACCTTGAGGTATGCTCCAAAACAAGCAAGAGCCTTAACAATTCTTTGTTGAATAGCTCAAAATTGAAAATGAAAAAGTTCTTTTGATAGTAACATGGAAAAAAATGCATACTAAGTGATTATTACTTAAAAAACACTTTCATTACCAGTGATAGAAAGCATTGCTATCTTCGTGTGTGAGGGAACGTCTTAAATGGTTAAGGTCTATTTTCTTTTTCTGTGTCAAATGTATGTTAAACTTCATGTACCATGAAAGCAAAACTGACTTTAAGAAGTCAAACTAAAAGATCAGGCTTCTGTTGTAAATCACTATAGACACTCTTCAGTGTGAGGTATGAGTGCAGTGTGAACACGTAACCGTCATTGACTAAGCGCTAGGTGCTCTTTTCAGCAGAAGAGCAGAGTGAGCAGAATAACTTATTTAATACCTCACAATAATTTTAAGAGGGAATTACTAGTATTATGATTCCCATTTTACAAACAGGAGGATCGAAGCACAAAGAGGTTATATAAGTTGTTCTAGGCTGAACTCAAGGAGGAAGCAGAACAACCAGATTTTGGACCCAAGCAATCAGTGTGACTCCCAAGTCCCTCCTCTAATCTCTGTACCACACTGCATTTTTAAACAAGGAGGCTCTTAGGACTGGGCACTGAGCAATGTCTCCTTACCAAACACAGCAAAATGGCTCAGTTGGTACAGCATGCGTCTCTTGATCTCAGGGTCATGAGTTAAGTCCCATGCTGAATGCAGAGCCTACTTAAAAAAAAAAAAAGCTAGGGAAAACCCCCCACAAAACTTGTGGCAAAAACTTCTAGAGCTTCAAAGAGTACCTCCATCAAGACATCTTTAAAAAAAGATTTATTAGTTTGAATCTATCATCTATCTATCTATCATCTATCTATCTATCATGTTTATATAGTGTATAAACAATACATACATACATATATATACATATATATATAAAGAATATAATAGTAATACCATAATACTAATAGGATAGAATAGAATAGAATAGAATAGAATAGAATAGAATAGAATAGAATAGACATTCCTCTGGAAGGTAAACAAACACAGCAGATATGTGTTCAGGCTATAGACAACTCTATGGTATGACAGCCAAGAACACACCATAGGTTTCCTTCTTTGATTACATCTGAAATAATGAAGTAGAGATGGAACTTTGGTGCTTCCTCTCAAAAGAATTACATGTGCATTTCCCAGATGTGGAACAGGAGACTGCTGATAAAGCAACCACACAAGGCTCAGGCTGTTGCTGAGCACACATTAATAAAAAATGCTTGGTGTTATGATTAGCTCAAACTATAGCTTGTTTGTTCTGTTAAGAAAGAAAAAAAAAAGCCAGAAAACAGGATTTCAATAAAGAGTTGGAACAAACAGTGAACCCTTTCAGCACTTAGAATCACATGTGACACCATCATGGAGACTGCTTCCTAGGGTACCTCTCATTTATGAGTTTACAAGCAATGTTTGTTAAAGCCCTGACACACATAACTTTAGAAATGCATAGAAGAGACAGGACAGATATTGTCTGCTAATGTGTAGAGTATTATTTTTTAAAGACTGCTATAGTTTCTAATACTGAAATTTTATACAGATTAAATTATCCTGATTTAGTATTTAAAGATGGCTCTCTGTGATGTGATTGGCTTAAACCCAAATGTATCATGCCAAAGCACTGCAACATTTATTTTATTTTAATATTGATGGAGGTAGACCTGTCTTGTGAGGTCCGAATGGGCAGCTCTGGCCCACATGTGATGGAAATAAAACAGTTTACTTTGTGGCTGTAAGAAATGTGTGTGTCTTTGTGTATGTGTGTGTGTGTATGTACACTAGCCGTACTGTGATAATTATGATTCATTATCATTTATGATGACTCTCAACCATATGACTACTGGATTTTTTAATTATTCAAAAAAAACCCCCAGCAAAGCACAATTTCTTCATAATGCATTAATTACTCAACTGATTGCAGAGAAGTTTAGGCAGAGCTTAGGGAGCATCTTTGAGCTGAGTGAGCATGTCTTCCTGGGCCAATGGTGTATGGACTAGAGTAATTAGATCTTAGGTAAGTCAGTAGAATCAAACTATTAGCCTCAAACTTCAAACCTCTGTGAAGTAGTTAAATAATCAGATTTCTTCATCCTAAAAACTATTTCCTGATGGAGAGCTAATTTTAATTACACCTCTGAAGTTCTCCTCAAATCGAAGGTGCTCCCTAAGGTGTTCCTGATATATAAGGAGAAAGAGAACAAAAATATTAAGCACATATTTAATTTGTATGTGTTTAATGTGTTTTCAGAGCATCATGAAAAAAATTGGAAGTCACTGAAATCTCCTGATGGTATTAAGGTATTAAGAGATTATACTAACCCACTGAAATTAATATTTCCATTAAGTTAGGCCTCTGACTTCAGAAAATTTCCGTGTTTTAAGTGGTTCTAGTACAGGTTCTGCCCTAAGAAGGTTATTTGACATTGGGCAATTCACTCAACTTAGCTGGGCCTCAATCTCATCATCACTTAAATAATGAGATGCCAACAGGAGAGGTTAGGTAGGAGATGGGCCTTTAGTTTCTTTACTAAACCTAAATTCTATCACTCATATCCATTTTGGCCTGGATTCAATATTGAATGCATTCATCAAGGTGCAATGACCACGTGCTTTTTTTCAGTATAACCTGGGATGTTAATAAACTTCATCCTCCATAATTAGTGCTAAAATAAACTTAGTTGATGATAATAATTCATGGAGACAACGGACCAGGTGACCCAAAACTGCAGATAATTGGAAATTATATCAGTATCACATTGTCATTCATCTTTTACTTGGATTAATAGCAAATATCACTTCTATTCACTGAAATCACAGTAGCTAGAAACTTGGCAGTCTGGGAGTTGGCTGTGCGGGATGACAACACCAGCATAAATATAGTATCTGTTCATAGAGCCACAAAACAGATTCCATACGCAGATAATTAAGAATTGAGTGTATATCTGAAACCAGACAAAGACCCCACCAAAAAGGAGAATTACAGACCAATATCCCTGATGAACATGGATGCAAAAATTCTCAACAAGATACTAGCCAATAGGATCCAACAACACATTAAGAAAATTATTCACCATGACCAAGTAGGATTTATCCCCGGGACACAAGGCTGGTTCAACACTCGTAAAACAATCAATGTGATTCATCATATCAGCAAGAGAAAAACCAAGAACCATATGATCCTCTCATTGGATGCAGAGAAAGCATTTGACAAAATACAGCATCCATTCCTGATCAAAACACTTCAGAGTGTTGGGATAGAGGGAAATTTCCTCGACATCTTAAAAGCCATTTACGAAAAGCCCACAGCAAATATCATTCTCAATGGGGAAGCACTGGGAGCCTTTCCCCTAAGATCAGGAACAAGACAGGGATGTCCACTCTCACCACTGCTGTTCAACATAGTTCTGGAAGTCCTCACCTCAGCAATCAGACAACAAAAAGACATTAAAGGCATTCAAATTGGCAAAGAAGAAGTCAAACTCTCCCTCTTCGCCGATGACATGATACTCTACATAGAAAACCCAAAAGCCTCCACCCCAAGATTGCTAGAACTCATACAGCAATTTGGTAGCGTGGCAGGATACAAAATCAATGCCCAGAAATCAATGGCATTTCTATACACTAACAATGAGACTGAAGAAAGAGAAATTAAGGAGTCAATCCCATTTACAATTGCACCCAAAAGCATAAGATACCTAGGAATAAACCTAACCAAAGAGGTGAAGGATCTATACCCTAAAAACTATAGAACACTTCTGAAAGAAATTGAGGAAGACACAAAGAGATGGAAAAATATTCCATGCTCATGGATTGGCAGAATTAATATTGTGAAAGTGTCAATGTTACCCAGGGCAATTTATATGTTTAATGCAATCCCTATCAAAATACCATGGACTTTCTTCAGAGAGTTAGAACAAATTATTTTAAGATTTGTGTGGAATCAGAAAAGACCCCGAATAGCCAGGGGAATTTTAAAAAAGAAAACCATAGCTGGGGGCATCACAATGCCAGATTTCAGGTTGTACTACAAAGCTGTGGTCATCAAGACAGTGTGGTACTGGCACAAAAACAGACACATAGATCAATGGAACAGAATAGAGAACCCAGAAGTGGACCCTGAAATGTATGGTCATCTAATATTCGATAAAGGAGGAAAGACTATCCATTGGAAGAAAGACAGTCTCTTCAATAAATGGTGTTGGGAAAATTGGACATCCACATGCAGAAGAATGAAACTGGACCACTCTCTTTCACCATACACAAAGATAAACTCAAAATGGATGAGAGATCTAAATGTGAGACAAGATTCCATCAAAATCCTAGAGGAGAACACAGGCAACACCCTTTTTGAACTCGGCCACAGTAACTTCTTGCAAGATACATCCACAAAGGCAAAAGAAACAAAAGCAAAAATGAACTATTGGGACTTCATCAAGATAAGAAGCTTTTGCACAGCAAAGGATACAGTCAACAAAACTAAAAGACAACCTACAGAATGGGAGAAGATATTTGCAAACAACATATTAGATAAAGGGCTAGTTTCCAAAATCTATAAAGAACTTATTAAACTCAACACCAAAGAAACAAACAATCCAATCATGAAATGGGCAAAAGACATGAAGAGAAATCTCACAGAGGAAGACATGGACATGGCCAACATGCACATGAGAAAATGCTCTGCATCACTTGCCATCAGGGAAATACAAATCAAAACCACAATGAGATACCACCTCACACCAGTCAGAATGGGGGAAATTAACAAGGCAGGAAACCACAAATGTTGGAGAGGATGCGGAGAAAAGGGAACCCTCTTACACTGTTGGTGGGAATGTGAACTGGTGCAGCCACTCTGGAACACTGTGTGGAGGTTCCTCAAAGAGTTAAAAATAGACCTGCCCTACGACCCAGCAATTGCACTGCTGGGGATTTACCCCAAAGATTCAGATGCAATGAAACGTCGGGACACCTGCACCCCGATGTTTCTATCAGCAATGGCCACAATAGCCAAACTGTGGAAGGAGCCTCGGTGTCCATCGAAAGATGAATGGATAAAGAAGATGTGGTTTATGTATACAATGGAATATTACTCAGCAATTAGAAACGACAAATACCCACCATTTGCTTCAACGTGGATGGAACTGGAGGATATTATGTTGAGTGAAATAAGTCAATCGGAGAAGGACAAGCAGTGTATGTTCTCATTCATTTGGGGAATATAAATAATAGTGAAAGGGAATATAAAGGAAGGGAGAAGAAATGTGTGGGAAATATCAGGAAGGGAGACAGAACATAAAGACTCCTAACTCGGGGAAACGAACTAGGGGTGGTGGAAGGGGGGAGGAGGGCGGGTGTTGGAGGGGAATGGGTGATGGGCACTGAGGTGGACACTTGATGGGATGAGCACTGGGTGTTTTTCTGTATGTTGGTAAATTGAACACCAATAAAAATTAAAAAAAAAAAAAAGAATTGAGTGTATATAGGAATCAGCATCAACATACACTGACTCAGCAAATATTTTAGAGCCTACGGAACTCTTGCTCCTAAGATGCAAATTTGCATAACAGGTGATTTCTGCCTTTGTGAAGCCAATACTCCTTGAACTCTTGCTCTGACTTTGAGCGGCAGGGGCCTCCACCAATCTAACAGGTGAGAAAGAACCCTATTTTAAAAGATTCCAGAGAAGGCTCTGTATTGACACAAACACTTAATGACTCCAGTTAAAATTTCCCTGTTTCTAATCCAAATGTTTTATGCATCTGCTCAAATTTCTTTTATTTGGTTTTATCTTAAGTACAGATGCAGAGAGAAAAATAGCCATTTTTAAAATAAATTGGAACATATACACACAAATAGTAAATTTTTCTTTTACTGTGACAGTAACTTAACATCTTTCATCCTTCTCAAAAGGCCTTATTTTGCATAGACAAAGCATTACATATCTACTTATTGATTTTTAAATTTCATTTTCTACCTGTTACTAATTTTTTTTAAAGATTTTATTTATTTATTCATGAGAGACAGAGAGAGAGGGGGGCAGAGACACACGCAGAGGGAGAAGCAGGCTCCATGCAGAGAGCCGCATTTGGGACTTGATGCTGGGTCCCCAGGATCACACCCTGGGCTGAAGGCGGTGCTAAACCCCTGAGCCCCCAGGCTGCCCTGTTACTCATCTTTGTAGAACACTTCTGAAGCCTTTCTAATTTGTTTTCAGTCTATTTTTTTAGGTGAAAGCCACAGCCTAGAGACAAGCATCTGATTTAAGGGTAGTAAAATTGTAAAGCATAATCATTCCTTTACCCTGTACATAGTTTTTAATGTATCTATTTCCTTGCTTTCAAAACTTTGGCACCTACTGATTCACAAACAATGCACAATACAGTCTTTTCATCTTCTGTTTGTATTCCTGCACTGTTTCCTCTTCTTCATTTGCATCTATCCACCTTGTTTCAATCTTTCAGAGCTGTGATTCTACACCTGCCCTTACTGAAATCATCCCATGATGATTCAGCACTTTCCCAGTTTCTCTACTTGAAATGGACATCTGTTGTTTGTTAGTTTCTGTGCCATTCTGTCATCACTTTCCCATGTTCTGGAATCATATCCCCCTCTTCTTACAGAGTACAGATTACATATAGTTCTGGTTAAATTAGTCAAGCAAACAGGTGACCCTAGTTGGATGGTCAGTGCTTCATCCTTTGGCCATGCTGATTGGAGATGGGAAATGACTCCAACAGTGTCTTCCCAGTATGATGGAAAAGCATATTGCTTTTCCATTGGGAAATCAGAAAGATCAGTGGCCTGGGAATTGCCATGATGGTCTCTTTTCCTGCCTCATGGAGAAAACCTGCCAGTAATGAAAGTAAAAAAGGAACTCACAGGTAAGTCATGGAGTGAGACAACTGTGATGACATCTTCTGTATTCAGAGCTGCCTGACTCCTTCAGCCGCTTTGAAGGCTTTTATATACATGAGCTATGGGTTTTCCTAGAATAGTTTGAGTTAGACTTTTGTGAAATGCAATTTTATTTTATTTTATTTTTTATTTTTTTTTTGTGAAATGCAATTTTAAATACTCCAAGAAGATGCTAGGACCTTCTAAATCCCACGAAATAACTTTCACATTGTGAACATCAGGTTCAATACATATTTGATATGGTTACATATCTCCTATATATTTGGAATGTCCATGGGCAGTAAGACAATATGAGAAAATGAACACATTGGGAATTCAGGGAGAGCTAGTGATGGCATTATACCCCAATTTAAACTGTGCTATTTGGAAGGGATCATACTGGTAGGAACATTTGAGGTATAGTTTTTTTTTTTTTTTTTTTTTTTTTTTTTTACCAAATGATAACAGAAGGGTATTCTTTCTTCAAAGAATTCAAGCAAAACTGAGTTCTATATTGATGTTAGGAGGTATATGTGACATCTCAATCCCCTACAGCTCATCTTTCATCTGTACCAAAGTTAGTTCTTAAGAGTTTTGGAGAGAATCAGGTTCCTTATGTGCATATATCTAAAATGCTTGCTGTCACTGAAATAGAAGTGAATTTATGAGATGAATCCCCAAGAGACTAGTTAATTCTTTCTAGCCACTCTGCTTGTGCAGTTGCCCATGCCAGAAATCTGAGAATTGTCCATGACTTTTTCTCCCTCTAAATCAAATCAATCACCCAGGACTGACAACTATATTTTATAAATATTTTTCAACCCATTCATTTCTTTTCATCTACAATGCCACTATCATCCACAGGTCACTATTACCTCTTGTCTGGTTTATGTAACTAAGCTTTCACCTCCACTCTCTGTATTCATCATTGATTTCCCTACAACCTCTTCCCTATTAACAATAATGATGGTTGGGGGGAGGGGGGCTTTTACAGTTCAAATATAATAAGGGTGTGTTTTCTCCTTAATCTTTCGGTGACTGCAATGTTATCAGGATCAAGTCCAAAATCCAATCCGGCCTCTGTTTATTTTATTCTGATCTGGCCTTTGTGTAGTTCCTCCAGTAATCCAGGCTTCCTTCCTCCAGTAGGATTTTCCTTCTACTCTTAACCTAACGATTGCTACTATTCTGATAGGCCTTGTTTTCAAATGTTATTTCTCAGGGACACCTCTTATGACATCATCAACTAAAAATCAAGTTCCTCCATTGTACAATTTCATAAATCCATTTAATTCCCTCTGGTGGAATTCATCTAAATGGTAGTAGCTTTTAAGGCTTATCTGTTTAAAGCCTGTAAGCTTCCCAAAGGCAATCACTGTCCTTTTCATACTCCTATTACAGTGAAGAGATCACTGATTATTTATCCACATAACTAACCTTACTCTCCCTCCCCCAAATAAAATATGACAGTATCTTTTCCCCAACACATAGTAGTACACATATTGGGACACAGTTCTCCAAGGGTCTGTTTCTGCAATGGCTTGCAAGCACAGGCACTGACAGCTTTTGTTTTCAAGAATGTAGGGAAAGCCTTGGAAGATAGAGATAGTACTTTCCTCTGGAGCAGAGGACAGAGTTATTTGCTGTCAAGTATCATAAAGATGTGTCTCTCTAGTGTGAAGATCAGAGAGATTTGCTTGCAGCCCATGATAAAAAACTAAGGTTTCCTAAGCTTGAGAATCCTCAGGTATGATGCAAGTGCACTATGTGCACAGCATCCACCCAGACTACTTTGCACTAACTCTGAGTTTTGAGGGTGTGCAAGGGGAACTTATGTGAACCTGAGTTGTCTGCTTGCCAGGTCATGAATTGCGTTGTCTTTGAGCCAGAATTCTCATTTTTGGCAGTATTCGTGCACTGTGGCAAGCCAATTAGTTAGCTAGCAAGGAGGGTAAAATTTTAGATACATCAGAGTTCTAATTTCAAGGGGGTACATCTATTATCATCATGTAATTCTTTACATTAAAAACAGCTAAAAACAAAACAAAACAAAACAAAACAAAACCCTTTTTTGCATCTGATTTCCAACCAGAGATTCTTTTTTTAAAAAGATTTTTAAAAATTTATTTACTTGAGAGAGAGAGAGAAAGAGCATGAGCAGGGGCAGGGGGAGGAAAGGGGCAGAGGGAGAGAAAGAGAAGCAGGCTCTCCACTGAGCAGGGAGCCCCACACAGGATTACAACCTGAGACTAACTGACTGAACCACCCAGATACCCCTCTGCCAGAGATTCTTAAGCCATGAATTCTTTTTTTTTTTAAGATTTTATTTATTTTTTTCATGAGAGACACAGAGAGGCAGAGACACAGGCATAGGGATAAGCAGGCTCCTCATAGGGAGCCTGATGTGAGCCTCAATCCCTGAAATCCAGGATCACACCCTGAGCCCAAAGCAGAACTTAACCACTGAGCCACCCAGGCATCCCTAAGCCTTGAATTCTTAATCTGGGGTATCAGGATGGGTTTCATGGGAACTACGAGTTCAGTATGTAAGCAGTATTGCTTTAACACAGCTCTTGAAATAAGTAATCATGCTTTATTTTTTTAAAACAAATAATTGCTTTAGTCAAATTTTTAAGAGGTCAGGAAAAAATTAATAAAAAATATTTAAAATATTAAAATATTTTTAAAATATTTAAAAATGTAAAGGTGAATGCCTTACCTCCATGTGAATATTCTAGATTTATTTGGCATATATTGGAATTAAGCTGAAAGACAAGTGATTTCTTCACTGAGTATACTTTAAATGTCAGATATCTGTGACAATCTAAAAATCCTAGTCTGTCAGCCTACTTCTTTTTGACATACTTTTGTTCTCAAGTCCTTGAGATAATATATGTGGTGTGAGGATGTAAATCTTAGCTAACAAGGGTCAGGTTGTACTAAGAGCTTTGAATGTATTAACTCAATTATTACTTAACAACATCCATATGAGGTAGGTAATATTATTATTATTAAATGTTACAGATGAGAAAACTGAAGAACAGAAAGCTTAAATCACTCATTCAAGGTCACATAAATAGTGAGTGACGAAAGAAGATTTGAAACTACAGAGGTAGGGAAGCCTGAATGACTCTGGTTGAGCGCCTGCCTTTGGCCCAGGACATGATCCTAGAGTCCCGGGATTGAGTTCCACATTGGGCTCCCTGTGTGGAGCCTGCTTCTCCCTCTGCCTCTCTCTGTGTGTGTCTCTCGTGAATAAATAAAGTCTTTTAAAAAAAGAAACTACACAGGTAGATATGTGAATTTATCTATGATCTTGATCCCCAAACTATATTGGCTTTTAATTTGATTAAAAATCCAAGATTTTTTTGGATTCTTTTTGCTGTTATATATTGGTCTTCATATATTTTTGATTTGACCTCAGTAAATTGGGCTAGTTAATAACATTAAGACAAAACAATAATAGTTTACCAACCACATTCTTGAAAATTACATTCTTAAATTTTTTTGTATTTAACATCAGAGTTAGTCAAAGCATTTCAGAAAATTAGGGTTAAGTAAAAGTTGTATATTAGATTTGAAGCATCTTGGGGAAGAAAAATATATTATTTCAAAATACAATAAATAGAACACTTCCTAAGGACATAACATGGTTAGCAAAACTCCTTAATAAGTCATTGGGAGGTCAATGTGTCTCATGAGGTGTGGGCCTTGAGAGAAAGGTGAGACCAAGGAAAAGGTGATTTGTTCTTCAAAGGAAATGAAAAAAAAAAAAGGTTCCTCTCAGGGGCAGTTCAAGAGGGAGGCAGTGAGAACTGAGCACATAAAAGGGTTGGAGGAGAGAACACAGGACAGGCTTCCTGATAGAAGGATGGGGCTGGAATAAGAAATAGTCACTAAGGAAGTTGCATATGATGAGACAATCTTTAAAAATAAGAATGCCGGGATGCCTGGGTGGCTTAACAGTTGAGCGTGTGCCTTTGGCTCAGGGCATGATCTCGGAGTCCCAGGATCGAGTACTGCATTGGGCTCCTTGCATGGAGCCTGCTTCTCCTCCCTCTGCCTATGTCTCTGCCTCTCCCTCTGTGTCTCTCGTGAATAAATAAATAAAATCTTAAAAAAAAAAAAGGATGCCAAGCAAAGTGCTTACTATTCTGTTTTATCTTCTCTTTACCATGAGTTGTCCTTGTAGAATGCGGCAAGACACAAAAATAGCAAAAAAGAATCTATGTTTCATGTCTGTGTACATAACAGACAGAAGAAAACCGTAGGAACTGCTAGATGCAGAAATCCAAAGCACAAGTGTTCATGGAGAAATGGGTGAAGACAAGATTTTCTTCACCTTTCCTCTGATGGGGAATCAAGTCAGGCTCTCAAAACCATTATATGGAAGAATGATACTGGGAAGACAGAGGATATGACAAAAGTTCTAGAAGGATCCTTTTCTAAAACAAAACTGATTAATTGATGTTAATAATCTATCATGTCACATCACTCTTCTTGAATCTCTTTTGCTGTTGAATGTTCAGAAAGCCTTGTTACAATGCTGTCATGACTGAGGAAGATTATTCCATAAATTTTGTGTTATTCAGATTTTAACACATTCAAAAGCTTATACACCAGATCTTATTGGATTGAAATACAATGTGTTTTGTATTTAAACTGACTCTGACTGTTTTCACAAGCCTCAGAAAAATGTTTGGGTAACCTCCTGGCCTACCCTGGACTTAGTCTTCCAGCTTCTTTTGGAAGATTTAGAGAAAGCAATCACTGTTTGTATGTTCTCAGGAGAACCCAACAAAATGTTAAATAAAAAGTTTAGAAATTTCTAAATGTTAATACTCATGTAAAAAATAAAGATATCACAGGACACCTGGGTGGCTTAGTGGCTGAGCGTCTGCCTTTGGCTCAGGTCATGATCCCGGGACCCCACAGGGAGCCTGTTTCTCTGCCTGTATCTCTGCCTCTCTGTTTCTCTCATGAATAAATAAATAAAATCGTTTTTTTTTTTTAAAAGATATCACAAAACTACAGTTGGTTAAGAATTTCTACACACTAAACTTTATACCCCTTATATAAAGGAATTAAAATATTTGATGATCCCAAACAAGAACAGGAATTTCAAATAAACAATGTCTTTGAATAAGGCAGCATCAGAAATATAAAATAATAGCACTAAGATTTTGAGTATCAGTCTAAAGTAAAATTGTGGAGGGGCACCTGGGTGGCTCTGTCAGTCAAGCATCTACTTTGGGCTCAGGTCATGATCCTAGGGTCTGGGGATCAAGCCCCACATCAGGCTCCCTGCTCAGCGGGGAGTCTGCTTCTCCCTCTCCCTCTGCCCCTCCCCCTTGCTCAGGTTCTCTCTCTCTCAAATAAATAAAATCTTAAAAAAAAAAAAGTAAAAATGTAGAAAATGGACTTCAAGTCAATATGGTTGATTGTACTAACATGTAAGAACCTCCCTCTGGTCCAAACAAATAAATTGCTTAAAAAATAAATAAGAGGGGCACCTGGCTGGCTTGGTTGGCAGAGCATGCGACTTTTGATCTCACTGGACATAGAGCTCACTTAAAACAAATAAACAGAAAAGCCTTCACAAGAATAATAAAAATTTAACCATATAGTCCAATTCAACATATAAAGCCACAAATCCTCATGTGTCTAAAATAAAGTCACACATTTGTTAATGTAAGGTACAGTCTTGTGGCTTGCAGAGCACATCAGAACCAGGGAAGCCTGGGTTATGTGCTCATGTGGAGATGGCAGGATTTGGCCTGCAAGTGATTAAGACTGAGTTAATGCAGAATTCCAGAGACTATCAGTGGTTGCTAACATCATGAAAGGGGGACCAGAAAAATCTTTGCTGACTGCCATGAGGAAGTGGAAAATAGTTGTTAGCCAGAGATTTGAACTCCAGCTCCTGCCCCCATGTAGATGTTGCTTCCAAATTTACATTGTTCCTATAGATTAGGAACATCAAGCTGAGAAATTAAGATAAAACAGGTCTAGAAGCTGTGAATTGTGCAGGATCCCATTAAAGGGCACAAGGAATTCCTTTATAAAATTACCTTTTTCTAGCTGGACTTTCAATAAAAAAGTTATACACCTCACAAGAAAATACATGTGTTTGTATCATTCAAGAAAAGGTAAAGACATTAAATTTTCTGTGAAGTATATATATTTTAGTTTAAAAATCATACAAACACATATAAAGTCAATATACAGAAATGTGTTGCATTTCTATACACTAATGATAAAGTAGCAGAAAGAGAAATTTAAAAAACAATCCTAGAGGCACCTGGGTAGTTCAGCTGGTTAAGTGTCTGACTCTTGATTTCGGGCCAGGTCATGATCTCAAGGTCTTGAGACTGAGCCATGCATTGGGCTCTGTGCTAGGTGAGGAGCATGTTTAAGATTTTCTCTCTCACTCTCCCTGCCCCTCTGCACCTCCTTCCTGCTTGCTCTCTTTCTCTCTCTCTCAAAATAAACCCCCAAACCAAAACCCAAACAATCCCACTACAGTTGCACCAAAAATAATAAAATACCTAGGAATAAACTTGATCAAAGAGGTGAAAGACTTGTACTCCAAAAACAATAAAACATCGATCACAGAAACAGAAGATGATACAAATAAATGGAAAGATATTCCATTCCAAACTCATGGATTGGGAGAACAAATATTGTTAAAATGTCCATACTACTCAAAGCAATCTACAGACTTAATACAATCTCTATTTAAATACCAACATCATTTTTTAAATAGAATGAGAACAAACAATCCTAAAATTTGTATGGAACCACAAAAGACCCCCAATAGCCAAAGCAAGAAAATTTCTTCAAAGCTCAAAGCAATCCCAGATTTTAAGATAAACTACAAAGCTGTAGTAATCAAAACAATATGTACTGGCACAGAAACAGACAAGGGAATAGAATACAGAGCCCAGAAATAAACCCACAGTTATATGATCAACTAATTTACAACAAAGGAGGCAAGATTATAAAATGGGAGAAACATAGTCTCTTCAATAAATCGTGCCGGCAAAACTGGGCAGCTACATGCAAAAGAAGGAAACTGATATAAAACTTTTTTATATCATACACAAAAATAAACTCAAAAAGGATTAAAGACCTAAAGATGAGACTTGAAACCATAAAATACCTAGACGAAAACTTAGGCAATAATCTCTTTGATATCAGCCTAGAAACATTTTTGTAGTTATGTCTCCTTTGGCAAGGGAAAAAGCAAAATTAAACTATTGGGATTACACCAAAACCAAAAAGCTTTTGTACAGCAAAGAAACTATCAACAAAACAAAAGGAAAAACAAAACAAAATAAACAAAACCCCAAAAACAATAAAAGAAAAAACAAAAGGACAATCCACCAGATAGAAGAAGATATTTGCAAATGATGCATGCAATAAAGAGTTAATATCCAAAATATATAAAGAATTTATACAACTCAATACCAAAAAATCCCCAAGTAATCCAATTAGAAAATGGGCAGAAGAGATGAATAGACATTTTTCCAAAGAAGACATACATATGTCCAAGAGACACATGAAAAGATGCTCAATAACTCTAATTAGCAGGGAAATGCAAATCAAAACCACAATGAGATATCACTTTACACCTGTCAGAATGGTGGGAATGCAAGCTGGTGGAGCCACTAAGAAAAACAATATAGAAGTTCCTCAAAAAAATTAAAAATAGAATTACCATTTGATTCAGTAATTCTACTACTGGATATTTACCCAAAGAAAATGAAAACATGAATTCAAAAAGATATATGCACCCGATGTTTATTGAAGCATTATTTACAATAGCCAAATTATGGAAGTAACATAAATGTACATCCATAGATGAATGGATAAAGAAGGTATGTATGTGTATCAAATACAGTGAAATATTAACCATGAAAAAGAATGAAATCTTGACATTTGCAATAATATGGATGGATCTAAATAGTATGATGCTAAGTGAAATAAGTCAGAGAAAGACAAATACATATGATGTCACTCATATGTAGAATTTAAAAAACAAAACAAACAAGGGATGCCTGGGTGGCTCAGTAGGAGTTAAGCTTCTGACTCTTGATTTCAGCTCAGGGCATGCCATCAAGCTCTGTGGCAGGCTCCATACTCAGCAGGGAGTCTGCTTAAGATTCTCTCAGTTTCCCTCTCCTTCTGCCTCTCGCCTTGCTCTCTCTCGCTCTCTCTCTCAAATAAATAAAGAAGTAAATAATAAACAAAACCAAACAAACTGAGAAAAAAAGAGATCCAAAAAAACCAGATTTTTAAATCTAGAGAACAAACTGGTGGTTGCCAGAGGGGAGGTGAATGAAATAAGTAAAGGGGATTAAGAGTATACTTATCATGATGAGCACCAAATAGTGTATAGAACTGTTGAATCTTACTGTACACCTAAAACTAACATAACACTGTATGTTACTTACATTTGAACAATAAAAAACTATACAAACTGGTAAACAAACCGTGGGTTGTTTAATCAAACCAAGGAAAAAGAAAAGCTACCCAAAAGCTTGATTTATAGAAAATACAAAATGAGTTAGAAATAACTCAAAGCTTACCAACAATTGCAATAAATAGAAATGAATTAAACCCACTAGCTAATAGGGTTATAGATTTGATTTACACAAATCCAGATATATGCCATAGGAGTTCTACCTAAAAATAATCACCCACAGAGTCTAAAGTAAAGGTTAGGAAATGCCACAGCAAAACAGAAAGTTGGGGTAGTAGTACTAATATGAAACTAAGTAGAAGGCATGGCTTATAGGCATTCATAGGGACAAAAATGTATATTACTTAGTGATAAAAGAACAATTTCTCTCAGAAGATATAATGATGTGGAACCTACACGTACCTGACAAGATGGTCTCCAATACATTAATGCAAACCCTGATATTAGGATAAAATCAACTTGTTCACAGTCATATTGTAAGATTTCATTTCTTTCAGAAACTGATAGGTCAAGTTGACAAAAACCAAAAGTGAGGAAAACAATGAAAAAATAAACCATATAATTAAGAAACCTGACCAAATAGCACATTTAATTATAACTAATTGAACAAAATAGACAAGAAAAGCTGGTTAATCATTCAAATAAATAAACTAACATTGTGTGTCAATTATGCTTCCATTAAAAAAAAGAAAGTAGAAGGAAGACTGCAATAAAGATAAAAGCCAACACTGGTGAAATAGAAATAAACAAAAATAGCACAGATAGATGATGCCAGCATCACCTCTGCATCTTCAAAGCTACCACCTTGGGCCACGTGACTAGTATCTCTTGCTTCTATTATTTACTGCAGTAGACTCTGAACTTCTCAATGTTGCTTCCGTTTACATTTGAAACTGTAACTCAGATCCTATCATTCCTCCCATCTCTCTCAGTGTAAGCCTCGGGGTGATTACACTTACCTATTTCCCTATCTTCTCTTTGCAATCCTCAGCCATCTCAGGCATGCTTTTTCTGCCTTAGGATCTTTGCACTGGCTGCTTTCTCTGCCAGAAATATTCCTTCCCAGTTATCCACATGACTAACTTCCTTGCCTCCTTAAATCTTTGCTCAAATATCATCTTCTCAGTGACATCTCTCTTATCCTTAAAAACTTCCTTTAAAATTGTAGCCCACATATCCTCTCATTCCCTACAGCACTTCTGATCCTGCTTACCCTGCCCCATTTTCCCCATAGCATCCCTTATCTTATAGTATCTCATATAATTAATTATATTGTATTTTCTGGTTTTGTTTTTGTCTCTGCCTTATAAACTCCACAAGAGTAGGGATCTAGGATCTCTTTATTTTTCACTTTTTTGTCCCCTACCCCGATCACTTAGAGCAGAGTACAGCGTACAGCAATTACTCAATGAAGCTTATTGATCACATGAATGAAGTAATAGTTTAAAAAGTTACTTCTTTGAAAAGATACTGTAATTGATAATTAAAAAGAAGTAAGGCACAAAAACAATGTTAAGGATGTAAAAAGGAATAGAACTTTAGATATAAGAAAATAATATGAAGCATTTAATGCAAAAATGCTTGAAATTCAGATGAAGTAAATTATTTTCTAGAAAAAAAAATCAAGTGACTTAAATAGAAACCATGAATAGACCAAAAACTATTAAAGAAATTAAAGTCAAGACTTATTCCATTTCTTCAGGGCAATAATGAGTGTTAAACCTTTACAAAAAAGACAACTCCACTTTATACAAACTGAATCATAAAATAGAAAGTTTTCAACCTCAGTTTTTGATGATACTATAATTTGGAAACCAAAAGACCAGAAATGTATGAAAAGAATTATTATGAACCAATCTTGCTTATGCATATGCATGGAAAGAAAATGAAATTAAATGCTAGTAACTTGAATCCAAGAGTAGACCAAAACAAAATATGGTTTATCAAAGTATTTCAGAGATGGTTTTACATAAGGATATATGTCAATAGAATCTCATCATAACAGATTAAAGGAGAAATACAGCAATTAAACAGATATGGTCTTAGTATAGGGATAAGCAAATAGAAAAGAAGGCCTACCCACATGAATTTTTATTTTAGTACATGACACATAGATAGGGGAAGAATAAATTACTCAATAGATGGTACTGAGACAATTGGTTGTCATTCACTACTCACAAAAATATATTTCAGATGAATAAAGTATCTTTTTTCTTTTTTTAATCCAAATGCCCTGCAGAATTGTCACTGGGCACCCTTGGTCTTTCTCAGTCTGACAGACACCTCTCCCTCCATGACCCATTCCACTCCTTCCCCTTGCTATAGACAGCAGTTGCTGAACATCCACATAGCTCTTATGACTCTGACTTAAGTTGTCATCCAACCTGGTCCTCTCTCTTCACCTTTTGAAACCCTAATCACTAATCACTCTTTAAAGCCAAACCCAAATATGTATATGCTCTGTACATCTTCCTCCTGTTCTCCAGTTGCAACCACTTTGAAAATGAAGTTCTTTCTTTCTTTCTTTCTTTCTTTTTTTTTTTTTTAAGATTTTATGTATGTATTCATGAGAGACAGAAAGAGAGAGAGAGAGAGAGAGAGAGAGAGAGAGGCAGAGACACAGGCAGAGGGAGAAGCAGGCTCCATGCAGGGAGCCCGATGTGGGACTCGATCCCAGGTCTCCAGGATCACGCCCTAGGCTGAAGGCAGCACTAAACCGCTGAGCCACCCAGGCTGTCTGGATAAAATATAAAATACCTAAATGGAAAAAGTAAAACGTCAAATATTTTAGAAGAGCATGTAAGAGATTATGATGTTGGGACAGATTTTTTACCCCCCTCAAGCTGGATACAAAACTCTAAGTGTTAGAGGGAAATACTGCTTAATGTGACCACAGCAACCTCATTTGATACACAGAATTCAAAAGACGGCAGACTAGAAGTTTGTATTTGCAACACATTTAATTGACAAATTGTCACTGCCATGAGAAAAGTTAAAACTTCTACAAATCAATAAGAAAATGGCAAACAATGCAGTAGGAAAATGAGCAATGATCTGCAAGAACAAGGTACCCAGTGTTGGTACAGCCATGGGGATATGCTCCTACATGTCTGGTGGGGTGTAAATTGTTACAACCACTTTCAAGAGCAGTTTTCCAATGACTACTGTTTAAGATGTGCCTACAGGAAGTCCAGCAATTTCATTTCCAGTTGCATGCTCCAGTGAAATTTTTGTACTAATACATATGCAAATATATTCACTGAACCACTTGTTTATAACAAGAAGACTTAGGGAAAAATCTACATGTGCATCTGCTGAGAGCAATAAATTGGAGAAATAAGTTCTATTATATTCATACCTATGCATATAGGAGAACAGTTGAAATAAGGAAACTAAAGGTATGTGCATCACATTGGAATAACCTCGAAGCATGTTGATTAAACAAGCAAATTGCAGATGGAAAGGTACAATTATAGAAATTAGTACTCTATGTAGTTCATGAAGGGTATAAAAACACAGGTGGAAAGCATAAACACTAAACTTCATAATACACTTGCACTGTGCCTGTGGTATATTATTTTTTTAAAAAAAGAAGGAAAAAATATCTAATGTTTTCAATCGTTGGACTTTGGCTCAGTCGTGTCTGGTGCCATGGTAAGTCTGCAACAGGTTGCACTGAAAGAGGCTGGTCCTCCATGACGGAGACGCCTTAACACTGGAGCAAGGCAAGGCATCACCAGACGATTAGGATACGTCTGATGTGTTAGGTAAGTCTGCTCACATATACAGAGGCCTTATTATGAGGAGAATAATAAGCTTATTTAGGGGCAGGACGTGGGCTGGGTCAGACAAACAAAGCAAGAAATACAAGGATACCAAAACCAACTTTAAGGATGTCAAGGTCAGCTTACAATCTTTTGGAATTACAGCCACAAGTCACTAAGCAATCAGCCAAGAAGGAATGGCGAAGCAGATCTCAGTAAATATAATTTTCTTGCACAACCAGGACTGTAATACAGGCCACCTGGGCTCTGTTTAGAACTCCAGGTTCTATGGGGTAGCTCTTCTATCTAACTTTAGGTAGATAACTAGGTATGGGGGTGAGGAGGAATAGTAGAGTTGTTCATAGTTTCAGAGACCTGAGTAGGAATCCTTCCTCACACCAAGATCCAAACAGTCTCAAAACAGATTCAGAACCAGGGATGTACAATTCTGTTCTTTACTCACAAATCTATCTTTCTACTTCTTTTTATAAGAAACCAAAGCAGAGGGAAGTTGAAATGCAGCCATTCACTGGTTTAGAGAATTCAAAACAAAACAAAATAAAACAAACAAAACACTGGACATGAGTAGCAAGTGGGTCTCTTGTGTCTTCCAGCACACGAAGACTGTTATTTAAGAAATCCTGATTGGTGGGTCGCTTGGGTGGCTCAGTCAGTTAAACATTTGACTCTTGGTTTTGGCTCAGGCCATGATCTTCAGGTCATGAGACCGAGCCCCGTGTCAGGATCTGTGCCAGGCATGGAGCCTGCCTAATACTCCCTCTCCCTGGCAGCCCGGCAGGGCTCAGTGGTTTAGTGCCACCTTCAGCTCAGGGCCTGATCCTGGAGACCCGGGATCGAGTCCCACGTCAGGCTCCCTGCATGGAGCCTGCTTCTCCCTCTGCCTGTGTCTCTGCCTCTCTCTCTCTCTCTCTCTCTCTGTCTCTTATGAATGAATAAATGAAATCTTAAAAAAAAAAAAAAAAAGATTCTCTCTCCCTCCTCTGCCTCTGCCCACCCCTCTAAAAAAAAAAATCCTGCTTTAGAAAACAAATTCCATTAATGACAAAAAAAAAGTCTGCTGCCTTTGTTAAGCTTAGAAACCAGCAAGCTCTTTAAAAAGTTCATTGTAAGATTCAGTATTTACCATAGCAACAATATTGTCAATAAATTAGACTTACTATTGTATGACAGAGGAAAAAGCAGTGTTCCTTGTTTATCTTTGCCTGCTGTTTACTTTTAGCTCTGCTGTGGGAAAGAGAACCCAAACAATGCTAAGCTTTTCCTTAATGAGATCCTGATTAGAGGGTCTGGACCAATGCATACAGCACAGTATACTAGAGCAGGAGAGCAAAATTAAAATTTTCACTTGGCCCCTCTCCTTTGAGTCACTCCATCTGCCCTCAGCACAGAGTGGAGTCTTCTCACTTTGATGACCTCCCTCTGTCCACTGGGTACCTGTTCCAACTAACCCAATAATCTTCCTGACCTCCTTTCTCATGCTGGTCCCATATCTTTCCATATTCTGGAAAGTTGGCTTTGCTTTGCTCCCAAACGAGGAAGTACACCGACCATATCTCAACTTCCCAGCATTATAAATTAACAGAATCACCAAAGGAGGCATTGTAAAGAATGTGAGATTTAATCTACGTTTTTAACCTAGGTTCTATGATGAGGCTTAGGAGCTCGAGAACTTCACTGAATTTATGCCTGCACATTTCTCGAGAGAGTGAGCTCTGAGCTTTTATTAGATTATCAAAGAGGTTAGCAACCATTACTTAGTCCATTAATTATTTTATGGTTTGGAAAATGAAGATCTGAGAGATTGTTCCTTTCCTCTAGTTAGACAGCTCATTAATGATAGAGAGAGGAATAGTTTCTAGTCTGCGAACTTTTGGTCCTACCCTCATACTAGAGCTGAGATTAACTTGTCTTTATGAAAACATTTGTTCCTACCACTAGGTTAGCCATTTTTAACTGAGGCCTTGAGTGTTCCCATCCCCCACCTGCCAGGTATTTCTGGCAAGCCCCTAAATTCCATGGCTATGCTGCCCATGAGTTCAGGAATGTTCATGTTCAAAGCGCTATTAAACTCCCCTAAGAGCTTCAACACTACACACATTCCCTCTATTAACTGAAATCCAAGGAGGCACCAATCCAAAGTGTACACTTTATACTCATAGTGTATACTTAGTTCCTTCTACTCCTCAATATCGAGCCCAGAGATTTAATCTTGAATCTTTCCATTTTCCAGGACTTGTGTTGGATTACAGGGTAAGGGAGTTATAGCAAGAGAGAAAGCAATATTATATAATAATTAAATCACAGGATTTAAAAATAGTAGTTTGATTAATATTTACAAAGCACCAGAGTGGTCAAATGATCTCTGACTGCTTTATTTTTTTAAAGGGCATTGTTTCGTGCCCTGCTCTGATAAAACACACTACATTTCATTTGCCAGTGTCACACCTATTCTGCTGCAAAGCATTTGCAAACATTTAATCTTGCTTGCAAGGCATGGAAGTTTCCTAAAGGTTAACAGAGCTGTAGTCTGTGGCTTAACGCATTGGCCTTGAAGCAGGCGCCCATCCCAGCAAGGCTGCCTGCTGGCTGTGTGACTCATACAAGTTTTATGTAGGTACTTTGTAGCTTTTCTCATTTCTAAAATGGGATTGATAATAGTAGTGTGAACTTCATAGCAGCACTCTGTAGTAAGCAGGTAATAATAATTAATATTACATGGCATTTTAGTTATCATCTCATCAATACAACATGACCAATTCTTCAACTTTGTCACCTCTACCTTGTTGAAGATTAAGTGATTTTTTTTTTGAAGATTTTATTTATTCATTTGAGAGAGAGAGAGAAGCAGGCTCACTGCTGAGCATGGAGCTCAATGTGGGGCTTGATCCTGGGACCCCGAGATCATTACCGGAGCTGAAGGCAGACGCTTAACCAACTGAGCCATGCAGGTGCCCCTTGAGGTGCTTTTCTGTGTTGAAGCTAGCCTGCCAAGCTTTTTTATGTCATATGCTTTATGTTTTAACAGTATATCCAGAGTAGGAACCAATCTCAGTGGAACACCACCACTAAAACGGCTTTGTTTAAAGGCCCTGTCCAGGCTATCAGTGGAGTTAACTGGAACACGTGCAATGCCCCACCATGGAAATGAGAATTTGGGGTTTACGTGGTTGCTGACTGGTGGGGGTCCTGGTTTGCAGGCTGCCATTCTGAACATGTAGCTAAAAGGTGGGCCAAAGAGTGCACTACTGGCTCTCTTCTGCCCAAGCAGTCTGTTGAGACATCAGCTAAAACAAACCATCTTATTTGAGAACCTACCTTTCCTTGATGTCTCTCCCAACAGAAAAAAGATTGTATGTATTCAAAAGTAATCATCTCCACTGTTGCAACTATATGTCCACAAACTACATGTCATACACTAAATCAGTTACACTACATTTTTCATTCAAACTCAATCCCAAATTCTTTCAAAGGTATTTATGCGTCCCTTTTGATAACTGGTATTAAAATGCTTCATTATCGGCTTAGGTAAGACATGGCCTCGGACCCTCCCTCATGCCCCTAGGCAAGTTTGTTTTTGCAGTATGCTGGCTCCTGATTTTGTCCTAAATGTGTGATTTTAAAGCAAGTTAGTTAAGGTATGTATGGGGGAGGAGGTGAGGAACTGTGCACAGAAAAGGAGCAAATGGACAAAGAAGACAAAAAAGGAATGCTAGAGAAAAGAGAGGGAGACTGAAGTAGAATAGAAGGGATACTGTAATTGAATGAGCAGCAGGTCTTCTACTCTGATGGATCAGGAATGGTCTCAGGCTTGCCAGGGTTGGTCAGAGAAGCTTGCTATAGGCTATCAACTTTCCTAGTCTCATAAGAGCTCAAAAAGCTGCAGTTTATAATTCAGAAGCAGCAATGGAAACTTTAAAGCCATTTATCTTGGCACAATTCCCAGGGAAATCGATGTGGAGACCCACGGGCTATGCACACCATCCTGTGCAATTTGATGCTTTTCATTTGGTAGAATTTTGTTGCCAAGGCTACTGCATCAAGTTTCTGAAATTTTAGTGGATGTAAATTGTCTCATCTGTCACTTAGCCTGGCAAGAAATTGAAAGGACATGCTTTCTACTGAAAAGAAAGTCTCAACCTCTTTAGCCTGTTATGCACAGATGCTCATGTTTGTGTCTTTGAGAAAAAAAAAAGGACTTTTTTTTTTAAAAGCCAACGAGAAAAAGTTTTAGTGGAACCTGGTTCTTCTCATTATAAAATATGCACACATCAGAGGCATTTTCTAAGGATTAGGAATTTTATTTTTTACCTTTTAGTCATTTTGCATAGCTGTTCAGTTTTTTAAAAATTTGTGTGTAACTGAGCACTGCTTTTTTGTTAAATCTCAGGAGAGAAACAAATCGGTGTTGATTTATAAAGGAAGTAAGCAAAATAATGTTCTCAAACTCTAAATGTTGGCATGGTAAGGAGGGGAGTTAACAGAGCATTAGCTTAGGCCTTATTAATCTCACTAAAATAATTTAGGGAGTACAGAGATCACTTCCCTTTCTAAAACAGGATATTATTAATGTGAACTTCCTTTCTTCAACTAGACTGAAAATGCTCAAAGCTTCACTTTCATTGCCACTCTTCTGTCTCAAAATCATCATACACTACAGAAGGCTAATAGTACAATGGAAGAAATGGCTAAGATCACCAAGAGACTAAACAGCTAAGAGAAAGTGATGGTACAGGCTTAAGTGTCTAGAGAAGAGGAATTCTCTGGCTGAATATTTGAATCAGCTGGGGAGTTTATAGAACCTACTTGTGTCTGGGTCTTTGGTCCTAGGTGCAGAAACTGGTTTTATGCATCAGTACAGCAGCTGTCTACCCTCATCCCTGGGTGATATGGTCCAAGACCCCCAGTGGGTGCCTGAAACCATGAACAGCACCAAACTCTATGTATACTCTGTTGCTGCACATACATAACTAGGACAAAGTTTAATTTACAAATTTGGCATGTAAAAGATTATAATAATAACTAAAATAGAACAATTAAAATAATATACTGTGATTAAAGTTATGTGAATGTGATCTCTCTCTTCCTTAAAATCTCTTATTGTACTCTATGCACCCTTCTTCTTGTGATGATGTGAGATGATGAAATGGCTATATGATGACATGGAGTGAGGTCATTGATGGAGGCATTGTGATCTAGGGTTAGGCTACTACTGATCTGATGATATGTCAGAAGGATGATCCTGTGCATCTGGACTAATGTGGACCATGGCAGACAGAAACCATGGGAAGAGAAACTGTGGGGGTTGGGAGGAGGGCAATCGCACTAGTTTTAAAAAGCTTTCCATTAGTGTATGTGCTTGTCTGAGGAGCCAGCAGGGTGAAGTTACCCTCTGAAGGATTATGACTTAATGCCTCTAGTTCAGAATCCTTCTCAGGTGGGAGGACACACTAGCATGGTGAAGCCCTTGGTTGGCCTCATATAGTGGGATCCCCACCTGCCCTGCTGTTGGAAAAAGGGTCTGGTGTAGAGAGCCCCTCATCCCAGGGGCACAGCTGGAAAGGGGGCTCATCCCAAGGGCACAGCTGGAAAGGGGGCTGCCCCCTTGTCCACGATACAAAGCACATTCATGGAGAACCTGGTGCTAAAGCATTTGATGACCTGCTTCTGGGTGCAGAGTTTGTACCTAAAAGAGTAGCTCCCTCACTGCAATCTTTTGAAAGTTAGTGCTACAAAAAGAGGGCAGTAAAATAAATAAATAAATAAATAAATAAATAAATAAATAAATAAATAAGCAAGCAGTGCTCAACATATACGGTTAAAAAAAAAGAATAAAATGCAAAAAAACCAAGATAAAATAAAAAATAAAATGAATGATAAAAAAGTAAAAAGCTTTCCAGGTGAGGCTGAGAGCCACTGGCCGATAATATCAAGGTATAAATTTTAATTTGCAGAGTTCTATTATGGGAAGTTACTAGCTTATACATATTATTACATTTAGGTTCCAAAAATAAACAAAGTAATATATTTAAGGCATTCTTGAAACATTCTTGGTTTTTAAAAAAAATCCCATCTCCATCAGTATAAAACACTTGTATTTTTAAAAAAGGAAATGAGGCTCTAATAGTCTTGCTCAAGGCTGCATGGGAATCACTGCTAGGACTCTGGGTCCCCAGCCTACCAAGTCACCTTTGGAGCTTGGGGGTGGCTCAGGATCCCTTTGGAATTATGAGATAGAAACTATGGGTAGGAATATGATTTGTAATTCTAAATCCGATACCAGAAGGCATTTCTAAGTATCTTTCAACTTACTATTCTGGCAACTAAGCCTGAACCAGTCCAGAAAAATAAATCCTAACTTAGAAAGATAAGGAGAGGAAACATTTAAACACTGGCTTATTAACTGTAAAACTGTAACACGTAAGTTTGTTTATAAATAAGGGTTTCTGTTTAAGCATCAATCCAATTCCTCTCTAAAATCACTAGGCCTTAAGTTTATCTGCAGGATCTTCAAATTTTTTTTATTTTATTTTATTTTATTTATTTATGATAGTCATACAGAGAGAAAGAGAGAGAGGCAGAGACACAGGCAGAGGGAGAAGCAGGCTCCATGCGCCGGGAGCCTGATGTGGGATTCGATCCCGGGTCTCCAGGATCGCGGCCTGGGCCAAAGACAGGCGCCAAACCGCTGCGCCACCCAGGGATCCCACTGCAGGATCTTCAATATGGAAAAAGAAATAATTTCAATTTTAACTCACACAAAATGGAAGTAAGACCTGAGATAATAGGGGATTTAAAAAATTATAGAAATATCCATAGGATCTCAAATTCCTTTCAGAAGTCCTAGGATTCCACACCTAAATTTAGTAATTTTTAGCTCTTTTGTCTCCTTTAAATGTCATACCTTAAAATAGCAATGCAGAAAGCTGCATGCTAAAACTATAGCTTGTAAACCTGTTGGAACAAGTTCAGTCCTCACATTAAGGGAGACTAAATTACTATATTCATCTACCCCCCAAATTCTCCCACAAGTAATCAAGCTTATCTGTGACCCCATTCTAGTTATTCATAAGTGGGATGGGACTCCATAAACCCACACAGTGGAAACATTTGAAGGATTTATGGCCTATAAATGGATGTTAGCCATTTCATGAAAACACAGGCCAAACCAACATCTTAGCTATCTGTATTTCAGCGTGATTACAAGGGTTAGTTACACAAATAAGAACCCAAATGTATCCAGGACTAAAAAAAACTGTTGGAGTCTTTCCTTTCCCTAAATGTTAAAGTACAGGGCTACTTTCTACTGAGCCTTCCCTGAATCAAATCTTTCAAAGAATTTTTTTCCTTGTCCTATTTTCATGCAGAGAGAGAGAGAGAGAGAGAGAGCGAGAGCGAGAGAGTGAGAAAGAGAGAAAAGTTTTTATGAGCCATAGAAATTTTTTGTAGCTCAACTATTCTACTCTCCCAGGTGGTAATTATAATAGTTCTTCTCATCTGGGTTCCTTGGACATTCTACAAGCAGATGAAAGTACCTAAGTGTAGTTTTAGTAGAAATATTTTGCTTAACTTGGCTATAAGATCTACTCATAAAGATCTGTTGCCACAGAGCCTGGACTGTATGATACATACAGCAGATGGCCTCTGCCTTGGTTGAATCAGGCAGATAAGGCTGGAAGAATGATGATTATGCCATTTTAACTAGTGCAAAATGGAATTGTTCTAAGGATTGTGATTACTGAATGAATCATTCCTTTCTCTTTTGGCCAATTTCAAAATATTTTGAATTGCATGCTATATCGAATGTTTGCATGATTTTAGAATCCTTGTCATTATATCCATACCTTCCATTGCCATCTTTGCTGACTGAGGAATACATTAATCATGGCGCTGACCTGACCCACTCTCATGAGGAGGCAGTCATTTGAAAAATAAACCTCACTGGCTTTTCCCTGGATATATGGTATCCTTGCCCACCTGAAGCATCTAGATCTGAATTCCCAGGGTCTGAGCTGCTCCAGGTACAGATAATAGCATGCCTTCTACCAAACACTATCCTTCTTTTATTTTACTTATTTTATTTATTTTTTTTAAATACAGGGCCATTACCAGGCAGTGACAGGGGCCCATGTGAAGTCTTGGCTATAGTATCTCAACATTTCTTTATTCCATTGTTATATCTGTTTATCTCTTTTTTAAAAAAGATTTTATTTATTTATTCATGAAAGACACACAAAGAGAGAGAGGCAGAGACCCAGGCAGAGGGAGAAGCAGGCTCCATGCAGGGAGCCTGATGTGGGACTCGATCCGGGGATTCCAGGATCACGCCCTGGGCTGAAGGCAGGCGCTAAACTGCTGAGCCACCCAGGGATTCCCCTATCTTTCTTTTAAATGAAAATTCAGAACTGCCTTGGTCTTTTCCAAAAAGCCAGGACAAGAGTGACCATGAATCTGTGCCACACAGCTACAATGATCTGGGTGTGCAACTGCACCATATTTACTTGCAGCCATCTTTTCAGGAGAGCCAGTGTGATTTATGCTTTCCTCTGTTTTGCACTTTCTTGGTAAAGATTCATATGAAAGCTGATGAAATAGGACTATTTCATACAGGAAAAGTGGAAGATAAGCAGTCTCTGACCTGGTTCTCTTGTGAGCTTAATTAGGTCTCTGATTCTTTCATGGGCACAGAAATGATTAATCTTAGCTTTAATTTCTCCACCTAATATAAATAAAGCTGAATTCATAAAACCATCTGATCTGCTTCTAGTCACTCAAATTGGATTTTATGTACTTAGTAAATACAACATTGTGAGGAAATTGAGAGCAAAATAATATCACCAAGAGAAAGATAGTAGGCTTCAGTCAGAATTCAAGTCGTATCTTATGTATTGATGAATGAAACTGACAAACTCATGCCATTTTGCATTACAGCCTTTCAAAACTATCAGCTGTGACAGCTGTAACTGACATTCTTAAAACAAGACAAAAATTACATTAGATATTTTCCTTTTGCAATTCAAAGTCCCAGCAATAATTAATGGACTTAAAATAATTGTCCTTAGGGATCCAAACCATTGATTTGTCTCTTTCTGTAGGGAAATATTTGCCTAAATTTACATTACAACTTTGAAAATATATAAACAGGATTTAAATGATAAAAGCAAATTCTCATTTACATGCTAGTAAACTGAAGATAAAGTAGCTTGAAAAAATTCAAAGTGTTATGTATTCCAAATTAAGTGACATTTAATGAAAAGATTTCTTTTATTTGAATTGTGATACAGGTAATATAAGGACTAACTTTTCCCCATAGTCAGTAGCTCTTAAATAATATCTCAGAGATTTAGATGTCAAGGCAATAGCATTCAGTAGATTTAAGAGTCCTTTAAAATGTCTCCTACTGGTTCATTCCTCTTTTCTGGTGTCTTTTCAGTGTCTCAGTTTCTGTCAAGCCCCTATGCCTTCCAACTGAAGTGCCTGCACATTCCTCAGCCCTGTAGCCTTCCTGAGTGACATGCACAGTGGCAATGGGTCTTTCACACATGCCTATCTGTCTCACTGTCTGCAAATGCCAGAATGGGTTCCAGGCGATGGCATGATGGAAAGAACACAGACTCAGTCCAGAGTCAAAGCCCTGACTCTGTCATTTTCTAATTATGTAACTTGGCACAAGTCACTAAAGGTCTTTAAGCTCTAGTCTTTACCTGAAAACTTAGGATACTGATAGCTCATCTATTTGAAAATCAAGTGGTATAATGTACATGGAAGTAGTTACCAAAATGGAAAGTCATCTACAAATGGAAGCTATCTGGCAAGTTCTTTTCTCTGTGGCCAGCTGATTAGGTCATGGAGGCCAGTAAATATGTCAGTACTAAGAAAGTTGCATAGTTTACAGGGCTGAGAATGGAACTGGACACATGTTGGATTCCTAGTCCCACTCCTTGGGATCAAGGCCAGCTTACAAAAGCACACACCCATGGCAGCCTGACAAGAATGATTACTGGAACCTGCCCAGAAATAACATAAACCGGCTAACATTACACAGATAGTAGCATCATATGCAATCTAGGGGGAAGAAATCTGCCATCCAGCCATAACTATAAGCCATAAAATAATTATAAGTTAGAAACATTAGTGTATTTTCTCTCAATTTTTCTTAAACGTCACCTATTATGATCACCTTAGGCTCAGTTATTTGAAGAGAATTTTAAAATTCCACTTGCTCAAATGACAACTATACAAGAAGTACCAAAAACTGGGGTGGGGGGAAGTGTGTGGTAGTGGGAGAAGGACAGAAAGTAGGAAATGCCTAGACAAATAAATGAAAAAATTCTGACAAGAAGAATTAGATTTCTTTCCATACATATGTAAATAGTTATACAAATTCAAAGAGTTAAAATGTAAAGAACTAAAAACATTTACCTTTTAAAGGTGATGTGCTTGGATGACAGTACTTTACCAACAAATATTTTATCTGGGTGACATCTATCACTGAGTTTTATAATTTAAAAAATAAAGCAGTTTCCTCTTTTTTTTTTTTTTTAATAAAGCAGTTTCCTAATCATCAGATTCCTGTGCAAAAAGCGGGGACCTAATGGCATCACTTTTAATCTCCCTCCAGGGAAGGAGAAGTAACCTAATTAAATTAATGGCACACCAATGCTCAAGCCACCACCTCTATTTCCATTAGCCACGGGTACAAAAGAGCAATCTTAAAGTTGGTTTCATTTTGCGCCAAAGTGTGACATATTTATCAAAGAGTTTGAGGCAAGAAGAGATAATGAAAAGTGTTCTAGCCAAGAACGGTCATCTATACCAGATCAAAGTAGACAGCAATCATAAGGGTGGATGTCAAAAAGATCTCTGCCACTTCCCTTACATTTCCTAACTCTAGGATTGCATTCATGTAGATTTTTACATACTACTTATTTATTATGATGAACCTATGTTGATAAACACAGATGCTAGTTGCCTGTCCAGCCTTTATTCCTTCCTCTTCTGGTAACAGCACTTTAGAATTTTTTTTGAGATGCATGTGATCTGGCCACAGCTGACGTCACTCTTCACTGCTCTAAGGATGGGCCGACAACCTGGGCAATTCATGCTATCTGCTCTTCCACCCATAGGGATAAGTTCAGGGCTGTCCCACTGACTCCATGAAGCTAATGAGACTTACACTTAGGACTTTTTGTGGAACTCTTATAAAGAGAAAATTGCTTTCATCTGGGTTGCTAGGCTGAAAGGATGATAGCCTGAAGCCATGAGCCATCATGTTGCCACCCTGCAGGAAGCACCTTCCAGTGGCACGATGACTAAAAGATAATTGTGACATGGGCTCCATCCCTAGATGGTGAAAGTCAGCGTGCTGTGACATCTTGAACCCTGGGATCCAGCAATGCCCGAAGCTATCATTCACAGACAATTACATCACACAATCCTTAAGGCTTATGCCATGCCAGTTTGCGTTGGGTTTCTCTCATTTGTATCAGCATGAATTCGGAGTAATATAATTTTGCTTCATAAAATGTGGGGATTTTTACTAAATTGGTATCAATGTGTTTTAGGACACACTTTTTTTTAAAGGAATCTCAACGTGACTATTTCATAAAAGATTTAAAACTCACTTATTTCTATGAATGTACAGTGCATCTTTTCTTCTAGCTGCTTTAAAGCAAATATAAGAGTGTCTACTACTTTTTAGAAGGGCAATTCACACTTACAAACCCAAAGCAAATACTATTTGAGGTCAAGATACTGAGTAACATAAATCTCAACTTTTCTTTCAACACCTCTATTGAAGAGGCTCTGCCAAAAACTTCACCCTACTAGGCTGCTATGTAAATCTCCCATATCCAGTTTACTGATGACACCTCCCATGGAATCTCTGTCCAGGTCCTGGGACAGCAGAGAGAACTGTTCGAGAAACTCCACTGGCTACCCCAGCTGTCTAAAGCTTCAATTAGCAAGTATTTAAGGACAGGAAGAGCTGGCAGGGTATGAAATTGCATCCCAGGAAGCCCACCTGGGACTTCCTGCAGGACATCAGGCTCTCAAAACAGATAAGGTCAGAAGGCAAAGGAGATAGTCCTGCAGAAAAGGTTTTCCTTTCCCTTTCAGGACCAGATTCTTTATTAGGTCTCTGTACGTTGCTTTCTTTTTCTAAGTAGATATGGAGGCCCTCAGATGTGTTTGGTAAAAACTGGGTAGGGCTGACTATGAATACTTGAATAAAATAAACTTGTTTTACACTGTCATTCAGTGTATGACATATATTTCATACTTCTGAACATGTAATCCTTATAGTGTGATTTCTATTAACAATTTAGTTATATTGACTGACAGGAAGAGGTTCTTTTCCTTCTAAGTTCATGGCTTTCACACTTCCATTTGTGCTAGAGTCCTCTGAAGAGTTGTTCGGGGTGTTGACCTTCATGGTGCACTCCAGATCTGAGGGAGTAGAATCTCCATAGGCAGAGCCTTGGAGTCAGAATTTTCAGGTGAAGCAAATAATCTGAGAACTGCACACTGAGAAACATCCTGGGAGTTAATTCACATCCAAGGGCACACATCCAACCTAATGGCCAGCAATTCACATCGCTGCGGCCATGTCCACAAATTGATGCTTTTCTCATAGAATCTTATTTATCAAGAGCCACAGAGTTAAAAATGGTATGTAATATTGCTCTGACTGGTTATAATGTCTGCAGTCACCCCCTGTATCCCTGCCACAGGAGGATAAAGTGTTCTTGACTCACTGCTGAAGTGGCAGCACAATATAAACAGCTTCAGCTTTCCTACAGGTGACAAAAGCAAGAGGCAGCTCACAGACCCCCATGGATCCACTGATATATTTTAACTTAAAAAGTTAACATATTTTTGGTGCTTATTTTCTACTCTGATTTTTACCACAGAATTACAAGAAGTACCTGATTTATTACACTGTCTTTACACTAGAACACATTCTGCCAATTGTGGTCTAAATTTAGCTCACATGGTTTGGTAGCTGGTCAACACTGCAGGAGAAAACAACATCTCTTATGAAAAACATATGTACAGTCAAAATGAAAGTTTGGCAGCAGCATGTAGAAAAAGGTTCCTCATGAGTCATATATATCCATTTTGAAAGCCACGCTTATCATAAGCCATGCTTGAAAAACATTAATTCTTATGGATTGCTGGGTGGCCCTGAATGTAAAGGGACAATAGTTTCATAAATGGTTCTCCCCCTGGAACTCCTCAAATTTTATTGTAAACACCATGAAGTTTTACAATAACACAACAGTCTTAGGGGTACCTGGCTTGCTCAGTTGGTAAAACATGTGACTCTTGATCCCAGGGTCATGAGTTCAACCCCCCACATAGGCTTTACTTAAAAAAACAATAAAATTTCTTCTTTAAAAAATAAGATGAAACATACGATAATCTTGATTAATATTAAAGTCCTCTTCTCTGTTCTTCCCTCTTTATCCCTCCCTTTGCAACCCTGTACCTTGTCTCTTTACTATCACTAGGAATAATGTCACGGACTATTTTTATTACCATACTTCCAATAACTCCTACAGTGGTTTGGCACATAAAAGGTGTTTAATACTTACTTACTGATTGAACAAAGACATGAGTAAATGAACCAAATAGCTTTCTCTGCTTTGGTCACATTATGTTTCATTCCAGTGAGCTTCACTGAGTCTGTCTATTTAAACTGGAGTGGATGAGAGTAGTCTCTTATTCTCACCATTGGCTACAAGATATCTAAAGTTCATCAACCTGGCTCTTTGGCATACTTGTGGGATTGATGTCTGCTTCCTCAACTGATGATCCTGGAGATGGAGAACATTTTTTTTTATAAAATATTGGCCAGCATGTCCCCTCCTTCCAAAGTCTGAGATTTTCTCTTCTTGAATCAATAATAAGCTTAGAGAGGGGTGCCTGGGTGGCTCGGATAAGCATCTGACTCTCAATTTTGGCTCAGGTCATGATCTCAGGGTCCTGGGATGGAGCCCTGCATCAGGCTCTCTGCCTCTCCCTCTCTTTCTGCCTTCCCCCTTACTCGTGCTCTCTCACTCTGCTCTCTCTCTCAAATAAGATCTTAAATAATAATAATAATAATAATAATAATAATAATATAATGATAATAGGCTTAAAGAAATTCAGATAGAAAAAGAGGCCAAGAAAGAGGCGTGGGTCACAAGTATGGATCCATGTATGAGTATTTGTCTCTTCATTTGTGTGTATGTGGGTGTGTGAAGTGTGCAGGAGTGGTTACTAGACAGAAACAAAGTGTGTAGGTGGTGATCTGGTAAATTATTTTTTCTTTGTTTTAAGATTTAATTTTTAAGTAATCTCTGTACCCAACGTGGGACTCAAACTTACAGCCCCAAGATCAAGAATTGCATGCTCTACCGACTGAACCAGCCAGGCACTCCCGGGATCTGGTGATTTCTGAAGAATTTCCTACCACTCGATGCCTAGAACCAAATAGAGGAATCTCTGTTGAATGAATAAACAATCTTCTGTTGTTGTAAAGGCAAAATATGGGTTGAATCAGTCAATTAAGGTAGATTAGAAATTTAAAAAGAGATGTATATTAGAGGCATCTCAATTTTAAACATTTATGAATATACTTTATCACTGATTCTATCTCAGGCAGGAAACAATTGCTTCCTGTTTTCCATTATTCCTTCAGCATCAGCTCACTCCATGACACATAGTAGGTGAGTAAAGTAATAGGGAGAAAGAAACCTACATAAATGATATAAGCAATTCTGTTTCTGCCATAAGAGTGTTTAAACAAATAGAAAGCTATTCATAGGAGAGAAAGCCTGCCTATAATGAAAATGAAGCAAGGCTTTTAGAAGGTCATGGAATTAAACCCCAAGGTGTACATAAGATTTTAACAGAGTTAGGAAAGGAAGACTGAAGGCGATTTATTAAAACAAATGGCATAAGCATATGGGTAGAGAAAGGACAGAATAAGTTGTTGCAAGGGGAATAATAACAAGCATTCCAACTAGACTGAAACAAATGAAATGTCTCACAGTTACAGACCAAGCTGAAAAGGTGTCCAGGGACAGTGAAAGTGAGGTTAAGGGAAATCAAAATTTATTTAGGAATAACTAGGAAACTGGTCACCAGGAGAATTGCAACAGCGGCAGGCAGACTAACCTGGCCCCAATTAGACAAACCTGGGGAGCCAGCAAGGTACTGAACTTGTTTTTATTTCAATATTTCAGGTCATAGATTTAAGTGCTGGTAGTGGGAATGGAAAGGAAAGGTCAAATGTGAGATGTACCATAAAGAAAGAACCAAAAAGAAGGGGATATTTTTATTAGATGTGAAGAGTGGAGGGTGGGAAACAGAGTTAAGCTATGTTTCGAAACCTGGGAAAACTCTCAGAATCGAAGGGATTATGGCTCATTTTCCAGGGAGGAAAGTGTTTTCATTTGAATGGATAGATCAGTTCACTGCTACTACTATCTATGGAATGAGACTCAAAGCTAATAAAGTAGCCTAACAAGTGGGACATCATGTCTGTAAGCAAGCACCACTTTTTTATTCCTTGCTTTACCAAATCTTGATAGAAAGAGCCTTGTGAAAGGAAAACATAGCCATGTCATAAAAGAGATAAATTGATAAAAGTGCGTATAGTGAGAAATTTAACATTTGTCATATTCTAGTTAGATGGGAAATGTTGGATACATACACAATACGCTAATATACTAATACATGTAAAGAGTCCACAAAAGTAAATATTGTGAACATGACAGCATTTTATTTTTATTTTTAAAGATTTTATTTATTTATTTGAGTGAGAGAGAGAGAGAGCGTGTCAGTACTTGCAGGGCAGAGGGGCAAAGGGGCAGAGGGAGAGGGAGAAGCAGGATCCCCCACTGAGCAGGGAGCCCAAAGTGGGGGTTGATTCCAGGATCCTGAGATCATGACTCAAGCAGAGCTGAAGGCAGACACTCAACCAGCTGAGCCACTCAGTGTCCCCATAACAGTGTTTTAAATGAATGAGGAAAAATGTGGAGTGAACTCTCCTAGGATCTGGGCAGCTGTGTTTTTTTTTTTTTTTGCCACTCATTCAGGTGCTCATGACTGACCATGGAAACCATGGGAGAAGGGCAAGGGGTCACAGAAACTATGAAGAGAGGCCAAATCTAAGAAGTCAGAAAAGAACGGGAAATGATATGTTGTTGATTACAAAACTGTTCAAGTTCAGTTTTTCTTCCTCTGAAAACGAAGTGGTAATAAAATGTAGTGAAGACTTCAACAGACATATAACAAGGAGTTAGATATTTGCCAAGTTTTCCCACCCATAAAGCTTTCAGATACAACTGTTTTTGGCCTTAAGCATTTTTATTATGAAAATAGTGAAGCAAGTTTGGATAAACACATTCAAAAGAGTCCAAAGGAAAGTAAAGGGCTTCTTATACCCCCTCCCCATCCCATTCCCTAGAGAAAACTACTGTTAGTGGTTTGATGTATATCGTTACGGATTTGTTCTAGGTATATTAACATTAGTAATATAAATAGAATTTAATAAAATATGTTGCTATCTCTTTCTAAGAAATCATTCATTATCAAATACTTAGTGATTTGCATACTATGCTGAAAATTCAAAGTTAATGTCTGGATTTTATTTTCAGGGAATTTATAGTCTAGTGGGAAACAAAGTATGTCAACTATTACAGTACAGAACTTAGTACTATTAAGAATCTGACTTTGTCTAATATTTATTAAATATTTCAAAAATTTCAGAAAATATTCAAAAATTATGATTAATATACTTTAGTTGAATAAAAGATGATTTCTAGGATACAAATATAGGCTGACACAAGATTTTTAGGTTTCTAATGTAAGTAGCATAAGAGCTAGCTAGGAATTTTCAGACGTCAAAGTCTCTTTATATAATGGAGTGACCATCACTTAAAGTGTCCATTTTTCAGTGATTTTAATATCTGACAATATCTTTCAATAAAACTTTTCATTTTGTTTTTGACCCCTCAAAAGTCTATCTGAACAGGGGAACCTGGCTGGATCAGTCGGTAGAACATGTGACTCTTGATCTCGGGTCCTGAGTTCAAGCCCCATTTTGGGTGTAGAGCTCACTAAAACAAAACACAACACAACTATCTGAATAAATGTGAACACTGATTTTTCTATTTTCAAATAGCCAATTTTGTGACTCAGAGGAAAATGAAACTTGATTTACAATCCATAACTAGGTTTGGACAGGGCAAACAAGAGTCAATGAAAAGTGCATCAAAGACCATCTGATCTCTGAGAACACGGCTGGTGTTTTAACACAGCCTTTGTATTCACTCAAGCATTTCCCCTTCTTTTAGAAGATGGACAGATGTGTGCTCATATTTAGGTGGTTCTTTTGATCTGCCTAGGAACTGTGTATGAAATTACTGCTTCTCAGAAATGCTAAAAGTGAGATCATTTTTCAATATACATGCCCATTCATTTTGTTCCTCTACTAACATCTATTTCTTAACCCAGCTAGTTTTCAGTAACTCACATTTAAAGACTATTTTGTTTGTGACCCACCACAGACACATTTTTATCAATGAGATGTCAAGATGATGACAATATTACTAGGGTGACCTTGACCTAGTCAAATCCCTTTGTTTCTGAATGCCTTAATGGAACTCAGAAAAATGAAGCAACTTGCAGTGTTCAGTGTTCTAGAAACACATGGAATATATATTTATATATTATATAAGCACATGGACTATATATTTATATATTAATATTCATATAACTGCCCTTAATTTATTGAAACATATTTAAGTGTATGTTCTTAATTTTCTGATGCTTTTATTCTCTCTCTGAGTCCAAATCCCTACCAGACTGTGAAAGAGTGTTCTGAAATCCACCCAGTTTAGTGCCACAGGCACTATAGCACAACTTAATACACACAGTACATAACTTTATTTCTTTATTCATGAGAGACACAGAGAGAGAGAGAGAAAGAGAGAGAGGCAGAGACACAGGCAGAGGGAGAAGCAGGCCCCATGCAGGGAGCCTGATGCGAGACTCAATCCTGGGACTCCAGGATCATGCCCTGAGTCAAAGGCAGATGCTCAACCGCTAAGCCACCAGGCATCCCCATAACTTAATTTCATGACATGACTGACTTGCCTCTCTTTTGCCATTATAAAATGGAAAAAGAAAACCTACATGAGATTCTTTTATTAAAATCATATTTAAAAGCTACAGCTTTCGATTTGCCTGGGTGGCTCAGTCAGTTAAGCATCTGTCTTTGGCTTGGGTCATGTTCTCGGGGTCCTGGGATCGAATGTCTCATCGGGCTCCCTGCTCAGTGGGGAGCCTGCCTCCCCCTCTCTCTCTGCCTCTGCCCCCTACTTGTGTTCTTTCTTTTCTCTCTCTGAGATAGATAAATAAATAAAATCTTAAAAAAAAAAGCCAGAAAAACCCAAAGCTACAGTTTAACAAATGAAAATCTCTATTTCCCAATTTTGGGCTCTAGCTGTTATAGACAGATATTTAATGTATGACTAAACAAGTATCAGAGGGCTAAACTTTTGGAATAAAAAATAAAATTCATTCTGAAATCTACCAGGAATATCTTATTTCATGTCAAGGGAAGTCAGCAGTAAGTCATTCTTGGGACATGCCCAAACTGAGTGATTCACTCTGTCTCATGTTAGTTCTCTCCAACGGGGCAGTAGGTACAATATGAGGACCTGTGGCCTGATGGCAATGATGGGCGAGCAAGAGCTTTATCAGATGAGTACTGACAGCTGTGGATACCACATTCACTTTCTTTATCATCTCCTTGATGAAAGGTGATTTTGCAGAGATTCTGAGAGCGGAACGTATTCTGCTTCCTTTCACCTCATATCTATATAGGGAAAAAGTCACACTTGGAGGGAACTTAGGAAAAATAGCCAACAGTCTTTGTGTTACCCTGTGATTTGCCCCTATGGGCAGCACATTTTGAAGATTCTTATGAACTGAAGTCACACACAGATGCAATAAGATTATCTGAAGATAACATCGGTATCAACTTGAGGGAAGAATCTGTGTTCGCACCCTACCACCAATACAATTTTTTTTCCAATACAATTTTTTTTTTTTTTTGCTAGAATCCTTTGAAAATGATTGTTAGGATTTGTTCACATTTACTTCTATGGAGCTACAAACTGTGCTGTGCCTGGGTCTCCCTTGTCTGAGCTCATGAGAATTGACTGTTAAATTTTTAAGAATTTTGTGAACCAGTTGTTAAAAAAATATTAAAAATGAAATTATATACACTTATAATTAAGTTAATTATATTAAAAGCAAAGTTAAAACTAACTACTTTCTTATTACTTTATTACATTTTATTATTACCCATCCATCTATTGTACCTATGTGGTGGAAATTTCATATAATGGTGTGTTAGTATGCATCTCCTTCCACCTCTGTGTTTGGTGATATCCCACTGGTAGCTTGAAACTAGCTATGGAAACTAATGAGGGCTACAAATCAGTTGTCCCATTCCCGTAAACCAGTTAAACATTTACCAACATAAGACTGGCAGGGTAGGTTCCAGGATTACAAAGAAGAATAAGACTTCGCCTTCATAGGAATTATGACCTAATGGGAAGTTGGTAAATTTCTAACTGTAAGACATCTTATCATTGATAATAGAGGTTAAAGGTATTACAGGAAAAGAAAGATAAAATTAATTTTGTTTGAGGTGTTCTGAGAAGGTCTCATAAAATAAACCTTTGAGTAGACCTTAAAAATTGAGTAAAAATTCATTTAGCAAAAAAGATTGGAAATTGTCTTCCAAAAAAGAAGAGTAAAGTATGAAATGCCTCGGCATGTTCTAGAAATGGCTAACAATTAAATATGTCTAGAACAGTGTTCCTTAGCCTTTTCCATTTAGAACTATTAACAACAAAGAATGAACAGGTAATTCTGGTGATTGTAGGTTGTAGCTTGAAAAGGCCCACTGCTTAGAGGAATTTCTTTAATTTTTATCTATTCCACTTTAAAATTCGTTGAGATTTTCCATTATCCCTCTCACATATTTTCACTTGGATAGAGTTCTGTCCTCTTTGCCTTCTTTTTTTCATCTTAACCTTTCCACTAGAAGGGGAAAGGTCTCTAAGCACATCGAACTATTTAAAGGTATGAGGGGAAATCAGTATTATCAAGGAAAACATTAGTATCCCTCACACACACTCTGCTCTGAGGATGGAAGGATCCACTAATGAGCTTTCAGGATGGAGAGGAATGAGCAGGAGCAGGATGGAGCAGGACCAAGGGGCCAGAAAAGGAAACAGAGATTAAGGGAGGAAACTTCTTGGAATGACTCTAACCACTGAAAGCCACACTACAGACATATGTTTTCTAATATTCCCTAGGATCCCAATATATTTAATGATCAGGTATCAATAGAATATGCTTGGTCCTTCTTAATTGAACTAGAGGAGGATGTACCATGAAGCTAATCAAGCTTAAGTTTCAGGGCTATTCATCTGCTCAGGCCCTTTCAAGGCCCAGGGAGTGGCCTTAGCAGTACATTCTCCTGGTCACGGGTTTCTGGAAAATTTACAAAACCAAAATATTTTAATTGCAATTAGTTAAGACCACTGTCTTTTCAATCCCAACTTCCATCTCAACACTGCCTTTTGCATTAGGTGGTATTGGAATTACTGCTAATTTGGGATGTGGCAAAGAGGGAGAACAGAGGGGGACACATTTTGCTCCAGTGTTTGGGATAGAATATATTCCAAGAGTTACATCCATTTATCACAAAATTATTGTTGGCCATCACCCATTGTATCACTTCCCTTGGTATCAGTGAAAAGGACATGCAGGGTCAGAGATCATATAGAAATGTTAAAATACCCAGCTGAGTCTAGCGACAGAAGGACAAATAAAGTTTAGAATGCATATACTCAGACGCTGGTCTGTAGAAAATGTTTCCAATTATTACTAGATCCCTGTTTTCCTTCTGTCAGAAATATAAGCAATGCATAAAATTATAAATGCTCCATATCTTTGTTTATTTTTTACAGAGTTTGTATTTTTAGAGAAGTTTTAGGTACAAGGCAAAATTGTGGGGGAAGTATAGAGATTTCTCGCAGACGCCCTGACTCCACATATGCATAGCCTCCTGCATATTCAACATCTCCCCATCAGAAAGATAACATTTGTAACAATTGATGAACTTACACAGACACATTATAATCATCCAAAGAACATAGTTTACACTACAGTTCACTCTTGGTGTTGTGCATTCTGTACATACATCTGATGTACCTACACACACATCTGATTTTACTATCCTAAAAATCCTCTGTGTTCATCCCTCTCTCCCCCTAATCCCTGGAAACCAGTTGTATTTTACTCTTTCTCTAGTTTGCATAGAATCTAGATCTGTCCCTCTAAGACCCTGTTCATGCATTCCCATTCAAATTCCATAGAGCATAATATTATGAGCCTCGTACAAAAATAATATTTCAACATATTTATCAGCTAAACTACCTTTATTTAAATAAAATAAACTTCAGGAAGATAGCCATGTCTATTCTGAGGCTTTATGACTCTGGGGTACTCTTGTAAGTACCTTATGCATGAGCTGCTATAAAGGGCTAAAAGAACACAGATTGGGGCCAATGCATTAAGGGCATTGCCTACTGTGTGTAGACGTTTGGATTTTTTTTTTTCCAGAGAATTGTTGAAGGGTTTTAAGCAGATCTTGTTTCAGAATGAACTTCAGTGATGGGATAGGGAAAGGATTAAAATGGGAAGTGAATAGTAAAACTGAGTTGGAGGCTATTCCAATAGACTTGCTTCAAGATCACAAGAACTTGAATTAGGCTTAGGAAATAGAAAATAACAGGAGAGAACAGGTTTTAAGTGTTATCAAAAGGAATAATAGCCCTGTGACTAACAGCATGTGGAAAGTAGAAATGTAAAGATGACTCCAAAATTAATAGCTTGAGCACCTAGGTGAGGATAAGGTTAGAGAATGCAGCATAAGCAGATTTTTCACAACATAAATAATAATGGAAAACAAATTATAATTGTTGGCTTAAACTTTTTTTGATACATTTTTTGGATACATTTTAAAAATACATTTTAAAATACTGTTAAATTTCTTTTTGGGTATCTTGGGACATCTTTTTCCCTTAGGAGAAGTCAATTTTTGGATTATCTGTTATATCTAGGTGATATTAGAGCAACAACTAGAATCTGAGAGCAAATTGGTCACCAAAGTTATTTATTAAATATTCACTGAGCATTTACTCTAAAACATAGATAAGCTTTAAAGTTTAAAATAAATTCTAAAAAATTATACAAAGTATGCTCTTTTAGTGTAAAATTGAATGTAGTGTATTTTAAAAGCAATTAAAAATATGTATCAATATATCAGATTTATAAAAAGAGAATCAAATTATAAAATACTGAGGGGAAAGGAACTTTAGAGGTAATTTAATTAACTTCTAATCAATGTTTGATTCTCCCAGTTGACTCTTCTGGTCTCTGTTTTTGTTATGTCAGTTCTTCACACATTTGAAGAAAGTGGAGTTCTGTTCAGTGCTATTTATTTATTTATTTATTTATTTATTTATTTATTTATAAGATTTTATTTATTTATTCATGAGAGACACACAGAGAGAAAGGCAGAGACACAGGCAGAGGGAGAAGCAGGCTCCATGCAGGGAGCCTGATGTGGAACTCGATCCTGGGTCTCCAGGATCAGACCCTGGGCTGAAGGAGGTGCCAAAGCCACCCAGGCTGCCCTGTTCAGTGTTTTAGAGACAAGGCCCTGCAGATAGGTTCCATGAACCATCTATGTGATATTCTGTGACACCCTCCTAACCATCATATCATGGTCGTTCTCCTCCTGACATGCCATTGCTTCCCAGCAATTTCTCTCTACCTTTAGAATTCAAAATGAATAGTAAGTCAATCAATGTTCTTTAGGTATACTTATTTCAGCAAGCATAAAACAACTCTACTATACCCAGTCTGTAGATTACCATTGTGTCATCAAGAAAACTATGGTAAATATGCCATAGATTACAATGTCTGTAGCATTCTCCTGATTATACTGGTATACCCCTTATAAAGGAAATTGGTCCAATATTACATATTTTCTTTAATTTTTATTTTCTTAAATATTTTACCTATTTATTTGAGAGAAAGAGAGAGAGAGTGAGCACGAGCCTGGGAGAGGGGCAGAAAGAAAGGGAGAAGCAGACTCCCATTGAGCAGGAAGCCCGACGCGGGGCTTCATTTCAGATTTCAAGAGCACAACCTTAGCTGAAGGCAGATACCCAATCAACTGAGCACCTACATGCTATCTTTTAATTTATCACCATTTTCCTTTTTTCTAAATGTTCTTAAGAATCAATTTTTTAAAAAGATTTTATTTATTCATGAGAGACACAGGGAGAGAGAGGCAGAGACATAGGCAGAGGGAGAAGCAGGCTCCATGCAGGGAGCCCGATGTGGGACTCGATCCCCAGACCCTAGGATCACGCCCTGGGCCGAAGGCAAACGCTCAACCTCTGAGCCACCTAGATATCCCCTTGAGAATCAATTTAATATTATTGGAGGTTTTTTTTAAGGACCAGGAAGATTGAGAATCCAATTTATGAAACTGAGGACAATTATCTGCTTATTTTCCATTTGTTTTCTATTACCAAACTGTCTTATATTCCGCATTCCTCAATGTTAGTTTATCAGATTCTCTCATATTTGAATATTATTCATGCAGGAAGATTAAGAACATCTAGATACTCCCATAATCAGCTCACTTCTTTGAGAGTTCAAGTCTTTTACTGGTTGCTCCCTTCTTCCCCTTCTAGAGATTCTTTCTACTTGATGGAGAAAATGAAAGCAAAATCGAATGTAATCATCTTTTCTTTTCCTAATATTAAAAGCCACCCTATAGAAGTTTTCTCCACTGTTGAGTGTATTTTAATTTGAATAACAACTTTCAATGACCCCTCCTTTCCTCTTGTTGTCATTTTATCATTTTTTAGCAAGTTTCACTTCATTTAGGTTTCCCTTTTCCTACACTAGTCATTCTTTTTCTCTGTATGTTCATACTTTCTTGCATTATGCCTGCCCTCATTCATCTGAGCTGCCCCAGAATGATAGTTCACACACCCATATTGATTCTGATGAGTTTCCCCCTCTTTAAAATTATTTTCAACCATTCCAACTGAAGTTCATTCTTTTTCTTTGTTTTTTTTTTTTTTTAATATTTATTTATTTGAGAGAGAGCATGAGCAGAGAGATGGGCAGAGGGAGATGGAGAAGCAGGCTCCTGCTGAGCAAGGAGCCCAATGTGGGGCTTGATCCCAGGACCCTGAGATCATGATCTGAGCTAAAGGAAGATGCTTAACAGATTGAGCCACTCAGACACCCCTGAAGTTCTTTCTTAAAACTTTCACTCCTCTACTACTTTCAGAGTCTCTGGTCACAAAATATTATCCAATTTTTATCTTGTTTCAAAATTGATCTTCCTAAATTTTAGTGTGCACACATATCTAATTATGTTCAGGATTTCCCTCCCTGTTTATCAAGAGCTCCATTTGGTGAGGGTTATTTTCTGTTGGATCTTATCATTTCTATTTCTAGAATAAAACAGAATTATGTCAAGCTGTTTGCCTTACTGCTTCCTCTATCTCCTGAATAACTGTCAGATATTTAAATAAAATATATCAGTTACTGTTTCAAGCAGAATAGGATTTCCAGTATGCGTGTGTGTGGAAGCAGCACTGGGTCTACAGATGAGTCACACACACTGGGTTTAACTCTGGCTGTGCTACCTGTAATCGTTCTGGATTTGCACCTCTTTGCGCCTGAATTTCCCATGGAAAAAATAAGTTACCTAATGGTTCACATGGTATTCATTCAGCTACAAAGGGCTGGAATCTCTATCAACTGCGAGGCTGGGCAGCCAGAGTTCCTCTCCTTCTGTCAGCACCCCTCCAATTGATACTAATGAGCTTTTTTTTTTGTTTTTTAAGATTTTATTTATTTATTTACTTGAGAAAGAGAGCACAGGCAAGGGGAGTGGAAGGCAGAGGGAGGGGGAGAAGCAGACTCTGCTGAGCAGGGAGCTCAAAGTGGGGCTTGATCACAGACTCTGAGGTTGTGACCTGAGCCAAAGGTAGACACCTAACAGACTGAGCCACCCAGGCACCTCAGTACTAATGATCTTTATCCATTATTTCCAAGCCTACAATTCACCAATTGAGAGAGAGCATGAGCAGAGAGATGGGCAGCAGGAGCAAGAGGGACTGTTAGGCCATGGCACTCAGAGAGGTATGGCTCTTGGGAAAGATATATTACAGAGGCAAAGAGACAGATAAAATCTGGCAGCAATGTCTTTCAGGGCTTACATTCTTTCATGTATTCCATTGTTTCAAAGCGTCAGACTACGAGGCTATGTGGGTAGATGAAAACAGCATTTCTGTCCTAAAAACCTATAGCAGAAGCATGCTATTAATTACGGTTAACTCTGCTGTGTATATAGACCTTTATATGTATGTTACTATGTAAATGAACTTTAAATTAAGCTTGATATTTACAGAGATTCCAGGGGGGCCTGGGTGGCTCAGGTCATGATTCCAGGGTCCTGAGATGACTGACAGGGCAGACAAATCTGAGAGCTGTGCCAGGACACATGAGAAAAAGTCAAGACTTGAAAAATGATTTTTTTAAAAGTGTGATTATTATAATCATAGAAGAGATAAGGTATAGTGATAAGTACTCAAAATACTTTGGTATCTCTGATTCTAGAACAATGGGAAAATAGTAAAGAAAATGTCTCAGACTAAAAAATTCAATTGAGCAGAATACAACATATCTGTGGACTTAAGGCACCACCAAGTACTAGACAAATTTAAAGAAAAAATAGCTAAACTGTATGTTCCAACCAAACTTTTACATTACAGAAAGAAAATTTTAAGATCTATAAGCATTTAAGAAGGTGAAGAATAAATTTACCTAAATGGAAAAATAATTTCAAGCTACTCTCTGAATACAAAATGCCAGATAATAATAATGTATTTCCTGAACTCTGATATGAAAAATAATATCAAGCACAAATAATAAATTATTTAGGAGCATCGAATAAAATAAACACTGCTTGCAACAGAATTAGCACAATGGAGGAAATGTTTGATAGACAAAAACACAAAGGGGAAAAAATTGAGAACATAATGCACATGTGAAAGACAGAAAGATCCAATAAGTTAATTGGTATTCAGGAAATAAAGAACTGCCCCAAATGGAAAGGAATAAAGAGGTTGGTTTTTTTTTTTTTAAGATTTTATTCATTTATTCATGAGTGACACACACAGAGAGAGAGGCAGAGACATAGACAGAGGGAGAAGCAGGCTCCATGCAGGGAGCCCGATGTGGGACTCGAACCTGCGACTCTGGGATCACACCCTGGGTTGAAGGCGGTGTTAAACCACGGAGCCACCCAGGCTACCCTAAAGAGGTTTTTAAAGATGTAAATTGAAGAAACATTTTCTGAAACTAAGGCAACAAAAAATCTTCATACTGAAAGAACACAGACTTTTCTAAGTATACAAATATATAAGAAAAGTGTAAGAAAAGATGGATAGATTCTACTACAATTAAAAGATGGAAATCACAATTTGACATATTTAACCAAATACTACAAAGGAAGATATCTTTAATAGAAACAAAGTTCTGGGGATCCCTGGGTGGCGCAGCGGTTTGGCGCCTGCCTTTGGCTCAGGGCGCGATCCTGGAGACCCGGGATCGAATCCCACGTCAGGCTCCCGGTGCATGGAGCCCGCTTCTCCCTCTGCCTGTGTCTCTGCCTCTCTCTCTCTCTCTCTGTATGACTATCATAAATAAATAATAAAAAAAAATAGAAACAAAGTTCTCATAAATCAATAATAAAAACAGAAAAACAATGAATATGGACTATTTATTTATTTTTAAAGATTTTATTTATTTGAGAGAGAAAGAGAGAGAGAGTGCTTGCACAGTGGGGGGGAGGGGCAGATGGAGAGAGAGAAGACGACTCCCCACTGAGCAGGAAGCCCACCACAGAGCTGGATCCCAGGACCCTGGGATCATGACCTGAGCCAAAGGCAGATGCTTAACTGACTGAGCCACCCAGGTGCCCCAGGATTCTGCAATTTATAAGATAGGCACAAACGGCCAATAAATATACAAAAAGTATATTCAAACTCTCTGGTCTCATGAAAGTAGTAGCAATAAAAACAATATTTCATTGCATATGTTGGTTATATGTCAACTTGACTGGGGCATGGAATGCTCAGATAGTCAAACATTATTCTGGATGTGTCTGCATAGGTGTTTTTGGATGAGACTAACACATCAATAGATAACCTGAGTAAAGTAATGTGGGTGGCCTCATCCAATCAGCTGAAGGCCTGAATAGAACAAAAAAACCTGACGCTCCCCTGAATTAAAGGGAATTCTTCCTGCCTGATGGCTTTAGAAGTGGATACTGGCTTTTTTCCTGCCTCAGACACCAACTGAAACACTGGCTGTTCCTGGGTATCAAGCCTGCTGGACTTTGGATCTATTCTCCTAGGTCTCTAGCTTGCTGACTTTCCTTGTAGACTGTGGTAATTGCTGGCCTCCATAATCTCATAAACCAATTTCTTTCTTTTTTTTTTTTCATAAACCAATTTCTTATAATAAATTTATACTCTCTAACTACCATCTATCTCTCATTTATCTATACCCTATTGGTTTTATTTCTCTGAAGAACCCTAATATATCACATTTACCTGTCAAAATCATAAAGCTCACAATCAAGACTAGCACTGGTGTTGGGAGACTGGTACTCTCAAGAAATATCATTAAGACTGTATTTTCAACCTTTCTGGATGATAGTTTTGTAATTTCAGTATCTCTAAAAGCTTCTTATCTTCAGCAATTTCATTCTAGGGAGTCTTGTGATGTGGAAATGTGACATAGCACATTTGCTGCAGATTTTTAAATATTAAAAATGGTGATAGGGAAGAACTTAAATGTCCGATTTTTTTTCACCCTTCTAAAGTATACAATTTAATGATTTTTAGTATATTCACAGTTAATGAAACTATCACCATCATCTAATTCCAGAATATTTTCAGCACCCAGAAAGAACCTCGAACTCCTTGGTAGTCATTGCCCAGAATTATCCCACAGATCCTGTACCTGTGACCTCTAATCCTTGTACCTTTAATCCATTTCTGTTTCTATTCTGGATAGAATAATAGGAGTTGCCTATTGTGGACATTAAATGACAAATGTTATGATATTCTATCTTGAGAAAGATACTGTGATGCCAGTAAAAAAATGTGGAGGTGCACTTAATTGTATGGGAAATTCTAATGATACAGTAGTAAGTGAAATAGGGAGGAGACAAACAGATAAACAGAAACTGATAAATAGAAACTATCAACAATTAGAAGTGCTAATATTGGAAAGATGGAGATATATCTAATTTTTATTTTAAAAAATTATATTTCTAAGTTTTCCATAATTTCTAAAACACTGATTAATTTTATAACATGAAAAGAAAATTATATTAAGAAAAAGAAATAGGAGGCAGATACCCTTATCCTGAGAAGTTAAGAAGCAAAAAATACAACTGAAAAATCAACTGTCAGAAAAGGCTTTTAAACCAGGAACAGCTTTCTTAAGTTGCACTAAGTATCCTGTTTGACACACTGTTTATATTTGTGGGCATTTCCTTTTTCATTAGAATTATCTTTAACAGAACTTCCTCTATAAATAACTGATTTGTTTCCTGGACTAATACACACTTGACTGTTTGTGGTTGTAGAAGCTTTTTCAGTTTTTCAAATGAGAATTTTTGAGATATTGCAAAATACCTTGTAATAAAGAACATCTGAAAATGAGGCTGACCAACTTTTTCATTTGACCCCAAAAATTTTTAAAGGAAATAAGATAAAATGCCATTTCACAAGTGTCTCTACCAATATAACTCCACCTCCTACAGTTTTACAATTATCTCTTTGCTAATGCTTTATTTCGCTTGATATTTCTAATGCCTAAGTTCTTAGCATTTTGCATTAAAAAGTCATCATTAGTCTTCCTGATTCTCCCTCTAGTTAATAAATTAGGATGAATACAGGCTGAGGTTCTCGTTGCAACACATTTCCCCCATTCTGACCTTGAGTAAATCACTTTAAATGTTCTCAACATGTTAACTGTACTGTTATTGTACTTGGAAAATTTAATTAGCACACAAAATACTTAAAATGATTCTCTGAAATGATCTGATATCACACAAAAGCCCATCTCATACATTAAAATGTAAAATTTCCTTGAAAATTGATAGGAGAATGATGTGTTAATAGAGAAATAAAAATTCAAGGGAGACAAAAGTAATAGCCCTAATATAGCCAACCGCACCTTTAAAAAAAGAAAAAGAGGAAACAAACACTCTTCAAATTATTGGAAAACATGAACAAGCAATCAGCAAATTTAATGCAAGGAGATGAACAAGCAAGTGATAAAAGAAAAATACTAAATAAAGCTATGCGAAGATATATAAATGAGACAATGTACTTAGTATAATGTTTGGTACATAATAAATGAAGCTATTAAAACATACCAATTATTAAAGAAATGAAAATTTAAAAAATATTTTTGATAAAATCTCACATTGGCAAACACTGAAAAAAACTTATGATGCCCAGAATTGGCAAGAATGTGGGCAACAGGCTCTGTTGTAATTTGGGATTTGAATGCAGAGGTACATCTATTTTAGAAAATACTTTGGTAATATATTTTAAAGTAAAAAATTATACGTGTATTTTTTAAGTGAGCCATTCCATTGCTCAAAACTCATCCTATGGAAAATATTAACACAAGTATATCAAACAAAGCTTTACAGGTATATTCATTACAACAGTGTTATTAGAAAAACAAAACAAAACAAAAGAAACTAGACATAGTCCAGAAGTCTGCCAATAGAGGGCTGGTGAAATAAAGATAATAGAACATTTTAGGCCAGAATCTGATTAATATATATGCTGATAAAAAAAACTGTCACATAAATAAAAAGTAAATTGCAAAATAGTATATATAATACCCTGCTTTTGTTGTGATTGTGTATGCATATGTGTATGAGTGTGTGCATACACACAGAAAAAAGGCAAAAAAACCCAACAAGTTATCTTTGGGTGGAAATTATAGGGGAGGTCATACATTAAAATGCCACTGTTATAACAGTAAGTACGAAGACTTGGAAAGAGGACTGCCCAGGTGGCTCAGCGGTTTAGCACCAGCCTTCAGCCCAGGGCGTGATCCTGGAGACCCAGGATTGAGTCCCATGTTGGGGTCCCTGCATGGAGCCTGCTTCTCCCTCTGCCTGTGTCTCTGCCTCTCTCTCTCTCTCTCTCATGAATGAATAAATAAAATCTTAAAAAAAAAAGACTTGGAAATATTTGTTACTGATACTAATGAAGTAATCATAAATAAAAATATTTATATGACACTACTGAGATAGTTTTAGAATAAACCTGGTTGTTTCTGAATATAGAAGAATACAGCTCCTCAACTTTCATCAAAAATGAGACTAAAGTTCTATTTTTCACAACTCACAGCCTTAGCAAAAATGACTCCTTGGAACTAAATGGATAGTTAATCATATACTTCAGATTATATTCACATGTAGATAAACTATAAAAATACCTTCCATGGAATCAATGTTCTGTCTGCCATAAAATTCATATGCTAAAACCCTACACCCCAGAGTGATGTAAAGGAGGTGGAGCCTTTAAAAAGTAATTATTGTAGATTTAGTCATGAGAGTGGGGGCCTCACTATAGGATTAATGCTCTGATAAAAATAGGAAATGCAGGATCTCTCTTTCTGTGCATGCCCCCAGAAGGCCACTCAAGAACATAAGCAGTGAGAGGGCTCTTACTAAGAACCTCACTATGCTGGCACTCTGATCTGGACTTCCAGCTTCCAGAATTATGAAAAATAAGTGTTTGTTGTTTAAGTCACCCAGTACGTGGTATTCTGTTCTATCAGGCAAAACTAAACAAGACAGTATCATAAAAGATGGAAAGCTTCAGAGGTATTTTTTTCCTTCGTTTATCACAAAAACAAAAAACTTCAACATCAGAGGCTGATAAAAGCCTCTGAGTTTCAGAAATATTAAAGACTGTATTTGTTTACAATCTTAAAGTCAAAGAAAAGGATAGAAATAATTTAAATAATAGTATCAGAATACCTAGAGGTAATAAAAGGATAAGCAATTCTTTAAGAATTTACAGGGTCAGGGCGCCTGGGTGCCTCAGTTGGTTAAGCATCTGCCTTTGGTTCAGGTCATGATCTTGGGGTCCTGGGATCCAGCTCCACGTAGGGCTCTCTGCCCAGCGGGGGAGCCTGCTTCTCCCTCTCCTCCCTGCTTGTGCTCTCTGTCTCTGCCTCTCTCTCAAATAAATAAATCAAATCTTTGAAAAAAAAAAGAATTTATAGGGTCAGTAGTATTTAGGCAGGCTTATCTGATAGGTTACATGTACTATTTCATACGAGCCACACATTCACAGACTGATAAATGAGGCTTTCACAAACTGACCCCTCCTGTGTGCCAGACACTGCACATCCATCATCTCACTCAATCCATGTCATAGTTCTATGATACAGGTTTTTATCATACCCCCTCCACAGATGGGGAACTTTAAACTCTCAGAGGGTAACCTGTGCAGAGTCAGAGAGTAAGAATATGTATGGTAGAGTCAGTATTTAATTCCATGTCTATCTACCTCCAAAGCTCCTGTTTTTTCCATGTACTCCAATTGAAGAAAATTTTACAGCTACATCTCCAGACATATTTAGTAGAGTAAGTTTGCTAAAGTATACTTTTTTTTAGGTCCCTACATTTCAGTACCTGGGTGTTCAAGAATCAAGCATATATTTACTTAATAGTTGAATGCTTGTGTACTAGAATTAAGACTCAAAAGCTGATTTTTAATATGAACAGCAAGCTTCAAGGCAGTTTAACTTGTTCTAGTTTCATACCCTGGTCTCTAGTTTCATGTAGCCTTGAAAAATAACAGCTCACATGCCCAGCACAATCTGGTAGTCACTAGGGAAGAAACCCGGGTGGCAAGAAGAATGCAGCTGTATTTCTTTCAAAGCTTCATTTCTAATGAAAGCCCCAACTTGTAAGGATCCCAGTATTTGACTTGTCTCAGAGTCTAGAGTCAGTGCAGAAATTATGCTCTTTGTTAGGGGTAAGAATTAAGGGGTGGTGGGAGGGGATTGTTTATTTAAAAAAATGGAGGGCAAGTGATTTAACTTCATGGCTGTCTAAATTAGTGGACAATGACAATTGGTACAAACAGCAAACCAAAAAGCTTATAAGAAAAGCTGGGGTGGGGAACACCTGGGTGGCTCAGCGGTTCAGCATCTGCCTTCCACTCAGGGTGTGATCCTGGGATCCGGGATCAAGTCCCATTTTGGGCTCCCTGCATGCAGTCAGCTTCTCCCTCTGCCTATGTCTCTGCCTCTCTCTTACTATGTCTCTCATGAATACATAAATAATATCTTAAAAAAGAAAAGAAAAGCTGGGGTGTGGTGCCTAGATGGAGTAGTAAGTTGGGTGTTTGACTCTTGATTTTGGCTCAGGTCATGATCTCAGGATCATGGGATCCAGCCCTGTGTTGAGCTTCATGCTCAGCCTGGAGTCTGCTTGGGACTCTCTCTCCCTCTTCTTCTGCTCCCACCTCCCCAGCACTCTCTCCCTCTCTCAAATAAATAAATAAATCTTTAGGAAAAAAAAAACCAAACAGAAAATCTGCGGTATGTGATGTCCACAGAGGTCCTGAAAAGCTCCAATATGTTCCTGGGAATTTAGAAATCCACATACATGTCTAGGGCTGTGCTTATGCTCAGGAAAGACCCAAGAAGGCCTTAAGCTCTCTAACTACTGGTTGATCTTGAGTGTCTACATAAGCAGAAGTGAAGGCTAAGGGGGAGTTGTCAACTGCCTGATGGTGTGTTGAAGTCATGTTCTAACATGTACACAGAGCCCCTTGGCAAAGAATGGGAGATTTCTTGGTTGTAGACATTTAAAGAAATATCTATCAATCATTAACCAACCACTAACAGAACATAGATCAGTGGCTACATATCACAAAGAATGTTTGTTGAATTTAGTTTTATACATTTATAGAATTAGTTTATAAAACTCAATAAACAAGAAACTACTACTATCATGAACAGAAACAACCACCTGAGGAAAAAGAATATAACTTTCAGATTTTCCATATTATAATATTTAGAATACCCAGCTTTATATAAAAATCACAAGACCTGCAAAGAAACAAGAAAGTATGACCCATATACAAGAAAATAAAAGCAAGCAATAGTTACTATCAGTGAGGAAAACTAGATGTCAAACTTACTGGATAGAGACTTTAAATCAGCTATTTAAGATATGTTCAAAATAATAAAGAAAACCATGTCTAAAGAACTGAATGAATGTATAAGAATGATGTCTCACCAACGAGAATACCAATAAAGAGAAAGAGTTGCTAAAAAAAAATTACAGAGTTAAAAAGTATAATAACTAAAATAAAAATTTCACTAAAGGGGCTCAATAGCAGTTTTGAGCAGATAGAAGAAAGAATTAGGGAATATGAAGATAAGACAGTTGAGATTATCAAATTTGAAGAACAAAAAGAAAAACAATGAAGAAAAATCAACAGAACCTCAGAGCTCTTGAGTCATCATTAAGCTTATCAACGAATGCATTTTAAGGGTCCTGGGAAAGGAAAGAAAAGGGCAGAAATAATATTTGGAGAAATAATGGCCAAAAACTTTCCAAATATGATGAAAAACAATATTTTACACATCCAAGAAGCTCAATAAATTCTAATTAGGATAAACCAGAGGGAACCATATATAGACGTGTCATAATTAAACTGCTGAAAGACAAAGAGAGACTCTTGAAAGCAGTAAGTTAAATCATATGACCCAACATTTCTATTTGTAGGTATATATCCAGAGAACTGAAAACATGTTGATACAAAAAAAACTTATACTTTTATATTGTGTGCAATTTTTGCAAAAAATGCCCAATCTCTGTCTAATTGTAGGAAAACATTAAATAAAACAGTTTGGAGACATTCTATAAAATAACTGACCAGTACTCATCAAAAAGTAAAAAAACAAGGGAAGACAGAGGAACTGTCAGATTGGAGGAGACAAAGAGGCACAATCATTGAATGACCTGTGGAATCCTGCATTGGATTTTGGAACAGAAAAAGGGCACTGCAGAGAAAACTGGTGAGATCTCAGCAAAGTCTGTCATTTAGTTAATAGTTCTTTATCACAGTTAATATCCTGCTTTGAACATTGTGCTATAGCTATGTAAGTAAGTATGTGTGTACCCAGGATGAAGGGCATATGTGAATGTTGACAATTTTTGCAACTTTTCTGTGTTTAAAATTCTTTCAAAAATAAAATGTAAGAAGAAAAAAAGATTGATATCAAAAGAATGAGTTTAGAGGAGAGCTACTACGATAGCGAAAAGATGCAAAAACATGCCATATGAGGACATATTTGAACAAATCAGAAATATTTAGCTTGGAAAAAAAAGGACTGTGATAAACTGGCTTATCAAGGCTTATCAAGTTGAGAATATGAGGTTATTTTTTCTTTCTTGTTTGTTTTTGGTACAAACTCAGCAACTAAACATTGTGCTGGAATCTAAAAGATTTCTACTGTATGTGAAAAAGCTCTGGGAGGAAGTAAGTTTTTTCTCACAGATCAGTTCAACCATAAAGTAAATGAACATTTGTCTGCAGTGATGTGAAGGTTACCCAAAGATTCCATGGGGACTGGCTTCAATGCTTCATAAAGTTCTTTTGTCCAGGTTTTGCCCGGCCTGAAAAGAGAAGGATCTAGGGACTGAGAAGCCATGAGGGATGTAACTCAATGCACCTAATAGAATTTTTCTCAGAGAGACAAAGCAGTAGTCACAAAAGCTAAGGTTGTTGCTAGGAGAGATAAAGCTAACAGAAGAGAATGAGATAAGATAACTGGAATGAGTTGTTCATCAGTACCCATTAAAAGGTCAAATAAACTGAATATCTGGAAAAAGAAGTTCAAGATACTTTGAACAGGGTTTGAATCATGTTTTTGAGGACTCTATTAAGGCAAGCTAGACATTTTCCAGCCCTTCAATACTGTGATTTTAAGACCTTGAAGGAGAGCATACTTCCAATACCTCTTTATTTTGGAGCTCTGAATGAATGGAAAAAGCTTGTCTGAAGCTGCTATCTCTACATTCATATGCTCTGTGTGTGTGTGTGCATACCCATGTGCAACAATACAGCCCACACCTGTGCAAATTTATGAAGAGATCTTGAAAATATTCCTCCTCCATAGATTTATGGCAATTTTCTCTAATCCTCAGACAATAAGTAAATATCCTCCCTATATTTATAAACATTTTTTTTCATGATTCTCTTTTTAAGTAATTTAATAAAAATAAAGACTCTCATATGATATCATACTTCCCATAGAGCTCTATTACTTCTACTTAGTTCTAATTTAGAAAACACAGATTTGTCCTCTGTATTAGCAACATTTCTCCTAATATAGCTAGCAAAATTAGATTGTTTTCAGAGGATTGGGTAATTTATAAAATGAGTAATTCAGTTCAGGATCAGGATAATCAGAAGAGATTATAATTAAGATCTGTTAAAAATATCAAGAGTAAAACATGATACTAAAAGACTAAGATACTGAAATACCAAAAAAACTAAAAAATTGCAATCAATATTAAAATTAATTAATTTATTTTTTCATTGTGAGTTAACAAATCCTTAGCTTAAATAGAAGAGAATTCACTTAGGCCTTTGCATGTAATATTTATTCTATAAGTATAAGCTGATTTTTGTTTAAGTTTGAATTCATATGAATTAGTAAGAAAGAGAAAAAAGCAAGTGTTTTGAAGCACAAACCAACCTATCATCATTATGCCAGTTTTACTGTTACCTTTATTAATGTGTCAGGGTATTGCAGCTGAAAGAAATACTGACATAAGTATAATTTCACTGTCCTCTCCTCTGGATGGCATGACTCTGACACTTTCTTAATTGTTCTATCCTTCCATAGCCACAGAGTTGTGGACCCGAATCAATGGCTTTTCATCTATTTAGGGACAATTCTCGGGACTACATTCCCTTTACTTACACCCTGGCTCTTGACTCAGTTCTATATTCTTTTTCCTCTACACTTTACACAACCAGCTTAGGGATTTCTCTTTAGCTGTTTCTTTTTCCTAATGTAGCCAGGAAGCAAATCCAAAAAAAACAGGTGAATACTTCCAAAGATACTCTATAAACTACTCAGTAGAGACTACTTCTGGGTATTCTCAATAGTATTATTTCTGGCAATCAATGGAAATCAATCAAGGCCAGATTTCCTTTACTTTGACTTAATTTTAGTTTAGATTTTTTGTTAACTTTGAGTATAGTATGATTCTTCATGGAGTCATAAGATCATCTGGCTCAGTGACAAAGAAGCAATAACAAGTCTATACTGGATTTTCTACTTAACAGACAAAAGCAAGTTTTGAATTTTATAATCTCTCTAGGACCTTTCTCCAGATCATGTTGTGTGATTTAAATGTAGATTAAAAAATCCATTAGTCATGGTAAATTAGAATTTGGTCTTTTATGTACATATAAGAACATTTTTTCTTATGAGATATGACAGTCATAAAGTATTTAAAGCATTGAGACATTCAGTATTATATGGTGACTTCCAAGTATTTTACTTTATAAAAAAAAGATTTTTAAAAAAGATTTTATTTATTTATTCACGAGAAAAAGAGAGGGGGGGCAGAGAGGGAGGGAGAGACACAGGCAGAGGGAGAAGCAGGCTCCATGCAGGGAGCCTGACGTGGGACTCGATCCCGGGTGTCCAGGATCTTCCCCGGGCCGAAGGCGGCGCTAAACCGCTGAGTCACCCGGGCTGCCCAAAGATTTTATTTTTTTATTTATTCATGGGAGACACGGCAGAGAGAAGCAGAGGCAGAGACATAGGTTCCCCGTGGGGAGCCTGATGTGGGACTCGATCCCAGGTCCGCTGGATCATATCCTGAGCCAAAGGCAGATGCTCAATCACTGAGCCGCCCAGGCTTCCCTAGATACATTTTGATAATCATATCATCATGTAAAATTTTAATATACGCATGTTACAGCATAGAGAAAGCATGAGAGTTACCTCTAATCCCTCATTTCTATATACGTCCTTGGGTTGTTAAGGCTTTCCTATTTTCAGTTCAGATATTTACATTAAAGAGTAAATAAGCTCTACATCTTTTGAAAATTTAGTAACTTTTACCATATGTTACCAGTTACTAATCACTGGTCTCTAGTCTGAATTTCAATTAATATACCTGATATAATCTTCAAATATATGTTCACAATATAATATGATTTGTACCATCATAGGATTTATGAAAGGCTCTAAGTCTAATGAGGCTTCTATGCCGTAGTATTTAATCTGAAACTAGATACTCCACAGAGTTGATATTTAAAGGAAAAAATAGGTATGTTATAGGCAGAAAAAGGGAAAGGAAATCATTTGAGACATGAAAGATATATTCAAAGGTATCAGGCACAAGAGTTCATGGAAGATATCAAATGATTTCATTACAAAGGGTAGCTGGGGAGGATGGGTGTGAGGGATGCTAAAAGAAGCTAGTTTAACAGGTTCATGTCAACTATGGATGACCTAACAATCCATGATCTTGAAGATAATGAAAAGTAACTGTTGGGTTTTAAGTATCAGAGTGATATGATCATTTCCATATTCCAGAATTTAGTGGATGAATTAAAAAAGGAAGAAATTAGAGATAGGAACACAAGTTAGGAGGCAACCCAACAGACCAAAGATGACAGAAATGAATGGAAGAGACAATGATGAAATAAGAGATGAAGATGAAAATGAGAAAGTGAATTAGAAGTTAGGCTAGAAAATAACTTGTGATTGGGACACCTCAGTGGCTCAGTGGTTGAGCGTCTGCCTTTGGCTCAGGGTGTGATCCTAGAGTCCCAGGATCGAGTCTCACATCGGGCTTCCTGCATGAAGCCTGCTTCTCCCCCTGCCTATGTCTCTGCCTCTCTCTCTCCATGTCTCTCATGAATAGATAAATAAAATATTTTTAAAAAAATATCTTGTGATTAATAGCATGTGAAGTGTAAGAAGAAAGAAGTAGAAAAACTCTTAAGTTCACAGCTTGGGTACACGGGTGGATGGTGGACCTTTCTTAGGAAATACAGGTCAAAGCACACATTTAGAGGATAAAGTTTAAACAGGCTAAATATAAGATAGCTGTGTGTCATTCTGGTAAAGATGTTTATTGGACTTCTGCATATATAAGTCCCTAAATGAACTCAACTTTTCCAAAACACATTATAATAAAATTGAAAAATCAAAGACGAGGATCTAAAAAGCAGAGAAAGAAAAGAAGCTTATAACTTACAAAGGAAGCCCCCTAATGCTATCAGTGAATTTCTCAGCTTAAACCTTGTAGGCCAGGACAGAGTGGAATGATATGTTTAAAGTGTTGGGGAAAAAAAAGTGCTAATCAACAATACCCTAGTTGGGCAAAATTATTCTTCAGAAATGAAAAAGAAAAAAGATTTCCCCACACAAATAAAAGCTGAAGGACTTCATTATCACTAGACCTTCCTTAAGAAAAAAGATGAGAGGAGTTCTTCAGGCTGAAATGAAAGGATGCTTTTGGTAGCCTGAACACATATGAAAATATACAGAGAAAGGTAACCATATAGTCAAATTCAGAATTCTCAGCACTGTATTGCCATGGTATGTCAATCACATAACTCTAGTATAAAGGTTGAAGAAAAAAGGACTGAAAATAAGTACAGCCTCATCAATTTTTAAAAGAATACACAATGTAGAAAGAGGTAAGTTGTAAAAGGAGGGGTAAAATGAAAGGGTAGAGTTTATGTGATTGAAGTTAGGTTGTTAGCATAAAATAGTTATATCTGAAAAATGTTTATGCAAGTCTCATGGTAACCACAAAACAAAAACCTATAGTAGACACACAAAAGATAAAAGAAGGGGATCAAAACATACCACTAAGGAAAACCATCAATTAATAAAAGAAGACAGCAAGGAAAGAAGACAGGAATATGGAACTACAAAACATAAAATAATAATATGGCATTAGTAAGTTTTTACATATCAATATACACTCTAAATATAAATGAACTCAGTTCTCCAACTAAAAGGCAAAGTGGCTGATGGGATAAAACAAACGAACAAGATCTAATTACATGCTGCCTACAAGAGAGTCACTTCAGCTTCAGGGACATAAATAGAGACTCAAAGTAAAAAAACGTTAAAGATAATCCCATCTGGTGGAAACCAAAAGTAAGCTGGGAGCTATACTTATATCAGACAAAACAAACTTCAACTCGAAAGGTGTAACAAGTGATAAAGAAAGCCATGATATAATAATGATAAAGGGTTAATTCATCAAGTGGGTATATAGCAATCATAAATACATCTGTGCTCAATGTCAGAGCACCCAAATATATTAAGGGAATACTAACAGATGTGAAGGGAGAAATAAACAATAGTACCATAATAGTAGCAAACTTCAATTTCTATTTTCAACAATGGATTTATCATCCAGTAAGAAAATTGATGAGGAAATGTTGGACTTGAACTATAGTTAGACTAAATGGACCTACAGATACATACAGAACATTCAATCCAAAAGTAGCTGAATATACATTCTTCTAATGGGCATGCAGAACACTCTCCAGGATAGATCATATATTAGGCTACAAAACAAGTCTTAACACATTTAAGAAGACTGAAATCATACCAAATATCTTTTCATACCAGTGGTATGAAACTCAAAATCAGTAACAGGAAGAAAACTGGAAAATTCACAAATATGTGGAAACTAAATAATATACTCCTGAACTAATAGGTAAAAGAAGAAATCAAAAGGGAAATAAAAAATATCCTGAAACAAACAAAAACAGAGACACAATGTACTAAAACATGGATTGCAGACAAAACAGTTCTAGGATGACATTTATAGTGATAAATACCTATGTTAGAAAAAAGAAATATGTCAAATTAACAACCTAACAACCTAACAAATTAACAACACCTCAAGAACTCAAGAAAAAGAAACTGAGCACACCATTAGCAGAAGAAAGGAAATAATAAAGATCACAGAATGTTGATGGGAATGAAAACTGGTGCAGCCACTATAGACAACGGTATGCGGGTTCCACAGAAAATTAAAAATAGAACTACCAAGGGTTCCAGCAATCTCACCTCTGAGTATATATCTAAAGGAAATGAAATCAGGATCTTTTTTTTTTTTTAAGGATTTTATTTATTTATTTGACAGAGAGAGAGTGAGCGAGAGTGAGCAAGTGCACACAAGCAGGGGGAGAGGCAGGAAGAGGGAGAGGGAGAAGCAGGCTCCCCACTGCACAGAGAGCCCAATGTGGGGCTCCATCCCAGGATGCTATGATCATGACCTGAGCCAAAGGGACACTTAACTGACTGAGCCACCCAATTACCCCAGGATCTTTTTTTTTTTTTTAAAGATTTATTTATTTATTTTAGAGAGAAAGAGAGAGTGCACATGCAAGCTACACGGGAGCCTGGCTTGGTGGAGTTGGATGTTTAACTGACTGAGCCACCCAGGTGCCTAACCATGCAACTCTGAATCTTGGGGTCATGAGTTCAAGCCCCATGTTGGGCATAGAGCTTACTTAAAAAAATGTATATATAAAGGAAGAAATAACACCAAACTTGAAATCCTTTCCAGCTAATAGGGGAAGAGAGATCACTTCCTACCTGAATTCATGAAATTATCATAATCTTGGTTCCAAAATTTGACAAAAACATTTTTTAAAAAGCAATCTATAAATACTGATGCATTAGAGATCTACTTAGAGAAAAATCTTAATAAAAAGAAATATTTTATTACTATGAAGTAACCACTACACAACAAATGAGCTGCTATTTCACCCAACCACAAATCCTATCATTACTGTGAGAGAAAAGGTATGTTTTTAAATGATGATATAGACACACATGATTTTACATAAATAATATAGTAATTTGTATCCTTATATTGAGATTAAAGTGAAAATAAAAATACAGAATTAAAAAAATTTTTAAAACTATAATAAATTTACATAGGGATGATTTAGGAATTCTATGTGAATGGAGGACATAAGTAACCTACAATACTTAAAAAACCCAGTCACTTTTGGTGTAATAATCCCTATCATATTAAAACCATGTAGAGGTTAATGTATTTTGCATTTCACTTACTATAATTGAGCTGATAATAAAAAATATTTTGCAAAAGCCTCAGAAGGCAAATACCTTAACAGTCAGTCGATTTGGACATTCTTGTATAATAGTTTATTTCTCTCTTTAAAAATCCCTTTAGAAGCACCCAAAGAATTCTTTTTTAATTAATATCACTTTCATCAGGTCCCATTTATCAAGGCTGGGTGGGTACACATGTAATGCTAAAACTGCTGCCAGATAAGTTCTGTCTTGCCAGGAAGCTCATGAAAGGGATGGGCAGCTGGCCACCAGTGTTTGTCTCATGGTTCCTTTGTATCTGACAGAGAATGATGTTGAACTTTCTGAAATTAGTCCTGGCTGCCCAAGACTTAAATTAATGCCAGGGCTAACAAAATGTCATAACATAATATTAAAAAGACATAATAATTCCCTTCTAAGAAGATTAGGCTTTTAGAATTTTATATGCACAAAACACATTATAATGCTATAAAGTAATCAGTATGAGGGAATCTTACTGAATCTCAATAGAAAATTACTATATATGGCACCTCAGTGTGTGTGTGTGTGTGTGTGTGTGTGTGTGTGTTACTTACCTAGTTTCCTTGGTTGAACATAGTGTGGGATATGTGTGTGTGACTGCCTGTCAGTGCAATACATTTGCATACATCAATAACAATTATTTATTACATAATAATGGACAATTATAACTGATCAGCGGCAATAATGGTATTGAAATGGCTTCTGCTTATACAGTACTTTTACTTTCAAAGATTTTTAAAACCTATTAATCAATTTCTGTCTTCATAATAATCTGTGAGATAATCAGGTAAAATTGTCTTCATAAGATTGTGAATAAGTTATTCTTTCTTACTTAGAAATGTTACTTTTTCATTACACAAAAGAACCTGATTAAACTTTATTATTAAACAAAAGAACCTGATTAAACTTTATTATTTAAAAAGTGTGTGTGTGTGTTTTTATTGATATAGGATCAATAAAGAGTCCTGATACCAGATTCAGGGGGTGCTTGTGTGGCTCAGTTGGTTAGGCGTCCAACTCCTGGTTTTGACTCAAGACATGATCGTGAGGTTGTGGGACTGAGCCCCACATTGAGCTCTGTGCTCAGTGTAGAGTCTACTTCAGATTCTCCCTCTCTCCTTCCCTCAAATAAATAAATGACATCGTAAAAAAAAAAGATACCAGATTCAGGATTAAGGCATGTATGTACATGTGTGTATAGAGATTTATTACATTTTAAGACTATTAGTGTACTTTAGTAAGAACATATAAGAAGGTCCCAGTTGACCTTGTCTCCTTCCCGTGGACTTTTGCAGACACTCTCTATTCACTCTGATACAGTCTTTCAGTATTTAAGGATATTATGGATGACAGTGACTGCCATCCACCCTGTCCCAACCTCCTCCAAAATATCAGACTCCTTAGATAACATGCTCTGTATTTTTTCAGATTCTACTCTTCATCAAAACTTCCATAGTTGCCTGATTTTACTGAGTATTCTTGTCTCAATCTAGTAAACTGAGTTATGCTATGGCACAAATTATTGTGAACTGTCTAATACCTCAACTCACCTGAGAAAATTGCATCTATCAAAGAAAATAGAAAGGCAATAGTTTCTTCCTTAAAGGGATAATTAGAGGAAGGAGAGAGTCAGTCAGTCTGGTAGGAAAGCAAAGGTCTTCCTGGTATTACTTGTTCAGTCCTACTGCTCAGTCAACTGCTTCACCATCTACCAATGATGCTGTCTGGGTACACAGAGGCTAAGAAGGCAATGAGTTCTGCCTGCATGTACTTACAGGTCACCGTGAATGAGTCCATAGATCTGTGGCATGCTCAGATGATAGATTCCTCTCAAAATCACTATGAGGAGAATCACCACAAAAGCTGGAAGGCCCCAACTCAGAAGGAAAAACAGCAGATATCGCCGCTCTGTATGTTCATCATTCATCACCAGCACATACCAGAAATTCACAGACTAAGGAAGGAAACAGAACATAAAATGAACAAGTTCTGATCTAATGGCACAGGACACAAACTCACCTGGCTTGGACAAAGAGTTATTGACTAACAAAGGGCTAGCTAGCATTACTTAATAATTATTTTTGGTTTGATTTTTCTTCATTAGTTCACATTTTCATTCCCTCATCCACCCAAGAAATTCAGGATACCTGCAAATCTTGAAACACTGAAAAATATTTATTGTACTTTTTATTTTCCTTAGTTTGCTTTGATTTATTCTCAGCTATAATCATCTGTGATTGTTCCGTGCATGTGTCTTTGAAGAAACATACAAACCTACTTCCCATGTGAACAACTTCATAATAATGAAGTGAATATAGCCCTTTGTTCCAGACTTTTTGACAATCTTAAAAAGGATTTTATTTATATATTTTAGGAAGTGTGCAGGAACACATGGAGGGAAGGGCACAGGGAGAGGGAGATAATCTCAAGCTGACTCCCCAATGAGCAAGAGCCCTACATCAGGCTGGATCTCACAACTCTGAGATCATGACCTGAGCCAAAATCAAGAGTCGGACACTAAGTGACTGAGTCAGCCAGGCTCCCCTGACAATTTTTCTTAAGGCCTTATCATATGACAGGGCTAGACTCTTTTCCAGGGAATGAGCATATAATTGTGAAGATAGCCCCATGTCAGTTCTCAGCAGGAGACATAGATGAGTAAACAGAAAATGACTCCACAGAGAAAAAAGTACTGCAATGAGGTAGGTTTTGCACGTGTTTTTATTTTTCAGTTTATATATTCTTTTTTTTCATTCATTTACCTGACTTAAATTTCAGGGACCAGTCCAAGTACAGGGGATATAGCAGGGAAAGAGGGGGGGAGTTTTTATTTACTTTTTTGTATGTTAGTTTCCAAACAAGTGGGAAAGAGGCCATTAAGGAAAATATCTATTTTATATTTATATCATGTTATATTGATTATTTCTTATTAAGATAAAAATATAAAAAAGATAAGTATTTAGAGAGTCATGGGACTAAGGGACACATTAGATAAACAGGGCAGGACAATGAAATGTTCTTATTGGTCCCAAATACCACACTTAGCTCCTAAACCTAAGCCAAATCTGGAACTTCTACATTTTGCCTTCTTCTGTTCTTTTGCCATTAGAGCACTTACGTTTAATTATCATTTAGTACAGAAACAACACTAAATGTCATATGTATTTCACACAATATGTCTTCACTAGATAAATCCCTTCTCAGGGTCACACAGTGGAAAAAGTGTGAGTAGAGATAAATTACATATATCTGCATACATACATATACATGTAATTATATGTACATCAGAGGGACAATCAGTAGCAAGTAGCAACAGTCCCATAGCTTTAGTTTCCTCAGGTATACAATGAGGTTACTATAAAGATTAAATGCAGTATAATGTATAAAGTGCTGAGCACATAGTCACCTTTGGAAAAATGTTGCCACCTCCCTTAAATCCTATCATCCTATTGGGATGTTAGACAGTGTAAAAAACAAAAGATAAATAGTTTAAGACCAAAAGTAAGCTGTGATACAATGGAAACTCTTTCTGTGTGGTAAATAAGCATGCCTAATGTTCACAGGAAGGCTTTTAGGCACTGTTTACGGAGGCTTCCGAGTAAGCCTCTATCTGGACCATATCAGCCTTGAGGGATTAATATTTATTGGGCTAAACCAGGAAAAAATAAAAATGTTTGGTTACTTAGATATTTCTGTCTCTGAATTTTGTTTCCTGTCAGCACTCCATATCTTTATGTACATCTGTATATCTGTAATTATGAAGCATGTTTTGAGTTGTTGCTTATGTAAATTTGTTCTAACTTCTTTTTCAAATCATCCAGTCCAATAGGGTTTTCCCCCTTCTTTCCATAATTACTACAGGGACACACACCCAACTAAGTGGGATCATATCAAGTGTCTGACACTGAGATCAAACTGCCTGAATGAAAATTCAGGCAAAGGAAGCATGATTAACCCATCTCCAAAATAAAAGGACTAATTATTTATTTTATTTTATTTATTTATTTTTTGAAGGTTTCATGTATTCATTCATAAGAGAGAGAGAGAGAGAGAGAGAGAGGCAGACACAGGTAGAGGGAGAAGCAGGCCCCATGCAGGAAGCCTGTAATTATTTATTTTAAATAGATGTTTGTGTGTATCCATGTAAGACAGTAACTCAGGGGTGTAGCTGGTGGAAGAATCAGAAAGGAGGGCATAGTAAATGACTGCTAAGTTGATTCATCATGATAGAGATAGGGATATTTCCAAAATGTCTGCTTTTACGAAGATGGACATTAGAATCACCCAACCTTTCAGCAACTGGCCTTTACCAGAGAATCAGATAAGACTGAGAGAAGTACAACTGTTTGTTAGATTTGTACACGCACGGTTTTCTTCTCCAAAGGGCTCAAGGCACAGTATTGATGAACAGTCATTTAAGCAAAACAAGCTTCTATAGTCACAAGCTCTTGTTGACTTAAAAAAAAAAAATCCCTTTTCTTCCCAAAAGAATCCAACCACTGAGGTGTAGTCTAAGGACAATATTTCCCATTGTATTTTTTTTCTTTTTGCTATGGAATCAGAATACTATGTAATTAAAGAATGTTTAATTATTTTTGAAATACTATATGGCCCAAATGTAAGAATCCTTTTGACTAGCTGACTTCAAGTTTTACTTGAATTTTAAGATATTTAATGTAGTATGGTAGGTACCTTTTGGGATATGTCTAGGTCATGAGTTGTCCTTCTCGGAACCCTATCTCATCCCACCCCAACATATGCACAGTGGGTTCATGACTCTGCTCCTCATCCATAGTTGATTTGGTCTGGGGTAAAAGTTTATCCCATCCTGGGCCAATCATGAATTCCTTGAAATTCTGTGACAGTCTAAACTGGTCAACTGAAAAAAGAGGACATATGAACTTTAGTGGTGGGACGGGCAAAAGCACAGTGGAGAGAAAGTGTGTTTTTAGAGAAGAACAGAAAAAGTTCTTATGGTTCTTGGGTTCAGTAAGTTCCCTTATATGCTTATTATTCATTTTATGATTTAAATGTTTGCTTAAATTAGCTTAATTTAGATTTTCTTTGTTGTTAAAGAAATTGACTGGTGTATATATTATTATTCAAAAGCAGTGGAATTAAAACCCTTAGTTACTACCATTCTCTAGACAGAGAAACCAATGGAGCGCTATTTCTTTTCCTTGTAATCATGGTTCCTTTTTGTAATCTAAGAGTATTTAAAGACCATTATGTTTGCATAATAATTTTATGTTGACAGGCACATAGCATATGTGATCTGTGTGTCTTGGTGTCTGTGTGATTATCCAGTATTGGAGATAATGAAATTTTGAGAACTCAATACAAGTTAGAGGGTGTCACTCTTGACCAAACATGATTCAAGTGAACTGAGCATGGCTTACTATTCCCTGCCCATATGAATTTTTTTCCTGCTAATGACTGACTGTGAACTGAAAATGTTAATAGTTAGGTCTCTATTTACATTTCTCTCTAAGCTTTAAAAAATTTGTCAGAATCATCTTATGGGCCATACCAAGACATCATCACTTATGTAGTCATGTTACATTTTTAGCCAAAATATTATCCTGAGGTTGCCTGAGTGATTCAGTCAGTTAAACAAGCATCTGACTCTTGATTTCAGCTTAGGTCCTGATTTCGGGGTTGTGGGATCAAGCCCTGTGTTGGGCTCTGTGCTGGGCATGAGCCTGCTTAAGGTTTCCTCTGTCCCTCCCCACTCCACCCTTCTTTCCCTCTCTAAAAAAAAAGTAAATAAATAAATAAATAAATAAATAAATAAATAAATAAATAGTAATAGGTGTAATATATTATATAGTAATATGTGTAATATATATAATATATGTGTATAATCTCCCAACTATATTAATCCAACCTGACTTGACTATACTTCAAACACACAGCATACATGTTCCTAGCATTAATGTAACGAAGGTTGAAGGCAAGCCCTAAAAGTCAAAACTATTTTCAGCTTTAATAACCAAACTAGACACTGCAAAAGAGACAACTGAATAAATGTTTTGCCTTAAAATCAGTGATGTTACCAGTCACCTTTTTAATGTCACTTGTAAACAATGCAGCATTTGAATTACCACCTTATTTCTATTAATGCTCACCAGTGAAGGATGATGTGTTTGAATTTGGACACTTAACACAATTACTGGCATTTTGAGATTATCTAAGCGACTGTAACTTGGGAGAACTTAATTAAAAGTCCATTTTAACAAATTTATTTTATTTTTTTAAAGATTTTAAAAAATTTATTTAGTTGAGAGAGAAAGGGAAAGTGCATGCATGTGAGTACAGAGACGGGCAGGGGCAGAGGGAGAGAAAAAATCTCAAGCATACTCCCTGCTGAGCGCAGAGCCCCAGTCTGTGGGGCTCGATGCCAGGACCCAGAGATCATGATCTGAGCTGAAACCAAGAGTTGGACACCTAACAAACAGAGCCACCCCCCGTGTCCCCCATTTTAACAAACTTAAAGAAAACTACTTAATGATATTTGTGAAAATTTCCTGTCATAAATACAATCTATAGAAATATAGAAAAGGAGAACTTTTAGAGGTACACACACTCAAAAGATAAACTCTCAAATAATGAATACTATAAATAATGATTTAAAAAAATTGAAAAGACATGGTGATTAGTGACTTGATTTAGGCTTTGACATGGTTTTGCATGGGTAAGCTGTATGTTTTTGGCCAATATTATTTGCTTCCTCTGGGTTTCAATTTCTTCCTCTGGTAAAGGGACAGGTTAAACTATTAGTTATTAACAATTTCCTGACTCATAGTTTGTGAGGGAATCATTGTAGAAATTACAATTCCTCAAATAGAAACACTAATTGCATGGGTGCACAGCCTATGATTTTTAGAAGTAATGCAGAGTTTACTGACCATCTGACCACACATACCTTCTCATTCAGAGATGAGGAAACAGATGCAATCAGAGAAAAGTATAGTTTTTTCATATTTTGGTTGGTTATAAAACTGGGGACTGATTACAATTTATTTCCATACAGACTCACACAAATATTGAGAATATTATTCGCATGAGAGCTTTTCTTCCTCTTTTATTTCCCCCAGCACACACTTTGTATTACAGTGAAGATGCCTTTTTTTGATAAAAGTATGGAGATTATCCTTTCTCTTTTTCTCTCCGTTTTTTGCTATCACTAAATGAGAATTTATAAAGGTTTCATCAGAATATAAATGCTCAAACATGACTGTTGACCTGTGGTAGATTTTTGTAGACCTCATAGTACTCAGTAAAATGCTTTGCATATAGTATTTATTGAGATAATGCCAAACAAACGAAGATTTACACAATTTGAGTTAACAATTTTTGTGGATTTTAACAATTTCATAATTTGGTTCAGTTAGAGTTTACTCAGTTATATGCTATCTTGCCAGAAAAGATTTTTAGGAGGCTCAACAATTTTAATTGATTTGATTGCACTCCTAGTGAAGAGGGTCAAAGTTAATTAGTGCAAATTTTAAAATGTTAAATGCAACAGTGTATGAGAGGAAGAATGGAACCAATATTTATTTACTCATTGTGTGATAAATGTAGACCCCATAATAAACTATATTTCATTTATTTGAGACAACTGTTCTCCCAACTTTTATCATAATTTTTTTTTCTTTACACACAGGAAGAAGCTGAGGATGGAAGAAGGGTATTTCTCAAAACTAGTAATTGAAGCTGTTAGAATTTAAACTGATTCTAATTAAGATGCAAATCAACCAAAATACCTAGATACAAATTAGGACAAATACAGATAGGAATAAACTAAACGATTGTGTTTTTCTAAACATATTTACTTGCGTTATTTTTTTTCTTTTTAAAATTTTATTTATTTATTTCAGGGAGCAGGGGGCTTGAGGGAAGCAGAGGGAGAAGCATGCTCCCTGCTGAGGGAGCAGGGCTCCGTCCCAGGACCCCGGCGTCATGACCTGAGCCGAAGGCAGATGCTTAACCGACTGAGCCACCCAGGCGTCCCTACTTACATTCTTATATATACATGTCTATTTATTTTTACAGTAACATTTTCAATAGTAACAGTGGCTACTATTTTCCAATGTCCACATAGGAAAAATGAAGACAGCCTTTTAAATTAATTATCTTCTTTCTTTTTTTTTTTTTTTTGACTTATTTCACTCAGCATAATACCCTCCAGTTCCATCCACATTGAAGCAAATGGTGGGTATTTGTCGTTACTAATGGCTGAGTAATCGGAGAAGGACAAACATTATATGGTCTCATTCATTTGGGGAATATAAATAATAGTGAAAGGGAATAAAGGGGAAAGGAGAAAAAATAAGTGGGAAATATCAGGAAGGGAGACAGAACATGAGAGACTCCTAACTCTGGGAAATGAATGAGGGGTGGTGGTAGGGGAGGAGGGCGGGGGGTGGGGGTGACTGTGTGGTGGGCACTGAGGGGGGCACTTGACGGGATGAGCACTGTGTGTTATTCTGTATATTGGCAAATTGAACACCAATAAAAAATAAATTTATTATTAATAAAAAATAAATTATCATAGGTTATAATTATGCTTTCATATGTTCCATTAACACAAATTCATTAGTTTACTCATATAATATATAATAAATACTAATACAATGTATATTAGTATATTTGTAAAATATAAAAGTGAAATGCTTTTGTTTTTTGTTAGTTAAAAATAGGTTGCAACCCCCCCCCCCCCCCAAATAGGTTGCTTGAACCCTTACATTTTTGGATACTAGTCCTTTAGAACATACATTTTTAAGCTGTGTGGGATAGGATTTGTATCTAGTCTATTATTCAATACTTGGCTATTAATTGTATCACCACGAACCTTGGGCTGATTTACAGTATCAAGTTTAGTCAGAGATCATGGATGCTATTAATTCTGTCATTATCATCCATTCTTAGTCACTCATTTCAGAGAAGTCTAAGAAATGTTACCACATGTCCTTGCTCCAGTTATCCCCTCTCTTTCTTAGCAACTTTTGCATGAGATAAATTACAAGGCTTTCTGAGGACTGGATAATTCAGTATTTCCTGGGTATGTCATTTTTATCTAGGTAATTACCAGTCTGTTGTCCTTAATATCTTTGATGTCACCTTCCGCCCCTTTTCCCCCCACTGCCTACCCAATTAAATCAGTGACAAAGGAAAAACATGGCTAGTTTTAGCATTTCTCTACTTGTTGCTAATCCCTGGCACTAAGTAGCCTTTTTACTAAGGAATAAAATGTGTATTTGCTTATTCATAGTCTGATTTTTACCAAAAAACTAAGACACAAGATGTAAATGGTCAAGTATAATTATAGAATGATTTCTAACTTTATTCTACCATTTAAAAAATATGTTCTTCAAGGAAGCTTTAGTTTCAAAATAAAATATTATACTGTTTCCCTCAGCATGCAATCAACAAACTGCAAGAGCAAGCTGAAGTTCATAATTGAAGCAGATTGCTATAAGATTTGGTGACAGGAAATGATCATAAAATTGGGCCAAATGATTACACAAAAAATTAAGTTTCTGTTTACCTACATTATATACTATACCTCAAATAATTTTCTTGTGATTTATTTCCTTCGTCGATTAACTCATGCTCTAGAAGTCCAACTCATCGTGTATTTCATATAAATGTTAATAGTAAAGGCATAAATTCTAGAGATTTATTCTAAGAATATTCCATAAGTAAATAAATATTCAGGATGCAAGGATGTTCAGGGAAACATTGTTTATAAGAGCAAAAATAACTGGAAGTAACTAGCATTTCATTAATAAGAGACTAGAAAAAAAATAAGAGACTAGAAAAATAAACTATGGAATAACCATATTATAGAGTGGGAAAAAAGTATATCTGTACTTGATAAATGTATATATATAAACTTGTATGTACTATATATAAGTGAATATATATACACACACTATACCTACACATAAGAACATACACATATGTACTTTTTATATATTTATAAACATTTGTATACTTGTGGAATATTTCTGGAAAGATACACAGGAAACCATTAGCAGTGTTTACCCTCGGGAATAGGGCTGAGGGTAAAGCAGAGGGTGGAGAGTGTGTGAAACAGGGAGAAACATGCATTTTTCATTTTATATTTCTCTTCAGTGTCTGATTATGTTTTATACCATTATATATGCTATTTCTAAAATGAAAGCAAGTCAAAATAGAAAAAGGAAATGAAGATAGAACAATAAAAACTAGGAAAATAGAGTAAACATATGACTAAATTCTTCAGTCTTTCTCAAAGTAGCAAGACCTGATGTCTTAAGGAAGTGGGAAATTATTTCAGTAATTTCACAGGATGATTTTACATGATGAGCAAACAGAAGGATAAGTCAAGTTCCATGGCCTCACAGGGAATAGAGTTGTTTGCTTAAAAAAATAAGCAAGATAATTTGTTACTATAGTCCCATTATGCATGGTATACCTTCTCTGTCAGAAAAAGGAGGAGGCCTAAAGACACAGAGTGAAGGTCACAAGCTGCAGATCCCACAATGAGCCACGCATGTACTTTAGTAAGAGTTAGAGGTTATTTATTTAGCTTGCTGGAACGGGATGGCTAGTTGGTGTTTGCCTCACTCTAAGTCTCTCTCCGCTATTATCAAGTAAATTCCCTTTTGGAAAAAAAAAGTGTAAATTAAATTAGAAAAGCAGAGTTTTCAATATGTTTCAAAATCTATGAAATATTAGTCACTCATATTTGCTTAACCAATAATACTGCATAAATATGATAAATATGTATGGAGTGTAGAGTCTGTGCCAGGCACAATTCCAAGCTCTTTTCATGTAAGAATTCATTTTATCTTTCCACAATCCCCAAAGACAGGTACTGTTACTATGAATTCGATTATTCAGATAAGAAAATCTAGACTTAGAAAAGTCACGTAACTTGTTTACCAATAAAATCTTCCATTAGCTAATCTGAAATACAATCCAATTTCATTATAATGTATCAAAAGTATATGACAGAAAAGTAAAAGTTTAAGATAAAGTCACTTAAGCACATTTTTTCTAAGATTGAAGATATAATACAGATCAAAATAAACAGTAATTGTTATGTTAAGCCCAGTGATTAAAAGTTAATGGTTAACTTTTTGTCATAAGCTACACACACACATACATATATTAAATTCTCTCCTATATTGTTAAAAATATGAAGTAGAGGAGCTCCTGAGTGGCTCAGTTGGTTGAGAATTTGCTTTTGGCTCAGGTCATGATCCTGGGGCCTTGGGATCAGGCCCCACATGGGGCTCTCTGCTTCATGGGGGGGCCTGCTCCTCCCTCTCCTCTGCCCCTCCCCACCCACTGGACCTCTCTCTCTCTCACCTCTCTATCAAATAAACAAATAAATCTTTTAAAAAATATGAAGTAGAATCACTAAAATGTTAATATTTTTTTCAAAAAATTTTCGCCCTAATTGACTAGCAGGATTGTATTAACAGGAGCCTAATCTTTTACATAATGTTTTAAAAATGGATTCTAGTTAAAAAAAAAAAAAGGTTTTAGTAGACTATTTTATAAATAGGAAAACACAGGTTGGTAAAGTGACAACTTCTTCCCACAAAATAACTCATTAGATGTATCCTACCTAGAATCACAAGTTATTGAATTTTCCTCTTGTGGTACACCACAAACCATGAAAAATGTGTGGTGTACCATCTGAAATACATTAAACTTCACTGGTACTTTAAATAGTTTTCCTAACCATTAGCCATAAAGAAATCTAATTAGCTTCCTAAATGTTCATCAGCCACAATTTTATTTACTTAAGACTGGAAAAAGAGATATAGAATATACCAGTCTCTATTAAGTTGGATGAAATCTTATATGCGATCCCATCTACTGCTCTCCCAAAGCAGAAAAGCATGTTTGAAAGTTGGTCATTGGGGCAGCCCGGGTGGCTCAGTGGTTTAGTGCTGCCTTCAGCCCAGGGCCTGATCCTGGAGACCTGGGATCGAGTCCCACGTCAGGCTCCCTGCATGGGGCCTGCTCCTCCCTCTGCCTGTGTCTGCTTCTCTCTCTGTCTCTCATGAATAAATACAATCTTTAAAAAAAAAAAAAAAAAAAAAAAAGAAAGTTGGTCATTTCCCCCTGCTTGAATATACTTCATTGACGGGATGCTTTTTGCCTGTAGGAACAGCCTCTTCAATTTTGACAGTTTTACTGGCTATCAAAGTTCTTAATTGAATCAAAATTTGCTTCAAAAAAATTGTTTTGCTTCTCTAATTTTTTACCCATTTATTCCATTCCTCCAAATGGACCTGTAGTCTACTCTTTCCTTCCTGGAGCAGCCCTTCCAGTATTTGTAGACAGCCATCACATCACTCTAAATTCTTTCCAGGTTAGTTATTTCCAGCAACCTCAGAGTTTCTTACAGGACTGTTTCCAACTTCTCATTGGCTGTTTAATGCTCCTGGTGAAACATGATTCATAAAAGTAGTTACAGGGTCCCAAGCTTGTCCTGAACATTTGTAGATTACAGTGTAATCACGATTCCTTCACCTGCTTCCAAGCTGTTATTTTTTTTTAAAATTTTTTATTATTTATTTATGATAGTCATACAGAGAGAGAGAGAGAGAGAGAGAGAGAGGCAGAGACATAGGCAGAGGGAGAAGCAGGCTCCATGCACCAGGAGCCCCACGTGGGATTCGATCCCGGGTCTCCAGGATCGCGCCCTGGGCCAAAGGCAGGCGCCAAACCACTGCGCCACCCAGGGATCCCCCCAAGCTGTTATTAATGTAACCTAGGTCTGTGTTGTTTTTGTAGTTACTGTTTTAAGCAATCTGGTCACACATTAAATTGCTAATAAGTTTGTGTTAAATTAATATTTCAAGTTGTTCATCCTAACCCCTATCCGATTATGTCTCTTTCACTCCAGTTTTCCATCTGTCACAGCACTTTCTCTATATTGATTCTATCTGCATCCCTAACCCAGGTAGCTCACTGTTTCAGCTGTCTTTTCAGCTCCGTATCATCTGTATACCTGATAAGACAGTTTCCTGTGTCTTCATCCGAGTCATTAATCAAAAACTGAGTAAGTCAGGGACATGGACAAAGATCATCCACATAACCCTGGGGACCTCAGTCCAAGTGGATAAATAACAACATGTACAAAGTGCACATAAGAAGTTCAGCATTGATAAACTCTTAAAAAATTTTGCTGAGAGTCTAGCAAATATTTTGATTTCAGAAAATATTAAGTTTTATGTTATATGTTTTAGATTTAACTTTACTTTTTAATTTGGGGGGATTCTGAGAACACCATAAACTTCCCATTATTAGAGCTATCTAAGACCCATGAAGTAACAATTCTATGAAGAAGGAATTATTATCACATGCAGATTAAGAAACAAAGCCTTGGAAGAGTAACTTGATTAAGGTTACAAAGATAGTGGCAAAAGCAGAATTCAAACCCAGATTCAGAGCTCTAATTGTTGCAACTACTTTTATTAACTAAGTAACTCAGTTCAGTTCTGCATACAACTATAATATCGTACCTGGGAAAATATTCCTTGCACGAGTCACTATGGTATTCTCACATGCTTTTGCTATTGCTGTACAGTGAAAACCCCACACCCTTTTATTCAACAAGAAGAAAAGAATATGCAAATGACTGAATGCATCTGTTTACATAAAATAGTTCACAAGCATACTCAAAAACACATATGAAACAACTTCTATCATGTGAAAGATTTCACAATTCTATTATGTAGAAAGCATCACCAAAGGCAGCATTTCATTTAGTTGAGCCATTTAATTGACAAGTTGGATCCAACTTTCATATTTGCTTCTTTATCAAGTAAATCAGCATAGGACAATAAGGAGAATTTGGGATTTTAGTCAGAAAAGGAAGAGTTCAAGTCTCTTCCCAACATTTACTAGTTTCTTGAAGAGTATACTAGAACTCTTCAGCTCTCACCCTGTACTTTCTCTCTTCCAAAGCAGTGGATTTACCTTTCAACTGTAAGTCAACAATTTTCTAAAGTATTTATATAGCCTGGGCCTCCATTCTGAGACTTAGTCCTGTGTATCCCACTTCTCTCACAATTCCCACTGGAGGAACTTCACACTCTGTATGTCCTAAAATTCTCATCCTCCTTCCTGCAATTTCCAGGTGTCATTATTTCAGTTCAAAGCACCACCATCCATTCAGCCACTCACACCAGAAACCTGGGGAACATTTTTGGTTCAACCATATGTATTCTTCTTAACCAATCTCTACATTCTATTGTTATACAAAGTATATTTATTTTATATTTATTTTTATACAAAGTATATTTTGTTTAAATAATACTTTTTATAAATTTATACTTTGTATAAATAATAAATATACTTTATACAAAGTATATTTATTTTATATTTATATGTATAAATATACAAAGTATATTTATTTTTATACAAAATAAAGAAATCTCAAAAGCTATATTATTCCCTTTGCTGCTTTGGCCACTCCCAGCTTCACACCACCTTGTTCTTTTGCATGGAAACAGCTTAGTTCCCATGCCAACTCTTCTGTCACCAATTCACTACAAACAGGGAGATATTTCCAAAATACAAATGTTATCATGTGATTTAATTCTATTACCTCCCCTAGAAAAAAGTTCATATTCCTTATTGGGCTTGTGGGTCCACATCACAAGCCTCATCTCCTACCACTCCCTTATTTCTGCCCCTACTATGTTTCTTCTCATTTCCCCAAATTCACTATACATTCTTTATTTTCTTTAAGATTTATTTTATTAATAAATTATTAACTAATTATTTCATTTATTTGAGAGAGAGAGAGAGAGAGAGGGAGAGAGGGCACAAGAGTGAGCAAGCATGAGCAGAGGGAGAAGGAGAAGTAGACTTCCTGCTGAGCAAGAAGCCGGATGCGGGGCTTGATCCCAGGGCCCTGAGATCATGACGTGAGCCAAAGGCAGATGCCTAACCAACTGAGCCACTCAGGCGTTTCTAATGTTGTTTGGATTATAAAGTTTTCTTTCCCCTGATCTCCTGGGAATGTGGTAATGGATATATGGAATCATTTCCATTTCAGCATAAAGAATAGCAGGTAGGAAGACTCTCCATGCAGAGTCACTGGAAAGTAGAAGGAGTGGGGAGGAGGAAATGAAATACCAACCTGAATGAGCATCCAGCTAAACTGGCAAAGATACAGATAATGTGTGACAGCAGCCACGGCCGAACAGCTTTCATCCGTGAGCTGGGGACTTGCATATGCGGACACCAGAAACGCAACCTGTAAGAAACAAATACCTGTATTTTAAAATCATGTTAAAATTAATCAAGAATATTAAGAAAACAAGCTGTTTTCTTATCAGAACCTAGGATTCAATGACTCAAAGGGAAAATAGTTGATCTGTTGCTCAAACTGCGATGGTGAGCAGTCATTCAAAAAATGGCAATGCATAGATTCTTATATTTATTTTCTCTATTCCACTTATTTGAATATAGTTGATGTAATGTTATATTAGTTTCAAGTGTACAACTTGGTGTTTTGATGAATTTATACCTGCTGTGTTCACCACAAGTGTAGCTACTGTCATCTGTAGATACTCAATAAATACTTGTTGAATAAATGAATAAATAAATGAGGTGAAACACTCTTGGGGGTTCTACCATTTTGTATTTTTTATATGTGCTTACTGTGGTAAGTTTTGTTATGACAAGTGGAGATGGGAAGGGACAATTTGAAGCAATTAGTATACCATAACTTCTTAAGGAATAAACTCCCTTTTTAGGGCCAAGCCTTTTTGATTTTATATTTTACATTTTAATAAGCTATTCCTATGCCTGGAATATACAAATGTTCCATAAATGATTGTTTAAAGAAAGAATGATCGATTCCAAAAAGACAGACTGGTGTTGCAAGAAGAAAACTAGCTGACTTAGGCTTCAAAACCTCACTTCTGAGAAGGAAACACAAATACTTTTAAGTCTGTTTGAATTTTTTAAAAAATAAATAATGTGCTCAAAACCAAATTAGAACAATAGAACTAAGTGCTATTTCTATTCTCAAATGAAATATGCCTCCCCAATTCCTTTGTTCCAAAGGTTGTGTCATTAAATCTCCTTGAAAATGTCTACCCAATGGTGGCCCTATGGTAGTAGCATCACTGTGGTGAATTTGTCAGGATCTGGGTTGAGGCCTTACATGCTCCCAACGTCTCCACTTTGCAGGGCAAGACTCACCGTCACCAGACTACTTAGTCAATTAAAGAAGAAACCAAAACGCTAATTAAAAAATTTACAATGATATATATCTCATGCCATGCTGAAGTGACTTTTCCCTCTTGGAAATTATTTGAGTGCTTACTGTACCAGGTATAAAAGAAAAAAAAACCCTTTTCCCTTTTTTTTTTTTTTTAAGCTATAGACACTAAACTCAGTTTACCCTTATGGGACTAATTTCTTCATCAGTAGTAGGAAGAAGATGAAAAAGATATGTTCTAACACCCTTATCACCCCAGGATTCCAGGATTATTTTTTATTTTTATTTTAAAAATTTATTTATTTATTCATGAGAGACACAGAGAGGCAGAAACATAGGCAGAAGAAAAGGCAGGCACCTCACAGGGATCCCAATATGAGACTCTATCCCCCGACTGGGGATCATGTCCTGAGCTGAAGGCAGACGTTGAACCGCTGAGCCACCCAGGCGTCCCCCAGGATTATTGTTTAAATGAGAAGCATTCTTGACTCAACTTTTTGTTTATTTAGCTCTGGATTTGGAGCATTTTAACACAACAGTATTTTTTTTTTAAAGAGCAGATGGTAGAAATTTATGTCTCACTATTTCCTAATAGTCTGGTACAAATGAGTTCCCTGAAAAAATAAAGTCAACAAATTTGCCTTTCTAGGACATATCATAAGCAGCTTTTCAGTTACTAAAGCTTATTTTGAAAACATGCGTAGATTTTCCTAGATTTTATCTGCTAACTTCTGAATTGTAATATATTATAGATCATAATTTTACTCTTCCTAAATTCCACAAATATTCACTGAGCACTTTCACTAAAACACTAACATTGAATACTAAGCACCAAAATTGCCTTAAAAGCTGTTGGATGCACAAACTGAGAGATTCAGCCAAAAAAAATTTTTTTAAAACTTTTTATATCCTTTCTTTCTTCAAAGTGGGGTCTATTTCTCTAAAGATTTTATATGTGTACCTAAAATAAATTTGAGCCTAATTCATATTCTATAATATGGGTTGTGTCTAAGTTTATTTGATGGTTTTGTTCTAATCAACCTGAACAGTTTGCTATGTAAAACAATGGTGTAATCCAAACCGTAATTGAATATACTTAGTTTTAACCATTCTATGAAACTATTTATAAACGGTATGCTAATTTGAATAATTGTTATTACCTTAAGAAATTCTTTTCTTTGAAAGAAATTAGTACAGGTTATTGTTTAAACTGCATTTACTCTCAGAATAGTTTTGATACCCCAAACTCTCTTCTTAATGTATGACTTCTTCACATTTCATTATGTTTTAATTTCCTTATCTAAGTCGTAAAAATACTAGTTACAAATCTACTTTTGTTAACTATGAACATTCTTCCAGAATGTTCTTTAAATTATGAGAAATACTTCTATCTGTATGGGAGGAGATTAGTCAACAGGAGAAGGCTGACCTGTCACAATGCACACTGCTACAAAAAGGTTGAGCTAAGAATACTTGGGAGAACCAGCAATTACACGTAACTAGGCTTATCTAAAATTAAATTAAATTGGATTGTAATACAAATTAAATGGCAAAGTAAAATAAAATGCCATTTCCTGCATATTTAGCACACATATCTTTAAGGCATATAACCTCAGAAGAAATGAACTTTTACCACGTTCTTTCACTCAAACTCACAGAGATGACCAGAAAAAAGGTTATCTTCACAGTCTATGGATGCATTAAACACCCCATGAACAGGAAAAAGTTTTTTTTTCAGAGGTTCTCAGTCACTCATGTATTGCTTCATTCAGTAAGTAGATGAGTACCTACTACCTACAAAGCATTATGCTGTGTATGTGAGATGGAAAATATGGTGGCATGGCAGCAAGGTGCACATCTTCCCTTATTTTTTTGTATAACCCACATGTTAATGATGTGAAGTCGTTGTTATTACACCAATTTTTTTCAATTCTTTTTTTAAAAAAAGATCTTATTTATTTATTTTAGAAAGAGAGAGAGCATGCACATGCAGGGGAAGGGGCAGAGGAAAAGAAAGAGAGAGAGAGAGAGGGAGAGAGAGAAAAACTCTCAAGCAGACCCTGTGCTGAGCATAGGGCCTGACATAGGGCTCCATCTCACAACTCTGAGATGATGATCTGAGCTGAAATCAAGAGTTGGACACTTAACAGAAAGAGCCACTCAGGTGCCCCTCTCAATCCTTTTTATTCAATGGTTTATAACCCACCACAGGTTCATAATGACAATAGAACTCAATGCCAACAGAAAATATAATACTATTCTTAATTCTATACTTGTACAACATATATATCTCTTAATTAAAGAGAAAAAAATAGCTCCACAGAGAGTATCTGATCTATTTTGTTAGTGACTTATAAAATTCTTTGCTGCTTCTGGTTGATGAGAGCTCTACTGTACTTATGTATTGTTTTCACTTTAAATATAGAGATGTGTCTTTGTTTGCTTGGGCTAAATAATAACCAATAATAAAAATAAATTCTCCTGTAAATATCAATTCTCCGTACCCCTCCCCCTGTTTACTATGGATATTTTAACTCCTACCTATGAAATGCACTTCTCTATACTCTCCACCTCATCCAAAAACTACTCAGTTTTTACAAGACCAGTTCAAATTCCACCCACCTGAGATCATGATAAGCTACTAGACCTTTCTATTTTTTAAAGTGGGAAACCACTTGTTATTGAGCATTTGTAATGAGCCAAATGATGTCCTTTCTAATAGGAGAGTGCCTAGGAGAAGAGCCACACATAAGATGCAATAAAATGTGACAGGTGTTATCACAGGGTATGGAGTAAAATACTAGGGGAATACAGTCAACATTGATTAATTCCGCCTGTGAGAGTCAAAGAAATATTCAGAGGAGAAGAATTGTCTTGGTTTGGCCTGTAAGTCCCGTTTGCCCCACATACTTTTCCTATGCTTATCTTACACAAGACCTTTCCAAACATTTTACTCCAAGTGTACTGATTGCTATTCCTAAAACATGTTCCATCATCTCTTTGCCTTTTTCTTCTTCCTTCTCCTACCTAGAATTTGTTTCTCATCTTCTTTCCCTGCTGAAATTATGTCTATTTTTCAAGCCATGGTTGAAATGTAAACTCTATCATGGCTATATGGCTATTTTCTTTTAACCACAAACAAATTTTCCCTCCTCTGAATTTTTAAAATAGGATTTTATTAACAGAAGGGTTGGTTTTCCTATAAACTTCAATTCTCCCAACTATTAGATAAAAGCAGCCTTAATCTCTTGGAAAACTGTCAACTCCTTAGAGGCAATGATTTGATCTTCTTCTCTATTATAATTATTTTGAAATACATTTTTTTTAAAGAAAACATAGCAAGTACTCATTATCTTGTACAGATCCTATCATGGGTTTGAGCATATCATTTTTAAAACAGCTTTACTGAAGTATGATTGACAGACAACAAATGGTACATGTTTAAAGTGTGTATGGTTTAACAAGTTTTGACATATATACACCTGTGAAACTATCATCACAATCAAGATAATTAACATATACATTCTTCCCAAAAGTTTCCTCATGACCTTCATAGTACCTCTCTAGTAGTATTTTAATTATGTATTCTTTCACCTATTGATGGATATTTGGGTTGCTTCCAGTTTTTTATTTTTACAAATAAAGTAGCTATGAATGCATGAGTCGTTGTATGGACATATGCTTTCTATTTCTCTTGAATAAATGTCTAGGAGGGGAATAGCTAGATCCTATGACAAGTGTGCATTTAATATTCTTAGGATTTGATACATTATTTTCCAAAATGTTGTAACATTTTCCGCTCTTACCAGCAATATATAAGTGTCCAGCTGCTCCACATTCTCACTAAAACTGGTTCTAGTTAGTCAAAAAAAATTTTAGCCTTTCTTATCTAATAGGTATGTGTTGTTCCTCATTGTGGTTTAAATATGTATTTTCCTAATCAGTAATGATGTTGATAATTTTTTCATGTGTCTAACTGCAATCCGTATCTCTTCTTTGAAGAAATGCCTGTTTAGCTCTTTTGCCTTTTATTTATTTATTTTTTAGGATTTTATTTATTCATTCATGAGAAACACACAGAGACATAGGCAGAGGGAGAAGCAGGCCCCTCACAAGGAGCCTGATGTGGGACTCAATGTGGGACTTGACCCCTGAACTAGGGATCATGTCCTGAGCCAAAGGCAGACGCTCAACTGCTGAGCCACCCAGGCATCCCTCTTTTGCCTATTTTTAAAATTCGGTTGTATTCTTACTATTTAGTTTTAGGAGTTCTTTTTATATTCATGATACAAGTCTTTCCTCAGATATTTGATTTGCAAATATTTCCTTCTATTCTGTGGCTTGTTTTCAAAAATTCTCTTAATAATGTAATTGGAAGAACAAAAGTTTTTTTTTTTTTTTTTTTTTTTAAGATTTATTTATTCAGAGAGAGAGGGGGGTGGGCAGAGACACAGAGGGAGAAGCAGGCTCCATGCAGGAAGCCTGACGTGGGACTCGATCCCAGGTCTCCAGGATCATGCCCTAGGCTGCAGGCGGCACTAAACCGCTGCGCCACCGGGGCTGCCCAAGAACAAAAGTTTTTAGCATTGGTGAAACCCAATTGTTCATTGAACCATACTTTTTGACCTATAAGCTATAAAGCTTATACTTCTGACATCATAGCTAAGGAAACTTTGCCTAACACAAATTCACATCGGTTTTTCCCATATATTTTTCTAGAAGTTTTATAATTCTAAGTTTTAAAATTAGGTCTTTGATCAATTTTGAGTTATTTTGAATATAATGCAAAGCATGGTCCAAAGCTTTTTTGTTTTGCATGTGGATATCCAACCTTCTGGTATAATTTTTTCTGAAACACTATCCTTTCTCTACTGAATTACCTTTATATTTTTGCCTATATATGTGGGAGTCTGCTTCTGGACTCTCTAATCTGTTCCACCAATCAATTTGTCTGTGTTTACACCAATACCACTTCATCTTGATGACGGTAGCTATAATTCTTGAAAATAGGTAGCTTTAGAATGTAACTTGTTCTTCTTTGTCAAAGAAATTTTGGTTATTCCAAGTCATCCGAATTGCCATATGAATTTTTGAACTAGAGAGTAGACTTTTACAAAAATAAAAGCCTGCTCAGTTTTGATTGGAATTGTGTTTACTTGAGACCTGTCACATTAACAGTTCAACTCTTCCATCTTGTGAACACTGGGTACATTTCCATGAAAGCAGGTTTTCTTTCATTTCTATCAGGAGTGTTTTGCAATTGTCCATGTACAGGTCCTTACATATATTTTTAAAAGATTCATCTCTAAGTAAGTATTTGAGAATTGTAATTGCTATTTCATTAAAGTTTAATTTCTGATATTCACTGCTAGCATATAGAAATACAATTGATTTTTGTATATTGATCTTCCATCCTGCAAACTTACAGAATACACTTGCTAGTTTGAGTAGCTCTTTTGTAGAAAACATCATTATTTTCTACATAAAGGATTAATGTCATCTCTGCATAAATGGAATTTTGCTTACTTTTCTAATAATAATGGCTTTAATTTATTTTTCTTGCTTAACCGTACTTGTTGGCAATGGATATAAAGTATACACACACATACAATATTGAAAAGAGGTGGCAAACATGAATACCCATGCTTTTTTTCTGATCTCAGGGTAAAAACATTCGGTTTTTCACCATTAAGTATTTCTTTGGGCTGAATTGTGCCCCCCTCAAATTCATACGTTAAAGTCCTAACCTCCAGTAACTCAGAATATAATTGTATATGAAAATGAGGTCATTAAAGACATAATTAAATTAAAATGAAGTCTTTAGGTTGGGCTGTCATCCAATATGACTAGTTTCCTTATAAGAGGAGAAAATACACGCAAGCACATGTACAGAAGAAAGACCAAGTGTATACAAAGGGAGAAGACAGACATCTGTACAGCAAGGAGGGAGGCCTCAATATGAAATCCACCCTGTCAACACCTAGATCTCAGATTTCTAGTTTTTAGGACTGCAAGGAAATAAGTGTCTTATTTAAGCTATCTAGTCTGTGGTATTTTGTTATGGATGCCCTAGCAAATTAATACAAGTAGGAGGCTAGTTATAGAATTTTTTTTATAGATGCCATTTTAGAGATAGAGGAAACACCCCTCTATCCCTACTTGATTGGGAGTTTTTACCAGCAATAGATATTGAATTTTGGCAAACACTATTTTGCTATTGAAATCACAAAAACGTTTATTCCAGTTTTGTTTGTTAATATGATGCATTGATTTGATTAATATTCAAATATTAAACCAACTTTGCATTACTAGGATAGTTATCACTTTGTTGTGATGTACTGTCCTTCTGATTTGCTAAAACTATATTAAGAATGTCTGCATCAATGCTCATGAGGAACACTGATTAGTACTTGTCTTGTAATGTCCTTGTCTCATTTTGTTTTTGTTTTTGTTTTTTTTAAATTTATTTATGATAGTCACACAGAGAGAGAGAGAGGCAGAGACACAGGCAGAGGGAGAAGCAGGCTCCATGCACTGGGAGCCCGACATGGGATTCGATTCCGGGTCTCCAGGATCACGCCCTAGGCCAAAGGCAGGCGTTAAACCGCTGCGCCACCCAGGATCCCCCTTGTCTCATTTTGGTATCAGGGTAATGTTAGTTTTAGGGAGTTGGGAATATTTCCTCTTTTTCAGTTTTCCCAAAAAACTTGTATAGAATTCATAATTTTTCTTCCTTAAATTTTTGATAAAATTCATCAATAAAACCCACATTAGGACAATAGTTTTCTCAGTGGCAAAATTTTTCAATATAAATTCAATTTCTTTAATACATATTAGAGCTATTCAGAAAACCTCCTTCTCCTTGAATGAGTTTCGGTAATATGTGTCTTTTTAAGTAATTTTCTATTTAACCAAAATTGGAAAATCTGTTGGTATACACAATATTCCCTTACTATCCTTTTAAGATCTTTAGAATCTGTAGTGATGCCACTTTTCTGTTTTGATATTGGTAATTCAGATCTTTTTTTTTTTTTTCTTGATCATTCTGAAAGATTGGTCCCATTATCGATCTTCTTAAAGAACTGGCTCTTGGTCTCACTGATTTTTCTCTATTGTTTTGCCATTTTCTATCTCAGTGATTTCTGCCCTGTTCTTTATTATTCATTTCTTCTATGTATTTTTAATTTAAAAATTATTTTTCTTTTTATGTGGTCATATTTTGAAACCTTACTTCTTTTTCTAACATAGGCGGTTTAGTTCTATAGACTTTCTCCTAATATTGCTTTAGCAAGATCCTTCAAATTTGGATATATTGTTACATTTTTATTCAGTTCAAAATACTTTGAAACTTCCTTATTGATTTCTTTCTGACCTATGGATTATTTGTAAGTGTGCCAGTTAGTTTCCAAGTGTTTGAGGATGTTCCAGTGATCTTCTGTTGATTTCTAGTTTAATTCCATTGTGGTCAGAGGACATACTCTCTATAACTTTAGTCATTGTGAATTTACTAGCCTATGTTTTGTGTGTACTTTATAAAAATGTGTACTCTACTATTGTTGGTTTGAGTGTTTTATAAATCTCAATAGGTCAGGTTGGATGATAACCTTTTAAAATATTCTATATTTTAAAATTGTTCTCCCAACTGTTCTTTTTAAAAATCTCTATCAATTTTTGAAACACAGGTCTTTAAATTCCCAACTATAATTGTGTATTTGTCAGGTATTCCTTGTAGTTTGATAAATTTTTGCATGATATAAAAATATATGTATATAATTTACAAAAAAAGTAGTTGATGAAAAAGTATATTTTAAAGCCTCCATGCCTAGCATAGAGCCCAATGTGGGGCTTGGACTCAGAACTCTGAGATCAAGACCTGAGCTAAGATCAAGTGTCAGATGTTTAACTGACTGAGCTACCCAGGTGGCCCTGCATAGTATATTTGGTATATTTGGAAGCTTAGTTATTAAGTACCTGAATATTAAGGGTAATTATATCCTCTCAATAAACTGACCCCTTTGATGTTATGGAATGGTCTTTTTTTTCTCTGGTATCACCTTGCTCTAAAATCTACTTTGTTGTTTAAATAGAGTCAATCCAATTTTTTCCCATCTTTTTACTTTCAACCTATAGCTGTTTTTATATTTGAAGTTTTGAAGTGTGTTTCTTGTAGGCAGTGTATAATTGTGCCTTGCTTTTTTATTAAATTTGAAAATCTCCTTCTAAATTGCATGTAATCTGATTTTGTGTGCTGAAGTTTAAGTCCAGCATCGTGCTGTTCAATTTTCATTTGTTACATCTTGAGAATTACCTGGTGATAATTTCTTTCAGCTATTGTACATTTGAAAACATATTATTCAACCTTTATTCTTTTTTAAAAAATATTTACTTACTTATTTATTTATTTATTTATTTATTTAAAGAGGGGAGGGGGGAGCAGATGGATATATATAGAGAGAATCTCACGCAGACTCTCTGGTGAGCACAGAACCGGACATAGGACTTTATCTCAGGACTCTGAGATCATGACCTGAGCTGAAACCAACAGTCAGATGCTCAACTGATGAGCCACCCAAGTACCCCCAACCTTTATTCTTAAAAATATTTTGGTTGACTGTTTTTTTTTTCCTCCTTTAGTACTTAAACATATTGCTCTGCTATGTTTTTTAAAAATTTTATTTATTTATTCATGAGAGACACAGAGAGAGAGGCTCTGCTATGTTTTATAGAAATAATTTTGACAAGAAATTTGCTGTAATTTTTGTTTCTTCCTCTGTATGGGTTTTTTGTTTTTTTTTTTTTTTGGTTTTAATCTTTGTTGCTTTTAAGATTTTCCTCTGTATGTTGGTTTTGTTCAATTGGATCATGATATGCTTTTGTATAGTTTCTTCATATTTCTTCTGTTTGGGGTTTATTAAGCTTCATGCATATTGTGTTTAAAGTTTTAAGAAACTTGGAAATTTTTAATCATTACTTTCTAAAATGCCTTGCCCAACCACTAAGTGTTCTTTCACCTCTCTTTCTGGCATCTCAATTGCACATATATGAAATGCTTAATTTTTTCACCACAGCTCACGGGTGCCCTGTTGATTTATTCTGACTTCCTCTTCTCTTTTTCATTTTAGAATAATTAGTACTGCTGTTTATCAAATTTACTTATTTTTCCTTCTGCTATTTCTTATCTGCTACTAATCCCAACCAGGGTACTTTTCATCTCACACTTTGCAGTTTTCATTTCTAAAATTTTGATTTAGTTTATTTTTAATACCTACCATGTTTCTGCTTAACTTTTGAATGCATAGAGTCAACCATCATAAATGTATTGATGTCGTGGTCTGCCAATTCTAACACCTGAAAAATTTCAGTATTAGTTGATTTATTGTTTTAATATCTTAATTTTGTGTCATATTTTCTTGCCTTTCATCATGTATTATAGTTTTTTATTGAATATCAAACATTGTGATTTTACCCCTGTGGGTGTTGGATATTTGTATTCCTATATTTTTGAGCTTTGTCCTAGGATGCATGTGGAAGCAGTTTGGTCTTTTTAATTCTTGCTATTAAGATGTGTTGGGCAGGGCCTAGTGCTCAGGCTGCTCATTCTAACAGGGCTGATGCAAGATCCTTCTGTGTACTCTACCCAAGTGTTTGTGGATCTTGTGGTTTTTTTAGTTTAATAGTGGGAAAAGACACTATTCTTGTCTTTGTGTAAGCACCTCCCATTATTCTCTTTTGCCTTTTAGGAGATGCTTTCTTAGACTTGGGTCATTTCCTCATACACATGGGCTAGTCAGTACTCAGCTGAACACTAAGAACCCTTTGCAACCCCTCCAGGGTTCTTTCTGTTCCAGTACTTTAGTCTGAAAACTTTAGTCACCGTGGTTTCCTCAGACTCCCATCTTGTCTCCTTAGTTCTGTGACTGCAGACTCCACTTCAGTTCCTCCTTTTTGTGCCAAAGTCTAGAAAATTCTATAAGACAGTATTCCAGGGAAATTATTAATCTCACCCTGTTTGTTCTTATACCTCAGAGATCCTTATCCTTCCACTGCCTGATGGCTAGCCTATTGAAATTATTGTTTTGTACACTGTTCCATTTTTTCATTTGTTTCAGATCTGAGGGTAAATCTGGTCCCCATTATTTCATCCTGCCTTGAAGCAGAATCTTGCAGGTATTAATACCTTTTAGATCTTGTTATTAATTTCCTATTTTCCCTGAAGCTAAAATATTTACTATTATTATGGTACTCTGTCTTGAGCGTAACTAAACAGCATTTGAATCTAAATCATCCACTTACTCTATTTTGTGAATTTTTATAGCTCTCATTTTCTAATGCACTTAGCATCTCCTGATCAGAAAAGTTTTTTTTACTCTCTTCTTCCAAAGTTAACTGATGAGTAAGCTGTTTTAAACATTTGTTTCAATGACAAAAGAAAGATATTTTAAGATTAAAAAAAACACACAAAATGCTGAGCTCTAAATTATTTCTGCTACTTGTAAATCATTAACGCCTGCAAAATCCCTTTCATTAGAAAATTGTGTATAACATTAATCCGATGCTAAAGACAAAGAGAACTTTGTATGCTGCTGATGTACTGGCCATTGCCAATGTGGCAATGCCAATGATAATGGAATTCACAAAGTATAATGACATTTCCATGACTAATGCATTCTGTGGTGACAGGCTCTCCTTTGTTTAACTTTTAATCAGCATTATCTGTGTAACTTTTAAAATTATTTGAAGAAACATTTAAAACTATTTGAAAAACTTTAACAGACTGCTAAACATAAAACATCAATTGAACTCAATGATCATAGTTAATTCCTTATGCACCAAGGTAGAACCCAGAAAAGAAAAGATAACTGTAAGGAAAGGTTATCATTTTTTTTTTTTTATTGCTCAGTAGAGACTGCCTGTAGCATGTCCCTAAAAACAAAACACTTGGAATAAGGCCATACTTAATTTCTCATATCTTTTTTTCACTACCTTGAGATTACATAGTATATTTACTATCCCTCCCCTCCCCCTGCCCGACTTCACCCTCCACCCCCCTGCCCCACCCGGGGCTAGCATCTTTTTCACTACTTCAGCCTTTAAGGGAATGTTTAAATATCAGAAATACTCTGTCAATACCAAATCTGAATTTCACTCTTACTAAAAACATTACACTCAACAGTATAACTATTTTCAGTGGAATACTTTAAATATTTTTGGATGCCCTTCCTATGGTCTCCATGTCACAGAACACAAAATCTATTATGGTTACATTCATAGCTAGCTGGCTAGCTTGCTTGCTTCCTTCCTTCTCCTACAAATCCCAACTCTCTATGTTTTATACTTACTTTGACAGTTATATAAAATGTATGGAATCCAAGACCCTTGAATACTAAATTAAATATACCTCTGAATGCCTTAGGTGTGTCAGGGAGGTATATTATGCAATGCAATAGTTTCTGGCAACTCCTGAATGTCAGAAACAGGTCTGAACAGGTTTTTATCATGATTACTTTTTTTATAGTTGCCATAGTGAAAATACAGTACCAAAATTAATCAACATTTACAGTTTTCGAAAGGCACATTCTGTATATGTCCGGTCTTTAGTATATCCTTGTCCCTGCTGCTGTAAATAACACAAGATTGGCAGAACATTAAGCATGTCGTTTTCTCATGACATCCAATAATTAAAATCCACAAACACATACCTTTAAGGAAATCAGTCACTATTACTCAGAATCAGAAGCAGATGGAGATTGGGAGTGTCCACTTAGATTGTATATGTACATAGTCAGATTAAGTTATTTTATTTATTTTTTTAAAATATTTTATTTATTTATTCATGAGAGACAGAGAGAGAAAGAGAGAGAGGCAGAGACACAGGCAGAGGGAGAAGCAGGCTCCATGCAGGGAGCCCGACCTGGGACTCTATCCCGGGTCTCCAGGATCACGCCCTGGGCTGAAAGCAGCGCTAAACTGCTGAGCCACCCAGGCTGCCCAAGTTATTTGTTTTAGTATGTTACTTCAGTCAATCAACTGTTGGTAATTATCATTTAAAAAAACCCTTATACATATCACAATTTTTGTCATAGCTCATTTTTGGTAAAGGTAGACTGCTTGGCATATCTGTCCTCACAAATAAAGACATTTTAAAAGGCCATTCTGCAAGAAACAATGGTAGAATTTGCCAAAACAAAACAAAAACAAAACAAACCAACTCAGCCCCTCTTTCAGAATTTTTTAGAGGTGTTTTATTGTGTTTTTTATTCTTCTCTTTTCTAAGTAATTTTCTTTCTGAGGAAGAGATCTTTATGAGTCATGCATTACCACCAAGACTAGTCTTTTTCATCTGGTATAGAGCCAAAAAAGCACTCATTTATTTATATCAGTAATAATAACAATAATAATAATTACCATTTAATGAATGGTTATTACATGCCAGGTACTATACTAAATGCCTTACAAGACGTTATTTCATCTTATCCCTAAATAACCCATGCAATTTAGAGATCACTGCCTCCATTTTATATTTCAGAGGAGGAAACTGAAGCTTAATAAAAGTTATAAAAAAAAAAAAAAGAAAAAGCTTAGGAAAGAAGTCCTATATTTTCCATAGGATTTTACACAATATGTGGATATCTAATATATTCTGTTATCATTAAAAATCAACTTTAACTTAAGATTTTGTTACCTTAGTATTTGCTTCAATGTAAGAAGTACTTTTAATTATTATTGATAATTATTTGATCAGTGCATTGGCATAGCTAAAATTAAATAAGCATAGCAAAAATTTGATTCACAATTAGACAAATCAAATACATTTCTATAAGCCTTTATATATTTATAAGATTTTATTCATGTATTTGAGAGAGAGAGAGAGTATAGGCAGGGGCAGAGGGAGGAGGAGAAGCTGGGGGTGGAGCCCAATCATGACCTGAGCCAAAGGCAGACTTGAGCAAAAGCATCTGCTTAATGGACTGAACCACCCAGGGGCCGCTCTATGGGCCTTTAAAGAAAAAGGCTTTTATCTTTCATTCAGGTTCTTAAGGAATAAAAAGTGAAATAAATTTCCTATAGCTATTACCATATTCTTTCTCTGTTATGTAATTCTTTGTACCATTTCTCCTTTTAGAATTATGCCACAAAACTATGTCATAATGATTATTACATAAAGGCACACATTATTCTCACAATTAGTTTCAATTCATATTTGTACTTCAAATTAAGTCAAATAGCTAAATTTTTGTTTTAATTCTAGTACAGTTAACATACAGTGTTATATTAGTTTCAGGTGTACAGTATAGTGATTCAACAGTTTTATACAATACTCAGTGTTCATCACGGTAAGTGTACTCTTTAATCCCCATCACCTATTTCACCCATTCACCCACCCACTTCTCCTCTGGCAACCACCAGTTGTTCTTTCTTGTTTGTCTTTTTTTCTTTATTCACTTGTTTTGTTTCTTAAATTCCATATATGAGTGAAATCTCATGATCTTTGTCTTTCTCTGATTCACTAGATTCATCCATATTGTTGCAAAGGGCAGGGCTCATGTCTTTTATTGAGGTATGCTTAACAGTACATTGGCTGAGATCTAGTGAGAATCTAATAAATATTTGTTGAATATTAATTATTCAACTTAAAGAAATAGCATTTATTATTTAAATTAATAATTTATTACTTATGAACAATACACTTATAAACATTTTTACGTCATTTAAATAAACATTTTGAATTTTTTTGCAGGATACCAATTCATTTGGAAATGTTTGCAAATCTGTGATTCAGTAACAAAATCTGAATTGGAGACCTTTTCATTTTATTGCTTGCACCATTAAAAGTTATTTGTTTTTGTTTTTTACATTTCTGTGTCTATTACAACCATGGCTTATAATAAAACAAATTACATTAACTTAAGAGAAATGCTCATATTTATGAGTAAATAGTGGCAAAAATAATGATCAGATTGTATTAAATTTAAAACTTCAACAAGATTGACTTTGATTATGTGAATTAATCAGAGATATATATCAGGTATAACCATTCACTACAAGACTTTACCTGGAAATTTGCTCCTATCCACTGAAGGACTTCCTATGTTCTGTGATCGATAACCTATCTGGTTACTCAAGCCCTTGACTTCCTTTTTTTTTTTTTTTTTTAATTCTCTGCAATTAGTTCTCAAATTCTATCAGCTATGCTTTTAAAATTGAATTGTCAATTGACAATTGTCAAATGTCAATTGAATATGTCAATCCCTCTTCCCTTTCCACTATTATCTCTCACATGGACTACTCCACAGAGAACCTTATGGTGTAATTACCTTAATGTGCACCAATACACTACATTTCCACTGAAGTGACTGCCACATTTTAGTGAACATATTCTCAAACATTCATGTAGAAAACATTCAATTGTTAAGATGCTGATAGGAATCATGGACTAACCATAGTACGAAGTTTGTTAGGAATCATGGACTAACCATAGTACAAAGTTTGTTTAACAATGTATTATTCTGAAAATGGTTAATCAAACATGAATAAAAGTATCTCTCCTTAGTACAAGAAACCTCACATCACAGCATTATGTACTTTACTGAGTCACTTCCAAATACTCAATGGAAACAATCCATTTTAAAATCAGAAGGTAGAGGTGGGTGAAAGCTAACGTATCTTACTATACTGCTCTAAAATACAATTCAGCTTCCTTCTGACTTATCATTCAAAATCATCTCAGAATACATGGGTGAGACTCTAAACCAAGTCCATCCATTATATGCAAGGGTACCCTATTACACAGAGTCTCTAGAGTTTCCCAGCGACAGGGAAAGTCATGTCTACTCTCTTTTCTTCACCTATGCTCATGACCAAAGTCCTCTTCTTGGTTGAGAAGACGGGAAATAAAAGGGCATAGCTGATTCCTGGCTCCTGTCCTGCCATCCTCCTAGTCACTGGGGGTCCAATTTTCCAGTCTTCCTACTACAGTGATTAGTTTAGAATACTAAAGAAAAAAAAGAAAAATTTGTCTTTGGAATAGAAGAAAATTCAGTTCATGGGCTAGGAAGTGCCTTTTACTATCTTGTTTTTTATCTTCAACATATACACAGGGCCTGGATTAAAATCTATTGAATTGAAGTCATCTGATTTATTTTTATTTCTGATTTTTAAAATATTTTATTTATTTGAAAGAGAGAGAGAACATACGAAAGAGAACAGGAGTGGAGAGTGAAGAGAGGCAGAGGGAGAGAAAGAGAAGCAGGCTCCCTCCTGAGCAGGGAGCCCCACTTGGAGCTTGATTCCAGGACTCTGGGATCATCAAGTTGTCTGATTTCTTTAAAAAGTTTTAATTTAAGTATAGCTGACATATGATTTTTTACCTGACACCAAAACTATGACTATTTTGGTGATATTTCTAGCAAAATAAAAAATGCTTATAAACAGCTTTTATATTCACTAATAGCAACAGCCTAAAGTATTAATATAGTTGGTTGTTTACCATTTTTATCACTGACTTATGTTCTTTTTAAATTATAAGTGCTTAGGAATTTTAGAACGGCATATTTTTTAGGATTGCATTTTTAAACAACATTCTAAACTTAATGCAAGCAAAATCATGTTTTAATTTTTTAAAAAGCCCATTTTCTCAGTGGTAGAATTAAGTGGACCTTTTTCCTGATGGAATTTAAAGGTCCCAAAGAGTATGTTTCAGCAACACTGTAGTGTTAAGAGTGTCAAGACTGATAACTAATTTCCAATTGTTTTTCAGTTAAATAATTCAAACTGATAAATTATGAAAAATAATTGTCCCACATCTTTTTAAATTAAAAAAGAAATGAATTATATTCCTAAGAAATAAAGTTGTTTCTCTAAAGTTTAAAAAGGTCTTTTAGGGCATCAATCACTCTGAAGGTAAAAGTGAACACTGCTTGAAGTACATTTAGATTCTGGGTCTAGTTTTCATAATATCCCCTGTATTTACTATATAATCCAGAATGAATGTTCCCTATACTTAAAACCAATCAGAGTATCGAATTTGGTTGTCCCTGTTATAATTCTCTCTTTAATATCAGGCAAATGAATTGTCATTTCAGGGTCATGTGTTTATTTTTTTTCCTTTTCCCTTCAAGTAGAACTCTAAATAAAAGACATACTGCAATCATAATTTTTTAAAAATCTCGTGCAAATGCCTGCTGCACTGATTCATAGACCAAACTGGCGTCACCCAACGTCTAAAGAAAGGCCAGAATCACATATTATTTGCACTGTGAAATAATTCAAGGACCAGCAGTTCCAATCCCATCTTTTTACCAATAAAGAAAATTTGCCCTGAGGGAAAAAGGTTATTTAATTCACTGAATAAATATTTATGATTCACTTTTAGATATCAATAATGACCCAGGCACAAACAGTATGTAGAAACAGAAGAGACTCGAAGCCTGCCCTTACAGCATTTCTATGCCAGGAAGATAAACCAGCAAATGAGCATATAACTACAAAAGGTCAACACAGTGGAGGAGAGAGTCAAACAGGGGTCTTGCAATAATTTGAATAGAGTCACCCCAATATTCATGTCTACCTGGAACCTCAGAGGTTGACTTTATTTGGCAATAAGGTCTTTGCAGATGTCATCAGTTTAGATGAGGTCACACCAGCTTAGGGTGGGCCCTGAATCCCATGACCGGTGTTCTTATAAGGACTCCACAGAAACACACACACACCAGGGAAGAGGCCATGGTGATGACAGAAGCAGAGATGGGAGCAATGCAGCCACTATCTAAGGAATGCCAAGAACTGCTGGCACCCACCAAAAATGATTCAGAAGCAAGGGAAGACTCTTCCCTAGACTCTCTGAAGGGACCACAGCTCCACCAACACCTTGATTTCAGACATTTAGCTTCTAGAACCATGAGAGAATAAATTTCTGTTGTTTTAAGTGGCCCAGTTTGTGGTACTTTGTTACAGCAGCCCCAGGCTCCATTTAGAGGGGAAGATCATGGGCAGACTCTCTGGAAAAGTGACATTTTAGTAGTCATCTTAAGGGCAAGAAAACGACAATCAGTAAATGTGAGAAAAAAAGTTTCGTAGGCCAAAGGAACATAGATAGCAGGTGCCATGGCCCCAGGATGGCAAAGAGTTCTCCAGGTTCAAGAGGCTGTATGATTTGTCCAAGATCCTAAGGCCAGGAAGTAGCAGAATGGTTCCAGGTCTTTTAATTTGAAAACCAGTGATTAAAGCCTCACATCACATCTAGCTCTCAGGACATCCTCATGACAACCAACTAACCAACCCACCCACTCATCCTTCACTGTTCTTGGTGATTAAAAGTGAAATGTGGCTAGAGGCAGGCAGTGCAGATACTGCTGACAAAGGACATTTTTATGAGTGACAGGAGAAGGCCAGTTTTGAAGAATTACTCTACGATTTCCCCTCCTACCCAAAGTGCCCTAAAGAAGCATGTGAGAACCAGCTCAATCAGTCTCTGAGTCTTGGGGACTATTTATAGCTCCTAGGAGAAGGAACAGAAAAGGCTTCCTTGACGCTGTAGCTATTGCCCATTCAAAATTACCAATAGGTAACAACTGTGACAACCTTCCTAAAATATTCACATCTGTGGCCTGATGAACAAGCTGCAAGGCTCACAGTTTTCCTACACAAATTGTGGCTATAACGTCACGGCATCCAGACAGGTTTTGTTTCTTTTGCTCACTGCCTTAAAAATCCAGATATGTCACATAGTACTTCACGTATTTGATTTTTCTTGAAAAGTAAGATGCTCTTGCATCAGTCAGTTGAATAGTGGCTTCAACCTAGAAGGGGCACACATTTCAGTTACCTGTCAGTCCCTTGAACCTCACCTTAAAGAGTTTGTCTGGCCTCTTGTAGGCATTTGGGTTTGTGAGCCTTGATCTCTATAAGGATTAACTTTACAATCTCTAACCTGACCCCACTTTATCTGTGCACGTAAAGCTTTCACTAGTCTCAAACTCAGAATGTATCGTTAACTCTGAAAAACTCCTCAGTCTTCTATAAATACCTCACATTTGTTTTTCCGCCTTTCTACTCAGTTCTACTGCTCCTTCAGTGAACAAACCAAGTTATGGCTCTTTCTCCAAATACATCTGGCCCACTATTTTTCCAGAACTAACTCTTTATTGTGTTTGCTACTTAGATTTTTCTTAACCGAATGCTGCCCCGCCTCGTTAGTTAATTATCAAGTACATATGTCTGGCCAAAGATTATCGGCCAAAGGCACTTCTTTGCTATCATCTTACTACTTAGAGCTACAATACACGAGGTTGGCTTTCATAACATGTTTCATAACATAGTAAGTGGATGGTGTCAATGAGTCATCATCAAAGAAAGGGTGGCTAGTTCATAATTCTAATTATTTTCTTTTGGATTAGCTTAGCTAGCCTTTTTGCTAAATAACAGGTAAACCCTGTTATTTCTAGAGAGTTCCTTACTCAATATGTACCAAAGAGGAGGAAAATAAAGAAAAGTTATCATTTTCTTGTATATTGCTCTAATATAAGGCTTTGTGAGAAGAAAAATTGAAATCAATGGCTAAAGTAAGACTAGATCACCCAGGCTTTCTGGGATCACAATCATCGTGGAAAATTTAAAATCAACTGCATCATTACATTTGGACTTCCAAAATCATTACAATAACATGTATGAGTTAAGCTTAGATGGTTTCTATAAATGAAATGTCAAAATACAATATTAAGTTAGCTATGGGTTTTATTTCATATGCCTTTGCATTTAGACCATCTCTATTCTGCCTAAGAGTCCATTCTGAAGTTGAATCGTTGAATCTTTAAATTCCTCAGGATACCTGTATGGCTGAGAATTTTAGTTGGATGGTGCTCTCAGTTCTATCTACAATTTCTGTATTTGCAGTTGGGGGACAGGGTTGGCAGTGACTCTTGGAGTAGAAAACATTTAGCAAGTTTTAAGTGATTTTGGATGGCTGCCTAGTAGTAGTAAAACCCAAATTAATGAGATAGAACTGATTTGAGAATCATGAGTTTGAAGCATACCAGAAGCCCCATCCATATCTACCCTCCTGCCCACTCAGTTTAACTTATTCCTGAAAGTCATTCTGACTTTTTTAAATGGCTATTTGCAATAGAAATTTTCACAAGACTGATCATTTAATATTAACCAATTTCATTTCCTTTTACCTAAGAAAATCTTTAGTGACTTTAATCCTCACAAGGGTTATAAATGATTTCCTGTCTCTTGTTGATTTAGAGCAAACATGCATCCCTAATGCATATTCTATAATATTAGAATTAGACATCATTTTGAAGTATAGTTTTGTTTTCTTTTGAGGGTGATATCTGCCTACAATATTTAAAACAGTGCTTTTATTTGGCATGAATTTATTAGGAATTCTCTAGAAACAGATTTTGTTTATACTTTGTTTTTATTTTTTTTTCTGAGGAAATGTTCAAAACTAAGAGTGCTATTTTACCAGCATTCATATTCTACTCTGGAAAGGAGGAAAAAAAGGCAAATCCCAGGAGAAAAAAATGTAGAAAGCTCTGCTGTAGTACAAACAGCTATTTCTGTGTTTCTTTCACAGAAGAATAAGAAGTTTGTGAGAACATTATGCCCATAACCACGCATTCAAATGAGAGCTTCTAAACAGCCTTCCGGTGAAGCTCTGAAATGAGGAATTGGCTGAATGTAATTCCCCTTCCCAGTGCCCCTCCTCTCTGCTGGTCCCACCTCTCCTCTCCCTGTCAGTTCTAACTAGCGCCGGTTTAAACTGGCTGGCTCCAGTGTTTGCAGCATCTTCCTCTCTTTCTCTGAGCTTTTGTTCCAGTTACAACAGGGAGCATGGCTTTTTGCTTCCACGTAGCTTGTTCAATTAACCCACAGACTGAAAAACAGCACGGTGTATCATTCACTACCTCTTCAAGGATGTAATTGCCTGAAAAGATCCCATTAACCTGAAGCAAATATAATTCCATGTTGACTATTTATTATCATACATATTTGTCTTTCACCCATTCTCCTGGTTCTGTTCAATAGCTTATACCCATTGGCTAATCATAAGTCATTCTGTGTAACTGTTCTGTTTGCTGTTTATGAAGTCCTACAGAAATATTTAAGTGCTGAATTTGAAAAGAATGCAAGGAAAGTCCATTCAAATATCCTAACTTTTTCTGTTTTTCTACTGGACAGACAAAAAGAGTAAACAGAACAGTCCTGAGTCATTCAACAAAGGAAGAACCAGAAAATGTCCCTGATGCGGTGGCATTATAATAAGCAATGTACTGCTTTTAGAATCAATTATTTTAAGTACTGAATATGTCCCTTCCTAACAGTACTTTTGAGAAGGAAAACTATTCCAAAGCAACTTTTGTTTTCAGAATATGTCATTACCAAAATTCAAACAAAATACAAGCAACTGAAAGCATAGAAATATTATATTCTGATGAAATAAAAATTAACATTAAAACAGCCACCACACCCTATATTAAGTCCAGTGTCCCTGCTTGGGTTGAGGACTAATACAGCAGCCTGTTAGGAGTGGACTTTTGGCCTCAGGCTTCCAAGTTTCTAGGCCTGTGCACGACCAGGTACGTGTGCATGCATGCACGTATGCGTGCTGTTGGGGAATAAAAGGAACAGAGAGAAGATGAAGCCAGTGGAACAGGGCCAGTGACTCTGACTCTTTCACTCAAGGCTTCAGAACACTCTTAGATGCTAATATACGCTTGACAAATCTAATAGGATTCATCAAACCAGAGCAGCCGATAGAACTGAACTTGGCTTACCAGCAGGCGTCACACACTAGAAAGTGAACTTTTGTCTGCACATGTGTTTTCTTTGGCCAGTTCAGGGCTTTTAATAATCTGAATGAGAAAGCCCTTAGGCAGGGCATGTAGTCCTTATGCCCCGTCTGTCACCATTCCACATTGCTTTATACTTGTTTTCATTCACACATTTATGGCGTGACTGGCCTATGAAGGCCTTTGAGTTTGTGATGTAACCTCAGAAGCTGAGTCCCACAACCCGGCATCTCCACTGGCCATATATAACCTAAAGCCTGACTGAAGCTCTTGACACAGGTTTCCCTCTCCATCTTAGGAATTCTGACTCAGAAGCACTGTCACTGTGGCAACAGGCTTAGCGGAGTATACAAATTCCAGTCTGTCTGTCCCCAGAGTATATGTTTACAATTAAACAGAGCATGGTACTAACCTCAGCCAACTCACCTGGGTATCATCCCTTTGCCAGAAATGGACAAACTTGGAATGAGAAAGCACATCATCAAAATCATGGATGACTCGTAAATTCTGAGTAAATGTCAAATATGCTGTGCCTTTTTAATTTATTTTGGATTCTTAGAGAAAACTAAAGAATGACACAAGTGATGTATCTTCTGTTTGTGATACATCAGATACACACACACACACACACACACACACACACACAGTGTACTCCTAAAGCAACTCATATTTTGGAGAAAAGAGAATCAAATTTATACCCAAGACCTTAAAACAGTCCACGGAGGGATGTCTGGGTGGCTCAGCGGTTGGGTATTTGCCTTTGGCTCAGGGTGTGATCCTGAGTCCCGGGATCGAGTCCCACGTAGGCCTCCCTGCATAAAACCTGCTTCTCCCTCTGCCTGTGTCTCTGCCTCTGTGTCTCTCATGAATTAATTAATAGAATCTTTAAAAAAAAAAAAAAGTCCATGGAGAGTGGAAGATTGTTACTCTGCTTACACTGTTTCTGCGAAACAAATGCAGTTCCTACGCTGTTGTGCTAGTGTGCAACAAATGCTAGGAACTATTTATAGGACCAGTTCTTAAGGAGAAAAGAAGTCAACAATGCCATTTTGAAGGCCTAAGGTAAATAAAAACACCAAGCTGTATGTATGGGAAATATGTTATTTCTGTTCTGCATGAAGAGGTGAAGTAAGGTAAGAATGACAGGATCTCCTGTCTGCATGGGGAACTCTAAAATGGCATCAATGTTGAAGGGTGAGATATATATATGTCCAATCTCTCTTAAGCTCTCTGAGAAAACATGATTTTCTGCTTTTCATGAGGCCATACAGAAATGGTCTAACTTATTGGGCTTTTTTTTTTTTAATTTTTATTTACTTATGATAGTCACACACAGAGAGAGAGAGAGAGAGGCAGAGACACAGGCAGAGGGAGAAGCAGGCTCCATGCACTGGGAGCCCGACATGGGACTCGATCCCGGGTTCCCAGGATCACGCCCTGGGCCGAAGGCAGGCGCCAAACCGCTGCGCCACCCAGGGATCCCCCTTATTGGGCTTTTTTAAGGATCACGGAAGATTCCAAGGAGAAAGTGCTTTAAAAACCTGGAAATCACTATTCAAATATTAGATATAATTATTTTAAAACCAAGTGAAAGGAAATACTACTCTACCACCTGTAGAGCACAAAATCTAAACTTCCAAGGAAAACTTGCTTATCAATTCTAAGTATTATTCCCAGATGAACTACAGTTTCCCCCTCCAAACTATTATCCTTTTTCTCCACATGTGCTTTCTTTTTAAAAACCATTTTTAAAAAATATTTATTTATTTATTTGACAGAGAGAGAGAGAGTGAGCGAGCCTGAGCAGCGGGAGCTGCAGGCAGAGGAAGAAGCATGCTTTCCGCTGAGCAGGGAGCCCACACGGGGCTTGATCCCAGGACCCTGGGATCCTGACCCAAGCTGAAAGCAGCCACTTAACTGCCTGAGCCACCCAGGCGCCCTTCCCCATGTACTTTCATAGTACTTTGTATCCTTGTCCTTTAAAGCATTTCATTCACAATAACATTAATCCATAATTCCACAAGCAGGAAGAAATTCAAATTGCATGGAAAGTAAGCAGTGAGCCTGGAATGGAATTCAGATTTCCTGACATTCTATTTAGTGTTCCATTTGTCAGGCCCTCATATTTGAATAATGAACTCAAACTAACCTAGTCATCATTGCTCAAAAATTCTTTAATCACGAGAGCAAATCAGAACAGAATGAGGTAAGTCAATGAAAACCCATTCCCTAAAACTGCTTTTAAGCGTCACTCCTCACACAGCTACTTAATTAATCAAACTCTGATCTACATCTTGTACCTCATTAAAAATGAGCCTCTTCTTTGACTACTTTGTTTTAAAACATAATCCCAAGGCTTACTCTGACAATATGTTTCCTTTATTGTCTTGATTTGACTTTGTTTTCCAATCTGAAAGATTTGATTTTCTAAAAATGACACATTGATTTATAGACAAATAAAACAGATAATCGAAAATATAGAGATAGACACAGAGATAGGGGAGTGTTTCTTCTATCAGTGTCCCAGGAATGTGCCATGAAGAATAGAGGTGAGTTCCTCTAGATATAGTTTCTGAGTTGAAAGATTGTGAAAGTGAATCCTAGAATCATCAACTATACTTCTACCAGAAGCCCATAACCCATCTCAGAACTGTAACTTTCCTCTGTGTTTAGTAATTAACCCTGCTTAATCATAGGCATTATTAACAATAAACTGGAATGTAGGCTCAAGGAAGGTAGAAGTGTTATATGACTCATACACTCACATTTTGTGCACAGAAGAGTGCCTGGCATTTAATAGATGCTCAATAAAAGATTTGTTGAGGGAAAGGGAGCGGAGAATTAAGCAGAGGCTCTGGATGGCAGAGTAGAGTCACATGATTCAGAGTAAATTACAGAATGCCCTAACAGAAGCATTTAGTGGGGAAGCTTTTAGTAAAATCATATCTCTTTTGACACTTAAACATTATTGGCCTCACTGTTATCTTTTGTTTCCAAAAAAATGTATTCTTCAATACTTATGGTAGTGTGTTAACTCAGGCAACAAAATGCAAGTTAAAATCAAGCACTTCTGGGGTGCCCGGGTGGCTCAGTGGTTGGGCATCTGCCTTTGGCTCAGGTCATGATCCTGGGATCCTGGGATCCTGGGACTGAAGCCTGCTTCTCCCTCTGCCTATGTCTCTGCTTCTCTCTTTGTCTCTCATAAATAAATAAAATCTTAAAAAAAAAAAACCCAAAAAAACAAGCAGTTCTAAGACTGAGGAAATATAGATAAGAATAGTTTCAAGTTAGTCAAAATGAATTTTTCAGAGCAATAAGTACAACTATAACTGGAATAAAAACTAGTAAATAAAAATCTGCTTTTGTCCTAATTGACATTAAAAATTACTGAATAACAACACCAATACAATTTTTAATTTTTCCCTCTTTCTCAAACAGGCTGTTTGGGACTTCCAGTTCAAGACACACAAAGGCTTCATACAGGAAAGTCTATTCTAAATACATACCAATGATGGAGTTAAAAAAAAGTGGAAGGAGTAAAGTTTACAGTACAGCCACAAATACAATCAAGCATTTTTGTGAACCAGAAATGGAACAAAAGTAGGGACTTTGTTGGGCTATGAGTTTAGAGTATCAGAGATACCAGATATTTTGGCTCCTGCAGAGTAAAAAAAGAAATGTTTCACAGGAAATGGAAACTGCAGGTGGCATGGCATGTTTTGGTGCTTCTTTACCTGAAAAAAGACCAGAACAGTTTCTGCCAAATGTTGCCCACAGTAGTGTCTTACAGAGCTGTAGGACTTAGTAAAACACCAATATAGTTGCCTGATGAGAAAAGAACCATGTCATAATTTGGCTCCAAGACTAGACTGACCATATACCCAGTATTAACTTTATTACTGTAAATCTGAGTTCCAGAATGGGGGCTCTAAATTTTAGGTGGAAGCTACTACAAAACTATTAGACACAAAGAGGTGATGAAGAAAGGAAAAGAGAGGAGAAGAAGGGAGAAAACAAAACAAAACAAAAAATCTGCCACTCAAAAGTGAGTCTGTCAAGCAATATTTCAGGACATGTGAATAAATCTAATGCAAATAAAAGGCAATCAGTAAAACCAACAAATTGAATATAAATGTACTCTAAATGAAATTAACTTCATAATCTGACAAAGGTTTTTTTTTTTTTTTAAGATTTTATTTATTCATGAGAGACACAAAGAAAGAAGCAGAGACACAGGCAGAGGGAGAAGCAGGCTCCACTCAGGAAGCCCTATGTGGGACTTGATCCCTGAACTCCAGAATCATGCCCTGTGTCAAAAGCAGAGCTTAACCACTGAGCCATTCAGGCATCCCTAACAAAGATCTTAAAAGAGTATGTTAACAATGACCGGAAATTAATGAAAACAAAGTTATCAATAAAAATAGCAAGAGGCTATATTCTGTGTATACAGTCAGAAATGAAATAAGAATCAGCAAATTCTTTTTTTTTAAAGATTTTTTAAAAAATTATTTTTTCAGAGAGAGAGAGACTGAGAGGCAGAGACACAGGCAGAGGGAGAAGCGGGCTCCATGCAGGGAGCCTGACACAGGACTCGATCCCGATTCTCCAGGATCAGACCCCGGGCTGCAGGCGGCGCTAAACAGCTGCGCCACCGGGGGTGCTCAGAATCAGCAAATTCTTATACAAACCTTGAAATTTAAAATGAGAAAAACTCACCAGGAAGGTGTAATATACAAGAAACAACAGTACCCAAAGCAAGGAACTATTATACACATCGAAACTTTTATCTATATACTAAAAGAATGATACATGATAATAATTTTTGTTAAAAAATATACAAACAATAAAAAGTGGCAAGATTCTTTTTATGATTAGAAAGAAGATAAAAATAATAACTACAGACATTGTTACTTTTTTACAATTAAATATATGTTAAAATTTATGAGTATGCAATATAATCCACAATTTCCAAATTTTCAGAGACATAGAAAAGTCTAAAGAAAACATTATCAATTAAACAGAAAATAGGGAAGGAGAAAAATGAAAAAAAAATGATGGACAGAAAAAAATAATGTAGAATTCCATCTAATACATCAGTAATCACAATAAATAGACATATTATTAATAAAGATGGGATACCTGATTTAATTAAAATGATCAAACTATTAACTGCTTACAAGAATTATATCAAAATAAAATCAGAAAAAAAAAATAAAATCAGAAAGGTTGAAAATAAAGCATGAAAAAAATAGCAGACAAATACACTAAAAATGGCAACAAGAGGATATCTTAGGATTAAAAAATCAGACAAAACATGATTTAAAAGAAAAGAGCATTAAAGGATATAAAAGAATACCTATTATAGAAAAAAACTACCAAAAATATATGAAAAATATAATGTAATCTTAAAACATATCTGGCAAAACCTGACAGAATTAAAAGGAGATAGTAAGAAATATCCAGTCAAAATAAAAGATTTAAGGAGTGCCTGGCTGGCTCAGTCAGAAGAGCCTGCGACTTTTGATCTCAGGGTTGTGAGTTTGAGCCCCATAATGGATATAGAGAGCACTTAAATAAATAGACACATGCAAACAGTTTTTTAAAAATATAAGATTTAAAACACTTCTATCAGATACTAATAGGCCACACAGATAAAAAATAGTAAGGGTAAAAAAATTTAAACAAACAGAAAGTGTGACAAGGTAAGAAAAAATACTCACAGAAATTGACTAGGAACTAGATTCCCCCTAAAATATCAACAAAATTTTTTAAAATGGTGTCATATATACTATATTTTGACCCAATATTATTAAACTAGAAATCAGCAATTAAAAAACTAGTAAAGAGATAAAAACATTTAATTTTTTCAAAACGTGCTCCCAGATTAATTCAATAAATTAAAATGGAGATCACAAAATGTTTACAAAGGACAACAAATGTACCAAAATGTATTGGAAAGCTGCTACAGTGATACTTAAAGGTAAATTTATAGATTTAATTTTATTTACTTACAAAACTCAGAAGTCATTTAATTCAAAAGCTAAATAAAAAAATAAGTAAACAAATTTAGAAGAAAAATAATAAAGAAAGGTAAACAGCTGGAAAAAATAGAGACAGTAAACAAAGCTATAAGCTTGATCTTCGAAAATGTCAATATAATAGATAAACCGTAAGAAAGGTTAATCAAGAAAAAGAGGCAGAAATAAACACCATTGGGTATGATAAAAGGAAGATTTTTAGACATACAACTGATGTCACTTTAAGAAAGTCACAGAGAAAAAAATAAAAAAATTAAAAAAAGAAAGTCAGAGATACAAAATATTCATATTAATACATATGAAAGTTATAGAAGTAGGTATAGGTTTAGATACAGATACAATGGGTGTGCATGAGAAGGAACACCACGGTTCATGCTACAAATAGAAAATAAAAAATTAATAATCTAGTAATAATTAACTAAATTTATCCATAATCTAAAATATCTAAGTCCAGAAGAAATGAAAAAAGTTGTTTGGGAGAACACTGCAGAACACAGTCAATGTCTTTTTCTGCCATTTAGAGATTCACAAAGTCTAAGGTATGAAGGAATCATCTTGGAAATTATTATAAATGCAAACTATCAAGCTTCATCACGAGAGATTCTAAAGCAAAAATTTTAGAATAACTGGTTTTTAACAAGTATTCCAGGTAACTCTGAAGAGTTGGTTCTCAAGCCACATTCTGAGAAATACTGCTTCAAGACACAAGACATTTGAACATCTACCTTTAAAAGCTCAGTCCACCTTCCTGTGGTAAATACATACCTTATGTGTGTAAAGGGGTAAAGGTAAAGACTCTGTGATACAGAGTTAAAAACAATAACAAACCATTAGAAAATCACATGCCTTTTCCTCAGGCTTTTTTTTTTCTGTTGAACATATGGACTATGAATTTCCATAAACTTCAAGAGCATAATCAATCTCTCCTCTCTATATTACAGAGCAAAACTTGCCCAAATATGTTAGAGCTGTTGTTCACCCCACTGCTATCAGTCAGAGCCCAAGGAGTGCACACATTGAAGTGAGTATTGTAGGGAGACACTAAGCCCCAGAACCACCTACCCTGAGTTAAACTCCTCACTCTAGAGAGAAGTGAAGACCTCCATCCCTACTCCGTAGCAGGTGACGGGAAGACATCCCAGGGTTGCCAGCCAGATTGGAACTACCAATGAATGATCACAGAGGATCAGACTGAGGATGCCCTTGTCTTTTCCCCCCAAAATGGCTTACTATTACACGAGTCTCCAAGAACCTAAGTACAGCCATAGGAAATGGCCAAGGGATCCCAGAATTGCAGATGAAATTTTCACCACCCAGCAGAATGAAGCCCAAATCAGCGCTATGATCAAACAGAGTTAGATTCCTCACGTATCTGTGTGGGTGGACAGGATTCATACCCTTGACATCCTAGGCAGGAAACCTAAAGAAAGTGAAAGAGGATTGGACAGCAGGGCTTTTACAGGCATCCTAAATCCGGAAGTTCTGACTTTAAGCTAAGGTTACAGGGAACTATCACAGGTTTGTGAATTGGGGGTGGGGTATACAGTCAAAGAAACCTACTTGTGATGAGAAATACAATTAAAGTGAAAAACATATTTGACAGAGGGGTACCTGGGTGGTTCAGTGGCTGAGTGTCTGCCTTGGCTGAGGTCATGATCCCGGGGTCCTGGAATTGAGTTCCACATCAGGCTTCCCGCAGGGAGCCTGCTTCTCTCTCTGCCTCTGTCTCTGCCTCTCTCTGTGTCTCTCTCATGAATAAATAAATAAATAATCTAAAAAAATATTTGACAGATAAGACAAAAGATTGGGAGGATACTAAGTAGACAGACTTGAAATAATCAAAGGTGCAATTTTGACTGTGTGTGTGTATGTGTGTGTGCCTGTGTATAAAACTCTAAAGGTGATCTTCTGAATGAATCAGCTCCACAAAGTCTTGGTTCAATGGGACCAGGAGGTTCTATCATTTAATCCTCCAACCAAGTTGATACATGGGTCCCATTATCCCCACATTAACACGAGGAAACAGTCTCAACAAAGTTAAGGAACTTCCTCAAGTTTATGCAGAACCATCATCACTTGCTTAGACAACTGCAGAATGACTTAGTATTCCTACTTTCATCCCAGCCCCACGTAGCGTCAAGATTCGTCTCAGAAGTTAGTGACTCTCTACAAAGTTAGTCAAGTGAGCCCAGCTTTCTGCACAAATTCTGTGAGTGGCTTGCCATGCCGTTTGTTGGAAGACTCTACTAGGCCCTCTCAGACCTCCCTGACTTCCTCTGCAACTGCTCCCCCGACTCCACATTCCAGACTCATGCTTTTACTGTTCCTAGTATAAACCTCAGGATAGCACCTGCTTTTTGCTTTTCCCTTTCATCAATGCTTTTCCCCAGTACATGCATGGCTTTCATCTTCATGTCCATCAGAGCTCTGCTCAAATGATATATTCTCAGAGAGCCCTTCCTTGACCTCTCCTTTATAAAGTAGCTCAGTTTTTTTTTTTGTTTTGTTTTAGTAGCTCAGTTTCTACTACTCTTTCCTTTTGCAACTGCTTTATCCCTTTTCATTGCACTTCATCCCAACCTGGTATGCACCCTTGCTCCCTGCCACCATTGCCAATAAATATAAACACCACAAGTACAGAAATTTTGTCTGGATGTTTATGGCTCTAAACAAAGTCAGGAACAGGACCTGATGTAGTATGCATTTAATAAATGAATCAATCGATGGAGCTAGGTCTCTAACCCTGATATAACAAATTTGAAAAATCATGCTTTTTAAGTAAACCAGCCGATTTCAATAGGAAGTACATTTTAAATGTTCAGTTATAATCTCGGGTAACAGAAATTTGAAACTATCTAAACATTTAACAGCTGTATTAGTTTACTACCTCTAACATGCAAGGTGTGATTATTTCTGACATGACTAATAACTCTTGTTTAATTGCATGTAATTATTATTCCAACTATGCATATCAGTTGTGTGACCAGCAACGATGAGAGTGACCTTCATGTGCCACTATGAAAATGTTCTAAGTCTGGTCATTCTCATCTGTATGTATGTATATGTATATATACCACACACCAATCTGACAGTCTCTGATGATTTTTTTTTTAAATCAGAAAACTGTTTCCAATATTTACTTTTTGTGACATTGCATTCTTTTGTGACTTAGTATCGTCAACTGCCAATAACTAAGATACACCTAGGGATCTCTACGTTTCTACCTAAAAGAAAAAAAAATGTTGACAAGAGAATCACTATTTTCAAGGCATCATTAAAAGGTTAAGAAATATATGGTATCCTATAGCCTGTGTTTTTCTAACAAATTGTCTAACAACTATCTCTTTCCACAAAATAGTACCTAAAAAAATAGGTACCAATCAAAACATTTGGAAGTGTTCTTCCTTTTTTCCTTTCTCTTTCTTTCTTTCTTTCTTTCTTTCTTTCTTTCTTTCTTTCTTTTCTTTCTTTCAACAACCAAGAAAGCCCATCTCCACTGCAAATAGAGTCTGAGACAAAAACTTTCAGCTTAGAAAGAAAATCAGAAAAGATGAATAAATAACCAGAGTTTACTGGGGAAAAGTCTTTTCAAGGCTCTGAGAAAGAGAGTTTGCAAAGAGTGCCTCCTAGTGGGTACACATACTCAATGTAGGAGTGATGAGACGGAAAAGTACCTTTTACGTAAAAACGAAATGGGATATTTGGGAAATCATACCACTAACGACAAAAATTTCACAGCCTTGCAAACTCATTTCCTAGCAAGTCACCACTTCCTTGAATTCTCTCACCTGCTAAAATGATTACACACAGATTTGTTCACGAGGAAAATAAACTAAACTGGCCAGCAATGCTTGAGAAATCCTTTCTATCAAATGGAAAATTTATAATAATTTACATGGGGAAGGAAAAGAAAACACAGTGAGTAAAAAGATAACGTTCATCGTTCTCCTTGCTGTTCCAACTTTGTCTCTCTACACCTATGGATCACTTATTTTATGACCACTAAATATTCAGTTAAATTTAAGATGTCAGGTGTCCAAATAAACTGCCAATGCTTTTCCTCTTAGTCAATATATAATAGAGGATCTTCAAGCATATGCCTGGCAAAAAATAGTTATTTCATATCTGCCCATTAACTAGGAAACGAACCTGATTATGGACTATCAGAGAAGTAGGAATGGGCAATTATTAATATATTTCTCTTAAGAAATGGGTGACTCGATTGGTTAAGAGTTTGCCTTCACCTCAGGTCATGATCTCAGGGTCCTGGGATGGAGCCTGCCATTGGGTTTTCTGCTCAGCCAGGAGCCTGCTTTTCCCTCCCTCTGCCTCCTGCTCTGCCTGCTTGTTGTCTCTCTCTCTCTCTTTCTATGTCAAATAAAGAAATACAATCTATTTTTAGAAAAAGGAAATTGTGTTGTCAATGTAATTGCATGTTTGTTGAATCATACTGCACTTTCTATAACTTGAATTTAATCGTTTATATAAAGTTTAGCACAGAAGCATTCATATAACAGTAAAGGTTATTTTTTCTTACTCTTTGGGATTTTGAAAGATTCACTAATTAGAACTGTATCACTCTTAGGAAAGCAAACATTTTTGGTCTAGTGATATTCATCAACTGGGGCAGCAAGACAGGTCCTAACCCAAGAAAAGAAATTTGTTTTATGGGAGCTACTTAAGTGTGCTGGATGACTTCTTGAATGAAGAACTAACTGATCCCTCTCCTATTATTCTCTACTCTAAATCTTCACTATCTCCTCATCAAAGGTAAAATTACAAGCTTCTCTGATACCCGGCCTTTGATGATTAGCTCTTGCTTACGAGTCCAGCCTCATCTTGCACTTCTGCCCTATTTTGCATTACACTCCAGTCATCCTAAACTGCTGTTTGATCCTCTTTCTGCATCAACACATGACACTCTGGCAGCAGTACCTGTTTTTACCAGTGCCACTCTCTCTTACCTGGACACATTCCAGGAAGTATCTCTTCTAACCCTCCTCCTTTGCTTCATCTATCAAAAGTTTACAAATCAGTGTTCAGCTTGGATGCATTCTCTCTAGTGCCCCTGTGATGAGCAAAGTGGCCCCCCTTGGAGCTCTCATGGTGCATGTTCATAAGTCTTATATCTTAGCAATATCTTTAGTACACCCTGTACTAAAATGATTTATTCAGGTTTCTTTTTTGTTTTTAATATTTTATTTATTTATTCATGAGAGACAGAGAGAGAGAGACAGAGAGAGAGAGAGAGACAGGCAGAGGGAGAAGCAGGCTCCCTGCAGGGAGCCAGATGCAGGACTCCATCCCGGGATCCTGTGATCATGCCCTGAGCTGAAGGCAGACGCCCAACCACTGAGCCACCCAGGTGTCCCTGTTTAGGTTTCTCCTTCTCAAAGTCAGGCACTGTTCAACCCCAGTGTCCAGCACCATGTGCTACCCATAGTGAACACTCTGCAAGTGTTTACTGAGTTGAATAGTTTACATTATGCAGGTTCTTATATTGCGAGAGATACTTTCTTTGACATTCAGGTTAAATTAGTAGTCTTGAAATCACAATAGTTCCTCTTTTTCATTAAATGAAGTAATTGATAAAACTGGAAGACCAAGATGATCAGGGTAATAAAAAAATTATCAGGTAAGCAAAGAAGAATTATAGTTTCCTCTCAGAAATATGGATTCACATAAATCTAGAAATAATTCTCTAATATTTAAAAAGTAAAAGGCTGGCTAACACCAACTTTTTATTTGGTTTAAAAAGCATAAACCCACACACACAACAAAATAATATTCTTTCATTTACACAAATTCATATATTAAGTACTGAGTTGTAACAATATATGCACAAAACCACCAGAACAATGAAAGGATATTACCACTTGGTCATTATAAATTTGGAAGATTGTGTAGAAATGTTCTTGGAAAATGAAGTCTACAATAAAAACATTTTTTTATAAAGTTGGCCTTCTCATTCACTATATCTGTTTGTTTTTTATTCATAGTTTGCCAAAGGACCCATCACCTGCCTCTAGCAACATATTCGTTTTGTTAGACCAACACTGAAAGTAAATATTGGCATCAATGTTTCTAATGAGAGGGTTGTACACTTGACCCTGTAGCTCAGGAAGCTGTTGCATCAAGAATCACACCATGATCTCTCCTTAAAATAGTACTGATAGGAAACATATTTCGTTGCCAAATATTTTTTAGACAAACCATATTAAAGAAAAAAGAAAAACCATATATATATATATATATATATCAGATCACAAGGGACCTAGTTACAATGCAGATCCTGGTTTACTGGTCAGGGGGGCCAGATACTCTGCATTTCTACCAAGTTTATTAATGATACTGGTGCTGTTGGTCTGCAGATCATATTCTGAGTAGTGAAGGTTTAAATACTTGGCAGTGCAGGTAAAGGAGCAATGAACTTTGCTTCAGTGGAAGGTTATCTAGGAAAGCCACTGATAGGAGGTGGCAACTGCAAAATAAAGGGACAAAGAGCTCTAGTCATAGGAAATTTCAAAAATAAAGATACACAGCTATGAAAATACATAACATGATTAAGTCACAGTAAGAAAGCACAAGTGTTAAAAGTATGGAATATGTGAAAAGAGAGCCAAGAGACAAGGTCAGAGAAGTAACCTGAGGCCAGATTGTGACTGTTCTATACATCTGTCAAGTATCATCAAGTTTAATCCACAAGCTCTGAAAAGACCCTGTAGGGATACTATACTTTGAAAAAATTATTTTAATTGAATATATTTGATATACATTCAATATACACATGTATTTGATATATATATATAAAATACAGTATAAATTGAAGGTGTATAGCATACTGATACATTTATATATTATAATATGATTGCTACTGTAGAGATATTTAGGATTTTTACCATATTATATAATTATCCTTTCTTTATAGTGATAGAGGTAATTAAGTTTTAGTCTCTTACCAAATCTGATGATTGTAAGTATGGTATTTTTGTCAACACTCATTATATTATGCATTAGCTTTTTATTTTCCTGAAGAAAAACAACTGAATGCCAATATTTTATTTATTTATTTATTTATTTATTTATTTATTTATTTATTTATGTTTTTTATTCATTCATTCATTCATGAGAGAAACAGAGAGATTGAGGTAGAGACACAGGCAGAGGGAGAGGCAGGCCTCCTGCAAGGAGCCCAATATGGGACTCAATCCCAGGTCCCTGGATCACGCCCTGAGCCAAAGGCTGACACTCAACCACTGAGCCACCCAGGTGTCCCAGAATGCCAATATTTTAGAAAAAGAATTTTGATGTTAGCATGGGAAATGGATTGGAAGAAATAAACATGACTAGGCAAAAAGTTATTTGAAATGTTTTAAACAAGAGATGTTGAAACTTTGGACTACAACAGTGACATTTAAATGAGATTAGAAAGGGGGATGCCTGGATGGCTCAGCGGTTGAGCCTCTGCCTTTGGCTCATGTCGTGATCCCAGTCTGGACAGCGAGTCCCGCATCCGGCTCTCTGCAAGGAGTCTGCTTCTCCTTCTGTCTATTTCTCTGCCACTCTCCCTGTGTCTCTCATGAATGAATAAATAAATAAATAAATATACATTTTTAAAAGGATGTTTATGTGATAAGCTCAGTAAGAAAATGGAGGCCTTGATCAATGCACCAACTAGACCTAACAGACATGCATGGAACCTTCCACCTAACAATGGTAAATGAGATGAGAAAGGAAAGTCCCTGAGAGAGATGTTATGACTCTATGTGTGGCACAGATATAAGACTGCCCACCACAATCCATTCTCTTATGTTTTTGTGGTATAGAGTTATGGCCAGGGGGTGGCTGCCCACTTAAGAAAACAAGACAGCCCTTGTAGCCAGCAGACTGAATGAAAGTGATATCCACTTAGGCCTTGCTTAAGAGTCAACTGTTGACCCTAGTTTTCCTCTATCCCCTCTCCCACTAGCTGGAACCATAACCTTGGCGGTCATATTTTGAGGAACAGAAGAGCTACTGTGATCTGAGTCTCTGAAGGGTTATGTGGACGTGAGCTGCCCGTTGACTTGGATGCTCATCTCAGACTGTTGTATAAGAAAGAACAAAATAAGGTAATGTTCACTGGCTTAAGTCTTAGTTATTATGTATTATTATGTGTCTTTTTCTAGCAGCTTAGTGTTTGCTTTTTGCCTCTAGAGGATTTAGTGGTTTAAGTAGTGTGAAGAGTAAAGAATACTAGGGGTTTCAAAATATCTAAATTTAACAGTACAAATCGCAGAGTTGACGGCATGTCCTTATTCAAATTAAAGAAAAGCAGAAGAAACTGCAGGTCTAGGGGGAAAATAATGAATTCACTTTTTGAAAGATGAAGGTTAGAGTACTTGCAGCATATCCTGTTGCAGATATCCAGCAGGTTTTTAGACAAACAGGCCTGGATCTCAGAAGAATACAAGAGTTTTGAAGAAGCCAAGTGAGGCAGGGAATGCATAGATAGGTACAGGCTGTGCGGTAGGAAAAGAAGGCTGTCGGTTACAGGAACCCTGGGGAAAAAAATCTGTAAAAGAGTAGGGTCCAACCAAAGCAGATGGGTAGGACAAATATGGGAGACAGCAAATAGACACTAGTGTCACAGTGTCTAAAAGGCAAATCTCAAAAAAAAAAAAATGTCAAGTGAAAAAATACAAAAACAAGCACTAAAGAACACACACACACCTTGGTATCATATATATAAAGGTTAAACACACACAAAAATACGACATGACACATTGCTTAGGTATACACACATATATGATAAAGGTATAAGAAACACAGGAGGGATCCCTGGGTGGCGCAGCGGTTTGGCGCCTGCCTTTGGCCCAGGGCACGATCCTGGAGACCCGGGATCGAATCCCACATCAGGCTCCCGGTGCATGGAGCCTGCTTCTTCCTCCGCCTATGTCTCTGCCTCTGTCTCTCTCTCTGTGACTATCATAAAAAAAAAAAAAAAAAAAAGAAACACAGGAGAATGTTCTATATCAAATTCTGGATAATGGGTGCATTTCTGTTTAGGCAGGGAGGAAATTACAAAGAGGAACATACAGGGAAGTTGAATCGTTGATAATGTTTCATTTATTACACTGGGAGGAAGCACAAGAGTTCTCACATTTTTAATAGTTTATATATGTTTCATAATAAAATTCTGAAACTAATTAAAATGTTAAAAAGAGTTGCACAAAGTAGAATGTGGTAAACAATATCAAAAGAAGATGTGAAATGGAGAACAATTACATTTGGCAAGTGGCAGTTTGGTAATGACATTTATTATAAGAGGGATTTTTGTAAGTGCAGAGGAACTTGGGTTAGATTTTTTATTTTTGGGGTTTTTTTGGGGGGTTAGATTTTTTTAAAACTTAAAGGAGTAAAATTCCATATTTACACTTTAAATATTAACTACACAATTTCTGTTGAATTATTCACTTTATTAAAAACTTATAATTGCTTCTAATTGTTTTATAATGAGAAAAAACAGTTTTCTGCAATAATTAGAGGAAAAGATAATAATGAGATTATAACTTCTCCAATTCATCTAACAAAACATAAATTTCTTGATTAGCTTAGCTCATTAGAGAAACTATAAAATGTTCATCATTCCCCATTTACATATTAAAATAAGTCATATCTGATAAAATTATGTAAATTCTAGGGGGCAGCTGAATTTAGAATAATGAGAAGTTAAACTGACTCAAAAGAAAAAAAGGATCTTTTTTTTTCTCTCTTTTAAAAAAAGATTTAGGGATCCCTGGGTGGCGCAGCGGTTTGGCGCCTGCCTTTGGCCCAGGGCGCGATCCTGGAGACCCGGGATCGAATCCCACATCAGGCACCCGGTGCATGGAGCCTGCTTCTCCCTCTGCCTGTGTCTCTGCCTCTCTCTCTCTCTCTCTCTGTGTGTGACTATCATAAATAAATAAAAATTAAAAAAAATAGTTTAAAAATAAAAAAATAAAAAAAAATAAAAAAAGATTTATTTATTTATTTTGGAGAAAGAGAGAAGCAGATTCCCTGCTAAGCATGGAGTGCTACTTGGGGCTCGATCTCATGACCTCGAGACCATGACCAAAGCCAAAATCAAGAGTCTGATATTTACCTTACTGAGCCACTCAGGTGCCCTAAAAAGAATCCTTTTTATTCAAGAAGCCAACAAACTATTTTCAGAAGATATTGCAAAATATTTCTCTTTCAAAATATTTATATTTATTCTATCAAGCTATTTCCTTTGTTTCAAAACTTTGAGGAAGAGGCAGGAGAGCAAGGAGAGGGGCAGAGGGAGGAGCAGATTCCTCTCTGAGCAAGGAGTCTGATGTGGGGCTCGATCCCAGGACCCTCAGATTATGACCTGGGCCAAAGGCAAATGCTTAACTGACTGAACCACCCAGGCATTCTTTATCTATTTCCTAAAGGGAACTATACTCAAAGCTTAAACTAAATCTCACCTGAATCACAGATAAATACATTCAATAATTGTAGTACATTTTAGCAAGGAAAAAGATTACTTTGAACAAGAACTTTCATTTTTCAAACTTGAGTTGTTTCTTAATCTTTGTAACAATATTGCAAACTGTTACTGTTATATACATTTTAAGGACCAAAAAATCTAGGGACAGAGACATTAAGTAACTTAGCTGATGGAAGTTATAAAAATAGTAAGTAGTGGGGCTGGATTTCAAACTCAGATATAGCTACTTTCAAAATAGGCTTTCCACTAATCTTTGTAACTACCTCTCAAATGAATTCAGTGACTCGTGGACATGTAAGATGCAAAAGATAAAATCGCTGAAAGTAGCCCAAAGATTAAAACCTAGTGATGTGGATGTCAATAAGAGAACCAGTCTCAAAAAAAAAAAAGTCTCTGGGAAAGCGATGTTTAGATTATTTTCTTTCTGGATCTTTGTCCAGTCTAGTAGACATCTCTTGTCATAAAACCACTACTGGCATTTTGAAAGTCAAGAAAGTCTTCTGGTGGATCATTAGAACCAGAGTTGATTCAAAACTCTGGGGCTATGTCCTCCAAAAATCAGCACCTTCCACGACCATTGGACTGGGCTGATCCAGCACAAAACCACACACCATCTGTGAGAGCCAGTCTCAGAAAATCCACTTACATGTTTGATTGCAATGGTTGGAAAGATAGACACTGGGATTTGCCCTACTTCAGTCAAATTTCAGCTTCTGCTATTACTGGTTGCACAACATTGAATTGAGTGTTCTATCCTCCCAATTCAGCTTCCTCATCTAAAAAACGGAGCAGTAAAACACCTAAGAGCAATGATAAAGATTAAATCAAAAAAGAAAAAGTACTACTCAGCATAGTTACTACTTTACAAATGCTTCTTTTACAAAATGATGATGATGATAAAAATGACGGAGGGTGAGGAAGAGGAAGAGGAGGAGGAGGGCAATTCCAAAGTTTAGAGATGTTCTCTGAATGTTTGCATTTTTAAGGTGATTATTAGCCAACTGCCTACTTTCTGCTTGAAAGCATGTTTCCTATAGCCAACGGGGTAATAAACAACATAAAATGAGACTCTGGCTGATTTATGCTTCTAAGGAAAGAAGTTTGTCCACTTAATTACAGAGATTGTCAGGTTTGAAATCTTTTCTTCATCAGTGTGTCAGATTCAGTGCATGGTATAAACCTTAATTATGTGAAGCAGGTTATATCTGTTCATTTTGTTTTGATTCACCGAAGTCTTGTTTACTCATTTTGAATATTCTGACTGCTAACATATGGTTGGCATAAGTCATGGTAGTTAATTATTATTCATTCTTGGTTATGGTAGCTAATTTATATTTTACAAATTTTTGATGATAATGATTTGGAAAGTCACTTTTAAATGTGAGTAACTTACTGGTATCTATTTGATTAAAGATACAGCACTATTGGGGATCCCTGGGTGGCGCAGCGGTTTAGCGCCTGTCTTTGGCCCAGGGTGCGATCCTGGAGTCCCGGGATCGAATCCCACATCGGGCTCCCGGTGCATGGAGCCTGCTTCTCCCTCTGCCTGTGTCTCTGCCTCTCTCTCTCTCTTACTGTGTGCCTATCATAAATAAATAAAATAAAAATTAAAAAAAAAGATACAGCACTATTTATATCCCCCTACTTCCAGGGAATTACCCATGGCTTTATTTATGAATGTAGCTCTTTGTGGTATTTTCCCTTCTTATTTCGGGAACCCTGAAAATGATGGGGATTTAAAACACGTTCAGTAAATGATAATTCCCAATTCCAGGAAAGTTGTGCTGAAATAAGCACTCACTGCTGATAGTATTGTGATTGCCACATCCCTTATGAAAGCAATGTGGCAGTAATGAACAGCAAGGTTTGTTCATTCTCTTTGATTTGGACAGTAAACGATCTAATAAAAACTAAATGATAATGCATCATTGTCTCTTACTGACTTAAAAAGCAATGTTAATAAGAACGATTCAAAAAATTACATCAATATACATTCTAACAAACATTTTAAAGACTATGAAAGAGCACTGAAAGTATCTGATATAACATTAAGTAAAACAGAATATATAAACAGAACATAAAATAACATACACACTGTGGTTGAAAATATATAAAACATTGATTCTTTTTTTTTTTTTAAACATTGATTCTTCACCTGGAGTGCACATGAGATCACCTGCAGAGTTTCCCAAAAATTCAAGTGCTCAGGCTCCACCACAAAGAGGACTAATCGATTTATCTGTTGGTGGTGGGATGGTTGAAAATTTACATTTCCTTTAGATTTTATTTAGTATAATGATGTTATCAATTGCAAAATGCCTTCATTTAAAAAAATACTTATTTATTTGAGAGAGTGTGTTCAAGTGGGAGGAACGGGGAGGGGCAGAGGAGAGAATCTCAAGCAGACTCCCCACTGAATGCAGGGGCCCCAGGCAGGACTCAATCTCATGACCCTGAGATCATGACCTAAGCTGAAAACCAAGAGTGGGATGCTCAACCAAATGAGCCATCCAGATGCCCTGAAAGTATCTTCATATTTTTAAATGTTTTAAATGACATCGTTATTAAAGTGCCACTGCAAATGAAAATTTATTGTATTAAATCCATGTTTTTAAAAACTGTCATTGCCTTGTTAAATATAATCATTATTTTCAATTAACTCACTGGCATGGGATTCTAGAAGAAATCCCATAAAAATATAATAAAGTGGCTCTACTAAATAGTCATTGGGAGGCCAAAGGCATAAACTACATCCAAACACCCCCTGCAAATTTCCAATTCTCCAGGCCCTGGTGCTGGTCCACACCCTAAGAAGATATTCTGGAAATGCTATGAAAAGGTCAAAAGTTTCTGCCCATACCTATCTAAACCACAACCTGTCACCCCAAATATAAGAGGATCAAAAATGTTTAAGGGCTTGAAAGTATCAACAAATAATGCTAAGTATGGCCAAACGCCTCATCATTACAGTCTAAATGTTTACACATATGAATTATGGAATGCTGGCCTGTTAGTTATGTGTATAATAATAAGTAAAATACAGCGATCTGCTCTTTTGAAGTTAATTTTGGTAATTTTTCTAAGGATGAAGCACAACCATGTAGTACATTATATAAGGGCAGAGCCTGTGACCAGGAGGCTAGGATCCTCCTCAGTGCATCCCAGTGGAAGTGGAGGAGAGTCCTCCCAACCACAGGAGAGCCAGCAGCCCCCCAGGGGAAGTGCATTGATAACAGTGGCTAATTTTAGAACTCCATGTGTATTTTTTTTTTACTTCACTCCCACCCCCTTCTCTACCAATCTCACAGTCAATGTCCACTTTTGCAGAGTGCTTTTGCGTTTCTAAAAGAGTTTAGCCTTCAGACACAATGGAAAAACAAACAAACAAGGTCATGGACCTCATCATGCTCAGTTCATGTGGTTCTTCCCCAGATTTCAGAGCAAAGGCCACAGAGATTAATATGTAATACTAAAGTCAGGGGAACTAAACAACCTCTGAATTCTTAAGCCAAACTCCATAGTCACTCAATACAACAAGCCTTAAAGTAATTATTTTAACATCAAGGTGTTTTTAAAGCAGAATACTGATTATTTTTAATTTTTATTGTCTTAAAGTGATAAATAATACCCTATAGCAAATCATTAAAAATAAGTTACCTTAAACTACATCTGAATATATTACCTTTCCTAAGATTACTTTAAGAGTGCTATTTTGACAAGTTAGTATTTTCTAGGTAATAATCCCCACACAAATTAATAATAATGAATATTAAAAAGAAAGTTTATATGCTTAAATTTCTCAAAATTAAAGAAAAAGAAAAAAATTACAAACATCACAACTTATCCAGTTTTGAGGGAAGCACACAGGCAGAGACGATAAAATCTCTGTTCACAAATGTTCCAATATTCACTTAGAGAATTCATCTCTTATGAGATCTTAAAAGTAATCAAAACATCATAATCACATGACTACTATTAATTAGAAAAGGTTTCTTGAAAAAGAGGCTGTTTTTGTTTTGTTATTGTTAATAAATAAACTTAGTTGTAGATTTAAAAGTCTGTTTAAAGATTATTAACCACTTGACCTATAAACTTAATGAAAAGGATCTGGAAGCTGCTGGTAAGTGAAAATCAATAAGAAACAGGAGAGATATTTCTTTTATTAAAGATTAATTATTAGATATAGTAATCACATTTTTACAAAAATTTTACTTACATAATTTTTAGGAATACACTTGTAATACTTATGCTTCACTGAGCATAATATCCAAATTCTTTGGTCCAGAATTAAGGCCAAGCAGTTTATCCCTACCTAATATTTGGTGACCTTAGTTAGACAAGCTAAATAAACTCTCTGGGCCTCAGGTTTATCATTTTTAAAACAGGGACAGTAAGAATAGCTCACTATAGATATGTTGTGAGGATTAAATGAGACATGAAGGGTTTAGCGCAATAGTTGGCACAATTTAAAGCCTCACTGAGGGCAGCCCAGGTGGCGCAGCGGTTTAGCACCGCCTGCAGCCTGGGGTGTGATCCTGGAGACCCGGAATCGAGTCCCACATCAGGCTCCTTGCGTGGAGCCTGCTTCTCCCTCTGCCTGGGTCTCTGCCTCTCTCTTTCTGTGTGTGTCTCTCATGAATAAATAAATAAAATCTTTAAAAAAAAATAAAGCCTCCCTGAAGGTTAGTGGTATTCAGCTAACCCTGGATCCATGAAGATAGTTCCATCCTCTACTGAACAAAGGGTTAGATTTTCACTATTAAAGTTACCATGCTAAGAGGATCTTATTACATTTTCAAACTCAGGGGCACTTGGGTGGCTCAGTGGTTGAGTGCCTGCCTTTGGCTCAAGTTATGATCCCGGGGTCCTGGGATCAAGTTCTGCATTGGGCTCCGGCAGTAAGCCTGCTTCCCTCTCTGCCTATGTCTCTGCCTCTCTGGGTCTCTCATGAATAAATAAATAAAATCTTTAAAAAAAAATCTTCAAAGCTCACACCACAGTGGCAAAACCCTATAGCATGATATTCACCTATAAAGATTCATGATGTTGAGGCATGACAAAAGTATCATGTATCATGATCTATGAACAACAGACTTTAAATATTTTCAAATAAAATAAAGATATGTGTCCTGAAAGTGCCTTTTGGTTCATTTTTCCTGTTGACACTTACATGGAACTCATCTCAGAATGAGTTTTATAGATAGGAAACTCTCTCTTTGTGATTATATATATATATATATATATATATATATATACACACACATATATATATAATATTTATATATATATAACATTTTATATTTTATTTATTGTTTTAAAATTTTATTTCTTTATTTGACAGAGAGAGAGAGAAAGAGAAAGCACATGCACACATGAGTGGGGGAAGTCAGAGATTGAGGGAGAAGCAGGCTCCCCACCCTGCTGAGCAGGGAGCCCTGATGTGGGACTCAATCCCAGGACCCTGGGATCATGATGTTAACTGAAGACAGATGCTTAACTAACTGAGCCACCGAGGCGCCCCTGTGATTATATTTTGAAAACTCCTCTGCCATGGGAAGAGATACATGAATTGTGATAAATGTGGTTTAGAAGGCACAGAACTGAACAATTCCAAATGGAGGATATCTAGGTTTCCTCATCAAATTTCAATTTCCTGCAATTGAGAAAAAATAAAATTTGAAGACACTTCTTAAAATTTTATTGTAATCCTAATCCTACTGGGGGCATTTTACAATTTCATATGTATGCTAATCAGTATTTCTAAATTTATTTTTATGCTACCATTTTTCCAAAGAAAATTTTCTCTTAGACCTAAGAACTTGGATAACTTCCACCAAAATCATAAAAATAAGAATTCTAAGTAAATGGTAAATATTGATATAACAGGATAATGTAGTAAAAAAGAGTCTACAAATTCAGGTTTATGCTTTGGATAGGAGTGAAATTCATAAGAGCACTGATTCTCTGATTACTGGTGTAATTGCTGTTCCTGGGAGAGAAGACACTTCCATTCCAAAACTGGACCTGAATAAATACAGAGATTACCTCCACCCTGCTTCAGTAATAACTGATTACTGAGAAGGCACTGGGCCTTCATTTCTGCGGTCTATGATGCACATGACTTGCCTGGGGCCCAATCATCTACCCTCAAACACAAACTCCTGGTTAAGTGTGGCACAGCATTTTTACCTTGAGTCTTTTAATCATCAGAAATACATGCGGAACACAGAACAAGATGGGGTTAAGAGAGTTGACAGGACACAAGTTTAGGCATGAGCTCTGGAGCAGAACTAGCTACTAAGTGATTTAATAGATGTTTGACCCCAGGAAAGTTACATTCTTGGTGCCTCAATGTCTTTATCTGTAAAATGGCAATAACTACTTAACTCAGAGGGTCACTGTGAGGATTAAACAAGTTAATATATATTAAAGTGAACAATGCCTAATAAACTTTTAATATATGCTTCTAACATTTATAAATATTCCAATTCTCTTCATCAAACATAGGAATGGGCTTCTTCCAATTTTAGGGTTTGCTCTGAACAATTTTTCTCATTTCATTCAATACAGAAAATAGTTTCTTCAAGACTTATTCTATTTATCTAGTCTTGTTTTTCATACAGCATAAACCTGAAAGTTATAGGGAATGAAAATGTTTCATTTGGGACATCAAAGTCCCAAATGTCTGCTATACAAAAATAAATATGGACAATACAGACTTAATTAACCTTGAGCAAAAGATAATGTTCAGTGGGGGGCCTCAAGAAAAATGCTTGGTACTGTTACTTAAAATCATAAAGGCTACTCAGGCCTCAAGTTGACTCAGATCCTCCTATTCACCTGTCTCCCTTCTTCCTTTCCTTCCCCCTTCCTTCATTATAAAATTACCTGGTATTAGCACTACAACAAGCTTGCTGGTTTTTTTTTTCCAATAGTCTTGAGAGTTTAATTATCTCTTTAAACACCTGTTACACAAAATTCTCTCTTCTCCATACACGCATCTGTTATACAAGATTCTCTCTTCTCCATAATCATAATCATAATGACAAAATTAACAGTTTTTATTTATGAAGTATTTACCATGCTTCAGGTACCTCATTAGGGCATTCATATACTTTTTTGCATTTTATGCTCATAACAATTCCTTGAGATTGGTTCAGTAAGTCAACTGCTACCATCATGCAGTTCAGAATTGACAGAGCCAAAATCTGAACCCAGGTAGACTGGAAGCACTGTACACTCAGCACTCTGACCATTATGGGGCCAATCAACAGGACACTTTGAACTGTCCTCTTATGCATAGGGGTTCTCAGCCTAAGCTACTGGAAGACACTTTTTGGAGGAGATTTGGAAGCTTTCCATTTTAATTACTTCCTGACAGGACAAGGGAAAAAAGTCTATGACATTGTTTCTGATTCCAAAAATTTAGACTCTTTTGGAGCCTCAGAAAGCTAAGAAGACTGAAGCCAAAATAAATACATAAATAAAGGGGATAGACATTATATATTTTGTGTGTAATATCAAAATCCTAATATAACATATGACAAATCTCAAAGTCAGCTTTTGAGTGATTCATTTTATATTGTTTATATTAATAAAAATTACCATGAGCAAATATAAGCTTTATTCTCTTAGGTAGACCATATATAAAATGATATTAAGAGAACAAATCCAAATAAGACCTTTTAATAGATTTTGAGTAAATAAAGATAACTGATCATGGATTCAGCACATGAGTCCTTGATGGGAATGTTTGGATTAAGAGACAAACTGGTACATCCTAATGTTTACAGACTATGAAAGAGTTCAAAAGCTAAATGTCTAGTTGTCTGAAGGAGTCATACCATTGTCAATACATGAAAGTGATATAAATTAAAAATAGAATTCTCATTATGCTACCTATCCCTTTTTCCTGAAGAACTTCACTTAAAAATAGAGCCACTCTGATTTAATAGAATTTACCTTCCTTGGTAAACACATTCAATGTGTTTAAGATGTTACAGTTCTCTACTATAGATCCTTAAAGTTTTCTAGGTTTATTTGTAGAATGGACAGAAAACACATTAATTGGAACTCTATTTTTCAATATTAAATAATATATGGCCAGTACTCAGCAAACTCTCTGACCTTGGCCACAGCACCTTCTTGCTTAAACATGTCTCTCCAAAGGCAAGGGAAACAAAAGCAAAAATGAACTACTGGGACTTTGTCAGGATAAAAAGCTTTTGCACAGCAAAGGAAACAATCAACAAAACTAAAAGTCAGCCAATGGAATGGGAGAAGATATTTGCAAATAACATATAAGATAAAGGGCTAGTATCCAAAATCTATTTAGAACTTATCAAACTCAACACCCAAAAAACCAATAAGTCCAATCAAGAAATGGGCAAAAGACATGAACAGACATTTCTCCAAAGAAGAAATGTAAATGGCTAATAGACACATGAAAAAATGCTCAATATCACTCAGCATCAGGGAAATATAAATTAAAACCATGAGATACCACGTCACACCAGTCAGAATGGCTAAAATTAACAACTCATGAAACAACAGAGGTTGGCGAGGATGCAGAGAAAGGGAAACCCTCTTATATTGTTGGTAGGAATGCAAACTGGTGCAGCTGCTCTGAAAAACAATATGGAGATTTTTCAGAAAATTAAAAATAGAACTACCCTATGACCCAGGAATTGCATTACTAGGTATTTACCCAAAAGATACAAAAATAGTGATTGGGGCACATGTACTTTAATGTTTAAAGCAGCAATGTCCACAAGAGCCAAACTAGAGAAAGAGCCCAGATTTCCATCAACAAAAGAATGGATAAAGGAGATGTGGGGTGTGTGTGTGTGTGTATGTGTGTGTGTGTGTGTGTGTATGTTTGTGTGTATAATGTAATATTACTCAGCCATCAAGAAGAATGAAATCTTGCCATTTGCAATGATATGGATAGAACTAGAGGGTATTGTGCTAAGCCAAATAAATCAGTCAGAGAAAGACAAATATAATGATTTCACTCACGTGTGGAATTTAAGAAACAAAACAGATGAACATAGGGGAAAGAAAGGAAAAATAAAACAAGATAAAAACAGAGAGAAAAGCAAACCATAACAGACTCTTATTATAGGAAACAAACAGGGTTACTGGAGGGGAGGTGGCTGGCGGATGGGGTAATTGGGTGATGGGTATTAAGGAGGGCACTTATAATGGGCACTGGGTATTATATAAAACTGATGAATCACTAAATTCTACCCCTGAAACTAATAATAGACTATATGTTAACAAAAATGAATTTAAACAAAAAGTTTTTTTAAAAGAAGTAATAGTACAAAGATAATCACTAGAATAAAGATGGAAATCTCCCTCAATGCCCAAAGAAACAATAGTGAAGGCAATAAATCACATAGTGAAAAACATGCAGTGAATGTAGCATCATATACACAGTAAATATAATAAGCATAGAGTCAAACAGGTTCAACTCATATATTAAAAAAAAAAAAAATCCAAAAGTGAGCAAAGGGGAAAAAAAGGTAAACCAAGAAAAGACTATTTTTAGTCTCTATACCCAGCATGGACCCCAACATGGGGCTTGAACTCATGATCCTGAGATCAAGACCTGAGTTGAGATCAAGAGTCAGATACTTAACCAATTGAGCCACTCAGGTATTCCAAGAAACAGACTCTATTAACATTAGAGAACACACTGATGGTTATCAGAGGGGAGGTGGGTAGGGGGATGGGTGAAAAAAGGTGATGGGGATTAAGGAGTGCATTTGTGATGAGCAGAGGGTGCTGTATAAAAGTGTTGAAACATGTACTGTACATCTGAAATGAATATTACACTGTATGGTTAACTAGCTTGAATTTAAATAAAAATCTTTAAAAAATGTATGGCTAGTACTTAGTTAATATAAGGACCATCTCATACTAGGTTAATGTCATCCTGTTTCTTATGAGTTGCAAAGTTCAAATACCTGATGAGAAGAATTGTAATAGGAATAGAGAACACTGACAAAAGAACTTGCCATCACTGCTATCAAAGAATATATTCCCAGATGTCTGAGTGGCTCAGTCGGTTAAGCATCCAACTCTTGATAAAAAATTAGATTTTTGGTCAAAAGTCAGTTTCTTGGCATTAAATATAAGAACTGTGAAAAGTATATGTGTGTGCATGTCTCTCTGTGTATATATAAACGTGTGTGTGTGTGTGTGTGTGTGTGAATACACTATACATTAACAAAATTGAATTAAAACAAAAAGTTTTATATATATAAAACAAAAAGTTTTATATATATAGAAGTATATATATGCAAGTTTGTCCTTCTATCTAAAAGTAGAGCATTCCTGTTGAGCCTTGCATAAGCTAAAATGGAGTAAAGCAAAGAGGTAGTTACCCTTTTGTAACAGTGAAATCCTCTTCAGATTTCTTTTGGTTAGTCCAAACAGCTACTAGTGTAGGTCTTTTGTAAAAGCAAAGTGGCATAAAGTGAATTTTTGAATAGCAAGGAAAACATGTATACATCTTTAAAAAGATTCTTGCAAAGAACTTGCAGATTAAAGGTACTTCTCATGATGCAATCACATGTCATAGGTGACACTTTAAAGAGGAACTTTTTCTTTACTACACTTAGAGCAAAACTCAATGGTGTATATATATGTAGGTGTCTCTGTGTGTATGTGTCTACTTCCTCAAAATTAGTTTATATACACTTATGCTATATTTAGGGAAATGGTATACAATTTAATTTTCTAGCAGAAGTGAATTCTTTCCTAAAAATTTATTCTGTTATGATTTCAAATGAGAACCTAATGATTTAATAAATGGTATTCCATATTTAACTTCCTTAGAATAAACTTCAGAGAAGTCTAAATTCATCTAGTCACTCCCAGATTGAAACCAGCCCCCATTGCGAGTACCTGTGATCCCCCAAACATTTTCAATCAGATGAGCAGTCAACAACCCTAATCACTAAAAATTTTTTGATCATATACTCAAAATACAGATATTATTTATATGTAATATATATATTTATTCTCAGAATATATAACTAAACATGAGCAAAAGTAGAAATTTTACAGGTTAAGTCTAAAAGTGAAATAAACACTATTTTTAAATAATACCATTCTCACGGTGCTTATTATCTCAAAGTAAAATACATACATAGAGTGAGGTTTTTCAATAAAAGATATTTATATGTATCTACCTTTCAAATAGTCTTCTTGGAATTACCAATATTTGTTGGTGGAATTTCTATTATAATTGCTTAAAATACCATTTATTTTTGCTCTAAGTGTAGTTAAGGAAGAGTTTATATTAGGAGTACTAGCTCTCAGCTGCCTAAGATCTGTAAATGTGGTTGTATCACATGCAGTAAGTACCTTCAATTTGTAGGCTGTAGGCCAGAATCTTTTTCAGGCACTTGATCATTTTTTGAGCACTGTTCTGGTTAAAGCTAAAAACACAATCTGTAAATCTAGGCACACATAAAATGTAATTCCTTAAATATGATGAAAGCGAATAAACAGGTAAGGACTCCACTGTCAGCTCTTAAAAGATGTGGAGTTCAGACACCTCCCTCCACAAACCTGTTGCCACATTTGATATGTGAGCATCTGGCATACAGAGTAATGTGGGTCAACCTAGAATGGAAATATTTGTAGGATTTATTTTTATTTTAAATATTTATATCTTTCAGTTTTTTGCATTTTTTTTATTTGTTTATGATAGTCAGAGAGAGATAGAGAGAGGCAGAGACACAGGCAGAGAGAGAAGCAGGCTCCATGCACTGAGAGCCCGATGTGGGATTCGATCCTGGGTCTCCAGGATCGCGCTCTGGGCCAAAGGCAGGCGCCAAACCGCTGCGCCACCCAGGGATCCCAGTTTTTTGCATTTTAAATAACTGTATTTCTTTTTAAAATTTTAAGATAAAACACATTGAACTGGTCATTGTAATAATTTCTTTCCAACCCAATAAATCATCCTGCATATTTTTGAAGTGCAAACTCCCCATTTCAAAAATGACTGGCACCAAGCCTGAAATAAAAACTTCAACCTATCTAGGAAATCCCTTCACAGATTTATCCTATTTTTTCAGTATTCCCATAAATGAATCACTCATGGTAAGTGAGCTGATTGTTATGACAGAACAAGATGCAAGGCAGGAAACTGAGACTACAATATTTTCTGGTTGGAAATACAGTCTACGCAAAAGGTTAGTAAGCCAACTATACTGAAAACTAGAGGTCAGCGACCAAATAGATGGTAAACCAGCTACCCTTACAAGCAAAGGATATGAGTGAGAATAACAAGTCAGGAACCTCAGCTAGGCAGAAATTAGAACATACAGGTCATAGGAGCTCAGAAACTAAAGGTTAAAAAAAAATCAGGCAGGCAGATGAGAACCCCAAGGCACAATGGCAAGGCTTCTGGAATGGTAACAAGGTCAAGGAGGCAGGAATCAGGAGATCCACTTTAACCAGCACAGGGGTTGGTGAAAGGACAAGGAAACAGATGTGAGGCCCAAGCAACAAAGCAATCTGATACTGAAGCAATTTTGTTATGGCCAGGAAGTTTCTTGCATGTTTCCTACTGGATCCTTTCCCAGAACTTGGCTAGTGTGATCCTGTGCATAGCAGCAGGCAAACTGGGGTGTCTGGAGTAAAGGTAAAGTAAGGAAGGGGGATCAAGGAAATATTCTCCAGAGCCTGTACCTCTGCTATGATGCTCCTAACCTCCTGCAGCACTCTGCCCCCATTCACCCTTAAAATCACACTCATGCCACCCTCTCCCTTAATCTTTTTTTATTCATCTCAACACATCACTCTCTGAATGTCTATAGCAATTATTTCATCCTCTGAGCATTTTAACACAACTGTGTACAGCCCTGTTTTTTTTATCCCCTCATTTCATTTTTTTTTCTCATTTTAGCTTCCCCAAAGAGATTCCAAATACCCAAAGAGCTTTGGATCCATGTTATACTTTGATTTTTAGTAGAGTGTTTCTCAAGTGTTTCTGAGAGCTCCTTGAATGCTACGATATCCTTCTTTACCCAAACAAATGCACAGAAGGGCAAAAGCGCACAATATTTAGTATATAATTGTGTGAGATAAGGTAACTTCCTAAGATAATTATAATAAAATTCTGCTGCTGAATTCAAAGTAAAGGTAAGCAAATAAGAAAAATGGTTTCTGTACCAAAATACAATTGGTCTAGATTTATTCACTTGTGTGAAATATGAAGAACCAGAATAGAAAACATTGGATACTACTCATTAAAGCATTGATTAGTATCCACGCATGGATGGACTACTGTAACATTCATTCATTGATTTATTGACAAACTCTATAAATACCTTCAATATCCCTGCTATCAAATAGTCAGCAGACAGTGAGGCAGGTACTAGATGAGGAGAGGGATACAGAGATGAAAAAACATCATTTCAGCCTTAGAAAAACCCAGAGAATACAAAATATTTCACGGCCACGAAGTCAAGCTGAGAAAAACTGCCCAGCCATTTGATGTTGGGCAATGGAGAACGCATAGTGATTCACCAGGCAAAGAAAGGGAAGAAGCTGTAGCTGTCAGCAGAATCCATAGCAGTAAAGATGTGAGATCACTGGAATTTGGGTGAAGGGCAAGTGGGAGATGTGAAAAAGAGAAGGGATGGAAGAGGAGACCATGGCTTGGTGTTGAAGCATCTACTGTGCTAGAGTTTAGACTTCATCTTGGAAGCACTGAGGAGCCATAGCCAATTTTTAAGTAGCAAGTTAGTAGATTTTATGTGGTTTGGTGGGAAAAAGTAAATTTACTAATTTAGATGATTATTTAATTGCAGGCTGTTACTAAGATAATATGCAAATCCAACTTAAGTGATACAGGACATTCAGGCTTATTCTTTTGTTTCTCAACTTAGCTATTTCGTTTTTTTAAAGATAGATTTTCACGCTATCTTTGAGAATAATTCAAAGCACACACACCATTAGGTTGAAACAGAAATGTCCACAGTAGCCCCATTTAATGTATTAAATAATGACATACCTAATAACTAATTTGCTGATTAACTTACACTATTTCCTAGTTATATTTTCTTCTTACCTTTGAACAAATTAAGTCCTGACCAGACACTGTGTAGGAATCATGGACCACAGCAGTATTCACTTGCCGAGGTTTGGCAAGTCTATATGCTCTTTTCTATACTACTTGAGAATATGGACTACCACTTTATTGAGTTATCCCTGTCCCAATAGATCATTAATCTATTGACTCCACCTTTTATATACTAAAAAACAGAAAGCCAAAAAAGAAAATGTACCCAGGGTACATTTTTGCTTCCTTCTCCATTTAGGGTACATTCTAATATCTTTGTAAAGTATATCTGACAAATGACACATAGTCCACAGTGTGTTCCAAACAAAATATTACTATTCCAAAATTATAGTGCAAGTTACTCAAGTATAAGAAAATACTGTTATTACTTAAACTTGTAGAGAGCTAGTATGATTGTCTCATTTGAAAGAGATAAATATTGCTCAATATTTAAAAAAATAAACTTTGGTGTGTATTGTAAAACAAACATAAGAAATTTATCTGAAATCATGCACGACATAATTTCATGGAAATATTTTGGGGTAATGACTTTCAAATGAATACAGGAAGAATGTTATTAAAAAGAACAAAGATTAGGAAATATACTGTAGCACATAATCCTGCAGTGGGGAAGGGAACAGTCACTTACGATCTAATAGGATTTTTCCATTCTTAACTTGGTTAATCTTAGGCACAAAGCAAATAAATCATTCTTGGTTTCTAAAAGTCCATGGTGATACTCAAAGGAAATTAATTCCCGTTGCTAAACATGGTTCATAAAAACATATTATTAAAGTCAGCTTGATGAAAATTCTAGATTTATTACTAGCAAATGGGATATCACTTTTCCCCTAAATTAAGGATTTTCCCATCCTTTTTCAAAGAGTTTCTAACACAAAAGTGACTTTCCAATATTGTGAAATAGGTGTTGCACGTAGTAGAATGGCAAAGGTATAGTGTTGGCATAACAGAGAGCTTGGTAAACTCAGTGTGGTTTATGGAATTTTCAAAGGCCAGTCCTTGAAAACTGAAAGCAAAGTGCTGCCTTCAGAAAAACCCAGGTACAACATCACTTTAAAATGTGAGGAGAAAAGAGACTGATTCATACTGAACGTGTGATTAAAATTCCTACCAAACAAGCCACTAGCCACTACATTGGAACTGAAATGTCCTCATCACTTAAAAAATATTTATTCTGAACCTAACTGTATAAGGAAGGCAGGAATTGCCCTCTAAGTGTTAAAAATCAAAACAGACTCTTACATGGATGAACATATTAAAATATGGAATTAAACCTGCAGAGCAAATATATAAATGGACATGAGGCACTAGTATTTCTCAATTAAAAGGTAGAGCACTGTAGCCAGGAGGCAACATATGTACCGGGGTTGAGGACAGAACAGCTATGGAAACTCTTCCTCCCAACTGAATAAACTATGTGGAAAGAGTGTGGTCTTTGGTCAATCAGAAGAGTTTGATGAAAGATCAAGGATTTCAAAATCTGTTAGAAAGTTCACAAAACAGGTATAATCTGTAAGTTTCCAGAGGTGGATGGTGAGAGAAAAGATGAGAAGTGACTAAGGAATAGAGTAGGGCTTACAGTTGATTTCTGAAAGGGAGAAATGACTTGGATAATTGATGTGTGGAAGGGAAGGAATCAGTAAAGACTGCATGACTGAAATACACCCCCATGTAAGAGTCTGTTAAAGTGATGTGGTGAGAAAAAGTACATGGCTTTAGATCAATTTCTTGGACTCCTCTTTTTCTCACACAGGCAACATCCAATCCAGCAGCAAATCCTATTGGCTTTACTTTCAAAATTCAGTGCCGACCTGAAACCTTTTCTCCTGGCTACCAACCCCCTAGTCCAAGCCATCACTATTTCTCCCCTGGACTCTAGCAAAGCTGTCTTCATTGTTTGTGTTCACTGTTCCCACCACCTACTATTCACCACAACCCATCCACCACCCAGCAGCCAAAACTTTATAATGACTTATCACGTTCAGAATGATACAAAAACTGTTTATCATAAGCAACTGGACATTACATTATCTGCCCTCTACTTCTCCATTCATACCCTCTGTTCCCTAACTTGGCTGTACTGGACTTCCTGCTGGTTTTCAAAGCAAAATCTCAGTTACCTGCAATTTCATGTAACACTGAAACTGGGCTGTGTATAGACACTGCTTAATCTTGTGTCCTCTCTTAGGAGAATTTGCTATTAGAATTGAATTACAGAAATGTATATTTGGGAATAATAACAATGGTGATTTACCTGATTATAGACAAACAACGGAGTATATAATTCAGGCATTTTCAAATTCATCTTTAAGATAAAAATAAGCATTTGTTACAGAAAGACAAACGGAAATGGCCTATTGCTGTAAGTGAATACATTCTTTCTGAAGTTCACCAATACTGCACACGTGGGAACAAACAGAAGAGAATGGTGAGAGAGAGGGAGGGAGGGAGGGAGAGAGAAAGAGAGAGAGAGAAAGAGAGAAATAGGGATAGAGATGGGTTGCAGGTGCCAAAATGTGCCAAATATACCTCATGGAGCTAGGAAAAGTGGAGGGGAGAGGGCTCTAGCCTGAGTTGCAAGGTGTGAACAACAAGAACACTAGACTCTGTGGGCATCTATCACCACAAATGACTGTCACATAGACCACGCTCTAGGGTTGTGGCTGAATAAGAAAGTCAGATTCCCAGCATCCTTGTTTTCTTTTCTAATATGTGTTTCACAGAGTGTACTTTCCCACAGAAACCATGCTATGACATGGTGAGGCTTCCTGAATTCTATCTGCACAGAATTCTATCTAATCTGTGATTTTGCTGGGACAATGCATATGTTTAGGAAGGAATATATTGACATCAGCTGAACACTAATTAAAGACCAAAGTTTTGAACTCTATACTTTATCTCTTTACTTTATATTTTACATCCTTATCATACATTTGTTTACATATTTAACTCTTTACTTTATATTTTACATCCTTATCATACATTTGTTTACATATCACAGCCATATATTGGATCAAATTATCTCTTGGAAGAAAACAAAACAGCCTAAATTCTAATTTAAAAAACTATTTGCATCCTAATCCTCTGAGTATGATCGAACTGCTAAAATCCAAAGCAACTACAAATCAGAAGCTGATAATTATGTAAGTAGTCTGAGCAAAAGTCAGATGGGTTCACACTCATTCCCAAGGGGAGAGCTCTTTGGTACAAAGGTTTGAAGGCAATAGAGGTGGGGCTAGAGATATCATACCACATGAGGAAGGTAGCTGAATTTCTCAACTTTGGTCTAGATGAATACTTGACTGTATTCACTTACTTCCACTGGTCTGAACCTGGCCAGAATCTGAAAAATATACCTTCCTATACAGGTAAGGTCAGGACTAAGGCAAATCTAACTGCCTTGAAATGTTCCCCATTTATGAATAATCATAATTTAACCTATTAAAAGTACAACTGTGCCTTTGTCTCATTTAAACCACTATGAAATCAACTGACAATCATGTTTTCTACTTGGGCCTAGTGTCCAAAAAGAATCTGTAACTAGGAACCAGGAAAGCCCCTGATTTGGAGGAAGTCTAATGCTCTTGTCCCAAAGTGACTAGACTTTGCAAACTTGAAATTATTACATCTCCTGAGGGACAAAGTAGCAAAATCTTTAAGAATGAGGGGACTTGCTGGGGGAGAAATTAACTCCTTCCCTTTCTAATACTTTCTGCAGGGGGAAAATGGTGTTTGTTGGATGGGGCTGGGGGGTGGGGATCCCTGAAAGTAAATTTCCCAAAACCTAACATTATTCTGGGTGGTGGTAATATAAGACCATTATTTTTTTCTTTGTAATTTTTTGTATGTTTTAATTCTTCTCCTTTAAAACAGGGATCACAAATGCATATGCCTATAAGGCCCAATAGCTAATATAAGTGAGTGAGGCCTGCAGGACAGGAATTGTCAAACCAGCAAGCACATACTCATGTCAAGAGGCAGCTGTTCCCTGCAGCTGGTTCATAACTGCTGCAAAGAAATGCAAGTAGTGGTGCTATCAGGTTAAAATTTTTTTTTGAAGTAAAAATCTAGATTTCTGTTTAAATTTCCTGATTTTTAAATCTTGGCAAATGATTAAAAAAAAAAAACCCTCTGTGAAGGGCCAAACAAAAGGGATTTTCAAAGGTGATTTTGCCTATAAAGTTCAAGGTACATATTTGTCTATTTATTTTGTATACAAATATCATATTCACATTAAAGTCTGAGAAGCATGGCTTTAGATCAAAGAAAAGAATGGCAGTAGTCTATATGCAGAAGTCTGGGCATCCAAGCAATGCTTTTCAGAGAACTATTAAATCCTCATCTCAGTGGAGATATTCCTGTTTAAGAGCAGACATTCTAAAGTATTACTTCCAGTTTTATCATTGAGTCTCTATCCCATGTTAACAGATTAAACAAGATTGGTGGAGTGACATCTAAAACAGGGACTAGGTGATATAACTTTACTCAAATAGTAAATAAAAGAAGTATGTGTGTTCTTCTTATATATACTGTCTATCCAATATGAAATTTGTGGTGAGAAAAAGTACATGGAATAGTCAGTCAAAGAAGAGAAAACAGAAGGATCAATCAGCACAAAGCCATACTCTCTCTCTTTTTTTCTTTTTCAAGTAGGCTCCACACTCAGCATAGAGCCCTGTTTGGAACTCAAATTCATGACCCTAAGATCAAGAACTGAGCTGAGATCACCACGTGAGCCAAAATCAAGACTCGGATGCTTAACTGACTGAGCCACCCAGGCCCCCAGCCATATCCTCTTCTAAAGAATTGATGGCATCACCCCAGGTAGAAGTTGGTGAGGTCCATTAGATGATGGAGAAGGTTAGCTGGCTCAAACCCCAACAGGCTAAAATGTAAGAAGCTCACTCTTGATACCAGACTGCTCAATGAGGTAGTTAAGATTAAGGAAGTGGCAGGGGTGTGGAAGGGATGGAGAGTAAAAATCTGGAAGGTACAGGTGGTGGGCAGAGCATGCCTGGAGAAATCTAAAAGTCCATTCAATGAAAGGAGAAACCAAAAGTATCTGCAGTGGAAAGATTAGTAGTAGGGTGCAAAGAGGATGAAATGAGGCAGAGAAACGAAAGTCTGAATTCTTTTATTAGAGAGGTGCTGAGGTCACAGCCAGCAGAGAACAGGGCCTGAAGTCAGACCCTGGGAAACAAGCAAGAATGTAGGCTCTTGGTATGGGAAGAGACAGACTAATAACAGGTTTCCAGATTCAGCCAAGTTTTCTCAACTTTGTTGCTTTTGGCCACATAGGGGATGTTTACCTATTGAAGGCCAGATAGAGTAGAGAACAAAACCTCAGACAGGTACGGAGAGTGATCTGTTCCCTAAGTAGACTCAAGGCCAGAAACAGTATCTCCAAGGTCTGGTGGTTGACCTGGGACAGAGCAGCCTATCTTCAACTGCAGGTGAAAAATACTGTGATTGATTTGCCAGTAAGTTCGCTGCCTGATGTATTTCTGCTAAAACCCGCATCCAGGAAGTTCAACTGTTTCATTTACTTTGCAAACAGGGTATGATCAGGAAACTATTTAAAGAAAGAGTTAAAAAAGAAAAAAGTTTTGCAGAAGCTAAATACTTTTTTCCATGTCATGTGTGACCTTTGAACTTTATGTTTACATAAAAAAGACAGGCAGCAGCAGAGTCTGCTCTAATCTTTAACCATAACTGATTTCCAAGAACCTGTGACACTATTCCCAGTTCCTTTGGTTTGGTTACTTTCAACTGGTTACCAGCATTTAAACTTAATCGAGCATGCTAAAAATCAGACACAATGAAAATGCTAACCTACATGAAGTTGTGAAACTTTTTATTCGGAGGGAAGTGTTTCAGCAAATCCCAAATCCCAATGATGACATGGCTGCAAAAGTGAGAAGAATAATGACTCAACGCTGACTAAGGGAATTCAACTGTGGAACTTGTCTGTTCACCAGACTTTAAAAACAAATTTCGATGACCAACTTGAAAAGCAAGAGGTAAATTAAAATATGTTAAGCACATAAAGCAATGAAATGACCACTGAGGACCCAACAAAGGTGAATTGCTGAGATCCTCCACTTCTTGGCCCAAGCTCAGTGATTAAAGTCATTGGCTACTCTTACGTTCTGATTCTAGACAGAACGTGTTATCCATTCTCTTTGTCTGCAAAGGATTTTCAGCATCAGCTAGTCAACCATGACAAAAGGAAACCAACTTGAAAGTCACACGAACACTCTGAAGTGTTCTCAGGGATTAAGGCATATGAATGTACCTAGGTGACAATGGAACTCGAAGCACTTGGAAAAGAAATGCTGCACCCACTTACACAAGAGTGTTTCTTAGGATACTTGCCAAACAATTTTGTTCACCTGAAATTCTCTGTCTTACTTTCAAGATCCTGCTGGGCCTGGAGGCAACTGGTTAAGGCAAAGGGAAAGGCAATCAACCCCAGGAAAGCCAGATTTAGGTCAATCAGCGGGGGCTGAGTAGACAGGGCAAGCCACCTTCTGACCTCCTCCATCACTACTGTTACAGGCTAAGTAAGTCACAGTGAGTCCCTGAAGCTGTGCTTCCTTATTCTATGGTGTTAAGCTACATGAGCACACCATCCTATTTACACATTCTCTAAAGGAAAGGCAAAATGGAAAAAAGTTTCTTAACCTCTTACTAAGCAAATATAAGCCAAAGAGAGCCTTAGAGACAAAAATAATAGCCTTCAAAGAAAGAATATTTGTGTGTTCAGATGAATAAAGCCAGTAAATGTAGAGGCAAGTAAATTTTCGTCATCTGGGATCTCCTAAAAAAGGAAAATAAATGTATTTCTCTCCTCCTCCCACTTTTTTCTTTTCCTGATTGCTAACTGCACATAGGTAAAAAATTATTTTCAAGCTGATCTAGTCCTGATATAATGTTAAGATAGTAGAATGCAAAATGTCCAAGTACCTTTTGGGGATACAAAAGGAAAAACTTGGCTGTCAATGAGAGTTAACATACTGAATGCTGATATTTTGTGAGGCACTGTGCTAATAAGCCTGTGGTACTTATGGACTCCTCATATAATGAATTTAATTCTAAAGCATATGAAAATTACATACATATATATGTTCATCCACACTTTACTTATTCTGAACACTTAACAGGATATTATTCAAATTTCATAGCTGATGAAACAGGTATGAAATTAATAAATAGCAAGTAAGGCTATAAAATACACATCTCCTGTTTCTGTATCAACACTGACAGTACATCATATTTATATATGATATAAATGATATATATATGATATCTCTCCTTCCATAGGTTTTCATTTGTCTGAACTCAACTTATAAAATTAACTTTTAATTTATATTATAAATGTTTATATTTATACAAAATATATATTAAATGTGCTAAACTTCATGCTGGCTCAGGGGCATTCTGGATTCAATACTATTTGTCTCAGGTAAGACATCTTCCTCTTTAAAACACAGGTACAAACGACAGAAAATGAAGGAGTCTTAATGAGAAGTAGCTATTTTGGAAGTAAATACACATAAAAGAAATCATTCTGTAAAGCTGGGACTCAAATTTCATAATCTGTCTGAACTCTAGGTCTGTGCTTCCTGGGCCTTCATAGTCTACACCCTGTGTTGGTCAGCTTGCCAACAAGATTGTACCATAAGGGGCATTTCACCCTGGCAGTCCTCTCCTTGTGCATTCAGTACTGTTTTGTGCTGGTAAGGACAAGAAGTTCTTAACAAGGATATATTTTAGGTTTTTTCTTGAGAAATCAGACTGCTTATTTTTTTCACTCACATAGGATATTTGTTTTACTATGTTAGTTTCACTTCTAATACATATATATTGAAATCATAAAGATAAAAACATAGCAGTCAAGGACCAAATACATTGAATGGTTGTCAGTTGTCTCAATTCTGAAGAATGAACCCCAATGTTTAGACACTAAGTAGCGAATAATTTGCTGTAACATCAGATTTTAAATTTTATCACTTCAGGAGAAATTTGTAAGTCCAAGAAACATAAAGGGATAAATTTCTTTCCTTAGACTTTGAAATATCTCAGAAATGTCAGATCTACTGCATTTAAATTAATTTACGGTAGTTTAAAAAAGTATATATTCCTTGGGGTGCCTGGGTAGCTCCATCACTTAATAATCTGCCTTTGGTGAAAGTCATGTTCTTGAGTCCTGAGATGGAGCCCCACTTGGAGTCCTGAGTCAAGCCCTGTGTCAGGCTCCCTGTAGCATGTAGAGCTCCCTTGGGGAGCCTGCTTCTCCCTCTTCCTTTGCCCCTGCCTCTACTCGTGTTCCCTCTGTCTCATCTATCTCAAAAACAAAATATTTTATATGAATATATATATATATTCCAACAATTTACATTTTCAACTGCAGTAAATCTACTTAGTTTGACTGATAGTCCACCATTTAGAAGCTGGCGTTCAAAGACTTATCTGCAACCCTATAGGCACTCCTGAGCCTAGATATAGGACAGCACATCTCATTCTAATAAGGGTACAAATCTATAAACAAAACAGCTTCCGGTTCAACTATTTGCATAAAATTAATAGATAAATGCAGTATTCAATTAAGGCAAAGTGTAGATACTATCTTATTGATATGTTACTCCTGCTTGCTTACCAATGCCTTACATGATCTTGGCTGTAAGCTCCATGTTATTTATACTACATCTCTCAAACTGGAGACATCATCAGCAAATTAAGTTATTTCAAATATAAGTAGCCAAAACAATGACATGCTCAGCAGCTAGTCCTTTAATGTGAAATTTTACTCTGTTACAAAGAGGCAGATGGTCTATGTATTTTACTAAACTGAGAAAAAAGAAAATAAATTTAAAAATTTAAAGACATGCTATGCCAAGGCCCTGCCTACCTCTTAACCCCATTTTCTCAGACTTCCTATCTTGTACACTAAGTGATGGTTATCCTGTCCAATCTGTTTCTCAAGCATTTCAAGCTTGTTCTAGCCTCTGGGCCTTCCTTTGCACTTTCTATTTTCTCTGCCTCGAACATTCCTGGCTCAATTTTTGCATTTCCTCTCAGTTCACATGTCATTTCCACAATGATGCCTTCTCTAACGGCAAATCCCTCCAACTGATTTTGACCATAACACTCACTACTACCTGATGTGTGTTTATTTACCCCCTTATGTCAGTGTCAAATGCTAAGGTATTTTATGCGCAGAGTAGAAACCTTGCCTTTTCCTGTTTACCACTGTGAACATGGTCACTTGGCCTTTATTGGAAACTCAATAAATACTGATTAATGTAATGAATGGAAGCATTCTGATTTAAGGACCAAATTTAGGAAACAAGACCTTGCTTCTTAATACTGACATTCCTAATTTAAATAAAATTTATCTGAAGGTGATACCTGGGTAGCTCAGCAGTTAGGCTCCGGGTGTGATCCAGGAATCCTGTGATCAAGTCCCACATCGGGCTCTCCCTCTGTGTCTCTCATGAATGAATAAATAAATAATCTTTTAAAAATTATCTTGAAGAAATTCAAGGTAAATAATAAATTAGGTTCCACAATTGTTCTTGGGAATAGATACCTGGGACCCTGCGCCCTGTCATGTGTAATGCCCATGTCTGGGTGCTATGCTAGGTACACTTAGGGAGCCCGATGCAGTCTGAGAGGTCAATGTGCCTTGCAGCGTCTGACTGATGCACTCTTAACAAAGTCGTGAAATATCAGGGAAATAAAGAATTATCTCGGGAAGGGAACCATCAAAGCTTATTAGTCTACTGAGTTTTGTCAGTTATGTCAGCCAACATACAGTGGCCCCCACTACCCTTAGAAGTCTTCAACTCACTAAGCAAAGGCAAGCTAGTTCACCAACTCATTTTATATCCTGCTGTGCTATGGGTGCAATTAAAATTACATTAAATTGTGCAGGTATTCCTGATGTTTTGTAAAGTGATCAGCAAGAGCAGATGGGGAAGGCAGGGGTATGAAAAGAATAATGAAATTGAATACAGATCTGGGAGTTTGAAGGAGGTCTGAGAATGATGAGAACCTTTGCCAAACCTTAAGCCTTAGAACATACTGCTTCTTCCTTGGGAACAGCATGTGCTACAGGGTGGGGCAAAGTGGTTTTACTGCCAGATTTTTGATGCTGTGCTCAATTTAGTTTTCATTGTTTGCAATGGGGGCTTATTTTGAGTCACATACTCTATTACTGGTAATATAGGAGAACATCTATTAATATTTTGAGTCTTCATTAGAGTTTAAGTATAAGCTATAATTTAGCTTTAGATGATCTTTTAAAAGTATACTGAATTTCTAAGTGGGATTTATTTTTACATTCAAATCCTCCTTTTTATGTCTCCTCATACCAGTTTTCAAAGCAACACTGGTGAAGGATTTAAAAAATGCATCTATACCTAAAATATTGGAAATGCATTGAGAAGTGTGAATAATAACAATCTTCATAAGAACAACTTTTTGCTACAGTAGAACTTGTGAAAAATAAACATTGAATTAGCTGATCTTTCTTAACATTGTTTATTTTTTTATTTAGAGAGAGAGACAGAGAACATGCACATGTGCATGAGCATGGGAGAGGGGCAGACGGAAAGGGAAAGAGAATCTTAAGCAGGCTGCATGCCCAGCATATAGCCCAAGTGAGGCTCCATCCCTGAGATCATGACTGACCTGAGCCAAAATCAAGAGTCTGATGCTTACCCAACTGAGCCACCCGAGTGTGCCCCTTATTAATTCTTTTTTTAAAAAATATTTTATTTATTTATTCATTAGAGCATAGAAACAGAGAGGCAGAGACACAGGCAGAGGGAGAAGCAGGCTCCTCACCAGGAGCCTGATGCGGAACTCGATCCCAGAACCCTGGGATCATGCCCTGAGCCAAAGGCAGACGCTCAACTGCTGAAACACCGAGGTGTCCCCCCTTATTATTAATTTTTGAGAATAAAACTACATATAATAGATTCAGATTCTTTTATAATATGCTTAAGGTTTAACTGATATAGATGGTTATCTTTTGTTCTGAAACTCTCATAAATACTTATATACCTACTAAACACACACACACTGAGGGATGAAATCTATCAGATTTAACAGAAAGTTCTTAAAATACAGATATTTATCTATTATTAAAGGTTTTATTTAAAAAAAAAAAAAAGGTTTTATTTTTAAGTAATCTTTACCCCCCAATGTGGAGCTTGACTCCATGACCCTAAGATCAAGAGTCGCATTTTTTACCAACTGAGCCAGTCAGGCACCACAATATAGAGGACATTTCTTTTTTTTTTTTTTAAGATATTATTTATTTATTCATGACAGACACACAGAGGCAGAGATATAGGCAGAGGGATAAGCAGACTCATTGTGGGGAGCCTGATGCGGGACTCAATCCCAGGACCCCGGGATCACGCCCTAAGCCAAAGGCAGATGCTCAACCAATGAACCACCCAGGCGCCCCTATAGAGGGCATTTCAAGGAAATGCAGGATTGTTACTTTCAAATGCTGGTAATAAAGTGTTAAGTAAATACATGCTTTTAAAATTATTATTCAATAAATTGTAAGACTTATGTAATTAGCCCATAAATTTTAGGCAAATGGCTAATGTGGATTTATGGGTTGATTATACAAGTCTTAAAACTTGATTTTAAATAGCCTAAATATATTTGGTAGCTAGCCTTCAAAATGGCCTCAATAACATCCAGATCCTACAGTAAATCAGGTGTGTAGTCCCCTCCCAGAGTGAACCAGGATTGTTCAGAGTGACAGCAGAATTTGGGAGAATAAATGGTATATGACTTCCAACATAATTCAGTTTTCATTTTGATCATGCTCATTCTCTCTCTTGTAGCATTCTTTCTGCAGGAAGCTCAACACTATGTTGAACAAACCCAGAAAAAGGCCAAAACATGAGGGTCTGAGGCCTTCTGACAATATATCAGTGAGGAATTTGGCCTTTGGCCACTGGGCATATAAGTAAGCCATCTTGGGAAGAGAATTTTTAGTGAGGTCAAGCATTGTAGCCCTCACCAACCATGTGACTGCAACATCATGAAACAACCTGGGCCAAAATCACCCAACAAAGCCACTCCTGCATTTCTGACCTTCAGAATTAAATGTCTGTCATTTAAACTGCTAAGTTGTGGTATAATTTGTTATGCAGCAATAGGTAACCAATACAAACATCCTCTTGTAATTTAGCTGCCGTCTTATCCCATGATGGCCAAAAGCCAAAGTCAACAGGTTAAGTTTTGATTGAAGATTATAGTTAGAAATAAGGTGTGTTTTGGACATTTCTTAAGGAAAGAATGAGTATGTAAGAATTACTTAGACTTAGTAGCTAATACTTTTATATCCTGGTTTGGAATTTACCTGTGCAGTATTAATGAATGGTGTTAACATACAAAAAAAAATATGTAAAAGTCTAGAAGATACAAATTCATCTTTTGTGAGAGGAAAGAGATCAGTGGTTGGGCTGGAAATGAAGGAGTGAGGTGAAGGATTACCAGAAGGTGAGAGGAAATTTTGGGAGGTGATGGGTATGTTCACAATATTGATTGTATTGATGATTTTACAGGTGTACATATGTGTCAAAACTGATCAAACTGTACACTTTAAATGTGTATATATTTTTTCAAATATGCTTCAATATAGATGTTTTAATTTTTAAAAAAATTTTAGAAGATTTATTTATTTGAGAGAGACAGAGAGAGAGAGAGAGACAAAGAAAGAGAGAGAGGAGGGGCAAAGAGAGAGAATCTTTAAGCAAACTCCCCGCTGAGTACAGAGCCTGATGTGGACTCAATCTCATGACCCATGAGATCATGACCTGAGCTGAAACCAAGAGTTGGACACTTAACCGACTGAGCCACCCAGGTGCACCAATATAGTTATTTTAAACTATCTGACTACTGTAGGGGTGTGTTAGTGGCTCAGTTGGTTAAGCATTTGCCTTTGGCTCAGGTCATGATTCCAGAGTCCCGGCATCGAGCCCTGCATTGGGCTCCCTGCTCATTGGGAAGTCCGCTTTTCCCTTTGCTCCTCACTCCACACTCACTCACTCTCTCTCTCAAATACATAAATAAAATCTTTAAAAAAAAATCTGACTCCTGTATCCACAATTTACCTAATTTTCAAATTGCCATAAATTTCAAATTGCCAGGTCTGAATGTTATTAGACTTTGTTACTTTGGGATCTAGAAAATTAAGAAACCAATAGTTTCATTACATATTATTCTATCCTTTTAACCCTGAAATGTTTCGTAAACTAATATAATCTGTGTTGGAAAATCTGAATCAGAGTACTAGTATAATCAAATCAAGGATCTTCTTAAATATTAAAATTCATTATGGGAAACATGTTGAGAAATGTAGTGAGAACTTCAAAGCACAAGAATTGAACAAATCCATCCATAACGATTTTTTAAATCCACAAAAGATTACCTGATACTTTCCTCAAAAACTTAAATTCTAGTCAACACTGTCCAGGAAAATTGACACTTTAGCTTTTAAATCCTAATGGGTAAAATTAAAGTTTCATTTTTTGCTGTGAACTCATAACTTTTCAATGCAAATAAGAAAACTATCTATTATAGATGATATAATCATATATATCATTTGCCCATGTTAAAATCAAGGTTTCCATGTTAATTAAATTAAGTAATTATTAAAGATAGCACTGCATTCCAAATTAAATATTATATAGATACATAAACAATGACAGCAGATGGGTTTATGCCATTTGCCTTCTTATATTGGCAATAACATCACATTTAACCTAAAATAGGTTAAAAGACACCGGAAAAAAAAAAAAATAAATAAAAGACACCGGAAATAGAAATCATTCTAAGATTAAGAAAAATGGTACTTTTATACAATATTCAAGTAAAGTTTTACTGACATAATTTTCATAACATATTCAGTAAAACATTTAAAATATAATATCCTATATGATATTTTATTATATTGTCACACCATAATCATCCTCTATTGTCATGAAGCTGGAGAATTCTCTCTCCAAATATATTTTCCATCTTTTAAAAAAAATAAATGGGATGCTATTATTATTTTAATTCTATCATTTACACTTTTATGATTAAAATGTTACTGCAAGTAATTGGTTTCCTTATAGTAACATGTGCATACTAATTTTCTTAATCAAATATATTTAAAATATTGCTATCACTTTTTAATTGCTGAATCCCAAACATGATTCCCTAGCTTGATAATGAAACCTAAATTGATTTTTTAAAATTATGAAATATTGAAAACATTATGAAAATGACAACATAATGCATTATTTATATATTATTTATATGTAATATAAATAATATATAAAATAATAATATATAATAATAAAAAATATAACCAGCTACTCCTCATAAGAGTAGGAAATATAAGAAATAAACATTTTTCCAAATTTTCTTCAAATTTTTGTTGTTTAAAGAAATAAAATTTTACAGGTACAGATAAATCTTATTCTTCTGTCCCTTCCTCCTAGAGGTAAAAAGTGAGTTTCCTTATATTTTAATTTCATATGCTGGAATACAGTATTGTATATTTTGTTTTAAGCAAAGAACATTAAAGGCATTCCCAGAAAGGACAATATTAGGGGATGTCAATTAAAATAACAGAGAGCTACTCTATCACCTACCAGACTGAAAAAAAATTAGAAGTCTGACAACAGACTTGACCTGGAGGACAAAAAGCAACTTATGTAACACAGATATAAGTTGGTACAATGTCTTCAGAGAATAATTTATTTATTTATTTTTTTAGTAAAATTGAAGGTATTCCTATGCTATGGCCCAGAAATTACCCTTCTAGGTATTTACCCAAGAGAAAGTGCCATACTTAAATACCTCAGGAAGCATGGAAAAGGATTGTGTTAATATATGTAACAGCCAATACTTGTACCATGCCCCCAACCATCAGGCACTGCTGAGTCCTTCCTGTGTTTATACTCTATTATGCTCATAACATACCTACCCCCTAGAAAATGTACTGCATTTTACAGATGAGTAAACTGAGGCATAGTTTATAACTTGTCAAAGTTGCATAATTGGTGGAACCACAAACACAAGCAATCCAGTTCTGGAGTCTATTAACCATTATGCTGCATGGGTCCCAGAAACACTGCATGGAAGATCGAAAGTGTGGAAAGCATCCAAGTGGCCATCAAAACAGGAAGGAACTAACAGGCCACAGTACGTTCATGCAGAGCAGAACAGCACAGCCACAAAAATGCATAAGCCAGACTGCACACAGGAGCTTGTGTACATTTCAAAAACCTAACATAGGGAGAGCAGACAAGGTGAAAGATGATTTGTACTGTTCAATACCTAAAGTTATCTTTATGATTTATTTCCTATAGCTAAAAGAGCTAAAGCAATCTCAAGCTATGTTAATGAAATTAAAGAATCAAGAGCAGAAAAAAGGGGGAGCCTTTTTTCCCCTTGGAGTTAAGAAGTGATAATACCTTGAATAATGTGCCAGTTCCAGGAATTGCAAGACTGATCAACTAGACTGGATTTTGAAGTAAGCAGCCAGAATGATGAAGGATTTTTGTAGTGGTTTAGAGTATGCATGTAAAGTCTCTCAAAGGAGGGAATAGGCTGCTTTTAAGTGTGCAAGAAAAGACAATGTTTTCCATCATCCCCCTCTTTCCTCACAGGCTTCCCATCAAATATGTGGGTACGTACTTATGATAGGGTTTATCTTTTTGACTTAGGACAATTATCTTCAAACAAAAACATTAATAAATACTTTAACAACTCTTTAACTTTATATACATGAGATAGCGTTTTCTCAAGTACATAGAAGGATGTTAAATCCCAAGTTACGCATAAAAAATATTCATAGAAAACTATATAATAGTAAAAAAATATGGCTACTTTTACCCAAACAGAAAACGTGAACAAATGATAAAAAAAAATACATTTTAATTGTTTTATACTTTAGAGTCTTAGAAGGCAGGTCTACCAAGGAATTTCCCCCTCCTACCAAAATATCAACAAAAAAGTAATCTCTAAAAGAATATACTGACTTAGGAGGAGATTTCAGCTCTGAAAGCAATGATACGTACAAGGTCATAGCATTAAGCTCTTTTTCCTCACTACCCAAATGAGCCTTCTGTGCATAATGAACAATGGAGACCTGATGTTGACATCAGTTCATCTAGACCATCAGCCTCCATACAGCAGGATTACTCTTTATAGAAAAGCAGTCAATCTAAAACAAAGATCTCTGCTGAGAAAAGACTGTTCTAATAAAGACCAAACTTTGAAAGATAAATAAGTTAAATGAGTGCTGACACACATGGCTAAAATGTTAATTTTCATGGTAACTTAATGGACATATAAGTGGGGGTATATTAAATGTTAATTACTCTTAATCTTAGCTGTTGAAAAAATGCTTTAGGTTTGGGTGTGGCAACTCCTTTTGAAAAACTTGTTGGCACTCCATAGACTTTGCTATGATTTCTTTCCAACATCGGACACACCTTGTTCAAAAGACAAATGACTCATAAGAGGCCACAATCCAAAATGTGATATTCAGCTTTCAACTTGCTAATGATACCCCAGAAGTAGCCACAGCTTACGCTGTGAGAAAAAAAAGCAGACAGGGGATTAAAAATGATAGCTTCTTTATTTCACTAGAATCAGTTGTGCAAGAATTGTAAAAATACAGTTTAAAGAGTGTCAGATAAGGTAATGAGGAGAAAGGCCACAGGCGGGTTGTGAAAATGTGCCAACGTCAATACAGGTTACTCAATATTTGTACCACTTAACAAAAATAAGCCAAGCATAGAAGGTGAAAATGGCTAGATCAAGGTAGAAAGCATACCTGAAACAAATATAACATTGTGTTTCAACTATACTTCAATAGAAAGAAGAAAGAAAGAAAGAAAGAAAGAAAGAAAGAAAGAAAGAAAGAAAGAAAGAACCCAAAGGACCTCATGGAAGAGCTGACTAAGCAAATTTGTACTACAACGATTAGAAACACCAAATGACTGACACCTGGTATTCAGTCTCTAACACCTTATGTATTATCAGTGAAAAAGGTCAATTAGGACATATTTCTTCCTCCAAAGTCCATAAGCATATTTATGTATATTTTAACATTATTTCAATTGTACACATATTTTTATTTTAAATACTGGCACCAGACACAAAAGGTTGCTATTACTTATTTATTCATTCTTTCAATACAATTTTGTGACTTCTATCATGTCATATCATAAGGATGGACTCCTTTTGTGCTCTTATGGGCTCACAGTGTGGTAATAGGCAGAAACCTACTCAAATATTTCTGTTTAACAATAAAATTATGCTATCATAGAGTTACATGGGTATCAATTTTCTCTTAAAGTTCACTCCTATTTATAGAAAAAAAAGATTTTATTGGTATCCAGTTATACTAGGATAAAAGTGATGCAACAGATCTCATGTACATTGAACTTTGATAATGTAATGATCGTTTCATGTACAAGTGATTTTTAACCGAACTCAAAGGAGAAGACAATATTCAAAATGGTGAAATTTCAGGAGCAATAATCAAGAGTTAGTGAATAGCTTTTAGTAGTTTTTGCTTTAATAATCTCCCTCAAGTCAACAGTATGTGGGCAAATGGCCACTTTATACCTGCATCTAAGGTCAAACTTGTGTTTGTTCTTTTTCCAAGTAAGTGAAAAAATTATTTCAGGAATGCTGAATTTTTAAAAATTGTGGTACAGGGATCCCTGGGTGGCGCAGCGGTTTAGCGCCTGCCTTTGGCCCAGGGCGCGATCCTGGAGACCCGGGATCGAATCCCACATCGGGCTCCCGGTGCATGGAGCCTGCTTCTCCCTCTGCCTATGTCTCTGCATCTCTCTCTCTCTCTCTGTGACTATCATAAATTTAAAAAAAAAAATTGTGATACAAAAATATTACTGTGAATTATATAAGTAAAGGAAGTTAAATGTTGGCTAATTAATGTTGTTAAATATTTATGTTAAACCGTTTAAGAGGATGACAAATAAAATGTAGTGTAGAGTTGAATTATTACAGCTACATACTAGGTTTTAGTTCATAGGTTTCCACTTTCAATATGAAAACCAGTTATTATTAAAAGTCTCACCCAAATTCTATTCCCCATCTAATATTTATTGGCCCTACATTAAGGACAAACAAAATCTAAACCTTAATTATAATTTAATAAATATGCATTGAGTGGTTTTTATTGGCTCAGCACTGTTCTACATAACGAGTGTACAGTAGTGATGGAAGTAGCCATGGTTCTCGCCTGTACGTCCATATGATCTCGTGAGGGAAATAGCAATAAATGAATAAATAACCACAACATGCCCAGTACTGTAAAGGAAAGGCAAAATTAACCAGGAGAATACTGTGTGCTGAGGATGAGGAAGGTCTCCCTAAGAACGTGACACTTAGCCTGATCCCTGACTCAAGTGAAGGGATCTGTAATGTGAAGAGTCAAGGACGATGGAAAAAACCATTCCAGAAGAGGCCACTGTACCCACAAAGGTTTCAAGACAGGGGACCCTCAGGGAACCAAGGCAAAGTCATTGTGTCTGGAGCATAGTGAGTGAGGGGCAGAGTCCTGGGGGCGAGGGCAGACTGATGAGGTCTACTGTTATAGAAGCCATAATAGTATGTGTGAACTGAATCTGAAGAGGAGTGGAAAGCCATTAAAGGGTTTCAAGAGAGGACATACATGACATTTTCAAAAAATGACACTGGCTCCTAAATATAGAGGACCAGTAGGAAGCAAGTTAAAGGTGAAGTAGGGAGACCAATTAGAAGCCAATTTCAGGAATTACATGAGGCATGTGGTGGGCTAGAAAAAAAGGTAGTGGAGGGATTTGGAAGAGGGTATGTATATGAAGCTACAGCCTAATGTGGAGGTAGGATCAACAGAACTTGCTGATAGGTTGGATACTATGGATAATGTGCAGGAAGGGATGAATAATGCTCAAGAAACTCTGGGAAAGATGGCCCCAATTATTGAGATATTGAAAAATATGGGATGAACAGGTTCTGAGGAATATTAAGCATTTTGTTTGAACATGTTAAGTTTGAGATACCTCTGAAAGATCTACAGGAGACATGAGGGGCAACAATGTATATAAGACCAGAGCTTCAAAGAGTGGTTTGTAGTGAAGACATAAATTTGCAAGTAATGAAGCAAACAAATGGTATTTAAAGCTATGGCTAATGATGAGATCATGGATGGAGAGAGTGGGGAGTAGTATATCTACAATTTCACCATGTAGAAAAATTTCCTGGGGCAATTCTGATTCAGTAGATTAGGGATGGTGACTTTAAATCTGCATTTTTTTAAAACTCTCTAGGTGGATCTCATCTTAGTACCATTCTATTTAGTACTGCTATAGCAACAGAAAGTAAGTGAGCCTAGCAGTAAGATGAGAAACTCCAGCAATTGGTAGCTGGCAAGAAGAGGGGTTTGAAGAACTGAAGCCACAGACCACCTAGGAGAAAGTGGTCCATGCAATCTACACCATCTTCAAAGGGAAACTGAAAGGTATCTATTAGGTACGACTAGCAAGGCTGTGGTAAGAGTTCCTTTGAGAAAGTTCCTATAAAAACAGGCCTCCAGACAATAGGTTGGTTCAAGTGCTCTGTGAATTTGTGCTTTGTCATTGCAAGAAGAAAACACAAACAATATCAGCAATAGGATTGTTCATGTCTTCTAAGTATGACTGTTGCTATCTTGAAATCAGGAGATGGCATCATAGGATTGGTATTGACCATGTTAGAGTTAACAAGCCCTTGGCCAACCCACCTCAGTATTACCAAGGGTAGAGAATGAGTAACACCACTACCTTTTCTTCTTTTCTTTTCTGTAGCAGGCAACTAGCCTAAGGACCCTACTTATTTATTAACTCCTTAAAACAATAGGTTAAGAAAAGGAGGCTCAGACAAATTATGAGGCAGATTCATTTCTTTTTCTCAATTTATACTGTTAGTAATTCCCTTCCTAGCACTCCATGTCTCCATACTGCTCTGTTTGGAACTGTCACAGCTGAGTCCTTAGCTGTGTCAGACAAACCAACCTCATAACTCTCCCTTTGATCACTTCTCAAAGTTCACTGCGTTTCATGTAGGCTTGTGTAAATAATGAGTGGATAGCACATTATATGCTGATGAGTTTGCTATCACCCACAAATTTGTATTTTAACAGACTTGTGGATACAAACTTGAACTTGGAAGGAATTGAGCTAGTGTTGGAATATTCCTATATTATTATGGAGGAGATATATTAAGTATGGAAAGATAATTTTAATGATCCTTAATCAACACTACACAGATTGTTATCCTTCCACCTGTAAAGTCTCCACAGTTTAAGAATTCTTTGAGTTAATCTCCTGGGAGCAAGCAGCCATTTAGAAACAATGCCAAGAGGTTTTAAATTACTTTATAAAGCTAATTTCATATTATGGGATAGCTGAAAGAAACTTTTTAAAAGATTTTATTGATTGATTGATTGATTGATTGAGAGCACATGCAAACAGGGTGGCAGGGCAGAGGGGGAGAGAGAGAATCTCCAGCAGACTCCACACTGAGTAGAGCCCGAGATCATGACCTGAGCTGAAATCAAGAGTTGGATGCTCAACTGATGGAGCCACCCAGGTACCCTTGAAAGAAATCTTGAACAAATATATCTATTAATTTGCCTTGTGAATAATCTACACAAAACTAAAGATTTTTTTAATCAAATAATAAAGTGGGAAGCAGTTCTTAAATGAAGAGTTGGAAAACAAAGACTGTCAGGTACAAGGCAATCAATACAAAAGTGTAGCAGAACCAGATATAAACCAAGACGGGGCCAGGAGGTCCATGGTAAACATTCAAACTCAGTTTTTGGGAAACACTGTGAGATTACACATACCACAACTATGGATCTACCTCATTCCCAGGATCTCAGTGTCCCTGCACTAAATTTCCCACTCCATTGAATAATAGAAATTAAAGTAGGACTAAGACGCTCTGACTGCAAGGGAAATAAAAGGAATATCATGTAAGATTTTGAGCTATCTTGGATTTTTTGCGATGGAAAAGTTTACCAGAATGCAGAACTTTCAGTGCTAATGTTAGGACAGTCAAAAGACCTGGTCTGTGCTTTGGGGCTATTGGAACAAAACAATAACATGGGGTCTACTTTTCACAAAAAGTTGAAATTGGTAGCTTGGTTTAAAAAAAATTGTCAGGTAGCATATCAGAAGGTAGAGTAATCACCAAGATAGTCTCCAAACTAGTAGTTAGACTTATAAGGCAATCAACTATCATAGCTGCCCCCCCCCCAACCCAGTATATGTGTCACTGACATTATCTTTTCACTATCTCACACAAAAACAACACTGTGGACATGTATTAGCAGCTCTTGAAGAGACCATGATATGAAACAAAAAGAATCAGAGGCAATGAGGCACAGTGGTGCTGAAACCAACATCCTGAAGTCAAGTGAGATCATTGTTCTGTAATTTAAAGCAACAGGATAATTTCATAAAACATGGAGAAAGAAATGATGAAAGAAATTAGACTAGTTGTTAGGGTAGTGCTCTCAAATGGGGGTGATTCTGACCCCCAGAAAACATCTGATTCCATCTGAAAACATTTTTCTACATACCAACCAGGGAAGTGGGGGCTAATGGCATTTAGTAAGTAAGGGCCAGGATGGTGTTAAACATCCTACAATGCACAGAATAGTCTCTCACAACAAATTTTCTGCCCCAAAATGTCAGTTGTGCTAAGGTTGAGAAATCCTAGTTTAGGGCTGTAAAACTTGTTAAAAAAATTAAAAAACACTTGGTTAATGCCAATAAAGATAACAAGGGACAGAAATGGGAAGAGAAGGAGAAAAGCAATGAGGAATAAGTAATTCTAAGGATGATGTATGAAACAGGAGCCCCACAAGAACGAGAAGGGGACTCACGTATACCACCACAGCTTCTGCTCATTATGACTTCCCACCCTGCAAATCAACACCAATAGATGCGTATAACTCTTTCCCCTCAAGAGTATGCAGTGCTAGTTACTATAACTCACCTCTTCATATCACAGTTCTGTTAAAAAAAAAAGATGAAGTGCATGTGGACACATCTGACAGTCACCAAGTGCAGGATAAGAATGATGGCCTTAATGTGAGGAGTTAGGAAAAGGGAGTGTGAGAAGGTGAAATGCCAAAGAAGTAAAAAAAAAAAAGCAGAGAAGTGGCAGTTAGAAAGAGGTGTATTCTGCACATATGCAAATAAATTTCCTGCCAGGAGTGCAAGCTAGCATTGTACCAGTACTGCTTCCAGTTAAATATGGAAACTGCAACAAAAAACCATATATCTCCAGAGTGACCAATTCATAAAAGGATCATGATTTAAAATAAAAAACATTCCAAGTACTAAATAGGGATCTGAAGATCAGCACTTCAATGTCAGATTTTATATCTATTGAAATAATAGAAAAAGAGAAAAAAAAGGCCTAAGTATTTAAGAATGAATATATACTTGCTGCCTCTCTAGTACAGCATCCTCTTCAAGGCCTGAAATATCATGCAGCTATTTTAGAAGACAGAAATAAGATAGGGCCTTCCCACTGGTTCCTGAAGACGAATGTGTAATTTTTAGTATGATATCTCTATTGCTAAAGATGTGTTAGGGTTTATCTGAAAATATTTTAGGAAGAATCACAATTCTTCACAATCATATCTTTGAACAAACAAAATCATTGCAGAGACAACTGACACTAGCAGTTTTAGGCATAGACCCGCTAAGATTATGTTCAAAGCCTGAACTTGCAAGGTCGAGATAGAATTTTTTTTCTTACTGAACCTCCAGTTTGATGAAAATATTACTGTCAAAAATATCTACCCTAATTTAAAGATCTTGAGTTATTAATAGTGTAATATATAATATTGTCACAGACACTTTTTAAAGTGAGGGTTTTTAATTTAATGATTTTGAGGACATTTATTGATGGAATTTTTAGAATTTTGAGAGCACAATAAATTTTATGTATTTATTATGTATCTGTTTATTGGTTAAAAACATCTGAGTACTTTTGGGTATTGTTCATATTCCATAAAAGATATGATCTGTATATGATACTGATCACCGTAAGATCTAGTAATTCTACTACTAGGTATTTTCCCAAAGAAAACAAAAACACTAATTTGAAAAGATATATGCACCCTCATGTTTAATGCAGCATTATTTACAATAGCCAGGATATGGAAGCAATGCAAGTATTCATAGATAGATGAATGGATTAAGATGTGGTGTACACACACATACACATATGCATGTGTGCACATGCACGCATGCGCGCACACACACACCACACACTAGAGTATTACTACGCCATAAAAAAGAATGAGATCTCACCATGTGCAACAACATAAATAGACCCCAGAGGGTATAAAGTGAAGCATGTCAGAGAAAGACAGTAACATATGATTTCACCCATGTGGAATTTCAGAAACAAAGAAAAAAAGAGACAAACAAACAAGCAAAAAAGACTTAAATACAGAGAACAAATTTGGTGGTCGCCAGAGGGAAGGTCAGTGGGGAATGGGTGAAATAGATAGAAAGGATTAAGAGCACACTTATCATGATGAGCACTAATGTACAAAATCATTGAAATGGAAAAAACAAAAAACAAAAAACAAAACAAAAAAAACCCCACAAAATCGTTGAAATCATAAACCTGGTATCATATCATTTATCAGGTATCATAAACCTGCAGCTAATATAACACTGAATGTTAATTTTACTTCAATAAGAGATTTTTTTTAAAGGCCTTCATTTTCTATATGTAAAATGCCAGCCTAGAGAGCAATTTATCATGTCTAAGCAGGTAAGTAATAAGTGCATCCAAAGGCTTGTCTGGGCACAGGTGGCACTTTCCCATCCAGAACAAAGCTTTCTTGAAAATTTTAAATAGAAAATATCACAGAGAGGAATTTTTAAAAATTTATCATGAAAAGTATATATGGGTATATGTGTAGTAAAGAGAAACTCTAAGTCTTAAGATGTAAGTTTTATTTACATCTTCATCAGTTATGAGGCAAGAGATGAGGGCTAAGTTTATTTGTCTCCATATCTATAAAATAGAGATTTCAAAAAGGTACAATACGTGATATTCAACAGAGTATTCAAAAATGTTATTGCCTATCACCGCCCACCCCACCCCCACCGCTAAAATGAATGAGAAAGACACACAAAGAAACATTGAAGAGCACTGTAAAACTGGCTTCAAAAATGAGAAAAATCTTTATTTTAAAATAATTATACTTGATAAAAATAGCAAATTAAAATGAAAAAAGACTAAATTATAATTTAAAATCTAGGAATAGCTTTCTGTTTGGAGGCAAACATATTAATGGAAAGGGTAATTGCTTAAAAACCTATGAGAAAATCTGGAATTTTCTCCCATTACATGAATTTTAGAAGTTCTTCTGATGGCTTGCTTAATCCTTAGTAAAAGATAGCTTGTATTCAAAAGTTAAAAATAAATTTGCTCCATATTTTATTCTTTGTGTCTCTTTTTTCCAATCTCTAAAATTTGCAGCAATACTATAAAAACAGCAGAGAAATATTACAAATTCTAGTATCAGTCACACACCCAATCTTCATTCTTTATTGTGAACCACTAGCCAAAGTCCACCTCTCTTCAGTTATCCAATGAGATGAATTGTATGGAAAAATACAAGATTTAAAAAAAACCCTTTCTAAGACTTTTAATGAAGGTTTGTGATCAGACAAGTCTATTAAATGGTAGCACATTTAATGAGTACCTAAATTATATTGTTAACAGCTCAATAATTAGACCCTTTGCCACACACACATATACACACACGTCAAAGTTACAGGGGCATGACTTCCGGCAACACTGGTTACAGGTGCTGGTCTTGGCTTTTTTTTGGTTCTTTCCCATTAACTTGATTAAGCCAGAAATAATGAGCAAATGTGATCCCTTCCTGGGGTGCATCATTTAATTTCTTTTCAAAAATTGCACGGGTGGCATCCAGCAGTTTCTTGGCAACGTACTTAGTAGAAACCAAGAAGTAGAAAATATTCCATCAATTATCAACTAAGGATGAGGTGCATAACAAAGTACATACATGTGACATACATATACCTATGCACATTTCTACACATTTGTGGGCACTTTTGTGGATAAAAGACACAAACATGGGTTCAAATCTTAGTCCTGCTTCATAATTATGGTTTCTTGGGCAGATTTAATTATATTCTGTGAGACTCAGATTACAGAGCTATAAAATGAAGACAATAATGGCCACTGATTGCACTACTGTGAAAATAAAATGGAGGAGAATATTTAAAATCTCTGGATCACACCAGAAGCTCAAAGAGAATATTATTACTTTTTTTTTTTTTTTAAGAGAATGGAAGTGGGGCAGGGGCAGAGAGAGAATCTTAAGCAGGCTGCATGCACATCTAGTGTGAAGCCTGATGTGGGGCTTGTTCTCACGATCCTGAGATCATGACCTGACCCCAAATCAAGAGTTGGATGCTTAGCTGACTGAGCCACTCAGAATTACCCCTCTCAGAATTATGTAAATAAATTTTTTTAAAAGCCACTTAAAAATGGCTTCTTAAAATAATTTAACTGAATTAAAACTTAAACTATATGTCACTTTGATTTGGGAAAATGAAGGGGAAAAATCAAATCAAAGTAGCACAATTAAAAAAAATTAAATTTCAAGAAACAAGGCTGAATCTTGTTTAGGGGTGTGCCTGGGTGGCTCAGTAGTTGAGCATCTACCTTCTGCTCAGGGCATGATCCAAGAGTCCTGGGTTGAGTTCTGCATCAGACTCCCGACAGGGAGCCCGCTTCTCCCTCTGCATGTCTCTGCCTCTCTCTGTGTGTTTTTCATGAATAAATAAATAAAATCTTTAAAAAAAGAAAAGAAAAGAAAAATCTTGCTTAGGGGTGGGAGAAAGGCCATTCTTCCTTTGATGAGGGAATCAGTGCTTCCATAATCAAAATATCTATATGTCACACATTTTAAAAGTAAAAGAAAACTTTTAACTTTAACAAAATATCTTAACTGTATTATTCTCCTGTCATACTTCATTTATTTATCTAAATGAAAATTGCTTGTTCTTTTCTTTTCAAATCTCCTTTCAAATTTATAGTCAATTTTGTTTACTGATACTTTTTTGGTTTTCAAAATGTGCACGCAGATTGCTCTTTATTTGCGTATATGAAGTGGGTTTACTTATGAATATAAAGGTCTATCGCTTCCGTGGAACTCAAAACAATTTTTGGAAAGACAGTCGGTGTGGGAATCCTAGGTCCTACTCCTAGAAGTGAGCTGGAGTCCCTACCCTGCTTTTGCTGGTGGATGTTCCCTTTCCTTCCTTCGGCAAGGTTTGTAGACTGGAGAACAGGAATAAAAGCCTTATTTCAAACGTGTCTGAGTCTGTGACCTTCTTTTTACAACACCTTCCCCAAGCCATTCTCCACTTAAAAGCTGAAGTGGGCTTATCCTGGGGAAAGAATTACTCACATGCAGCTGGTCAATGGCTTCTTTCCCATTTGTTCCACTTTGTCCACAGAAGGAGATTTAACAAACAAATGTGCTTAGAGTCCTTACCCTCAAGTAAACTATAATCCGTAAGTGGGAAAAAGTGTAATGTGCAACAAAAAATGGGTGACAGCTCTACCACATTTATGTAGCCAACTTCAAACTTCTGTTTTCCTTCGTCTGATAGACCTATAAATATACCCAGCACTCCTTAGATTATAATCTGGAGGAGGACATGATTTTGATAACTTTGGGGTTTGTTAGATTATTTGTCTAATCTCACACAGAATTTATACATGACTGTAAATGTAAGAGGTATTTATTAAAAGCAGATCTTGGACTCTTCATAATTACCCCCAAAGAAGTGGTAAGAAGGTGCCTAATCCACATTGAGGACTAGAGGTTCAGTAGCTCTTGGGAGTCACTATGTCTTTTAGATGTATACAAAACAGCATTCCAGTGGTGTTCAAAACCACTTATTTAGCCTTCTAATTCCATGTTAAACTCAAGTGGTAAACAATCTTTTCTTCAAGTTGTTTCCTCTCTCATGGCCACCACTGACGCAGACATCAGCTGGAATAGAGGCCTCCAAGGATTAGGCTGCGCGCGTTCTGCGTAACTTGGCAGCCACTTGTAAACTCCAAAGAGAGTAAACCAAATATCAGTGACCGATTGTGAAGCTGAATTGCTTCCTCTTTTCCAGTTTCTCACAAAACTGTTTGAATCCAGCTTCCCCTCTCCCTAACAGCAGCCACTTCTGACGGAAGTCTATTCTCTCAGACTCGCTTCTATTTAGGAGAAATTGCTTATACTGTTGTTCTCAGGCCTATTAATAACTTAGAAGAGAGGTACACATGTTGAATTTTCAACCATGACACAAATATTTTCCTGTGGTATTTTCAATGTATTTCTCTATGTTCTGAATTCTATCTTTACCCTATAAACATGAATTCAATAGTAGAGTCACAAAAGGTAATATTATGGAAAATATATACAGGATATATCACAGTTATACACCGGAGTTATAACTTCACTCTCGTGTTTTTCTGAAGTTTGTCCGTGGGGCTTATGTAAAAGACATATAAAATATACTGTTGTATTAATATTTTTATACAAGTTTAAATACATAATATGTAAAACTACAGGGCAGCCCGGGTGGCTCAGCGGTTTAGCGCCGCCTTCAGCCCAGGGCTTGAACCTGGAGACCGGGCATCGAGTCCCACATCGGGCTCCTTGCATGGAGCCTGCTTCTCCCTCTGCCTATGTCTCTGCCTCTCTCTCTCTCTGTGTGTCTCTCATGAATAAATAAATAAAATCTGTTAAAATAATATGTAAAACTACATTAATTTATGCCTTTATGGGCCTTTGATATGATCATAGCAGACTGCATTCAAAGTAACTTTGAAAAACACACTTTATACCTGATTAGCTTTCTCCTGTTTCTTCGCCTGAACTAATGACAAAGAATTCACTGGAGTCGTTTTGAGGAATTATTCTTTAAAATATGAAATAGCTTTTTATTTTAATGTGTAATGAATGCTTCACTTTTAAGGAGGTATTATCTTCTGCATTATTAAAAGACAAGAAAAACAAAACAAAAATCGGAAACCCTACAGAACCTGACGCCTTACAGAACAGACACTTCTGATTTTTGGGGGGCGGGGGGGAGGGAGTAGTGGGATAGAACTGGAACACAGAAAAAGCCATAGAACAGTGGCTTTTTCAGATGAGATTATTTAACACATTTCTAAGAAAAATGCTCATGAGACATGAAAATGTATGTGTGGTACCCAAATTCTAATCCTTGAAAAACCAGTAAGAAATTATTTCCACAAATATCAGTTCTGCTCAGGTCTGGAGACTACTCCCCGTCTCCTCTAGATCTGCCACAGAAGAAATTCTCCTTTTTCCTCAGCACCCCATAACCAGTTGAACGATCCTGAAGCCTTGCAAAATAAATAGAATATAATCCAGTATAGAGCAATCCTTTTTGCATCATTAATCCTGCCAGACACAGCCCATTCCTCTGCCTTTACTAATGTCTGTATTTTAATTATATATAGAATCTACCTGGTGAAGATATCTTTCAAGACAGCTTAAGCATTTTCATCTCCATAAAAGATTTTCTAACCCCACCCCTCATCCTGGAGAGAATTAATGATTCCCTTTCTTCTTTTTTGTTCCCATTGCAGGCTGTATACGCTGCCATCCTATACCTATAAAACTCCATGGCATTCATTTATTTACATGTTTATTCCCTTCCTAGTAGACTATCAATTGCTTGAGGATATATCTTATTTACCTTTATGTCTGTAGTTCTAGCAAAAAACCTGATATATTACATATGATACTAAATATTTGCAGAATGGAAACAATGAATAGCGGTTATATACAATGAGATAAATTGAAATTGGGCTTCTACAAAAAATTCAGAGAAGATTCTCTTCTTTTTGTTATCTAGAGAATAAGCAGATTTTTTTTCTGCAGCTCTGGTTAAGACTCAAAGAGGAGGAGGTAGACAGACTTGCCTTCATCTTACTTTCCTATATTCACACAAGAGCCTTCAATAATCAACCCTAACAAACACTTTCAAAAGAACAGCCCTTAACTTGGAGTGAAAGGTTGTTCAAGTGTGGACTGTTTTGTATAATATAGATCATTTTTTTTCTGAGGTCTCACAGGTAAGTAATGAGTAAACAGTAATGATGATCATGACCTGAGTTAAAACAGTGGCAATCCAACTATTCTGACTTCCTGAGGTTAATCTCTTAGATTTCTCCAGCCTTTATACCTCTGTGGAGGGAAGAAACAGTGTAGGCAATACTTACAAGCCTCTATTTATATAATTTAAAATGCTTATATTGCCCTATTAAAACAAATATTTATTGAACACTTCTCTAGTTCAAGAAGGCAAAGAAAATTAATACTTTTTAACTTTTTATCTGAGGGTTTCCAAGGTATTAAACCATATTCCTTAGTGCAAAGAATTCAGTTCTTAAATTTTTTTTTGTGGGGAGGGAACAAGGTTTTATGATTGTTATGTCTCATCAACTTATTTGATATTAAGCCAAGCATTATAACAAATACCTTCAGCTACTCATAAGTTAAAAGGCTTTGGGAGTGTAGTATCCAATATAACATAAACTCAGAAATAATCAGTGGTTTCGTCATAATTACAAAAATGACCTAAACATGGCAGGATTGTTCATTATGTCTAGATATATTATAGTATGTTAAGATATTTCATCTCAGCCCTAATTCCAACACACTATCAGTATGACAACCTTGTTACTTTGATCCTTATTTTAATGACCCATATTATCTACTTTGGCACTATAGACATTTATGAGCTAATTATTTATTAAAATTAGCTATTACAGTTTGTTATTATCTATCCTGAGTGTCTAGACTCAACATAATACAAAACATTATTCTTATGGAATACAGAGAGATTTAAGAAAACTTTTCTGTATACTTCAGTGGTTGTTCTCTCATCTTTACCTCCGCTTCTTCTCAATAAAAAGTTAATAAAGCTGCTTTAAGTGGCAGATCCCTGTCCTTGTACTATCGTCCACCAGTATCAGAAACCTTCACATCTGTCATCCAAGTCACTTGCAGAAACATCTCCCTGAACTCAGGAAGCAGGCTTCCAAAAGTCTGCCTCTCACTTCTAACTCCGTATCACCTGCCCCCACTCTCTCCCAATGCTGGGCCTCTGTGATCTGCTTCTGCGGGCTTCTGAAGAAAGGACAGGCTGTGGGAGTAACAAGGGTTTTCTTGAAGTTCCCAATCAGACATCAGGATGTGTTTTAACATGAAGGATAATTACAAAGTACAATTAGGATCCATAACAACTGGATTAAGAGTTGAATAGGCTTTGGTGGCTGACTTGGGATCTTAACTTCTCTCTATAACTATTTTTCTGGAAAAACTAATTCTGAATTGAGTGCACTCAAGATTTATAATACACTTTGTCTACAAGTTGTAGACCTTACAACATTACAATTCTTTAGTAATTTGAATAATCTTTTTAATTCTGATTTTTCTTTAAGGAATTGAGCTTATTTTCATGAGAAAATGGTGATAGCTTCGTTTTAAATTGCTGAAGAATTTTTTTTAGGAGCAAGCCTACAATTTCCTTGCACCTGATTGCTTTTCTCATTATTTTAACTAGTTCTTACTGAAAATATAGTATGCGCCAAAAGCTTTTTATGGGTGCTGGAAACAGCAATGAACAAGATAGGCAATTCCAGACGGAATGGAATTTCTATTCTAGGAGGTGAGAAGTAGGAAGTGAGGAAGAGGACAGAAGATAATAAATAAACAAGAGAACCCAGATACTGATTTGTGATATAAAGTAAACATAAAAAAAATAAAGTAAACATAACAGTGATGTGATATTGTGGGATGGGGGGTGCTGCTCAGGGAGGCTGTTCTAAGGTAATATGTGCTGTGAATGAAGGATGGATAGATGACTACATTTATGAATAAGTAAACACTGGTGCAGAACTTTTCAGAATTAACTGGAACCCAGAACTCAGGACAAGAAGGAGGTAGCAGTTTCAGGAACTAAAAGTGTCCACTGTGCCTGGTGCTTGGTGAATAGGTGGAGATGGTAGGTGGTGAGATCAAAGCAGGCAGGAGGAACGATCTTCATGGGTCTGCTGGACAAAGGTCAAAAATGCTTCCTTTTATAGGAAGTCAATGCAGGATTTTAGGTGAGAGAATGACTTGAGGTGATTACATCTTTGAAAGAACTACTCTTGTTCCCGAGAAGAGAACATACTATATAAAGCCAGGGCCAGACTCAAACCATGGTGAATAGTTTCGAGGCTACTGCATAAGAGAGATGGTTTACAGGAACATGGTAACAATTAGGATAAACTCTGGAAGCACTGAGATAAAACACATTTAAATCCCCAAATGCAGTTAACTATGTATATTCTATAAAAGGGAAATCCATACTGAAAAAAATTTTAAATATAAAGAAGTTGAAAATATGAACTCAGAGTTTCACACTTTCCTGCAACTTTGATTTTTGTATTCCTGAAGGGCTGAGGACATAAAATGAATTAGAGAGGGGCTCAGGGGTAAAGTCTGGGGTTGCTATGGAATTTCTCAGTTTCCACACCTAGCCCCATAAGATCTCTTACACATGCCATCTTCCACTGATGAAATTTGGCCATGAAGTGCATTTGCCTGTTGATACGTAACATGTAAATGTCTCAATTTGGCAACAACATTCGCCCTTATAACCAAAACACAGTGCCTGAAACCAAGTTCCTCCCGTCTCCAGCAGAACATAGAGCTACGTACTTGGGAGACTGGATCCAAATGGGGCTCTGCTGGACAGGTGGTTTTAGACCCTACACAACTATCAAGCCTATAGGAAAGGCTGCTTTACTTTTATAGGTATGGTTATTTTGGCCCTCTTGTTTATCATTTGGCATAGCATATGACATAAAAAAGAAGAAGAATCTTTTAGCTCAGGAACTTAAAGCTTAGCTAGGCAGATAGGCAACTAAATATAAGACATTCTGTTGGTAGAGCAAGGAGCTAAGCTCAAAGACACAACTTCCTAGAATGTACAGATGAATCTGTAAATTTAAAAACCAATTTTGTATGGGCCAGTCATTCAAAAGATGTACAAAAGGAAGCAAGGTGTCAGAGGGATAAAAACAAGACTGAAGAGAGAAGAGAGACCCCTTATTATGATTAGTATAGGAGTAAATGTTAGCTTTACCTTAATAAAGCCAGAAAAAATAGTTAATTGTGGTGATGGGTGCATAACTCTTCATGTATACAAGTCAATGAACTGTACACTTTAAATGGGTGAAATGTAGGACATATGAATTGTATCTCAACCAAACTTTTTAAAAACGTCTCCCAGAAACCATGATCTTACATTCCATGGAAGGGGAGGAATGGCACCACCAAAGAGTTTTCTGGTGTCCTCTGCAGTAGGGTGAAGAGGGAGATCAGGATTTGGAACTGACAGGTGTAGTTGATGAGGAATGGCAAAGGGGGGCAAATAACATAAAGTTTGGGGGTCTCTTATTTCTCAGGTGAAATAGAGATAATAAAAATAATACTAATTACCTCATAGTGTTGTAAGGATTACATGGAATTTATGCATATCAGTGTTTATAGTAGGTAGTACTTAGTACCACGTGTTTCATCACAGTATTTCCGCAGTTTTGAAATATAAGCCTATTTCAATTTTCAAATGTATACACAACACATGGACAAGCTTACATAATATACACACTATATATGTAAATATATATGTATTTCATGTTTTTCATAAAGGCATATATATATTTTAAAAGACATATATATGCCTATTAAACATCTATGAAAAGGCATATATATATATGAAAGTCACACACACACACACACACACACACACACACACACACACACACCTGTCTCCAGTTCTTAAGGTTTCAACAACTCAACACAAGTAATAAAGACACAAGTACCTAGAAAATACTCAAGATTAGGGGGAAAAAATCTCAATTTAAATATAAACAAAGTAGGGGCACCTGGATGGCTCAGGTGGTTAAGTGTTTGACTCTTGATTTCAGCTCAGGTCATGATCTCAGGGTCATGGGATCGAGCCTCAAGTGGAGCCCCAAGTAGGCCTCTGCATTCAGTGGGAGTCTGTTTGGGATTCTCTCTCTCTCTCCCTCTGCCTCTCCCCCCATCACACTCATGCATTTTCTCTTTCTAAAATAAGATCTTAAAAAAAAAAAAAAGAAAAAATATATATACACAAAGCAGAATTAATACGGTGTCTACAGATAATGCAGACCAGCAGAACACTTTTCTAGGACAGTACAATAGAAGGGTGGCAACAGACAAGACAGAGCTGACTGTTTCAAAAGGGTGGGGCTGAACAAAACCGTCCCCTCCCTCACAGTTGATTTAAGAAAACCTCAAGAACACAAAGCCAGGCTCTGTGCTCCAGAAGGAATTAGGAAGTGTTCAACTCAGAGCAGAATCCAAAGAGCCTCTTGAATGCTGTGCGGCAGGCAGCAGGAATCAACCTCGCTTTCCTCCTTTGCTTCCTTGTTCTCTGGGTCTTGTGTTTCAAGCTCTTTGAACACCATCTATTATCCTTTTAACAACTCCACAGGGCAGGCATTCTTATTTTTCCAAAGACTTTTTTTGGATACAGCTCAAGGATATTATTCCATTTATCCTTTTAATTCCAAAACTGGGTCTCTTCCCCCTAAACTCCATATTTGTTACTTAAAGTTCTTTAAAGCTATCATTAAATATTCATGAAAACAATTTTTCTCAGATCCTGATTTTTCCTAGTTAGGGACATCAAAAGTAGTCTTTTAAAAGTCAAGGATAGTTTATGTTTCTGAGGTTGTAATAGAAGATTCCAAACCGGTATTTTCTGGTAAAGTCTGGATTTGCCTCACAAATTTTCCTAGTAACAAAAGCCATGTTGCAAACATGATAATGTCACTGTAGCCTCATTCAGAATATTACTCACTCTTTCTGTTGCTTTGCTACTTCAGCACTTGGGAAAGTTTGAATTTCCCAGTAGTGTGACCGTGATACTATTTTTGTATCTTCAGCGTCCACTTATTTTCAATTTAGTGAGAACAGCTTATGGTTGAGCTGAATTTTGAAAGCATGCTAAAAAAAAAAAAAGCTGGATTTCTTTATTGAAGTATTAAGAGTGAAAATTTGGATAAATAAAGAAAATGTGTACTCAAGAAGAAAGCAAAAATAAAATACATCATTTCTTCTGGAATTCAATACTTGGATTAATATTCAAGTTTCCATCTCTCTGAATACCAGTATCATTTTAACCCTTCAAAGCACATAACTTGTGAATACCATAATACTTCTGGTTGCAGAAAAGACTATAAAATTATTTGATAATCACTAGCTACAAATTTACTTAACTGCAGATTCACATATAAAGTCATAAAGAAATTTGGATCGAAAAAATGGGGAAGGGGACCAACTATAGCTCTAATCTTCTAGATGTAACATGATAAGACTAAGCACACTAGCAGAGTACCACTTGCATAAAAACATTTCCATGCAATCAAAAAGTATAAATAAAAACAGGGACCAAAGAGAAATGCATTTGATCTTATTACCCGTTCATCAATTTTCTATAAAAACTCTCTTTCAGGGCAGCCCGGGTGGCTCAGTGGTTTAACACCACCTTTGGCCCAGGGAGTGATCCTAGAGACCCAGGATCGAGTCCCATTGTCAGGCTCCCTGCATGGAGCCTGCTTCTCCCTCTGCCTGTGTCTCTGCCCCTGTCTCTCTCTCTCTGTCTCTGTGTGTGTGTGTGTGTGTCTCATGAATTAATAAATAAAATCTTTTTTTTTTTAAAGCTCTCCTTCAAAAGAGGAAAATACCAATGGGGAGATGGGGAACTCTGCCCTTTTGGCCGGTGGTAGCTGGTAGCCCCAGGGTCCACCTTCCCTTCAAGCAAATCTTTATGATCAGAAGCACCTGAGCTGCTCCCCTTCCCAGGCCCACTGTCCCCTTCCTTCACTGCCAAACTTCTCTCAGGTGCAGTCTGAATCAGCCACTCCCACTTTCTTCCCCACCCCTTTCCTCCCTAACCTTTTATGTCTCATTCATCACCTCTCTCCAAGTTTCCAGTGACCTTGTTCTTGCCAAATTTGAAGACTAACCTCCCACTGATGCTCAGTCCTTCCATTTGAAACCTTTTCCCCTTCCTTGGCTTCAGAAACTTTAACTGTGCTTTAATCATCCGCATCTAATGATCCTTCTCGTTCCACATGGCACAGTGTTTTAAACATGTGAGTTTCGAAGCCAGACTGCCTCGAGTTTGCGTTTGAAGCTTTCTTCCAGCTGCCACATTTACCAATGAAGGTTAAGACAGGTAACGGAACTTAGTCTCATTTTTCCATCTGTAAAATAGGAATGATGGCAGGTCCCGGCTCATCTGGTTGTTATAACAATGAGGCAATACATATATATAACTTAGCTTGGTGCCATAAGTGACCTCAGCTTTGTTCATTCTAAACTCACAGGTTCTCTACACAACCTGTCTCAGAGAACCTATTTTACAGTGTCAAGACCTCCACATTTATGTAAGTAACACCTAAGCCACTAGCTGAAATTTGCTATAGAAATCTTCAACCCCTAAGGTTGCAAACTGCAATGTATCCTAACCTTTTCTGCCTTTTCTATTTAAGTCAAATGTAACCACCAGTTTCGCAGGCACCTTAAAAAACCATCTACCTTCTTTATGATAGAGTTAACCGCATTAATTCCTGATTTATGAGGCAGTATGCATAGTAGTTAAAGGCAAGGACTGGACCGTGGCTGCCTGTGCTCAACTGCTGGTTCTGCACTTACAGCTGTGTGACTCAGGGCAAGCAACTTACAGAATCTATGCCTTTACTGCCTCATCCATAAAACAGGAGTGATATCAGTCCCTAAATCATAATCCTTACCTCATATGATACTCAGTAAGTATTATATAGTATTTATTAAATTAAATTTGCAATGTGGTCCTTTTACTGCTTTAAAGACAGAAGTGAAATTCTAAAGTTTTCATAAAGCAAAACAGGCTGGTTTTTATTATTATTATTATTATTAGTTCTTATTTCATCCTTTGGATTCTCATTACCTCTACCATTGTCCAAGCTCACAACCCATCCCAAGCAGATAATGGTAAAAGCTGCCCTACCCAGCTTCTCTAAACTCATCTCCCTAATTCTAGCCTCTTGTCTACTTTAATCCATTTTTCATTTAATCCCTAATTGCCAGATTAATCCTTAAAAACACCCCTTTCATACTGCACCTTTTTGGACTGACTCCATCGGTGACTCCCCACGGTTCTCAGGCAATTTAAAACGGCCTCACCTGTACTCGGCGGATCTATTTCTTCATGCACAGCGGCAGGCCTCACGTAAGTGGAATTCCCCAGGTCCATTACAACCTCCGTGCTTTTATTCTCACTGTTATCCCCCTTCCTAGAATGTGCCACATTCTAAAACAACCAGGTCGATTCCATTTGCTCCATGAAGACTTTCAAACTGAGGCCCCCTGTTCACAGCTTATGGAGTTCTATATAGTACACTAGAGAAGAGATCTATGTACATACTTGGTTCTTATAACGAGGTTACTGTTTTAGACTTTTATTTACATACTTCCTGTGTGCATATCTCACCTGGAATTTCCCATTGCATAATCTCAAAACTGTGCAAATGGTAGATGAGTTCAAAGTGGTTGAGTTTATGGATGTATGATGCTCCTCACCTGTGATAAGTAAGATTTGCTCAAATTTTGATTCGTTTTGATTTCACTACTGGACAACTGAACCCAGTCATGAATGTGATATTATTTTGGCCATTAAGACACAAACAGATTAGTCAATTCAACTTAAATGCATATTCATATGTGTGTGCAGAACACTCTTCATTCTTGTTTACCAAATTAATCTCTATGTGAAGAGAAGGCACAATTAAAAACAGAATGTTTTTGTACAAAAGACAGAAATAGAAGGCTTCCATACTTAATACAATTTAAGTGGGGGCACTCTCAAGCTCTTTAGAGGAAAGAAGGAATTGGGGAGGGGCTGGCTACACTTTCTTTCTAGTGGCTTATTTTATGTCCAAAAACAACACTGAGAAATTCTTCCAACTATGAAATGCTATGAGAAAGACCGAAATAAAAGCCTAGTCTGCACTTTGAGTATAAGTTTGCTTGTCTAAGTACCTTTCCTTTTCTTAGCAACCCAGAGATTGGAGGGGCGGGGGCGGGGAGCAGGGAAGGGGAATTAAACAAGAAAAGAGCAACAGCAGAAGTCTTTCCTTCAAGAAGGCAAGACAAATGTTTGTTAGTAGTTTCAAAGACAATGGCACTTTAAATGAAAGTAAAAATTTAATTAACGGCAGTTCTTAAATACTTTTTCATAATAGGGAAAATAGGTTGACAGTGTGTGTTTAGTAATGGTAACAGCAATGGCAGGAGAGGCAGCAATAGCAACAACCAGAAATGTGCATGGGTCATAACATGGTCAACCTAACCTTCTAGCAAGCCCTGACCAGAAACCCGCCAGAGACCTACTGGGTTCAGTATCCGAATTTTAGTAGGATGCCAACACGGAAGCGTAAGAAACACTTTTTAATCTATTTACATATGCACTAACACAAAATCATAAATGTTCTACTGAACAATGACCCTTTGTGTTTCTCAAGTACCCAATCCTCAAAACAAGATCTAGTTCTGACCCTTGTACTTAAACTCTTACACACTTTCCTTTAGTAACGAAAGCAGGAATAACATAGGATACCCTGGTGACCGAGTGATTGACCAAAACTTCCAACCAGTGTTCTGATTAGTTAACCGTTTCTGTCTCGCGCTGCTTTGAGTGATAAAAACATACTTGTTAGATACATGTTTTTGGAGGACACACACACAAGGACTTTTCCGAGCTGGTGGTCTCAACAAAATAATGCAAGCAGCCCAGAGAGAAACCGGGGTCTGCGGTAGCCAGAAGGAGCCTGTATTTGAGAGTTTACACATGGCTTCTGGCTTCATGCAATGATTCTGAGTCTCAAAGATGCTAGATATTCAAAGTAAAATGACACTGGCTGTAGATTAAAGCAGAACCTGCTGACAGGAATATGTGAGCAGCATTCTCCCTGGGAAACAACAGGACATGGGAGAAAGACACCCCCAGATGTTGCAGAATAATACTGGACAAACAAGGATAGGCCGACTTCAGCTAAGTACCAAAGAACAATCTTCTGAATTTTAAGGCAATTACCTTGTCCTTTATTGAGGAGAAGGCTTAGATAGTTAAAACTCCTGCACATCCCATGGCCACCAAAAACTTAAATTTAAGTATTTAAAATTCTCAGATATTTAGTGTCTTCTGAATTCAGATAATGTACAGCCTGGCTGGCCAATTTAGTCATTTTCACATCCATTTTTTTTTTCTAGATAAATTTACCCTTCAGTTTCAAAATCTGTGCTTAAGCCATATAAACAAACAAAAAACAGAGGGAAAAAAACCCCCAAATATTTCCCTCTGTTAAGTTTACCAACCAGGGTAAATGCAGTTCTATCTTATCACCATGATTTCTATGAGAAAACTTCTGTTCTTTTTTTAGATTTGGAGAATTGCTTTTCCTAACAGAACCCCCAGAACTAAGAACCCTGAACTGCAAACTTGTTCTTTGTCCTAGCTGTTTACCAGCCTTATCAGGGCACACATGAGTTGGCAATGTGATTCTAAGATAAAAATTCCAAAGATATAATTAGACGTTTTTCCGAGAAATATCACCCAATACCATGAAAATTTGTTTACTGTTTTTCACTTCATACTTGAAGTGAGTGGTCTCACAGTTTCTTGTCCTTTAGCAATTTTCTCCTGGGTAAGTGAGAAGTATTAACTTGGCACTGAAGAAAAATACATACTTTTGAAAATAAGCAATACTGAAAATACAGATCTTATCTCAAAACTTCTACCTGTGATATTTCAATGAACATATATTTCTGTATATATATCACACTTATTAAAAGTCATCCACAGCAAAAATATAATGAGGAAAACGTTATACCCCTGAATTTAACTGAAAGTGATAAATGACAGAAAGATATATTTTAAGCTAGTGATGTACAAGCTTTCTTAGAGAAGCCTACAAGTTTACTTAGCATAATTCTGAACAAAATGGGTAAAAAAAAAAAAAACAATGGTAAGAAGCCACAAATGTACATTTGCTATGTGGCAGAAGAATAGTCTCTAGCCCAAAGAAGGGCTGTAAAAACATCTCTCAAGTTTTTTCCTGAACTCCACTTTTGCTAGACTGAAAAAAAAACATAAAAAAAAAAAAAAATCTTCTACTGCCACCTGCTGGTAATTTATAATCAATAATTCTCAAAGATGCTAGAATGACAAACTTCAGATTAAAACAGAATCTTTTGACTTTTAAAACAAGAATAATCTTTGGATTCTTGTCTATTTCCCCCATTTATGGATTACATATATTTTATAATAAATTATGGATATATGTATATATAATATAAGTATACATTTTTACATAGGTTTCTAGTAGAGAAGTAAAGCCAGAAGCACATTTTCTTGACTGTGGACTGCCCTGCTCATTGACCCTCAAAGCTCTGAAAGGAAGTCAGAGATGATCACATTTCCATTCTTTCCTTTCCCACAAAGGCCCTTCAACCTATTTAAGGTAAGCACTAAAGATTTAAAACTGAATGCTTTTGGCTGACCTGTGAGTAATCGCAACTCAAACGCTCTAGGGCCAGCTAGAGAAGTTTCATTCTCGTAGCCAAAAAATGACGAGCCAAAAGTGTGTTTTTGAAGATTTCTCAAGAGGAAACTCACACTCTAGGGATGTCAACATAACATTGATGGAGGATTTTAAATGAGAGATCCGAGGTTGGAACTGGAATACCCCCACTGGCAGGATTCCCTAACTGGAGATATAAACACGATTTTAAAATGCAGAAAGGGCGGGCCCAAGTTCCTGTAGCTAGCTTCATTTCTTTTTTTGGAGAGTCTGAGAATTTTAAAAAGCCTTTGCTAAAAGATTTTCAGGGAAATAACCATTCTCTGTAATTTAGAGGGTATTTTAAAAATCAAAGTAGATAGGTACACCATTTTGAAGAAACAGTACTTTCTCTATCAACAATATACCAATTCCTCCTACCAACATACACTATGGAAATGATTTTTTAGTTATTTCATGTCACAAGCCACACATTATAGAATATTTCATGCCACACTGCTTCATCTATTCTAAAAATAAACTGAAAAACATGGATTTAACTAACCTTCTCCTCTAAAATTAATGTTAAGTACAATGTGAATCAGAAGGCAATGTCCCAACATATAAATCCTGGGTCCTTCTTTCACATCCCTAGACATGAGCAAATTTGTCTGCTAGGACACTGAAGAGTTGTCTGTAATTCTACAGTGCTATAATTAAGACTTGTACAAATTCTGCTGCCAAAAAATCACCAGAGTGGGTGGCGAATGCAGCCAAGTAAACTCTAATTATGGAAGGCGGGTTTTCTAAGATCTTACATACAAGAAGCAAAGACAAGATCAGACAGCTAAGATAGGTTACCAAGGCAATATAAATAGCGTTGTCAAATTCAATGCAAGCCCCCTTTTGGTAACAGCTGTTACCTCCCATAGCTCATAGGTACTTTAAAAAACGCAATCTGGAATCCTCTGCTTGGAATCCAGCACTTAATTGTTCCCTCAAAAATGAAGTTATGAAATTTACACGTGCCATTTTTACTCCTGGGACAAAAAATGTCAACAGGAGTCCAGTATCTCAGGTAGGTTTCCATTTTATATTTCAGCTCCTCCACTAGTATTTTAAAAACTTCTGTTCAGACTTCAATAAAATGCTTTTAGCACTCTGAAAGACGGTATGCAAATCCTAAGTGTACAGCACAATAAATTTACATAAATTGAACATATGCATGTAACCAGCAGCACCCAATCAAGAAATAGTATTTTTTGCACTCCAGAAGGGTCCCAACTACCTTGAAAAGGGAAGATTTTGCTTTGTAAAATAAATACAAAGTTCTCTCAACAATAATATTGTATAGTGTGTTCCTACTGTCTGGATCTATAATTACAGCCTTCAAAGTGATTATGCTTTTTCTCCTTTGCTTATACAAACATCTGTGTTCACCTTTCCCTTATCAACAAACTACAAGAATTTCTCATTCAAGTCCCAACTCAGATATCATCTCCTCTATGAAGACTTCCTGGACCTTCACAGAAAAATAAATGAAGTCATCATCCACCTTCACAGGGTAGTTTGCAGATAGTCTAAGTTCACGCTCATCACATTTATATATATCTCTACTGCTCTACACCATGAGGACGTCAGGGACAGAAAGGACATCTAATCTCATCTTTTGATCTGTCTCTGTGTTTTAAAATGTAAATTTCATGCTAATGAATGACTATGTTTCTCATGTTATATTTTCCTCAATTAACACCTGAGTAATTTTTCAGAAAAGAATGTTCTACCAAATTGTATTCTTTAATATATTAAACAAAACAAAATACAGGTGACTCTTGAACCATATGATTTTGAACTATGCGGGTCCACTTACATGTGGATCTTTTTTGGTAAGTACAGTATAGTACTGTAAATGTCTTTTCCTTGTGATTTTTTTAAAAAATAATATTTTCTTTCCTCTAGCTTGCTTTAGTGTAGAAATGCAGTATTTAATATATATACACCATACAAAATACATGCTAATCAAATGTTTATGTGACCTGCAAGGCTTCCAGTTATCAGTAGATTATTAGTAGTTAAGTTTTAGGGGAGTCAAAAGTTATATGCAGATTTTTGACTACATGGGGAGTCAGTGCCCCAAATTCCATGTTCAAGGGTCAACTGTGTATTATCCAGATATTTTAAAATAGATATCATCTTAATGCTCCCCATCTAAAAGGATTTGTAACAGAGCATATTTCATTCCAACAGATTTTAAAATATGCTAATATTAATACATATAACACATTAGTAATATATTTAGCATATATGAGTTGAGAATATAATGCTTCGTGATAAGAAGCAGCTATTTTCTTGGAAGGGATGATATTAAGCTACTTCTAATTTACAAAATACACTTTTTAGGCCCTGAAATTCTCATTTCCTCTTACCACGGTCCTTCTCCATCCTGCTCTGCTACAAAACTAAACAAGCTTACTTCAACTAAGTTCAGATTCAACTTTACTTATACATGCAGTTCAAGGACCATCAAAGAAGAAACACGAACATCTTATGCAAGTTAGAAGCTCCTGAGCTCTCCTACCTGTGTACCTAAGCAGGCAGCCATCATGTGAGTCAGAAGTTTAGCTGCAAACATGGAATATCTGGCACAGAAGATATGGGAAAGAACAGCCAGGCAAAGACCTGTAGGAACAAAAAAGTCCACATGTGATTTTACAATCCATGAACAAACAGTAGTATAGCAACAATCTTTGGAACACCTGTAGTCTGCCTATACTGTCTCGCATGGTATCTCTGGAAACGATTATACTGCAATTTTAATCTACCCCATTTTACACAACATAGAAAATCTTCACAGTTGTCAACTAAGGCCAAAAGACAACTTTAATTTTCAAATAGCTACATATTCATTTCCTTAGTAAAAAGACTACCCAAATTAAGCAAATTAATAATTTCATTAAGCTTCTGGCTTTCTGTGTTTCCATTAGACAAGTTTCACTCTTTAAGAAAAGAATCAAATTCCAATCTAATTTTCTAAGAACAGGTGGCTTGGCTAAATAGAGATATTTAGGGAGGTGAATAGGATTTTTTAGGCATAAAATTGTGAATGGTACGACCAAAACTCAGGCTTGGTAATTACTCCCTTTTTATCTAGTAGGAATAGTTATGTAATTACGACAGTGGTAATTATGAATTTTATGAGTTACCTTACGCTACTGGGTGCCAAAATCAGGAACAAAATGTGTTTTTCCTCCTGAGATTACTTTTAAACTAAGCATCTACATTTCTGAGTGAAGAAAACTCTTACTTTCTTTAAAGCTACTTGAATTCACCTCTTTATGCTACTTCAACGCAATGATTAGAAACTCAGCACTAATACAAATCTTTTATCTTGCAATTCATATATATTTCTTTTAATACCATGTTTTAAATGTGGAGTGTATACATATTTTAATTTTTTAAGATTTACTTATTTCTTTTAGAGGAGAGAGAACAGAGAGGGAAAGAGGATTTCAAGAAGACTCCACACTGAGTGCAGAGCTTGACACAGAGATCGACCCTGATATCATGACCAGAGCTGAAATCAAGAGTTGGCCACTTAACCAACTGTGCCACGCAGGCACCCTGAGTAAATACACATTTTAAAAATATTTCCTGTTCTAAAATTTAAATGTGCTGCAAATGGTAACCCATTTGCTTTTTCATGTAAGCCTTTTAAAAGCCTTTTAATCCCTCTCCTCCTTAACAGTTATTTTGTCTAAGAATTATCAAAACATAGCAATTGGTATGTATATGCTACTTTGCCATGTACTTTATATGTATTACACCTCACTTATCAAAGCCTCCTTGACAACAAACAGAAAACATTGCATTTATTTAACATTTGCTTTTTCATTATCTTCTCTGAAGCTACGGAACAAACTGCATTTGGCATAAGTGGATTGGGCATTTGCAAAATGCCCACATGGGGTCTATGATTAATGTTTTTTTGCAACAATGACTCTCATAACTCCTTTTGGGAAAGGCTTTCGGTATGTTTAGATTTTAGTAAGTTAGATGAAGTTCCACACAGGAAGGGAGTCTTTGCATTAGTCAAGGCTTTTAGCCTAGAAATTTGGCCAAGAAATCTAAAGTAATCCATTTTTAGGAAGGCTGCTCTAGGGTGTTCTGGGACAGGTGTGCAGGTCTTGGGGCTGCCTCCAAAATCCACCCACACAGGTACAAAGAATATTGAGAAACTGCAGAGTCATGCCTGACTTTGTACCTTTACTTAGGTAGTATATAAATTACTAAAGCTGGGACACCTGGGTGGCTCAGTGGTTGCATGCCTGCCTTTGGGTCAGGGCATGATCCCAGAGTCCCGGGGTCGAGTCCCACATTTGGGCTCCCTGCATGCAGCCTTCTTCTCCGCTGCCTATGTCTTTGCCTCTCTCTTTCTCTCTCTGCGTCTCTCATGAATAAATAAATAAAATCCTTAAAAAATAAATAAATAAATTACTGAAGCTGATGCTGTGAACTTACCAGAACTTACACTTTCAATTTCCTGTGATGATCAAAGCTAGTTTAAACTCAAGGTTTAAGGTGTGTGTATGTGTGTGTGTGTGTGATTCAAAAGCAAGGCCTTGCAAATTTTTGTCAAAATAGGCCATGTGATCACAAATATGTGCTTTACTGTACATTTATTATGGTAGATGGTAGCAATGTGAGGCAAGGGGATTAGTGCTGGACAAAGGAGAAATATACATGAGTCAACTGCTTTTTTTTCCTAGTTCACAAGAAGAGTTTATTCAAGGCCTTCTCCCTTAACTTAGTAATTCTCCATTATAGTCACATTTCACAAGATAAATTTAGTACAGTTAAACTTGACCAGCTCAAGAATATTTAATTAAGTATATAAGCTTCAATTAAAATGCTAGCATGACACCTGGTGGCGGTCCTGGATTCAAAGGCAGTGGCAGGAAAATGGGCTAGATTCTATTAGCCTATAACTATAATGCATGATAGTTCTCTGGATGCATTTTTACTTAGGGGAAAAGGTGCTAAAAAACCTCAAGCAGTCGGTTCCCTAGCCTCAACGGGCCTTGGGAAGGATACTGAATACCTTAGATTTAAGAAATAAATATTTCAGTTTCTAATACTTCTGTTTTCTTAAAGATTTTATTTATTTATTTGACAGAGAGAGAGAGCGAGCACGCACAAGCAGGGGGAGCTGCAGACGTACTAACTTATAGAGGGAGAGGGAGAAGCAGACTCCCTGCTGAGCAAAGAGCTCCATGTGGGGCTTGATCTCAGGACCCTGGGGTCATTACCTGACCTGAAGACAGCTGCTTAATCAACTGAGCCACCCAAGCGCCCCTCTTTTATTTTCTTATCTGATATCAAATAGCTGCATTTAGCATACGTGATTTAAGTCCACAAGTCTGTTTAAGTAGCAATACATTTTTTGGTTTAAATTCCTTTAATATAAATATGTAAATCACAGGGTACAAAATGTTATAACTATAATGTTTTTTAAAAAAAATAAAGTATAGGGCAGCCCAGATGGCTCAGTGGTTTAGCGCCACCTTCGGCCCAGGGCCTGATCCTGAAGACCTCGGATTGAGTTCCACATCAGGCTCCCTGCATAAGCCTGCTTCTCCCTCTGCCTGTGTCTCCTCCTCCTCTCTCTCATGAATAAATAAATAAAATCTTTACAAAATAAATAAATAAAATAAAAATAAAGTATAAAAACTTCAGGTATTATCAGTAAAGGTGTACTCTAAAGTTTTTAAAAAATTGACTTGTTGGCAATTACGTAGAAACAACAAGCAGCTGACTGGATAATTTTCCTTTCCTTTTTTTTTTTTTTTTTTTTAAGTAGGTTCTACACCCAGCTTGGAGCCCAGTGCAGGGCCCAATCTCATGACCCTGAGATCAAGACCTGAGGTGAGATCAAGAGTCGGACACTGCCCTGACTGAACCACCCAGGTGCCCTCCCCTTTGCTTTTTTCCCCTCATATAGTGTAGGTTACAGATTCAGTTGAAAAAGAACAATTATTTCACTAACACAAATGACTTTTCTGTATCATTAGAAAGTGAAGGGGAAGATAAATCACCCTTAACAAAACAACATGGATAATCTTTGACTTAAATAAGAAAAACTCTATGGAACTGCTAGATTCTTTTGCTATCACCAAACTGGACCAAAGATCTTAACTATCCACACAACATTTAAATATTTGTATGTGTATAAACATACGTAATGTTTGCATATGAATATGCATATCCAATAAAATTATCTATTGGCATTCCTTAAGAATCGGATATGCTTTCCAAATTACCGGTTTATCCCTCTACTAACCAAATATTCATACTTTTTGCCATGAAATATCTGTAAAATGTTTGTAACTTTTGTACCTCCCTATGTATCTGTCTTCTCTACAAAAAAATCTCAACCAAACCAAATGCTCATTATATTTTATTAAATCAGTTATTAGGTTATTAGCTTCCTTTTTTTTCTATTTTCCCACCTAATGCTGTAACTGTTAAACTTTTTTTGAACTTTTTGTTGCTCCTCTCTATTGATTACCACATTTCTGTACCTCTCCTTTCAGCATGGTGCCTCTTGGTTACTGCTAAATAATAATAAGCTAAAGACAGGAAAACAAAATTGTCAGGACCTGAAAAGTTTTCTCTACTGAAAATAAGTCAATATGAATCACCTTAGAGAACACAAGGTCTGTGTTGGGTGGGGGAAGGATTTCTTCCAGAGGGATGAGGTTGCCGGGAGACCAGCCTCCAGAGAATCAGTGTTGATTCTGAAAGATTCAACAGCCACACATGGCTATCTACATTTTAATTAATTAAAATTAAATAGAATGAAAACTTCAGTTCCTCACTTGTTCCAGTCATATTTCAAAGGGTCAATAATGAGGTGTGGATAGTGGATATCATATTGGACAGGATGGAACATTTCAATCACTACAGCAAGATCTATTGGGAGAGTGCTGTATTAAACTATCCTGAGTGAAAGCAAAAAAAAAAAAAAAAAAGAGTATGCTGTATTTCAGAAAAATTCTTATTAAAAAATGCTAAAATGAGAAAGTTTGGGAGTTCAAAGCATGATACTGACTTACACAGTCACAAGAACAGCTAATTATTGGGGGATGTCAATCAATAATGTATATTCATTCATGTATTAATTTAACAGCTAGTTATTGAGAAACTACTACACATCAGTGGCTGTGCTGAGCAATGGGGACACGATGTTCAAAAAGGTAGTTGCTTGCTGCTCTACTACTGCTTGTGTCTGTATTTCTAGTCGTAGCCTCTCTCGGACACGGACTGGTTTATGAAAGGTCAGAGGATATAATTCTAGGCAAACAGATGTATGGGAAAACATTCTGGGTGGTTTTCAGGAAAGTTTTCATTGTTCTTAAAAACAGGATCCAAGTAAGTGCCTTTCCTTTGGCAGCCAAGATGCCGTCGTGTGACGCTGAAAGTTGTCGCCAGCTCAAGACCATGTAGGGGCAAGACAGAAAACAAAATCTTTGAGGACAGCAAGACAGAAAAATGAGATGGGGGTCGGGCCACTAAGGTACTGAATTAATCAACCCTGAACTAGATTTGTTTAAGAAATGGGTGTTGTCTTCTGTTACTTGCAGCCAAGTGCATCCTAAATAATACACCAACATGTACAGAGAAATCCAACATTTTTATGCTATGTCAGAATTAAAACTAAGCTCTCTGACTTACTACTCACAGTTATCTCTTCAAATGACTTTGTTTTAAAAAAATTCTTATATTTTTTCTATTTTTCATGTTCATAATTACTCTCCCCCTTGATAGAATGAAGCTGTCTTGATATACCTTCCCCATAACCATAATGGTTATTTTTTTAGGAAAATGATTACAGTGTAAACCTGATATTTTTGGAAGAATGTGACAAAAATTTTAGAAAAATCTCTTACTTTCAAAAAATAATTTGAAATGAATCGGTGGCATCTGGAAAAACTATCAGAATCTCAACTTGTAAAACACATAAAAGTCATAACTAGAAGTCTTGCAGTTTAATAAACCTTGGACAAAAGAATAAGCAAGACTCAGAGGACTTTGGATTGTACTGATTTATTTATCCTGTAAGTCTTATTATCTAGCAATTTATAGACAATTATTTTCTGTTACCTAACTGTAAAACTGACATTGTGTTGACATGTATACACTTAGTAATCTGTCAAGTACATAAAGCCATCAGCCACTTAAAAGGGAAAGCTTTAGTTTGACTATTGTGTTAAATGATTTCTCACCATAAGAAAACAAAAAAAGAACAAATGAAATAGACGTGAGGTCTGTGGTCCATCTTTAAAATCTCAGCTTAAAAGAACATAAGAGACTCAGCAAGTGCTGAGTGCAGCAAGTGCATCACATGAGACCAAGCTCACATATTGATATTAAAACTGAAATGGATTATGGAATGCTACATGGTCTTGTTCAGATCACAAGGCTGTAGGAATTGTCCTGAAAGTCAAAATCATTCTGGATCCAACCCAATTGTCTAAGTATAATATCAACAGTTACAGAAAGCAGGGTAGGCTTCTTCGACAATATCTCCAGATAGTACTGTGTACCTCAAACCATGCATAGGTTCTGTAATAATTACACTGTAAGATTATGACATTGTGGCATTATCATTTAAAGTTATTTTAAGTTGCATTTCTTTCAAGTCACTTTTGACAGTGAATTTTATAGTGTTATATCAAGTGCACAGTTATGTTTTAATTGTCCTCTCTTTTCGGGATCCCTGGGTGGCGCAGCGGTTTAGCGCCTGCCTTTGGCCCCGGGCGCGATCCTGGAGACCGGGGATCAAATCCCATATCGGGCTCCCGGTGCATGGAGCCTGCTTCTCCCTCTGTGTCTCTGCCTCTCTCTCTCTCTCTGTGTGACTATCATAAAATTAAAAAACTAAACAAAACAAAAAACCCTTAATTGTCCTCTCTTTCTATCTTTTTTGCTTCAAAGTATAACCTTTGTTTAATTTCTTGAAATTTGGTAAACTTGTTTACAATTTTAAAAGCCACAGAGATAAGGATGACGCCTGGGTGGCTCAGTGGTTGAGCGTCTGTTTGGCTCAGGGCATGATCCTGGGATCCTGGGATCAAGTCCTGTATTGGGCTGCCTGCAGGGAGCCTGCTTCCCCCTCTGGCTATGTCTCTGCCTCTCTCTGTGTCTCTCATGAATAAATAAAATCTTTAAAAAATAAAAAGCCACAGATATACCCTCATATTTCAACTTTCTATGCTGAGAAATAAATAATTAAACTTTTTGGCCTGTACGCCCATTTCACATACTTTGATCATTTTAGTTGTTCTGCTCTAGTATAGTAACCAGACCTAAAAACTAGAACTGGAATGGAGACACTGTAATCTGTTCTGATTTAAATAAAAAGATTTACTTTGTGTCTAATTGTACATTGCCACTTTTCATGAAAAGAGCTGGTCAGACTGCTTCCAAATTCAGATGGACATTTGTTGTGATCTGACATAAATTATAAAATGTGTATGTAAGGGGTGCCTGGCTGGCTTAGTCAGTAGAGCATGCAGCTCTTGGTCTTAGATTTGTGAGTTCAAGCCCCACATTGGGTGTGGAGCCTATTAAAATAAAAAATAAATAAATAAATAAATGAAATGTGTATGTAAGATACATAAAATTCTCATCTCTAGCTCCTCAGGCCTATTAGAGGGATGGACAATTATCTTCCCATGAGAGTGGAAACTGAGATACAAACACCGGACTTTATGTCTCCTACTAATCTACAGACCATGCAATGTACACTACAATATGTCATGGACGGAGGCAGAATAAACCCAGTATTTGAAATGTGACTCTAAGTTAAAAGTAATAAAGGCAGATACTGATATTTACGTGTTGATTTTGCAAAACAGATATATTCGTTAACAATTCTTCCAAGAAAATATGTTTCAATCCTACTAGTCCTCCATAGAATCAAGACATTATCTCTTTAGTTTTTAAAACTTTGTTTTGATGTTCAGTATTTAGAACAACCAAGGGATTTTTGTGAATCACAGCAGCACTTGGATTTATGTCTCTATGCAAATACATAAAATTATACCTAGATTTTACTGCAGCATTTTACCTTTTGGATTTATGTCTATGAGATTTTTATAAATATATTAGCATTGAAATAAAATATGATGTCTTTATTTGATTTTGGAACTATGTAGACCAAGTAGAATCTATCAAGCAAGAAAGGTTATCCTTATAAAAGATTCTATAAAGAATAAGAAATTACTAATTGGGTGATGGGCACTGAGGGAGGCACTTGACGGGATGAGCACTGGGTGTTATGCTATATGTTGGCAAATCAAACTCCAATAAAAATAAATAAATAAATTATTAACTTTTGCTATTGAATCTGTTAGGTTTAAAATTAAGATAAATTAAGAGAAACGTATAATCTTATAAAAAGAAATTACAGTGAAAGGATTTTAAATAACTAGGATAAAAAATAATAATTAATTACTTGTATCTACTGCCACAAAAGTTTCATAATAAAGATTATTAGAGAGGATGTTTGCACATCAAATAAAAAAAGACAAATGCAGCGATAATCACATTTACAGACAAAACATTATTAAAGCAGGATATTGGAAATGTCTGAGCTAGTACGTTTACCACCCTGTTATAATAATACAATTTAAAATCATTTATTATGGGTGGAGAAACTGAGGCATAGAGAAACTAAATAATTTGCTCCAGGTCCCACACCTAGCCACTGGCAGAACCAAGATTTGAACCCAGGCAACCTGGCTCCAGAGGTACCCTAGACACAGTTCTCTGTATAGCTCATTGTTCACAGAAGCAGCAGAGGATTGTAAAAGATGACTTAGAGCATGGAACGAGTGGGTATAGGGAGTAGAAAACCAGTTTAAGGAATTCTCAGACTCCCACCTACATAATACAGCCAATGAGAATAGTCTTATACTTCTCAAAAATTAAGGTACAGGTGAATAATTTGACAGACATTAATATAATTGGGGTTCCCTTCTTCCAGAAATGGGGCCTAGATATAGAAGGTAAGAGATAATTTATTTTTTAACACAATGGTTGAGTATATTTAGAACTCCTAGACTGTATGTTTGGTTTTTTAAATGAATATAAAAAATGCTTTGTATATCTTATCTCAGACAATCCTAACATTCTATTGGAGAACCTGCCCTCTATCTCACAACACTAACTCTATCTTTGCCTGTTATCTAGCTTCTGTTTCACGCTGTATTTTATATTTTATGAGTTGAACTGTCTCTTCCTTATTATACTTTACTATATAATTATACTGTATCCTTTATTATATCCTCGTTATTCATTATATCACTATGCAGTTGGCCTTCTATAAACATCCACTCTATGAAGTAATGAATAAGACAATGGTAAAGTTTATCTTTTCCTAGTACTGATGAATTACAGTACATTTGCAAACATGGGAAAACAGACTTTCATTCTTATAAATGTTCAAAACTATTGAGGTAAAAATGCCACAACTGACCTGAGATACATATAAATCCAGAAGAGAAAAAAGCTTCATTGTATGAAGACAAGTTGTCAGTCTGGGCATAGACCGCGTACACGGACATGTACGAACAGGCACATTCCACGTAGTCTGAAGTGTCCTCGACCACTTTGCAAAACTGACTGTCAGACGACCAGCTAGGGCAAAAACACAATGGTCACTAATGCTCTTTAATCAACACGTGAGGTACTGAGATGGCTTTTAAGGTAAAAATAACTTGGTGAACTTAAGTGTTCTTTACTCAAGCATCAAGCAGACCAATTTTCAAGGAAAAATGCTGGAGGGAACATCTTGTCCTAGACATGACACAACAGGTCCCACAAGATACCTTAAGAAGCAGCCTAAATACTCACCAAACCTGCAAAAGCATTTCTGATACCAGAGAAGCTGGTCCTCTCAACAGAGCAGTGCTAGTGCCTAATCTGAAGCAAATACACCCCAGGTTTTCATCAGAAGGCATGCCTTCCTCACATTCGAAAATTCCAAAGGATGGACAGAGCCACTACACACACCCTCTTTACCGTTCCTCATGTCACAACTCCTTGTATTTCAAATCACATAAGTTCCTTAAAAGACTTTCCACATTACTTTCTTCATCTTTTTTGTTTTTCTCTTTTGAAGCCACATATATTACATAAATGCTTTCTAGGGTTCTTTCAAATGTTTCTTCTAGAAGATCTGGCTTTTAACATAAAAACTCTGTCATGATTACAGCAAACGCCATGTCACGTGCCAAGCTTTCTGAGCATTCTTCCATGACCCCTGGTGGGGTCTCCTCCCTTTCAGTGCATCTTGAATCCTTTACTTTAAGGGCGTAAAACCTAACCCCCACTGCAGATTCAAGTCTGAAACATTCATTATGAGTTATGGATTAAGGATGGCATAGTACGGGGATCCCTGGGTGGCGCAGCGGTTTGGCGCCTGCCTTTGGCCCAGGGCGCGATCCTGGAGACCTGGGATCGAATCCCACATCAGGCTCCCGGTGCATGGAGCCTGCTTCTCCCTCTGCCTGTGTCTCTGCCTCTCTCTCTCTCTCTCTCTCTGTGACTATCATAAATAAATAAAAAATTAAAAAAAAAAAAAAGGATGGCATAGTACCTATGTATTAAGTTTAAGATCTGTCACCAGGCATGCAAAATTTCAGCTGAAAATTATTTTTCACAAAGAAAAATACTAACCAGAATTTTGCTGTTTGGGGGGACAGTTGGTTACCCAACAAAGCTGTTAAATGTATTTAGAATTTTAGTCTGTGCAGCTGAAAGTCAGAAATAAACATAACCAAGTGACTGGTTTGGAACCTCTACTCTCTGGGCAAGCAACACCTGACCTTCCGGTATTGACTGAGCTCCGGGTGATAGAACTGCTCAGAAACCTGAGGCCAGGTGAGGCCAATGAGCTTCTACAGAAGAATCATTCTGTTCTCCCATTCCTGTGCATGGCTTAATTCCAAAATGTACTCCAAGCCATATGTGGACTAGAATTATAAATCCCTGCTAATCTCTCTAAACACAGAGCATCAGAGCCAGAACCATAAGCCAGATGGAAGGGGCAAAGAAAATTTCCTTTCCTGCCAATAAATTAACCAATAACCACAGGAAGGTTATGTGATTTGAGCAGAAGTCATGCTAGGTTCAAGGGAAGCAGTAATAATAAAGAGGTAAATAGTGTGTGAAACACACATTTATGTTGTTGGGCTGCACTTGCTCCCTGCACAATGCTAGGCCACTTCCTATGCTGCTTTGTCATCTTTATGGCAGAGATTTGTTTCCACTCCACAAGTCTCACCTGAGGTCACCCTCTCTGTTCGGTACAGAAGCTGGGCTCAATGGTAATAGAACAGGGAAGGACTGCATTTTGATTTTAAAGAATTATTAAGTACCTTGCAGCAGCCTGATTCCAAAGGAGACACAGAGACGTCTGGGGAATAATCCTAGGTTCAGCGGCATAAATCCTGTAGAGGACCTCATTGTTGTCAGTCAGGGGCTGTGAACTCTGACCTTTCACACTCAAAGATAGTACCTGCAGCGCCACAACGCACAGAGAAATGGGTGATATTTTAAAATAAATGTCATGACTGAATTCTGAACTTTGATTCATATTCCTAGTTACTCTAGTCACTTGCTTAACGCCACTATTTATGTTATTAGGTTCCTTATGAATGCGGGGAGTCTGTTTTTCATTGCAAACGTTCTACCTCTATTTCAGTTCCTGAGCAGCCTTCAGCTGATGATGCTCCCTTTAACTCCATGTCTGACTTCATCAGGAGTGAGGAATATGATATGATATTAGTGAAGGCTACATTTTTACTTTCCCCACTATATATGCTTTTCTCAATAAAACGTGAAGGAAATATTTCCAACTATATATATGAGACTATACATTCTACAAATAGTCCATAAAGATGGGACATGTCTCATAATTAGCTCACCATGTGTAGTCCTTCCCACAAATCTGATCACGTAAATGCATTCTGAGGAGTGTGTCTGCTAAGGAAAAAAATCTGTTTCCAACCACAGAATTCTTTAAATGATAGATTACCTTATTTTTCAGGGCATGGAGATTGTTTCCAGTTGTAAACCACTGCTGGCTGCTATACTCTGTAAACTGGACTAATGTACATGTACTTTTTCCAGCCATTATTTCTGCATCTGGAATCTCCAATAACCTTTCTGGAACTCGGATATAGTCACCTTCTTTTCCTTCAAACTTGTGCCCATTGATTTGCTGAGGATACCAGTGAAGAGCCAGGATGGACAAATATGGGCAACTGTCAAGGATAGTTTTGCTTCTAGAAGAGAAAAGCAAAGGCTTTGCTAAAATGGCATGCATTTACCTACACATCTACTTATATTTGTTAAAATCCATGTACACAGAGGTTCTGTTCTTTATGCACAGCCATAACATTCCTAGCCCAGAGGCAGTAAAGACAATGCACTTTCAGTTCTTTTGTGGTTAACGATCATGATTTTTTGCACAGCACTTTCTGCATCCTTTGGCCTGATCCCCTTGTAATCTAAAACACGGGTTTAGGAAAGCTGTTTAATGGATATCAGATATAATCTGTGCCCATAAAATGTACTTTTTTGTGTTAGTCACATCAGCACTGGTGGAATAGTTTGAGGAAAGGGTGCACCACTAAATTGAAACCTCTGCTTTATTTAAGAATACCATAAGCTTTATATACCTAGAGCATGTTTTCATCAAGAGTTTACCTCATCTCTTTCTATCGTTAGAGCATTTTGAATCTAATCATGTGATTGGTAAGAGAAACAGCCTAGACCTGGGCTCACCCTATGACATCTCTGTTTAAACATTGTAGGCCTAAGATCCTGCGCTCAGTGAAAGTGCTTCCAAACCTCGGTATGTGTTGAAATCACTCGGAAGTATGTTTAAAAAAGATCATGCCCCAGACTTAGTCAGAAGAATCCTTGGCTGAAGAGGACGCTAGAGGTTCTACAAGTCTAATTTTTTTTTTTTTTACCATTCCGCCAAGGAACCTGATAAATCTTGTCTTGGACCCATTATGATTATGAACAATGAAGAGATACAAAAATAAATCAGATCTGAATCCTGCCTGAAGAAGTTTGGAGAATATTGGGATGTTAGGTTAAAAATTATGCATTAAATGTTAAAAGTTATATGGACCACAACAGAAAAAGAGTATGAATAATTAAATCATGGATCTAAATGATACCTTATCAAAATCCCTAACCTGGGAAATGGAGCAGAGAACTGTAAACGGAAAATCTGAGAAGAAAAGGAAAGAGGAAGGGCTTTTTCCTCTAGTTAAATCCTCTCTCTAAAAAAATCTTCCATGGGGCTCCTAGGTGGTTCAGTCGGTTGAGCTTCTGACTCTTGGTTTGTGCTCAGCTCATGACTTCAGGATCATGAGACCGAGCACCAGGTTGGGGTCCTGCTCAGCCTGAAGTGTGCTTGAGATTCCCTCCCCCAAACCCCATTCTCCCCACGTTCCTCCCTTTACTCGTGTTCATGCATGTTTTCTCTCCCTCTCAAATAAATAAATAAACAAACAAAATCTTTTAAAAAAATCTTCCATAACTTTAACTACATTTGAATCAGTGCCTTCAAATATCTATCTTTAATCCAGCCATTCACCCAGGCACTGACCTCTGTTGTCCAAGACTCCTCTCCAAACACCTCAATCTGTATTCACAACAGCTCACCGAAAACTCATCTCTTCATCATCCCATCCAGCCTCCCATATCTTCACTGGTGACATTAAGCTAAACGCTGCCACTGCAGCACCCCCTGACAGGTACAGTGTGGTTGAGACCAGTGAACCTCACCAACATGGTTGCAAACCCTCCACTCACTCTCCCTGGATCTACTGAGATTTAGCCCATCAGAGACATCCTGGATGCCAGTATCTTGGCATCTGAGACCAATCTAACACACACAGTACTCTACCTACCTCTGACACTAGTGTGCCAAATTCCTGGCCCCTCTCACTTACAAATGACTATACTCTCCCTGACACTCCTAGATCCATGCCCTTCTACCACATTCTCTTTGATCAATCCCACAATCTGCTTTACATCCTTGTTGAAGTCAGAGGGAGAACTCCACATTAATATGTAGACTGGAACCACTACAATCCAGTGACCAACCACAGCTGTGCCCTCAATGCCACTTGACAGTTTTTACTTGGCTTCCAAGTAATTGCTCTAGATGTCATCATTCTCAACATCCCTGCTCAATTCCCAAATCTTTCACTCTCAGCAGATGCTCCTGAATACTGCTTAAGATAATGTATACATAACACATACCAGCATAGTCACCAGCTTTAGAGTTTTCCGGGTTAAAACAACACAACACAACACAAAACAAAACAAAACAAAAACTAGTGTTGATCGCTCTTATTTTCTGTTTAATTTGTCACTGGATGATAATTCTTCCACTTAACGGTTTTCAAGTTACCATCCTCCCCAAGTCTGTGCCTCAATTTCAGTGCTCATCTTATCTGAACAATGATCTCCTATGCAGTCCTCCTATTCCTTGATTTATCACATTCTTAAACTTTTAACATTGCCTTCAACATGCTGCCTCTAAAATCCCAAGTCTGATTCTTTCACACACATATGAATCCTATTGTATGTTTAATCTTTAAAGGCTCATGATTTCCCCAAAGACACCACACTATTCTTGGCTGACTGCCATTGGATGTGCTGCTTCCTTTCCACAGACAACTTGGAAGGAAAGGTAAGTCTGTGGAGAGGAAACACATGGCAGTAAACATATTGATCCATTTATTTACTCTATTCACTCGTTATACTATAACCACTGAAAATCCACCACAAACCAGATACCATTCCACGCTTGAGAACATATTCGGCAACAAGGGAGAAAAGGTAACTCCTTCTGTGCATCTTACACTCTTGAATTCTCCCTATGCAGAGGGCACAAATATGGAAACCAACTTTCACAGCCGGGTGGATGGTTCGCATCTAAAATAACCTCAATATTCTAGTGATCTTGTACAAATATGGGAAAACAAAAGGAAAGGATTGGGATTATGGGGAATTATAAAGCTATGAACTATCTGGTTTCACTGAACAACACAGCTGAACATAGTTCAAGAGAGAAAAGAAAGGATATTTTTTAACCATACATACTGTAGCCTCATTGTAAACTTACTTGTAGTAAAGAAATGATCCATTTCAGAGGTTTCTGAAGACACTGGAGACATGTATTAAAGGTACTAAGTAGCCAAACTGCTAATCACTGCTCTGAGATAGACGCTTAGGACCAGTAGTGAGGATAGAGAAGGGGCCTCCAAAAAGGTTATGTAGAGCTTTTCTGATGAACACCATTAAGAAAAACCTGGGGCATCTGTGTGGCTCAGTGGTTGAGCATCTGCCTTAGGCTGGGACCATGAACCCGAAGAGTCCCACATCAGGCTCCCCGTGGGGAGATTGTTTTTCCCTCTGCTTATGTCTCTGCCTCTCTCTGTGTGTCTCTCGTGAATAAATAAAATCTTAAAAAAAGAAAACCTTGATCCTTAGGACTCACTCATCAGAGTTGAAAGAAGAGTACAGTGTAAAGGATGCTGGTTTTGTACCTTCATCTCAAGACCGACCCTGGCACTAACCTGGGATAAAAAAGTCTAGGGGCACTTTATAGCCACAGGGCTGGAAGTGGAGATTTTGTTACAAAGCAAGTGGTTACAGTCTCTTCTGACCACAAGGCATGGTGGCCAGCAAGGAATGTGGACTCAGGCAGGCCTGGGATTGAGGCCTCACCATGACTAATGGTCCGACCCTTGACAAGCTGTGTAAGGTCTCTCAGTTTCTATGTCTGCAAACAGGAATAATAAAAGCCCTGCCTTGGACCAGATGCTAAAATGATCTTTTATAAGAATAAAATATGTAGGGGATCCCTGGGTGGCACAGCGGTTTGGCGCCTGCCTTTGGCCCAGGGCGCGATCTTGGAGAACCAGGATCGAATCCCACGTCAGGCTCCGGTGCATGGAGCCTGCTTCTCCCTCTGCCTGTGTCTCTGCCTCTCTCTCTCTCTCTCTCTCTCTCTCTGTGACTATCATAAATAAAAAATAAAATAAAATGTTAAAAAAATTTAAAAAAAAAGAATAAAATATGTATAATTTTTAGTAAGGATTATGCTGAAACATATAGTCCCCAATATATTATACTATTCTACCTACATAAAAAAGGCAACTTCATATTGTTCAGTCTAATACAATGTCAAGACTAGAGCAGAGGTACAGTTAATATCAGCTCTTCTTTTATTCCTTGATTTCTCTTATAACCCTTTTATATCTGGATTGACTTATCTCTTTGAACTTCGTATGTCTTATGATCTAAGAACTAAAGTTAAAAGTTTTACATATCCGAATGTTATTTTAATTAACCTGTCAGAGTTCATAAAGGGCCCTATATAGATGATTTAAATTATTATTCCAGATTTTTAAAAAACAGTCTTCAAAATATCCCTGAATTTCAGTGTGACTTAAAAAACACTGATGACAGCATTCATCAGCAAATAAATAATAAATGCTATAAAGATTTACACACTTTTATTTTTTTTAAGATTGTACTAATTTATTTGAGAGCAAGCAAGCACAAGAGAGAAAGCAAATACAGTGGGGGAGGGGCAGAGGAAGAGGGAGAGGGAGAAGCAGACTCCCCACTGAGCAGAGACAGTTCCCGGGTTGGGGGAGCCTCATTCCCAGGACCCTGGGATCATGACCTGAGCTGAAGGCAGATGCTTAACCGACTGAGCCATCCAGGCGCCCCATATAAACACTCCTAATCAGATATGTCCCATTAAGTAATAGTAATTGCTTTCTTTTTAAAGATCTATTTACTTATTTTAGAAAGCGAGAGAGTGCCTGCTCATGCTTGGGGGTGAGAGGGGCATAAGGAGAGAATCTCAAGCAGACTACCTGCTGAGCCAGGAGCCCTCCTCCTGGAGGCAAGGCTCAATGTCAGGACTCATGAGATCACGACCTGAACCAAAACTGAGTCAGTTGCTTAAGTGACTGAGCAACCCAGGTGCCCCTCAAAATCACTGCTTTTTAAATAACCTGTATTACTCTGTGAGAAGTGGAAGGACCACTCAATTTCTTAATTTCTAACCAATTTCTATTAGCCGTTTTTATGTTAACTCAAATAGAAATTAAAAATTTTTAAGTCTTTGTACTATAGTGACTCAATTTACCTTTGGAATGCAATTTAAAACACCATATCTTCTGAAGAATATTAACACAAAGTTACAAAATTAATTATAAAATTGATAACACAATGAACATTTTATTTTTTCTTTTCCTCTTGTTTGCACTCTGTCATGAAACTCCAACCACAAAACAACTACTCAACAGGTCAACAACACAAGGAGAGCTGCTTCTAAATGGCTAAAACTGAACCATGACTCCACTGCAACAGCACATCAAAACATGTCTAAAATTTGGAGTCACCTTCCTTTTTCTCCTTAATAAAAGGATTTTTCCATACATAAAAGAATGTATTTTTTATCATCATAAGAGTAAGCAATAGATATTTTTTTAATTCTTAAAAAAAATCCTTCAAAACAAGAGGAATGTACTATTGACAGTATAAGTTCATTTTTCTTGACATAGTTACTATGCTTTCTTCAAATAATTACTTCATTTGCCCGTTAGATACAATGCATTGGGAGCCTGGGTGGCTAAGCCGGTGGAGCATCTGACTCTTGGTTTGGCTCAGGTCCTGATCTCAGGGTCGTGGGTTCCAACCCTGCATGGGGCTCTGGCTCAGAGCAGAGTCTGCTCACTGCCTCCTCGCACCACCCCCCCCTCCAGCTCTTACATGAATAAATGAATGAGGAATGAATGAATGAATTATTATCTTTAAAGGGAAAAAGATACAATGCATTGACTGTTTAATCCCTAGTTACAACATTTAAATGTCATTTTGCATTGCATAGTACTTCATACACCGTGAAGGAATACATATAAAGTATTATTATTAAAAAAACACTTACTTTTCACCAGGAGAGCCACAGGTAACATCAGTTAGCAGAGAAAAGGCAAAATTCTCAGTCACCTCAGTGAAGTGGCTGAATCCTCTGGTGTCTTTGCGCTTTGGGTTAATAAGAGCACAGAGAATCTCATAAAAAAGATTTCGATTTTCAATACTGAGCACTTGGCTTTTTCCTTCAACAGTTATCTAGAAAAAAAAATTCCAGTATGAAAAAATATCTTCAAAAATAAAACTGCTTTAATGATATGTATGGTACATGTTCCTTATTAAATTATTAAAATAAGCAAAATAAGGAGGAATCTAGGAAAAATTGGGATCAAAATTATATTTCAAATACACTTAAAAATACACTTGTACTTTAAAAAGCATAACCATTTATAAAGAAGAGTTGTGATCAGCAAAATATTTTTTATTTGATAACTAGAGAAAGCCCAAAATAGTTGCATGGTTCATTTATTTTTTTACTACAATAATTAACATCATGAATTAAAATTAATCTCACTTTTATATCTACCCCAAGAATTCTTTTTCTTTTGTTCAACAACCAAAGAAATAAGTACAAGAATATTTGCCAACAACGGAAGCAAGATTATTCTCGATTACCTGGCATTCCATGAACAGAATCCACTACCTACCACCAAATTTCTAAAACATCAAATGAAAGACTCTTTTTCTAACTAAGAGTAGTCAGCAGCTCCTGGCACTCTTGCCTTTATCTGGAAGTATGAGCCCTTCTACCTTAAAGAACTAGGTTATTTGTTGTTTGAGGGACAAGGAGAGTAAGAGGAAAACAGCCTTCATGATTTATTTTGTTTTTCCTTGCCAGAGTGTCAAGGACCACATCTTTATCGTCTGACTAAGCATGGGTGTAAAGCCATTGATTTGTTATCCCACTATTCTTCTACACCTGAGAAGTCCCTATAAATCCTTCAAAATCCAAATTAGTCACCACTTGCTCTGTGATTTATACACTGTATCCCACCTGCCAATATACATAATCATTCTCTGTGTAACTTGCACATACCTTTATTAATGAATCTCTGACAGCACTGAAATGATTTGTTTGTTGCTACTACCAGGTGAGCTCATTGAGGAAGTTCCCTATGTTCCCCATATTATTTTCAAAGCTTTGTAATTTACACAGTGCCAAGGTGATAGCTGAACTCAAGATCTAAGTTTATAAGAATATCCATCGCAAAGAAAGTAAGGAGGAATGGAGAATAATCCACAAAGAAAAGATGACAAAAATACAAGTAAATGTATTTACTTACCTGGCAGCAAGACAAAGTAAAAATTTAACAAAATAAAAATTTAACAAATAAACATTACAATGAAGAAAGCAAACAGCCCACTGACTCCTGAAACAATCAACTGAATACATTAAATGGAAAAAAAAAGCTCAGGAAATGCTCCCAGAATTCAGAAAAAATATAACAGATAAATAAAACAAATCTATAAGATACAACAAGCATATAAAAGAGCTGACAGAAGCAGAGAGAGAGAGAGAGAGAAAGAGAGAGAGAAAGCCACAGTGCCTTAATAAGCTAAAGAAATAGTCATGTCTAAAAATGCAGAGCTTGCTTTATACCCGAAAAAAGAAACACCACCAGATGCATCTGGGTGAGTTTTAAATATTATTTCAAGTGTTAAAAAAATTCTACCAGAAACTAGATAGGAAAGAAAAATTACTAACAGAAAGACAAAAATTCAGTTTGACATCAGACTTTTTTTGTAAATGAAATGCCAGAAGCCAATAAGAACATGTGCAGTTTTAAGAATTAAAGGTTGTCATCTAAGAATTCTAGAGCCATGCAAACTTTCATTCATATTCAAGGGCAACAGAAAATTCCCTTTAGTAAAGCACATAAAAAACACAACAAAAAGGCCATTTATATAACCCCCGGTTTGTCTGGGTGCTATTCTCAGCAAATTGTCCTAACTTCTCTAGTTTTCACAACAATCCTGATAGAGAGGTGCTGGTGTTACTTTGTTTCCAGGTAGGGAAAATGAGGCAGAAAGAGGCTAACTTGTCTGAGGGCATGAATATGGCGAATGGTCAAACCCAGGAGACATTTGTGACAGCTGCCCTGCTCTGACTCAAAACATTAGCTGAGTCTCAATCGCTGTCAGTGTGATTATAAAATAAACCAAATGTAAAACGTAATTCTTGAAAAAGAAGATCTATGATATAAAGAAGTATATGATGAAATATTCTGGCCGTAAAAGGCCATTTTACATAAACAACAATAAAAAGAACCCCCAGGGCAGCCCAGGTGGTTCAGCAATTTAGCGCCTCTGCCTTCATCCTGGAGACCTGGGATCGAGTCCCGCATCAGGCTCCCTGTATGGAGCCTGCTTCTCACTCTGTCTGTGTCTCTGCCTCTCTCTCTCTCTCTCTCTCTCTGTGTCTCAAATAAATAAAAAATTAAATTAAATTAAAAATTATCAAAGTTGACTTACAAAACTATAGAAAATCTGAATGAACCATGGGAAAAGGTTTTAAAACTGTCAGGAGAGAAAACAAAAAAGAACTTTGTTGGGGGAAGAGGGGTATCAAATTTTCACAGAACAAAGTATTCCTGTGCTCTTTTAATTGTTCCAGAACTCAAAATAAGAGGCAACACCCCCTGACTCATGTTTTACAAGCTTCAATGACCTGGAAACCAAATCCCAAAGAAATTAAAAATTTGCATATCAAACCCAGCGGTCTTAAAAGACCGATAATATTGTTAAAGCAACCAACAGCATTTTAAATGATTTTCATTGCACCATGCATAGTAGGAAAATGAAGGGATAGAATATTAGGTCACAGCAAAAATTTTCCAAAAGCCACAGCTAGATTTTATCCAGAAAATCTTTATAGTGAATCATTTAAAGCTGTTGTTCTTTTGGGTACAGTACTTGTTTCTTCTGTTCTGATGAGTATAACAACAATACCTAAGATTTATGAAGTTCTCCATATAAAGAAAGGCATAGCAGGGAACAGATTCTATTTTTAAAAAGTTAGAATCTGGGGAAAAATAAAACTTACAAATATGAAACAATTTCACTCAAAATACAAGACCTTAGAGAATGAAGTTGAATCTAGTATTTGGAAGCTCTATTCTATACTCTTGATTTTGAGGGTATCTTAGAAGTCTATATGTATTAGGTACACATGGGATATCTTAAAGCTTGACAAAGTACAGAGGACTCTAAGCAAATATCAGATAAACAACCAATATTTGTTTGATACAAGTATATCCCAAATACTCCATGCAAACATTTGTCATTTGTGATATACTGAAAAATGTATTGTTTACCTGAAATTCCAGGTTAACAGGGCATCCTGTGTTTTAATGTTAAAATGTTAACCTTATTATATGTGATTATCTACATTTTCAGGCCTGTTTCATTACTGTCTTATTTGCATTATTATAAATGTCTAAAATAGAATTTCTTTTTTGCATGTTAGGAACACACCAGGGCCCTCTTAATAGCTATTATTTTTTCCCAATTTTTGTTATTATAAGTAATGTTGAAATAAACATTCCGTTACACATGTATTTGTACAAATGCTTCCCACAACCATTAGTTGTCTTTTTTCTTACTTTCCCTCACCACCTAAGTTTTACTGAGATATAACTGACATATAACATTAGTTGTCTTTTGACTTTCCTTATGGTATATGCAGAGAGAAATTTTGTTTAAACTTTATATGGTCAAGTTTGATAAACTCTTTTCCTTTAAGGCTTCTGGGTTTTGTTTTATGCTTTAGAATTAACTTCTCCACTTCAAACTTATATATTACAAATGATTCATCCATGTTTTCTGCTAATACTTTTATGGTTTCATTTTTGCAATCTCTGATATGTCTGAGATTTATTTTGCAGTAGGGTTTAGGATACAAGATCCAGCTCTGTTTTTCTTTTACATGGTTAAATCACCTGTATCAGTAACATTTACAGAATAAGAATTTTTGATCCATTAATCTGAAATGTCACTTCTAGCATGTTTGAGATTTTCATATGTGCTTGCATTTATTTCTGCACTTTCTGTTCTATTCCTCTCATGTCAATCTATGCCTAAGACAGCATCACCCCCTGTTTTAATCACTGTAAGATCATAATACATTTTTCATATTTAGTGTGGTGAGATCACTGCCGTTTTCTTCTTTTTCATAAAATTTCTGCCCATTCTCACATGTTTCTTTTTCCAGGTCAACAATGGTATCATTTTGTCCAGGTTAAAAAAACAAAACAAAACAAAATAACTTACTGCTATTTTGATAGGGAATTATAGGTTAATTTACAGAAAACTGTTGACTCTATGACATGGATGGAGTCTTTCTGTTGTGGGACAAGGTATAGGTTTCTATTTATTCAAGTGTTTCATGTTGCTAAGTAGAATTTTTCAATTTTCTTTATATATTATTACATATAACATTATATAAAACATAAAATGTATAAAATGATTGAATAAGTCAGTTACTCAGTAATGACATACATATAAAAATTGAATTTGAGAAGACAATATGCCACAATATTAAAAAATATTTTAGTAACAATACATGATTTGAAAATAATCATGTTTGCTAATGGTTACTCAAAAAAATTTACATTTTTCCATAGGAGTTTCATTCATAATTCAGTTTCATTATTCATGACACTCAAAAAAACCAATTAAGAAGTACTACTTGACAATGCTAGTTAAAGAAATGTTGATTCTAGGGGGATCCCTGGGTGACTCTGTGGTTTAGCACCTGCCTTTGGCCCAAGGACATGATCCTGGAGACCCGGGATCGAGTCCCACATCGGGCTCCCTGCATGGAGCCTGCTTCTCCCTTTGCCTGTGTCTCTGCCTCTTTCTCTCTCTCTCTCTCTCTCTCTCTGTCTCACATGAATAAATAAATAAAATCTTAAAAAAGAAAAAAAAGAAATGTTGATTCTAGACCAATAATATGTAGCTCTCTTATATAACTCATTGAGGGGGAAAAAAGGAGCAGAATCTTTTTCTTCTCTAAATCATATGAATAAAGGTTATCTTTTCTAAAATGCCACTGTGTATTCTTTCCCTCTTCTTAGCCAAATCAACTTGTTACTGTCCTATGCCATTTCATCATGAGAAAATTTAACAATATTCCCCACAGTAAATTCTTATCTCTAGAACTTTCTTTGCATGAAATAGCAGTCACTTCTCTCTGTTTTACAAGCTATTTGGCAAGGCTTCCTCTTCTTGCCTGTGTACTTTATAATTTTCTTTTCTACCCTTCAGGCATCGTATTTAAAAGACAGCATAAGAAGTAAAATAGGCATGATAATCTAAAAACCCATTGTTACCATTTTAAGTATTTAAGGGTCACCATGTAAAAATACAGTATTTATAAATTCACATGTATGTATTCAATATTTTTCATTCTTATATATAAATATATTGATAAGAAATATCTTGAATAAGAAAGCCCCAAAGAAACCCCCATAAGAGTCTTTTCCTTTAATAATAATTCTTTTCAGATCTCTTCTTTTACTTACATTTTTAGGATTTTACATCTCCATTTCATTTCATCATTCACAGATGTGTAAATAAATAAATGGGTTAAAACTAAACCCAAGTTGATCTAAGTCCACACCAATCTGGTCATTCTTTATTTCTCCTTTTCTGAGGGAGTGTTCAGGGCCCAGGAGGAACAGGGAACAAGCAGAGGGTAACAGCTCCCGTTACGTGGAAGAACTATGTAACCTAGGCCAAGTCTCTCTTTTTATATACTCAAAAAACTGAGATGCAGCTTAAGAGAGACTCATCCAGTTTCTGGAGAATCAGAAAGAGCTTTTAGCTTCTGACATCTGATGCTCCTTTTCAGATGCTGGGTTGTCCTTACTGCTGCAGTAGAATACTGATCATTCTCCAAGTTTAAGACTGAAGTTTCCAGACACAGAGCAGTCACATCCATGAAAAGTAGTATCAGCTTGGTGAATTTCACTCTTATGTTCAGAAACTTAACCCTGCCATAATTTCATGACAACTGACATTATAACTGTTTTATTTTTAATTTATGAAATTTAACTAACCCGACTGCTAACGCTTGCAAGGGCTTCTTACCTTATCTATTAAATGCATCACGGCACTGAGCTGTTCTTCCGTGTTCTCCGTGGCCACTTTCAGGCTGATGCTGTGCAGTACTCTTTTAAGAATGTCACCATCCAGGGGCTGTTGTAACTGATCTGCAAGTCCCCAAAAGGACTGAGAATCCACATCAGAGACTAGAGTGATGTTAGCTGTCCCATACACTTGATCAATTCTGGCCCCACCTTTTGGGTCAAAAAGCACAATCTGGAAGCGTTTAGGAAATGGATTCAAAGACCCTGTCTCTGGTGTTAGGATGACATCCAACATGGTGTTTCTCTGGCCAGGTTCAAAGACCAAAGTCCCTTCAGTTCTCACAAAATCCTTCCCAGAAAGAGCTGGAGAGATGAGAGTACGGCCAATTGTTTCAGTGCTCCTCAACTCCTAGAAATTAAACACCACCACTGAAGTGAAACTGTAACACCTCTGATCTTGTCCTGAACAAACTCTTATTTCTTAAGCAAATCTTATTTCTCTTAAGCAAACTGATGGGCCATAACAACATTAATACTAAAACATGGGTTTTATACTTCTTCTAAGCTACTAAGATAAATTAGGGAGAAAAATATACATCATAGTGATGATGTTAGGAAAGACAGATGCCTTGCAGCATGCCGATGATGAGGATTAGGAAAGAAATGGCACTACTGCCTTGTGGAAGTTCTGGAATTGTGAACACACTTAAAAACTGTGCTTTAAACAACACATGCTGCACAACAGCAGTATGGAGGAAAGGGATATTTACATTTTCATTCTCACCTACAAATTTTGGGAAGATGGAGGAAGGAATTAAGGGAAGGAAGATGGGAGGCAGACAAAGGAGAAGAAACTGGTTTCCTGTTGGTCACACTTAAGATGTGAAAATACTCTAAAGATTAAGGTCCTGGCTATATAGACTTGTGAATTTCTTCAAACCACGGTTATTAAACGTTTTTTTTTTTTTTAAGATTTTATTATTAGAGAGAGAGAGAGTGCATAAGCAGGGGGATGGGCAAAGGGAGAAGCAGACTCTCAGCTGAGCAGGGAGCCAGACACAAGGGCTTGATCCCAGGACCCCAGGATCATGACCTGAACCGAAGGCAGTCACTTAACTGACTGAGCCACCCAGGCGCCACTAAAAGATTTTTTTTTTAAGTGAAGCATGGGAACTTAATCAAGAAAGAACAAAAGAGATTGCCTGGGTGGTGCAATAGGTTGAGCATCCAACTCTTGGTTTCAACTCAGGTTGTGATCTCCCTGTGGTGGGATTGAGGCCCGCAACAGGCTCTCTGCCGAGCACGGAGTCTGCCGGGCACTCTGTCTCACTCCCCCTCTGCCTGTCCCAATGCTCGCCCGCTCTCTCTCTATCTCTCTCTCTCTCGAATAAATAAATAAATCTTAAAAAAAGGGAAAGAACAAAAGTAATGTATATTTATTTACTACTGAGCCAACAGATACTCAACTATGCCAGGTGGAATACTGTGGATGGAGAGGTGAACACCAGAATACCTGCATTCATGGCACCTATTTTTTTTTTAAGATTTTATTTATTCATTCATGAGAGACAGAGAGAGAGAGAGAGGCAGAGACACAGGCAGAGGGAGAAGCAGCCTCCATGCAGGGAGCCTGATGTGGGACTCAATCTCGGGACTCCAGGATCACACCCTGGTCCAAGGGCGGTGCTAAACTGCTGCGCCACCCGGGCTGCCCCATGGCCCCTATTCTAGCATACAGCACGAAAGTTATAGAATTAACAATGCAATTTTACATGAGGAGGAATTTTTGAAGAAAAATAAGACTACGTAAGGCAATACAGGGTGATGAGAAGGGTACTATTTTAATACTGCTGGTCATAGAAGCTCCTGATGTGATATTTGAGCAGAGACCTTAGTGATGGAAAGAGACCATATACACCTGGGGGCAAATATTCTAGGCAGAAGGCATAGCATTACTGAAGCCCTGAGATGGAACCATCTTAGAATGTCAGAGGAAGAACCAGAAGGCCACTGTGATTAGAAGGATGAAAGATTAGAAGGATGAAAGATGTGATTAGAAGCTGACATCAGAGAGGTAGGCAGGGTCAGACCATATACATTATACAAAGGGTGGCAAGAAGACACTGGAGGATTCCTGCAGGAGAATGACACATTTTATCTTAGATTTTCATGAGTATTCTGGCTCTTGTGCTAGAGCAGGTGATGAGCATGGAGGCAGGGAGAAGAGATAGGACATTTCTCATTACTTCATGCAAACACAATGGTAGCTTGGAATAAGGCTGTATGAATGGAAGAGTGAGAAGTGCTCCAAATGGAAATATATTATGAATGTAGAGTCAGTAGGGCTTTCTGGTTAATTCCATGCTGGGTGGAGAGAAAGAGGAGAATAAGGATAGCTGTTTGCCCAAATGAATGATGGGAAACTGGGGGAAATACTGTTATGGGAGAAATCAAGAGTTTTTTAGTATACACAGCAAGCCTGAGATGCCTTTTAGACATTCAAATGAGGATATCAAGTATGAGCAATCAGATGTAAGTCCAGATCAGGGGTGGTAAAGAGGCTGGCAATAAAAACTGCAGTTCTCATTTTATATATAATATTTAAAGAAAACAGGTTTGGTGGTCTAGCCAGGGAATGAATCTTGGTGGACCCCAGTATGTATTGGTCAGGAAGACAAACACAGGCAACAGGAAGGAGCTGCCGTGAGGGAAGAGCTAAGAGTAGGAAAAAGTGGTGTTCCAGAAGCACAAAGGAGAAGGGCATGCTTCTGTAAGGAAAAAGTGACCATTTTTGGTTAAAAAAAAATGAAAAGCAGATGAAGCTAAGGGTTTTCGAGAGCATCTGCAGCACAGTGGTGGGAAACCAAACCAAACCAAAAAATCTCCCTGAAGCAAACAACACAATAGCTCATTGACCTCAGAATGCATACGGTATCCACTGGCATACTATCTAACAGAAGAAGTAAGAGCTACAAACTTCAGCATGGGTATTGCTCAGAAATGTGATGAGCAAAAGCAGCACACCATAAAACAATACAACCGGAAGAATCTCATTTGCATAGTTTCCTAAAGAGGTAAACCTATACAGCACATGGTAGGTGATAAAATCATAAATAAAAGCAAGGGAATAATTCAACATGAAATTCAGGATGGAAGTTACTGGCAAGAAGTGGAGAGGTTATCTTATAATAAAAAAGAAGAATGGTATCAGAGAAGTGTTCACCACGGCTAGTTCTATGAGTCCAGTAAAGCTGGATCTCTTTTTTTTTTTTTTTTTTTTTTTAAAGCTGGATCTCTTAAACTGGATGGTGGTCCTTTTATGACTATAAACTGCATATATACACTCAGTCCACTGTTTTCTGTTAGAATTTATTTCACAATTCAGATTTTTAAAGGAAAAGGAACAATTGAAATGTTCTTGTGTTCCAAAAATACATATTACAAAAGCAAACGAGGATTATGCAATTTAAAAGCAATGACAAGGGGCTCTTTGGTGGCTCATCCAGTTGGGCGTTTGCCTTCCACTCAGGTCATGATCTCAGGGTCCGGGATTGAGCCTCAGGTCAGGCTCCCTGTTCAGTGGGGGGCCTGCTCCTCCCTCTGCCTCTGCCCCTCCCCTGCTTATGCTTCCTCCCCTTCCCTTTCTCCCAAATAAATAAAATCTTTTAAAGAAATAAAAACTCAAAAAATAAAAGCAATGACAAAAATCAATATAGTAATATATTTCGAAAAGAACAGGCAATGGGAGAAAAAGAAAAGTCTCTTGAACTTGTGCTATAGTACATGTATATATAAATAAAAGTATTTGGATATGGCTTTCAAAGATGGCTTAGCCATAGGCCTATTTAAAGATAACTGGAATCAGTGATATTTTCACTATCTCAAATCCTTATATCTTTTAATTTTATGTCATAAACACATAGATATAAGAGAACTTATATTAAGACTGTAGTATTTATGTACTGGGAACACTGATCTGCCAAAGGGTATGTATGTTACAGCTCCTGTGTTAAGTATATCATTGTAATTTATTTAAAGTACAATGAAAATTGATATCTTTGTAATAGAATAGTTAGTCCATAATTATTTTCTCATTCCCGCCATCTACTAGAAAAGAGAATTATAGGACTTTGTCTCTAGTAATATGTCCAGCATTCAGAGAGAAAAAAATGCAGTGGCAGTGAAGGAAAAGGAAAATAAAATGATACCAGAGAGGTGAGACTTTCATTAAATTTTTAAATTAATTTTTTAGATTTTGAGGTAATTATAGATTCACATCAGTAGTAAGACATAACAGAGAGTGCTCTCCTGCACCCTTTATTCAATATCGCTCCTTGGTAACATCTTATAGAACTATAATATATCATAACCAGGATATTGACATTGATAAAGTCAATATACAGAACACTTTTATCACCACAGGGATCCTTCATGTTGATTTTTAGAGTGTTATAAAAATGCTATGACTTACATACTAGTGATAGCATGTGTTTTTCAGGGAATCATTTACGACGAATCTAGAAAGAATGTAAGTGAATCTGACAGAAATACTGGCATTTTCAGATTCTTATTTTGGCAACTTCAATCTCACTCTCCTTTGAGTACATGAACTAATTTATAATGTACCTCAGATCTCTTTATTACCTGTTCTTCATCTCCAGTCCCCCTTCTTCCACTCTACAAAGTACTGAGCATATGACGATATACTTCACAGAAGAAGAATGAAGCACATGTTTTATACCATTTCTCTTCCTATCTTCAATGCTCAAGAGAAAAAATACTAAAATCCCCCCACTATGAATCAAGATACCTCTCTTCGTGTTCATACCACTTCAAGGCTATGTAGAATGGAGTTTATTTTTAGAGTCTCATATGATAGTTTTGTCTTCTTGTTTGCCAAGCTGTGGACTGTCACAAAGACCAGCGTTTCTGCCTGGCAAGCTTCCAGACAGCTCACTATCCACAGTTCTGGTTCTAATCTCTCATCCCTGACTATGTAATTGCTACAGAAACTGACTGCACATAAATTGTACTTGTTCTACATGACTGAGCTACCCAACAGTGACACAACCAAATACATATTATGTTGCAGTTTATAAATAAAACACAACAGAAACCACCTTTGAAACCTTAATGAGTCACCAGGTTTGGAATCTTGAAATGGGAAATGGCAGCATTGACCAGAATAGTGGTTTCCAAACTGGATTTCTTCGAGTTAGAGGAGTCAAGGGAAAAAATAAAGGGGGGGACGGTGAAGGTGGCTGGAAAGGTATATGGTGCAATTTGGACCAATCCTAGGGTCTGGTCACTTAGTGTTATATAGCATTGCTTTGCAGAGTCCCTGGTTACCCATCTACTCCCTCCCTTCACCTCAAGATTGTCTAATAGGAGGGATGTGAAGAGTGGCCGTGACACCTCATGAACTCAGGGATTTAAAGAAACCTAAAGATCAATTAGTGTGTGATGTTTTGGAGAAGGAGATTTTCAACTATTTCTCATACAGAACATAACAAAGTCTCTTACTTTTTTTTAATTTTATTTTTTTAGATCTTACTTTTTGTTTCTGGTCTTCCAGAGTTACATTCTGGAAAAATGTTAACTCCCTAGAGATTTTATAAAAGAGATTTATGTAAGACACTTTGCACTGTATTGTTACCTTTCTCAAAAAAAGAAATACAAAAGACCATCACTTTAAAACATGACTTAAGTGAAATAACTGAATTGTTTCAAGGACAAAGCTTAATGTAATAATAGGGTGAATTATGATGGCATTATGAGAAAATAATGTTATCAATTATTCTTTCTCATTATGTAAGTTATAGGTAAAGAAGAAAACTTTAATGTAGGTTAATATATATTCATGCTCACCTGGGTACTGAAGTTCACAGACGTCATCAGTCCTGTCCCAGAATCTCTGGTCACCTGCAAACTGATTAAAGTGGCCTTCTTATGAACCACTGGCAGCCGAGAACCCACAGAAAAATACACGAGGCTTTGAGGTTCGTCACTCGGTAAGAATGTAATCTGTGCAAATCTGGCACTATGGTTTATTGATGCTCCAGCACTTATTTCATACAGTTCCACAAAAAAAACCATTTCAACTTGAGGTATCTGACAATTAGAAAATGAAAAAAAAGAAGGATGATTACCAATATGTTTCTATTTTTAGATAATTCTGGTATTAAGAAATAGTTGTATTTATATACATAATTATAAAAATAAATACATATCTGGAGATACATTCTGTATAATCATAGGATTAAGTTCTCATGTTAGATTACCACAGGGTTTATTTTTTAGGATTTTCCTTAAGAAACACCTTTACTCTCTCTGACTGAGCTTCTTACTAGAAAAATCAGTGTCAGGAGACAAACTATATGAACTTCAATAAGTAAAAGGATAAATAAAACATATTCATACAATGAAATGCTCTGTAGTAGCTAAAAGTTATGAACTATTTCAATATTTTTCAAAGTGGATGGACCTGAAAACATGCCAATGAGTAAAAACAATCAAGTTGCATAGTAGCACGATACAATAAATGTAAGGTTTAAAATTAGATAAAGCTTACTACAGAATGTGATGGATACATATTTATGTAAAGATTTAAATAAAATGGGTTCCCACTTATGGAATGAATAGCTCATGGGAATAAAAGGCAGAGCACAAGGAGTACAGTCAATGGTACTGTGATGGTGTTATATGGTGACAGATGGTAGCTACCCTTGTGAGCATGACATAACATATATAAATGTTGAATCATTATGTTGTACACTTGAAACTAATGTAACATTGTATGTCAACTATACTCAAAAAAATTAAAATAAATAAAATAACAATTGAAAAAATACTTATATCTCAAATTAAAAAAAACAAATGCTCCAAATATCATTGTGACAGTAGCTGGCTGGAGTTGGGTTGGGGACAGGGCAGGGTGTTGAGCTGGGGAACAACACTGGGAATAATGGGAAAAGAGAGCTTCAACTTTGTAAGGTTTTATTTTTAAAAGATTATACAGAAATATGGCCAAATATTTATAATAGTCAATTCTGTAATTTTATGTATTTTTCAAAATTTACCCAAATTCAGTATCAAATAAGTCTAAATTTAGTCTGCTGGTTATAGATTGTCATGTTTCATCCCAGTTCTTTATTAACAATCTCAAAAAAATTATTCTCTAAAGTCTGAATTCAATTTGTAACATACTGTTACTCACCTGTTTTTACTTATTTATTCTTACATAATAATCTAAAAATCTTAGCAGTACTGTGAACTTTCTGGCATAATTCAAAGAAGCTAAGCTTATACATTTTTCAACTGCTTGTGTCATTGTCTAATTTGATATAATGCATTACTTTCACCAATCAGGGGCCTTATTCATCATTTGCTTTATGATCATTTCGATAAGAATCATTATGTCATGAAACAATACAACAAACTTTAATATCATGCAAGGGTAAGTCGAATTTTAGTCAAACAGTAAATGAACTTAATTTCATTTTATTATTTGAAGAAATATATTTAGCTTCTCCATGGCACATATCATTCTTTACTTTTCCTGATCAACTCTCCGTAATATTGAAATATGGAGAGTATTCTTCTCACTTTTGAGAAACTAAATTCGGCAGATACAATGAACTAAAACACGAGGAAAGTATAGGCAACGTCTTCAGGAATTGTTATTCCCTAAAGGCCAAGTGAGCTTGAATTCACAGTAATTTAATGTAACTAAGGATGTCAGCACAGTAGATTGCAACATAGAAGCTTGCCTTTATTTTCCAGTGAAATATTTCTTCCCTTTGTGATGATGATTAGAACGTTACTTATAAAAACTCAGAGTCAAAAGAAAATGTTATAATCTCAGCAAAGAATCATCTAAAACTGGACAGCACATTGATGGGTGCCAACACATATTCAGACTAGAGACAAATGAATCTTATAACAAAATATTCCAACAATATGTCTGAATCTTATTGGGAAATCAAAACTCACAGATCATATCTGCACCTCCCTAGACTTCAACATGACTTGGAGACTTCACAAGAACCCATTTCATGTTTAACTGCCATAAGTTCCTTTCCTGGTTAGGTCAGAAGCATTCCAGGGTGAGCTTTTGCTCAACTAGTACATAATTATTTTTCACAGCCCTACATCTGCTCAGAAGCGGACAGAGTAATAATAAAATAATATCTTAAATATTTTTTTAAAATATTTGCAGCAAATTTTTAGTAATCTGTTGACTTTAAACAGATTTTGTGGGTTAAGAGTATGCCTCCTAAGTTAATTCACTATCACTTTTACACATTTTGCTAATATAAAACCATTCAATAAAGCAGCAGAGAAAGGGGAAATGGTCTGGAATTCAAAAGACAAGTTCTAATCTTGGCCAAGTAGCTGACTGAGGAAATTTACCTAAATTCTTTGTAACTTCAAAATGAAAATAGTCATTGGACATATGACAGAGTGGAAGAACTTTATGTCAAACGTTGGGAGACTGGATTGAAGCTATTAGAAACCACCATTAATCAGTGATGTCATTCTATGGATGAATGTGTTGTGTTTGCTGTGTTGCGTTGTTGGGCTGTAGTGACTCCCTCCCTAACCACTAGTGTTAATGTAGCAACTGCTCAAGCCCCTGAATTGCCTTAGGCTCCATTCCCATCCACCCTAAATAACAGTAATACAACCCTCTCTTATGAAGGGGCAACTCCCTCTAAGAACTGTCCAAGCAACTCCTCTCATTCATTACCTCATTTAATCTAACAGTGAACGCTGTTACTAACCCAATCAAACACAGAAGGCTCAGGAAGGCTAAGCAACCTGTAGCATGTCACTCAGCTAACTAGCAGAAGAGCTAAGATTTGAACTAAGACTTCTATCATCAGAGTCCAAGCTCTTACCACCACTTTCCTGAATAAGTTCAGGATCCTTGAAGCCCTTACTTTATGTAAAAATGAAGAGATGGTTCTTAGGTCAGCTGGGACCTCCAAATAATCTCTCAAAGCCTACTATGAAAGGACATGGCCATGGAACCAGTCTCATTTATATCTCTAAGTATCAGTTTATCAGACATAAAAGAAGAATTTGAAACATCATAAAGTGATGTTTCCTTCTAGTCACAAAATGTGAGGTGTTAAAATGCATATTAAAAGCTTACAATACATTTGTGAAAAATATTTTTCATTCTTCTAGGACTATAGCTTTCTTCCTTCTTTAAAAAGTTCCTCTTACTGAATGTATATTACTCTTACCTGTACTTTGCCTTTTTTTTTTTTTTTATGTATAGGTAAAGATCCTGAAAGAGAAGTTGCATTTTAATCTTATTTAAAGGGAGTGTCTACTTGCAGGAGGCAGAGGGAAAAATAAAGAGCTAATCAGAGATGGTCCTAGAGAAGCTGAAAGGAAGGGAAAAATAGGCTGGGTAGAGTTGTGGATGGGAGAAGAGACTGCTTCCTCTGAACTTGCCCTACGGGGAGGAGATACCAAAAGAAGCTCTAGATACTATCATTATGGATTAAGAGAATGTGGTGGGAAGTATGTAGGATGCTAACTGTAGGATATGCACATATCCTTTTTCCTAACTGGGGAAATGCTGCTAAACCTATATCTAAGTGGTTTCAGTTAGGTAAGAAAAAGAATTAGGTTTTACCTCTTATTTCTCTTTCTAATATAATGCTCAAATCATAGAGTTGAGTTTTCTTCTGCATTCTGAGAAGCAGCTAATTTTCAAAGCATTTTGCTCTCATTGCCTTCCCAGCTATTAACAGACAAAGTACAGGAATGCCTGGGTGGCTCAGTGGTTGAGCGTCTGCTATTGGTTCAGGTCGTGATGCCAGGGGTCCTGGGATCGAATCCCATAAGGGGCTACCCGGAGGGAGACTGCTTTTCCCCCTGTCTCTGACATTTCCACTGCATGAAAATCATTTTTATCTCTAAATACAAACTAGTCTCACCTTACTAGAACCGAGTCAGCAAAAGGCTAATAAAGACATTTATTTAAACAGCAATGTAGAACTGAATTGACTTTGATCTCAAAAGTTCTTTTTTCTTACAATTATAAGGTTGACAACAGTGTCTGAGATAGATATTTTAAGTCTAGTGAGATCCATCCAAGATTCTAATTCATCCAAAATCCTTTTTGTGATAAAATGCACAACAGAATTAATGCACAATATATAAAATAATAAATAAAATGCACAATAGAATTGTCAATAACTCCAAATATGCAACATATATTTGTTGTGTTGGAGAAAGACGATGGGAGGAATGTAAAGATGAATAAAAACCATGTTCTAATGGAGTACCAGGAGTACCTGGGTGGCTCAGTTGGTAAAGTGTCCAACTCTTGATTTTGGCTCAGATCATGACCTCAGTTTTCTGAGATAGAGTCCCACACTGGGCTCAGCACTGAGCGTGGTGCCTGCTTAAGATTCTCTCTCTCTCTCTCTCCCTCTGCCCCTCTCCTTCTCATGCTCCCTCTCTCTCTCTCTCTCACAGGAAAAAAAAAAAAAGAATTCCAACTGGAGATATAAGGGGAGGCATGATGGAGGAAGTGGCATTTTGATTAGTCCCTAAGAGAAAGTTAGAAAACATGAGGTTGTTGGGGGTTGAAGTCACAAAATCATTTGAAAAATGCCTAGAGGAGGATTTAAATGTTTTCAAGTAGAATAACATCATCAAATGTTTTGAATACTGAAATTTCAGTGCTATAGAAAAGTATTAGCAGCTAATGAAATTACTTCTCAAGAAAAGTAAAATATGCTAAAGATAGCATGTTAAATTAGAAAAAAATCAGTGGGAATTTAATATTTTAAAAATTTATTTCCTAGCTCTATCACTACCGAGGTGATCTATAGCACAGCACCTTTGCCAACCATCAACTTCTATGCCTATCTAGAGCATATATTTAGATTTCTAAAACTGTTTCTGGTGAAAGAAATCAATTCCTTGGACAATAATTGATTGGATGTCTTAAGAAAAATCAGGATGGCTATGGAACATATATGTTATTGCTATAAAGCAAAAATACTTCCAGAGAGTTTTAAAGTAATATGAAAAGACAAAAGATCACCTTAATAGGGCTTTCAGTGGCCATGCCATGGCTATTTGAGTAGGAAAAAGAAAGCTATTCAGTAAATAATTAAAATTAATTGATAGTCCTAGATGATATGATGCTAAAAAAATTAAGTCCTACGGAGAAAGACAAATACCCTATTATGTCATCACTTGTATGTGGAATCTAAAAAACAAAACAAATGAATAAACAAACAAACAAAAAACAGAAACAGACCCATAAATACAGAGAACAACCTGGTGGTTGCCAGAGAGGCAGAGGTGGGGGGATGTGCAAAATGGGTGGAGAAGTGGGAGATACAGGCTTCCAGTTATGGAATGAACAAGTCACAGGGATGAATGACACAGCCTAAGGAATATAGTCAATGATACCATAATAACATTATATCATGCTATACTTGTTATACTATATACTTGTTATACTATATACTTGTTATACTATATACTTGTTATACTATATACTATATACTTGTTATACTATATACTTGTTATACTATATACTATATACTTGTTATACTATAGCTATGATGCTATAGTATAACATATAGACTTGTTGAATCACTATGTTGTACACTTGAAACTAATGTAGTATTGTGTGTCAATAAAAAATAAAAATTTTTTAATTGAAAAAATTAGTTGAATTTGAGTCTATAATGGTACTTAAAGGAGAAAAGTTATGTTAGTGTATAAAAAGTGGTTATAATGAAAACTGTATATACAATAGTATGTACTTAATATTTTATTAATATTAATGTGAAGAAGAGTGCTAGCTAACATGATTAAGTATGCATTCATTTATTAAAGAACAAAAAACATTCTTTTTATATGTAAATAGGAAGGAGCTAACATTGTGAGTAAAATAATAATTCCTAGAAAGTTAAGAACTATACCAAGAATAAATTACTATGACCTATGAAACACATAGGAATGAAGAGGAAAACAAGTCAGAAGTGAAAGAATGCTGGTAGTTGCACGCAAGTTGAAAGATTACACAACCGCATGTTCCAGTGTCATAGAAGAGATGAGCTAAAAGAGGTGTACTAAGAACACAGATTTGTTATCTTATCTTTTACATGATGAAGCATCTAGATTGCCTTCCCAAATATAACAAGATACTAGCAAGGCAGGTGTATATTTCTAATACCTCTAGTAGGCCAGCTCCCTGTTCTAAAGTAACAGGGCAATGGTTAATGTAAAGCTGACACAGCAAAGTTCAAAGAACAAATTATATTAAAAAAAGAAAAGAACAAATCATTCTAGAGAAAACACATGGTGTTTAAAAATATAAATCAACCTATAAGGCATAAACTTGAAAAAAAATGATATAACAAGTGAAGTTCTAAGATAGATCCCAACCAGATAACCAGCAATTTTCATTTGAAATGACTTTAGACAAGAACCAAGACCCATAACCCAAACAAAGAACAAAGTAGTGACAACCAAGACTATGCAACCTTCTGAAATATGTATTATTTCTCTTTTGGAACCAATAAAATTATTTTAATTCTAGGGAGGTATGAAAATAAGTATTACTGTAACCTTAGAGAAGATCAATATAACTGGTAGAGTAATCCTCAGAAAGTTAAAAAATAAGTAGGAAAAAAAAGAAAAAAAGTAAATTTATAATGTTGTTATTTAGAATGGATTTATGCATAATTATATGTTTTGAATTAATTGTATTTGTGCCTGCTTTTTCTGCTATTTAAAGTGTCTGGCATGATTAATGAGGACACGGGATACGATAAGCGCTGGGTATTATGTAAGACTGATGAATCACTGAACTGTACCTCTGAAGCTAATAATACATTATGTTAATAAATTGAATTTTTGAATTTAAGTTTAAAAATTTTAAATATATATATATATATATATATATATATATATATATCCATGATACCACTACTAGAACTAAAAAAATAACCAGTAAATCCTTAATGCCATTAATAAATAAATAAATAAAGTATCTGGCATGGACAAAGAAAACATGGTACCTCTGAAATATCATAATATTATGGCTAGTTTCTGTATTAAATATTTGAGTTTAATAAATTAAGTAGCAAAGAAAAAATACCATTGAGTGCTCCTTAGGCATTAGATTATCACATTAAATAAAAAGGTCACACACATTACTAAATGACTTTAGCTCTGGTAAGTCATCAGTGACTAATACCACATGAATAATGCAGATTCCCATGGAGAGACAGGAGCATGCTTATCCTCCTAAGTTCCATGTGCAATATAAATGCATAGACAATTTATCTAAACACTCACCAAGCATGGCCTCAGTTCTTTTTTGGTAGATCAAAACTGAACTCTCTAACTATATATGAATAAAGAATGAGACAACTTTCATTCTATAGATGAAGTCTACAGATACAGTATGATTTGGCTAGAACTATGGGTACAATAAGAACATATGATTAAACATTCAGAGAAACCTGAGATTTTTTTTCCAGAGATATTAATCTGGCTGAAAATAACTTAAGAAATCATTCACCCAATGAGCACGTGGTACAGGAAGAGTCTTGCAAATGACAAGAAACAGAAATGGAGAAAACTGATAGGTTTTTTTTTATCATTATTGAGATATAACTGGCATATAACACTACTTTTTAACTGTGCAACTGATGAGCTTACTAAAAAATTCACAATGTAATACTTTGTAAGTCTTAAGTTTATTATCCAGAGAAGAAATTCAGATAAGATGGCTAGGCGAGACACAGAGAATCTCCATATAACCAATATGTAATTTTCAATAAAATGACTTTAAAATTACTAATTCCAAAAAAATTTAATTAGAAGTTGAAAATACAGTTCATCGTCATTTCTTACCTTCCCTGGTTTGAGCTCAATGGTGATCATGCATTTTGTTTGACCCACTGTACATGTTGTGGCCCCTGACACAGACAGAAGTTCATCCATCAAGTCCACACCATCTTTTTTGAGCATGGTGGCGGTTTTATTAAATGTGACTCGCCAAAAGATCTTGACATCTTCAAAGGCCCTAGGAACAAAGCAAAACCTATGCAAATGTGTCTAATGCAGAATGTGTCAGCACTGTGCTTAACTGTACTTCTTCACCCAAAGCACAGCACTTCCTTGACTACTGATAATGCTGAAAATAACCAATTTTCCTCATTACAGTTAAGAAATTAAGAAAAAACTAAAAAAAAAAAAAAGAAAAAAAAAAGAAATTAATTAAGGCCAGCATTAATGTGGCATTCTTTGACCACACTGAGTTCAATACTGAGTATTTCTTAAACTACTATGTATCAAGAATGTAGAAACAAGAATACTTTTCTGCCTACTATGCCTATTGTGTATCTGGAATTTGATAATAAAAATTATAGAGTACCCCTGCCTTCAAGTAAACGCTCCTCATTTGTCAAGAATTCTTCTAAACACACTGCTGCTAAAAATGGTTGTTATTATAAAAATAAAGGGCAAGAGATGACCTACATTTCCAGAGAACTTATACCCAAAATGGAAAAGATTTATATCCATGTACATGGGTGCACACCACATGCACATCTGTGATGAGCATTCAGAAGACGTGTGCTGTAGAGTATTAAGTTGCAAGCAAAATTTTGGTGCTTCAAGTTTCCCTAATATTGAACAGTTACATATGCAGCATGATCAGAGAATAGTAAATATGCTGAAGTGATGATTTATATAATCTGACATCTGTATGGTACTTCACAAAGTACAAAATACTCATGGTGGCCCTAGGTTATACTCATTATCCAAGTATGTTAAACCATAGATAAAGAACTAGAGCATCTCAACACTGACATACCAAATTTCACATGACTTTCTAATAGCATTTCCTCTTGTCTCTAGCATTTTATGAATTTAAGATACTGTATATATACACACACAGGATGTTACATCTTCTACATATATATCAACATACCTGTTTGGTTGCCTTGTGACAGTAAGATAGAGTCTGCTCTTATTAGCTCCTTCACCCAGCTCCAGTCCACTCTGGGACTCCTGGCTGAATCCTATGATTCCATTGTGAAGATCACTCCCTGGGAAGAAAAATGGAGGGTTACAATATGCTTAAGTCTTTAAAAGATCTACAGTGCTTCACTAATATCTCCAGCTCAGATAGTATAAAAGTGAGAAATTCACAAGTGAGTAGGGCAAGTTACAATTTTTAAAGATCTATACTAAAAATAGAGTGGAAGTGAAATTGTAATATCAAGGTAGCCAACTTTGAGAACATTAGGCTAGGAGAAAGAAAACATCAAATCCTATTTTCCCACAATGACATACATACTCATCTCTCTCTTATGAGACTATTTTATATTTGATAGTCCTTCACGTTTTACACACGCTTACTGTTTGAAGTTAGTATATCCTACCAGAGTACAAATGTTTTTATTTACTGCTATCTCCTCAGTATCAAAGCAGTGCCCAGCATATTATAAGTGTTTCATGAATACTGACTGAATAATGAACTCTATTTAACTGATTTACCTTCCTATAAGAGCATTTATGTTACACATTATTTGCCCTAGGGAAAAACAGAATAATCAATGAGCTCCTCCTAAGTGTTTCTTAGTAAAAGAAACATTTGAGTTACATGCACCATTACACTACCAATCATGTTTAAACTGGAACAAACCTACTGCCCACACTACACTGATCTAGTCACTCCAAATCTTTGGCAGCTCATAAATTAGCTTCCCAGACTAGAGAAATGCCAGTAAACAGTTCCTGCGGCTTCTGGTATCTTGGTGGCCCAGTTTTGCAAAGTGATCCTACAAGCAATGAGTCCAAAGCTATAAGCTTCAAAAACCACTTGCACCCATCATCTCAAAACCTGACTGCTAAGGTTCTGACAGAAACTCTGAAGTTAGGGGTCAAGATAAGGAAACAGGAAACCATCTAAGGGTCACGATGGCAGGGAGCCAGTAGTCACCAGGGCCTGCTCTGTGGGTCTGAACTTTGAGTAAATATGGAACCTATTAATTAGGGACATGCATGTGATGAACCACTTTGGCCTGGAGTCTCATGTGGGCCTTGTTGCAGCCAGAGTGCCAATCATCATCCTCACCCACTAATCACTAGGATCACTTCTTAGCTTTGCGCAGTGGCAGTATTGTAGCTAATGAGGTTTATCAGAGGCGCAATTATTGCTAACTGAAAACTATGATCACTTCTTAGCCCTGCATCAGAACCTGCCATCAACTTTTTCCTTCTGCAGCAATTGTTTCCTTGTCATTTTTGTGGGAATTTGGTCTCTCCAAACAGGTTAAAAACTTCTCACAAGCATAAGCAGTTTCTTTTCCGTGTAGTAGCATTCAGCTTCGTTCTATTGAACATAATACCTCCCTTACCACATCTATAATAATAAATTTGATGTCAATTTTCTAGTAAGATGAATCAAGATTTCTAATGTGCTAATGATCAAAACTAAAACTAAACTATTTTTTCCTGATATTATTTTGAAAGTTAGTTCTAAAATCTAAATGTGAAAAGACTATGAAGATTAGCTACAAATAAGAGGAATGGGAAAAATTAATGATGTGGTTAAGAGGGAAATACTAAATACTACGTTAAAAATCCAGGAGACCAGCAGCCCTGGTGGCGCAGCAGTTTAGTGCCGCCTGCAGCCTGGGGTGTGATCCTAGAGACCCGGGATAGAGTCCCACGTCAGGCTCCCTGCATGGAGCCTGCCTCTCCCTTTGCCTGTGTCTCTGCCTCTCTGCCTCTCTGTGTGTGTCTCTATGAATAAATAAATAAAATCTAAAAAAAAAAAAATCCAGGAGAGGAGAATACAAATAAGGAAACTTGGAGTACATTACCATGCAAATGTGCTATAGGTAAATTACATCATATGACATTAAGAGGGAAGTATGAAGTCCATCATTCGCCATCTGTGTGTCATCGATGTACCTTATGTAGGAAAGGTAAACATTAGAGTACCTACCTCATCAAGGCTCAAACTACTGACTATTTGCCTGGTGATTTAGACTTGGGGATGATATATGGGAAGGTTCTAGTATGCCACATTGGGATGATATTGGCATGCCCCATTCGTATGCATTGGTATTGGTATGCCATACTTAATGCAGTACACTTCCATTCCAATTGGCAAACAGCTGCTTTCCTGAGCGGTCAAAGAACCCTCTGCTATCACCATAACCAGGACTACAAGGTCTCCCCACAACCCAATAACAAATGGGTAATGCTCAGGATAGCAAGGAGCCTCCAGCAATCATTTTGACTGGTCTGTGCCTCTGCCAAAACAGATGCTAAACATTCTGAGTGTCATCCCCTTGTTGAATTCAAGTAACTACAATTAAATATCTATGCCCATGGAATGGGGAAGGAGATTGTTGAGTGTCAAAATAATTTTAATAGAAAAATATAGGTGGCATTTAGCTAATGTGAATCAAAATCAGTAGATAACTTGGAGAATAGAATTAGAGTTTACAATACTCAATAAACTGGAGGAAAAGGAATAAATAACAATTTTGACTGGTATAAATTTGTTGGATAATATAAACGTAATGATGCTGGGTATAAATGGAAGTTAACAATTGCAAAACTGTGATTGAATTATTACTGAATGGCTGAATAAAATGAAAATTCTAGGAGAAGGCATCAAATCCTAAAAGTAGACCATAAAGATGTTTATTCTAAAATTTTCCTCTTATAAAAGAGAAACATAAAGAGGAGACACGAAATGATTTCATCAAGTATCCCAATTAATGGTTGATCTGGGCCATAAATAAAGGCTTCATGACATTTTGTTTTCTTTCCACTACATTATTTTATCATGGTGTCATCTGAAACTTTAAAGCAGTATATAAAATTCACAAATGTTTATAAACAAAGAACAGAGCAGGGGAGCCTGGGTGGCTCAGCGGCTGAGCATCTGCCTTCAACTCAGGGCATTATCCCAGGGTCCTGGGATCGAGTCCCGCATCAGGTTCCCCACAGGGAGCCTGCTTCTCCCTTTGCCTGTGTCTCTGCCTCTCTCTGTCTCTCATGAATAAATAAATAAATAATTTTTTAAAAAAATAAATATTTTAAAAAGAGCAAAGTAGGTAAGAATCATAAGATGGCTTTGTCAATACTCTAGGGAACTGACAAGCTGAGCTAAACCATGTTAAGAAATATAGAATGGTTTCAGAGAAAAACTAAAAATTATCACTGGAATATTTTATAAGATACACAAGGAACTCTTTAAAAACTCATTGAATTTTTAAGCGATTGCAATATATACACCCAAGAGTAAAAAGTTATATAAACCAACACTGGTTCAAAGGGAGACCCAAAGAAAATGGTTTTAATCTACTCCCCAACATAAAGGAAGAATTTCCTAATAATGAGACTTAGATTTTGGGATAGAATGTTGAAAGTGGTTTGGAAATTCAGAATAAGGTTTCACAACAGGATAGGCAATCATACATTTCGATAACTAAATATTTTCCAGAGGAAGAACATGGACTTAAGCATTTTTAAGGTTTTCCCTATATTGTGAAAGTATAAATTTTATAGATTGTTTAACTGGCTCTGAGTTAAGTGACATTTACAGTGCATTAAATTCTAGCTTGGTGCCTCAGAGCAATATCATGAGTTCATGTTATGGGTCTGTGCCACAAAAAACAATGTTTTAATAAATAACTAGGAGTGATTCAAGTCATTCAGGCTCTCAAATTAAATTTAAGACAGAATAATATTATTACAGATTCTGTAGCACGAACACATTTTTACCTCCATTACTCTAGAGCTATACCTGTAATAACAACCCTGGCAAAAGCTGCAAATCCATGGTCATCCTTCCCCTTCACAATCTGTGCGCCACCTTGAGGGTCTGTGAGAAACAGGTAGAAGAATTCTTGCCCCTCAGGCTCATCATCATCCACAATATGAACCAATACTTTACGTTCTCTTTCTCCATCTACAAACGTAAGGGTAAGAGTTTGTTCTTCAAAATCTTCTTCTTCAGTTGCCCACGTTAGGTTGGAAATTCCATCGATATCATGAAAGGGCAATGCATTTGTTTCCTTTTGAGCAGATATTTCACCAAAAGTTTTAACTGTTATACTGACATTGCCAGTAGACCCACCAGTTCTTCGGATAAGAATTTCTGCAGTATTAAATGTACCATTTCCCGCCTCTTCTTCAACATAAACAATAGGTGGCCCAAGACTAAATGTCCCATGGATGGAAACATTTGCAGTCATAAGGGCCACATCAGGCTTCTCAGACAAGGTAGATGTATCAGGAATGGTGACAAGTTTCTCAGGGATGGCAGATACACCGGTGGCCTCGGTAATGATGGCAACCATTTCGGTGGGCTGTGGAACAGCTGTCATCTTGACTGTGTCAGGATACATGGTTGAGAAGTCAGTTTCTACAGGAATGAGAGCTGTGTCAACTGCTACAGCCACAGTTGTCTTAGGGAAAGAAATACCCATTCCTGCTGGGTCATCATGATCCAAAATTGTGATCAATGCTACGCTGAAATCTAGATTCAGGCGTGGCCTCCAACTGGCATCAAACCTTTGCAATGTTTTAAATTCGACTAAAGTTAGATTAACGTAAAAAATTTCTTCTTCCTCGGGAAGCTGGTCATTAATAATGATTATTTCAAAATCAACCTCAGGTTGAAATTTTTGAAAGAGTACTTCCCCATTCTGAACAGGCTCAAAGTCTTCCATGGGCTTTGCACTTCCTGCAACTGTCTGATAGGAAACTTTAACAAGATCACCATGGAACCCAAACAATCTTTGGACATATAATCTGATCATCTCTGTATCCTCTGACACCATGACATTTCTAGAACTAGGGGAAAATTGAAAGACTCCCATTGGTTCAATTTCAGCAAAGGTGAAACCTGATCTGGAAAAAAAAAAAAAACCATGAAAGAAATGATTTAAAAAAAAAAACAGAAATACTATTGTAGAGATTCATTTGTCAGATATTTAAGGTGCTTCTCATGAGAATGTCTTGCCCTTTCAAATTCCCTAAAACCCTACTACTTACTGATAAATATACAAGAACACACAAAATGTAAGAATAGAAGCTGCAATTGTAGGTGACAAGCCCTGACAAGTTGTAGCACAGTGAAAAGCTTATAGGTCTCTAGTCACTTTCTCCAGTTTATCCCAAAGAAGCTCTCTCAAGAATCTGAAATATCAGGCTCTCTCTTATGATCAGTACACAGGGAGCCAAAAAAAATCAAGATCCCTGGATGTCAGCCAGAATTTCTTATCTACCAAATAGAAATAGTTGTCTCTATTAGATGCAAAATCCTTGCTTCTTCCAGGTGACCAGTAATGGAAGTATTCTCTCACACAACTGTTGCTAAAATTTTACATATGAATTTGAAGAAACATCCATGATTCAGTGATTTATCCTTAGCTTTTCTCTATGGAGTTTTGTTGGGAATCAATAGCTATGCAAGAGAGCTAATACAGGTGGCCCATCAACAGAATTCAGGCCACAGATGTATTTTCTTTGGCTGACAGGCTTTTAAATATCTGTTTTTAGGGATCCCTGGGTGGCGCAGCGGTTTGGCGCCTGCCTTTGGCCCAGGGCGTGATCCTGGAGACCCGGGATCGAATCCCACGTCAGGCTCCCGGTGCATGGAGCCTGCTTCTCCCTCTGCCTGTATCTCTGCCTCTCTCTCTCTCTCTCTGTGACTATCATAAATAAATAAAAATTAAAAAAAAAAATAAAATCTGTTTTTAATCAGCTTTTTTAATCTTTTAGGCAGGACACACCAGAGCCCATCACTCTTTAGTGTCAAGCATCCATCACTCAGCACATAGTATAGTGGCTAAGAGCTCAGGCAGTAGACCAGTAGCCTAGGTTCAAATCACAGTCCCAATCTTATTAACTATGTGATGCTATGTCTGCTATATATCTACCAGTGAGGTTTTTTTTCTCTAATGGGACTAATAATCGTAACCATGTCATATGGGTGTTGTGAAGAGTAATAGTAAACATATATAAATGTATATACACATAAAATATATATAAGACACACGTAACAAATAAATATAAATTATATATGTACACATGAATTTTTATATATATATCTTTTATATTTTATCTATATCTATATCTATATCTATATCTATATCTATCTATATCTTAAAGGGATGTCTGGCCTAGGGTAAGTACCATAAAACTATTAACTATTGCTGTTGCTAAAGGCATTTAGATTTGTTACCCAGCAATACATTCTGTGGCCAAACATTTTTTAAATGGCATACGTATAATCTAAACCCATCCCAGGTATGAGAAAAGTAAATTGCTTTTGGCTGGGACACATTTATCTGCAAATATACTGATTTAAGTTAAACTCAGAGGAGCTACTGGTAAAGTCAGATTACTCCTGTAATGCCTATCCTTATTATTAATTGAAAATTAGGTATTTTCCAGAAAATTCTTAAAAGACAGAGTCCTTTAGTAATAGGTGACTTTGCCATCATGATTCTTACTGGAGATGTTACTCCAGACCAACACTACTGAGTGAGAGGTCAGAGAGAATGCTCTTCAAAGCAAACAGTGTGGGATGCCTTCGGCCCAGGGTGTGGTCCCAGAGTCCCGGGATTGAGTCCCACGTCGGGCTCCCTGTGTGGATCCTGCTTCTCCCTCTGCCTCTGTCTCTGCCTCTCTCTCTCTCTCTCTCTCTGTCTCTCATGAATAAATAAATAAAATCTTTAAAAAAAAAAAGCAAACAGTGGTGGTGACTCTATGAAACTTAGTCTCTCCCTCTGTGGCATCTTTGGCATGCAGGCCATGTGTTGCTCTACACTAAAACTGTTTTCGCATCTGCTTCAAGCAAAGTGATCCTTGTGTCTTCTTCTGTTTCAAGTGATAAATTCCAGATTATTCCTCAGAGACTTTGTTGGTTGAAACTCAAGTTGGTCTTACCGAAGTTGAGCCCCACCAGGGGCACTGCTCTGCACTCCTGAGAGGTGAATGACAAAGGCCTCTGGCTGACCAGGACTGGGAAATGTCCACAGTAGGACTCCTTTACTTTGTTCTCCATGGGAAAATGAAAGGCTCCCTGAAAGAGAATAGGAGAAGGGTATTATTTCTTACATTGGGATTCAACTCTTAAATATGTAGTAAAATACAGTCTTTTCCAAAATTTTATATCAGTCCAAAAAAGGTTACACATTTAAAAAGTTGGGGAGAAGGGTAAGTAAACTTAAAGAAAGGCCTCTCCATTAAAATTTCACCTTCAATTTCTATCTATTTTGCACAGTAGTGGTCACATCATCTAACATTTGCATCTCACGGACACAGAGCTCATGGTATAATTAAAAAACAAAGGAGATGAAGCCACAGCCGTTCTATTGTCAGAAATATTCAGGTGAACATGTAACTGAATACAAAGGTATATCTTTCAAATCATTGTATGGGCCAAATTAAGTTTTTAGAACTACTTTTAACAAACTCCTAGTATATCAACAGAGTAGCCTGCTTAGTGACCACTTTTTCCAAGTGACATATGAGTTTTTAATTTGACTGAATAAAGAGTCCCATTTTTACCAAGTAGACTGTGTGACTCAATCTCCTTCCTTTCTCATATAAGTTGGTTTCTGATTCAAGCATTTGTAATACCACCATTACTGCTTCTGAAATGCTCCCTTTGTTTTACTTGCCCCTCAGAGACTTTCCAGATTGAGTCCATTACCTAATCTCTGTTTCCAACTTTCGACTGGACTCTGATCACTAAAATATGGGAGCACTGTATTAGAAAACAAGCAGTTTACTACCCAGAGTAAGGATGAGCCAAGAAAATTAGCGGCCGATCACACATCTATATGTTCTACAGGGTAGATCTTAGAAAAACTACAACTCACCTAGTTTTGGGGTCATGTTGCCAACAACAATGAATTCGGGGATTTCTAATCCAGGAGCATATCCAGCCACCCAGGCAACCATGAGAGAGCCATATGTGCCTCTCCTGGAAATCACAACTTGGCTTGTTCCTGCAGTGATGTCCAGGAGTGGAAAAGCAGTAGATTCAAATCCAACCTGAGGAAAAACATGCTTAGAATATTTGTTTCTCCTTAAAGCTTCTTGTTTTCTGAAGAGTGAGTTAAAAGCCAACTTTGTTTACATAACATATTTTCTTGTTTTAAAATAGATTAATTCATTTGGGGAATATAAAAAATAGTGAAAGGGAATAAACAGGAAAGGAGAAAAAATGAGTGGGAAATGTCAGAAAGGGAGACAGAACATGAGAGACTCCTAACTCTGGGAAATGAACAAGGGGTGGTGGAAAGGGAGGTGGGCGGGGGATGAGGGTGACGGGGTGACGGGCACTGAGGGGGGCACTTGGGATGAGCAGTGGGTGTTACGCTAAATGTTGGCAAATTGAACTCCAATTAAAAAAAAAATAGATTCAATTACAAAATGACATCTGAGACTTGGAAATTTATCCCTTTTAAAAATTCTGATTATAGTTTATATCTTTTTTTATCAAAATGTAATCCTTTGAATTTATAATATCCAAAAAAGATAAATGCAATTATGGTTATACAAAAGCAAAAGATTAAAAATGGCATTTTAATATGACTTGTTTGTGGGTTTTTATAGAACCTGGTTTATCTGTAACTGAAATCTGACTTCTTTCTAAGATATAATAAAATCTTCATTTATAAAATAAGCACCAGAACTAGATTTTCTATTATGGTTCTTTTCAGCTCTTTGATTCAGTTTATTTTTTTTTTTTTTTGGAGGATCAGCAACATCCAAAGATTTTTTAAAAATAAACACCTTTTTATCTGTATCAAGTAAGATTTTGTTTTAAGGGTAAATTTCTCAGGGAACCCTGTGATTTATAAATGATTTATAGATGAAATAAGTTCTGGCTAATGAGTAAAAATAAAATTAGATTCCTGGCTTCATATTGTGACTTGCATAACTCAGTTTACCTCTTTTGGTACTAATATCTATAATTTGGGATACCATATGACTGACGGTTCTATATTAAGACTAGTATTCCCATTTCTTTTTTTAGCTTTTTTTCTTTCTTTTTTTTCTAGAAAGAGGGAGAAAAGAGGGAGAAAGGGAAAGAGGAGGGGCAGAGGGAGATGGAGAGAATCTTAAGCAGGCTCCATGTGGGGTCCTCCATGTGGGGTCAGATCCCACAACTCTGAATTCATGACCTAAGCCGAAATCAAGAGCTGAATGCTTAACCGACTGAACCACCCAGGTGCCCCTCATTTTCTCCATTTTAAATTGGAATGGAAAGTAGCAGAAAAGTGAAGATAGCTTCTGGAGTGACAGACAGGAAAAAAAAAAAAAAAGAAATATAAAAACGAAACTTCAACCTGAAACCAGTCTAGATTCCCTACTACAGTGAGGCTTCTTCTTATCAATTGTCTGAACCTTTGGCATATCTAAGATAATTCTTGATACATGGCTAGAGGCTGTTTGAAGTGTCCTAGCTACATGTCTCTCTCTCTCTCTCTTTCTCTCTCTCTCTCTCTCTCTCTCTCACACACACACACACACACACACACACACACACACACACAAATACTGGTAAGGAGTACAGAGCATCCACCAAGGAAAGGAATACATCATGACTGGACCCAATCTTTCCCTTTGCGGTGATACATGTGATCATGTGCATGGACAAAGAGTAAGGAATTTTTTGCTATCCTAAATGAACGGTTCATGTTGAAAGGAATCCTTTTTTACAATGATTTATATATGAGTGAAAAGAAGACAGCAAAACTTCAAAATATTACTAAGTTCTATTCCTCCATTCCCTCTTGAACAGATGAGATGCAGAAGAAAGAAAACTCACTATTCTTAGTTATTTTTAACGCTGATGAGTTCCATTCAGGGAGCAAAGCAAATCCATTCCCTGTGGAGAAGCAGCCCAGAAGGGAGTTTCTGAAGAGCATACCGTTAACGGTCAAAGCTCCTATTACACAAGATTCTGGCCAGACCTGGCTATCATTTACGTAGACTACACATCCACAAACTGGGCTAGGCCTGCCTTAAGCTGAAGGAGCTCCCATCTGAAAGAACATGATGCAATGTTAACTCATCATGGTCTCAAAAATACACACATTACCATGAGACAGAGACAACAGCCCTGTCTTGTTCCATTTTGACAGAATCGGCCTACAGAGGAAGTAAAGCCTCAAGTTATTCTTTGTTCTTTTGTGAACTTATGAAATGATTAGGAAGCAATCTTTCCCACATTGAACTCTGGTGGAAGATTCAAACATTTAGGGGCAATCATGTCACAGGATTTCATCACTAGCATTTATCTCCACCAACACAAACTTATCATGGTAAAAAGAGTCCCAAAAATGAAAGACAAATAATCACAATATTAATAAATGAAAAAATCTGGAATATTAACTGATGTTTTGTTCTAATTTTAATTATTTAGCATAAAATACCTCAATATTAAATATTCAATATAAACCTAAAAAAAAAAACCCTGGAGATTTTGATTCTAAGTGACCATTATTTTAAAAATTCTTATATTCAGACACCATGGGACCGATAATTTCTAAATCTTCAAAAATGAAAATGTCAAAAATTGGCAAATTATTTTCATATAATGTATTCATAATGTCTACTTTTGATATTGATTTAAGGAAATAGTAATTTTGAGAAATTTTATGTCTAAGAATCTTTTTAGTCCTTTCTGTGAAAAGCTGCCCTCTAGTGGTTCCTGGATGGTCCCACACTGAGGACCATTACCTGAGAATTGGCGGCTTTCTCAGGGACAGGAAGGACAGCGGATTTTGCTTCCTGGAGAATTTTTGGCATGCTGTAGAAACGTCCACTGACAAGCATCGCAGTCACCAGCTGCAAGGTGAAATTAGAGCCCAGGGATAGGAAGACCTATAAACAAACAATATCAATGACATTTTTAGTAGTAAAAAAATAATTTTCAGAAAAAAATACTGACATTTGATGTGAGTCATTAGCGCACTGCCTCAGGGTACTTTTGTACAGTTTCATCAATATATGCCTTTCCCCTCAGGTTATAAAAACAAATCAGCAGTATGAAGACCGTGGGGTGATGAGTGATAGAACGTAAAAACCACAAATTTGCAAATCCTCCATGTGTCCCCAAAGGCCTTGAGAATGATGAGAATCACAGAAGCAGTGTTAGTAATAGAATCATGTACCATAGGAATGAAACAGCTCACTGGGGGATAGAGTCAGGTCCTAAAATCAGCAAAACTCACTTTTTTCTTCATTGGGAGTAACTAAATACTCCAATGAGATTTACTCAAAATGGATAACGACTCAGGTAACTGATACCTTTGAATATTTTGGATAAGTAAAAATTACTAACAAAAGAGACTGCCAATTTTTTAAGTTTTCAAATCTAACTCAATAATTTAAAAATTAATGTTACCCTAACTTTTTTTGAAATTGAAAAAATATATTCCCATAGAAACATTGTTATAGATAATGGATAATCCCCCAATTTATCCCATAACCTGGATAATACTAACAACACTATACATCTTTATTAAACATAAAAATAACCATTTTTGTGGAGTCTGTTCTTCTTTTATTATTTTTAAAGATTTTATTTATTTATTCATGAGAGACACAGAGAGAGCCAGAGACTCAGGCAAAGGGAGAAGCAGGCTCCTCACAGGGAGCCCAATGTGGGACTCGATCCCGGAATCCCAGGATCACGCCCTGAGCTGAAGGCAGATGCTCAACTGCTGAGCTACCCAGGAGTCCCTCTGTTCTTCTTTTAAATATAATGTACTTAAACATACACCAAAGCCCTCCAAATGTACAAAATATGTACTGTAATAGTTTCAAATGTTTTGTAACATGAGGACAACAGGTGTTTCATTCATTCAATCAATCTTCATTTTTGCAAAGTGACATTCACTGAACATGACTCACAGATCAAGTGCTAAGGAAACAGAAATAAATCAGTGTCCTCACTTCAAATATGTGCCTTCCACATCTCCTCTAGAGCTACCCTTCGCCCATGCAGTTCACTAACTGGGCTGCTAAGGTGTGACATGTGCATAAATCAAGGGGAGGATTCTTTCCGTAGTTCCCTTTTTCCTTCATGCTCCAGATATACTGCATTGCTCTTTGAAGACTGAGCTATTAGTAAGAAGGAAAAAAATATCTGTGTAACTTTTGACTCCCCCAAAACTTAACTACTAATAGTGTACCACTGACCAGAAGCCTATAACACAGTAGATTAACACATATTTTAGAAGTTTTTTTTGTTACTGTATTCTTACAATAAAGTAAGCCAGAGAAAAGAAAATGTTATTTAAAAAATCATAAGGAAGGGAAAATACATTTATAGTGCTGTCCTGCATTTGCCAAAACAAACCCACATGTAAAAGTGAATCTGCACAGTTCAACCTGCATTACTCCAAGGTTAACTGTATACCATTCAGCTTTGAAAAGGAAATAATTAGAGGATTAGCATCCTTCAAAATGGTCCAGGTACCATTCACTACAGGACATGGTCTGAGAGTTAGGCAGATCAAGGGTTTTAGTCCATCTAGTATATACATCACATATTTTGGTTTTCCTATACACAACATGAGAATAGTTTTATACTATTCACATCACTTACTAAAGTAACAGAATAATCAGATCTTCACTGTAGCATGTCTTATAGTCAAATGAAATCTCACTATAGAATAATACAAAGCTATTCCTAGAGAAGCTAAAGGAATGTCCTCTGCTATTCATTAACAGTTTTAAATTTCTGAATGCATTCAGAGGGTAATGTTACATAGATATATATGGGAAAATGTTTCAAGGTACATAATTCAAGCACACTGCATTTTTTTAAAAACTCTAATTTGTAAATGAGACTTAATACAATCATATTCTGGTTAAATTAATCTTTTATTTCCCCAGTTTTGCAGTCTTTTATTTCCCCAGTTTTGCAATCTTTATTCCAGCCTTGAAAATTTTCATAAATAGGAAATGGAGGTTAGAAATTAATCAACAGGGTCAGGGCATTGAGTCAAAGAATACAGAGTTATAGGCATAAGTAATACATAAGAGCCTGATACCATTGAGACAAAAATATGTTATCTCTAAATGGGAATATACTTAACTCATTTATAATCTGCACATGTATCATCCAATAATTATTATGCATTTCTATGATTACATTTAAATATCTCAATAAGACTATAAGCTGATCATGAAGGAGTTTTGTTGGAATGATCAGGAGACAGAAGAAATGATACAAACCTGACTCCTCACTGGCACCATGTCCACTTTGTATCTGGCACCATCTTTGACTACCAGTTGCCTCTCTGCATTTTCAGTAACAACTGGCTGCTCCTTTTGGTCAGATGAGATTCGAAATCCAACAGCAACATCTCCAAATGTTCCAGCAAGCCGGGTTATATTAATTTGGATAAATCTACTAAGGTTTTGCCCAATAAAGATTGACTGGTAATCTGAATATAGAGCAAATACTCCATGTGGGTCATCATTTGCAGAAACAGAAAACCGTGTGATGCACTGTTCTGGATCGAGTTCTGCTCCTCCCTCTACAGAAACAAGCTGGATCACATAATCTTCTTGTATCTCAGGTGTGTCGTCTGGTAGCAAATGAACATCAAAGCTCATTTCACTCTCTCCATCAGCAATAGTGAAAAATCCTTTTGTTGAAAGAAAGTCTCCTGTAATATTGAACTCACTGCTTATTTCCCAGTAAACCTAAAATAAAAGGAAAAAAATCCAACAAAGTCACATAATTCATTATATTGAATCAAAATCCTTTATTTTTCCTCTATAATATACAAAAAATAAATTCTAATTGTCTGTCATTATATTCAAAGCCCCAAATAGTTTAGAAAGTATGGAGGAATGACATTAGCATCACAAAAGTATATGAACTCTTTCAGGCTAATGTATGCAATTTGTAGGACAATAGATTACAAAATCTCACTTCACCTACTTCTGAAATAATAGCATACTTTGAAGAGATAAAGCAAAGCAAAATTAACTTTAGAATGGCAGTTCCAGGGATGCCTGGATGGCTCAGCTATTGAGCATCTGGCTTTGGTTCAGGGCGAGCTCCCAGGTCCAGGGATGGAGTCCCACATCAGGCTCCCCATAGAGAGTGTGCTTCTCCCTCTGCCTGTATCTCTGCCTCTCTCTCTCTCTCTCTCTCTCTCTCTGTGCCTCTCATGAATAAATAAATTTTAAAAATCTTTAAAAAAAAGGCAGTTCCACAAATAACTTCAAAAGGTCCGAATACATATTTGATAGGTATCTGAACCACAGACAATACTTGAAGGTAAAAAGTGAGTAGATAATCTGATGCTTTATATTGTAATTTGTTTTTGTTTCCTTTTAACAAAAAGGGAGTATCAACAAGATTTCAAGAATTAAAAATTATTTTCCAAGAATTTTTGGGCTCCTCACCAAAAAGCTTCCACTGAGGAAGTATCAGTTAATCTACAATACAGGAAAAGGGTTAAATTCATAAAGATATTTTGTAATCCATAAAGATATATTTCTGCCAGCAAACAAATAACCTTGATCTGTCAGACAGATATCTCAATGATTTACAAAAACATTCCCAAACATTCTATGTCAATATACACGCAAATGCAACCTGCTAAAAAACAGCTGGTAAACCAATAAATCTATACTGAGAAATAAAGCCTTGAGGAAGATATTAAGCAATTTACAAAAATCATTGAGGGATTGAAGGAGGAAAAGTTAAATGTTATAGCAAACAAGGAAATACAAAATAGTTCAGTCATATACTCTTCATGATTAAGTGTGAGGAAGATCTTTTCACTCTTAAGTGTAGCTGAATCTAGAAAGAGAGGTTTGTGTTGTCTGGAGAACCCAAAGGTACTGAAATGAATCTTCTCAACCTGTCTGCAACTCATGTCACTTTCAAAACTTTTACCAGAACACATAGTTCTCTGTCCTTCACAACCACATTTGTCAGGCAAATTGTTACACTACTTAAAAATCAAATGAAACACGATACCGTAATTTCTCCAAAAATGCCCTTGACTCTTTTGACAAAGAAAGTAATAATCAGGGGCCCTTCCAGAGCCAATGGCTCTGAATAGATCTTCTCAGATAAAGACTCAGGAGCAAACTGAACAACCCCATTTGGATCACCAAACTTCTGTATCTAAAAATAGAGACAACAGAGTGAATAATGTGTATAACAACTCTAAATGAAATTACATTACCCAACACATCAACAGACGGATAAGCTGAAGAAATGAAAGAAACACAGGAATAATACTTGAATTTCATCTGCCTAGCTACCTGATTTTTCAAAAGCTTCTTTAGTACACCGACTGTCATCTAAAACAAGTAGGTTCTTATTCCCCAACGACAAAAGGAGTGTCTGGAAAACTAATTTGTAAGGTCTCAAAAGGATAATATGTCACTGCCTGAAATTGGCTTGATTTGCTTCATGTTTCCTTCACATAACCAGGGCTAATTGTTTAGTAAAACACTTGTCATTGTGAAGGTATTTTGTAGATGTGATTAATACTTACAGTCATTTGACTTTAAGTAAAAGAGATTACCCTTGATACTGTGAGTCAGCCTCAGCCAGTAAATTGAGCAAACACTAAGGTTTCCCTTAGTGAAAAGAAAAGAAATTCCAGAGAAAAAGGAATTCTGCCTCAAGATTACAATTTAGGAATCCTGCCGGAGTTTCCGGTCTGCCAGCCTATTCCCCAAAATCCAAACTCATGATCACGACTGCAAGTCTTTCCTGACCGTCCTGCTTAGTAGCCTGCACTGTGGATTTTGGACTTGTTGACCATCATACACATGTGAGCCAAGTTTTTAAAATCAAACTTTCCCTTTCTCCCTCTTCCCAAACTAGGGTATTTTCCAAACTTAAAAAAAAAGAGCACTTCTCTGCATTGTTTTCAGTAGCTCTGATACCCGGCACTTCCTACCCCTGATGGACTGAATGGTTCATTCATATCAAATAAGCTCGATTCAGATTTGACCCAACACATCACTGTGTGAATTGAACAAATACCATTCTTCTTTCCAACAATCTGACTTGTGACTGAGTTAAAACTTTTATGCACTTTCATGGCAAAGATGTCTGACGTTTAGGATGATATAACAAATAACTTCTGTCTGACAGTGTGAAAATATTCTCCAAACACCAGATTTTCACAGAGCGGAAAATAAGTATTTATCACTATATGAAAGTCCTTTGAAGAGTAATGACCAAAAATCAGGCTATATAATAAACTAACATAATAACCAGAAAGTCTGGCCCATAGGAATTATTATGACTTCATTTGGTTTTATAACTTTCAATTCATCATAAGCCCAAGGAGTTTCAACAAATGTAAAATGCATCTTCTGATAAATCCATTACTCTAAAATTTTGTGCAAAAAATTAAGTTAGACTTACTGTTATTGTAATATCTTTAGCTCTGGAGTCTAATTTAGCTTCTCCTTTCACAAGGTCAAGTTTAATAATGAAAATCTCTTCGACTTCAGTGTCTTCATGAGGATAGATTGTCAGAGTGATGGTTCTCACACCACCTTCTCCCTCTCCAAAATAGAAGGACCCACTCACTGGGTCTGCAATGTCTCTGTTCTGTGGTGGTAAGGTTTCCTGAGAATTGGGTCCTAATATCACCCAGTTCACCTGCAGGGTGTTTGTATTTTTAATAGAGGTAATCAATTTTATTTTATTTTTATCATCTATCTGTCCATCTATTTAAAATTTTTTAAAAGTAATCTCTATACCCAATGTGAGGCTCAAACTCACAACCCCAAGACCAAGAGCTGCAGGCTCTACTGACTGAGCCAGGGAGGTGCCTCAGAAATAATCAATTTTAAACAAAGAATTACTTTGTAGGATATGTAGTATTAGAAAAAAATATATATACATATATATACACATGAAAACTATTTTAAGATATTGTCAGTGAATTCCTCATCTTCTTAAAAATATGAATATTTGCAAATATAAACTACATACTTACAGGATATCAGTTTTCATGGATAAGAAACGTATGAATACATGGTAATTTGTCACCACACAGGAAAATAAAAATGTAAAAGCACATATTTTAAATATACATATATTAGAGAAATACAAACTTAAAAAATGAGTACAACACTGTCTTGCTGTATCCACAGGCTCTGTCAATCAAAAACTATTTGCGTAAGACAATAAAACCACATGAAAAATCTGCTGAGTGTGCACTTTCTTCTAAATATACTTAAATAAACTCTTAGAGCAAGATGAACATAAGTTTTTATAAATTGTTATAAGAAACAAAATTTTACAATAAATGCATTTTAAATATTTCTATAATATAAAATTATACACTTTTCATATCCACAAGGAAAGAAAACTGGGGATTTTGCTTTGCTTCTTTTATCTTTCATCAGCATCGAGGATAGCTGATCACTTCCTCTTTCTTAAAACACAGCATCCTACCTTTCATGGCCTCTGTACACCTTCCCTTTTGCCTTTACATCTCAATTTTCTTTGCTAGCTCTCCTTCCTCAGATAGTTAAATGCTGGCAGCCCAGGACTTCAGGCTGCATCTCTCACACCCCTTATCACCACTCCTTCAGCCACATAGTTTCAAATGCCTCCACATGTGTCAGCAGCTTCTGACCTCCCCACAACCCATCCTCACACATTCCCCCATGCACTCAGCCCTCCACTGGGATGTCCAGTAGCCATCTCAAATTAACAAGACCGAACAGAAATCCTGATTCTCCCCCAAGCTTCTGCAGGTCTCAGTAAAGGGCACTATAATTTACTCAGTTGCTCAACTAAAATTTTGGCAGTTATTCCTGATTCCTCTTTCCCTCGACTTCCACTAGCCCAATTTTTCCTCCAAAACATGCTCAATGTCTATTCACTTCTCCCCATCCCATTTCCACACATGTGAGCCACTGTCAGCTGTGCCTTGGATGACAGAGGGCAAGACCCTCCTAGTTGCCCCCCTGCTTCTAATCTGGCTTCTCGATATTCCATTTCCCCCACAGCAGTCATAAGTGAGCTACTTAAAATGGCAACCCAGTGACATCAACACCATTCCCCTGCTTCAAACTCTCTAATGGAATCCTATTTGCACTTAGAATGCCCTTTAATCTGGTTTGGTATTATGTGCTGCCAAAGCGAGCACTTCTTTAATCTGGTTTGGGAAAGTCTCTATGATCAAACACCTACTGACCTCTCTGACCTATCCTGTGCCCTCCCCTCCAAGTCCTCTACCACATGCAACCCTCCACACCTCAAACATGCCAGGCTTGTAGATACACATGGCTATTCTTTCTGCCAAAAGGCTCATCCCTCTAACAATTACATGACCATCTCTCAGTATCAAGCTTTCAGCTTAAATATCACAATATCACCATATAATCTAGAGTAGTCAGCAGGTCACTCAGATTGTGTCTCTCAATTGTGTCTCTCAAGTGCAGAGCACTTAAATGTCATCACATATATTTTTTTTATTTATCTGTTTATTGTTCTGAAAAATCTAAGAGAATAGAGATGAGGTCTGTCTTATTCACCAGCGTATTCTAGTGCCCAGAAGAGGATCTGGCACATGGAAAGCACTCAATAAATACTTGACCTAATGCATTTTATCAGAATTCTTCATTTCATTTCTAACTTGCTCTCAAGAGTTCCTGATAACAGCTATGCCTTATATATTTTTATGTAGTTCACAGGACTGGAGCCACTTAACACCTAATGGGTAATTAATAAATACTACTGATTGTGAATAAGTAAATGGATTTATTTGAGGAGTAAGAAAATCCAACTCCATACTCAAGCCATAAAAATTATTTTTAAAACCATGGGAAGAATAACTCTACCTGAATTTCTCCCAAGAGTCCTCCAGTCCGCTCCAGCAGCAAGGATAAAATCACTGTGGAATTGGGATTAGGAACAGAAATTTTGCTTTGGTTAAGAAATCTTACAACGCCAAAGGGAGAGTCACTCTTGGCAATCGTTATTCTGCTCACTAGGTGGCGCCCAAGGACCGCTCCGCCAGTAGCTCCAACGAGCAAAATTTCAATGGGCTCTGCAAATTCACTGCATAGCAAGGAGGAGGAATTCTGTGAGTCTAAACATATTAAAATGCTTCTAAAACCCAAATAACTAGTCATTTTCTAAATTGGTCATACATATTCAAGACACAGCATTCATACACCAAATGGTAAGAAGAGGGTGCTCAGCTAAAAAGCACAAATGATCAACTTTAATACTATATAACCTGCAATAGTTATTAGACTTTCTTCCTCTCTTTTGAATTGCTTAATGCATTAAGGAAGTGAACTGCAGGATGCTTCTACATTCTGATTAGACTCCTCAAATATAAAAGAGCAAAAGTCATTATTTCCCTCTGTATGAAAAAGTGAACATAAAATCCCAATGGTCTCCCAATTCGTTCTTTCCTACCCCAAGGACCCCCCAAAAGTTCCTCACTTGTTTCTCCGTGGGCATAGCAAATCTAAAATTCTATTATCAGTGCAAAACATAAGTAAGGATTAGAACACAGTAATCATACCCTACAGATGCCCATATTATTTTCGGCATTACTAAATAGTATTACCTTTCACTATCATCAATGATGGAGACATTTATAAAACTTAAGTTCTGCCCATGCTGAAAGGTGACTGAGCTGCCATGCAGGATATAATCAACACCGCCAGGAACTGCAGAGGAGCTCTGAGAGATGAAATCAGCAGTCACACGGCCATAAGCTCCATGCAGCCTCACCACTGGAATCATGATCATTCCAACGTCTTCTTCCACTGTAGCAGGAACACGCAATTAATTGGTATGCCGGACAAAGCAACCAGCTTTTACAAGATTCAGTCAAATTAAACACAGTGACTAAAAATAACAGTACAATGCAAGCTCTCTCTTTTTTTTTCCAGAGTTCGTTTATCACTTTAAAAAGTATTAAGTGGCACCTGGGTGGCTCAGGCAGTTAAGCATCCGACTCTTGGTTTCGACTTAGGCATGATCTCAAGGTAGTAAGATCTAGACCTGTGTCAGGCTCCCTGCTCTGTGTGGAGTCTGTTTGAGATTCTCTTTTTCCCTCTGCCCCTCCCCACCAGCTGGAGACACACACCACTCTCTCTCTCTGTCTCTCTCTCTCAAATAAATAAATCTTTTAAAAAATAGTGAAATTTTCAAGACTTATTTTTTATGAGAAATATAATTTGCCATAAGTTGAAAGTTATAGTGAGTAGTATAAGTTAGAACTCAAATAACCTATTTAATCATTAGCATAGGTATTCTTCCTCTGTGTGCTGCATACAAATAAATGATCCTTGCTTTCCAAGATAATGCTAGATGAATATGAAAAACACTTAAAATATGTGTACTCAAAGGAAAGTGTTCTGGATCGCTTTTACATTTAGTTGAAACATACAAAATGTAAATAATTGACGTTCATGTTAATTGAATCATATGAATGTTTTAAAAATCCAAATAAAAATACAATTTTATATTTTAAGTTCCTATGAAATTTATCTGAGAATCTGAAAATGTATCCTCAATGTCTAATTTCAACTTAAAAATTCTTTCCAAAAATTTATTTTCCTCTTAAGCCATGTTAACCTCTGCAAATTAAAATATCACTTAATAGTTTACATTAGCTATGCTCATATTAGACAACAGTTCATATTAGCTATGGCTAAATAATATTGAATTTAATTATAATTATAAATATGCATTGCTCCAAATCCCCCCAAAGACAATGAATCAAACAGAAATCAGTGAATAGAAAAAAAATTCTAAGTCATTTATGTATTACTTGCTATACAAAATGCAGCATGACTTTTACTAGCTGTAACTGAGGTTCACAAAAATGGTGATATCTTCCATGACTTTATTCGTAAAGTCAGTATTAATCAATTTCAAAGTGATTTCTGATGAACTTAAAAATGGCTAGAAAACCAATGAATTTGATCGAGTCAATGAAGTCAATAAACTAATTGCAGCAAGAAAAGAATATGTTTATTTTGAAAGTAATATGCCTCTGAATAAAATCTGAAAAGCAACCAGCTCTGTTACATAGAGGCATAGTTTCTGCATTCTGTTTCTGCAGGAGGAGAGGACAAAGAACAGTAGGCAGCTGCTATTAGGAACTGTCACAGGAAAGTATGAGTAGCTGCCCAGACACCACCTGCATCTGCAGTCCAGTAAAACAGTAATTTTAAAGGTGATTATTCATTAGGTAGTGAATATTCACTGATTTCTAGTCACAAAGGAAATTATTTCATAAATGAGAAAGATATTCATAAAGATGTCTGAAATATAAATATTTCAAACACCTGCACCCCGATGTTTATAGCAGCAACGTCCACAATAGCCAAACTGTGGAAGGAGCCTCGGTGTCCATCGAAAGATGAATGGATAAAGAAGATGTGGTTTATGTATACAATGGAATATTACTCAGCCATTAGAAACGACAAATACCCACCATTTGCTTCAACGTGGATGGAACTGGAGGGTATTATGCTGAGTGAAGTAAGTCAATCGGAGAAGGACAAACATTGTATGTTCTCATTCATTTGGGGAATATAAATAATAGTGAAAGGGAATATAAGAGAAGGGAGAAGAAATGTGTGGGAAATATCAGGAAGGGAGACAGAACATAAAGAACATTCCTAACTCTGGGAAACGAACTAGGGGTGATGGAAGGGGAGGAGGGCGGGGGGTGGGGGTGAATGGGTGACGGGCACTGAGGGGGGCACTTGACGGGATGAGCACTGGGTGTTATTCTGTATGTTGGTAAATTGAACACCAATAAAATATAAATTTATTATTTAAAAAAAAAGATTTATATTTCAATAAGATATTGAAATCTTAGGATTTCAATAATCCTAAGATTAAATAGTTTTTCTAAAGCCTTGTTCCTTACCATTCAATTTTGCCATACACAAGTGGGGTTCAACACTGTTCAAGGGCAACTCAAAATAGATTTTAAAAAATAAATATATAAATGCATATATAAATGTATATGAAGGTGTACATGTATGTGTATACACATGCATGCATGCACACACACAGCAAACTGATAAAATTTACACATGGGGATTCAAACTGACAGTGTCATGTTCAGGTACTTTTTTAATTCAGAAAGTAGTGGTAAATTTATAAGATTACTGAACTTACCTTCAAAGGCAGTATACTTTGGGTCAAATTCAATGATGCCCTCTGCATTATCATTTTTCATTATTATGATTCGGACAATGGAGATGTTTCCTATCTCAGGAGGTTGATCTACCTGAAGACCATTCTCTTGGATGGTAAAATCATACCCGCTTGCAAAGTCATGAAAAAATAACAATAAAAGAAAATAAAATGAGCACATAATTGCTGAGTATGAACTAAAGGGTCTTCTTGGCTCCTATAACTTAGTCCTATTAAGCATTTTAATATTTTAAAGAACTCCAACACTAAAATATACTTTTTTTCCTGAAATGATGTCTAAAATAGACTTCTGTGCTGCTCCCAATTATCACTGCCTGCATGAAACCAAAACCAATATTAAGTTATTAAACTTAGGCAATGGGAAGATAATAAGACTACAGTAAATGTTAACAGTTGCCTGAGATGGACTGTAGATTAGCTGATTACCTTAATATGAAAGCAGTGAATTTTCTAGCAGCTAGGCAAAATGAGACTATGTTACTTTCCTTTTCCAAATCAAAGGAAGGCTAGAAATTTACCAAGAAGGAAAAACTTGTTTTTTTGTCAGAATTAAACAAGTAGAAATCATTTTTTAAAAGGGTAGCACGGAGGACAAAATCTCCAAGTCCTAGTTGGTCAATAACACAGATGGTCTCTCACATTTAAGGAACTAATGACTAAATTTCACTTACCTCATTAAAATAGTCCATGATCAGCTCAAATTTTAACACACTGGATACAAGTTCAAATTCATTCCCATTGCCAGTTTTCCTTTTCTCAGCTGGCTGGGAAGATGGCAGCCATTCAGACTGAATGTGCCTAACCAAAACCAGGCAACTTTCTTTCAAAATAAGCAGAGGTCCCGCTTGGAGAAACTGGTAAGGGGACACTCCCACTATACTACAAAAACATCAGTCTGGACTTCAAGATACCCAAGAAGGCCATGTAGGGCACCTATATTGACCCGAGTGCCCCTACGCTGATAATGTATCCATCTGCGTGTGGATTCTGCTGGCGTGGTGACCAAGATGAAGATGCAGAGGACCACTGTTATCCACAGAGACTACCTCCACTACAACAAAAGCACAACCACTTTGAGAAATGCCACAAGAACATATCTGTGCACCTGTCCCCTGCGTCAGGGATGTCCAGATCAGTGACACTGCCACAGTGGGCAAGTGCTGGCCCCTGAGCAAGACTGTGAGCTTCAGTGTGCTCCTGGTCATGAAGGCTGCTGCACCAAGAAGTCCAGAAGTTCTGAGATTAGTTAGACATCTGCCCACACTCCAGAAGAAAATAAAGTTATTTTCCCAGGAAAAAAAAAATCATTCCTATTGACAGAAACAGAATCATTTCTGGGAAATTTAAGATTTGAAGTATACACAAACCTACAATATGTTTTCCACATGGAATAATATATTTTCTACCTAAATCACTCAATAAAATAGTTTAGCCTTCAAAGTTTTTTCTAACTAAAACAGATGCAATATCATTTTCATGTGCAAGAAAAATTCCTTTAAGACTTATATAAATGCAAACATTATTCTAGTTGAAGGTTTTGTATAATCTGTCAGAACAGAGGTGCTCCTGGGTGTTATGCTATATGTTGGCAAATTGAAATCCAATTAAAAAAAAAAAGAAATCCTCAGCTTTGACTCCTTAAGTCTTCTAATAAAACAATTCAATTTTGATCCTTGAAAAAAAAAACAAAACAAAACAGAGGTGCTCCTTGGGCTACTCAACTCCTGGGTATTTCAGCATGATTCAGGTGTTTCCCACCCTTGTTAATCAAGTCTGCTGCCCCTAAATCAAGGAATGAGACAGCCAGACAACCTCAATATGATTAATTCTTGATCTTCAATAAAAACATGATGCAGAGTAATAGCTGACTTTGACTCACATTTTTCTCCATTTGAAAACTGCCAAAGGGCAAGCATCCACCTCAACCCCCACAGAAGACAGCATTGCTTTCAGAGACACCAAGGAAAGAAATTTCGCACTCAGCCCTCAGGTGTAGAGATAAATGGAAGGGAAAGTAAATTCCACCACACTAGCTGACCTTTGACCTCCAAGTCCCTACCAAATTATCACAAGCCCATACCATGTTCAATTCTCTTACTAATCTGAGTGAATTCTCATAATAAAAACAACATGCTTTCAGCTTTCAAGAAAAACTGAAATTTTAGAACTTGGCAAAATTAACAGTCTTTGTCATGATTTCCCTACTACGCCCTGTCCTGCTGTCACATAAATCTGAAAAAGAGCAAGTTTCCTATACAACACATTCTCTCTCTCAGTCTATTTTTGTTTTGTTTTTCCTAATTTTCTTTTTTAACTTTACCTTCCCAGGAGTTCCACCTTTTTAATTACTAGAGAAAATTCCTCTGGGCCTTCAGGAAGACCATCATCAAGTATTGCAATGTGCACACTTTTCGCCATCTCCCTTGCTTCAAAGAGGAGCTGCCCCGCCGCAGGAATAAAATCCAAGCCTGCCTTTGCTGTTCCACTCACGGTCTCATACCAGAGTCTCACGGGGCCAAATGATCCACCTGAACGGATGACTGTGATGTTCACCTATGCAAGAAGCAGTTTTTATTTGATTTGGATATTTAATTTTTATTGTTTTTAACTAAAGATTCTAACTAAAGATTCACAACCAGGGTTATGTTTATATAGAAATTGATAAAAGCTTATAAAGCATGTGTTAAAAATAATCATGCTAGCAGCAAATCCAACAGTTTGTGAAAACTCTGTAATATGAACAAGGAAACACTTTTTAAAGATCACTCACAACCTATCTTGCTACATTAAGTCTTCATATTTAAATTAGAGCTTAATCCAGCTTTGCAAAAAAAAAAGGATCACGCACAAAATAAAGAGCAAAAATGATATTTAAGATTTTAAGCATTTTATACTCTACCCTTTGGGCTTCTTCTGATACTCGAAGTTGCTCCTGTGTAAAGGAGAATTGGCCATAGGGAAAGTCACTGGCCGCCACTGTGATATTGGCAGTACTACTGGATTCACTCAGTAATCCCCCTTCACTGATTCCAGTAAGCTGAAACTCATAAAAGCTCTTCTCCTCAGGAATATCATCATTCAAAGCCTAAGGACAAAAAGAGCCATTAATAGCAGGATCCATAACATTCAGAGACAAACACCTATGATGTCAACAGCAACAACAAACTCAGAGATACCAATTACCCCCAACCACAACCCCCCCCCCCGACACACACACACACACACACACACAACGAGGGACATAGCAGAAAGCAGTCATATTGATACCTGTATTATTACAACTGCTGCAGACTGTCCATCTCGCATTGTCAGTTTTCCTGATATTTCAGCAAATTCTCCCACAGAAGGAGGGAATACCCTCCAGTACACTGTGACTTCGCCCCAAATGGCTGAGCCACGAACGAGGCTATAATACACAAATGGATAAGCAGTACATTTTTTTGAAGTAATTTTTCCTAAATATTTTCTGTCTTTCAACAATTTTCATTATTTCAAGAACATTATGCATTATATAGCCTTATCTATCAACTATAAACCAAATGAAAGCTTTATACTTGCAGGATAGGAATATTCTACTGAGCTTTGACGATACTGGCAAAACCTAACCATTAAAAGTGTAAGGTTTAAATGGATTTAAAAAAATATTTATAAACTTTTCACTTAATACACAAGGTGCAAAATATGAAAAGCCTTATACAGTTCTCTAAAAAAAGCCTTATACAGTTCTCTAAAAAAAATTATAAACTTTTCACTTAATACACAAGGTGCAAAATATGAAAAGCCTTATACAGTTCTCTAAAAAAGCCTTATACAGTTCTCACTTCATACACATAACACTAACAGAAAACTACCAAAAAGATAAAACATTAACTCAAATTCAGTGACTTCATTGACAGTTGTACCACTTTTCATGAGAAAATTTGTATTAAACAAAATTGCCTATGATCATATTACTTTAGTTACACAATAGGCCCTAATTTTAGAGAACTTAGAATCATAAAATGTTTGATCCAGAGGATTTTCAATGGAATGATTTTGTAGCTAAGACACAAGCTTATGGAGATGAAGGAACTCTCTTATTTTACATGGTAAGTGACAGACCAAGGCCAAAAGCATCAGATCTCCTGACACTCAAGGTGTTTTCCTTGTCATGGGTTGAGCAAATCACCCAAGAAGTGGCCATGATCTACTATTAAGAGAGGTCAATACACAACTGTATGATCAATATATTTTTGTTGAAGGAACATTCCCTAAATACTCTTTAAGATCTAACTTCAAGACAAGGTCAGGATATATCTTCAATTTTTGCCAAAGTTTTTTTCTACTTTTCACAAGATGCTACCAATATATAAAATGATGATGCTTGAAAAATATGTATGTAATGAGAACAGCACACTTAATGGCACAAAAATGTTAGTGATTTAAATAAAACTTCAAAATCTACACCTAAGCAAAAAAAAAACCCAAGAAGCCCTTACCTGATGATAGCAGTACCATTATACTTTCCTGAAGGTTCTCCAATGAGGACATGCCTAGATGACGGAGCTATCCCAACTTCTCCTGATGTTCCCTTATCTCCCCGAATAATTATTGATGCGCTACCTAAGTTGGAAGTTGATATGTAACATGTATGTAGCAAACACATGTAATCACTTAGTACATGCCTGACAAAATTCTCAGCACTTCACATATACTAATCTTATGAGTTGTCATGACAATGATATAAATTAGGTACCAACATTATCTTCATTTTATCAATGAAATTATTTAAGCATACTGAGGCACTCAAGACATTGAGGCAAGTAACTTGCCCTAGATCATATTTTAATGAAAGAGGGCAGGAAAGAGTGGGTAATAATTTGACTATCACTCCCATGATAAGCAAATACTCTTCTACCATTTGCATTAATTCACTTCTACAGTAACCATTTTGCAGTTCACTGCAACTGGTTTATGTGGCAAAAGTAAGAATTTCTGGGTACTTTTTATTTTCTGACTCTACTACTTGCTTTTAAGCATTTATAAAAATGTGTCAAATATTAATGGAAAGAAAAATCACACCAAGTAATGTGGGTATTCATATTATAATTTAGCAGTAACTTGAAGAAAATCATTTCCAGAAGCTCGTATTAGGGTTTCATAAAACAAAGGATTGAATTACCATACTCTCACTTTCTTTGGCAGTGGATTAATAAAACCAACAGTGGTCTTTCATGTCCAAGTATGTCACAGTTCAAAATATATTAGTAATTTTTTATATCGATATATAATTCACCCTGAACCACGGGTATATTCTTATGATAGTTAGTCTATGTCATCAATCTTGATATTTAATGTGGTGTTGACAACTTAGCTAACTTAAGATGTATGGAAGAAGATTCTCTCACAGGTTTGCTAGAAAGTTCTCTAGATGAAAATGCAAAAAGAATAACTACCATACAGTGATTTTTTCTCTACAATTCTGACAATCTTTTGGCCATGGCATTCTGCTTTTTTGGCCACACACCCTCACGTATGACGGAGTTCTTAATGTCAAAAAAGGGGCGTGTAACAGTCATTAAGCTTTCATAGCAAAGTTGTTGGGCCATTTTTTTATGGGTATTATCGTTTGTACCACAATGAAACCACTTTAGAACCATTAATCCTTTTTATTTATTTTTTTTAAAATTTTATTTATTTATGATAGTCACAGAGAGAGAGAGAGAGAGGCAGAGACATAGGCAGAGGGAGAAGCAGGCTCCATGCACCGGGAGCCCGACATGGGATTCGATCCCGGGTCTCCAGGATCGCGCCCTAGGCCAAAGGCAGGCGCCAAACCACTGCACCACCCAGGGATCCCCCATTAATCCTTTTTATCCAGACCTAAGAAACAAATTTTCATATAGACCATAGGCAAATGAGAATTACAACACCCGTTTCTAAAATGTCAAAATACTGAAGTAATCACTTTCAGATGAAAATAGGAAGAGTAGGTTGAAAATAGGCACAATATGCTAGGTTTTAAAATAATATTTTATTATAAAAGTAATATGTGATCATTATAAGTTTGTGTAGAAAATATAGGTAATCAAAACCCACTATTTCAAGTAAATAATTCCAAACACATTTAAAACGTGCATATGACAAAAATGGGATAACTCTGAACATGTTATGAAGTCTACTGTCGACTAATTGTTTTTAAGTTTTAACTTAACTTAATTAAGGCTTTTTATACTATATCCTTTTGAATACTTATATGGTATCCTGTCATATTTAACAGGTCTCTGATTGATGGACAATTTAGGAAGCTTCCATATTTTATTTTATAAACAGTACTATAATAAACATCTTTTAAAAAAATCACACAGCTAAGTATTATAAAATTTTTGACATACAACTTTACCAATATCAGGTATTAGATTTTAGTTTTAAAATTTCTTTGGCTGTAATATATGTACAAAATGACATCTTTATGTTATAGCAAATATTTTAGTAATTTATAAAACCTAACTTTCTAACTATTGATTATTTGGTTATATTTTTTCTGAGTATCTACTTTTTAAGTTCCAAAAATGTGAATTTCTCTTACCTTTTATTGGAGATATTTCTACTTCATCAATTGATATCAACTGAATGGTGAAACGCCTGTCCTCCTCCAACATGGTATCATGAAGTGTGTGCAATACAATGGTCTTCTGAGACTCTGTCTATATCAAATGAGAGGAATAATAAGTTTTCTAGATTATGCCAAACTTTCTCATTAGTGGAATAATCCTTATGTTCATAAGCATTTTTAAAGTGTGTCTTTTTTGTACCTTAGAATTACAAGCTGCCTCTGGCACAAATTACTATATAAAAATTAACTCTGACCATAAATCTCATTTAAGTTTTTAATAGGAAAAAATTAGCATAACCTCTACATTGTCTGAAAATTGACCAGGCCCAGTGATAAAATATATGCAAGGGTTACAGAATGGGTGGAAATGGGGACACCCAGATGTCCAGCTTGGTTGACTGGTTTTGTACTCAGGACAGGAAATGTTGAGAGAGGAATAGTTTTGATGGTGGGATGGAGGCAGTGTCTGAATTAAATCTGATTTCAGACATGTAGGGGTGTGTGTGTCATTGTCCTCCAAAATGCATATGATTTCAAAAAAATTCCAGCTGTAGTAAATACCATCATATGAACTCATAAGCAATATTATGGAATAAAACAAACATAAATTCAAGTAAACCTACAGGAATCCTGATGCTGACTGTACCTCATCAAAAAGAAGTGTCCCATTCAAAGGCCTGAGATCATCTTTAGCTGACTCATCTATGGTCCACTGAAGTCGAACAGCTCCTTTTCCTCCTGGGGATCGGACAACTGTCAATGTCAGATATGAATCTGGGTCATCAGACAAAAGAGATTCATCAACCATTACCTAAAAGAAAGAAAATCCAGTTAGGTGAAAAAAAAAAAAGAGCAGGAAAAACAATCTTATTTCTATTGACAATGACTGCAACTTTTCAATTTAGAACTCTATTCATGGCATCTTATAATCATGTGGCAGAAAAAACAATGTTTCACCAAACCCCATTTCCTTCTTTGTCCTAGGTGGTCAGGTCTGCTACTTGGCATTTCCTGGGATCTCCTGCAATTAGGTGGAACATGTGACTGAACTCTGGCCAACAGAGCATGTGGGAAATTAAGTATGCTCCTCCTAACAGTCTGGCCATCAACTTTCCACAGAACATTACACATCCCTTTTTTCCTCATTTTCTGAGTGACTAGAGAGGACTCCCAGGACCTAAAGAAGACAGAACCACAAAAGGAAAGAGTCCAGTGTCTAAGATGCCAGTTGGAGAGGAGATGTCCATAAGACCTCCAACAGGAACACAGATGTAGGACTCTTGCATGAAGAAGAAATAACTCTTACAATGTTAAGGAAGTAGGATTTAGGGATTCTTTGTTAATGGCAGTCAGGCTCCCCACATAATGCAGGCCAAATGTGCCCTCCTAATTATCTACAGCTGGCCAATTTAGTAAACCCAAATTTGAAAGAGGTTTTTTTTTAACCTGCCATAAAGAGAGAAGGAAACTCAGTATGTTGATTTACCTGTACCATTTATTTTTTACACAAGATCCTTATTAAGAGATTTAGTGCAACTGAATTGCATATACTGACACTGTAAAACAAAGTCCAAACTGAGCCTATAATATCCACCTGTCATGTAAATATAAAAATATAACATAATCTTTTCCACTTTTAAGACAGACACTGAAATGCCTAATACAAAGTTGTTGTTGTTGGTTTTTTCCTGAGATTTTGTACTGGTACCCAGAGCAGAGATTTACAGCCAACTAATATTTATCAAGCTTCCATTTTATGTCAATTCTGGCATACATTTTACCTTATTTAAGCCTCACAGAAACTCGAAGAAATCTAAGGGCTAGATATATGCACATATTTGGAGAAGAGGAACCTCCTCTTGTGGTTCAGATGCTCTGACTCCACATCCAGTGCTATTCATACCACTTCTCAGAGAAGAGAAATATCAAATAAGAAGCAAAAAAAGTGAGAAAAAAGAAATCCACTATAAACTTCTAATTCATATGTAAGTCCTTTTTCTTTCCATAGATATTCCATAGATAATGACATTTGAGTTGAGGTTTCTCAAACAGATTTCTTGAGCCTCTGTTATGGTCAGTGCTTTGGTATACTTACCATATTGCCCTTGGGAGCAGCTTATTAATTTGGACAGATTTCTACCAACAATCTTTCCTCACTATTCTTCAGTTCTAAATCTAATGTTTCATTAAATAATGCTAATAAAATGTTCACTGTATACATAATACTGTGTATCTTAGATACATGGTAAAAGATAAATTCTGTATTAGAAGGGCCTTTGGCAGTAAGAAACAATATAAAAGAAGGAGCCACAAAGTGCTGAGCAACAAGCTGCTCCTGATATTATAATGAAAAAAAAAACAGTAACTGACCCCCTACTGAGTGTACATCCCAGTTGCAAGTGCTTTATGTATGTTAACTCGTTTACTCATCACTTATAAGAAATAACACAGGGATTGAGTAACCTCACTCTTACTTCTGGATCACAAGACAAATTGGAAATTTGAAGTTATCACAATAAGATATCAATTTCCAGACCAAATATGCACCAAAGTTGATGACAGTAGTTAAGATAAAATGAAGAAACAAAAATTATTTATGAGTAGCAGTATAACTCTTCATTTTCCCTGACAGTGAGAGAAGCTTCTAAACATACAGTCTAACACCTAAGAGTCCAGAAGCATGATCAAATTAAAAGTGGCAACATTATTTTAAGGTTTTCCCATTGAAGATTTGACTGAAACCCTGAACATTTTATCTAACCTCAGAAGCTAACAGAGACAAGTTATAAAAGTTAAATTACATATTTATATGGATTAAAATATTTCTTTTCACATATGCAAAGAAAAAAGCATTGTTGAGATACAACAAAATATTAATGATATCCATATCTCAAGTTAATAATATTATGGATACTTTTTACTCTTTTTTTTAAGATTTTATTTATTTATTCATGAGAGACACACATAGAGAGAGGTAGAGACACAGGCAGAGAGAGCAGCAGGCTCCATGCAGGAACCCCAACATGGGACTTGATTCTGGGACTCCAGAATCACACCCTGGGCTGAAGGCAGGCACTAAACCACTGAGCCACCCAGGATCCCCTTACTCTCTTCTTTATGCTAATAGTTTTATGTTTCCCAGACTTTCATTTTGCTGAGTAAACATTCACAGCCACTCTCTTGTGAATTTACCACTCCTTACAAACACTTCTGCTTATTCCTTCCCCAAAAGAGTCTCACTAAACTATAGCAGAAGTGTGTCCTGTCCCTCTTATGGTCTCATTCTCTTATGAAATTAAAATTTCAATAATCAAATCATTAGGCAATTATTACGGTTTATTTAAATTTTGAAGCATCTGGGAAGCCCAGCCCTAACAGGCAAGCTATAGGTTTAGCCTTGTATCCATAGAACAGTAAAGATAATTAGCATTAGAGCAAACTGTTTATTATTTAAAAATAACCTATGATGAATTACTGATTATCTATAAATGATCAAATAAAGAGACTGGTGACCTATAGAGCCAGAAAATTTGTATATGTCAGAATTACCTACATATATTTATGATTATTTCATCCTGGAATTTCCTTTGAAAGATAAAGTCTTAAAAATTATAACATAAAGTCATCATGATAATTATGGTATAGTTTTAAAATTTCATTTTATATTTAAGATGTAGAGGTCATTTAGTACTAGCCACCAAATCTGGCTGCATAAATGATTGGTTAAGCTTTTTTTCTCTCTCTGCAGTCAAACTGATAAAAATAATTGCCTTCCCTCTTGCAAGTCTTGGAAGGAGATAGCCCCGGGAAGTAAGAGGGAAGAAAGAAGATAGACAAACATTTAAGCTAGGGTGACTGTGGTGTTTTTTCAATATAAGTCAAAAGAGAGTATCAGAAGGGTGAGCAAAATAAATCCCTGCCCTCCCCCCCTCGGCTAAATGTATCCTAGGGTGTAACACTTAGATCTATTTTGGAATCTTGGCTTGTGACCAGAATGGGGGATTGGCAGCAAGACAGGCTGAGAACAGAACGTCCGGACAAAAAGTGGATCTAGCTTATGCTACCCAATAAATAAGAATTTATGGGCAGCCCGGGTGGCTCAGTGGTTTAGCGCCGCCTTCAGCCCAGGGTGTGATCCTGGAGACTCAGGATGGTGTCCCATGTTGGGCTCCCTGCATGGAGCCTGCTTCTCCCTCTGCCTGTGTCTCTGTCTCTTTCTCTCTCTGTGTCTCTCATGAATAAATAAAATCTTTAAAAATAAACAAATAAATAAATAATTTGTTCCCCTCATAAATGCTGATGTAAGAGTACTCATCACTGTCAAACAAACATACATGAAAAGATTGGCCCTTAACTCAATAGCCAACTCTAAGGACTCTTGAACAGAGAATCATTAAGTGAGCAGTAACAGTTTTTTTTTAAAAAATAAATCTTTCTTCTAAAAATTACAAAAATAATTAGTCTAGAATAAGGCATCCTCTCCCTGATACATGTAACTTACAGTCTTTTCTTCAAATCCAAATACTCCAAATGGAGAATCATTTTGTGGAATAACAACAGTTAGCACAACATCATCACCAAGCCTGCCACCTCCAGCTACCCTGATTAAGGAAATATTGAATGTCTCCATGAGTTCAAGTTCAGCATCATCAATTATGGTAATTTCGATCATTGCAGTAACCTACAAAAGAAAGAAGAAAGAAAAGAGGGAGGGAGAGAAAGAAGAAGGGAGGGAGGGAAAGAGGGAAGGACGGAGAGTAAGAAGCAACGAGGATATAATGTAATAGCAATTTTTGATCATATATAAACTTTTAGTTGACAGAAAAGTATTTTTGTCTAATTATGTTCATAATACTATTTTAAAGTTATGTAGATTACAGAGATTTTCAAAGTCAGAAATTTACAGTCTATTATTTTCAAGATAAAGGAAATTATATATGTAATAAAATATAGCATTATTTATGTATACAAAAAGCATGAAGCCTGATTCTTGAACAAAAATATTTAAAATGCCACATAGGGTGTAACAACCATTGCACAAGCATAAATCACAGAAATTACCATTGTCTTTGGCAGTTAGAATAAATCCCTTTGGTTTCAAACATCACTCTTATAATGGTAGGAAGAAAACCCAAATCTGCTGTACTTACATGTTTATGATCAGGATGTCATTCATCTGTCTGGGTCCATGTTAAACATTTTTATAACTTATAAATAAGTAAAACTTGGCCCACCTTGTGACTTCATTATTGGTCATAAAAACATTCCAGTTGTGGGGCACCTGGATGGCTTAGGTGGTTGAGCCGCTGGCTCTTGGTTTCAGTTCAGGTCATGATCTCAATGTCCTGGGATCAAGCCCCACATCAGGCTCCCTGCTCAGTGAAGAGTCTGCTTGTCTCCCTCTCCATCTGCCCCTCCCCTGCTCCTGCCCTTCCCCTTTCCCCATTCTATTAAATAAATATGTCTTTTAAAAAAATATTCTAGTTGTATCTCCACATGTAAAATCTTTCCTATATCTCAGAGGGAAATTCCAGTATTTTGACACATTTACCAGAAAATGAAGTTTTTCTACCTAAATCTACCTAAATCCTTTAATAAAAGAGCAAAGCAAGAAAACTGGATTTACACTCACAGGCAGAAACTTAAGCAAAATCAAATGTTAAATGGAAGCTTAATAAAATGTCTGCACTTTGGGATGCCTGGGTCGCTCAGTGGCTGAGCATCTGGCGTGATCCCAGGGTCCTGGGACTGAGTCCTGCATTGGGCTCCCCTCGGGAAGTCTGCTTCTCCCTCTGCCTATGTCTCTGCCTCTCTCTGTGTGTTTCTCACGAATGAATATAAATAAATCTTAAAAAATAAAATAAAATGTCTGCACCTCAAATCTATACTGTAAAATACAGAGTACCTACCCTACAGAATGTTAACTTTAAGAATGATGATGATCTTCAGGCACTGTTAAATAATGGGATTTCAACCTTATACACAAAATAAAATGTTGGTAATAAGTAAAGGTGGAAGGCTATTTTGATGAAAAATCAATGTCTTTCTACTTTTAGTGTAAAAAATCTGCATTTCCCCCCTCCTTTTAGTAGGAAATGTTTCAAAGTTCTAAATTTGTTAAAAATTCATAATCTCAAATATTAACAACATAGGAAAGTCTAGATCTGTATGGCTATTTTTCAGCAGCAACTAATAAGTTGATGCATACTGTACAAATTTGTCTTGGCAAAATCAGACTTTGTGTAGGGGGATATTGCCATTTGAGGCTATTAACATTTTCATGGTTATTCACATGCTTTTTCCATTTATTGATTTAAAATTTTATGAAAACATTTACACTTATATATTACAAAATGCCCACTTTGCAAAACTTATAACCCTTAGAGAATACTTTGGCCCAAATCTAAAATACTGTTTTTCAATTTTTCCAGTTTTAATTAGTCTCTTTTCTATCATTTTAAAAAGTCTTGTTTTTAATTATAACAAAAAGTTTTGGATATTAAAAGTAATAAATGTGCACACTTTTAGTGCAAACCATAAGTAAATAAATACCTATACTTATAAGCATTAAGAAATAAATAAAATAAATTAACCTAAAATCATAGGAATAGTGAAATTCATCAGGCACTTTTTAAAATACATTCTTAGGCACTTCTAAGTCATTAATTATCCCCCTTTAACTTCTGCTTAAAATAGAATCAGGTGGGGAAGTTCAGAAAAGGGTGGGATTCTTGCCTGTTTATGTTCTTTTCCTATGTCCGTTAACAAATTATAACATGTTAACTAATAATAATTCTGTTTGGCTTGATATATAAAGTATAATACACTATGCACATTCACTCAGTGAATATCTATAAAATGTTTGAAGTACAACCAAAAATTGTTAATATGTTTGTGATTAGCATACTTGTTTATCTGCAAATTCAAGAATCCCATGAGATGGCTTAAAGTCTTCCAGGCCAGCAGTGTCCAATGTTGCCTTCCAATAAACATTTACTGCCCCAAAGCTTCCAGCCAGCCGGACTACAGGAATCTGAAGAACATTCAGGGGCGGAGGCACTTCATAGGCAGAAATAACTCCACCAACATCCTTTAAGTAAAGAAAATAAGTTAAAATACAAGACAAAATTAACTTATGTGTCATGACTTTCTAAATTAATTATTCTTCTATTTTACCCTTCAAAGTACAAATCAATCATCAGATATAAACATGCATAATAATTTCAGAATTCCCACATTTTTTAAAAGTTTTTCAATTTATTTATTCATTTAAGTAATCTCTACACCCAGTGTTGGGCTTGACCTCACGATCTAGAAATCAAGAGTTGCACACTCTTCCAACAGAGTCAGACAGTTGCCTCTAGGACTCTTACATTTAAGTGTAATGAAAATAAACCTGCTTAATCATTTGGTCTAACAAAAAGAGAACTAAGAATTAGTCTATAAGATAAATTTTAAGACAGATATTTATAAATATCTACAAGGAAAGCCAATTATTTTGCAGAAAATATATGACATTGGCCAAATCAGCATGTAGAAGCTTCTGTATTACTATAAATATATTGAAATTTATCTCACTCTGGTAACATGAAAGTTAAAAATTCCTCTGGGATCATCATTTTCTTCAATCATTATTTCAACTATTTCTATCCCAGGCTTCCGCACACTTGGCTGTCCTGCAGAGAAGTCAGAATTCACCAGGTACACATCAGTGATGTTGACAATAAATCCTTCCTCCAACTCGGGAGCATTATCCTGGGGCGGGGGTTGGGGGGTGAACAGGAGAGAGATTATGTTCTATTTTTAAAAATACACTGAATTTGCCTTGGAAACCTGATATTTTTCAGTGAGAAATAAATGGCTGCCTACAGGAATGAAAAGCTCTTTCACACAAACAAAAAAGATTCCTTTTCATATTTTAACACATTCCCACTGACAAACTTCAGAATCTTAGGGGATATTTAAGGTTACTGGTCAGTTTTTAATTGAAGCCTAATACTTAATAGCAAGTAAAATAATTTTTAAAAATCCTTCACACAATTCTGACCATATTCTATCAATATGTTTTTTGTGTATAATACACACCCTCAAATATAGGAAAAATGGTAAATGCTACATACATCTTAAAAGTGAAAGCTTTAGACTTGTAAATCTAGACATTATTCCTATATTTTAATTAACTTATTAAAAACTGTTACTTTGTTTTGGAATAGGTAATAAAAAATTTCAAAAGACAAAAATAATACATAATGATCAAGACAGGAAACTTATGTTTTGTCCCATCCCACATGTCTTTCCCAGAATGTCCTTTCCAGAAGGTACTACTATCTATTATCACTAATAACACTATTAGTAACACTGATGTTACTATGCTGCAACGTTATCTTTGTCTAATAATATAGGACATATTTATTTTTAATATTGTTATATATAGTATTGTAATATATACAATATTTAGTTATAATATTATAAATAACAGAATTTACTACTCTCAGTGTCTTGTGAATCATTACAGATATATACACCTTTCTCCTTACATACATGAAAGAGCACTAATACCAGATCTAAAACCTCTGAAGAATATTCTTGATTTGAGTAATTGTATCATGACATGAAAATCTGCCCTATCAAACCAACAATAAAAATAATCTGATTAATTTGGGCATTTCATTCATTTGCTCAATAGTTTAATAAAACCAACCAACAAAATAGTGGATCCAATCAGACATACAATTAAATCCTGATTCAATGCTTCAGAGGTCATTCAAACAATACTCCAGTTACAATACTCACAATTTTACATTTGAGAGCAACCTTTTCAAAGATTTTTATCTTTAAGAGCATCACACTTTTCTTTCTTTCTTTTTTTTTTTAAACACATTTTTATCTCTAACAGCATTTTCCTTTATTTTACATCAGATTCACTGCAGCCTAAACTTACCGGCAAAATGGCAACTTTGACATAAGTTTCTTTTACGTTTTCTTTCATTATTATTGTTGTTTCTTGTAGCACATAATCTTCATTCTCAGTAGCTTGATTATTGACGTGCAATAAGAAATTGGGTTTAGCTATCAAATGAATGGCAATGTCCCCAAGCAGTCCTTTATTTCGAACAATTGGTAACTGAAGAATGGTGACATTCTCTGTGAGAAAGACAAGTAAACAAGTTTTTCTCTGTGTATTCGATACCACTCCAAGCATTTAAGGTGGAATGTTCTATACTACCCTAATGTATTCTCCCAAGGAGCATTTTGCGCTTTGTCCTCCTTGCCCTAAAGTTGTGCTGACAATTGCTACACATTATATCCCAGTTGTGAATCCTCATTTTGGGTTCTCTAACACACCCTCCTATGTTGCATATAACATGAGCTTTAATGAAAATGGCTGGAAGTCTTAGGAAAGTATATATGTGCAGATTGACAGTTAATTACAAATGCTAAGAAGATTCTTCGAAAATGAAAAACTATGGGGCTCCTGGGTGGCTCAGGTGGTTAAGACTCCAACTCATAATTTCGGCTCAGGTCATGATTGCAGGGTCAGGGAATCAAGCCCTGCATCTGGCTCTGCACTTAGCACGGGGTCTCTGTTCTCTGCCTCTTTCTCACAAATAAATAAAGTTCTTTAAAAAAAAAAGAAAAAGAAAAATTAAACACACAAACTCATTTAATAATCATTAGAAGAAAAATAATTTTGTTCTTATAGTGAGGGGTCTATCACAAGAATCAAAGTATTTCATGGCATCAATTTTTTAACTTAATTTTTTTCGTTTTTTAAAATTTTATTTGCCATATAAATGGGCCAAAAAATGCTTGTCAATCTTTCCCACTGGTCAATCTTTCTAATAATCTAAAATTGTGTTTTTGTTTCCAGAACACACAGCACAATTTGTGGCACTTATTAGGTGCTTCAAAATGTTTCTTGAATGAATAAGTGAACATATTTTAAGTCTCCCACTTCTCTTCCCATATATAGTCATATAAAGGCCCAGGTACATGATTATATGCCATTCTTTTCGCATCAACTATTTAAATGAAAGGTCTTTGAAAGATATGCACATTTCTGTCTGAAAATTCTAGAGGCTTCACACTGCATACTAAAGATACACATATGTTCAAATATATTTGTTCATATAAGTCAAATGGCCTTTATCTACAAAAATCTATTTATCCTACAGCTGCTTGAATAGTTATTTAGGCAAAGATTTCAGCACTAAGCTTAAGGGAAATAGGGACTGGTTACTTACACTTCACAAAAAATATATCATTCTAATTACTGCTTTGGGTTTAACAATTAATACCCTGAGTTCCAAATACTTCTTGCTGTGTTGCTTATTGTCCCTATAACTGTTGAAAATCTACCTAGAGGAATCTGGATGTAGAAAGAGAACAGGGCAGCCCAGGTGGCTCAGGGGTTAGCACCACCTTCGGCCCAGGACGTGATCCTGGGGTTCTGGGATCGAGTCCCATGTCGGGCTCCCTGCATGGAGCCTGCTTCTCCCTCTACCTGTGTCTCTGCCTCTCTATCTCTGTCTCTCATGAATAAATAAATAAAATCTTTAAAAAAAAAAAAAGAGAGAACAGATAAGTAAAGAATGAAGAGAAAGTAAAATAAAAACCTATCACCTTTACTATAATGATTAAACTATTAATGTCTCTATTATGATAACAAGGTCTCAAAAGAGTAAAGATGTTTCTTATAGCACTATTGCTGAGTGATTTATATGATCATAAAATTTAATAAACAGATAAAAAGTAAAAAGGATTGAATATGATCTGTTAAATATATATATATATATATATATATATATATATATATATATAAAGGGATTTATATTCCTAGTAAACATTACAATGAAATTACCCAGTAAAACTTACTAGACCCTGAAAAATATTTAACACTTACCTTTAGGCTCTGCTACTCTAACGAAGAGAAATTCAGTATGCCAACCCACCAAGCCATAAGGTGAGTCATTGGGCAAAGTCGTTATCACAGATTTGTTTCTTTTCTGATCAATGGTAGCACCTTTTGATGGGTCCTCAACTCCTTCTGTGGTAATTCGAATGAGTGTTACGCTCACAATCTCTGATAACTCTGGAACATCATCAGCAAGAATAGTCAGCGTGATTGTAGACAGTGCCTGGCCTTCAGAAAATGAGATCTAAAATTTTAAAGAAAGAAGATTTTATTTATTTTGTAATTATCACCGTGCATTTTCAAAAGATTAAATTTTCTTTCAGTACTGACCACAACTTATATAACAAGAGGGATTTAAGTGACACAATATGATTCTACAAATCACTCAAATGTTTTTCATATTAAAAATGGAAGATTATTAGGAAAAAGAAAAAAAGTAAACCATTATGGAAACTCAATCTGATAAAACATGCAGCTGAACTGTCACATCCTGAAGGCTGCATTCTATTAAAATATAGAGTACACGGTCTCTCTGGGAGTCTAAGTCCCAGATACCGTATTTTTAAAAAATCTGTAGAAATAAAAAAAGTTGACATACTAAGTTTAAACATTTTTCCCTACAAAAATTTTGCCAGGTTTGCTATTTCCTTTGATTTAACTCTGAATAGATGTGTAATTTAACAATGAATCAACCAAAATAGAGGTAGAGAAAGATTAAAAGAGATACAAATCAAAGCATCTCTCTCCTCCTGCTGTGCCTCTATTGTCTATAGTCAAATCCAAATTTTCTAAAAGGCATCTGAAATCCTTTCTGATAGGGCTTCTGTATGCTCTTTGAATATTATTTCCCAGCTCTCTCCATTTGCTCTATTCTCTAGCAACACGACTAAATACTGCAATCATTCAAACTAGCATTCCAGGCCCATTTTGTTGTTCATCTCTCCACCTTAAGAAGGTAGTTGATATAAACTCAAGAGCTTTATTAATAAAATCGGGGTCAGAAAATTACTACTCTTTGGCCAAATCCATTTTTTTTCATCAAGTTTTACCAGAATACAGACAAGTTCATTCAATTACATACTGTTCAACACTTTATTGTGCTAGAAAACTAAAGTTGGGTATCTAGGAAAGAGACTATAATAGCACACAAGTCTAAAATATTCACTATCTGGCCCTCTATATCGATGGTTTACTGAATCTTGAATAAAACAATTAATTCTTCCAAATATAGTCTACATTTAATATACTATTCTCCATTTAAATAGAAATCATTTTAGTCATGTTTATATAAGAAATATCATTTGTGAAAATACAATTCAGAACATACAGAACCTGATAAATACAACTTATATAGTTGTATAAATAGATTTGGTAATTTGTGTAAAGTAAATATTCAACGCAATAAAATTTGCCATAACATTTTTAAGACACTGAAGCTCTAATTTCCTTCTAAACGATACAGAAACCTAGAAATGGTGGATCATAACATTCACTTGTCGTTTTGTGAGATAATTTCATGAGAGATCTTTTAAAGGAACTCTTCAAAGAAGTATTTGGGGAAAATACATGGATAAATCTATGAAACCCGAGATGAGTCTAGAAGACCATCCATCTTCCAATTAGGAACTAAAGGTTCTTTAAACTCTTTCTTTCCATTTGCTTCTCTGACCCAATTCTGATTCCATTCTTCAACCAGTGCCCCAATTTTATACTATTTTTCAAGAGTAGATAAAGTGATCCTCTGCCCAAATCCCTTCTTGGGACTGATGCACCCATCCCCCAGGTAGTGGGAATAACAGCTTTTACATTTCTCAGTGGGAGCTGCCTTCAGCTGTAGCAAACTTTCACTCAAGGTTATGCCCTACTCAATGTGGTGTGAGGTCTAGGATGGCTAAAACAGGGATGCAAAATCTCAGCCTCCTTGCTCTAACTGGAAACAACTCCAAAGGACCAGCTCAGCTCCAGAACTTCCTCAGAGACTCAAACTCAGGTACAACTACCCAGGGATCAACATTCCCCTCTGCACATCCCTACCTTCCTTGTTTCCTTATGGTTGTGTCTCCCCAGGAATTCACCCACAATCACAGAGTCTGTCTACAGGAAACTCAACTTACATCATTCAGCAATTCTGATCTACTTTTTCATACATATGTCTACCTTACATAGATTTGTTCCCTACTGGGACACCTGGGTGGCTCAGTGGTTGAGCGTCTTTGCCTTTGGCTCAGGTTGTGATCCCAGGGCTGGGGTCCTGGGATCGAGTCCCACATCGGGCTCTCTGCTTCTTTTTTTTTTTAATTTTTTTATTTTTTTTAAATTTATTTATGATAGTCACACACACAGAGAGAGAGAGGCAGAGACATAGGCAGAGGGAGAAGCAGGCTCCATGCACCGGGAGCCCGACGTGGGATTCGATCCCAGGTCACCAGGATCGCGCCCTGGGCCAAAGGCAGGCGCCAAACCACTGCGCCACCAGGGATTCCGGGCTCTCTGCTTCTTTCTCTGCCTATGTCTCTGCCTCTCTCTGGGTCTCTCATGAAGAAGTAAATAAAATCTTAAAAAAAAAATTGTGCCCTATTTACTGCTTCCATTTTACCCAAATCTTGAAACCATATTTCCATCTCCAGTTTGATTGGTTTTATCTTTCTGAAACTGTAACACATCCATAATTTGGCCAACAAAAGGGATGATTTTTTTTACAGACAATTTTGGAATTACAGAAAAAAAGAACAATAATCACAACATTAAAACTAACATTAAATTGTATCCCTCTCTACAGTGATTAATAGGAATCCAGTGTTGACATGGTCAAACTCAAAACACTTCATCCTTGAGGTAGGGTTTGGTCCCATGCATCAATAGTAATCATAATTTAAAAGTGACTCTCCTGCAATTTTGTAAATTACATACCACTCCTGAGGTAGGAAATATATCACTAATACTTCCATCAGCTTCCCACGCTACAGTTACACGACCATATGTTCCTTTTAAGCGCTCAACATTCAAGGTTATGAGGCTATCTTGCTCCATTTCTTCTACTTGCTTATATAATGAATTCTGGAAAACACACAGGAAGTCACAAGGGATTAGATGAAATTACCTAGGTAGGTTTTTACTTCATGCTATTGTGTGTGTGCAAACTTCATAGTACTAAGCAACATGATACATTAAAACAACATGATACAAGTGAAAAATATAGTTTTATAAAACACAGCAATATACAATGACCATGTTTTAATTTGAAATACACTTTTCAATAACTAAAAGTAAATTAAAATGTTAATCATTATAGGGTTATTTTTATTTTGTCTTCTTGTTGCTCTTATTTTCAAATTTCTTCAATGAACATAATATTTTCATATTCCAAAAGCATACCTTTTGGAAAGCATCATACATAGCATCTAGAGTTCATAGAAATGAAAGGACATAGAGTCAGGAAATAAGGAAAGTCTTCTTCCCCTGTATAACTTCTGGCAACCCCTCTAGGTCTTGATTTCTACTTGTAAAATAAGCTTTTGGTCTACATGGTCTCTAAAATCCCAGTCAAATGTAAAGACATCATGAGAATCAGGGCACTCTTTCTGATCATTTACAAATGCCTCTTACCCTTAAGTTCATATCCTCTGAAATGTTCTGCAGGCTGTGCGGTTTCCATTGATGGTGTTTCATCTTTAGCCCCTGGTCTTTACAACTATTTTTCCTGCCAGAAATATCCCCTGGCCCTTTTTTCACTTAGACTCTGCAGTCTCTTTCTTCTGTTCCAGACTGATTTCTACCTCCCTGTGACTGGAACTCCTTCTCTAACATCTACAGCTTGCCAGCTGCTGAATGAGCTTTTGCTCAAAATTAATGTTCCTTCTTACAATACCCCTAGTTTATCTATCCATAGCTCCTTCTTACAATACCCCTAGTTTATCCATAAGCAATAAAGGAAGAATGTGGAGTATAAAGATTTTCAAAAATCTTTCCAGTAATAGTTTTAATTTTCTTGTCTTTTTACAATGGTAATCTGAAAAGAAATTCCTCCATGAATTTCTTAAAGCTTCTGAAAGCTTCTACATGGAATGCAAATAGTCTATTGGATGGCTATCAGATGGCAGGCAGTGTTTTACACTGCATTTTAACATATAGTTACAAATATTACATAGTTATAAAATCTTGCTCAAAGTATTCAAAGTTCCTACAGAAAATATCTTGATTTAAAAACATGCATATAGGGGTACCTGGCTGGCTCAATCAGTAGAGTAGGTGACTCAATTTGGGGTTGTAAATTCAAGTCCCACATTGGGTTTAGAGATTACTTAAAAACAAAATCTTTAAAGAAATAAAATATTCATATAATTTGTTCACAAAAAATATATGCATTTTCAAACAGAAGTATCTCTGGCTATGCCCTTTGTTGATAAGGGTTAGAAAAATAAGGATTTAATACAGCCAAAAATTATCAAGAAACTCTCTTTATCTATTAAATCTTAACTTAGAACAGGCTGTCCAGACACAAGAGGCCTGTACTGAGAAATTCTACTGAATGGACTAAAAGAACCCAGGATACTATGTATTGGAGAAGGATTAAACCACAGGGCTTTAATGTCTCTAGAATAATCTTAGAACAACTTCCAAAAGGAGAAATCTATCATAGAAATGTGCTCCCCAGCTGCCGCAGGGCTCCAAGGTGAGAAGATGAGACCATGTAGTAGGGCATGTTGATTCTTGCTCCAGGATCCCCAGCTCTGCCCTATATATTTGTGTGACCCTGAGAAAGCCATGTGAGCATTCTCTCCTCTCCCCTGCATAACGACGGGTTCTTACTAAGCATCTCCTATGTGCCAGGCACTTTTCTGGAATAAAGTTATGAATAAAGCAGTATCTCAGTCATCTCTCACAGCCTTGAATTCTAGTAAAAGAAACTGACAATAGACAAAAAAAAAAAAAAAGCCACTATAAGTTTCATTAAGAACAAGGCAGGAGAAAATAGATACAGAATGATGGTGGGGAGTTACAATTTTTAATCCGGGAGGCCCTTCTGGTAAGGCGTCATTTCAGCAGAGACCGGCAAAAAATGAGGAAACAAGTCATGTGAGGAGCTGGTGGAGACAGAGATCATTTTCCATTTTCCTAACCTTCCCCACAACAGCTCATGCCTTAGAGCTGCACTGTCCTACACAGGAGCCACTGGCCACATGTGGCTGTTGAGCACCTAAAATGTGACTGGTCTATAACTGTAAAATGCAGACAGGAGGTTGAAGATGGTATAAAGAAAAAGGATATAAATTATTCCATCAATCATTTTATGTTGGTTAATATGTTGAGTTATGTAAAATAAAACATTAACAAGAGTTTCACCTGTTTCTATTCTTTTTATGTGGCTAAAAAACTTAAAGATATGTATATGGCTCACAATATAATACTGGGCAGAGCTGCTTCAGAGGAAGCTGACCTGCCTTTACCTCCAGAGAGGGGCTAGACTGGGTAACAGGGTGATCCTACCACCCCTGCAAGCAATTGACTCAGGGCCTTAGCACATTCAAAACTCATCTCATCCCTCAAATCTGCTCTTTCTACAGGTATCCTTATGTCACTGAAAGGCAAATGTCTGCTTCCTGTAGCTCTGTGGTTTTTTGCTGAATTACTGCACTAGTTTCCTGTCTATTTCTGTCCTTGCCCACTTATAATCGAGTCTCAATTCTATCGCCAGAGAGGTTCTTTTAAAATGTGAGCCAGATGAAGTTGCTCTTCCACTCCAACCCTTTCCCTCGGGGGCTAACTTCATTACAGTATGCAGGAGCTTGTGCAGGAGCTGAGTTCACATAGTAGTCTCCCTATCCTTCCAAGGCCTGCTCTAACATTGGCCCTCACCCGGTGTCTAGGAAGTTGGGTTTAGGAGGATTCCCACTATTCCTGGGACTCATACTGGCTCCCTATGCTTGAACTGTACACACAATGGGGTTTATATTGAACACCTACTTTCTCTCTGGGAGTCTGGAATTTTGGCACGTGTCAGGCTGAGGGTGCCTGCGTGATTAGTCCCCAGTTAAGACCCCAGGCACTGAGTCTCTAATGAGCTTGGATGGCAACACATTTCACATGCTGTCACAATTCAACTCAGTGCTGGGGGAATTAAATGTGTCCTGTATAACTCCCCTGAGAGAGAGCTCTTGGAAACTTGCCCCTCATTTCCTCCACGCTTTGTCCCATAAGTCTTTTCCCTTAATGATTTTTGCTTTGTATCCTCTTCTTTGTAATAGATAAATCCTAGTATGAGTATGACTAAACCTTGAATCCTTTGAGTCCTCCTAGCAAGTCACCAAACCCGTGGTTACTACTGGGGAAGCCCATAACAGGGCCCTGGCCCTTCACCTCTTGGGCCTCATCTCTCCCTCAAACTCGGATTTCAACCACAGTGGCTTCCTTGATTCACCAAATGGAGGCCTCACTTCGGTGCCTTTCATCTTGTTCATGGCTCCCCTGCCTTGAATGTTCTTCACCTCTCTCCCCCAGGCCTTTGTTCTAATATCACTTCTTCAGCGCCTCCCTCCCTGACAGCCTATGTTTTATTTCTCTGCACACAACCTCAGTCCCCTCTAAAACACTGTCCATCTGGCCTCCCTGCCTAACATTCCTCCAGGGCACTTACTGCCATCAGATATAGTAGAGATGTCTCACATGTCTTTGTCTACTGTATGTCTCCCTTTGCCTCCTCTACAATTTGGGACAGTGAGGGTAGAGATTTTTTACTATTTTATTTTTTGATAGCATCTGAAACAGTATCTGATACATAGGAAGAGTTTGCTAAGTAATGGCTACATGAACGAATAAATTAATGAACAGATGGAGTGGCCTATTGGTTCTGGCCAGGGAGACATAAGAAGAGTTCTCTAGAGGCATCTGGGAAATCCCTTCCTTATCCCAAGTGCCACATTTGTCTCTTTCCCCAGCTGGACATGAATAAGAAAGCAGTAGCCCTAACAGTAACATCAGCTTTCAAACAACCAATGAAGAATCAGCTTTATGTTGGCAAAATGGAGAGACAGAATCTGAGTCATGGTGACACAGTAGAGTACCAACCCAACTGTGAACCCATCTTCTCTGTGGACATGTTTCTGGTGTTTAAGCCACTTTAAGTTGGGTTTTCCTTAGAGAATATTTCAGAGAAAGATGAATGATTGCTGCAGTTATAACTCTACTTAAGAAATCAAGATACAGTTGGCAAATAGGGCTAAATGATACAATATAAATGGATGACATTTTGCTTATGGGTAAAGGAATATGAAGTCTGAGCATGGAAGCTAACTTGGTAATATCTGCATAGTTCTCTTTCCTCAGGAAAAAGCACCTTCATGTGCATTATACATGTATAGTTATAAACATCTCCCTCCCTCCCTCTTTCTCTCTCTAATACACAAAGGTCAGTAGGTGAGGTATGTGAGGAAACACAGTATACAGTCTATTTGGAATCTGCTTCATAATCACCCTCTATAGTTAAGGCTAATAGTGGAGCTGAACCCCAGAACTAGGGCCAACTGGTAACATTTCAAAGTCAATCTTGTAAGAGGGATCAGTATAATAAAAAAAATTAGGGCAAGTAGACTCAGAGGTTTCAATGTGTAGGACTATAAATTATAAGATATCAATAAAGTTCACTGTAAAATGCAGAGTGAATGGGGGGTGAACGGCTCAGTCACTGAAGTGTCTGACTCTTCATTTCAGCTCAGCTCATGATCTGAAGGTTGAGAGATCAAGCCCCACATTGGGCTCCGTGCTTGGTGCGGAGTCTTCTTGAGATTCCCTCTCTTAATCCCTCTCTCTTTGCTCTTTCCCCACTCTCATGCTCTCCCTCTAAATAAATAAATAAATAAACAAATAAATAAATATAATAAATCATTTTGATTTCTAAGTGTGGGATCTTTACCTGAGCAAATCCAACGATTCCATAGGCATCATCATTAGACAAAATAGTTATTTTTACATCACCATTAATACCAATCTCTGCTCCTCCTTTGGGATTTTTAAGCTGAACTCTAAAGGATTCTTCTTCTTCTGGAACTGTATCATCAAGGATGTTTACTGCTATTATAGCTTCTCTGTTACCAGGTTCAAATATCAGTTCACCTGAACTAGCATAAGAAGTATATCAAATAAGTCGGCTGCAACAAATCTCAGGCATATACATACACATACGCATAAAACTCTTAGAACACTGATATTACACATTTGGAAAAATCATATTTCATAAATAAACTTATAATACAAACGTTCATAATACTGATTAACTTGATAAAATAGATATAAGAAATACGGTATATAACCAAATTTCTAGATTATAAATTACTCTTATATTTTGTATATTTCCAGTCATTAAATAAACACTCAGAAATTAAGTGTCATATAAAACTATGGTGAGCATAAAGAGATTCTATATAAAATGTTGAACCTACCCTGGAATAAAGTCAGACTGGCTTGAGATGTAGGCCAGCTCATATATGTATGAGTGGATGGCTCCCACTAGAGCAATTAAATTCTTGCTTGAATTAAGGGACTTTACTGTAACAGAAGTTGCATCACGAGCAGAAGGGGCTTCCAGAATGAAAGAGAATCGATTCAGCTCTGAATTCCAGCAGTAAAGAGCAGACATAGCTTGGCCAATAAGAAGGATATGGACTGTGGGAAGGACAGAAAAGACAATTACAGTAAAACATGTATGTCACTGTGCACACTTCCCATCGCAGTACCAAAACAGAATTTTTCTATACTCAAATTTCCATTTTGATTTTTGATTTCACTGATATGACCTGATTTCTGAAAATCAAAATATTACTTGAAATAACTGAATGTGTAAATAGTAATTTTTATAATGCTATGGAGTGACTAAACCAGCCTAACAGTAAACCCATAATTCACTTACTAAATAAGAAACCACTGGATAGTCAAGCCCAAGTGGATTGTGGACTCTTTGTATTCATCTCAGTACTTATTTGTTGGATAGCATAGTAGGATATTTTTAAAAGTGAAAGACAGGCATAATTCTATAACTAAATATTTCATTTTTATATTTTCCTTTCCAGCCACCATCCATATGAATTCATGATGAACATAATTATAAACAGACTACAAAAATTCTTAATTAAAAAGCTTAATCCTACATTTATATGGCATTTCTTTTTTATTTTTTTAAAAGATTTTATTTATTCATGAGAGACGCACAGAGAGAGGCAGGCTCCCTCTCTGTGGGGAGCCTGAGGCAGGACTCGATCCCTGGGACCATAACCTGAGCCAAAGGCAGATGCTCAAACACTGAGCCACCTAGGTGCCCTATATGGCATTTCTTAAGTGTTGCTACAAAGCATTCAAACTTATGATTTTAATGCATAATCTATAGAGTTTATCTTTAAAATATACTTAATTTCTCTACATTATTATTTTTTATTTTCCAATATTAATTAGAGACAGTTATTAATTCTTTTCACTTGACAAATTTTTTTAAGTAGGCTCCACATCCAGCATGAAGTCCAATGCAGGGCTTGAACTCACAACCCTGAGAAATCAAGACCTCAGCTGAGGGCAAGAATTGAATGCTTAACCAACTGAGCCACACAGGTGCCCCTTCACCTTATAAATTCTTAAAGGTGATAATTAGGCCAAAGGATATGAACAGATTTATGATCTCGGAGTACATGCTATCAATGCTTTTTGAAATGTTACTTCTTTTGAAATGAAAAAAGAGCTATTAATGATTCAATGCAATGGAAAATATTAGCAAATATGGAGGGGAAAGGGGCTTAGTACATTGTATAGGAGGGGAAATTCAGAGTCAGGGAGCTTACTACATTGTATACGCCACTAAGCAATCTTCAGACTTAAAACTAGGGAAAATGGGAAGAAACCATCTAGAAACACGCACAAATTCCAGAACCTGAAGAAACACATCAGAACATAAAAGATACCAACTAAGATGGGTTTGGTTATTAAAACAGCACACAGAACTAGAAGCCACAAACATTTTAGTGTGTAAGATTACAATGGAAGATCCATATCCCTACTCTCAAATATCAAGGATTACTCATTATGTTTATTTATGGTAATTATTTAAGTACTATTGCAGGTTAGTAAATGTTACATAAAAGGTAAAAAACAAGAAAAATGTTATTAATAAACATGCTTTTTAAAAATGACCATATATGTTTCATAAAGCTCTATAAACTAGAGATATTCAGTAAAGAGCAAATTCCTCAGCTGGATCTCAACATCTTCCAAGTTCAAATGATTCTATAGTTTCAATAAATAATCAATTAATCAATCTATAGGCTCAACTAAAATCACAAAGTGTTCTGAGCATTACTGATTATGTATCCTTATCCTTGGAGATATAACTTATTCACTTCCTCCCAATCTGATAAGTATGGGAAGGTCCCAAATAGATAAGTAGACATTCAGAGTAGGAAATGTAGGGGGCTCAAATCTGCATTTTCATATGCAGAGAGTGTTTTCTCAGAAAATAGCCTTTTGTACTGCTCCAGATCATAGAACTGGGCCAAAAGTTTATAAGGATAAAAACCTCAAGTCTCTACCCTGGGGAGCAGAATTTTAACTGGTATTAATTATAGAATTCCCTTCCAGTTAGCAAAACTATACACAAACAAAAGTATCCCAAAGGAAGGCAAATGGCTGAGATAACTTACGGAGTCAATGTACAGAGAGAGCCCAGGACCACGGGCTAGAGTGAGCATTCCTACCACTTAGAGATCTGGGAAAAGAAGAAACCAGTAACACATAGAACAGTCAGAGAGTGCACATAGAGAGTCCATGGGAAGCAGTGTCCTCAGGAGAGTGGGACTCCAGTGCAAAGAGATGAGGGACATTTTGAGAGAAGTTTAAGAATGTATCTGTTCTGGGGGATGCTGTGGAAGAGTTTGGGGAGTTGGAGGAGTGGACGGTTGGGCCTCTAGTCTATAAATTAGGGCTCATGTGGTCCAGAGCACACCCAGACCATATGGGATGAGGTGCTTTCTCCCGAGGGAACCTGGGCTTCTTATGATGACTACACAGGGATGAAGAAAGTGATGAATTCATCCAAGGATTTCCACAGATGATGATTTTCAAAGGTAATAGTTTTGGTGAAGTGGACAGTGCTGGGAAATGAAGGAGAGGGGCTGGGGTCAGTATCTTTCCAGCAGTGTTAATTACATCTCTCTTCCTTACAGAAACTTTCTGGACATCCGTTAGACCTGGTCAAATTTTCTCCATTTTCTGGGACAAGAGCACTTTAGCCTCTCAGAGCAGTTATCTGTTTGTAGCTAGTAACTTATTTGTGTAATTACATATCATGTCTCCCTTCCCTACTGCATGTTAAAACTTCTTCAGAGAAGAGGCTATAAAAGATTTTGTTTACCCTTGCTTCTTCAGGGCCCACCAATATGCCTGGTACATAAATGGCATCTTAAAAAATCTATTAAATAATGAAGGAGGGAAGGAAGAAGGGAAAGAGAAGTTTATATGTCCTTGCAGCCTTTGTCATATTCATTTTTCCTCTTCTCTTTAAAGAATTCAGTTACCACCCAATAATCTCTGTCAAGTCATTAAGCAGAATAAATATGTAATCCTCACAGTCATGGCTCCAATCTAATATTTGACATATTCAAAATAAGAAAGTCCTTGAATATTATTTAATGCATAATTTCAGCTTTCAGGGGATCTATAATAAGCCATTCTAAATAATTACTTATAATCTTTTCATACTTCTACAACCTCAAGTCACAGAAACAAAAGGAATAAAAAGACCTTACAATGGGTCCCTTAACAAGCCTCTGGCAGAATTTTTCAAAAATTCTTTTAGAAAGTGTGCCTATTCTATTTCTTTAAAAATCTTTAAAGGGAATTCTATAACTTCAATTAGCAGCCCATTCAGGCAGCACTTGTCATCCTTAAAAACATTCATTAGGAAACTATTTTGAATTATAATAAGTGACTCAAGTAGATACAGTTAGACCACTTGAAAACTTGCTGTACAAGAAAAGCAAAAATAATAAAGCCACAAAATTAAAAGACAAGTAGACACAAACTAAACAAATACATGATGAAAGATACATCATTTATTTAGTAAATCAACTGCTGAGTGAATGATAAGAAAGTCACAGAGCTATATTTCACAGGATAGCATCACAGCTTTAAGGCCTGCCAATTAAAGAGGCTGACAATTAAAGAGAAGTTATTTTCGGACAGGATGCTCAGAACAGAGACAGATACAGGACTCTGACAACGGAGTGAACCTGGAGTGGAGGCCAGATAATGTAACAGACCAGATACGAGGTGGCCAGGGTCTGGGATACCAGGCCACATGGGGTAGGGCACATGGAAATAAAGCACAATGAAACAGATAATCCATAAAAAATGAGAGATAAATAAGATATAATTCCTGGTCAGTAACTGAGGTGATTGAAGGAGACAGTGTCTAATGATTATCCTGCCTGATGCAGAAAATTGCAGCCAGGCACCTAGGAGAAAAAGGACAAGAATAGACTCCTATATTTGCACTAAATCCTCTTCTCTTCTCAATATCATTTACTTTGTAGATTTTAGCTTTTATGAGTTCAACTACCTGAATGCATCGATGTCTCCAAAATCTAAACCTCTAACTGATTTCTTCAGTGCCACGTCTCTAACCACCTGCAGAGGCTTCTATATTGACTCTTGCAGTTGCAAACTATTGCATCCAGCATGTTCTATACACCAAAGTTAGATGGAGTTATAAAACATCCCTTTGATCATTCCTTGCCTTTGAAATGCCTTCAAGGATTTCTCTACCCCAATAATGCTCAGAGTGTAGTCCCCAGACCCCTAGCGGTCATTGAGACACTTCAGGAGGGTCTGTGAAGTCAAAACTATTTTTGTAGTAATACTAAGATGTTACTTGTCTATATTATTCTCATTCTTCCATGAGTGTATGTGAGATTTTCTAGAGTCCATATGATCAATAATAATGAAGTAGAATACAGACACAGACATAAGAATCCAGATGTTGTCTATTAAGCTAGACAGTAAAGAAATTTGCAAAAACAAGAAAGTAATGCCACCCTTCTTACAAAAGTTTTGTCTTGGAAAATATGTTTTTTTAAATAAACATGGTACTTTTGTTCACATATAATGCATTCATTGCTATTATTCCCAATTGAACTAATAAGTATCTTTAAAATTTCTCGTCTTCAATTTTGAATACAATAAATATCAGTAAATAAAATCCATATGAAATCCTTAAATTTTTAAGAGGATTTTTAATTCTTAAATTTCCTATGGCAAAAATACTTGGGAATCACTGAATTATCCAATACAGTTCAAATACTGAGCCTGACATTCCACACCTTCTTGTGTAGTTGCTAGTGTGTTTCCAACCTTATCACCACTACAACCTGAGTCAAATACTCTGTCTCCACCACTCTTGTCTGCTCGTTGTGCCTGCAACATCATATATACTTCTATCTTTCTCTTTTGCTCACACCTTTCCCTCTACCCACAACATTTCCAACCAGCCTACCCAGGCCTAGCTCAAATTCCCCTCGGAGACCTCGTAGCCACTTCAATTCTACCATTCATAGAGCAAATGGGACTGGTATTCTATCTTGAATTATCTTAATATTTTTCTTGCTTCTCTAACCAGACATTAAACCTTTGAAGGCAAAAATTCTTTATAACTTTAAACAATGACTTACATATAATGTCTAATCATAAACTGTGCTGTTTCATTCATACAAAATTGCTATATCTCAATTTAAAAGTGGGAGTTTGATTCATCCAGACTCACGGCTAAGTCACTTGGTTTGGCTGCCAAGTTCCTCTGGGCATCTCAACAGGAGACACGCTGACTCACTGAGCACGCCCCCTGCTCTGTTCACACCTGCTCTGGGAGGCAGTCCCACAAGCACACTGTGCCAACTGCTGCTGCCTTCTGAGCCTTATTACCATGGGCCCACCCAAGTGATTCTTCACCAACTCTGAAATAGTCCTACGGCCTCTGGACAACATTCACCCTTTGGTTTCTCACTAATAGACTTTGTTTTGGAAACCACTGTGAATAAAAATATTGATTATGTTTCTGATGTGTGGATGAAAGTACAGAAAACCAAGAAGGAATCAGACTGGAAGGATGAGAAAGTAAACACAGAGAGCAGAGTCCTTACAATCATTTTCTGACTTTTTAAAAATACTTCAATGCAGATACATGTTAACATCTTATACATTTATATTTAAAACATATACTATATGTAATGTCACTCTTCATTTTTCTCTAGGTAAAAGAAATGTATTATCTTACTTTTATCCTTCACTAATATTTTCTGCCATATTTCCGTTATTCTAATTCTTCTCAAGCACAATGCCTATTTTAAAATTTTGAGCTTCTAGTATTTCCAGAAATACTCCTGTTAAGATCTTGATTTTACATTCTTATTAAAATACCCAGTGCCTGGCAATGTGATACTATCTCTAATTCAATATGATTAAAATTATTCTAGCTTTCTACAGTGCATTTCAGATTAGTTAGCAGTTTAACCACCCTTACCAATTCCTGAAGCTGGTGTGAAGGAGTAGATCCTATTAACAGCAGTAAAATCCAGGGACTGAAAATATCTGAAAGTTGACTGTCCTGTTTCCCAGACAAAAATATCAATAGAATTCTGATTTCCTATAATAATGGAATAAAAGTCAAATCTGAAGGCAAAAGTCATAGGGAAAAAATGACAAAATTACACAATAAAAATTATTAAAATATTAAATTTAATCTAAAAAACAAGTTTAGTAGGATATTTCTCCAAATTAATTTAGTTAAACAAAAATACAACCTAGTAGGAAAATACTTCAGAAGTCTTTTCACATTTACCAAATGAAGGATATACATGGCTGGCCACTGATTAATCATGATCTGATATTAAAGAAAAAACAGTGACATGCTGTTTTTTAGGAATGTTGAAATTTTACCTATGAAAGTTTCACTAGGCAGAAGAAAGAGAATATTTTCAAATAGTCTTATCAAAAGTTGCTGAACACTAATTATTACTACTATAGATTACTCATGGGTCCCCAAGTATAGTCACATAAATTGTGACTATCAAATATTACGGTTGGCACTTTGGATATAAGATCTTCAGAGATCTTTTCAGAGATATTTCCACTTTACATACTCATCCCCAATATTATTTTAATATAACTTTAAGGCAGTTGTTCATAATCTAAAGATTATAGACATATCTCTTAAAATGTGGGGTTTTTTTCCAAAATCCATTTGTAGCTGACAGTCAATACATTATCCATCAAGAAATGGATTAGCAAAAAATTATCCCAAGAGCTACATGTTTTCACATAGAACATATGACACAAATGCTAGATAATTTTGACAACTATGTATGCATTATCTCCTTACCTAGAAAGACAGTTTTGGCAAAAATCAAATAAATATCATCGCCTGAAGTCAAGGCCTCAACTTGTGTAGTCCCATTGATTGGCACTTCTTGAAAGTTAATAAACTCACTGCCAGACCATCTGAGTAAAAGGGAATTTGGACTAGCATTAATCTGGGAGATAGCTAAGAACACAGAGCCTCCTCTGGTGAATAAGGCTGTGCTCAGCACACCTCGGACAGGGAGTGTTTGATGTAACGTGAAGCTTTCTCCGCTCCATCTGAAGACCTGTGGGAAATGTTCAAATACAAAACCCTTTGTGATTAGGAATTTGGCACTTGTGTGAATTTATGCAAAAATCATATATTCACTCTTCCAGTCCCCTTTATTTAGTTAGAATACTTTCATAAATGAGAAAATATCAAAACTGATGCTCTCTCACTGTCTCTCCTTTTTTTATGTGGGGTGTATATGTGTGTGTGTGTGTGTGTGTAAGCACACAGAGAAATAAGTGAAAAAGAAGTTATTTGAAAATAAATCAATTTCAAATGTACATCTGGGTAGGGGTCAGTTGCAACAAGTCAAAGGGAAAGCCAAAAACAGGAGAGAAGTCACTTAAATATGAAAAATTCAGATTTGGATAAGAAACTTTCTGATGCTATAAAATCATTCCTTACCCGCTGTTTAAGCAATAGAATATAAAGAGAAATACTAAAACTCTTTAGTCCTGAAGGTGGCAATGTATACAAGGTTTTAAGGTGAATGTTCATACATCTAAAATTAAAAGAAAATCCTGAATCCACCTGGTTTCTTATACAATCTGGCCAATTGCACAAAAAATTTTCAACAATTGGGAACCTATGTGAGACTGGCAGTTAGGGACAGAGTGGCCTCTCTGCTTATGGATCTTATTAACTGATAGGGAAAGGCAAATGATAAACATATCAATAATTAAATAAATATACTATTACTCAAATGAAACAAATGCTGAAGGTAACAATTGGGATATGAGAGGTAACTGACGTTACTAGGGAAATAAAGTTACAAAGAATGACATGACAAAGTTTCTAAGGCAAAACATGTTTGTCATAAACTGAATGAAGATTGGTCCACCTAGAAGGCGGTTGATAGTGCTGAGGGAATGAAGACAGTAAGACTGGAGAGATAAAATCAGAAGGTATCTTTTATTAGACTGACCATATAATGTATCATGGGGATCATTACAGAGCAAAAGGGACAAAACTGACAATTATATCAGGACAACAGACATAATCCAGTCCTGTGCTGGGTAGATAAAGAACTAAAGTTATGCTACAAAAAAAAAAAAAATTAAAAAAAAAAATAAAGTTATGCTACTTATAGTCTATGTTAAATAACTTAGAATTTATTCTATGTATAATTAGAAATCATTGAATAGTTTTAAAATGAGGCATAACATGAAATAATTAATATTTTTAAAAGACTACTCCAGCCACTTGATGGAGAATGGATGTGAGGAGTCAGGGATGAAGTTCAAAGACGAGCTAGGAGGCAACTCCGATAGTGTGGGAGAGAAATAAATGATGGGACCTGGGCTGGGGAGGGAGAAACAGAGATGGAAAGAAATATCTGTATTCAAAACATTACTGGTAGAGATAATTAAAAACTTTAATGAATTATATGTGAATGAATAAAAATGCATAATCAAGAAAGATGTGTGTGTCAGTATTTTGTCTTGAGCACCAGCATTTTTTAGGTTGCTATTTTTTGAGAGGAAAGCAAGCTTCGCAACAAGTTTCACAGAGAAAATAGAAGTTCAGTTCAGGATATGTTAAATTTTAGATACTTAAAATACATGTAATGTGGAGATGCCAATCAGAAGTTAGATATGTAAGTCTAGAAATTAAGAGAAAAGGCTACCAAGAAAAGTGGAAGACAGTCTATAGCTGACACCTAAAGACAGAGGATTGACAGAGGTACCTGGAGTGAGTGAAAAGAAATCTGAACTAAAACTAAACCTGGAAAACTCCAAGACATCTGAGTTCAGAAAAGGGAAGAGGAAGCAGCAGTAGAGACTGGCAGGGGTGGCACAGAGAGACAGGAGGAGAATCTGTGTGGTATCTTAGAAATGAGAAGAGGTGTTTGAATTTGAGGATGAGGTGGCTATTCCATGCTAACAGGAAGCAGCCTAAGACAACCACAGTAAAACATCCAGTGAATTTCCAACCCAGTTGTCACCAGTGACCATGAGGTAAGACAAAGCAGGTAGACAATTCCTTCAAGGTGTCTAACCCCAGTGGGGAGAAAACGAAGGAAACAGAAAGTAGAAGGGGGTGAGATCAGGAGAGAAATTTCTTTTGAAGCTTGGAGATCCTGCCTTTATGCTGACTGCAATAATCTGACAGAGACACTAGTGATGCCAGGCACAGAGGGAGTAACTAAACCCTCTGATGGCCAGAGGAGCCTGGCTTTTATAGATGGAAAGCTTCCTCCATAACAGGACAGGGGAATAAGACTATGTTGCAAGAGAGTTTCTGAATTTGGTCTTCAAAGATGACTAAGGTCCTCTCTTGCAGTTTTCATTTCAACAGTCATTAGCTGAAAATGAGGAGATGAGAAGCAGGTATGGGAGTCTGAGGAGTGAGAAAATTATCAAATAGGCATTATTAGGATTAGGAAATGTAGTTCACTTGAGAAATGTGGAATTTCTCGGGTGATGGTAAGTGCCCATTTGGCAATGTTAATCATGAATTTTTAGTTATACCATCTGTCCAGTTATATGATTTTTCTCCATAATGTTTTCCAATGCCATTAAACTCAAATTAAATATTCACGCTTATTACTACACTTGCTCTGGCTCTTGATGACAATATTGAAGATTCTATTGTGTAATAATTAACTGTGACTAATATCTACATTCTACTTTATTACTTTACCACAGTCAAATTATGGGGGGGGGGGCTTTATACTAAACTTACAGACTACATCTTTGATGAGTTTCAAATATACAATTTTTTAAAATTCACTTTAAAACAATCAAACCTGAGTTAATTCGGAATCATCTCTTTGACTTGCAACAATTAAATAATCTTGATTGTCTGAACTAAAATATTTTACTTGAGAACTTTCCGAAATAATGATTGTTTGTACCTGCAAGGAAGACAAAACCAAGGGAATAAATACTTAAGAAGAATTTGACTAGGAAAGGCTCTGAATACAGTACTAGTATGAGTCACTATTTGAAGTTTAAAACTTGAAAAATCATTCTGAGAACTAGGTATGAATACGTAGGTATCATTTCAAGACAAAAATATTCCTGGACTAAGACACTCTGCTAAAATGTGTATCAACTTATAAAATTTTTTTTTCACATTAATATAAAATATATATTATCTTCCATTTAGATCAATCTTACAAATCTGATTTTTCCTTTAAATAAAGCAATCTAGGGATCCCTGGATGGCTCAGCGGTTTAGCGCCTGCCTTTGGCCCAGGGTGCAATCCTGCAGTCCCGGGATCGAGTCCCACGTCAGACTCCAGCATGGAGCCTGCTTCTCCCTCCTCCTGTGTCTCTGACTCTCTCTCTCTCTCTCTCTCTCTCTCTCTATATATATATATATATATATATATATATATATAATATATATATATATGTCTATCATAAATAAATAAGTATTTTTAAAAAATTTAAAAAAATAAAGCAATCTACAAAAAAATGAAAATATTTTTTACCAAGAATAATTTGAATCCAGGTGTGAACGTATACACACTGTGAACAGAAGGCTTTTCGTCACTTCTTTCTTCATGAGTAATCACAAAGAAAGGGGAAGGACCAATATTAAAGGCCTCACAAGTTTTAGGATTTTCTATATTTAAATCCTAGGAAATAAGAAATAGCAGTAATTCATGAGACATCCAAAATTTACATGTACATTTTATGTACTATAAAATGACTGGTGTTTACCTCAAGTGGAATAAAAATCCCTTGCCAACGATAAATAGTAGAAGACAATTTTCTTAACATTACACCATATATTGAATCTTCCAAAGTAAAGAAACACCAACCAGAAGCTGATGCATCCAAAAAACTCTGAACTATGGAAAACACAGCATCCATTCCCCCTGAAATACATAAATCATGATTTATTAATGTGTTATCCCTTCAAAACTTTATGTCGTTTATTGTTTAAACAGTGAGACAAGTGAGTTTGTTACCAGAAACAAAGATCCTTCTATGATGTGTGTGTGTGTGTCAGAGAAATTATAAGCTAGAGAACTTAAAAATAACTAAAAATAACGATTTTCTTAAAAATTGTTAAAACCCTGCTCCAAATCCACATAGGCTTTTCCAAAGTATATTTAAAATACTAAATATATATTTTAAAGGGAAATATGCTCTACATGATTTTTATTAACTTTCATAAATATGATGAAAATATAATTGAGAAATGTTTACATAATATATAGTTTTATAGAAACATGCTAAATGTTGGGTTTTAAAAAGTTACACTATCAATTTGAAACTATGCCCATCCAATGATTTCTCAGATATCAAGGATTTCTTATATATTTCTTATGTATATACACCGAAGCACACTCACCTACTTTAAATGGTTGTTAAGTTTTTAATCAACATGCTATCACAAGTATAGGTCCTAAAATTCTGTACCACATTTAAACAAAGAGAAAAACAAAAAATCCCTATCCCATAAAGAATAATTTTTAAAAAGCTTCATGTTTTATTACACCAGTTTCCTAAAGAAAGTTCTTTTAAATCTTTAGCTAATGGTGTGAACAGCAAGAACAAATGTCAAGGTTGAAATTTAGGCCCCTTATAAATCATTGATCATTTTCAGATTACCAGTTCAAGAAATCATGTAAATGCCTCATATGTACTATCCATTAGTGATTTCCTTTCCTAGAAAACCAGTATTTTCATTCCTATTTTGTCATCTTTTAAAGGTACACCACAGCTTTCGCACTGATTCTTAATGTTTTACATTCAAGTCCTGACCATCTGGCCCAATGCTTCCGTACCATAATTCAGAAAGATGGTGAATGAAAAACAAACAATGCTGACACTTAAGAATCTCCAACATGTACTCTCACAAGTACTTCTAAAAACATATGCAGATCCCAAACAATAATGAGATAACTATGAAGTAGAAATCATAGTCTTTCTTTTTTGGATCCTATCTCCTGTCTTTTAGACAATTATACCACTACTAATGATCTCTTTCTGTTCTAAATATTCGATCTCTCTCTACTTAATAGACCTTTTCCATCAGCATGTAAATATGCTCAGGTCTCTCCAAACTAAACAAATGAACAAACAAACTCCCTTGAATCCTATACCATACCACCTCCTTTGCTTGGTCCTACCTTCTCAGTCAAACCTCTTGAAATGTTTGCATACATTTGAAGATGCCATTCCTTTACCACCATTCAAAATGTTATTCATTTCTTATCCCTCTACACAAATAGCTCTTGCTATTTTATTCCTTCTCTACAATGGATATTTTTTTGGTTCTTATCTTACTGGGCTTCTACACCAGCAACTGACACAGCCACCATTCTTTCCTTTTTCAGATACTCTTCTGCTGCTATCTGCAATCCCACATTCCCTGGGTTTCTCACCAGGTCTTCTCCATATACTTTGCTATAGCTATATCCTCCTCTTCTCCTTGGTAACTCAATTTGAGCCTACTCAGCTCAATCTAGGTCCTCTTCCCTCCTCTACCTATATACCCTCTTCCCAGGTTTTCACACCAATTTCTGTAACTTTAAATACAGCATACATGCTAAAGATTTCCAAATTTATCTCTGTAACAGAGACTGGCCTTTGAGTCTGGAGAAACTTCTCAAAAGTAACTCAAATGCATAATATGTTAAATCACACATATTTTACTCCACCTCACCAAAATAATGCCTAGTTCCCATTCAGACTCCTCTTCTTACTAAAGATCATGACTCTCCCTCTAAGCACAAAAGCCAGAAATCTAGGAATCATCTCTGGTATCTCCTTCATACCCAATCCGTCACCTAAATCTAGCCAGCATATCGGCTGACCTTTTGTTTATCTCCCTTCATCCACTCTTTCCTTCTGTGCCAAGTTTCTTTCAATGGTATCAAGAATGATATCTTTGAAATGCAAATATAATCATACCATCCCACAAATACACACAGCAACTCTCCTGACAGCCTAAACCACTCAGAGACTTTCAATTAACCCTACAATAAAGACTAACATATGTAACATATTCTTCAAGTTCTTGAACTATCAGGTCTTACCTAGCTCTCCAAACTCAACACTCCTCCTTATTTCTAACCCTAATGTTCACTCTACAGTCTTCACTAATACACTCTTGTGTGCCTCTAGACTTGTGTACCTAAATAGCTTCTCACTTTCTTTCCATGTCCCTCTCACTCAAGACTTTGCAGAATCAATCCCTAATCATCATTAGGTCCTAGTTCAAACACTGATACTCCTGAGAACCATTCGCTTATGTTTTCACAACACTGAGAATTACTCCTTTAAAACATTTATTATAATTTTAAACTACACACTGGTTTTTACTTATTTGGTTTTTTTCTGTCTCCACCTATATTCTAAGCACCATGAGTTCAATATCATGTCTGGCACATGATAGGCTCTCAATAAATATCTGTGGCTATGATAAAAGAATTAGATATCTGTTCTCCATTTTCAACAGATCCATAGGATACAATTTATGGGGGGAGAATGTACATCTGATACATGCAATCTTTCTTGGTTATGGAATTTTGTTTTCACAAGAAATCAAACGTACTCATGCCAAAAGCTGTTTCAGATATTGTCTCCCATTCCACACTCACATCTAAATCGATGCCATTAGTGCGTGACACATTTAAATATACAGTCCTGTTGGCTTCTTCAATGTCTACAGAGGTGGCTCTAAAAAAATGGATTGCAGAAAGCAGAAAAAGAACATAATTTCTACATATTAAATACATACATCACACTGCTAGCATATATTTAATATACTTTTAAATTTACATAAGCCAAGGTGAGATTCATCCACAAATTTCACATGGCAGGAAAAGTAGACTCTACAGCTCAAAATATTCATTTATGAGGATTAAAAAAGCACTAGGATCTGATACTATGATCTTAAGAAAATACTCAGAGTCAGTAACTTCATACTGTATATTCTAAAAAAAATAAAGTTTTGCCATTACTAGTTTATTCTCATATAATCTAAAAACATCATAAAGAAAAAAATGAATCCAGAAATTCTTAGTTTATTACCAAAACTAGATCTACTGAAGTTTTTCTAGGAAATAAAAAACCAAATATGTGTCTGCTTCCAGAAGTATTTTCAAACTACAATCATATTAATATATGCTTGAAGATTCATTCATTTGGTTTGAGCAGCTAAATATTTTTATACTATTTCTTGCTTTTTACTATTATTGACAACACAAAACTGTGCAAGCCTTTACCTGAAAGTGTGAATTCTGAGGAAATTAGAATTCTAATAATACCATTATACAGGACATGATTAGGCTTTTTTTTTTTTTTTTTCATGATTAGGCTTTTGATGCTCCTTGTTACAAGAGGGCATAATGTTTCTCAGATCTATCTGCCAGAGCTTATTTTAAAAGTCCCCTTTGAAATAGTCAGAGATCAATTTCCCTCTCCACTTTCTTTATGTCAAAAGGTATTTCCTACCTAGCTTCAGAAGTGACAATTTCCTTATGAATAAACTGTACCTATTTGCAACTGCAGAGATACTGAATAACCCCAGAGGGGCCTGATTTTGCAAAACTGTTATCAGGGTTTGAACATGTGCCCCCAGCCTGGCACCTCCAGTTGGATTAAACAAGGTGCAAACAAAATGCTCGTCCATCTCTGGTTCAGTGTCCAATATGGCAGAAATGCGTAGGGCCTGAAAACAAAATCAAAAGATAAAGTTACTAGACTACAATATTTCTGCAACATAGATACAAGGAGATCTGCTAAACATTTTTGACAACAAAATAATGTTTTGGAAAACATGACTTCTTTTTTATTTTAATACTGATCCCTATAATATGTAATAGTTATTATGACTTTCAAGTTATCAGTTTCAAGATTTTCAACACTCTGATATATTGCACTGTCTAAAAATAAATCTCATGATTAAAAATAATATGAAGATTAAGAAAATAAATTTAGGTCTTGATTTTTGCTAATTCTTTATCTTGCCCTAGTTACATAATTGCATTAGTCTCGTTTTAATGTAGGAGTCACTGAAAAAAAAAACAGTTATAGCCATAGTAAGCACAAATTAGCAACAACTCACATGTTTATCAACAGAAAAATGGATAGACAAATAATGGTCTGTTCAATGCATTGCTACTCAGCAATAAAGAACCACCAACTACTGAGGCATGCAACCAAATAGATCAGAAAAATTATGTTGATCAAAAAAAGCCAGACACAAAAGAGTAAAAACTATATGATTTTATTTATATGAAGCTCAAGAATCAGCAAAATTGAGTCTTCAGTGACAAAAATCAGAAAGTAGTCTCCTCTGGGGAGGGCAAGGACCAGAAGGAAACTTCCAGATGATGGTTATGCTCAATATTCTAATCTGAGTAGTGATCACATGGGGGTGTGTATATATATATATATATTTTTTTTTTTTTTTAAGTCGCTGACACATGCATTTGAGATTTTGGGACTTTAATATTTATATTTCAAAATAAAAACATGAGGAAATAAAGACCATTATGTGGGTGAAAGAAAAATCTGTTTACTCCACTTTGCTCTAAATTTTAATTTCCTTAATGAACGGAAAGATCTTTAAACACATTGTGAAAAAAGTCTCTAAAGAAAAAAAATAATAAAAATATACAAAAAATTAAGTAAATAAAATTGTAAACATTTTTAAAAAGGAGAAAAAGCCTGAGAATGTAAAGCAGTGGAAAATTCATTAAACACCTTAAATTTGAATTCTTTTATATCTATATCACCATGTAGATATTTTTAAATCAAAGGTTCAAATTTCCAAGAACATGAAAAATTGGACATGCAAATAAATATGAATTCAAAAATATGTTGCAATGTACACAAACTGATCACACAGAAAGTTAATTACTGGGTAGACTCTTTTTAGATGAAATAGTTTTGTTGATTTTTTTAAAGATTTTATTTATTTATTCATGAGAGACACAAAGAGAGGGGCTGAGACATAGGCAGAGAGAGAATCAGACTCTTTGCAGGGAGTCCGATGTGGGACTCAATTCCAGAACCAAGATCACACCCTGAGCTGAAGGCAGATGCTCAACCGCTGAGCCACCACTTTATAATTATTATACTTAATATGTCGAGCTTAAAAATTATCTTAAGCTAATGCGATTAGCTACTTCAAACTTAAATTGTTTTAAAAAATAAAATAAAAAATAAATAAAATTTAGTTGCAGGAACAGAAAGTTATCAATACACAAAAAAAGGAGTTTCAGAAGGTAAATTTCTGTAAGTATAGATCACATTTATAATTAAACCTAAGGCTAGTATTTTTTTTTCCAATAAGCTATTCGTATTCACATAGGATATTTGCCTCTCACATAAGCAGGCTAAAGTAAGCAATTATATTTTGTCAAATGAAAATGTGACCAAAAGGATGACTTGCTAGGGTTTAGTGACTATAATAAATGGCTTGGAGTTTCCTTTATGTTTTAAGAATAATACAAAGTGAAGTATGCTACTTAAATAGTTAACATTTACAATAGCACTATGTACATTTTCCTTATTTGCATATTTCACTACCATATTAACAGAGCAAACTTCTCTAGCAGCACTCTCTGCAGACTATATAGCACTTGTTAACACTTTCACACAGTAATTTAATCTTTACCTGTCATCTAAGCTAAGGGTACTTTTGTTTTCTTTCTAGGACCTAGGGTGCTCCTCTAAAATTATTCATAAATGCAATTCATTCTCATTAAAGCCTCATACTATACCTTGAAGCGAACACCTTCTTCTAAGACAATGTAGCCTTTGGAAGGGGTCAGATCTTTGGACTCCACGGAGGAATTTACTTCTGTCACAATGAACTGAACTGTCACGGTTCCAAACAGTCCTTGCACAGGTTCCCGAACAATGTACAATACTGCAACACTCTCCTGTACGTAGAGAGCTGTTGGTTCTCTTAGGAAAAAGTGTTCACTGTTGTTAAATGATAGGACTCCAGAGCCATCATCATTAGCAAGGATAGTAATTAAGGCTGTTGAAATAAAAATATTAAAGCAGTAAATGAAAATAGAGTAGGTTATAAGTACTGGGAAGTATGTAGATGTTTCATCATAAACCAGGCCAATTCTTCTCTAGATCACCTTAAGCAAGGGAAATTTTAAAAGGCATCTAATAGAATTCCGTATTTACTCATGATATAAAAATAGCCAGTAATCTTGGAATAAAAGGCAGCTTCCTCCTCAACCTAGGAAGCCAGTAACATATACCTTACTCAATGCTAAAACATCAGAAGGGCCACCATTAATAACAGAAACAAGACAATGCCTGCCATTACTGCTACTATTCAGCATTGTCCTGGAGCTCTGAGCCACGTAACAGGTACAAGAGCAATGAAAACAAAGAGCTGGTACACTATTTTCTAGACAACATGACTGGCTTCTTAGAAAACCAAGAGAGGGATGCCTGGGTGGCTCAGTGGTTGAGTGTCTGCCTTCAGCTCAGGGCATGATCCTGGGGTCCCAGGATCGAGTCTCACATCAGGTTCCTGCTTGCTTCTCCCTCTGCCTCTGTCTGCCTCTCTCTGTCTCTCATGAATAAATAAATAAAATATTAAAAGAAAAAAGAAAACCAAGAGAAAGAAATTATTAAACTATTGTAAGAGTTCAAAATATAAGCTGAGTAACCTTTGAAAACCAAGAGCTTTCTATTTTTGCTACCACTAGTGATAATCTAACAATGGAAACAACTAATACTACTGAGAACTTACTAACTGCTTAAACTGTATTAATTCATTTAATCCTCACCACCCTACACGGTTGATTTTATTACTGTTTTCATCTTACAGATGGAATGACTGAAGCACAGACAGGTAATCTGTGGAACTTCACAAGCTAGAAAGTCGTAGAACTAGTGTTACTAGTGCTAGGAAGTATGCTACGGAGTATGCGTCTAAAGGTTACTATACTATCTCTATACATCAGCTGTAACTATATAAAAAATATAACAGAAAAGGGACATCACTTATAATAGTAGCAATACTTAGGAATCAAGGTAAAAAATACAGAACCTACATAAAAAAAACATATAAAGTGTTAAGGCAGGACTGTGGCAGATGCTGTGTCCCACCCATACCCCCTGCGGTACTTCCTCTTGCCCTGGCCTCTCTCTAGCTGAGGACAGCATCAGCTGATGCAGGAATAAGGCCAGAACTGCTGGAGACCGAATACTCAAGAACATCCTCAAACAGTGAGGGATAGGAGCTGGGGAATGACTAGCCCAGCTCCCTCCTTTTAGGACAATCGCCCTGAGCTCTGTTCAACTCAGTGTCCATGGACTGAGCTCCAGCTGCCCAAAGCAGTACCCTTCAAGAGCATGTCTTCTATCAGCTTTCCTCTCTCTTTCACTTCTTCCCTTCTCACTATGCCTCCAGAGATCATCTCCCAAATAAACTACTTCCATCCAAATCTTTGTCTCAGGGTTTGCTTTTTGGGGAACACAAACTAAGGCAATAAAACAAAAGAAGATCTAAATTAATGAAGAGGTATGTATCATATTTCTAAATGGAAAAACAATACTATAATGATGTTGAGTCCTTCCAAATTAACCTAAAACTTCAACCCCAACACTATCAAAACAGTGTCTTACAGAATTCAATTGGTTCATTTAAAGTTCATAATGGAAAAGACATCTGAAAGAATAGGTGAGATGATTTAGAGAAAGAAAAATAAAAAGTATTTGGCCCAAAAAAAATAATAAAATGTCTTTAAGAACTATGACAAATAAAACTGTTATTAGTACATGAACAGGCAAATAGAACAGAATAGAGTCCAGGAAAAACAGATGACACAGATAGACAGACAAAAATAAGTTTTACAATGAAAATCAATGGAAAATTGATGTCTCATTCTCTATAAAGTTTTAGGGAACTGATTATACATTTCAGAAGAAAAATCAAGTTGTAGCCTTACCTCATTTGCCACTAATGAATAAATTAGTGGTATGTTACATTATTAAATGTATATCAAAATTATGAAAATATTTTATAGCTTTTGAGTGGAAATATCCAAATAGCATTTTAAAGCATATCAGAAAATATATGATATTTTAAGTATTTTAAACAATTTTAAATAAAAGACATCATACTAAAAGATAAATGAGGGACTGGGAGAAACCACAACATTTAATAAGCAAGGGACTGACTGACTTCAGAATATAGGAGTTATCCTATAAACCAGAAAAAGTAGAAGCCACAGAAAAACACAGTAAGAGATATAAAAAGCTAATCACACAAATAAACAAATTGCCAGGATCAACCTAATAAATGAACATGGAAATGAAGAAAAAATGTACAATACAACCACATTTCTTTTATACATTAGAATTTTTTAATGTTAAAGTCCATAGAAATTTCTGTTAAGAATGTAGAGAAACAGAAATTTTATATACACATTTTGGAGTGGGAGTAACATGGAAGGTAGCTGATGTCCTTTTCACTCAACACTTTGTACTCAACAGATGATCTTGGTTCTTCACATATACAAAGATTTACATATAAGAATGTTTATTGAAACTTAATGAAAATTTGGAAATAGGGGCACCTGGGAGCCTCAGTGGTTGAGCGTCTGCCTTTGACTCAGGATGTGATCCTGGAGTTCTGGGATCGAGTCCCACAGCAGGCTCCCCATAGGGAACCTGCTTCTCCCTCTGCTTATGCTCTTTATCTCTCTGTGTGTCTCTCATGAATAAATAAATAAATTCTTTTTAAAAAAAAAAGTTTGGGAATAGTGTAAGGCTGATAAGTGGGGCATAGTTTAAGAAATTACCCACTTCCAAAGCACTTATTATTCTGAGGATTATTTTATATTTTAAAATAGAAAATTACAAGCAGGAGATCCCTGGGTGGCTCAGCGGTTTAGCGCCTGCCTTGGGCCCGGGGCGTGATCCTGGAGTCCTGGGTTCGGGTCCCGCACTGGGCTCCCTGCATGAAGCCTGCTTCTCCCTCTGCCTGTGTCTCTGCCTCTCTCTCTCCTCCCTCATGAATAAATAAATAAATAAATAAAATCTTAAAAAAAGAAAGAAAGAAAGAAAAGAAAATTACAAGCATAACATAAACAGAGAACAAGATATTATTTTCCCCTACTCATGGCGGTGGGCATGTAACCTTCGTAATTCCAAACAGAATTATATTAGGACTTCTTTAAGAATGGCTTGAGTTTGAGTGCTCCTCTTTCCTATTATGTGGAGTGTAAAAGAATGACGTGAATAATTATCTTGTGACAAGTAACATTGGCCTTATAATGAAGCCAATACTCCAAAAGGCAAGGAGAGGTGGCATGTTAAGTCCTGGTCCCACTTCATTTATAGCTGTATGTCTCTGGACCCATAGATTAAATGAGCTAATAAATAAACTACCTTTAAGTCCATTTGAATTGGGTTTTCTATGGTTTATACATAAAAGATTCTTAACCAACACATTATGCCCATTCCTATAACCCTTTACATACAACCTACTAGGTTCTACAACAACAAAAAAGAGTACACTTCCGACATACTCTGAATTTGAAACAATGGCCACTGACTCAAGAAAGTTTTGAAAGACTTAGAAATATCAATCTGTTTCATTAATATGGCAAGAAAAGTGAAAACCAGTTCTTGGGTTATTCAAAATTCTTTCTTTTTTCTACAAATCAGATTTTTTTTTCACATAAGGGCCAATAATTTAGGAATACAAAGGTTAATTAGGTTAAGGGAATCCCAAAGAACAGTCAGCCACTAACTTAAACAAGAGGTTGAAGAGTCAGTCAACACTTGGTCTTCTAAGTCCACCTGACTTATATATTACCATGGGAACTAAATTAAGTGACTTTTAAAGAGCCCTTCCAATCCCATAGTTCTGGATTTACATGAATTCTCCTCTCTTTTTTATCATCTCTAAGCAGTCAGTAGGATATCTAATAAGCAGTAAACTAGATGAATTTTCATAACAATTATGGCCCCTATACATCTTAGGTGTCAATATACTTCAGTTCTATGTGGAGATAATACAGCAATGGGATGACATCAAAACCTTGTCATTCCCTCTATTGTTAAATAGGAAACCAGAGCAGTATTCAAATTTCAAATGAAAGACATTTACAAATTAAATAAAACCTATGAAAGCTACAGAAATGATTTAATTTCTTACTACCTTACTACCAACCTACTTTTTTGTTTCATACACCACACACACACACAACCACTGTTATACTGACACAAGAATAACAAAATGTCTACCTTATAATATTTTTAATTCTAAGCACAGAAAACCATCTAGACTCCCTAATCCCTCAACATCTACTACCATATTAGGAAAACAGCATGAGTGAGAGTGAAGTGTGTATGAAAAATTATCAAATACCTATTGTTTTTTCTCCCAGCTCTAGTCCAGGAGAAGGATTTGTTAAAATCAGCTGAAATGTTTCATCTCCTTCTGGAATGTCATCATCAAGAATCATGATGTCAATATTTTTATACCTTTCTCCATCAACAAAATGAAGAATCTGGTCAAGAAAGTGAGAGTAGATAATATATTTAAATACAGTGTTCAGTTTTTATAGAATATTTGACAGGAAATACAATATGGGGTGGCAACATGAAATGAGCTATTTTAATAAAAATAAGGGATTTTTTCCCTTAATTTTTTATCTCTTTTTATTTAAATTGACATTAAGTTTAAAAATTAAAACTTGTGGAGAAGAGAAAAAGTAAGTATTTGACTAAAGAATAAAAGGCATCAGACACAAAAAAGCATTTTAAAACACTAATGGTATTTCAGTAAATTAAAACAAAGAAATAAAAGACTTAAAATTTTCAAGAAGCTCAAGAAACACTCTGGAACACTCTGATAAAATATGATGACAAATTCTTTGACACGATAACTTGTGTACGCATTTTCAAATATTGCAAAAAGATAGTGAATAAAATAGTATCAAATATTAAAACAAAATAATGGATGATTAAAATAAAATGCAGAATAATATTTAGAACTAAAAATTCAATTTACATATTTTACCAAAATAGTGAGGGAAGCTATTCCACAATGTAGAAGTCTTCTGCCCTAATTTATTATGGAATACATAATAATTTATTACTTTAGGATTAATTTATTTATACAAGACCCAAATCAGTATAATTCTCAAGGATTTCACCATTGGGGTGAAGATGTAATCCAGCCCCAGCTGTGCTTCCAAATTCTGGGCATACACAAACAAGGAAACGTGGCCAAGAGTCCCTCTGCTCCTCTGGGCTACCAATGTTACACTTTCTTTGGTTTCATTTACTTCAAACCTAAAATAAACAGAATACGTTAATCTTTTCCTTATTAGCTTTTATTCAGTAGATAAGGAATCTGACACTCAGAAAAGGACTCTCACACAGCCTTGGTCTTACCTACTATGTTGCCATTCAATTATGCCTCGAACACCATCATTGGCATCAATAATAATTTGTGCAGTCAAGCCTTCTGAATCTGAAAAGAAACAGAAGTATATTTTTAAATAAAAATGATTACAAAGAATATTATTTGACATAGAGATCACATAATTTTTCATACAGAAATATTGTCAACATCACTCAAAAGATGTTTAAGAAAATAAAGATATCAATGCTTATGCTATCTGATTAAGAAAACTTTTTGCTAACAAGAGCATTGACTTATAGAAATCTAATGAACTGAGAACAATATAAAATAGGCACCTGAGATTATGGCTTTATTTCTATTAATTTAATAAAAAGAGGAAAGGATAATAGAGATCATTGGGAGGAGTATAAAGCACAAGAAAAGAGAAAGAAATGGGAAGAGACAGGAAGTGCTGCAGAGTAAAAACAGGTATAAGAAGGAGATGCAGGAAGGGGAGGAGGGCAGGGGGTGGGGGTGAATGGGTGATGGGCACTGAGGGGGGCACTTGACGGGATGAGCACTGGGTGTTATTCTGTATGTTGGTAAACTGAATACCAATAAAAAATTAATTTATTTTAAAAATTAAAAAAAAAAAGAAGGAGATGCAGGGAGAGACAGGGATACAAGTTGGGACAGGAGGGGAAAAAGGGGAAGAGGTTAGGGAGACAGAGACTAACAGAATCAAGTAAATTTCTCTTACCCCTTTTAATCTTGTACTTTGTCTACCAAGTTTGGTATATTACCATCATTCATTATTCAGTATTGAAATATTAACCAACTCTGTTCCTGTTTAGTTTTTTAATATTTTTGGCCTTTCCCTTTTAAAACTCAGAGGCTCTACTTTACTCTTAGGATACTTACGGCAGCTGCCTAGGTGGGGATGGGATATAGGGAGAGTGTCGTTCTCTCTGAGTAAAGAGAACATTACCAAAAAAAAGAATATAAAATAAAAATCTGCCCATCAGACTAGGGGCTACAAAGCACAAGCCCAGCTCCAGCATCTCCTAGCTGTGTGGCTCCCAGCTCATTACTAAGCTTCTCAAAGCCTCAGCTCCCTCATCTGTAAAATGGGAAAGTAGAAGGAATGATGGTACTAACAAATAAAGCACTTGAAATGGGGGCATTAGAAAGCATTAAACAAAAGTTAAACTATTTAAATGACCCCTAATATGAGTATAAAGAAATACAAAATATCTGTTAGCTTTATTAGCATTAATAACTATCATCTAGTAAATGCCTCATATCAACAGCCTAGTCACTGGAGTCAAATATTTATTTTGCAAAAGAACTGAAACTTTTCAAATAATAATAATATGTTAAAAACTGGTGATTCCCTTCCATTATTTCCAAAGGAAATACTTGTCATATGGAGCCTCAAAAGTGAATAAGGAACCCTTGTTTCTTAGCTCACTCCTCTTGGCCATGATTCTCCTCCTTTAACCCAGACTAACCTGCCGCCTAATCACCCTCCACCCTGTCCAGAGCACATTCTAACCAAGGGATGGGGAAGAGGCTATCAGAGTGCTATTCATCACCACCACCTCTTGGGCTATCACACCTATAAGTTTCCACCAAATCCCTGATATTAAATGTCTAAAACGCGAACAAAAGTTTGTGTTTTAAAATAAAAATACATCTTTTTAATCTACATAAATTTAATCTGAGGTTCAAGTTTTACCTTTCAGTCTGTAATGAATTAACTGAGTCTTTTCTAAAGCATGAAAAGAAAGAGGTAAAAGGTCAAAAAAGAAGCAGAGAACATAACAAACAAACAAATGTTCTGCTTAACCTAAAGGAAAATAAAATCATCTGATACTCTGGAGATCTAATGAAAACAGCAAATGAAATTTTAAAAGGAAAAAATGCCTTCCTAAGAACTAATTCTATTTTGAAGATTACAAATTCAGTTATAGATAGTCGTAAAATTTAAAATTTAAAAAGCACCACACATTAATTAATCCTTAAATGTGTTTACAATCTCCAGTATATAAAACTGCAATAGATGACACTCTCTAAATTAAAACAAATCTAAAAGCTCACCATATTTTCTTCTATAGCTGAAATTAACAAGTATTACAGTGATCACTTTACTTTGTTTAATGTGAATAAACGAAAACAAAAACCATACCTAGTCTAGGAGGAAATGAAGTTAAAGGAGCCATGATGAGGTCCACATAAGTTAAATTCACAAGGAAATATTCTTCTAGTTCTGGTATGTCATCCTGCAAAAATTATATCCATTAAATCCCCCATTGTTATGTTCTCAAAGTAATAACCTCTCAAAAGCAGCTTTTAAAATTATCTAATAAATATATATATGCTTAAACATGCAAAACTAGAATAAAAATATTTAAAATTTTAAAAATAAACATGTATTGGCTCTGATTTTTTTCAGATTTGACACCAAAAGCAACAAAAGCAAAAATAAACAAATGGACTATATTAAAATTAAAATGATTCAGGACAGCAAAGGAAAACATCTACAAAATGAAATGGCAACCAATGGAATGGAATAAAATATTTACAAATGACATATGTAATAAAGGGTTAATATTCAAAATATATAAAGAACTCATACAACTCTGCAGCAAAAACATAACAAAACAAAACACAAGTCTGGTTTAAAAATGTAGAAAGAACTGAATAGACATTTTTTCAAGGCAGATGTATACAAGTGGTCCATACATGCATGAAAAGGTACCCAACATCACTGATCATCATGGAAATGCAAATTAAAATCAAAATGAGACATCAGCTCACATCCCTTAGAGTGACTATTATCAAGAAAGACAAGAGCTAAATATTGGTGAAGGTGTGGAGAAAAGGGAATCCTTATGCATTGTTGGTGGAAATGTAAACTGTGCAGCCACTATGCAAAACAATATGAAGGCTCCTCAAAAACTTAAAAATAGAACGACCATATAATCAGGTAATCCCATACCAGAGTATATATCCAAAGGTAATAAAAACAAGATATCAAAGAGATATCTGCACTCCCATATTAGTGGAATTATTCACAATAGCTAAGATATGGAAACAACTTAAGTGTCTATCAATGAGTAAGTGAATGAAGAAGATGTGGTATATAGAAACACAATGGATTATTCAGCCACAAGGAAGATGGAAATCCTGCCATTTGCAACAACATGGATCAATCGAAAGGGCATCGTGCTAAGTGAAATAAGCCAGAGAAAGACAGATACTGCATAGTATCATGCAGTATCAGTGGAGTCTAAAAAAAGAGAAGAAAACATTAAACTCATAGAAACAGAGAGTAAAAAAAACTGGTTGCCAGGGCCAGGGGCTGGAGGCAGGGGAAAAAAAGGAGAGGTTGGTTAAAGAATACAAACTCAGCTATAAGATAAGTAAGGTCTGAGTGTCTCATGTAAAATGTAGTGACTATATAGTTGACAACAGTGTATTATATAGTTGAAATTTGCTAAGAGAATAGAACTTAAATATTTTCATACACAAAAAAGATAAACATGTAAGGTGATTGAATATGTCAAACAGGGGGAATCCCTTTCACAATGTATGTATGTGTATATATATGTATGTATGTATATGTATATATACACACTATGTATGTATGTGTATATATATAAAATCACCACAATATACATTTTAAATATCTTATAGTTTTATATACATTTTTAGACTCTACATATAAGTGATACCATTTAGTATTTGTTAATTATGCTTCAATAAAGCTGACATTAAAAAAATAATAAAAGTATAAACTTATACCTGATTATATGATAAGTTGTTAGGTTAAACCACATAAGACTGCTAATGTATCATTTTTCCTAGACTAACATAATACGTAGACCAATTATAGAAATATACCAACCTAATATATTTTAAATATACTGGGAGCAAAAGATTTTAAATTATGTCAAAATCCAATAATTAGAATGTGGAGCAGAATATTATGGAAAAAATAACAGGCTTCACAGTTTTTGGAGACCCAACACCAAATTCTGTAATTTTAAGTGAGTTACTTCAACTTAAAGGCCTCAATTCCACCATCTTTATAATGGGGAATATAAGAGCTACTTTGGGAACTGTAAAAACGATTAAAAATAATGAGTATGGAGTGCCTGGCCTGAGAGGGTCCTTAAAAAGTGATAGATATTTGTGACGGTTAATTTTAATACACTATTACTATTAATCACTGGTGCCCATACTAGCAATGAAAAAAAGGCAGGTGCTCAAAACTTGAGGACTAGCAAAACCCATATCAATTGTGACTGGACAGCCAACAATATTTACATAAAAATCCAATGTATGTTTGTACATATGTGTGTGTTATACGTCTGTGTATGTACATATATGTATATATAAAATGTCAGTTCAGGGATCCCTGGGTGGCGCAGCGGTTTGGCGCCTGCCTTTGGCCCAGGGCGCGATCCTGGAGACCCGGGATCGAATCCCACATCAGGCTCCCGGTGCATGGAGCCTGCTTCTCCCTCCGCCTGTGTCTCTGCCCCTCTCTCTCTCTCTCTCTATGACTATCATAAATAAATAAAAATTAAAAAAAAAAAAAAAACTCAAATTAAAAAAAAAAAAAATAAAAATAAAATGTCAGTTCATACATTTTATTCATTTTATTTATGGAGATGTATTTCCTATGAAAAAATAAGAAAGTCTCTAAACTATCTTCTATAATATATACACCACAGGGAGTTACAGAATCAATGATATAAAAGGGAAGCCCCCTCAACCCCCACTGTTCCTCACTCTCACACAACAACCTCCCATCACTGACCACTGTCCCCCACCATCAACCGAGGCCTGGCTGATTTCTGTATATACAGGTCTGCAGTCTCTTACTCTCATGCTACTCAGGGAACAGAAATTGCTACAAAGAGCTAAGGAGAAAAAAACGGAAACTGGAGATCCTGTGTTCATAAAACTAGACTCTGCAAAGAAAAGAGGGTTGGCTACATATTTTCTGTTTTAAGAACTATCATATCTAAGGAATAATCCATTTATTTGTATTCCATTATATTAATATATTATATATATGAAAGAAGACTTGGTTTAAAGTTTTATTTTATCAAATCATGTGTTCCATGTCATATGCTAAATATTACCTTTTATCTTACGGCTCTAGAGTTCTCATACTATTGTATTAGGTCACTGTGCAATGGTAATCAACAAAACAAGAGTTACTAACTTCAGATGGTGGATAGTTTACACCACTTATAATTTTGTAAAAGTAAAAAGCCTCTGAGAAAATAAAATCTTTTCAAAAACAGAACCCCAAAATACATAGTAATTACAAATTTTCCTATAGCAATATTTATTCTCTTCCCTCTCCACCCCACATATCATCTCCTATCACCTCCATACATACTATTTTCATTAACCTCTTGGAAATGTACTCAAGGTAGCTGAAACACTGAGTCTCAAAACAGCATGAGGTTTCACAATACGAAAAAATCATTTAAAATGCAATTTCAATCACCAGTGATAACTTTAAGTTTGACCATAATCACATTTTATACCAACAGCCTCTAGTGAGTTTCTATCTCTAATTTAACCAGTCCTTAATAACTAAAAGGCTGACCTACATGGATTTGCTGGTCCAATGAATCCTTTGGAATAATCAAAATGCTCCCCTGGAATCTCTTAGGCCAATGTCTATCTTAAAGGTGACTGCTCTAAGGAAATTCTCTATATCATGAGATGTTTCTATAATAAAATACACAACAGCAGACCAGCCTATTCAGACAAGAACAGAAACTCCTGTGTGGTTTTTAAAAATTCACAAAAAGAAATAACCTGATTTAAAGGCACCAGAATATTCCATGAATTTCTACTTTCTTGGAAGTTATTCAGATTTAATATGATAATAGCAAAATAAAGAGTTTTACCTCAAGTATAGTAATGTTGATGGCTGCTGTCGTTTCCCCTTCTTCTAAAATCAGAAAGCCAACTACTGAGACAAAGTCAACATCTGGCTCAGCTAGGTTTCCTTCCGTTTGGTTCTTTAGACTCAACATTCCGGGAACTGTGCTATAGGTGACATTAATGGCTCCTAATTGAATCAGATGATAAAAGATCTTATAATTATTTAAACTCTTAAAATAATATCTGAGTGTTATAGCCTTTTTATTTTCCTAACATCTGCAGTAGCTTGTATTGTTGGCCCCAATTCCTTACTTCTTCCTCTACCCTTGGCCTTTGCCATGTAATGGCTCAATGATGTCCACTGTAGGCAAGGGGACATACTGCACTGCCTCTAGACTTGCAATACAGTCTGTCCCCTGTGTGGCTGTGACTTGCTTTGGCTGTTAGTACAAAGTAAAGGTGATTACATGCTAGTTCTGAGCCCAGATCTCAAGAGGTCTGGCATTCTTTTGCTTGCTTTCTTTGGCCTCCAATCATCACAAAAGAAGAATGAGAGACATGTGGAGTAGGGCAACCCTTGGCCAACCCCAACATATGGTAGTGGACCCAGAGCCAGCCTATTATTATATACTTCTGAGATTTTATGATCGTTACACAGTATTTCTGTGATGATAGGTAATTGCTTTAATCTTTCAAAAATAAAGAAGTAAGGGGTGCCTAGCTGGCTCTGTCAGAAGAGCACGTGACACCTGATTTCAGGGTTGTGGGTTTGAGCCCCACAGTACGTGTAGAGATTACTAAAAAAATAATAATAATAAATATACTTCAAAAAAAAGAAGTTATAAAGTCCTGTTCTGAATTAACAAATATTTTTTTCCTGTCTTTGATTTATTTGAGCAATGGCTTTCATCCACACAAGTAGAATATTAAAAAAGAATCTGCCTAGAAACCCCATTCACTCTAGAGTAACACAAACCTAGAGATCCGAATTCTCTGTTGATGAAAAGCTGAACTGTTATGTTAGCCTCTTGCAGCAAAACAAATCTTGATGAAAGAGCAAAATTTAAAACTCCATGTGGTTCATCACTGGCTTCTACAGTCAGGACAGCTGCATATCCTTGAGCATCAAGCAGAGCAATTCCTGCTGGTGGGACTCCTACAAACAACAGGAATCATAAGAAATCTAACAGTGATTTGGCATTAACCTCTAAATACTTAAAAGATAGATAGCCCCACTCTCTGAAACATACTGAAGTACCCATGAAGTGTTCTATTTCATTTGCTCCTTTAACAGAAATCTTCAGGTTGACAAACAGAACCTACATTTTCGTTTTCTTTTTCTAGACAGTAAATCATAAAATTTTTTCACTTGACATATTACTGTTATTATTTGCTATAATGGTCATCTGAATTACAGAAATTGAGTAGACACTGAAAAAAGTACCCAGATAATTTGCTCGAAGTGATTAGTTTTGAATTATCTATATAATTGGTCCAAATCCAAATTGGTCTGCTAATAAAAATGAATCACAGAAAGATTCTTCCTTTGGAAATTATTTTATTCTGTAAGAAAATACTTAGCAAAATCTTTAGAGGTTTTTCCTGAGTCCACAAAGAGAAGTGTTTGCATTTGGAGCTCATTTTTTTTTTAGACCTAACATTTTTATGGGATAGATAATATTTAAAGTAATACTTTTTTAAAAATAAAGTAATACTTTTTAATTAGTATGCATCTAGTTGTTAAAGATAGAGATGGCAAGTATTATTTTTTTCTAAAAAGAACAGCTATACCTGAAAAAAAAGATCAAATTGAATTTTGAATTACCTTGTGTGCTGACATCATATAGAATGACTTGGTATACTTCTTTCTCCTCAGGTACGTTGTCATCCAACAAATGCACAACGACTGTTTTATTCAAGGACCCCTATGTTGAACAGAAAGAAATTCACCCCCCTATTGGCACTGAACACAAAATATCTCCTGCTTTGATTAGATTTATAAATTGTGCATGCAAATATATTTTCATTTAAGGAAGCATCCTGTGGCTTAGAAAATAAAATAAATAAAAACTACTGATGAATGGGAAATCAGGCAAAAGTTAGATAGGGGCTAATTGTGGAGGATCTTGAATGCTGAGCTAGTGAATATAGATCTCACCCAATATGCTATGTAGCAGTATTGAAAATTTAAGACAAAGCAATACGTTGAGAGATTTCTATGGCAATGATGAACAGGGAAAATGGAAGCATGAAAAAGAAGGCTGTGTTGGAGGAAAAGCAGGTAGTAGGAGGCCAGTGTAGTTACTTAAGGCAGAAAGTTATGGGATTTAGCTTAATATCAAGGGAGTGTAAATGAGGAGGAAAAAAGAATTAAATGTATAATCCAACAAGAATTCATACTGAGTGTGTATGGGAAGGAGATGAAGATGAGAGAGTTATAATTAAATACTGCTGATTTCCTATCCAAGAAATGTTTTTATAAAGTTATTTCCTATCACCTTCTTTCAAACTATCAGAGAGCTTCTAAATGGAACCTCAAAAATACAATGTGAACAGGACATAAAAGGATACTTGTTTTTGGAGCCATATTTGCTATCATCTTGCACATAGAGTTCCAAGACAGGGAGGACTAAGAGAAGCGGACAAGCACTGTCCATCATGTTTAGAATGACAGAGGGGACACCAAAGGTGGGAGGTCAGGGGAGCAGCAAGAAAGCCTAGCTCAAATGCAAAGCTCACATTTGCTGTTGCCTTCAAGAAGATCTGCCAAGTACACAGGAAAATACAAACCCACTTTGTAAGTCTTAGAACCTCTTAGAGTACTGTTTTTTTTTCCTCTAGGTTTCTAAGCAAGCTCCCTGTCAATTTCTGTTAAACTTTGTTTTACATAATCGGAGTTTTCCCATTTCCTTCAAAATACATTGTCTTCTCTACGAATTTGTGTTAAATCTTTTCTTTGTGGTATTACCTCAGGAAAGAAGAGCTGTCCAGTAGAGTTAGCAAAATTGAGTTCTAGGTTTTTCCCAATAATTTTCCAGTTAACAGAAACATTTCCTCGACCAGGAGGTGTTCTTACCACATGGAATTGCAAAATTTCTCCTGCAAATGAAATGTACAGACTGATAAATGCTTAATAGAAAATAAGCAACATCTGAACTCAACAAAACCCAAATCCCAAACATGCAACTATTATGACACCTTTTCCAAAAACATTACAAGGCTGTTCTGTTTCAAATTTTCCAGAAGCTTCATACATGCTTATTGTTTATTAATAACATAGGGATCCCATGTTTAAGTATTTTCATTTAGATAGAACTTCAAGAAGTTCAATACGTAAAAGTTACCAAAAGCACATGCTAAAATGGGGAACACAAACTTTTATACACTCCAAAACATGCACCAGAACATAAATGTTCTGTAATTTAAAGAAATTAATAAAGTCCTTATGGTCAAAACTAGTAATAACACAAGTAAATTCTTCCTTCACTTCTCCAAAGGACACAAATTCCTTACACTGATATGCAATGTGATTTTACACAGTGCATGCATAAAAATGCTTGCAAATACCTGAAAATCACATTTCTTTAAATTGTAACTTACATATACCATCAATGATTTTGTTTTATAAAAAGAAATACAAAGGAAAATGTCAAATTTGTACATCAGCCTCTGTAACTTCACCAAAGTTAAGAGTTTTCCTTCCTGGATAATTGAGGTATTTTAGATGCTTCATAGTTTCCATTCCTGGTTTTTATCCCCACATAATACTTTGTAAAATTGAAGAAAATCATGACAATCATTTCTTTTAAATTGCTGAAAGTGGAAAGTAAGTTCCTAGGGAGCACTGCTGATGGCCACATGGCTTGCTGAAAATGCACTTAATTCAAAAGTCATATATGATAATGAAAACAAAGTACACTAATGAACTGTATTACTAAAAAAAATAATTACTTTTGGGGTACCTCGGTAGGTTGGGCTACCAACTCTTGGTTTTGGTTCAGGTCAGGATGTTGGAATCACGGGATCGAGCCCCACATCCACCTCTGCATTCAGCATGAAGTTTGCTTAGGTCTCTCTCCCCCTCCCACTACCACCCCCCTCAATCTCTCTCAAATAAATAAATAAATAAATCTTTAAAAAGAAGTTTTAAGAAAATAATTACTTTTATGAAATGATATATGAATGGTGTTTAGAGGGCTTTAAAAGAACACATCTTATTTAAATTTTGTGGCACAGACGTATAGTTAAAATCCCTGCATATTCACGGAAAATATCACTATTACTCAGTTATACAAATAAGCAAACACTTCTGACATTTTTTAAACAAGGACAGGAGAAATACGACAAAATATAAACATCTTTTTCTAATATCTTTTAAACTATAATTTTTATTTCTGAAGATAATAAAAGAACAAATATTTCTAAAATAGACTTCTTAAAATATGATGGATTAATTAATTTAGAGATTATCTTTAATTTCAGTTACTAAAAAACACACTAAAACTTTCATACTAAATTTAAGCACACATAACTTTAGTGCAATGAATTATCTGGGGAGAACAGAAAACAAGGCAAAGGATCAGAAAGATTTCCAAACCACACTTCCTCGGACACTTCAATGTATACATTTTTAAGTGTTTCAATACAAAAAAAAAATTAATCACCATTATATTAGTAGACTATGTCTTGGGATTTTTTTTAAACCATATAGGACTGTTAGTTAGGAATCAGATTGTTTCAGAGTTACTGAAAGCCTGTGTAATCAGCCATAATTGCCAGTATATCATGGAAAAACTGTGTACTTGTATAATTCATATGAATAAAACATAGATACTACTATGAAATCCTAGAGTTCCTCTATTGTACACCTTGCAGAATTTCCCATAGGGTAGCTTTGTATTAAACAAAGAGTTTATTACTGAGAGACACAAAGAGAGCTTTGGAGTAATTAAGCACTTTCACCTACAGTGAGGTCTGGTGACACAAATAAAAATATTTACACAGTCATGGTTTTTCAGATTTTTTTAAGTGACAAAACTTTAATACTTCAAGAAGAAAATAACAGAAGCTTGATCCAGTGCTAAAAATGCATTATGAACACAAATGGCAAGAAAACAAAATGTAGGTCAATAAAGATCCATGTTGATGGGGAACTATTAATCATAATAATAAAAAAATGATTGCAAGTTTTTACATGGAGATTTGGGAATAATATACCATTAAAAGGCAAAAAAAAAAAAAAATGCCATGGAGAGAAAAAAAGAAAAATTCTCCTACAAACTCTACATATAAAAGCCTCAAAGTCTAATATCACTTAGTCGACATCACCTTTAAAAATTAAACAAGTTACCATGCAAGTTACTCGCAAGGAAATATTGCAAGAAACACAATTTGAAGCAGTCCACACACACACATACACACACACAAATAAAAGATAAAGAAAGTATTCCTTGAATACAATTTTGTAAGCTGAGTCTATTACAAATCATATGAAAACTCATGAAGAGTGTGAAAATTTTCCAAACAAATATTCAAAATGGAGGTAGTGACTTTCCTCGTTAAAGCAGACTCCCAGGACCAGGTCCATTAAAATGTCTCCTGGGAAAAATTACCAGAAAGTTACCCTCTACCTAGATGAGGAGTCAAAGAACAGTCATAGAGAAAGGAAAGCTAAGAAACAAATCCTTAGTCTTTTAAATATAAAGGAAAGGACCAAAAGAATGTCCCAGAGAGAGTAGCTTATAATTTTCATATAAACATTTTCCTGTGTGCTATCCTATCTTCGAGTGTTTGCCCAGGATGAAAGCCTAAATAGGGCCCGTACCCACAGAAGAGTCTGATGACATTACCAGAAGTCCATCTTGATATAAAATCCAGAGTCCACCAAAAGTTGGTGATACATATCTTCAACTCTAAAATGGATCTGTCACATAGTATCTAGGCCTAACCTAATGCAGATTATGAAATGTAAACATAAAATGTATTTTAATAACCCTGAGTGTTTTGTCTACTTTTATTTCCCAAAACAAACCAGGAGTTTTTCTAAAAGATAAACATCAACTACACTGTAATAATAATGGAAAATTAAAACACAGGAAATGTATTTTAACAGATACATGTATACATGCTATATACATGGACCATCCAAATTAATTGCCCTCTACAATAAATAGAAGATGACTTAAACTATAGAGATATGAATACCGTACGACACAAACTATCAATAAAAACAACCAAGAAAAAATTGAGTGTTTCTAATATAGCAGGCTCTATATTTTTAAAAAGAATTGCATTTCTTGTTCCAATCTTTGCCTAAAAACATTTCAAAGTGTCTCTGAAAAAAAGGTAAATTTTTAAATCCATTGAATATGACATGATGATTACGATGCTCCAAGCTGGATGACTGAATGAAACACCTAACATGGATTTATAAAGGGCACACGTGTACATAGTTTTCAACCACAGTAAAAATCTATTGTCCCATATTTTTAAATTTGCCCATTCCATTTGAAAGAAAGTAATATTTACTACTGGGCATCTGTCCAATTGCTTTAGCATGAAAAAGAGAAACATAATTCTACAGAATCCAGTACATTGTTAAACACTAAAGCAATTTCTCCCTATGAACTGAAAATGTATTTTTGTAGAATCAGAAGTTCAGTATGGTCCACATTTTAAATCTATTCACATAAATGAAACTCCAACACTTGGTCAAAAGCAGTGTTAACATTGTTTAAGAACACAAGGCATGACTTTTTAATACTATTTGTTAGGCAGTTATCTTGAAGAATCACCATTAGGTTTTCATTAATTCACTTTGGTAAACATATATACTTGATACACATTTCTCTGTACAAGCTTGTGGTAACATAAAAAATATGCACAGATTCTGAATTCTTGAGGTTCAATATAGTGGCTTTTAAAAATTAACTTAGACTCTAGAAAAAAACTTGGGAATAAAGGCATAGGAAAGGAATAAAAATTCACCTCAGTTTTTATGTAGAAAATATGAAAAATCTAGGGAGCACACAAGCAAGCAATAAAAGCAGCTCAGTGTTTTCTTTCTAGTACCAAACTCATGCTCAAAGAGTAATATGATAATGCACACTATTTACCAATTTAGGCCATGGCCATTTATTTTAATTACTAATCCTTTTTCCTCTTTGAAAAAAAAACATATTGATATACAAATTACAAGTCCATAGATAATGCTTTTGATTATCAGCAAAATTAAGATATAAGTTTCTAGAAAGGCTTATTTGAACTTCTAAACTTTTCTTGCCACAAATCAGTAGCAAACACTTTATGGATGGGCGTTGACTTGAGGCCCCTACTTTGAGGAACACTGCTTAAAGGCCTCTACATCCTTAGGTACCTGCTTCCCACCCCAAGTTCTCCTTTAAAATCCTCTTAGAGTTACCACCGTTTCCTCCAGTCCATTTGGTAATCTGATCTCACTGGTTGCCTATGGTAGCATGAGACACAGTAATTATTTTCTTTCTGATAATTAACGAAAACACACTCTTATCTTAGTCTCTTCCCACCTCTGGCAGAGCCTTCTCTCTCTCCAAAAAGGTCTTTTTCCTTTCCCAACACCTTAGCCTTGTGTTCCATACAGCTCCATCTTTGACACCTTGCTTTTATTCCTCTAACCACAAAGACCTTATTAATTTTCCTGAGTTCAACTATTATCTCTAAAAAACCAATTTCCACCTCTAACATGAGATAGAGTCACTTGAAATATTTACCAGAAGTTCCTGCAATGTTGGGTTCTGCAGCAGATTAAGTTTCTTCTCACAAATTTTCTTATAATATGGGCTCTGGATTCAGACAATACTGGGGTTAAGTTACACTATGAATAACTGTACTACTTAATTTCTCAAAAATGCACTCTCCTTGTGGGAAAATGAGATGTATACCTTTATACCCACTTTATAGGACTGTTGTTCAAATTAAGTATAATAATGTCCAGCACACAGAAAACACTCAGTATTATTGTTGTTATTACTAACATTAATTTCTGCAGTGACTTTTTATTTGTATTACAAATAATTTTTTGAGAGTTGATGATCTGTCTTTAGAATGGATTCAGAGTAACCTGTTAGTCATTTTTACTTGCTACTGCTATGACAGCATGAGATTCTAAGCCCCTAATAAAAGGAAAGAGTGTTGGAAAAGAGCTCAGACATTTGCATTGGTAAGTTAAACTCGCAAGTTGGGAGTACAGTGAAGTAATGCACACTAAAACATATTACATTTCCAGCACAGCAACTAACGAGCTATATGATCTTGTCAAGTCACCTAATCTCTCTGCCTCTCAGTTTTCTCATCTGTAAAATAGAAGTCCAAATACATGATCCATGTTCTTGTCATTTCTTCTCTATTTATTTTTTTTTCTAAACACAGACTATAGTGAAACACAGGCTATAAATACCAGTTTTATCTCAAACAGACTTAGTCAAAGACTTTAGCAGTCATCTACACTGCTAAAATATTTGAAGCTAAAACGAGTCTATATATACAAAATCCTATGTATGACATAAAATATTAAGTAAAGATACAAGAAAATTTCTATTTCTTAAGGAAAAAAAATGGACACTTTCTAATTTTTTTCTAGTTTGGCACTTCACTTGTAAAATCTATCAACACAATACAAAAATCCAGGCTAAAATATTCTTTAATTAAAACCTACTATTTGTTTTGGATAAGGAGTCAGTGTTTCACTGTTTAATATCAATTACTACCACTAAGTACATATACACTTGTTAGGAACTGTGATAAGTGTTCATTAACTCATGTAATCCTCACTACGAAGTAAGTAATACTTGTCATTTAACAAATGAGAAAGCTGAGCCTCCCTAGCTTGACTAACTCCTAAAACTGCATCAGTGGAGGGAAACAAGCTAGAATCTGCAAGGCTCCTAAGTAGTTAAACAGACCCCTTCCCAGCTAAGCTCCAAGCATGCTAACATACACAGCTCTACAAAGTAATGAAAGGATTAAAAAACAAACACACACAACACACTGGAAACTTTAAAAGAGTAAGCAAAAAATGACCTCCATAGAAAAAAGAATGAATATGCTGAGCAAAAAAAGGAACCCACCTTCATGACCTATGACAGATCTGGAAGCCGTCTGAAAGCTAACAATTCCTGCCACGTTGTCATTGGCCAGAATGTTCACTCTCACAGTGTCAGAGCTGGGCAAAATTCTACTTCCCCCTTCAGTGTACACCAAACTAATGATGATGCTTTCATCATCCTCTGGCTCAGAATCATCTAAAATGGCTAAGATGGCAGTCTTTTTGGTTTCACCTATAAAAAAATTAATAGAATAAAAACCAAAGTAACAAAATCATCAACACAGAGAATCCACAAAGGCCCAAATATTACTTCCACTTTAAAAAGTTAGGTACAAATATGTAAATGAATATTATGAGCAATATCAGTATAACTGTAAGTAAATGTTGTATGGTAATCTATATTCCTTCACATATAAAACACTGTAAAATTTTATTAATATGAACAGATTGTAGAGAAGGACATTTTGAATTATGGAAAAATTTAAAGGGTAAAATTATTATTTTATAAACATTTTATTTATTCATGAGAGACACAGACTGAGATAGAGGCAAAGTCAGAGACAGAGAGAGAAGCAGGTTCCATGCACGGAGCCCAATACGGGGCTCCAATGCCCAGTTCATGCCCTGAGCCGAAGGCAGACGCTCAAGCGCTAAGCCACCCAGGCGTCCCTAAAGGGTAGACTTATTTCAAAGAATCGCAGTTTTATTCCTGGTCTTTTGCCTAGAACAATGGCCCAGCTAGTAAAAGTACTTCTAAAGCACCTTCTGTTGAGAAACAGATCTCTCTCTAGGTGAATGTAGTCTCTCTCTCATTCTAGCATTACTATGAATAATGTGATTCACACATTATTTCTTCAGGTAATCAAGCCAATACCTCCCTGAAAGATTAGGAACACTAAGAGAATGGTAGTCAAAATGGCAAACAGGAAAGGGATGGCAAATTCCAAGTGAAAGAACCAGCCCGAATGAGATAAGATCTTTGGAAAAAATGAGATGACAGCATCAAATACCAGTTTCCAGGATGTGGGTAAATGAGGGAAGGAGGTAAAAAGGGAATTCAAAGAAATGAGTGACAGTGACAAGGCTCAAGCAATCTACTTTTCAATTTGGTCTAGGACCCCACTAGCATATAAAGCATCAGTGAACACCCCTAAACTCAACATGGCTTCTGCAGTTCAGCCTATTATCCTCCACCTATTGCTTTGCACTTTCTGGAAAGATGATGAAAGAGTGAAATGAGAAAAGGCAGGGAAAAGGAGAAAGGGGATATGAATGCATGTTCTCTTGTGACCCTGCTGCATTTCATCAATTCACAGTATCAAGACTGCATCAAAAGATTATAGATTACCTAAGAATCTAGGTTAGCTATTAAAAATAGTCCATTTTGTGTGATGCTAAAGTTACAATTCAGGTAATACTAACTTGTATAATGGTATTACTTCATATGAAAACTTTCATTGTAGTTACTAAAGCTGCTGAAAAAGATCTAACTTCAAATTTTCATCTCCAGTCATTCTCATTAAATTTCCATTATTTTATTTGAAATAAGGAGAAATGCCACTCTCTTTCACCATACACAAAGATAAACTCAAAATGGATGAGAGATCTAAATGTGAGGCAAGATTCCATCAAAATCCTAGAGGAGAACACAGGCAACACCCTTTTTGAACTTGGCCACAGTAACTTCTTGCAAGATACATCCACAAAGGCAAAAGAAACAAAAGCAAAAATGAACTATTGGGACTTCATCAAGATAAGAAGCTTTTGCACAGCAAAGGATACAGTCAACAAAACTAAAAGACAACCTACAGAATGGGAGAAGAGATTTGCAAATGACATATCAGATAAAGGGCTAGTTTCCAAAATCTATAAAGAACTTATTAAACTCAACACCAAAGAAACAAACAATCCAATCATGAAATGGGCAAAAGACATGAAGAGAAATCTTACAGAGGAAGACATGGACATGGCCAACATGCACATGAGAAAATGCTCTGCACCACTTGCCATCAGGGAAATACAAATCAAAACCACAATGAGATACCACCTCACACCAGTGAGAATGGGGAAAATTAACAAGGCAGGAAACAACAAATGTTGGAGAGGATGCGGAGAAAAGGGAACTCTCTTGCACTGTTGGTGGGAATGTGAACTGGTGCAGCCACTCTGGAAAACTGTGTGGAGGTTCCTCAAAGAGTTAAAAATAGACCTGCCCTACGACCCAGCAATTGCACTGTTGGGGATTTACCCCAAAGATTCAGATGCAATGAAACGCCGGGATACCTGCACCCCGATGTTTCTAGCAGCAATGTCCACAATAGCCAAACTGTGGAAGGAGCCTCGGTGTCCATCGAAAGATGAATGGATAAAGAAGATGTGGTCTATGTATACAATGGAATATTACTCAGCCATTAGAAACGACAAATACCCACCATTTGCTTCGACGTGGATGGAACTGGAGGGTATTATGCTGAGTGCAGTAAGTCAATTGGAGAAGGACAAACAGTGTATGTTCTCATTCATTTGGGGAATATAAATAATAGTGAAAGGGAATATAAGGGAAGGGAGAAGAAATGTGTGGGAAATATCAGGAAGGGAGACAGAACATAAAGACTCCTAACTGGGAAACGAACTAGGGGTGGTGGAAGGGGAGGAGGGCAGGGGGTCGGGGGGAATGGGTGACGGGCACTGAGGGGGACACTTGACGGGATGAGCACTGGGTGTTTTTCTGTATGTTGGTTAATTGAAAACCAATAAAAATTAATTTATTAAAAAAAATGAAATAAGGAGAAATGTTACCAAATACCAACCTTTATCCCAACCTCCACCAAGCAGATCATATTCCATCATTACCTAAATGATTTACTAGGAAATAACCATTATAGAAATGTGACATACTATTTTTAAAATGTACTCTAAACACAATGCTTATTAGGTATTTCAAAAAGTATAGTACATATGAATCATGATCATGACCCCCAATTACTGTTTCCAAAAATAGTATACGCAAAAAAGTCAAACAAAAAAAAAGATGCAATGAATTGCTCTAAGACATGGAATCGTGAATACTCTTATTTCCTTCATTTTTTGTATATAGTGAGTATACATTTTTTTATCAGAAAAACACTATGCTAAAAACTATATGGAATCTATAATTGCCCAAATCAGGATTTAAACAATAGATAACTTTCTCCACCCAAAGATGTTTATTTGAACAAACGAAATTTCCAAACTTTCAAATATTAGATGTTTCAGCCAGTCCTGAAAAAGAATCAGTGAATCTGACCCTAATTGTCATCTCTAGGCCAAGTTATCTTTAAATATATTATTCAAAAAAATTTACAATAGCTATCCCATCCAAGCCTAAGAACGTTATTATAAATTGACCTATCCCTAGGCTTAATTTAATATGAATGAAATCATCAAAGTTCATACTATTTATGCTACTTTGCTATTTATGCAAAGTTCATACTATTTATTATGCAAATTATTTTCATTGAAGATTATCCTGTGCAAGAAGTACTGGTAACTAGGAAAATGAGTATTAACTGGGAAGCATTTTTATTTTATTTATTTATTTATTTATTTATTTATTTATTTATTTATTTATTTATGATAGTCACAGAGAGAGAGAGAGAGAGGCAGAGACACAGGCGGAGGAAGAAGCAGGCTCCATGCACCGGGAGCCTGATGTGGGATTTGATCCGGGTTCTCCAGGATCGCGCCCTGGGCCAAAGGCAGGCACCAAACCACTGCGCCACCCAGGGATCCCCTGGGAAGCATTTTTAAATGTACTAGACAAATAAGGATAAATCTTCAATGAAAATAATAAAAAAGATAAACAGTATGAACTCTGGCAATTTCTCTTAGAAAATTAGAATTTGCCTTAGAGTTGCCTCTGTTGACTTATAAGCACTGCTAGTACTATAAAGGAATAAAATCCATACATTCCTTGAAAACCTTCTCTTTTTAATAAACTAAAAAGGATACACATGAGCCTACATACGTCATGGGCCAATCATTAACAATCTAACTAACTTCTTGTTTAAACCACGTTGCACTTACATATATTAGCAAGAATCTACACAGTAAGAATGGCCATTATCAGAAAAATTAACTATGACAACTCTACTAGGGGAAACTGAAATCCGTTTAGAACCATCACTTACCTTCAGCAAAAGTCAGAATATCTCCAGCACCTATAAAATCTAAACCTTCAGTGGCAGTTCCACCAACAACACGCCATTCAACTGTCACCTGACCTAAGCTGCCCCCTGTTCTGTGGATCATGAGCTCCACTGTGGTTTGGGGCTGCTCCTGAACTTCCACATAGGAGCCATCTTCTGAGGTATTGGGACTGATACTGTAGATCACAAACACTCCAAAGGCATCACCATTTAGTGCTATGACAACTGTAGAAGTATTTGGCTGTCCTATGGTTGGTTGGTTTTTAAAATTGGCTGTGATGTTCATGAGGTGAACTTCAAGGAGAGAAATTAGAAAACTCTCATCCATCTCTGGGAAATCATCAGGAAGAATAGAAACTGTGAGATTTGCAAATTCATCACCTTCCAGCATTATGGCCCATTGCCTTGTCACAGGCTCATAGTCACTCCCAGCCACAGCCTGACCACTAAACAGAGATGCTACCCTGGTCATATTTTTCCTGTAGGTCCAGGAGTCTGAGTCATTAACCACTGGACTGATCCATGATGTCATCCAAAAACACTGAGGGCCCTCAAAAGCACTGAAAAAAGAAAACGCTGAGCATGCATGTTCTTTGAGACACAAAGTGGCACAGGCATACTGGGGTTCCTTCATTGCCGAGACATTCACCCAAGTTCTCCACAGCGGGTCAGGCACCCCTTGAATTGGCGATTCATAGTAGGACAGTAAATCTTGACCTTCCTCGACTGCAAGAGCCACTACATCAATATCAGAAGTACTGTAGAACAACAACAGCCGACCAAAGTGCCCTCCGCTAAAACATGGAGTAACAATTAAAAGACAGGTTAAGCACTCAAAGCAATCTGCGGATTACATAGAAAAGGAAATTATGGACTGCAGTTTCCACTTTTTTTAAAAGTATGTAAAGTGAAAGTACAAACACAATCATGTTCCTTAAATATATTTATCTTTCAACATTTTATTTTCTCATGTAAGGGAATCTTGCCGATTTTCAATTAAACAATAGTTATTGTTGACCAAGCTATAAAGAGGTTCTGCAAGATATGCAAATCTTGTTTCAGAATTATCAAACAGAATTAGAAAATGAATTTTCATTACCAGATTGCACTGTAACAAATAATGATAATAGCATGAGTGCACTGTAAGAAAATGCAATTACTTGCCACCAATTCCCAAGACCCCTTATTCTCTATTTCTGAAGGAGTTCAGTGAACTTTACACTGCCTCTCACACACACAGAAAAAAAAAACAAACTGAAAACCAACCACTTCATGCAGCATCTGAATATTCTTTACTTTGGAAGCTAGTTGTATTGAAGATCTAATTCAAACAAATCATAGAATAGAGCAATAACTTTCTGTGGTTACAAAGCCCAGTGATGTATAATCTATTATCTATTTCACTAATAATAGGGATGATAAACATATTGGGCTCTTCATATTGACAGGCAAAATTCAATTAACAAATTACCAAACCTATAAAGTAATTTACATTATATAACCACCACCAAACTTAAATTATTTAATTGCACAAGAGGTCATTTCCCACCACCCACAATCACCATCCCCCCACAGATGCAAGCTATTATTTCATATACCTTCGCCTAACAGTTATGTTAGCACAGGAACTTCGCTCCAGAGGCTCTTGAACACGATAAACCGACTGAACAAAGGCTACTGTACCATAAGGATTATCATTGGCAGGAATTACAATATTTGCCACTCGATCTAACCCGATAGTACCTCCACCGGAGGCATCGGTTAGTTGCACTTGGATAACCTAAAAATACAGTGAAAATTTCCTTAACAGAATCCCAGTTCTGAAATTAAAATAACAATGATGCAGGTGGAGAATCATCAAAATACAATTCATACAAGGACAAGAACAAAACATAATGTAATATGAATGGACTCAAAAGAATTCCCCCCATTACATTTATAAACCCAATATGTAACAGAATAATACATTATCGCTTTTAGTAATAAAGCACGATTATACATAACAGGCCATTTAAATTCCTTAATATTCAGTTATATAATCTTGTGAATCAATTTTAAGATCCTTGTTTATAGTCACCATTTCAATAATACATTTTTATGTCCATTCTATATGTTTTTTTATTTAGAGAAAATACCGCATGTATGTTTCATAAGTAGCTAATCTACTATGTTTCATTTCCCACATTGTTTTAAATGGAAATTCTCACAAAATTTAAACCAAAAGCCATCATATCATAACACTGCCTAAATTCAGAGAAAAGGAAAGAGAAGTGTTTTATATGTATTAACTGACATCTAATATTTCAAAACTGAAAAATGACACAGTTAGGATTCCAAAGAAATGTTATGGACCTCTATGAAAACTTGGTATTATTAAAAATAAATGCTATTAAAAGTAAATGAGACCTAGGCTTTAATAATACTTGAATTTAAAAAAAAAAAAAAAAAAAAAAAAAAAAAAAGGGATCCCTGGGTGGCGCAGCGGTTTGGCGCCTGCCTTTGGCCCAGGGCGCGATCCCGGAGACCCGGGATCGAATCCCACGTCGGGCTCCCGGTGCATGGAGCCTGCTTCTCCCTCTGCCTGTGTCTCTGCCTCTCTCTCTATCTCTCTGTGACTATCATAAATAAATAAAAATTAAAAAAAAAAAAATAATACTTGAATTTCATAATATAAAATTATCTTCAGTTAATATATGTTAGTAATGAATCAACTTTCCTATTGAGACTCTTTTTATTTGCCACCTAGCTTCTTCATCATGAAAAATAAATATCAGGAAGATATGTCTAGCTGGTATTTGTCATGTAGGAAATATTCAAAATGATCAAACAATAAATAAGTAAATGAGTAGACAATCAAAATCTAAACTTAATTAAGACTGGTTCACACTCAAGCTAAAAGGGACTCTGGATACAAACAAATTAAGAGTTTATATGAAAAGATATATTAATCACTAAACAAAAAAGTGGAAAAATACAACGTCATTGTACAAAAAATTTACATTAATGAACTGTGATATATATAAGACCTTGTAGAATATTGTTTTTGTTTATCTGTAAGAATCACTTTTACACTACCATATTTTGAAAATTCTTGCAGAAATAAATAACTTGACATTCTCTATAAATGCCACAACAGCCATCTGTTCTAGTCACTATAAGACAAGGTATGATTTACAGTGTCATTCTATACTAGCCATTCCTCTCACCTCTTCAATCTCCGGAACGTCGTCAGCCAGGACCTCTAACAACAAGGTTTGAATGGTTTCCCCAGGGGCAAAGGTCACATTACCTGAGACAACTCGCAGGTCACCAGTAGCAAGCTGTCCATTAATGGTGGCGACCCACTGAACAGTAACATTGCCGAGTGTCCCAGAATTTCGAATTATTGGCAGGTTTACCTTCACTGAGTTAAACTCAGGTTCCTCTACAATAAGTTTAGTAATCTGAAAACCTGAAGGGCAGAACAGAATTAATTTCAAATATAAAGTGAAACTGAGGCAACACAAAGCTAACTATTATCGCCTAGAGTTGATTGTTTTTTCTCCTACACAGTCTAAATATAAATAGCTAAACCCCCTCAAGTCAGAGTAGCATGCTGTGATACTAATCGTTCAGGCCTGCCAAATTTCCACACTATTACTCATTATGACAGAAACAGAAGTTACAAACTGAGAATCCCACAGTGGTCAGGCATGTATCAGTCATTAATGAAGTGGGTCTAGTGAGTTCTGTGGCTAACTGCTGGTCCACAGAGGCAACTGCTATTTTGCTCTCACGACTGATGCTATGCAGGAAGGGAGGCACAATGCTGCCAGATTTCCTGCTAGTCAAGAAAGCCCAGAAATCCAGATTTTTGTGTAAATTTATGCAAATTAATTTTTGAAAGAATTGTCAAAGATCCACAAAACACATCTAGAAGCCAGATCTGACTTACAAGCCTAAAAGTTGGTCCCTTCCGTATTTATGCTAAGATGCTGATTTATTTTTTTAACGACCACTAACCACTACTAGGGAGGGTGCTTAAATACCCTATATGTCAGTAACACCCGGTTAAAAAGGGGAACACAATCAAATTAATTCTAAGTCCCTAAAAATAAAGAAATGCATGATCTATATTGACAAGTTAAAACAAAGGCACAAACTAGTTTGGTTACCAAATAATCCATAGGGGTCATCAGAGGCCTCAATAATGATGATCGCCTCTGTTAATGCCCCTAGTTTGGCTCCTCCTGTTGTTTCATTCAGCAACTGCACAAGAAATGATTCTTCTAGTTCAGGGTAGATGTCATTAATGATATATATTGGCACAGCTTTGCTGGTTTCCCCTTCTAGCAAGACCACATCTGATGAAGCTATGCTATAATCTTCACCTATAAAAATAAAAAGCAAAATGCCGAGACTTATTCCCAAATATGATCGTTAAACATGCCATACACAAGTGGAATACTATATTAAATTCCACAGATACACTTGTAAAGCTTTTTTGAGGATATTGACTATATCGTAAACAAAAAGATTTTACCTCTCTTCCCAGAAAAAAATAGATCTGAGATCATAAAATAATGAAAACAACCTCCAGAGGGTGTTCAAGGCTATCCTTTATTTTTAGAAAGTCAGGTACGTAATTTCTACTTGTCATAACAGACATAGATGATATAGATATGATACAGATATGGCCTGAGACAAAGATACATCGCGTCATCTGTTACCACAAGATAACCTCTTATCTACAAAGAGAAACAAAATACGCACAATACTTTTTAAAAAAAGAACAGAACGGGAATTCTGACCTCACTAAAAAGATAAGTTGTACTGTTGCACAGACATACGCATGTCCGCATCATCAATGTTATAGCTGGAAACTATGGACTTTCCTAAAAATTGGATTAAAAGCTGCTACTGTATACTGCTCAGATTGGCAGTGGCTTTGTTTCTGGTCAAACGCTGGGAAGGGAAAGCAGAGAGCCTTCATATGAAGTCTAAGGGCTAATTTTCTAGAACATCGATTCATCCCCACTGTTGAACAGTCAGGCATTCCTCTAGGCTACCCATTCCACATGCACACACGTACACACACACACACAGCCCATGTAGGGACTAGGTGAGCCTGGTTTATTATCTTTTCAAGTAAACATCATATCCAGATGATTTATTTCAAAGAATGGAACATGCTATCCTATCCATTCACACTTACGTTCCTTTAAATGCACGCTAGAAAGATTCTAATTGAATAGCTCTCGGGGCAGATCTCCCTCTAGATGCTCTAACTGCACCAACAAAAAAGGCAGTCTCCTCATGTTTGCATTTGGCAATGAAATCATTTTGCTTACACAGAATAGTTAATGCTAGCCATTGCCTCTTCCACATTCTTTATAAATAAATAAACAAGCAAGATAAATGGGTTGAGAGACAAGACTGTTGCCAAGCACTGCAACCATGTGGCTGCACATTTTATCCTGCATTCCTCAGGATCATTTACACATGAATCCCTTTCAAATAACTAAAAAGTACACACAGAGAAAGCCTAACAATACTTTCCCTAGTTTCCTTTTCATTGGTCTGTGCAAATTTTAGTCATTTTAACCTTTTTTTTAAGATTTTATTTATTTATTTGAAAGAGAGAGAGAGCAGGGGCACAAGTGGGGTGGGGGGCCAGAGGGGAAGGGAGAAGTAGACTCCCCACTGAGCAGGGAGCCCAATGCTTGGGAGGTGGGAGTGTGTGGGAGGCTCTATCCCAGGACCCTGGGATCATGACCTGAGCCGAAGGCAGATGCTTAACTGACTGAGCCACCTGGCACTCCACCTGGCACTCCGGTCATTTTAACTTTAAAATTCATATACAGTTTTGCTAACATTTTTTTAAAAATTCTACAAAATCTGGGAATCCCTGGGTGGCTCAGCGGTTTAGCGCCTGCCTTTGGCCCAGGGCACGATTCTGGAGTCGCGGGATCGAGTCCGCGTCCCAGCATGGAGCCTGCTTCTCCCTCCTCCTGTGTCTCTGCCTCTCTCTCTCTCTGTCTGTCATAAATAAATAAATAAATCTTTTTAAAAAAATTCTACAAAATCTGTGTCATAAATACAAGACAAAAGCTTTATTTTTATGCCTTTAAAAAGATGCAAGAGAATTATTTTTTCTGGTTGATTTTTCTAACTACATCTGTAAGTGGCTTTGGTTAATTAAGGATATAAGTTCCCTCTAAACCACTTCACTGCTGCCTGGAGGTCTTTTCTTACCTGCAACTGCAGTTATTGGCACAGCTTTAAACTTCACAGAAACATCTGCAAATGCTCCTCCTGCTCTAGTCACGTTGATAATGGGTCCAACATGATTTTCTGCCACTCGAACAATTGGTGCTGATAGCTGAAGAGTTCCAAATGCATTATCGTTGGCAATGATGATTAGATGAGCAATAGTTTCTACCTTAGGCCCAAGACGTGGAGAATTTGGAACTGAAAGACAGAAGAAAGGCTAGTATATCAAAATTCTACCCGATGGCCAAAAGTCATCAGGAAACCTCAGCAAGATTCCATCAGCAAAATGGGAGCCTCATTTGTTGTTTCTCTCTACTATTTACATATTTAAAAAAAAAGATATGTACTGACTACTATGTACCAGCACTAATCTAGACACTGGGTTAACAAAAATCAATGAAACAAAATCCCTGCTCTCTTGTAGCTTTACATTTTAGAGAGATTTTTATTACAGAATTCTTAGCAAAGGAATAGTTATCTTACAGGAATATTTTAATAAGCATTGGAAATGTGTCAAAACTCACAGTTTATGGAGTTCCACTCAATCATCACTTTACATAATATTGCAACAGATAATGACAGTACCTACAGGACTGTGCTCTTCTAATTAATTACCAGCATGACATAAAAATTTTAAAAAACAGCATTTCAGTTGCAAAACTGAGTAGGAAAGTCATTAAGCTTCGTGCCCTCAAAGACCAGCTGCAAATCATCATACCGTAATTAAATTACTGCCTCTCTGTTTCCCTGTCCTTGCTCACAAACCCATTCCTTTTTGTCCCATCTTAGTTAAGAGTGCAGAATGCAGAGTGCAAGTCAGCCTCAATGCTACCCCAATGCTGGTACAATAAAGTGTGCTCAATACTTTCAAGGCTCTCTTCTCACTTTCCACTGATTTTGGAGACAGCAAAACTTGTTTTGAAGGCATTTAGGACCTTCTACAAACTCTCTAAATTATCTTCTAGGTTCAATTCCAACCACCACCCTTGCCAAAACAACGTAAAAATTGACCTTTTAACACAAATGAAGAACCATCAACAAATTTAATAGCAGTAAACAATTTTGAGTTGATATTTAGAGTATCTCTAACAACTGTATTATTTGGAAATATGTGATAATAAAATGTAACATTTTCTGACAATCTAAAAACAGTAACACCATTTAATTTCAGTGATAGAAACCCACAGACCATGCTAAATTATATCATAGTTAAAATAAAAAAGTATAAACCAATATAATTAAATACAACTAAATTACAAAAGAATTTGCCAGGCATTGTTCTAAGCACTTCTCTTGTGTCAAGTCATTTAATCCCTATGCCACCTCTATGGGGCAGGTAACACTGTCCACATTTCACCGATGAGTAATCAGAGGCACATAGATGGTGAAGAAGTCATAAGGTATCATGCCAGTACCTGCTAGACACAACAAGAGGCATCCTGTGAGGGTTTATGTAATCCCTTGCTCCCTATATACAATTCCTCATCAAGCCAGGTATAAAACCTTCAATTATTCAAACTGTTCATACTGTGCTCTGAGCTTACCCAGGTGCTGATCACCAGTCTTCTCACAGTGCTCTCCTCCAAGTTAATGATTATACTCAGAGTACAGTAACAGAGACCCTATCAGGTCCTACACTGATTTTGCCTATTACACTGTAGTCAACATCACACAGATTTGCATTTAATTGTTCTTTAATTATTTCACATCTATTTTATGCCTATTGTGAATTGCCCCAAATATGCTACCTGGTTCCAGGGATGTAACAAGTATAAATTACATGTCAATTGTCTCTCCTATCCCATAGCACACTGATATCCTGCATACCTTGTTATTAACAATAACTGTTAATAGTTACTGAATGTTTACCATGTGCCAGATACTGCATAAATTTTCATATACATTATTGTACTCAAGCCCCAATGTATTTCGGTATAATAGATAAGGAAACTGGGGCTGAAAAAGTTTACGACCAATAGTTTATTACAATATATTGGAAGATAAGTTATCTTACACCAACACACATAGCTCCTAGCCACTGCTATATTTGATACTCCCTTCTGGTTTTATTTTTATCTCGCTCAATAAACTGTGAGTTCTTTGAAACCAGGCTTTATTTTATAATCCTTTTGTTTATTTATTTATAATTCTTACTTAGTAAGACTAGTCACTAGATTTTATTACAATTTATTTGCTATTAGAACTGATCCTAAATCTTGTAAAGGAAAAAAACGATGGATATTATGTGAGAATTTTAACCTTGACTATAACCTGAATATTTAATGTTAATAGTTGTCTTATAAATTTCCTTCCATAATACTGATTTGCAATTACCTACATTGTGGACAAGAATGTTGCTCACTATATAGTATATCCATAAAGGTATTACAGTAAGGTGAAGAAATTTGTTTACGAGAAACCTTAGTCTATATGGCAAAACACAGTCAACAGTCAACATGTAGCTCTTGGAATCTTACTTTTAGAATATGTAATTCCAGTTTCCTTTAGAATGTTTTATTTGTCTTCTTATAAATATTGTCCTAAAGCTGATGTTAAACTGATATCGAATTAATATCACTAATATTTCTTCATCTGCTTTTTCCCTTATTCCAGGAGATCTAGATCCTTGCCTTTGTCTAAAAACAACTTTCTAAAGTTATATGTCCTCTTAGAGAGATGTGACTAATGAACAAGGTATAACACAATAACTGCTTTCAGCTCTGCAAGCATAAGGTCTGCTCTCTACCTGTAGACACCTAACTCTAAAAGCCACTGAGCCACAACCCCAGGGGAAGTGGCTGCTACTTTTCCAAAGAAGTTGCCGCACCACATCATCTGCCCAACACAGGTCACTCCCCATTCCTATTACCAACCAGTGCCTTAACTTTCAGTGACCCACAAATGTACAGGATTTCTTACTGCTACACACTTCTGTCCCCCTTCCCTCATGCAGTTGCTGTATCCATATGCTCATTGCCAAAGAGGCTCTATGGGTGAAGGAATCTTTCAGACTGGATCAAGGTGAAAGAGACTCAGGATCTTGCCACCAGGACTGGACCTGGAACCCCCAGATTGACTCTAGAATGATTTGGAAGCTACAATATATAATACAATAGTACTAGATGTCAGTTGCACCGGATTACCCAGCAGCTTTTAACAACTTAGTTTGGGAACATAAGGGGCTCTTAAAACATAATCGTATGTTTTCAGGTGTCCCACTTCCATTTGTCTTATAAACTTCTGTAAGGCAATACTTTCAAAACTGGAGCTTACTATTTTTATATAATTTTCTACTATACCAATTCTTGATTTATTTTTTCAGGATTCTTACCTCCAATAATAATAATAACACACTAATGGTTACTTACTTGGGCGATTCTGTACTTTCTCTATTAAAGTAGAGTTCAGTAGTTCAATAAACACAGACTCCGATCTTTCTGGCTCATCATCATCCAAAATTGAAATAGTTATGGTTGCCTCACTCTGATTGGCTCTGAAAAGAGCAAATCCAGAAGCTGGTATATAGTCTCTTCCTTGAGTTGCTCTGGCTATACTAGGTGGAAAATAAGGCGGTTTTTCCATATCATCCAGCGTTGTGTATGTGACTATGACTTTTCCCATGAGGCCTTTTAACCTTATCACTGACAGCGTGATATTTTGCATTGCTTCCTCAACTTTGATAGGTCTATTTTTCTCAGAAAAGATGAAGATCCCACAAGGATCATCACTAGCCAAAACTGTTAATGTGGCATTAGTATGAACTCCCAAGGAACCACTGGAGACACTGAGGATTGACACAGAGAAGGCCTTATCCAGTTCTGGATCTTCATCTGGAAGTATTTCCAATGTGATGTTGGCACTCGTCTGCCCAATCTCAAATGTGACATTGCCAGAGGTGAAGGCAAGATCGCCATCAGGATCAGAGCCTATGCTCCAAAACAAAGTCACTTGAGACAGAGCTCCACGGCTTCTTATAATCTATAAAATATTTAATAGCAAAATGTATTAAAAGAGAGATTAAAATCACTGATTTAGAGGTTTGTAAATATAGAATGATAGCAAGATATTAAATTTTTATTTTATTTTCTACTAGTTTTTCTCAAGAATATAAGATTCTTGGAGGCAAGGCCAAGTACTACCCATCTTTGAGGACCCTCAGAGTACTTAAAAAGTGATTATTGCACAAAGCTACAAATTGATTGAACATTTTTAGCTACTAACTAAACTACAGCGGTATGTTTCCTGCAATCATAAATTAGTAATGAAGCAAATGTAATTATCATATGTAAGTATACTCATGAAAATTTTTGCTTTTACTACAAAGATGGTATATTGGTATATACTTCATTGTAAGTAATAAATGAGTGATATTTTCTGAAAAGTTAGCCATGAAACTCATTTTTGAAAACAAATTATATTTTCTTTTATCTTCAATATAATATGAAAAACTCACCAAAAAACATATTTCTCCTAAAGTTCACTAAAATATACTTCAGCAATACTTTTGCCAATAATATATTAAGGGGAATAAAAATAGCTTTAAATACAAATGTTAACTTAAAATAACATCCAAGATAGGGATTTTAGAAGACTTAATCTTTTTCCCTTAATTCTTTTTTCTTTTTTTGAATAATTATCCTTTCTAAGATTGTTCAAATTACTCCACAACAACTTATTGAAAATCTGCCATTGAGTAATCTTTCATCATTATTTATACAAAATCTGAGGAGGCTGAGCAAGCTTCTAGCTCCTCCCAGTTGTTTAACAATTGAATTCAACTTAATTCCTAACTGAACAAAGCAGAGGAGGAAGTACACACACACACACACACACACACACATCATATAGAGTTGTCATTATGAACTGGTGTTCACAAATGTTTTGGATTTTATTTCCTTTTGGGTGAGAGATGAGATAGGATTGCATTTTTCTACCCATTAACATTAGGCATGGCCATGTGACTTTTGACCATGTGACTAAGTGAAAATGTGGAAATGTTATGAATCACTTCCAGAAAGAAACTCTAAGAGCCATATGCAGTTCTCCACATCCACACTTTCCCCCTCCGTGAAGACAGAAGCACCTGCTGAGATGCTACCTCTGTGATCCTTGATGCCTCAATAACTGGTGACTGTCAAGTTAGGCTCCAGAAACACATCGGTAGAAAAACAAATCTTTGTTATATTAAGCCAGTGAGCTTTAGGAGACATTTGTTTCCACAGCCTAAGTGAATTAATACAAAATCTATGTAAATTAATACTTGTATGACTCTACTATATTCCTTAAAGAGTCAGGAGTCCTCAAAATCATAAGACAAACTTATATGCAAAACTACATACAAAGACAAATGTCAAATTACTATTCAATTATTAATCTGTATTGTGTGTTCCACTAGGATCATTCCCCCTGTACCTAAAAAGGAAAAAAAAAAAAAAACATAAAGGACACCTTCATAATACAATAAAAGTTTTAAAAGAACAGAAAGTGTCTAAGACTGGAAGAAAAAATGTACTCACATTTAATATAACAGTGCTGTACCCATCTTCTGGTTCAGTTCCACTGACAAAGAGTGACTCAGGGCTAAATTCAAATATACCATGAGCATGGTCAGAGGCTGCAATTGTCACTAGTATTTGTGAAGCCACTCCTAGACTGGCTGCATGAATAAGTTCCAACAAATAGCAAGAAAATGTTAATAAGTAATTTACAAACCAAAGGAAAAGCCAAGGAACAACTTTTTGAAAAGAGTTTTACCATTCATTGAGTACATTCTAATTTGTTTTAGAAAGAAAGGCAGACACAAATGGTTGCCACACATATTCATGCTTTTATGACCTTTCTCTATTTTGGCACCATCATGATATACAAGTGCTGTATAAGCACTTGGAGATGAATAAGGAAAACTTGTTTTTCTTTTTCTGCCCTATGAAAGAGAACATTCTTCCACACAGAGTATATGAGGAAAGTCTCCCACGACCTTTGCTGACCTCAGAAGAACAGGAGCCAAAATGACTCTTACCTTCATGAAACAGCTTCCCTATGATTATTTATCAATCTGACTGAACAGATTCTTGGTTTCTAAATGTGCATGAGTTCTAGGTCTATTTTATTATCATATTATGATATTATAGATCTACCTCTCCTGGCGCCCAAACACTCCAGTCTTGTAACTAAAGAAGTGCCAATACCTACAGAAATACTGAATTTTTTTCCTAAGAAGTATATTCAACTATTATGTTGTATTAATATATACAGACAGAAAATGAACAATTCCAAAAGTAACACAGTAATTAAATACAGTAGTTACATGAGGCACTGATGAAAGTTAGGAATGAGAAGAGTGGCAACATGAGTTCTAACCTTAAAATATAAAACCTGAAATTGTGAAAAAGGAACATTTGAGGATTAGAAAAAGTTCTCCCTCCAGAAATGAGTATTCTATGCATTTTTCTCCCAATACAAAAAAAAAAGTGTTTGAGGTAAAAAGCTGAATCACGCTTGCATATGAATCAAATGCATTCTCTTTTGAGTATTCCCTCCCACTCACTGACAACTTATTCTCCCCATTTACTGCCTTTTTAATTTCTTTTTTCCTGTTTTGATTAAATGCTACATGTAAAGACTGCTGGTTCTTTCTGTAAATACAATAAGCATGATACATTTAACATAAAAATATAAATGTTCTAGGTATTCAAAGCTATGTAAAATATTTTTTAAAAATCATTTTATGACTGATATTCAAGCAAAATTTCTATTATAGTTGGAATCAAGAAACTCTATTGGGTTCATACTAAGGGAAGTCTGGGCTTTGGAGGCAGGCAAGGACTTGATTCTGGCTTGATCACTTTCTAGGTAGGTAACTATAACACAGAGTAAATATAAAGTTGCTGTTATGGTTACTGAGATAAAATATGTAAAGAACCTGCACACAGTAGGTATAAATAATTGGTTAGTATTGTTGTCTCTGAAAAGAAGAGTTAAAATGTAGACTAGTAAAGGGCCTTGGAAGAGCTGCTTACCATGCTTGTGAATAGTTGGAAGGAAGAATTCCATGTCCCCGTCACCACTACCACTGCCATCAACCCTAAAGAATTCAGTCACTTCACAAGAAGACACAGAGACACACCCACACAATACACATTGACACAATGAGAAAATGGAGAGCTCTTAAAACATATCCAGAAAAGATGAAAATGTAGTAATAGTCACCCTATGACATGCATTCTTCCACAGAAAATATATTTTTAAGTGGTAAAAGTATAACACTATTTTTGAATGTAAAAGTATAACATTAGTCAAGCTACCAATTTATTGAAAAGTCATCCATAGCATTAGGAAATACTCCAAGTAAGTTGTAATTGGTATTTCCCATTTCTGCCAACTTAACCAACTGACTTTTTTTTTTTTTTTTTTTTTTTATGATAGTCATACAGAGAGAAAGAGAGAGGCAGAGACACAGGCAGAGGGAGAAGCAGGCTCCATGCACCGGGAGCCTGATGTGGGATTCGATCCCGGGTCTCCAGGATCGCGCCCTGGGCCAAAGGCAGGCGCCAAACCGCTGCGCCACCCAGGGATCCCAACCAACTGACTTTTTTTAAAAAGATTTTTATTTATTTGAGAAACAGACAGAGAGGCAGAGGCACAGGCAGAGGGAGAAGCAGGCTCCATGCAGGGAGCCTGACGTGGGACTGGATCCCAGGTCTCTAGGATCACGTCCTTGTCTGAGGGTGGCGCTAAACCACTGAGCCACCCGGGCTGCCCAACCGTCTTTTTAAATCACATACTTAAAGCAATGTAAATTGTTTTTAACATTTTAAACATTTTAAAAATATTTGTGGTTGTGTATAATCACATGGTTAGGCCTATATGATTATGACTATAACAGAGTCACCTTACCACTCACCTCAATCAACTCAAAATTAGCGAAATGTGTCTAACATTTCCCTCCAGCCAAAGGTTCAAATTCCCACTTTATTTACCATTCTCAGAGTTGATCACCCTTTTGCTACTGACATGGCAGAAAGAACCCTAGATAAGCAGTCTACAACAATCTGTTTCAGGCTGGCTGTGAGAAATACCCACTGTAAAACCTCCAACAGGTCATTAAAACTCTTGGTACCTCAGTTTTCTCACCTAAAAAAAATGTGCTGCCTTTAACAGGACTATTCTAAAGACCAAATAAATAATGTAAAAAATAAAGCACTTGGCAATATATAAGGACTAAGACAAAGAGAAAGTGCTTCTACCTTCACTTCCAATACATCTTATACCCTACCCATTACTTTACTAACAGTTTAAAAAGAAGACAGGAAGTGTAACAATGACAATGGTGGAAGAGAAGAGGAGTAAGAGAAGCAAGTCCACATCCATGTCTATGTGCTTCTACAGTATCCTTGATTGACATACGAGTTTAAGATCTGTTCTGCTCTTCTACTCTTCCCATCAGCCAGACTGGGATACACCAGACATTATGGCCCCCCAAATCTGAAATAACCTTAGAGGACTAAGAGGCAAAATGAGTTTTAGAGAATATCCAGTGCATCCCCCATATTAGCTACAAGTCATAAGAGAGGGTAAAGTTCAACACCGATGCACTCTGAATAACATAAAACATCCAGCAGATGTCTATGTTATGTAGAGTTGGTTTTAAAGACAAAACAATATGAAATAACAGTTTTTCCCTTAACCCTCAGGTGAATTTAGCTCCTAAAAATACTGCACTTCTTAGTCCCTAGCTATGACTTGGGGAATAGAAGCCAGTGTCTAGATTCCTTTACTCCAAGCCCAACTCACTGAGGCAAAAATGAAATTCTCTGTCACTATTGTTTACTAAGAGGCTGCAAGATAGGTTTTCAAGTGAGAACTCATGCACAATACCTAACAATGTATAATCTAGAGATACAGGAAGAAGTTTCCACATAAAATACCAAGTATCACTATGACCAGAAATATTACTTCTAAAGAATACTTAATGTTCCTTATCACACAATAATGATCATTAACGTTTTCTCCATCACATTAAGTATTATTAACTACAAGTGATACAAACAACAACTTTTCAAATGTTTTATAGTGACCTCTAATTAATGAAGTCGTTTCACAAAAATATGATTTGGGGATGCAAGGACTTGTCTCTGGAGGGCAAACAAAGATGGTATTTTTACATGTCACCCTCCAAACACACCATCCAGCATATTTTTACTGCTTTATGCAGTCATCCAAGCTGTGGCCGTTGTTTAATCTTTTCCCTGGCTTGACCTCCTTTGCTTTCACCTGGGGTTTTGGGAACACAGGGAAGGGAAATTTGAGGAAATTTTCCATACAGACAAGCAAATATTTGATACTTTTGAGTCATCAGCTTACCTCCTCCCTCCAAGTTCAGTAACTCAACTTTAAAAGATTTTTCCAATTCAGGGACAGAATTATCAGTGATATTAACAGAAATGTACTTATATCTTTCTCCTGGTTGAAATTCTAAGGTTCCAGCAACACTCTGAAATACAAACAAAAGATTTATCCACTAGATTAGAATTATTCTGTGTGTTAATGTGCAAGATGAGAATGTTTTCTATGTCCCAAATTATTAAAAATACTGAAACAAAAGAACATAAGTAAAATATAAACCTGAGCCTGCATAGCTCAGTTGGGTAAGCATTTGCCTTCAGCTTGAATCATGGTCTCAGAGTCCTAAAATGAAGCCCTGCCTCAGGCTCCCTGCTCAGGGGGGTCTGCCTTTCCCTCTCCCTCTGCCCCTCCCCACCATGTGTTTTCTCTCTCTCAAATAAATAAACCAAGATAATTTAAATAAATAAAATATAAACCTGAAAACACTTAAATGGATATGAATAGTGTTCAATATAAATTCTAAATAAATATTCAACTAGGTAAAGCAGATGGATTTTTATTTCTCTTGTTTGCCTATTCAGTAAAAAAAAAAAAAGTACTTAAGGCAAATGAGAAATCTGAATAGGTGACATCCACAAATTCCTAAATTAATTCAATGAAATGTACATAACTTTTGACCAAGTATATTTAGAACTGTTCAAATTATATCACTAAGTAATATAAATACTCAATGTATAACAATGGCATTTTCACGTTTTTATTCTGAGGATCTCTCCAAATAATAATAAAGACCAGTCTATTGGGCGTTAACACTTTCTTGATTATACTTCCAACTGCAATTCATAATATAGATCTCTCATCAGAAAAGTTCACATACTATAGCAAAAACAAAAAAGTTAAGTTCAAAGTCATAAGGCCCTTTTTTCCCCCCAACTCATGAGAACATATTTTAAAGTTGTTTAAATTTTTCTAGTGTTATTAACTTGTGTGGGTAAACTATATTTCATTCTCAGTAGCTATTAATGATCTTAAAGCTAAATTGAGAAACAGAAGTACCAATTTACCTACTCACTCATTTATTTACTTTTTTCAATATTTATCAAATGCATGGTATCATGGACATGGTACCATTTTAGATGCTTGGGATTCAAAAGCAGCCAAGATAAATTTTAGCTAGATTCTATAAGGAGTGTTAACCATGTAATATAATCCAGATAGAATAATAACTGCTGTAAATGGCATACAGTTACCTCAAGAAGGAAGCAATTAACTCTGTCTAGAGGATAGTCATCAATGGAGTTAACTCTAGGAGTCATAACAACAGAAATGATATTTGACTGCCTTAGGAAACCATCTTAACTTGACCTTAGCAATATCCTACACAATGAGCCATTCCCTCTTCTAGAAGTATGTTCTTCTCTGATATTCCATATCACACTCTCAATTTTTCCTTACCTTTTTAGCTCATCCTTTTTAGTGTTCTTTGTTGATTTTAACAGTCTCCTTACAACCTCTAAAAACTTCTGTTCATCAGACTCTCTCTAGACTCTCTCTCTAGACAAGGCTACTATACACTTAGCCTTCAAATGTTATTTATTATTCTCCAGTCTCAAATTCTGTCTCCAAACTCTGATATCCAGACTTAACTCTTAATTCCTATTTCAAAGTTTTCTTATAATTTCTGTCAGGATTTTTAATTCATGATTTTTCCCTTAAAAAATCTATGCTTTATCCAATCCTCTCCACAGTACTAAGTTACACAGAAGCAAGTTACTCATGCCAGGAACTAGGGAGTCACTCTTGACACTCTTTTCTGCCTTTTCCTTAGCACTAAACAATCTTCAAATCCTGCCATTTTAACTCTGACACATTTCTTGAGCCTATCTTCTCCTTCACATCTATACCACTACCTACCTAGTTCAAGATACTAATAACACCTTTTGCCTTGTTCTACAAAATGGACTCCTTGCTGGTCTTCCTATATTTAGTGCTTGTATCTTTCAATTCTTTCTCCTCAGTTCAGACTAATGATTGTTTATAAATACATAATACCTTTCAATTACTTCTTTGTTTTTAAAACATAAGGCACAAGAGTACATGATTTCTAAGGCCTAGCAAAATCCCAGTGCCCACATATCTTATCTTTTTTTTTTTTTTTTTTTTTTTATTTATCATAGTCACACAGAGAGAGAGAGAGAGAGGCAGAGACACAGGCAGAGGGAGAAGCAGGCTCCATGCATCGGGAGCCCGATGTGGGATTCGATCCCAGGCCTCCAGGATCGCGCCCTGGGCCAAAGGCAGGCGCCAAACCGCTGCGCCACCCAGGGATCCCCCACATATCTTATCTTTTAACATGACACCTAGCTCTCCACACTCCAGAAGCACTGGTCTTCTTTCTGCTCCTCATTAGGACCATTTAACATTTTACTCATGCTATTTTACCAGTCTCTAGTAGTGCTTTCCCCCTTCATTTAGTTTACTACTTTCCTCCTCCTTAAACTTCAGCACTCTGCATAGGTATCACTTCCCTAAACAAGGCCTCCTTAACTACCTTGACTATGTCAATACCCACCTCTCTCCCAGAGTACCAATCCTGAATATGCCTACAACTGTGATTCAGTCACTAATCAGTTGTTTCACATCACTATCAAGAGCTGGAAGTAAGCACCTGGATGGTGGGGATCACCTGTACCTCAGTATATGAGAATAAGGTTAAGAACGATGATGTCTGGGGCACCTGGATGGCTCAGTAATTGAGCATCTGCCTTTGGCTCAGGTCATGATCCTGGAGTCCCAGGATCGAGTCCCACATCAGGCTCACCACAGGGAGCCTGCTTCTCCCTCTGCCTGTGTCTCTGCCTCTCTCTCTCTGTGTGTCTCTCATAAATAAATAAATGAATAAATAAAATCCTTTAAAAAAAAGAACAATGATATCTGATATTCAACTGTATCCTCTCCTGTAGATGATCTCTCCTGGCACTTCCCCTCCTTCCCACAATACATACATGCTAACACACAGCGCCTAAGAAGCCCTACTTTTGTGCTAATGCAGATCAGAGACAGCTGACCCATCATAGAGAAGTGGAGACAAATTATTTATCAAGTTTTCAGGGACAAAGCAAAGATCACAGTTCAACGTGGTGAATCCAAAGCCAGACAGGATATCCAAGTACCCTAAAACTCAACTCAGAGGTCTTCAAGGGTAGTAGCTTTCTGATAGTCATGAAAGAAGGAGGCATAGGTTTTGTTTTATTTTGGTTTTAGTTATTAAAGCAAATGGTAATCCAAGTGGAGATTGGGGCTTTCCAGACTACCTAAGAACCGGACACTATCAATATAAGAACTAAAGTATTTCTTTAAGAAAATGCAGAGAATTCTAAGCTAAGCTGTCATTCTTGTGGAATATGTTATATACCAAATTAAAGGTGTAACGTCAAGGGAAGAGAAATATATATTGCCCAAGTAAAAAAGTTTGGGAAAGAAGAAATCTGAAAAAAAAACTCTGCCAACTGGACTACAGCTAAAATTAATTGAATTCAATTAGCCGATATTTCTGAAGTTTGAGCAGAAAGGCTATACAAATTACTGGACACTGCACCATTGTGCAGGTCTTCTCAGGAAGAAGGAGAAAAACAGGGAAACTGTTATTAAACTGAAAGAAGGTGATTCTTTGGGAAAACAGAAATGTTGAAGGATATAAAATACTTCCTAAGAAGCACAGCCAAGAAGAAATTACAAGCATTTGCTTAATATGAATGAATACTGGTGATAATAAGAATAAGCAGTGATTACTGTCACTGTATATGTGCCATGTACAGTACGTGACACTTAAAATGCTGCCATCCATCCTCAGAGCAATCCTACCCAGCAGATATTGTCTCCTCTTAATGATCAGGAAATTGAGGTCAGGAAGATTTGAGTTCCCAAGGCCACACATTTAGAAGAGCAGTTTAAACCCAGTTTGGTCTGGTTCAAAATCCCAGTTTCTGTTTGCAAGCACCACACCGCTTTTCACTTGAGAAAAATATAATTAAAATGGAAAGGACATGACATATAATTTCTTCACAAATCTGGTCCCATTTGATGGACATAAATAAGAGGATTTATTTTTTTTAAAGATTTTCTTATTTATCCATGAGAGACACAGAGAAAGAGACAGAGACAGAGACACAGGCAGAGGAAGAAGCAGGCTCCCTGTGGGGAGCCTGATGTGAGACTTGATCCCAGGACCCCGGGATCACAACCTGAGCTGAAGGCAGACGCTCAACCACTGAGTCACCCAGATGCCCCAATAAGAGGATTTAAATGTGTAAGAAACCATTGTTAATATACCTGATCAAAACCTGTAACACTAAAATAAAGAATAGAAATGAAAACTATCACAAATACAAGGTGCAAGTGGAATCATCAGTATAATACTACTTAAATGTCAGGCTTCAAAGGACTGAAGTACCTTAAGTCACAGAAATGTAAAAGGTGAGAGAGCTGTCAGTGCTTATTTTCCTTGTTGAGTATGTCCTGGGACTAGTGCAAGTCCCTTCCAGGCCTCCAAGAGAAGGACAGAGTCTGACAAGGGCACACACCACTTCTAAAGGATTAAACAATTTACCTGGTAGTCCTCAGGACTGAATGCCGTCAGTGGGACTGTTCTAAATTCTGCCAACACCCTACCCAGGAGCCCCTGTGCCCGGATGACCAATAACCTCACTTCTCCATCTTCCTCCTGCACAGTGATGTGTGGAATACTGCTTGTGGGCAGGGTCATTGTGTCCTCAGGTTGAGGGGGCAGTCCTGTGGAGAACTGAAGCAAGCCTGTAGGAAACAAAGAAAGGCAGGACATTCAGGCCCCCATGATCTGTGGAAGAACATCTTTTCCATTCGAAACAATCTTGCACAATTATTTTGATCACCAGAATAAAATTTTGAGGGCTTTCATTTAGAAAAGACTTTAGTGAAGATTCAATTAACATGCTTTTGACACAGAATATGAGTTTTCAAAATGCTCAAAGTTAAAATGATAATTTTCCTTGTCTCTGCCCAAAGAATCTCATATTTGCATCTCTAAAATTCATTCTTGGACTTAGAGCAGAACATGATTAATGCCACTCTAAATATTTGCAAAATACTTAAGAAAAATTTAACTAAGAAAATCAGAGTTGAGGAGTCTCCCAAGTTTCCTACACAGACCTTTTAATAGTTGTTCTTGCTTTATTCCTACAAAAGAACTATTAATTTTCAATGTAGAAAAATGGTCTCAATTTTTTAGGACAGATATCTATAATTATTCCCCCATTAAGAAAATTATCACTTTGCAGCACAAAAAGGAATTAATATAAACAGCATTAACTCCAATTCTTGAAGCTTAATAAAACATAAATTACAAAGTACTTCAATTAGTTAGGGGTAACATATCACGATAGGATAATTTTTTAAATTAAAAAAAAATTTGAAAGCCATGAATAGGAATACTTTTTTTCATTTTAAATAATCCTGTATGTACTTCGCAAAACATATTTTTAAACTTCAGAAATTCATCTTTTTATTTTCTTTTATAAACAATGTCCCTCATAATGGCAGCTCAGAACTTCAAGAGCCTAGAAGTTAGAGGGCCTAGAACTAAGAAGTTCTATTTCAATCATTTGCAAAAAGTTCCTTAAGAAGTTTTTAACTAGACCAAGTACACTCAGAGAAGAGAGGATTATTGCAAAGGGCTTGATTACCATATGGATGATCACTAGCTTTGATGGTGATATCTGTTGTTTCCTTTTCAGGGTCTATACTTGCACCACTGGTAGGAGTTGAACCTAGCTTCCCATCTCCAGGAACTGCAGAAACCAGTGTCACACGGAAATACTCATTAAGCTCAGGAATACCATCATCAAGAACATACAGATTCAGGACCTAAAATGTAAAAATCCAAAGGCATGAAGCAATGAGGTATACAGAAATTACTTACCACTTAACAGAAGAAAATAGGACAGCCAATTAAGTTATATTTAATTGAAGTTACTACTTAACATGATCCATTAAGGAATGCCTGACATACACAGTAGCCGCATTTTAGGAAAGAGATTCACGATGGACCTTGCAATTATGGCACAAGTGATCCTTCCAAAAATTAATAATAATTCAGCCATGCTCCAAAAAATTTAAGTCAAAATTTGAAGTGAAAAAACAATTCACCCTTCTTTTACTAACTGAATTAGCATTACCACACCTACAATGTGCTAGGGTTAGAAATGGCTCCAGTCCCTAAGAGGCTCACAGTCTACTGTACGAGAGAATCTACGAAGAAAACATTTAAAATGCAATGTAAAATGCTAGTTAGCAGATTTGTTGCCTAGTTCTGATATTATAGTGTTTAATATATGGCACATATTAAAAATGTTGCAAGATTTAAAATAAATACATGTTAATAGTCATGACAGAATTATGTACAGACAAAAAAACCCAACCAACTCTACCTTCTAAAGATTTTGCAACAGATACGTTTTAAGCAAGTCCTAAGGTATTAGTTGAAATTATAAATGGGAAGGGCATTCCAAGTAAAAGAAACACTTGTAAAGGCACAGTGCATGAAAGAATAAGGCGCACAGAGGCCTGCAATTAGACCACCACGGCTGAAGCAGGAGATAAGGCTGGATAGATAATCAAGAGTCAGATCACAGGGATCTTTTACACTATCATTAAAAAAAAAAATTGACTCTTTTGCTCAGGCCCATGGTACCAGCAGGATGAGCAGATGTTGTGTTCTTCCTACAGTCAAGAAGCTCCATAGCCACTGTCGAGATCAGAAGTGCCAAGATAAACAGTACAAGAAAATCCATTTGGGCAGAGTCCTGAAGGCCAATGCTTTTAGAGGTACATCCCACTCAAAGGGAATTATGCTGGAAAAAAAGAGTTGAAGCCAAATAGCCAAACTGTGCCATCAGGAATTGGGTCAGGGTCCAGCTGATGATGAAAAAAAAAAAAAAGCACAGCCTTTGTACCCAAAAATGGTTGTTTCAATTTTATTGAGGTGTTTCAGTTTATTACAGTTTTTATTTCTGAAATAGTTTCTTCCAATTTTTATTTGATGAACAGGTATTTTTAGTGATTGCTGCTGACACCAGAAGTAAACTGTTGATTTTATTCCAGGAAAATGATGTAGTTCTGATTGCTGTATGTGATAGCAAAGGGTCACGCTGTTGGTGACATTCCTGGAGCTGGCTTTAAAATTGTCAAAGTAGCCAATGTCTCTCTTTTGGCCTTATACAAAGCCAAGAAGGAAAGACCACGATCACAAATTTTGATGATTAAAACATGACAGCAATACATTTTCATATGCTAATAAAAATCGAACCTTATTCCAAAGGCAGTGGCATGAAACTGAAGAATCATAAGCAGGAAATTGACAAAATGAGAATGTAAACAGAGTGGACAGGGCAAGAAAGGATGCTAGGAGTTGAGATAGGAGGTGACTGAACAAAAATAATGAGATTCTGAACTAATGCAGAGACAGTGGAGATGAAGAAAAATAGATTTGTTCTGGAGAGAAAAGACCCAGAACTGATGGATCTTTTTTTTTTAATGTAGTTTTTCTAGAGAGTGTGATTTAGTAGGTCTGAGGTAGAATCTGAATTCAGTTTTTATGTTCATTTTTATCAAGATTTTAAATAAAAAAAGTAATATATGGCATAGCCGATATACTGAGAGGGAAGTGTAAAAATGACACCTACTACCCAAATCATGTCATCATTTTTAAACTAAAGAGAACAATATTTAGTTTGATGATTTAAAATGTCTTGCCCCTAGGAAGCAAGCTAATAAATGCTGCTCTGAAAAGTAACACCAAAACATCAAGATGTACACTAAAAATAAAGCAGCAAATATTTTTAAGGGGTTAAAGCATACCAAAGTAATCATTCATTTTAGTGAATGAAGACCCTATCAAATTATAAATAAATGTATTTTACATAGTAACTCAGTAAACCAAAAAAGTATTTACCTTTATGTTACTACATGATATATACTCTACTTTCTGTTCTATTTTTTTCTTAAAGATTTATTTATTTATTCATGAGAGATAGACAGAGAGAGAGAGGCAGAGACACAAGCAGAAGGAGAAGCAGGATCATCACAGGGAGCCTGATATAGGACTCGATCCCAGATTCTAGGATCACACCGTGGGTTGAAGGCAGATGCCCAACCACTGAGCCACCCAGGTGTCCCTCTGTTCTATTTTTAAAGTCTTCATAACTTGCTTAATTGATTTTATAATTAATTGGTCATTTAAAAAAAACTTGAAAAAGACATTTTCAATATACTTTCCTGTACCTTAGAGAAACACACACACAGACATACCACACACTTTCCAGACTCCCTTGCAGCTAGGTTTTCAGATATGATTTAAGTATATTCAGTTAGTTGTACCCTCCAGATATCTGGAAGGCAGCAGCAAAGTGGAGGCTACCTTACTGCTGTGCATACTATAAAGCACAGACATGGAGCACTAGTGACATCTCAAGACCCTGTCATTGGCTTTGTAAGAATGAGAGGCTGGTGTATCTAGCAGTAGTCTTATAAGTCAATCCCATAGTTCAGTGTTATTATTTTTGCTCTAAAGGTCAATTATTTTTTTTAAAGAAATTAAAAATGAAATGATAGGAGGAAATATTTTAAATAAATCTTGACAAGAATATGTGTAACTATTTTCCTGATCAAAATGTGATTATTATCTCTTCCAAAATATGCATGAATCCACTTTACAACAATGGTTTCAAGTTATATTTTCATTTTATAGTTGGTAAATTTCCCAAGGGGAAAATCTGTGGGATCAGCCCTGGTTTCCAAATAGAAACATTTAAAAAAATGTTAAAACAATTTTAAAAGGACCATATAATATAATTATTACTTGATTAAAAACAAAAAAACTTTAAATCCAGAAGGGTAGTGAAAAAAATGGTATCAGATTAAATATAGTCCTTTAAATTGAATACTTTAAGCCTTATTAAAACTTGCTAGATGTTCTATTTTTCCTCATTTTACCAAAGACTAGGAAAATATTTATCATGGATCTATTTGCAACCTGCTATAGGAGAAATTTTATTATATTTAGTCTCCTTCTTCCCCAAAGTTATTGAGATTTGATCATTCCTGTTTAGTGTTAACTCTTTAAATCTATCTTCTCTCAATTTTATATTTTTCACCCAATTAACTCCTAAATCCCTTAGAAATTTTCTCAAAGATTTTATTTGCAAGCATTAAGCTATTTTACTGTTTATCACTGATGACATATAAGCTAATTATATTTTTAATGAAAAATTATACTGATGTGACTACTCTAACATGATAGATTAAAAGACTGTTTAAAATATTCGATAGAGGACACAGTCTCATCCTGATTCCACTTGCAAGAAGTGCCACTTACTTCTGGAACATCTATTCAGAAATGAAATGATGGTTCATGGAAAGTTTTGATAAAATTGGAGATGACTTGTATTTTCAAAGCAAAGAAAATTATCTCATTTTTCCATATTAAAAAATAAAGTTGAGATTACAGTTACAAGAATTTTTCAGTGGCGTATTTGAAAGCAGAGTACCATTAAGAATTCTACATTGTATCAAATATCACTTACTTCTGGAGCAAATATCACTTACTTCTGGAGCATCTATTCAGAAATGAAATGATGGTTCATGGAAAGTTTTGATAAAATTGGAGATGACTTGTATTTTCAAAGCAAAGACAATTATCTCATTTTTCCATATTAAAAAATAAAGTTGAGATTACAGTTACAAGAATTTTTCAGTGGCGTATTTGAAAGCAGAGTACCATTAAGAATTCTACATTGTATCAAATAAAAATAATAAAAAACTCACACTGACAACTCTTCAAGCCATACCATTTTTATTACACTGAGATTTAAAAAACGTAAAAAAAAACAGATAAAACTGTAATATACATCATTCAAAAATCCTGTTTTTCTTTTACATAAATAAATACAAAAACAGGGGCACCTGAGTGGTTCAGTCAATTAAGCATCTGCTTTCGACTCAGATCATCATCTTGGGGTCCTTCAATCAAGCCCCAAGTTGGGCTCCTTGCTCAGTGAGGAGTCTGCTTCTTCCTCTCCCTCTGCCTCTACCCCTACCCCGGCACACAACTCTCTAAAATAATTAAATAAAATCTTTAATAAGTACAAAAACATTTTAAACCATGATATTTACATGATGATTTAATTCTCTATAAATTGCTTAAATAGCAAGACCCTGCAAACAAATTACAGAACCAACAGATAAGGAAAAAGCCTTCCAGGAGGCTTTCAAGGAAACAAAAGGTAGGGTTTACCTCAGATCTCTGCCAAGGAAGGAATGTGATAGTTCCACTAGCATTAGCAAAATCATCAACAAGATAATTAATGCCGTCGGATTCGATCTGTGAGATGGTGTAAAACACATGCACATAATCCAGAGCTCCTCTGGTTCGCTCCACCACACATGAAATGGTGGATCCCTCCTCTGCAATCTGAAATTGAATATAAATTATTTATAAGTATATACTAATTCAAATCAGTGATAAAATTATTATGCTTTCATGGAATCCTTTTACCGTAACCTTAGTTCTTTAACTTTCTAACACTCTGAGACCTCCACAATCTTTTCTTGGTGTTTTATAGATTTTACAAAGCTACAAAATACAGAAATTACAAAAATAATTCTTATAAGCAGTTAACTGTAAATAAACTTCATTCACTGATACCATGTGTGTGCCAGCCACCGTGCTGGACACTATGGTACAAAAGATTACCAAAAAAAAAGCACAGTCTGTTCTCTGGATAAATCTAAAAAGGAAGACAAACTCAAAGTTTTATGATAAGTTGAGCATAGACAAACCAAATGGGGGGGGGGGGGAGAGCAGAAGTGAGGGGCAGAGGATAGAATATGCTACTAGGGAGAACAATCTAGGCATGGATAAAAAAGTAACAGAGTGGATTTCATGAAATAATTTTAAGGATAGCATAAAGTGATAAGTGGCGAGAGCCTTGAGAAATGTCTACTGGGGAGATAAGACTCAGGTCAACGAGGGCATTTATGTTATGCTTAATATTTTTGATAGTTTTGTCATATATACATAACATATACACACATCTGTAGGTATTTTTCACCTGGAAAATATTTTTATCTGTAACACTTAATACTTAAAAATTATATAAAGCAAGGAATTAGAAGAGCTATTTTTTTTTTTTTCTTGAGAGAGAGCAAGAGCGAGCACATGCATGAGCAGGGGAGGAGCAAAAAGTTCAAACAGGCTCCACCCCTAGTGCAAAGCCCAACATGGGATTCGATCTCATGTCCCTGAGATCATACATTAGCCAAAATCAAGTCAGATGCCTAAAGGACTGAGCCACTCAGGTGCTCCAGAAGATCTTTTAGAAAAAAGTCTTCATACTCTTAAATTCTCAGTCTTTTAAATTCAATTTTATTTTTATGTTAGTAAGCAGATATATAATTCATAGAAAAAAAGTACTGAAACTGAATGAATAAAGCTCAAAATACAAATCCTAATTTAGATAATGTCATTCTATTTTTCATATCAATCATAAGCACCTCTGTCAGCATTAGACAGAGCCACTTTGGTGCCAACTCTGGGGCTGGAAAGAACAGATTTTAAATTTATCCACAAACAGGCAATAGTCAAAACAGTTATCAATGAGCATGGAAACACCAGGAGATGTTCCAATAAATCCCGAGTTTCTCCAACCATCAGCACTTCTGCTTCGAAAAGTAATAGCAACCTTAGGTGCCCTTAGTAAACAAGACCAAGCACTCCTGGGACAATACTATAACTCTTTTATTTGCCTGCAGGTCCCTGACATGAGAAGCCCAAAATGACAGGTGGTTGTTCAGCAGAGCCTCCAGTGTGTCTCCTGGCAGACACCTCTGACCCAGGCAGAACCAGAACTTCTAATCCAGCAGAGCCTAAAGCATGAGAGTGGGAAACACAAATTCTGGCAGGTGGCCACTGGCAGTGATGGAGATAAAGCCACTCTTACTTCTACGTCTTGCCTTCTGAACCCATGTAGTCCAGGTACTGAGAACACTGAACAAGTATCAGTCACTGGAAAACACACTGGATCATGGGGGACAATACCCCCACCCTACAAGATGTGATCCTTGAGCTGGCAACTTAGCTGAGTCTTTTTTTTTTTTTTAAGATTTATCTATCTATTCATGAGAGACATGGAGAGAGAGGCAGAGACACAGGCAGAGGGAGAAGCAGGCTTCCCGCAGGGAGCCGATGTGGGGCTCGATCCTGGCACCCCAGGACCATGCCGAGCCAAAGGCAGATGCTCAACCACTGAGCCCCCCAAGGCGTCCCCTTAGCTGAGTCTTTAATATCCCAACCCATTATTGAAGCCAACTGCTTCCGAAGTGATGTGACATATAGTAAGGGCAGGAAATCTTAGGACTGTGTGCCTATTGTTATGCCTCCTTCACATAAAGGGAGTCCCTTTGAGGCAAGCTTCTGGGGGCACGCAGCAGGCATTATTTTAGCATTCAGATGATGGTCTAGCAGAACTACTAAGAACATAAACTCATCAGCTAAAGTAAGTGTTAATTCCAATAATAAGGAGTTTCTGTCCTCTCTGGAGTAAAAGCCTCACACTTAGTGCCTACTTCCATGTGCCTATTCACGTCACTCTCCCTAGAACCTCCTTGTCCCTAGTCTTGGTGATCCCAAGCCCCTGTCAGACCACTATGTCATTAGTACTGCAAATACAGATCTTCATAACTTCAGACCATTTCTCCATTCACAGAAGATGAATGGCTAAGTGGGCTGTTCATTGCTCTGCCCTCATCTTTCAGAGCATCTCCTGAACGGAGCATTAGAGTAGTGGTGGCTCACTTTTACAAGCAGCAACACATCAAGCCAGTGAGGCTTGTGTGAAAAGGCTTGATTTTTCCTCCTCCATCAGTTAGTTACAGGTTCTAAGGCAAAGAGTTGACTTTTAAATATGTCCAGTATGAAATGTCTACTAAATATCCAAGAGATGTGTCAAGGGGGCAGCTAGAGAAATGAGTCTGGAACTTTGGAGAGAGGCCATGATTGACATAAATTTGAGATGTATCAATGTAAAATGTATTTAAGGTTACATACAAATGGTATGTAAATACATCATTATATAAATGTTATTGAAAGACTAGAGGGGATGACAAAAGAAGTAACTATAGATGGAAAGAAATGGACCAAGTATAATCAGCTATGCTATAACACTGGTTTTAAAATCATAAAATTGGGGGATCCTTGGGTGGCTCAGTGGTTTAGCCCCTGCCTTCAGTCCAGGGCATGATCCTGGAGTCCCCGGATCGAGTCCCACAGCAGGCTCCCTGCACGGAGCCTGCTTCTCCCTCTGCCTGTGTTTCTGCCTCTCTCTCTCTCTCTCTCTGTCTCTTCTGAATAAAATAATAAAATCTTAAAAAATAAAATAAAATCATAAATAGTTCCCATGCAATTGATATATCAGAGAGCATAATGTAGATAACCCATAATCCATAATCTGTCATGTGGATTCACATTTGCTTATGTGATTTCATCTTCAAGAAATGGTGAACACAGAAAACTGCAGCAACCTGAAACATGCCACATGGGAACACAAACATACCTGAAACATCTACTAGCTACCTCAATCCAACACGTGTGTTGTTAGCCACACTTAATTGCATCTAATGTGACAACTTTCCCTTTGATAGCAGATAACCCTCTTCCCATGATTTCACAAGAATACACAATCTGCAATTCCTCTGACACATACTTTAAGGAAACTTAAGTTTTCTCTAGGTACACACCATACTTCTTGCAGTATTTAAGTATTAAACATCTATTGTGTAAAACTGTTTATTAGGTCCCTATCTTCCTTTTTTACATGCCACTGACCAAGTTTTTGAGTAGTGTTCTCCTAACCTATTTTTCCCTTAAGTTCTGTGTTTTCTTTATTTACTTTGGCATAGTGTAGGAATGTTTTTAGGAGCCCTTCTATCACATGATGGCAGAACTAACTGCTCTGCAGGTGGGGCCCTCCAACCCTGAGGCTGTAGAGAAGAGGAAGCAGCACAAAACCCAAGTCCTCAATAAGCATCTAATTTAATTCCTACCTTCTACCTAGGCATCTACAGCAGCATATTCACCATAGCTGCTGGTACATGAACGTGTGATGGAAAGAGTACAGCTTTAAGTTGGGGCAAACAGTCCCGAGGCGCCTGGGTGGCTCAGTCAGTTAAACGTCTGCTTTCAGCCCAAGTCTTGATCCTGGGTCCAGGGCTCAAGGCCCACGTCGGGCTCTCGGCTCAACAAGGAGAACCTGCTTCTCCCCTCAGCCTGCCATTCCCCCTGCTTGTGCTAATAGATAAATAAAATCTTAAAAAAAAAAAAAGAAAAGTCAAACAATCCTGAGCTTCTTATCACATGATTTCTTCTTAAAATGAAGATCATAATGTCTCATGGATTTTGGTGGAGATTCAACAAGTGTCTTGTATGGTACCTATAGTAATATATTAAGTACTGAACAATTGTTATATTTCTTCTCCTTAACAAATACACAGACACATACACAACTGCAAAAAATGCTACATTCCTTTTTTTTAATCAAGAAATACATATGCTTACATATTGAAAAATACAAATCCCCATCCATTTTGATTCCTATCACAATGCGAACACATTTGCTCCATTATACCACCCCAAATTTTTAACTAGAATGGACATTTTCAGTGAGTTCTGTTAATAAGCCATTAATCCCGATGTGTATATTTTTAACCTTTCCCTTTTTAGCAAGGGGCATGGCCAAAGACACACTCAGGAATCTTTATGTCTCCTTACAACTTTTCACCAAGTCAATAAGCATTATTACCATGTAGCACCCAAGACTAAGAAAGGAGCTTTTTACTTGCAGTAATCACACAGGAAAAGCTATTTAACCATGCTTTCATTTAGTAAAGCCCTAATCAAAATGTATTAGCTACTATTTTCAACTTAAAAAGAAAAAAAGAAAAACAAAGACTGTCATATCAATACAACTGTATACAAATATATGCTATACATAAGTTTAATACAAAATTTAATGAATAACTTATTTAGTAAATTAGAAACCACCAATAGGGAAAAAGCTTCAAATGCTGAAGGTCCATAGAAATCCACCTTTCATACTAAAGAATTTACAGAGAAATGACAGTGTCTGAAATTTGCTTTAAAAATTGGGGGCAGCCTGGATGGCTCAGCAGTTTAGCACCACCTTGGGCCCAGGGCCTGGTCCTGAAGACCCCGGATCAAGTCCCACGTCGGGCTCCCTGCACGGAGCCTGCTCCTTCCTCTGCCTGTGTCTCTGCCTCTCTCTCTCTCTCTCTCTCTCTCTCACTCTCTCTCTCATGAATAAATAAATAAAATCTTAAAAAAATAAATATAAATAAAAATAATTTCAGGGGATCCCTGGGTGGCTCAGCAGTTGAGTGTCTGCCTTCAGCCCAGGGCCTGATCCTGGAGTCCTGGGATCGAGTCCCTCATTGGGCTCCCTGCATGGAGCCTGCTTCTCCCTCTGCCTGCCTGCCTGTCTGTCTGTCTTTCTCTCTCTGTCTCTCATGAATAAATAAATAAATAAATCTTTAAAAATAAATAAATAAAAATAGCTTTAGCCAAAATAAAGGAGAGAAAATCAGCAAAAGGCCAATAAATTTTGAAACTTAGATGGTGGGTCACTGTGGTTCACTATTCTATTTTCTCTGGTTTTATATAGAGATATATAAAATTTTCATTTTAAAAGATTTCTTATGGACACCGGGGTGGCTCAGGGGTTTAGCGTCTGCCTTGACTCAGGGCATGATCCCAGAGTCCTGGGATCCGGTCCCACATCTGGCTTTCCACAAGAAGCCTGCCTCTCCCTCTACCTATGTCTCTGCCTCTCTCTGTGTGTCTCCCATGAATAAATAAATAAAATATTTTTTAAAAAAAATTCTAAATTCAGCTTTTTGAGTCCCATCCCATCTCCCCGCCAGAGATTCTGATTCAGAAATGGAGTGAATCCAAAAAGAAAAAAGAAAAGAAATGGAGTGAATCCTCAATCAGGAATGGTGCTCTGGAATATATATTAGATATTTCTGATTATTTTCATCACATGCAATACTTTGGGAAATACTGAACCAGATTATGGAATTATTAATACCAGAAGATAATTAAGACATAGAAAATAAAGTTAAAATATATTTTCTATTAAAATATACATCTAATTGCCTCTGGAATCATGATGAAAGCAAATGATCAGGCCAGTATATGAGAAGCATAATATCAAGAAAGAATCCTCAAAACCAATATCATTCAGTTTTTCACAAGGAACAATAGTAGCCACTACTGTTTTGAGTAAGAAATTTCCTCAATCTTCAGATCTGCAGAAGAGTAATTATAAAGGTTAACAATCAGAAAAGTTTTAGAAGCATATTTTCTCAGAAAAAATAATGCACTGAGCCATAAATTGGCTTTCTGTGTTAGCAGAGAAGATGAAAGCTAATGCCTAATAATTACACAGCCAATTAATTTTTTATTTTGTTTCACACTTGGGTAAAAATCTGTGATACCAGATTATATCAATATCACACACATGTCTAAAGGAATCTACTCACATAACATATGGCAAGCACTTAAAAAAACCACAGTCCAAGTTAAATAATACTTCATTTTTTACAAAGATCCTCTCAAAATGTCTCTAAATTTATTCATAAGCTGTGAGTTTAGAAGTATAAAATGCAATCCAAGTATTATAAAAAAATGAGACTAGCAAGCTCTATGAATCACTAAGAAAGGCAATCTCATTACTTTATAATTATCTGATATACACAACTATAGGACATACAAAAATAGTGCTAAAATAAGGTGGAGAGAAAGTAACATTAAAGATTACACAGAATAACAAAACATGGGAGGAAAACATGAGAATGTGGTTGCTATGCTACAGATCCAACAAAACTCAGTCATCTGTTCAATATAGATACCACCTGGAATCCAGAGGACTATTGGCACAGCCCCATCAGGGCTCTCAACTACATGCATTCTTTCAATTATAATTTATTAAGCACCTGCTATTTAGTAAAATATGGTGTACCTGGTTAAGATGGAGCAAATTACAAAATAATGATCAACTCTTTCAATATAGCAAGTATAGACTATGTCATATTCTCATTATTTTAGATGTGATTATGCTTTTATTTTAATCTTTGTATTATTTTACTTCATGAATCTATGAAACTGTAAAAGCATGACTCAGACAGAAGTCTTAAAGACTTCTTAAAGATGTTTAAAACAGCTCTTTTACCTTCAGCATTTCCGAAGGGATAAGAAAAAAAATTAACTTTTCAATGTCACTGCAACAACACAATGAGAAGAATCTATGGAAGTGATAGTGGTTTTTATTTCTAAAAATCGATCAGATAACTATAAAATTTAATCCCTCCAGACAATTCCAAGCCTAGCATAAACCAGCAATCCTCACATATTTCAGTTTCAGGACCCCTAAACACTCATAAAAATTACGAAAAACCCCATTTTGATGAAATCTGATGATATTTTGCTTATTTTGATGAAATCTGATTATATTTACTCTTTTACTAATGAAAATAGAAAAGAATTTAAATATTGACAAATTAACTCATTTTAAAATAGCAATAATAAACTCATTACAGGGCAGCCCTGGTGGCTCAGCGGCTCAGCGCCACCTTCAGCCCAGGGTGGGATACTGGAGACCCGGGATTGAGTCCCACATCCAGCTCCCTGCATGGAGCCTGCTTCTCCCTCTGCCTGTGTCTCTGCCTCTCTCTCTGTGTCTCTCTTGCATAAATAAATAAAATCTAAAAATAAATAAATAAATAAAAACTCATTACATGCTAACATAAGCAATGTATTTTATGTGAATAGCTATATATTCTTAAAAAAAACTAGTGACAAAGGGGCATTGTTTTACATTTCTGTAAATGTCTTTTAATGTCTAGCTTAATAGAAGACAAATTCTCATACCTCCTTTCACAATCAATTTCTCTGTTGCCACTTGTTATTTTGGTTGAAAGATATATAAAATATCCAGCTTCACAGAGATATATGTAACTGGAAAGGGAGTATTTAAATGGTCTTGGCAGATAGTTGTGGATATTCCTCCTCCACATTACACCTATTTGACAAATGGTAGTTTCTTCAAATTTAGTTGCAATATGAAATCAGACTCTAATACATTAAATCTACCTTGCACTTTGAATCACGACTTCAGTAAGCAATCAATAAATATTATTGATGATTATAGAAATATTTTATACTTCTCCTGTCTTCAAATCACACCAAGATGAAAGTAAATAAGAGTTCTATACTTGTAGTCTTAATATTTTCAGGAATGAAAATGCTATAATATTACTGACAAATTCCAATGTTGGATCTTTGAACTCAACGGTACTTTCTTATATTAACTGTCTGTATTTTATCCCTTCCAATATATTCTATTTACCTCTATTTGGGCTTGGAGAGTAACTAATCCTGTTTTCCTTTCCAGCAGTTCTAACAGTAATACAATACAATACAATACCTATTGTAGCCTACAGAACTAAGTTCTCTCTTCTGCCATTAAAGTCTTACTGATTCTGTTCAAATTCCAAGATTTCTAGAAACAGCAAAGCTACATACCTATGTGGAGATAAACCAGAACCAACATAATCTATCAGAGGAACTTGTGAGACAAGAAAAAATTGAAAACTCACAATAATGGCCCATGAAGCCAGAGAAACATTCAAAAACTATTCCCCATTTTGGACAGGTTTTTAAAACTTCTGGGGTTTGTTTTTGTTTTCTCAGCCTGGTTGTTAATGCAGCTAACTGAATCTAAATGTGTTTGTGGTTTGAACTATGAGCCCTTTCATGCCTTACTATTAAAATATAAGTTCAATGAAGATTTATTGAGTACCTAATATGTTCCATTCTAGGTGCTGGAGATACAATAATGAACAATAAAACCTTATTACACTCAGAGTTCTTTTATCTCTTTGGTGGGAAGAGATGGCCGATAAATAAGTAAACTTTTAAATAATAAAAGAAATTTAAGGGATCCCTGGGTGGCGCAGTGGTTTGGCGCCTGCCTTTGGCCCAGGGCGCGATCCTGGAGACCCGGGATTGAATCCCACATCGGGCTTCCGATGCATGGAGCCTACTTCTCCCTCTGCCTATGTCTCTGCCTCTCTCTCTCTCTCTCTGTGTGACTATCATAAATAAATAAAAATTTAAAAAAAAAAAGAAATTTAAGAGTGTATTCAGTGCTACAGAAAAAGTAAAACTAGGTGAAGGGATGGAGAACAACCAGTTGGGAGAAGGGAATGGTGGATTACTTTAAAGAAGCAAGTCTTCACTGAAGAGATGTCTTTAAAACTGAGACTTGAATGACTGACTCTGAAAATCTGGACCAAGAGTGTTCCAAATAGAGAGGCTAGAAAGCCCTGATGCCCTGAGACTGGAACTAAAACCTGCAACTCTGACTGAAACATATTGACCAAAAAGGAGTCTGACCAACATGAGGACCAAGAGGAAGCCAGAGGCACAGGCAGGTGCCAGGTAGTAAACGGAATGAAAGGGGAGGTGATTTTATACAGTACCCTAATGGTGTCACAACCTGATGGAAGTCACCTGTCTTTTTAAAAATAGAGATGATAATACTAAAAATATAGGGTTAAAGATAAAGATCAGAAGTCACAAGACATAGGTTCAAATTCCAGTTCTTCCCACTGTATCTTAGGACAAAAAAAAAAGTAAAATTAATATTTATTTAGTGCTAGTAACTGCCAGGCTTGAAAGAGGCATTTGATCCTGTCTTATTTAATTCAACTTGGGTTATTTTTTCAGGTCTCTAGGCCTCAGTTTCTAACCTTACTAAGTGGAGAGAATCATAACTAATATTTTTTGCAACTGTATTCTGGATTGTAAGGTATATAAAAAATTTAACATGTAAAATTCTTTAATGATTGAGTATTTATAAGTATTATCATTATAAATAAACATATTTCTTCTTTAAGTTATAGATTTTTATGACATTTGTCCTCCCTAGTGTAGGATATTCTTTTATTTCTGGTATAGAAAATGCCCACTATTTGAAGATCTCTTATGATTATCACCAAACCAAAGAGCTAGGAAGGGCAAGAAGACATTTCAGAGACATAGCTCCCCAATTTGAGCAAAGGCAGGATACTTTTTTCACCCTCTACTGATTCATAATTTTCTTAATTGCTTCAATTTTCAAAAATGCCCTTCTAAATCTACAAGAATCAACTTGCTAAGGGAAAGACTCTTGTTCCTTGGCATCCTTTCATGGGCATGGAGCTGCTGTCACACTTAACACCTGTGAAGTGGTGTCGGGAGATCTCACATTACTGAATAGGAAACCAAGATGATTACGAATCTTTGAAAACCTGGAAAGAACTGATAAAGACAGTAAAACAGTCTAATGAATGAAGCTGGCCAAGAAGGGTGATAAGGAAGGCATTACACCCAACATGGAAGAATGTTACAACTACTTAAGTACATTTCACATGTGAAAAAAAAAACCCTCAAAAAATCACATTTTAATAGTTTCAATTACTATTATTCATAGAAGCTTTCAATATATATTATTTCATTTATGTATACAGTATCCAAAAAGTAGCCAAAGTAAATGACATTTTGTGAAATGCATTAACTTTAAAGATAACTGCCAAAGTTTCATTTGCTATCTTGTTATTATTTCTATGCTGATTAAGCCTTTGATTCAAACCGTGAACTTGTAAGAGCAAGGACTTTATAATTTACTTTTGCAACCACTGACTCTAGCATACTTCGGGGCTTAGAGTAGATACTTGAGCATGTTTACCAAGAAATAGAAAGACCACTCCCAAACAATTCCACCTACAATGAATTTTTTAACTCCAAAATTCCCCAAGCTCATTACTTACCTCTGGTATACAAGTTCCTGTGAAACCAAACAAGCCATTGGCATTGTCACTTTTTTGTATTATTAATCTTGCTGTAGTATTCTCTTCAGAAATGCGAGCTCCTCCATACACAGAGACTAGTTTAAGAATGAATAATTCTTCTCCTTCTTCTTCATTATCATCTCTTGCAGAAATAATGAATGATTTGTTAGTTTCTCCCTGTCTGAACTCCAGATATCCAGAAACAGGGTGTAAATCACTCTTTGCTGGCATAGCATGAAGTTCATAAATTTCTTCCAAGGTCAGTTTCCGCTCATAGGACCTCACATCCTGCATCAAGCCTGTATATCTGTCATTGCCATTCATTCCTGCCCCAATTCTCAGTGTTCCAGGACCTGAAATTAGAAATGGGTCTAAATACTACAATATCCACAAGTATCCTGTCCCACATTAGAAGTGCGATTCAAAAGAGTGGTGCAATTTTGTTGAGTTTTTATTAGATAAGTAAAACATACAATAAGAATACAATCAAATAAAAGTTATTTTCTGTTATGATGAAAAATGAATTAGTAATTGCTGGGATTTAAGATATTTTGCACTAAAGGATATATTGTACATGTGTATATATATGTGTGTATATGTATACAGGTATATATGAGTGTATATTTAAATAGACATTTCTTCCAGGAAATTTAAAATTTTCCTTGTGCATCTAAAAATGGGGTGATTCAATTCAGTCACAATTTTTTAGACTTTTGTACTGCTATTCTTCAAGAACTTCAAGGCTTGATCTGTTAGAAATGCATCTTGAGTTAAATAAAAAGCTATGAGAATTTAACAAAAGTTTTAGTGGACCAAATATAACTCCTTACCCAAACAAGTAATGCAATAGATGTAGAAAAAGTAGTATTCCTTCCCAGGAAAAATATCATAGGCAAGTCTTACAGATTTTTTTCATGGTAATCACAACATGCAGCCCAATTACATTACTATATATCAATAACAGCTCTTTTTGAAAATTCACCAGTTCTTATTTCTTTACTTACTCCCTCTCCAACAACTCAAATAAGACATTTATATAAGTTGATCACCTGGCAGCTTTTAGGAAAAAATACAAGTAATATTTTTTATCAAAATCATCAACCAAGGCAGTTTTTACAAGTCACTATCCAGGTAGCTATTTTACGGTAGTCACAGGTATCCTCACATTATTATCACAATGGTCCCCGCGCATTCTCAGTGGTTCTAAGCTATTTTAGTAATAAGAGGAAAATATCTACAACAGGCAAAAATATGGATAAACATTATCAACAACACTGGGCAAAATAAGCCAGGCACTCAAGTATGCACAATGTTCAATTCCATTTACACAAAGTAAAAAACAGGAGAAGCTCATCTTATGCTCTTAGAAATGGCAATAATAGGTGGGCACGGTGGTGAGTCTGTGACTGGAGAAGAGCCTAGGGGCTTCTGGAATGCTGTTTCATGATCTGGCGGCTAGCTCCACAGGTGCTAAGACTAATGAATTTAAAGTTTTAAAAATTGATCTACCTGCACACGTATGATATGTATACTTTTATGTATTTTATAATACATAGCATATATTACATTTCATTAATAAATTTTAAATATACTTAAAATTTTTTCTTTCCAAGTTACAAATTACAAAAACAATCTAAGTTCCTTACAGTAAGCTAAATAGAGAAAAGAAACCGCCAGCTCTCACTTTCCCCAATCTTTCCCACTTTCATTCTACCAACGTGTCATCACCAAATGAATCAATGTATTCACACAATCAAAAGGTGATTAATTTAATGCTAGAGAGTGCTATACGCATAATACTTATAGTTGGAATCAGTAGTGCGTGAATGTTATTTCCTTTTGCCCATCTTTTTTTCTACTATGAACAAAAAATACAACCAGATATCCAGTGAAGGAGGTTCAGAAGGAACAGATTGGTAAACTATAATCATATATTGTGTGTTCTAACTTCTTACTAAACAAAAAATAATCACATCATAGGATGGAGGGGCTGGGAAGGAAGTGGTGATTATAATGGGATAACCAATATTTATGCTTAAATATGCACAAAAATATATTTCTCAAAGAAACAGCATGGAATCCAGCTTAAAGACAACAAAGATTATTTCTTCAAAGCTCTCCACAGATTTCACCAATTTACCTACTGGTACCCCTGTAATTGCTGGACTTTTAAAAGTAAGTTTTCTTTTTTGATTCCTCTTTCACCTTATGCCCACCACCTTTCGCTTCCAACAAAACCTCCCAAGCAGCAGTTTCCCAAATACAACATGATCTTTCACATTTCTATATCTCTGCTCTTTTTCCTATCATGCCCCCCCATCCCTCCTACCAATGGAAGGATAAATGTTCCTCCTTCGTAATCTTTTTCTTTCTTCCTACAACACACTGAAGTGATCTCTTTATATATCTCCCTTCCAGAACCTATTTTTGGCCAAGGGCAAAGGCTGCCTGATTCATTTCTGCAACACTCAGTACGGAACTTATGGTCTTGGTAGGTATAAGTTTTATTTTAAGGAATGAAACCAATACCTAAGCAGATTTTAAGACCTATTAGCTCTTTTTAAGAAATCAAAATTTTTAAAAATTCAAAATTCAGTATTCTTGCTATAAAGATGACACTCACCATCAGTAATGGCTTCTCCTTTAAGACTCTTGATTCCTCTGGGCATTGCATTTCCATCAAGGTAGAATTCAATTATACCATCATCCAGGATAATTAGAAGATGAAGCCAAACATTTTCTTCTAAATACTTCAAGACTGTTGTCTTGGCAATATATGTAGCATTGGAACCCAAAGTTTTGTAATGAAGGGAAAGTGTCACATGAGATTCATTTGTTTGAATTTTTACCCCATAGTAGATGCTTCCATTACCATCATCCTTTGCTATAACAAATCCATTTGTGTTGGCATTGGGCATTACCCAAGCTGAAAATGTAAAGTTGGCAATTGAGTTGTTCCTGGAAGGATGGTATTTTGGATTAACAGTTCCAAATGCACCCTCTAGTCCACTGAAGTACAAAGCATCTGTTCCACTGTGGTGACGCCGCATGTGTGGTTGTAAATGCACAGTGCTGGGGAAAATCCCAACCAGCAAAAAATCTATCATTGGAGGCAAACCATCAGTGAACTCACTGGACAGTATTTCCCAGCCTACTCGTACATCACCAAACACACCCTGCTGCCTCAAAATGGTAAAGTTGGTAATATAAGACATATCATCTTCTGAGAGCACATCTTCTGCAACTTCTCTCTCTAAGCACTCTGGATCCAAGATGAAAATTCCAAAGGGATCATCATTGAATGGGATCATTACTGTCACCTGGAGGTTGGTTCCTGCTAGTTGGCCTCCAGGACCTGGGGATCCACCTGTAATAAGATGATTTATAATAAATAAGAAATCAGAATTTAAAGTCCTTTATAGTATAAGGTGAAGACAAAAGGAACTTGACTAGCAAACTTCTGGTAAAATAATATATTGATCGATCAATGAACACCTGTGTCCCCATATGGTTTTCATCATGTTTTCAGGGGTATTTTGGCTCAGAATAATTTCATTATTAACCAATTAAGCCCTAAAAGAGAATATTAACTAGAGAGTTTTAATTCCTGTGCTTAAAACTAAAAGTTATGGGAAAATTGATTGTTTAAATTGTTTAAATGGCACAAAGAGCAAGCTTTAAGCTATCATGACTCTGTACCTCATAACTTCCATTAATATTTCATTGAATATATTCTACTTGGCGTGGAAAAAATCTAGTTACAAGTTTGAGGATGAATGTAAAGTCTCCATCCATAAAACTTAGCCAAACTAAGACTACAAAATGAATGTTTAAAATAACACTTCTACCAAAAAGGGTGTTTTGACATTTAAAGTTATAAAATCAAGATGCACTTACTTCTTCATTAATCGCATTTTCTATACAGCTCTAATTATTTATTTTTAAAACATTAAATTTCAGTAGTGAAATAAAAAACATGGAAAAACACAGCACCTGATATGTTTACAAGCTTTAGAATATAAAATTCATTGAATTCAGGAATTTTATCTGGAAAAGCATGGAGAATTATTGGTTTGGCTTCTTCTCCATCCATAAAGTTAACAATCCCTGAAGTTTCATAGAACTCTTGTCCAGGCTGCAAAGCAGAATCATTCTGAAACAGCTGCCAAGCCACAGAAACATTGCCAAAGTGTCCTCGATGCCTCAAAATCCTATATAACAAATTAAAGAAAATTAATTTTTATGAAAAATCTGTAAGTAGTGAATTTTACCCTAATGATAGCTTTCTGTGTTATCTCAGAAATATTTATGGTCTGTAATAAAAACCAGCCAGCCAGTCCTTGCTGAGTAACCATGATGAATCTCATAGTAAGAGACTGAGGCAGAACTTTAAATAACAAAGAGAAGCAGTCTTAAAAGTCATAGACTTCAAAGTGCAAACTGAAGGGTAAATTTCAAAACCAATCGAAAAATATTGAGATGAGAGGTGGCATAAGTTCTTCAAAAGCAAAGGACAGGGTGAAGGTAGTCACATATCATTAGAAAGAAGAGTTACAGAAGACCTCAGATAACTCAAGTCTTTCCGTCCTGAAAGATGACAGAATTTGGGGTGAAAAGGGCAGGAATGATAATTTCTGTTTACCAGCTAAAGTGTTTTTTTCTTTTTAAACAAAGGGCAACAGCATAAACAAAGCTGACCATTCATTCAGACTACCAACTCTGAAATTATCCAATTCTTAACCAACTTTAAATTTTTGAAATATTGTCAATATTTCAAGTTTATGCATACTTAAAGGTCTTATGTTACTCAATTTTGAATTTACCTTATCCAAATTTGCTTACCAAAATGCATTAGTCTTTCCTTCTTCTACTGCTTTGTCTATGGGCTCCAAAGAAAAAATGCCATTTGGGTCATCATTAGCTTCAATTATCACTGTAGCTATTCCATATTGATATACTACTGTATCACCTATATTAAAAAATAAAAATAACAAAGATGTGGTTAACTTGTTGGTAAATTCTTATTTTTAAATTATGAAAAAGTTTATAATGAAGTTCAAATTTCAGCAAGCATTTTCTCACTAAAGGTCATAAATAAAAAAGAGATGCCTGAATAAGTTTAATGTGACTGTCTTTGTGGAAATATTTATTTATTTTTTTTATTTATTTTTTTTATTTATTTATTTTTTTTTGTGGAAATATTTAATTCCAGAAGACGTACTTCATTGCAAAAGACCCATGATCCTTTTCTTAGCAATAGGAATATTACTTCAAAGTTTAATAAATCAAAAACATAGCTTTATGTCATTTCAAATTTTTGTGGAAGATTCTTTTATTTAATAAAAATAATGAAAGGATTATCCCATAACATAAAAATACTCCTATTCATATTAATTGGAATGAAAGGCTTGAGAATTTCCCTTTAAATCTAGGTAGAAAAAAAAAATCTAGGTAGCAGTATGATCTGGTCATACACAGAACAAAGCAATCTTTATGGTGCTGAACTTGCCTCCTCTACCCGAATTCCAGCCACAGTATGTCAGTACTGTTACTACCAGGACGTTAGGTCTCTTTTCATCACTTCCCTGAGATCCAAAGCTCTTTCTCTTTGCTCCTGCTGTTCCCTATGCAAGCAAAAGTCCTCATCTCTATTCAACACTTGTTAGCTTTCTTTTTTTTATATATATATAAACATTTTATTTTAATAATACTCTTTATCACTTCAATTTAAATCATTCCATTATGAAAATGTCTTAATTGAAGAGAGAATAGTTCTTCAAACTCTAAATTAAGCAGAGCTTTATCAATTAAATTTACAGCAATACAGTCTTTAGAAATACGTAATTCTTCATTTTACATAATACTTCCCCTTTAAAAATTTGTCATAGTGTGTCACAGATTTAAAATACAAGGCACCTAATGCTATGAAAGGATAATATAATTTATGTAGTGTAAGTGAAACAGATGCTTTTCAAATATTCTTTTTAAAGTCCCACTAAATTTACATGGACACACCTACATAAAATTAAACACTTGTTCTGTATTATTAATTTGCAATACTCTACAAAACTCAAAAATATAATCTGTACCTATTATAGGTAGCTTATTTTATCATTTTATCTGTTAAGAAACACTGATCTATACATTTAAATGATTTCTTGAAAACATTTTCATAATATAGTCCAGCATTTAACAAATAATATGTGAAAATAGTCTGCAGAACATTAGAATTTTATTCCTTGATTAGTTCAAATTATTTCATCAGCTGAATTCCTTGAGATTTGTAAGGCAGGTTGGTCATTACAGGGACTGTGGACTGGAACTTCCTATAACTGTAGTGATATGTACACGGCTACATAGCAAAGTACTTCATTATGAAATGAAGAAAACAGATATGAAGAAAATATATTTTAGAGTTCCAAAGAACTGAAACCGTTATTTTTTTTTAATTTTTTTATTTATTTATGATAGTCACACAGGGAGAGAGAGAGAGGCAGAGACACAGGCAGAGGGAGAAGCAGGCTCCATGCACCGGGAGCCCGATGTGGGATTCGATCCCGGGTCTCCAGGATCGCGCCCTGGGCCAAAGGCAGGCGCCAAAGCGCTGCGCCACCCAGGGATCCCGAAACCGTTATTTTTCAGACTAGGCACTGAAACATTTTCTACAAAAACGCCAGACATTGTCTCTTCGCTGCATAATGTTCCATTATCAAGCTGGACTACAGACAACAGCTAACTAGCTCCATCCTCCTGAGAAACACCGTGCATAGGAATGAGACTCTCACACTGTTCACTGTCTTCTGGAACCCTCTGAATTCGATGTTTCCTGCATATAAAGGCAAATATTCTTCTGATTCCTACCATCACAGGATCCCAATTATTATAATGGCATAAGAGTTGCAATAAAAAATGAAAAAAATACAGGGATAGCGCCTGCAAAAAATAACCAAGAAAACTGCACCTTTTGCATACACATGTCAGCTATTATGGATAGAGGTATTGTAAGGCTTAGTGCAAGTGTGCCTATCAACGATGAGGTAAGAAAGCAGCCCCACAACCACAGGAACTCTGAGAGAACTGTTCCAATAAGGCCATTAACGATAATGCACATTAATACTACTTTATTGGGAAACTCAAAGTCCTCAAATCCAGTATAATGAAGTAAAAAGAAACCTGGCCATAAGAGCAGCAGATTAAACAGACCTACAAAACCAAAGAACATTGGAATATCCAACTTATCTTCCCTACTTTTCTCTTAATCATAACAATATAGACAGCACAGAGCATGGCTCCAACGAGAGACCAAATGGAACCTATTGTATCTCTTCCAGCAGATTTTTCAGACCCTGACAAGTTTACCAGCACAACACCTCCAATGCTTAAAATTACAGCTAACAGTTTAGAAAGAGTAAATCTATCTCCACTATTACTCGGAAACACTGCAGCAAGAATTAAGGTAAAAAGTCCAGAAGTTGAGGATAAAATATTAACTATAGCAACCTGTGTGTCTGAAAGTGCTTCTTGATATGACAAATTTGCCAGAAACCACACAAAGCAAAAAAAAAAAAAAAAAAAGCTAATTTTTGCTACTTGAGTTGTAGTAAGTTTCCCCACAGTTTTGAGTAAGGATTCTTGTTCTTTCACAGTAGGATATGACATGCGAGACAACTTAGCTTCCAATGCATGGCTTGATGGAAGCTGCCGAATCTCCATGATATTACTGAACCTTACACGAGACTTTTTGGGAGTTTTTTCAGCATCAATGTTTGTGTTCTCAGGTTTTTCACTTGGAATATCATGAAATTTCACAGGAACATACAGAGGTTCACTCAAAGAACTATTCATAGTCGTATCTGTTGTGCAAGCAGCAAAGTAACCTTCAGCATCTGCAAAAAAATGCAGCATGCTTTCCTCGAAATCCTCTTGTACACTGTTGTCTCCATGGCTTCCAAATAATAAAGCCCAAAAGGTATAGAACAAACATAGGTGTTTTTGCAAAGGTGCTGAAGAATGGCTTGTCGTACTGAGTAAAAACATACGAAGTAAGTTCTGAGGATGCGACCCATGTCACATCAACGAGTAGGAGAATGACGATCCCAAGAGCCATCCGCCTGCGCTGAGTGAAACCACTGCTCTGGGAGTTCATCCGGTTCATGGTAAATACACACGCCATTTGCAGTCTTACTTTAAAGGCCTCTCTGAGATCTTCAAGGGCAGCGGCTGAAACCTCGGCAGATCGCCGTCCAAGAGGGCGTGAAGAACCCAGCGCACCTGGCCCTCCTGCCCCGCGATGGCGTCGGCCCCGCCCCCCCGCCGCCCAGCGCCACGGCCGCGGCCTCGGCCTCCCAGAGCCGTCGCGGTACCTGACGTGGCGCTGCGCCGGAGGCCCGGCCCCTGAAGCCTCGGGTCCCTCGGGGGGAGGGGGGGGGGCGCGGCTCGGACGCCACCGGCCCCACTCGGCCCGGCAGGGCGGGGAGCGGGCGAGGGGAAAGGCAACACTTGTTAGCTTTCAGGAGCAGCTCAAGCAACGCATATTCCAGGAATTCTTCTTGAATTCCAAAGTTAAGGTAAGAACATCTCCACTGTGTTCCCACAGCACTTCCTATTTTGTCATTCTGTCGTAACAATTATTGTATTTAGTACACACGCCCACATAATTTTACTGTGGATTCTTGAATAGATGCTTGTTAAAAAATTTTATGTTCTAGCAGAGTAGAGCTCCATAATTTGTACACAAAAGTTACTTTTCAAAAAGATATTTATTTATTTATTTATTTGAGAGATGGAGAGGGAGACAGGGAGAGAAAGGGCACGAGCAAGGGGAGGGACAAAGGGAGAAGCAGACACACACACACACACACACACATCCCTAAGCAGGGAGCCTGATGCAGGGCTCCATCCCAGGACACTCAGATCATGTGACCTGAGCTGAAGGCAGATGCTTAAGCGACTGAGCTACCCAGGCACCCTCACAAAAGTTATTTATGAATGTTAGCTGAACTGAAAGAAATAAAACTTTCAAAATTAGAACAGGAAAATTAGAATAGGAAATAAAATAAGAATAGAATAGGAAAATTAGAATAGAATAGGAAACACTTAAAACTAAAATTATAGAACCATAAATTATTATATGTAGCAACCCAGCATATTAAAAATAAATTATATAAATATACAACTGTACTGACTTACTTGATAAGTAGCCAATGAAAAGAGAAAAATACACAAAAAGTGACCGTAAATCATTGTATAGAAAAGGCTAACAATATAGAGTGATAAAAAAAAAACTGTATCATAAAATCTAAGAAAAATAAAAGTAATGAAATCTCACTTTGTCAGGGTTCTGCTATCATGTGCATTTGTCATGCAACATATCAGAGGTGGTACGAAAAACTCATTCTGTATCTCCACAGGGAGAACTGACAATATTTAACAAGGGCTCTGAGAATGGCCATATCCTCTGACCCAATAATTAAATCTCTGGATATATATTGTGAACAGTAAACATCAGGCACAAATATCCACTGCCAGCATGACGTCACATTGGAGTTGCCACCTCCAGCCCTCCCACCATTGATCCTCTCAGACCCTCAATGTTTTGATGTCATGAAAGAGGAGAGAAAAGTGGAAGAGAAAGAACTAGAAAGGGATGTAAAAGCACAAATTATGTCATTCAAGTCTTCATAGGTGACATCATTAGATCCTCAGTTGTCACCACGTGGAAAAACACTGGAGACAAATGCAGTGGCAGTGTACTTCAGGCTAGTCATCCAGTGACACCTTTCTCTTCTAATAACAAATATATATTTCCCCAATGATACATTTTACAAAATAAATTCCAATCCTCTCCTTGCACATTTTCCATTATCTTTATAAGAGGTTTGGGATGTTCTGATCCACTATTTTAATCACAGTGACATTTTTTTCCTGATAACAGTAAAAGCCTAGTGACATTCTGGGCTTAAAGGGATGCTTAGGATACAATAATTTTGCCCAGAAAGACACCAAAGTAATAAATGGAATCAAGAACTTATTCCTACAACAAATTGTATTAAGACCACGGCATTTCTTCATCCACTTTCTATATATGACAGCAAAACTATCTGTTTTTCATTTTTACGTCACTAAAGTTATTTTTACCTGTAGCAATTTATTTCATTTAAATTCTAGGGAAAAAAAATAATTAATTAATTAATTAATTCTAGGACAGTGACTGAATTCGTCAAAATGTTTGTTCATCTACATAAGGCCTAACTGGTTTTTCTGCAAATACAAAACTTCTTTTGTGGCCAGCATTCTACAAGGTTAAAATTTTCCTCATAAGATGACAGTTTCTATTTTTTACTTTTTTGATTTTTATACTAAGCTGTGTGAAAATGAGAAAAGAAAAACAGAAAAAAAAAAAAAAAAAAAAAAAAGAAAAACAGGAAATAGGAAGAGAGACACAACTGACGAGAGATAAAGACAAGGAAAATGGTAGAGAATTACAGCACAAACACAAATTAAATGATCTCTTTCTTCTTTCTGAAAATTTCAATCCAAAAGGTACAAGGTAAAAAAAAAAAAAGGTATAAGGTAAAGCACAAGCCAGGCATTCATACAAACGGTGGATTATTGTGGCATAACAGTGACCTAGCATAAGGTGGGAGAAAGAGGGCACCTCCACTCGAGGAAACCTTAGTGTTGGATGTTGGACTCTGAGCAGAGGGCAAAGGCATCCATCCACGTGGCGGTGGGAAGATTCTAGAGCAGTAAGCTAGAACCCTAGCGGGATAAGAAAGGCAACCTCACTGTGGCAGGAGGGTAAAAGAAGCAATGGGAAAGTGGATATGGGGGAATTGATCAAAGAAGTAAATAAATGAAAAATAAAGGGGGCTGAATTTCATACTGTCAGAGAAGGAAGGGACAAATATTGAAAGAAAGCTAGAGCAAACCCTAGGCACAGATGGAAATGCTGTTGTGAAGTAATGGTTTTCAATACACACAGTTGGACATAGAACTGCAGATGTAAACATGTACATGTATATATATGGAAATACATACATAAAAATATTCCCACTCTATGTCACCCTAAAGGCCCAGGAGGAGCGTAAGCTCAGCAACAATCAGCCCAGCGAGCACCAGATTCTGGTTTCTAAATAACATTCTTCACTAACAGGAACCAGTGCTTCTTGGAAAAATGACTAATTTCAGGGTTGTGACAGGAAAAGTATGAGTTTGGAACAGCTTGCTGTGCCAGGAAGTAAGAAAATGCTCACAGGATAATAGGGACATGTCAAAAACACAAAAAAGTCATCTCAGACAGGCTACCACTAGCCAAATCTGGGAAAATTTGACCACCAAAACAAACAGTGATAGTGAAATATAACCCGCTGCATTAAATAGAAATCCTGAGTCCACACTGATAAAGGGTGAAAGTTTGATGAGTTATAGGATTTTTACATAAAGTATCTCCCCCACAAAATATTTATTAGTTTAAAAAAGAAAAAGAAAAAAAATACAGTAGAGAAGCCTGGCAGCCACCATCTATATTGTGGTCAAAATAAACACTGCAATAAAGGGACAAAACGAAATCATGTGTCAACTGAAGAGATGGTAAGAACAGAGAATCGCTTCTCTGGAATTTGCATCAACAATACAAAACCTGAGACTATTAATAATGGGGGAATATCAAACAGACCCAAAATGGGTGATGTTCAAAAAAATAGCCTGCAATTTCCATATTATAAAGGTCATAAGGAAAGACTGAGGAACTACTCCAACTGAAGAGATTAAAGAGTCATCACAACTAAATTCAAAGCATAATTTTGCTAGAAAGGACATGATTGGGACAATTGGAGAAATCTGAATGGGATCTGAGCCAATGACCATATTAAAGTTAACTTCCTGATATTAATGATTATGCTGTGGTTATGTGAGAGAATGTCTTTGTAGAAAAATGCAGTAATGTATTCAGAGGTGATGGGATATTGTGTCTTCAATTTACTCTCAAAAGGTTCAGAAAAAAATAGTTCTTTGTACACTTAAAAGAATAAATATAAAAACAAGCTATAGCGCCTCCAATTTACTAAAAGTCGGGTCAAAGTATTCTCAGGACCCAAATACTGAGGTCCAAACACCGTGCTTCATTTATAGTACGGACAAAAAGAAAGAGTCTGTCTTTTCCCCCCTTGCAAATTATCATACATTAGGGCTGTGGCTCCAGAGAATTATCAAACAGCCCGTTGCGTTCAGCCTTCTACAGAATGCAGCTTCCCAGACAGTAAGCCCCGTACCATGCTCGAAGGGCACAGGCTTCACAATACTGATGCCCTAGGCCCTTGGGTTACTAAACAAGGCTCAAGGTAGCTTTAGCTAGAAGATTCCTATTCCTTATATAATATCATACTCTTCTCCATGCTCCATTGTGAAAAAAGATTTCAAATAATGCCACAGAGTGTACCAGGTACATGAAGATTCAACACATATATTCTTCACTCTTTCCCTCAAGAACACATTCTGCTCTTGAACAGTCACAGATGACAGTTACATACTTAATAAAAAAAAAGCACTGAAAGAATAAATCTGCCATAAAAATATCATTTATTTACCTGTTGAATTAAAGAGGATTATATAAAAGGGCTCATCCGTTTCTGGAATATTATCTTCATTAATGAATACAGATATCCTCTGCTTTCTACTTCCAACTGCAAAAACAAGGGCTTCTCCTTTTTCAATGGGAACAAAGTCTCCATCTCTTGCGGTCGCCTTCCCGTCCATGGTAGCATATTGGACAGTGCAGGCAACATCAACAGATCCATTTCTGAGAACTGTAAAGTTGGCAGTCTCACCTTCCTGAACTCTCACCACACGAGGTTCTGAAATATTGATGAAGAAGGAACATGTGAGCTTTTCTATCTACATATTTTCCTATCACTTGATGTTTCTCCCTGCCCACACAAGAAATATTCTTCATTGTGTCTTTGCTTAAAGATTGAGCTCTGGTGCCAAATCCTCCATGAAGCCTCCTCTGATTACTTCTAGTCAATCACACTCCCCTTGCCTTAATTCCTACAAAATCCATGGTCTTCAACTCCTAATTTGTCAGCAAATTAGGTGCTATCTGAAATCCTTGGTCTACTGTTTCATATGCCTCATTTCCAAATTTAGACTGTAACTTCCTTAAGAATAAGCCCAGGTACCTTATGTTTTATTTTTGCCACAGCAGTTGGCAGAAGGCTGAATACGGGACTAGTTCATTATGTACATGTTAACTGAAGGTTAAGAATATGAATCCATAAAATTCAAGAGCTCTAAAAGATTCCTACAATTGTAAAAAGGGCTTACAAAAAGGGCTTAATAAAGAATTAGACACCAGGGCACCTGGGTGGCTCAGTCAGCTAAGCATCTGCCCTCAACCCAGGGTTCTGGAGTTGAGCAATGTGTTGGGCTCCTTGCTCATTGGAGAGCCTACTTCTCCCTCTCTCTCTCTGCTGTTCCCCGTTTGTGCACACTCACTCCCTCTGTCAAATAAATGGATAAATAAAATCTTTTTTTAAAAAAAAAGAAAGAATTAGGTACCAATTAAGCTCACAAAGAAAACCAAAATAAATCACCTACAGAGACCTAACCAATGGTCACCAGAAGGGAGGTGGGTAGGGTAGTGGATGAAATAGGTGATGGGGATTAGGAGTGCACTTGTGATGAGCAACAGGTATTATATGGAAGTACCCAAACAGTATACTATACACCTAAAACTAATAAAACACTGCATGTTAACTATACTGTAATTAAAAGAAAAACTAAGAAATGTCTCAGGTGGCAAAGAGAGTTCTAAAGAAAGAATTAAAATGCAAATAGGGAAGCCTTAATTTACATATCCAAAAGAGATGAGGTATTAAGTGAGCATCTGTTAGGTATACTCAGACCCTCAACTGGCTACATTGTGTACTAGAAGAAGCTTCAAGGAAGAGTAACCTTTCTTGCACAAACACAAAAGAAATCCCTTGAAATCTGAAGGCAGAGGGAGAACAAAGCTAACAACAGTACTTGTTTTATTTTATTTTTCCTTCAGAAGACCTTTAAAAACATTTCATAAAACATCAAACAGATTGAATAATGAGCATCCACGCAAATCATGAAATTATACTTAAACAAGCTTCAATTGTGCTTTATTGAAAATGTTCAGTTAATAAAGTTATCAAGGGATGCCTGGGCTGCTCAGTTGGTTGAGCATCTGCTTCCTGGGATTGAGACCCACATCAGGGGCTCCTTTCTCAGAAGGGAGCCTGCACCTCCCACTATCTCCCTCTCCCTCTGCCTGCTGCTCCCCCTGCTTGTGTGCTCTTGCTCTCTCTGTCTCAGAAATAAATAAAACCTTAAAAATAAAATAAAATTAAAAAATAAAATTAAAAAGCCATCAAAAACATATCTACCATTTGAAAAGATGTAAACTCACTCAAAAAAGATAGCAATACCACCTGCAAAATAAATGGGGTCATCATTTCTTCTAATCCTTAGAATTGCAGTAGTTTTATTTCCTATTTTAGCTCCTCCAGTGGCATTAAGTAGAGTAATGGTAAATTCCTCCATTTCTTCTGGAATCTTGGAAAATGTTACACATGTTTTAAGTTAGGTGATTTGTACAAATAATTCTATCATATTTTCCTAAATTATTTATCTATTAATGACAGTACTAATGTTCACTGCCATTTCTGATTCAAGTAGGACTCAGACCCAAAAATACCATTTTAATATGCATATCATACAAAAAGCCACTTTATTGGGACTCATCAAAAAATTTAATGGAAATAGAGATATTTTGCCTTATATAAGCTAAAAATATAAATACTACATAGGTCACATTATTTCTGTAAAAAGATGAGATATGTTGTTTACAAGAAAAAAAAACACAGAAAAATAACTTTCTGGTGCATTTAGAAGAGGTCGTAATAGTAACAAAGCTCAGCTAGCTCTCAAAGATCTCTTAACAAACCTTACTGAAGCTTTACCCATAAAGGCCTTATTCCCATGTCCTACAAAGATGAGATTCCCCACCATTCTCTGAGCCTATAGAAATCTCTGGGTGGACACTGTTTCTCTTTCATTCTATCCACGTAAGCTGGTATTTTCTGCAGCCTAAAATGAAGAGTGTTGGGGGAGGTCTGGGTGGCTCAGTGGTTGAGAGTCTGCCTTTGGCTCAGGCTGTGATCCCGGGTCAGAGGATTGAGTCCTACATTGGGCTCCTAATGGGGAGCCTGCTGCTCCCTTTGCCTATGTCTCTACCTCTCTGTGTTTCTCATAAATAAATAAATAAAATATAAAAAAAATAAGATAAAATAAAATGGAAGTGTTGGAATTTTGTGTCTCAATGAACAAGCCTGAGGAAAAGGAGGCAGGTTTCTGTGACCGTTAAAGTATAGCTCCACTTAGAAAAGTCCATCCCTGTTGTAATTAAGTTCTTTCTCTTTATTACCAATAAGATGAGCACCACCCTGGATCCATGATCCATCTGGTGAGAATGCACCAACAGGATGCTTGGTAGATGGTACCCTTATCTTCAAAGGCTTGAAGTGCAAGTGGAGCACTTAACCTCAACTTGAATCCCTGATATTTAGCACCTACACAGTGTCACTGATAACTGTGAGTTCTAAGAGTTAAAGATGCCATCAGGGAAACCAAAAATATTTCTCTTCTGGCTTCTATTTAGACATTTTCATACCTGCATTCTTTATCATCTATTTTCATGACAAAATATATTGCCAGATGTCTAATTATTAAATAAAAAATAATTATTAAGCAATGACAACAAATAAAGAGAGTTACATAAGCAACATTTACCTCATCTGGAAGGGAATAAATGGTGATATTTTTTGAAAATTCATGATCTCCAAAGAAAATAGTCTCTTGGACAGGAAATACATCTTGTGTAAAGTCTGGACTAACCACCCATGATACACTAACATTACCAAAGGTGCCTCGATTTCTTATTACATCATAAACAGCTGTGAAAAACAAATGTACATAACATATATGAATAAATAGTTAACAATTTTAAAATGAGTAAAGAAACTGCTCAAAAAAACAAAAGTAAAAATAAGACCTCTTTTTAATAAAAGTCAATCATTTACCTAGACAGCCTCAAGGTATATAACTAAATGTAGTAACCTAGTCTTCTTTCTGTAGGTATAAAAATTTATAAAATAAATGGACTTGGTCTTTTCTATCACAGTTTGGGGTTTTAAAAATCATTCTGCACAGGGAACAAAATGGTAATTAATTAGGTACATCCATGACAAAGTTCTACAAGGATATTTGCTAAAAGCAGCTAAAGGAAGTTGCACAGTCAAAAGCAATTTTCTTACCTAAACAGACACTGCTCTAAAAATAAGCACCTTCTTATTTCAGGCCACTGCAATATTTCCCTAGCAATAATTCTCAGTTTCAAAGTCTTTCCTATTTGACTCAACTCATTCTTCAGTGTCTGAATTCTATCACATATAATTAAATTGAAATAAAAATATACCCAAAACATCAGTTGTCATCACAATACTGATGTAAGAAATAAAAATAGCAATCCTACATGATTTTTTAAAAATGCCGGTATCTATACTACATGTAATTTTTAAGGCAGATAAACAACTAAAAATAACTATTTTCTAAAGAAATAAACTAAAAGATTATTTAATTCCCCTTCAGTAAACAGTACTAGAATATAAGAAGCAGAATCAATTACCACTATAGGTATCGTCTCCTTTAGTTTCATTTATCATAACAATTAGATCATCAGAAACAAATTCTATAATCCCATGAGGATCATCATTTTTCAGAATTGTTATGTTGACAACTGTAGCACTTCCCAACTTGCTTTCCCGTTCACCATGGCTGCTAAGGACCACCCAATAGTGCTCATCCAACTAAAATGAACATGTCAAATTAGGAAAAATATAAAGTTATTTCAAAGCAAATAAAAATATATCTATTCAAGAATATTAATACTATTTTTCAGAAATATCCCACTCACTGAAAAAACAAAAGAACTGATATAATTTCTAAAAACGTTTAACGTTCTCCTCAATTCAGGGAGACATCAGATATAAAAATATATATTATCCAAAAAGGGAAAAGATAAGCCGTGATACTATACTAAAATAAGAAGACTAGACCTTACATTGATTATCTAGTCATTTAAACTGATAAAAATAAATAAAAATTAACTGAAAAAGCTACCTACGTACTGGGGTGCAAACACAATAGAGCAGTATGTGTTCCATTAATATAAAACTTAAGTTGAAAAAAAAATTAAGTTGATTTCTTTTTAAACAGTGATTTTACAGAAAAACCTCAGTTCAGACCCATATCATTAAAAGTTCCAACAGGTTACATTAGTATAAGGCTGAACATAAACAAAGCTTAAAGAAGATGAAAACTGATCATACACATTTCAGATCATTTGTTATTTCTTATGTATATTTCATATATATATGAATATATTTCATATATTTCATATGTCCTACATATGTAGGACAAACATATGTAATTCAAAGTTGAATGAATCTTACTTTGTTTTTTAAGTTTTTTTTCTTCTGCAAACATAAGTACTTCTCAATCCTTTCTTAGTCCTGTATCTCCTTGTCAATGTTCAAAATATCATATTCATAATAAACTAGATATTGTTAGCATTCCACAAAAGCACAAGAAAAAAATAAAATCCTATACCTCTGGTATCCCATCCAATCTTGTTAGCAATGTGATTACAATCTCCCGTTCTCCAGGTTTAAATTCTAGCACCCCTGTGTTTCCATAGAACTCATTGCTATCTCTCGGCTCTACTCGGTAGTGAAGAAACTGCTTAACCAGAGCTCCCCTGGATCGGGTGATGTGGAGCTCTACAGATTCCCCTTCCTTAAAAAAAAAAAAAAATCCATGAAAGTTCAAGTCCTTCAAGATTGTTCTTCTGAAGATGTGATTATAGAATGGATTGAAGTTTCTTTCATACTTACTTTTATAACATAGGGTCCTCTGGATGTAGGAGAAAATTCAAAAACTCCCCCAGGGTCATCATTTTCCAATATAATTAGGTCACGGCTAGTATATCCAGATTTTAGCACTTGATTTTCCACATTGACCCTGGAGAAGTCAGAAGGAAAAGAAAGGGACCTGCCACCTATAATCTTACTACTGAATTCTGTAGCCTTATCTACAATATTTACAACACTTCCAGATAATGAATATAAAGGTTATTAGGAGTTAAAACTTAAACTGAATGTAAGTGTATTAAAATTACCTAAGATCACAATACTTTTTACTCAAAATATTTATGGAAGAACTTTTATTTCTGAATCCATTATATTTTTCATATTTGACTGAAATCAAATATTGTCATAGTACACCAAAAATACACCAAAACTATTGTCTAACTACACCAAAAAATAAGTAATTAAAGGCTGTAAATATATTTTTATAAAGTACTAAATCTACAGATTTTTTTTACAGTTTTAGGAAAATTTAATTTGTGATATGTAGTTAGAAAATACATTTAAATAAAATCATTTTAATTTTATATGCACTTGAATTTAAAAAAAAACGGACATAAGATTATACTAACTAAATAAAAGTTGGATAACTGTATGGACTAAAGCAAACCACACTAATCAAAAATAAATGAAATTACGATTATATTTTAGAAATATTTTGTGACCTTTCATAGGATTCTATTCATCTCAATTTTAACCTCATTATCTTTTGTTATTATAAAAGAAAATATAGGACATAAACAAAAAAATGGAATAGAATGGATCTGAGATGCATGACTTGTTAAACAACTCCTATACATCTCTCAAAAGAACGTATTTAAAACAAGAATTTTTTATTATTTCTAGTTTTTATGCTCAGTGTATAATTAGAATGATCAAAGAGACTGGGACACAGAGCTCTGGGAGTATAAAAGCCAGCATACTCTTCGAGAATTCTCAATTCTGCAATCTGCTCTAAATCTTCCAAAATGTCACTTTCTGTTGAACTACAAAGTATTCATGATCAGACCTCAAAATTACAATGAAACCACAATTAATATGTAGAAAAGACAGCTCACTTCCTATGTAATACAGAATCAGAATTAGCATCCTCTGCTACTTTTGGAAATCTGACAACCAACACCTAGCATACTCATGACCACAGAAGAGACAGTTCAAATAATAGGACAGTTATTTGTTATACTGTTAATGCAGTCATGTGATTTTCATAGTAAATATACCCATATTTCATACACGCTCCCCTTACCATTAGAAAATGAAAGCACACAAAGCATGCACAGGCATCAAGCAAAATTTCTCAAGACCTGTGGTCATGCAGAACCGCAGCCTTGTCCAAAACAATGGCTTGAAAAGCAAAAGGTCGAATAACCCAAAACAAGGCATTATTTTGTCCACTTACCCAAAATACACGACAAACCTTTCTGTTTCTACCCTGTCAATACAGAAAGAAGTGTGGGAGGGGAAAAAAGGAGACAGAGACACCATTTGCCAAAATCTCACTAATACTGCTAGAAATGTGAACGAGCTTTAAAAATAAGCTAAAGAAAGCCTTTCATTTTTCCCCCCACAGGCTAGTAATGTTCACTTTATGGGAACTGTGCACACTGGATTCTTTGCTATTGACAAATGCTAGCAAGAGGTTCAGCAGTTCCCACTTAGGGAAGATGACCCCATGGCCAGCCAGCATGTCAACACCCATTGAAGACATTCCTTTCCAGGCCTGCTCCAAGGCGCTGGGGCCTGCCAAGCACTGTGCATGCTCACAAGCCACAGCAGCTGAGCAAATCTCATTCAGCTTGACTTATAATTACTTAGTAGCTTTAATGAGGTTTTTAAAAAAACAAAAATCTTCATCCTCAGATCTAAAGCCAGTTGTTCTTTGAAAAAATAAAAAACTCTAGAAGCAAAGAAATACATACCTTTCATCATTTACATAGAAATACATTTAAGAAGCCATAGATAGCATTTTATCTTTTAACTTTGACAAATATTACTTGAATAGAACTTCCTATCAGGAAATCTAAATGCTTTTCCAAATCCCCAATGTATTTCATTTTCAAATAGCCTTGAAAAACACATGACAACATGCACAACCCTAGTGCTTCATTTTTAAAGTCAAATAATACTATTTATAAATATGAAGTTATATACTACATATATGAAAATTTTTCTGAAATAAACTGGCATGGTGAAATTTTTTCTGATTTGGAGAAAACTAACCAGTAAAATATTTTTAACTGTTATGATTCTGAAAGCATAATAAACTTTAAATCCAAAGCAACTTTTATCCCTACTAAATACAGAGAATTTGCATTTGAATTTGACTTTAGAGAGTGTATAATGTACCACAATAAAGTGTTATTTTTGTTGCATTATTATATCATAACATTGTAATAACACTTACTACCATTCATTCTTTCATTTTAGTTTTGTTAAAAATTTGCAAAATTGAGATGGAGGTTTAGATAAAATATAATTTTAAATCATAGATTTTATTCTCACATTTACTTAATTAAATATGTCTTAGAACACTCAAACGTTACTTGCTCATTACTCATGCACAATTGAGATAATATAAGTAAACACTATTACTAATTGAATTAAAACATTTTAATATAAAATTGAATGAATTTCCTGTATTTGAAAAGAGTGTAACCAATAATTTCCAAAATACTCTACCCCATGATTTATACTTCCTTTTGTACTGTTTTTGTCCATAGGAGAGAAGGAAATAAACACTTAAAAATTATATTTAATTAATATAAAGGTTTATATGATCAAGTTTAAAAAATGACTGTTTAGAAAAAATATTTTTAAAATTTACTTACTATAAACTTTCGAAGGTGAAATTTAAATCATTCTTTAAACTCTTAGCCAAAGCAGAAACTGAGCTAAGAATTTTTATGAATTGCTATATCTTTGGTTTATAAATACTGTTTACTTTTTACTTTTTTTTTTTTTGACGACTGCCCATTGATTTAATGAGTACTCAAACCTAACTAAAAGGAAAAAGGATGTAAATGAAAAAACGATAATTTTCAGTTTTCATTTATATTACATTTCCCTGATGTTTAAAAATCATTTGAAATACCTTTCTTTAAGATTTAATATGACACACATATTAAAAGCATAACTCATTTAGACAGTGTGTCTGCTACATTCGGTTTTTGCTTTTTAATTTTTGTTTATATGATTTGTTGTTTTGTTTTACTTTTTATGTAAAAAGGGAAGTAGATAGAATGCGCTTATGAAAACCAACAAACTGCACAGCTGACATTTATTAGATTTGCTCCCTACATTCTATATTTTTCTTTGACATAAAAATAAAGAACAGCTAATTATCAGGGTTATAGAAGGTGTTTGCACAAAATACCTACAAAGAAAAACCTACTAGTAGAATATAGAGAGGATCAGGGGGTTCCATAAAATGATTATGTCCTCATTAATGTAGTATAATATAATGCCAGCTGAATTTATGTGTGATTTTTATTGTTTATAAAATATGAAATTTGCAAAGCCCTCCAGTCACACTAAACTTCTCTAATATATATCAACTTTAATTGAGGAAACTGTAGCTGATAAGCTTGGTTTTGATTTTTTTTTTTTAATTAACTGACATCAGTTAGAAAAAGAACTTTTTTCATTTTTGGAGATTTTCTGAATTACTGAAAAAAAATCTCTCTTTGAGAGACTGTAATATTTTCCTAATATAAATTACCCACTGAGAAATCTTAAGTAAATCCTTATTATTACTGAAAAATACCTCTTAAATTTGTATTTTTGATTCTTTGAAAAATACGTATTATTTAGTGTTCAAATTCTATGTGAAATCAAGAATTTCATTATATGAAGATTAATGCTTTCTTTTTACTCACTCAAAAAAGCTCTAGTCCTCTCCCTGTTGAAAACAAAGGAGGCAGAGCTGTCTACTTAACCTAACATTTTGGATTTGTTGCTGCCTACTCTTTTAATATAGCAACTTATTAACTATGCTTATGTTATATCTGATACCTTCCAAAAATTCTGTGTGTAATATTTCCCCAAAATGAATAGCAGGGTAAAAGCTCACTACGTTATAATACTCACAGTCTAACCAGAGCCATCAACAAAAAAACAGAAAAGTCAGAAGCCCAGAAAATGCTACCTACTTAGTTTTTTCTCTTTACTTTATGTGGAGGAAAGAATTAAAACAAAAAACAAAATTATTTCAGAGGACTCAAACATATAATATACACATGTTACTAAATAAACATAATCTAAACGGGTTATTACCTGTCTAGAGAAAGTGTTACCGTCTCATTCATTTCTGGTGTGTCATCAGCTTTGACAGTAATGTTGATTGTTGTGTCACTTTGTCCAGAAAAAAACACAACAGAGCCATTAAAGGGACCTATATCATCCAGGGTCACTGCTTTTGAATTAAAGCCAGAGGGTTTTAAACTCCAATAGACAGTAGCCTGGCCATCAGTTCCATCCCGATGTAAAGGAATGTATACCTTATAAAAAAAAAAAGAATGAAACAATTTCTTCTAAAATATATGCTAACAAATTTATGTAAGTTTTTCAGTTAGTACATGCACATGTTATATGAATATATATGTATTCTGCAGAGAAGCCAACCATTAAATGACATTAAGATACAACTGGACCTGCCTTCTCTTTAAGCATAAAAATAATTTTAGATAAAACAATTTTTATTAGTTTTTGCTAACCAAATTTATCTGTGAAACTGCCCCTACCCAAAAATATCCCTAACCTGTTATTTGTCTTAATAAAAAGAATATTTTAAAACCCAAAGAATCATGAAAAACATAGAACATGTTGGCTAAATACTAAATTTCCATTAGAGTTTCTCCGAAAAAGGAATTAATGTAATATCACAATATAAACAAAGATTAACTTTTGTAATTAAAACTAGAAAATTAGAAAAAAATCCATCCTAAAGTGATGAAGGCAAGAATAAGAATATAATAATAATATAAATAAGAATAAGAAAAAGAAATGTTTGTAACCAATACAAAAAATGCAGTAGAAACAAAATCAGATACTCAATCATAGTTCTGGGTTACCTTGGGCAAGTTACTTAACCTCTCTGACCTCAATCTCCTCAAGTGAAATGAAGCTAGGGCTTCCCTATTTTGCAAGTTTGTGGGGAGGAGTAGAGTGCCTCTCCACTGTATGAGCTAAATAAATGACAGCTATTATAATAATTCTGAAACAAATTATATTTGGTAGTTTTACCTAAGTGCAGTACATTTCAAATACATAAAATAAAAGCATCATTGAAGATAATGATAAAGTTTTTTTCAAATAAAGAATATAAATGAATACTTCATGGTAGCTATACTATTCTTTTTAAGCCCCTAAAAATGTATCTTCTTTGTTCTTTGCTTTTTAACACAACCCATTGTGAAAAATGGAAGATATTTTCCTCACTAACCATCCTATTAATTTGACTAGCAATGGCTAGTGCTAGAGAGTAGTGAGCAAAATAAGATACTTAGGGAAGACAAAAAAAATAACAGAGGGCTGAGCCCTTAAATCACCCTGAGGGAGTACGTGTAGTCTGGGCTATGGATTGGACAGAGAGAAAGATAACTGAGGGAAATTTCTACCCTTTCTGTTTCCCAGAGGGGAAGAACACAGTTTCACAGAGCCCAAAACTTTCCCTCAAAACTAATCTCCCTCAAGGGAAAAATATGAAATGGCAAACTGACAGCAGATAAAAGCAATTCACTCTCTAAATGTTTTTAGTTTTTTAGTTTTTAGAAACAACATATTAACAAAAAATACAAAAGAATCACAGCCATCTTGAAAAATAAGCTGCTCTGCCAATCTACAGAATCAAATATAAAAACAAAGGAAGCTGTGGACACTATATTTTGACGTGAGACTTTCATAACAAAAGCAATTCTCTTTTTTGATCAGAACTCCAACCCACTTTAAATCAAATCTAAGTTACGAGAATCTTAGAGAAGGTTTCAGGGATAGACCATGACACAGGTAATGGTAAAGCTGAAAGTCAGAGCCATCCCTAGATAGATGGCAGGAAAATTCAATCAGGGTAGGGGGCAGGTAGGGGTGCTACATATGTAAGTATGCTTGTGTGTGTGGGGGTGTGCATGCACACAAAAATTAACCCATATATATAATTAACCCATATATACAACCCATATATATAATTCCATATAATATAATATTCCTCAGATTTGGCATTCCACAACTTTACCACCATCACTTCCACCACCAATTATAGTACCCAAGCAGTCACCCTAGTCCTGCCTAAGACAAGCATGAGGAATACTAATAAATGGAATAGGTCAAGGATACCTGCAATACATGTGACTTAGCCAATAAAAGTGTGTGTGTGTGTGTGTGTGTGTGTGTGTGTGTGTGTATTTGGCTATCACTCTGGCAAATGTCATAGCGCTATCTAAAAGCATCCACATCAAAATACCCAATTGTGGCCATGAGCAATTAATTCTAATTTTACTCTAACAAATATGGTAAAAGATGATGAATCATATACTTATCGGTTACTTGTATCAAATGATATGTTGAAGACTTGCTGTAAATGGTGAAGCTTTTTAAGATCTGTTCATTCTGTATGTTAACTATACAAAAAAGAATAGTGTCTTTGCATTACCTCAGACCCTCATCAGGCCCCGTCAATGAGAAAAAGCCTACTTACCACTTCAGCAGCAGAATCTTCTGGTTCATGTAAAATAATGGGAAGATTGCTAATGAAGCCAATTTCTCCATTTGCAATGTCTGGAGTAACCACTAAAGAAATATTTTGGATTTCCCCAAATCTAGGACTTATAGGTGGGATTGGGGGAATTATGTTCACCAATTCCACAGTTTCCAACTATAATAAACAAACAAAAAAACACATTAAAAATGGAAAAGAACAAATTTTTAAATTAAAAAAGAGTCTTAATAGTGCAGGGCAATAAGGTAAATGTGGTAAAGGTCACAAACGTGGCAATTTCATCTCCTCTTTCATTCACCATCCTATTTCAATCTCCTGCACTGGCTTCTTGAGCTGTTTTTTGCTCTTCAGTTATTACTCCCCAGGGTTCTTTCTAAGCCTTTTATCTTATAATTTCATACCCTCTCCCTAGTAATCTCTGGATCTCTCCTTTGAATTCCAAATCTTTGTAACCAACTGCCCCTGGACATCAGAAATGTTACATAGACCTTATAGTTAGAATGTTCAAATCAGAAACCACTGTCTCTGTTCCATGTCCCCTCACCACTAACATCATCACACTGCCATCTGCTTTTCCTCTTCATCACGTATACCCAACTACCTTGACCTTAAAGCCAAACTGAGGGTACCCACATCTCATTCTTCTCTTCCACTGACCCACATCTCCAATCAATTGCCCACTCCACTTCCCTGCCAGAGGAAATTCAATATCAGAAGATCATTCAGAACTCCAAATGTAACCTAACCTATCTTTTCATTTATTGAAAAACAGCATACGTATGACACATATCTCTGTGTTTAACAAACATGACCACTAAAGCAACTTCCATGGCGTTCTCTAGGGCCTCCCTTCATCATCTCACAAGTACAAAATGCACCCACTCTTAAAGACTAGTTTCTTTCCCTCTCTCTCATGAAGATCTGGTATCTCCAGACCTTTTTATTCTATCTTTCTGAACTTCTCCAACTACTCTCCCTAAACTTAGAACTTAATCATAAATTTCACATGTTGCTTCCTTATCATCATTTTGTGCATTCCAGACTTTTACTTCCCAACAAAACCCTTGTGAGTCTGTGTCCTTCTCAGCATTTTCTCAGTTCATGATGTAGACCCAAAACTATAGCTAAGATGCAGTAAATGTTTGTCAACCCATCCCTCCAACATAAAAAAGAGCTCTACAGCAATCCTGGTATATCACAAACCTTCAACATATTATATTCTAACTTTCTAAAATTCAATTCATCAATCCATACAGTGTTCACTTGAGGAGTACAGAAACAGATAATCATTACAGGACTTAAAAAACAAAAAATATTTTAAATTGAAAAGTAACTCTGAACTTAGTAAGACATATGGATCTCCCACTCTTTAGAGTTCTCTGTTAGGCTTTGTAATGTGGAAACAATGTCCATAAGTAACCACCAGAAGAGACTTGTGATTTAAACTGATTTTCCACAAATGGACAGATCTAGTTCTTCATATCCCACACATAATGTCATATATTATGACATATTTCCACAAATGGACAGATCTAGTTCTTCATATCCCACACATAATGTCATATATTATGATAAATGATATATATTTCAGAGGGCAAAAGTAAACACCTTTTATTAAGATATTTTTAAGATTTATTTATTTGAGATAGAGATAGAGCATGAGCATGAACCGGGGGGAGGTGCAAAGGGAAAGGGAGAAGCAGGCTCTCCATTGAGCAAGGAACCCAACTCGGGGCTTGATGCCAGGACCCTCAATCATGACCTGAGCCGAAAGCAGACACTTAACCAACTGAGCCAGAGAGATGCTCCAGGAAATGCCTTTTTAAAGTCACACATTTTGCTTTAAAAATCACAAACAGGAGAGGCACCTGAGTAGCTCAGTTGGTTAGGAGTCTGACTCCTGATTTCAGCTCAGGCCATGATCTCAAGGTTGTGAGATCGAGACCTGCATCAGGCCTGGTGTTGGGTATGGAGTCTGCTTAAATTCTTTCTCTTCCTCTCCATCTGTCCCTCCCCATCCCAGTCTTTCCCCTTCTCTAACAAACAAATATTTTTAAAAGTTTAAAAACCATATACAGAAGAAAGATAGGAAAAATTCCATTATTTGGTAAGTAGCCATTTGAGTAAAAGAAAAAAAAATTAGACTGACCAATTTTGCCAAATATGGTATGCAGACCAAGTCAAGTAAAATAAAACATGTAATTCTTTAGCATACTGCATTTACTTTATAAAATAAATACAATGAAAACATAAATGGTAAAAACCACGTATCTGTCATTCTTTCTAGAGAAAATATACATACATATAAATTTCTATTTATCTTAAAAAATATCACAAGGAATAAATAAAATAGATATATTTAAATGTATATATAATACATATTTAATTTATATATGTATTTAAATGCATATATAAAATGTATATAGATATAAGGTGTGCATTGTTTGGAGGCAAAGATGTTTTTGAAATACTTGGTCATGTGTGAGGAAGCATGTGTTTGTGAATGAATACTCTGATTCCCATATATTTGCAAAGAGCTACACTGATAATACTATTTAAAACATTTAATATATTTTTACCTTAAAACTTTCTAAAAAGAAAGGAGAAAAGTAAGTCACATCTTACATTTTCAAAAAAAACTATAGAATTCTAAATCTAGGATTTTTGAAAAATACAAAGAAGATATAGAAGGCTATGAAATGAACTGATCAAAAGCAAAATGCTAATTTTCGATGGCTTGTTTCCTAGTCTCTAAGCCTTTTTGTCTGGGTTCCTTAAGCATCTGCTAAATCAAACTGCCCCATTCATAAAGAGTCGTTCTTTGCTTTCAGACGGTCTGCAACTGGGACAGCACATTAGTAAACCCCAAGCCTGCCAGAAGTTGTATCTCAGACTAATGTATTTAGCTGTGAGGGTTAGTGAAGAATGAGGAGCTCATGTCTCAGATTCTCCTTTCTTCAGTTTCATTCAACTTTCCATGCAGCATCTGATGCCTCCTATTCTTGAGTTGCTCATCCATTATGTACTGTACAAACTACACAACCTTCTAATTTCAACCAGCCTTCCAGAACCTACAGCTGTTTTGAACCTCGGGGAACTGTGTCAGTGACTAATAACGTCTTTTTTTCTAAACTGTTAAATTAACTCTCTGCACTGTAAGACCTTTTTTTTTTTAACTGAATACAGAGAGAGAAAGAATTGAGTCTGGAATTAGTGGTGCAAACACATTTCTTAATCGGCATCACCAAAATTTAGATATTACACGCTTCTTCAAGTTTCCACTTTTCAAGTATCAACAAGAATAAAATCTGTCATGTTCATATAGAATGCTGAAAATAGCTCTGCCAATACCTGATCCAGAGAAGGTCCTTAATAAGGTTTTGTTTACCAAGAGATTCTCTGCAGCTACTTAGATAGAGATATTGGTTATTTTCAAAAGACTAAAAGCTTAATAGAAAGGTTACTAATATTGGCAGAGATATGGAGGGGTCTGTATCCACAGTAAAAACTAGCCTTGAGAAAGCATGAGAAAATAATTCGGAAAGCTAAAATGGGGATAGAAAAGTTCTCCACAACTCAAAATCAATGTTACTGCATCGCCAGTCCTTAAACTCACCTCGCATCACTACAACAACTACAAGAATGCCAAGATGCCCAGGCCTCCATGAAAGCAAAAGCAACTGTAAAATCTGTGCTTCATTTCACTTGGGTTAGTAATTTGGTTCTCATATCACTTGTGCCCCATGCAAGACTGGAGACAGACAGAAGGGAGAACTGAATACTGGCGTACCTTAAACATATGTTATGAATTTAAATGTTTGTGCTCCCCCAGAATTCATGTATTGAAAATCTAATCCCCAGTGTGATGGCATCTGGAGATGGGACCATTGAGAGATAATTGGGTCATGAGGGTAGAGCCCTCACGATGAGATTAGTGCCTTATATGAAGAGAGGCCACAGGGCTTGTTTCCTGCCCCTCTCCACTATGTGAGGATGCAGCAATAAGACATCAGTCTGCAAACCAGGAAGAGGACTCTCACCAGACACTCTCCATGCCGGCACCCTGACCTAGGACTTCCCAGCCTCTGGCACTGTAAGAAATAAGCGTCTGTTGTTTAAGCCACCAGTCTATGGTATTCTTTATAGCAGCCTGAACTAAGACAATGTATATTAATGAGATTGCTCTGAATCCAGAGGACACGGACAGCAGTAAAGGCAAAAGACAGAGCTGACACCAAAAATAAAAACAAAAAGCTCCATTAAATTCTGAAACTCCTCTTGACAAGTTATTATCTCCCAGAGACTCTTGAAAATTCCTAAGTTTGGGAAATGCTACCCTAAGTGCAAACTGGTAAGATTAGTAACTTCCAATACACTTCCATGTATTGTTAGGACCAAAATCATGTGACATATTTTTTATAAGGCCAAAAGTATACCTTTTTAAAATTTTTCTAAATATATCTCCAAATGTGAATTTGGAGCATTCTATTCCCTTTAAAATTTTTGTTCAACACGGCCAGGGCCCTGGGCTGGACCACATGCTCAATTCCACTTCACAGATCCATCTGGCCCATCTGGCCACTCATCTCACAAGGGGATCCCACAAGCCACAGGGGAAGCAGATACAACTGTGTACAAGGCCATGTTCTCTTCATTCTTCAGTCCAGGAGAAATTCAGGGGTCCTCAAAGAATGGGTTATCCTCATAGACAGAAGTATGCATCACACCATAAGTTCCCCATTTTGAGGGGACACACAAAATAATAATAATAATAATAATAATAATAATAATAATAATAATAATAAAAGATGAAGAACAGAATCTCCCACTGCTAGTGACAAAGCCTTTAGAAACAATGGCAAAAGGTCTCCCTCTGGGTCCACATATTACAAAGAAGTATCCTCTATATACTGATAAATCATATATCCCCATAACAGGTCACCTACTAGACCCCCTCCCCTAGGAGTCCTCAAGAAATACACAAATGGTACCAGCATGAACAGTGGCCCAGTTGAAAACAAATTTTAAAAAAGACAAGTCTTCGAATAAAAGGGCCTACCCCACCAAGTGCTAAGCAAAGTGGGACACAGTCCTGCAGAATTCAGAACACCAAGAAGATTAAAAAAATAAATTAAAAAAAGCTTCCAGGGATAACAAGCAAGTTACCTAAAAAAGTAAATAATGTTTTTCCCCTCAAATTTCTCATTAGCAACTGTGCTATAAGACAATACCTTTCAAGTTCTAAAGAAAAAAAATATTGTTATTATTATTATTCGAGAGGGAGAGAGAGACAGAAAAGGGAGGAGGAGCAGAGGGAGAGAGAGAATCTTCACTAAGTGTGGAGCCCAACGTAGCTCTCAATCTCACGATCCTGAGATCATTACCTTAGCTGAAATCAAGAGTCAGATGCTTAATCAACTGAGCCATCCAGGCACTCTCCCAAATTATTTTAATCTAAAAATTTCTACCAAGCAAAATTATCAATGCGAGTTTGAAGTTTTGTTTTTAGCTTCTCAAAGACTCAAAAAGTTTACCTTGTAAACTCCTTTTCTGCACATGTATTTGAGGAAGATATACTACAACAAAACCAAAACACAATCCACGTAGGAAAAAGCAAGAGATCAAGAAAATTCAGGAGCTCAGTAAAAACCATCCCAAGTAGCAGGTGTGAAGTAAGTGTAGAAAGTAGTTAGTATGGCTAAACTCACCCTCCAACATATACAAAACAGCTGGAAGCTATAATGTGGTGAGGGTGGCATATAGAAAGGGAGCAGTTAGAAATACTACAGAAGCAAAAATAAGCCATAAAACAAAGTCTAGGCAAAAATATGAGACCAATTTAAATATGTATGTTTCAAAAAAATTAATGGAATATGAAATTTCATTTGACATATATTTCAGTTAGCAAAGTGTATGGTGATACAGGATGATAAACTCTTTATCAACCCATTCATACTAGGTGAATCTGTATTAAATTTATTTACATAACCAAAATTTGATAACCGCCCTTTATTGCTAATTTTCAGAATCAATCAATCAATATCAAATCCATGGAAAACAGAACCAAACTAACATAAGTTAAGTGCAGATTTTTTTTAATTTTGGCAATAAAAATAATGTTTTGGTTAATAAAATTTAAGAAATAAAAAAAGACAAAGTGGAAGAATATGTTAGGGGGCCCTAACTTCTTTTTATTAAGAAGATAAGAATCCAGAGATTCTATCAGTAGTTAATAGACAAAGAAATAGATTTTAGCATGTTATTGAAAAATATCTACACAATCTTTCACATATTGCTTCTTTATTTCTGTAATGTTTCTTCTGCAGCATCCATTATGAAAAAAACAGTATTCATCTACAAACACTATTCCTATGTCATATTTTCCCAAACCAACTCAAAAGAATGGTAGACCTCTTTCTCTCTCAATCTTCCCTCTCCTCCCCTTCCTCCATTAACAATCTGTGCTACTCCATTATGTTACCCATTATTTTCTAACCTGCATTTCAAGTTGGTGTACTTTTATCACCTGATTAAAATATTAACTTTAGTAGAACCCTGGTTTTATTTATCCTTATATGACTTAGGAGCAGAAACAGTCTCTCTTTGGACTCCCTCAACAAATTTTAGTAACCAGTGAATGGTAGATCCAAACTGTAAACGTGGACAAGATAATGGTTAGTTAACTTTCTCACACAACGTTTAACCAACATTGAAATTGTTTTAATTATTAAAGTACCTTTACTAGGAAGTGGGCCCCATTTTGAAGGAATGCATCATTTCTTATTGGTAATTTTGTAGTGACTTGGGTCTTTCGTTCTGGAAAAATCAGGTTATTTCTCCTGGACATATTTAAGATGCCATCTTTTGCTCGCAAAGGGTCCACAGCTCCAGCCGGAATATAAAGTGCAGAATAAAACATCTTCACATCTCCTTTAGTTCCTCCTTGTCTTGTGAAGCTCAGGGATAAATATCGTTCACCTGGGCTGCTTTCAATCTTCTGGTTTTCCATAGGAAAAAATGTTATTAGGCCATAAACATCATCACTATCCTGAATGTAGAACAAAAGCTGCAGATAGAAAAATAAAATATTAAAATGTAGAATTCTCACAGCTGAGAATATCAAACTGTGTAATATCTAGGCTATTCTGATTTTTACTATTGATTTACATGTCATATCTAAGGATGATCACTTTTTATATGCAACAGAGTAAAAGATGAATCAAAAACAGATTTGATAACTTTCCTAATGTATTGTTCATGGAATTTTTTTTGAAAAGTAAATCTTTTGTTTACAGAACAATCTTGAACAACAGAAACAAACGCCATTTCCAAAACCAGTGTTGTTCCTGCTTCATCAAACTAAACATAGAAGTGATTTGTGTGATCACATTCTTTGGCTCTTCTGTGACACAGAAATATGTATACAAGTAAAGCATAACAAATGATCTACCTCAGCTGGCTCGCTCACTTCTGCACCTCCTCGTATTGTATGAGGCAAAATCCGAAGTAGATAAGCTTCTGCCTCTTCTGGAAGATCATCATTAACTACAGTAAGAGGAATTGATGCCAACATCTGCCCTTGTGCAAAATGGAGAACTCCAGAACTTGGTCTGATATCTGCTGTTACCGGTGAGGGATCACTGCTATTCCGTGTCAATTCCCAGTTCACAGAAATATTCCCATGGGTGCCACCATTTCTAACCACTGTAATTTCTTCAAATCTAGAATTTTAAAGAAATATATATGGTTACATATTATACTGTGTTTCCCTTAGCTAGGCTTTTTCAATGTCAACAGGGCCATCGGATATTGGCAAAAGCAGAATCCATATAATAAAGAATGAATGGTGATTTTTAATATGAAAGGGTAGACACATAGATGTGTCCCAGGAGTCTATCATAATATAAGTTAACTTGCATATTTAAATCACTCTGAAAATAAGTAAGAAAATAGGAAACCATGGTGGAAGCTCATGAGAGTTCAGCACTATGTCCAACATCACAAATACTAAATCTTAGAATAATACATTAAAATAATTGTAGTAGAAGGTTTAAAATAAACCATACCTTGATGTTGTATCTTCATCAATTACAACTGTCCTTTCAAATAAGATACTGTTGAATGAGAGGACTCCATAAGGTTTGTCATTTGGCTTAATGGTGATTTGCACAATAGAAGGGCCTAATAGCACAGCATCTCCCTGCAAGGTATCTTTTAGTAATACAACATGAAATGACTCAGCAATCTCTGGAATGGTGTCATCAACTATTTGAAATTTTAGGTGTGATTCATGAATAAAAGGTGGAAAAACAATTGTTGTGGTCGGCTGAAGATCAATGAAGTCTAAATTTTGTTGGGCATGTGCTGTTGAATTCCCAGTTATAATAACATAACTGATTGAAACTTCATATTCATCAGATCCAATCAGATTCCCATTGTCATCTTTTCCACGAACCACTGGAATTAGGAGTATGTGGTCTTCCTCAGGGACCAAATAAACATTCTGAAGGAATCTCACGGGACTATCATTTTTCTTAATGATTATCTCAACTGAGCTCCTAGAGGTGTTGATCTCAGCTCCTCCTTCTACACTTTTCAGTTGAATCAAAAATATTTCATCATTTTCTGGTACCTGTCAAAAAATATAAACAGTAGCAAAAATATCAATAGCCAAAATATCTGCAAAGAAACCAAAGTGTACCAAGTCACTATGTTTCAGTACAAACACAGAAACAAAAAATGTTTTAACTGAAGGGAGCAGATACAGAGGCTTGTTCATATATATTTTGGATAGGGAAGGAAAAGTTCATAAAGCAATGGTATGGTCAGGTATTAAAGCAAAGGTATAATGTCTTTGAACCTGATCAATCTTTAGGTAATGCTAATGATTTGACAGTAAAGCTGGACATAAAATTTAATGGTTTTATCAAATTGGTAGTGTCAGTTATCCAGTAATAATATATAAGAACTTTTAAGAATCTGGAATGGTATTATTATAGATATATAATATCTAAAAATCTGGAAAACTACATTAAACATCACATGCAAACTGTTTTCAACCATGTGAACTATTCTTCTTTTCTCTAAATGATATCTAATTCACAAGATAATCATATCAAACCAATCATATGATTTCCAAAATATACATCATGCCTCTGGAGAACAAGCTATATAAGAGTCATTACCAGGCAAATGATGACACTGTTAAACTTTTCTTTTCCTTTTTCTTTTTCTTTTCTTTTTTTTTTTTTTTTGTAATTGTATAGAAATCCTAGGGATAGTCTTCACTATGCTGTTTATTTTTTTAAAAAGATTTTATTTATTTATTTGACAGAGAGAGAGAAGCAGGGGCAGCAACAGAGGGAGAAGCAGGTTCCCCTACGCAGGAAGCCTGTTGTGGGGCTTGATCCCAGGGCCCCAGGATCATGACCTGAGCCAAAGGCAGACACTCAACTGACTAAGTCACCTCAGCGCCACATAAATTCTATTTTATGAGTGAAAGGGAAAAAATAAATCTTTTTACCTCAGCAATATAAGAGGTAAGGCTACTTATCTAAAAAAAAAATGCCATGTTTTGATTGATGTTTTTATTGCCCAATTTTACTGAGGAATAATTCAAATATAATTGTAATATATCTAAAGTGTACACATGATGGTTTGATGCACATATACATTTTAGAATAACTGCTGAGATCCAGAGAATTAAAACATGCATCACCTCACATAGTTGATTCTTTTGGTGTGAGTGAATGCTTATGATCTACTCTCAGGAACTTTCAAGTATACAATACTGTATTATTAGCTGCAGGCACCATGCCGTACATTAGATCTCAGAGGATGATCTTTTAAGTTTCTATTTAAAATGTATAATAAATTGTTGCCTTAAATTATAACCTTTTCAAGTATTTAAAAACAAAAGGTTTTTATTAAAGAACCAGACAAAAGAGAGTTATCAATGCCACCTAATGTTTTGTTTTTTCAAGAGAAACAATTTCTAATAATGTCTTCTAATTCATTTGTTTTTCTTCCCTGGGGATTTGTTGTGATGTGTCTTTATGATTTTTTTGTAGGAAGATAGAGAGATGGTTATAAATTCCCAGCTATGTTATTATCTCTTTTTTTCTGATACTACCAAGATTATTTCATAGAAAAGTTATGTTTTCTCTCATTTAGTTCACAAGAGATATCTTTGCACATTATTGTTCAAATCCATTTTCTTCTTAATTGAGCTGTGTCATGTATCTCAATCCTTGGTAACTTCAATGAGAAATGTAAAAAACTAAAGCCTTCCCATGAATACAAACATTTAAAATATCCAAACAAAAGAATACCAATTACAGTAGAATTTTTTTTGTTTTTATAGTAAAATCATAGTAAATTATAGTAAAATCTATCCAGCATAAGGATAGGTATAGCTCTACCTCAGCTCAAAGCTGAAATCACTAACAAAAATCAATTATCAAGGTTTATAAAATGCTCAAGTCTTAGTATTAAATGTGGTTGCCAATTATATTCAGGTTCATCAGCTTTTAGATATACAGTTTAATATAAAATAAATCAGGCAAATATTTTTTTTTTATGATAGTCACAGAGAGAAAGAGAGAGAGAGAGAGAGAGAGGCAGAGACACAGGCAGAGGGAGAAGCAGGCTCCATGCACCGGGAGCCCGATGTGGGATTCGATCCCGGGTCTCCAGGATCGCGCCCTGGGCCAAAGGCAGGCGGCAAACCGCTGTGCCACCCAGGGATCCCAAATCAGGCAAATATTAACCAAATAGATTCCAAAATCACTATTTATATCTAAAGTATATACTAACTAGTTAGTACAATACACTAACTTTACATAGGACTATGTTCTTGAATAATTTCAAATACTGAATACAATTTAATACTTGACATAATGTTCTCTAACATGCCTGTACTACAGGCATGGTCCCTGTTCCACTGAAGCATTTAATATTATCTCACCTCATCATCAAGTACTGTCAAGTTATAAACTACTGTTGCTCTGCCAGGGGGAAAGGTGATGTTTCCTTTAACTGGGCTCAAATCTTCTTCAGGTGGATTTGGGCCACTCTCTACCTGCAAAGAAACACACAGTACCATCAATAAACACAAAATTTTCACAAGAGTATGAAAGCATTGCTGTGACTTCGACTAACAAAAATCTGAAGTTTACTTAAAAACCTTTTGCCAGGGCAGCTCGGGTGGCTCAGCGGTTTAGCGCCGGCTTCAGCCCGGGGCGTGATCCTGGAGACCCGGGATCGAGTCCCGCGTTGGGTTCCCTGCATGGAGCCTGCTTCGCCCTCTGCCTGTGTCTCTGCCTCTCTCTCTCTCTCTGTGTCTCTAATGAATAAGTAAATAAAATCTTAAAAAAAAAAAACCTTTTGCCGGAAGAACTATAGAAAACCGTATGTGAGTCTGCCCTTCTAGTTAACAGTCAAGGCCTATAAAATAGTTATAGATCTTACTATAATCACATTAAACTACATGGTTTCCTAGAGCTTTCTTTTTTTCTCAGCCATTATATTAAACCTGAGGGGGAAAAATATCTATCTTTTCTTAAGAGGAAGGTACTCAAAATTGGTAAATTCTCTTAGGTAATATAATCAAATGGTAGTACCACTACTGACTGTGTAACATCAGGCAAGATATTAAAAAACTCTGAGCGGCACTTTCCTCATCCTCAAAATAGGCATAGTAACAACCACTTCACAGGCTAGATGTGAAGATGCAATAAAATCATTCCTTTTGAAAAGTACTCTGTGCTTGATCCTTTTCACGTGCTAAGGCTATATATAGCAGGGAACAAGCAAGCTCCCTACCCACAAGGACCTTACATTTAATGAAAGGGAAAAATGACAAATAAATATGTATTTTTCAGATGATGATAAGTATTATGGAGAAAAAATTAAGAAGGGCATGAGGGAGACGGGGCTCTGGGAAGAGACACTGGTTTTATGTGCACTAAGAATCAGTGTAAAGCACTTAAAACAGTATATGGCAACATTAAGTGCTTAGTAAATGTTAGTTGTAATTATTTCTATAAAACAAAGGCTCAAGACTCAGGAAAATGACTCTAGACATCCATAAAATAACATTCAGAATTTGTGATTTTGTTTATCCTTTCCACAGCCAATTTTTTTCCAATTCTTCCCACATGTATTCAATGCATTTTCAAAAATATACTGCATAAGCACATATTTTTAAGTACATGAAACATTCCTTAAGGCTTCTTTGTAGAACTTGCAAGACTACCACATATTTAATTAGAGTTACAATGTTTTTCATGAATTACTCCCTTATGACATTTTATTTTTTTATAAAATTAACATAACCATTCTATGATGGAAGTCTCCACAAGCACAAGAAAAACTCTTGACATGATATCTTACTCATGTCAAATGCTGTAACATCTATGGACCTCCATGGTGAAGTGTGACTGCTCTTAACAGCATCCATTTGAGAATTTTTTTAAATGGGGAATGTAAATGGGGGAAGACTAGACATCAAATAATTTTACATAAGCCTAAGTAATCCATGGGCATTTTTAAAATTTATTCCTTGAAAAGGTTTATCATAAAGATTCTTTTAAAAAAATATTTTACTTATTTATTCATGAGAGAGGCAGAGTGAGAGGCAGAGATATAGGCAGAAGAAGAAGCAGGCTCCCCACAGGGTGCCCGATGTGGGACTCAATCCCAGGACCCTGGGATCATGCCCTGAGCCAAAGGCAGATGCTCAACCCCTGAGCCACCCAGGAGTCCCTATCATAAAGGTTCTATGAATTTTACAGGATTAACATTACTATTATTTTATGTTGTGGTTTATTACCATCCTTGTATATAAAATGATACATTGTGTTTCATGATAGTATACTGTATGTGAGCAGCAAGCAAAACATTTTTTATTAACCATAAAATTTATCAGATAATATTTACTTTTATTTCATTTTTATTAAGGGCCATGCTTATTATACAAAAGACCTTAATTTTTTAAGTTACAGCTACCTGATACAAACTCTGAAGTCTTACCATTTAAAGTAATTTCGGAGTATACTTACCTCAAAAGTCACAGTGACCATTCCATAAGTCCCTTTTTCTCTGATGAGAGTAAGAGGCACAGATTCATTTCTGCCCCTGGGCTCACTCACTGTGACTGAAAAAGGCTATTGGGAAGAGCAAAGACAATCAGGCACTCATCAACCAGAGGTAGAAGTGGTACAAACTGTTACCTTAGAAATACTGTATTTACGTAGACAAATTAATCTACATGGTATGCTAAGAATGTGGTAGCATTCCCAGCATTAATAAACTGCAGCTAATAAAAATGCTTGAAAGGTTCAAAATAATAGTGTAAAGGGAACATAAAACTAGTCGGGCAAAAGATGCAAGTTCCTGCCCTGGTTCTACCATTCATTAGCTAGCTGCTTTGCTGAAGGATCTTAAAGGTCATCTAGCTGAAAGATGAGAAATTCAAATGCTCACAAGGGCCCTGGATGTCCCAAAACCAAGTTGTGTCTCCACACCAGAGCAGCTCATTGGGACCACTCACTAGGAGCTCCACCAAAAGGCTTTGCTCTAATCCACTATGCCCTCCTCCTTGGTCCGCTTGACAATGAAAAGCAAAGAACTGCTAAAGATTTTCAAGACATGATCACTGAAGGAAAGAAGTCAGGACTTCAAATACTGAAATGTGTTTGGCTGCCTGAAACCAGGTCTAGAGAGGAAGAGGGAAGAAGCCAGGTGCATGCTAGCTAGGGCAGCAGTGACCATCTCTCCATGGTGACACCAAGTCTCAGTGTCCCTCTCCATAAACAGGGATAGGAATGCCTGTCCCAAAGACATCAAACGTAATCAGTGTTATCTTCATCATCAACATAATTATTATCCAGGCCAGGAACCAAAGTCAGCCTATTTTGCAACTAGTGTGAGCTCAACAGTTACTCTGTTTAATTTTTACCACATGGGTCAGGTGGCCAGTCTGGGCTGCCTGGAATAGTCAGGGACCTGAGACCAATGCTAGAGACCAGGATCATCCCCAGAGGCTAAAAAGTAGTATGTCAAAAGGAAGAAGAAAGGAAGGAAGCAGGGAATGAAGTAGGGAGGGAGGAAGGGAGAGCAAAAGAAAAGAAATTTTAAAAAAGAAAAGAAATGAAACCTTTAAACAAGTCAGTATGAGGTTAGGGGTAATAAGTTGGGAGTGAATATAGAAGAAAGACAGTAGGAGAAAAATTAAGCAATTAAGGGAGCCTGCTTCATAATTAACTAGTGTTTCCCTATCATTTAAATAGAAATGACTGATTAATTAATTTAATTAATTTTGTAAATGACAATATAACGGAGGTCACAAAATGTCTACTATATTGACATTATCCACATCTTTTTTAATAAAGATACTGCAATTAAAAGATCATATTTATCTACAGCCTTCCTTGTTTCAAAGATAATTTAAGGTAAGAAAATGACATATAATACAGCAATTGTAGCAGCAATCTAAATTGGAAAATAAATAAAAAGCTGGGGAGTTTCACATCATCTTTTAGTAATAATTAGTAACATGATTCAAAAAGACTCAGTATCAGGAAGGTTATTGTAGTCTAAAACTTGGTGGCAAAATCCAATTGTATCCAAGATAAATTTTGTTTTAAGAGCTGGAAACAATTTCTCTCAAGGAGGAATCTGTTTTGAGTATTTGTTTCTAAAGATAAAACTCTCTGAACATACTGGCCAGGGATACAGGAATACAATGATCAAGGAGAAAAAAATGAATTGCTGAGCAAAACTAAGGGGGATGATAAGCAGTTTCATCCTTTAAGAAATATTCATAAGTGAGAAAAGTCTCAGGGTATGGATTGACTACAGAATTTTTAAGAACTATAATATCTTCATTCTATTCAATTCTAAGTTTATTATAGGTTTTTCCAGCACTCTTCCAATAAGTTTTTCTTATCTCCCAACTTTCAGAGGAGGCTGACAAACAATATTTTAAGTGGCAGCTAAGGAAATCAAGCAAAAGGAACTATAGAATCTGCTGCAGACTTAATGTCTGTGCCCTTCCCCACACCAACCCAAAGTCATGTTCAAATCCTAGGAGGTTTGGCCTTGTGGAGATGATTAGGTCGTGATGGCAAAGTTCTCGTTCTCAGAAATGGGATTAGTGTCCTTAAGCCCCGGAGAGCTCCTCTGCCCCTCCTGTCCTATGAAAGCACAGTAAGAAGACAACATCCAGAAAGCAGGCCTTTACCAGACATAGAATCTGCCAGCACCTTTGATCTTGGACTTCTCAGCCTCCAGAACTGTGAGACAGATATTTCTGTTGTTTGTAAGCCACTAGCCTACAGAATTCTGTTACAGCAGGCGGAGTGGCTAAGACAACATCCAAGTTAGAGACCACCAAAGGAGGTAACGAATGAGTCAGGTGGAATGATCATCAGGAGATTAGGACAAGAGATGGCCAGGCTCACATAGGCCTCCTCGATCTAAAGAAATCCTAGGCAGAACAAATGAATAGTCTATAGAATGTGGGACATGGATAGAGATCGAGTGAATTTTATTTAAATACCAAATGGCAGGATGATATCAGGTAACATCATGAAAAATAACCAAAAAATTAAATAATTATCATCTAGCAACCACAGACTAATCAAATTGTAATCATACCATATTAAATGAAATAATTCCAAATGCATTGTCATTTGATAATATTGTCACAGTCACAGTCCTTGGCCATCCAAGCTTCACATTTGCTGGAGGTTTCTAAAATAAAAGCCCAAAAATAAGTTAATGAAATTAAAAATATGAGGAACAGAGAGTCTTTTTTTAAAAAGATTCATTTATTTATTTTGGAGAGAGAGAAGACTTCAGTGATTGTGCAGGGAACCTGATGTGGGACTCAATCTCATAATATCATGACCTGAGCTGAAGGCAGATGCTCAACTGCTCAACCAACTGAGCCACTCAGGCGCCCAGAGAATCATTTTAAAAGTTTCTCTCTTTATGTAATTGTTTAGAATATACATAAAAATACAAGCACACTTTTAATGCAGATTAAGAAAATATATTCAAACTAAGTTAACATGGTAAAAAAGTTCCAAATAAAAATTTTCCAAAAAGTTTTAAAAAACATTAATCACTGGCTATTAAAATATAAATCATTATAATGGATAAGTAATCACTGGCTAGTAATGACACAATTACTCTAACGTCATTACTAATGTAACAGAGAAGTAAGCAGTATGAAATTCTATTCAAATATGATTTTTTTCTTACACTACAAAAGGTCCTAAAATTTAAGATTTATTCTATAAAGCATAGAACCAAATTAAAGCTGAAATATTAAGATATTTTTTCTAGGGGATCCCTGGGTGGCTCAGCGGTTTAGCGCCTGCCTTCGGCCCAGGGCGTGATCCTGGAGTCCCAGGATCAAGACCCACATTAGGCTCCCTGCGAGCAGCCTGCTTCTCCCTCTGCCTGTGTCTCTGCCTCTCTCTGTCTCTCTCTCTATGTCTTTCATGAATAAATAAATAAAATATTTTAAAAATAATAAAAAATAAAATACATAAACTATCTTTTCTAATCAATAAGGGAAAACATTTCTATAACATTTCTATTGATATGCAACAGAACCATAAAGGAATATGCAAAAAAGTAATATATAAAAGCAAAACAGGATTATTTTTCAAGTATCATTTTCACAAAAATTTTACTTATATTGACATAATCATTTAAAAAAAATTCTCAATGCCACTCAGAAAAATTAACTAGAGCAGTGTTAGCAGACATTACCTCAACCTAATAGATCAAACCATAAAGGACAATTTAAACCTTAGGCTATTCAACCATTTTTCCCAGGGGCAGTCCAAAATGATTCTAAGGCGCAGGGACCTCCCACTTCCACGCCTGCTTTTTGTATCCCTTTCCTTTGAACTCAGAAGTCTTGGTCATTCTTTGTGCATCTGGTAGCAGAGGAGGGATAAAAGAGAAAAGGGCCGAATGGAAGACAGGTTTTCTGGAGCATCTGTCACGGCAATTCCTAAATAAGCTGAGTGGATCCAAAAACTAACTGTAGAATCTTCTAAACAAGATTGTCTGAGGAATAATAACCAGGCCGTGGAACTGCCAAAGAGGTTGTCAGTTCTGAGTTCTATGAAAACCACCTCCAGTCTCTAGATGGGCTTATCTCCAGAGAAACATATTTTTAAGCACTGCAAGGTTTCTATGAGTTACAGGTGGGTGGGAGGGGCAAGAAGGACTTACCTGTAATGTTAAGTGAAAAATAAAAGTTTCATCAGGCTCTGGTAAGTCGTCATCACACACTGCTATGTACACTGTCCTGTTTGTTTCTCCAACAGGGATAAACGCTGCAGCATATGTATCAAAAAAGTCACCAGTGTCATCTCCATACAGCTATCAAACGCAAAATATAGATAGTTCTTATAACATAGTGTTAGGACAAGCAAAACTGATACTAATTGGAGCGATCAACACAAAAAACAGTAATCATCAACTCACACTGATGTTTACAGATAGGATGTGCAAAAACAAAACAAATATTTAACAACTGATAAAAAATATCCTCAAAAAACATTATTAAAAATGATTTGAAACAAAATATATTTGCTTATGCTCTGGAAGGTAAAGAAATCATTACACAAAAAGTAATAAGTATATAGCAAAGTAAGGATGTGAATTTTTTTCCCTGCTTCTTGGTCTGAAGTGGATAACAGAAGAACTCACAAGAAAATAAATTGTAGCTAAAATGCTCCCAAAGAAGAGGTGGAAATAGCCTGCCAAAATATATCAGGAAAATCAATTATTTACCCTATGGATTTCAAAGAAATGATTTTTCCAAAACTTTCAACTGAAATTTTATTTATATTTTCCCGTAACTCAAATAAAGACCCAATTCCTTTAGCATTCCAAATTATTAGTCACCAATAAACTTTTCCTTAACATTTTAAGACCTCATTCTGTAACACAGACATAGCTAATAAGATTTTCAAGGGAACAATAATAATGAAATTATAAAGAAGCAACTTCTTGTGCAGATCTAAATGAGATTTGTTTTGCCAACCAACTCAAAATGAACTTAGCTACTAGGAAAAAAACTATGATTTAGTAAAAATAAAAAATGAAGAACATGTATAGAAAAATTATAGTCAATGTCTAGTTTATAAAAATAAAGCTTAAATACTTGAGATATCCAATCAAGGTGTTAAGAGTATTTTTAAGGAACTTGTACTCCTTAACATAGAAAATAGCAGACTTTTAGAAAAGCATTAACTATCAAGAGCCACTGAAACAAATAAAACAGAGTAATCCAACCCAAAACATGACTTAACAATCCAAAATATGAAAAAATTGATACATATTTTAACACTTTCATCAAAGTAGCATTTATAGCAGCAAATATTGGAAGCAACCTCAATGAAAAACAGGTGAAAATGATTGGGAAATGATGATGTCACCATCTAGAGAAGCTGTGAAAATGACAGGGCAACCCCTGAACATTCCTATGATACAATCAAAATTATGCATAAAAGATTACCAAGTACAATGTATACTCAAGTTCAAATGAATTCAGTAAATATATATGCACGTCATAAATTAAAAACTAAAAGCAATGCACAAAATTATAAAACTGGATTTATTTCATAGGTTGTTTTTCTTCTTTATCTCTTTTTGCAATGTTTGCGATGTGCTAATTTAACCTATTGCTTCAAAACCTACTTTTGAAAGAAAATTTTGAGTACTTTGGGCCTCAACTAGTGCAATATTCTTAGTGGTCATATGACATTACTTTCAGGTTAAACACAAATATATGCATACATAATCCATCCAATGACTAAACTGTGTGTGAGATAGCTTGATAGTTTAACAAACCATGCCTAACTTCTACTTAAGTTAATGTACTTCATTTCTCCCAAGCTCTCTGACAAAATTCATTTTTAATTTGCCATTTTTCTGCTTTTAAATATTTTATTTATTGTCCCTAAACCACTGAAATAAATATCAGATAAATAAATATCTGAGCAGAGATATTGACTTGAATTCAAATTACTCAAATTTTCTTTTACTTAGAAATACTTAGTGATACCTTTGTTTTTTATCTGTTTTAAAATAAATATATGAACATTTAAAAATAATCAGTCTATATCTTTAAATACTATTGTCAAGTACATATACTACCTTGGGGCACTGTATAAAATCTATACGAAATATAAGTGGAATAGTGTAACTGCAAATAATTTATCATAATGAAACTACTCAGAATCTCAAACAGTTAAAAAAAATTTCTGTCATTGAAACTAAAAAAATTTCATATCATCTACTTCAGTAAGAATAGAGCCACATCATTTCTTACCGATACAATCGCAGTGACATTTGCCGGCTCTCCTATTCTTTCGATGACAAGACGAATAACTGTTGTACTTGTTTCATTAACTACAAATTTTGTTTGTCCAGCAAACCTTATTTCTGTCTCTCCAAACACAAAAGGGATGAATAAAGCTGACAGGAGATTTACTAGTAAAGATGCAGAGGGCATCCCTATGAGAAAAAAAAAAAAAAAAGAGCTTTGTTCACAAAACATATCTAATATATTTTCTTTAGACTGTGTTACCTACAGGTATAAACACAGAGTGAAGAGCTAGACAGAAAGCAACTAAGACATAAATAAATCAAATATTAAGCGTCCAACTTAAATGTGTGATCAAAGAAATAAGTTAAAAATTACAATCTCTTCTGTGGTTCTTTTTTCAATTCGTAACTACTTTTTGTTCTTTAACTTACATATCAAGATAATAGTTATCAGTAGCCTTAAACATATTTATTAAATTAGCATTTAAAAATTTTTTGACCCTCTAATTTATTCTAAGAAAGACATAAAGCAGTACTTTTGGAAATGGAATTAAAGCCCATATTTCCCCCAAATAAAACTGTAAAATGCAGCTAAAGCTAAAAAATTCAAATGGGATCAATAATCCTAATGGGGCTTCTTTGTCTTTTTATTTGATGATCACACAAATATGAGAGAATTCTTAAAAGTGGTATATAAAAGCAGCTGAAGCTAAAACTTTATTAATAAATTGATTTCTTGGTTGTGTCTATCTTTTCCTGAAATTTGTCTTGACAATGTTTTTAAAAATGTTTTAGTTATTGCAAGAAATGCTAATGCTTTCAACATAAATTTCCAGGACTTAAATTTCTCCCATTTTATTAGCTAAAATTCTAATATCATTTCTTTAGAAGATGTCTATGTTGTTTTAAAAATAAGCAAATTTGGCTAAGTGTGTATTTCCTTCTTTTCCATAACTTCTATGTTTCTTTCTTAACTAGAATGTGTGTGTTTATGACTCATCAATAGTGTTCCTACTTTCAGCACTGTGTAATTCAAGTGTTTTCAAAAGCACAACAGTGCAGTGGACTCTTGAAAGCAGTGTTGTTTTGTAATGTAGATGTTCCTCTAAAAATGTGAACAATTGATCTCACGGATCATTAAGATTCCAATGGATTATGTGATCAGTCACACGAACATAACAAGTTCATGTGTTTTAAAGGAGAGTTGCATTATGCACTCTATGAGCCAAAATGCTTTCTATTAATCTTTACCTTGGTCAAGAAATAATAAAACTTTCATGTATGTGGTACTTCCACCTAGCTACACATGGCTTTATTTAGAAACCACCAAACCTTGATATATTTTAGTTTAAATGCAATTTCTCAGTCAAGTATATTCAGGCAATGCAATCTGGGATTGCTTAATGATGTCTCATGTATTTATGGCTGCAAAATGCAAAGAGAGGGATGCAGAGGTCAGATGGAGTCCAGGAAGGAGAAACAGGCCAACAGGGACAGAGATCCTGGAGGACGAAGGCATTTTGTACACCTGTGCCTTCTCTCTAAGAATGTTCACTTGCAATGGAGATAAGGGACTTGGGAGGAGAAATAAAACCGGTGTCTCTTCCCTGACATCTAAGGTAGGAACCTTAACCAAAAGAAAGTTAATAAAAAAAAAAAAAAAAAAAATGAGAGAAAGGGAAGGAAAATGGCAAAGCCTGAGGCAGGAGATTAGGAACAGCTCTGGGCCACCAAAGACAAGTGAAGATCTTCTGTGGAATTCTAAAGCCAGAATGATTTCATACCTCACTTATGACAAATAGTGGGAAAGAAATGAACTAGGCATGAAAAAGAGAATACAGAATGGAGGGGTGAGGAGGCAGTGAGCTTGGCCTTGGATGTGGAAGAAAAAGATCAACTTTGGTCTGTTGTGAATCTCAAAGAAAAATTCCTTGAATGTGACATGTGACAGAATTTTGAGAGAAATAAGAAGACACCTGAAGTGAGAAAGAGCGGAAGTGAATTACAGGTTGACAAGGGGGAATCATGAAATAGGTTCTCAAAATTTGTTCTGCGTAAGAATCAACTCAAATGTTGGTTAAAATGGTAACTCACACACTCAGAAATTCTAATCCAGGTAATTTAGGTTGAGGCCCAGGAATTTGCATTCAACAGACAGCCCTATTGATTCTAATGTAACGGATCCTTGAGATACACTTTGACATACACTGTCCTAGAGTGTAAGAGTGGGAGGAGTGTGTTCCGGAGTGGATGGCCGCTTGTGCATCTTGTGCATCTCTGATGTAATTACTGAATTTTTCAATGCAATATGCTTGGACTTACTACAGACTTCCTTATATACTTTTTTTTATATATTACTATATTATATTCTAAGATTCCATATATCCTGAAGAAGAACTGCAAAGACCTATATTACTATAGAAAGTAATCAGAATAACTAATGCAGAAGTACTGATGTTGTAGATACTTTATATAATAACAACACATTTAACCTTCACAATATCCCTGTGAAGCAGACACTAGTGGCATTAATTCCAATTATAGCTGAGGGAACTAAAGCACAGAGAGGTCAGTGAACAAAAGCGGTGCCACCTAGCTAAGGAGGTGACCAGGCAGGATTTGAAGATTCAAGTGGATCAGCAGTCCATTTGCAGACTCTACCCCATAACCACACTATACTGTCTCTTTTCCTACAAATTAGATGTCTCTATCTTAAAAAATTTGGTTTGGTGGACTGCTTATGCTACATGTTTCCAAACTATCAAATCAACCTGTCAAATATTTTAAACTCATGTACAATAACCAAAACTACCATAAAGCTGTATAATTACAAGTCTCCTAAAAGTCTTCACATTATACTATTCTAATAAACATTACATTTATTTAACAGAAACTACAGTTCTCTTGACTACTTCAAATATTTAACAGCATCTTTTAATGTCAGGACCAATGAGCTCAAACGGTGCATTCTTGCAGTTTCCCAGGCAATTAGAGCTCCAAGATCTTGTGGTTAAGTCAGTAAATTCATTTTAAATTGGTGCACATCAGTGAATTTTGAGATTATGTGAAATGAACAAACAAGCATGATTGGAAATGCCTCAAATTCTGTGACATCATTGATAATTGAATCTCCCCTGCTTTCATCTTTTCAACTTGTAAGAAAAGTTGTTGAGGCAAAGTTGGCATTCAATAGAGACTACAAGATGATGAAAAAGCTTTGAAAGTGAAGTTCCCATTAGAAGACAGACATAATTACACCAATGCCGGTTTCTTTTTTAGAGTAACTAGGTACATTTTCCTCTATCATACTAAAAATCTAGTCTTTGGAAATCCTTTTATTAAACTGAAGACAAGGCATTAGCAACTGACACAACAGATAAGTCTGTCTATTCAGGTCACTTTTCTCTTACTAGATTTAAGAAAAGTTTTACATAACCTATCAGATCACCTATTCTAAACTTCTCTATGAAATGAATTTCAAACAACATGTGTTTAAAGTTAGTTAATATTCATATTCTGTCACAATTGTAAAAGAATAATTTTAGCATTATTAAGGCATTCTGCTGCTCTGCAGTGGCATGATGTTCCAGTATTCAAACCCTCTTCTTTTCAACTATCATCTATGTTCTCCTCACACTTGCTCAGTATGAGTCAAAGGGAATGAAACCTGTTCCTACCAACAGATCTCTCATCTCTGAACAGATTTCTTATCATACTAAAACAATATGAGATATCTGTTGTTTTCTTGCTTGTTTCCTGAATTTTACTATGAAGTTTTGATAGAATCCTGATCTAGTAACAAAGTCCTCAGTTTTTAGATTCTAGTAGTTGCCTTCAGCCTATCCAACAAGTCATCTAATTCTGCAAAAAATATTTCAAAATTAAAATCAGGAATGTATTAGAATATTTCCTACAATACAAATTGGTTGCTTTCAGAAGAGCACATTAAAATGTAGTATGACGTTTGTATAGTGAGCACCTCCTACTATACATTGTGCAGCACCCTGGGCTCACCGCGGAGGATATAAACATCCATAAAATATGGTTCTTGGCTCCACGATATTCACAATGATGGGCGTATGCCTCAGATCAGACCAACCAAAGCCCAAAAGACAATTCTGAGATTCTCGCTTGGGCTAAGGATGCAGATTCCCTCTACTACTGGATTTGAGATCATTTTGATTGGGGCCAATTTCTTCCAAAGCCTGGAAATGAAGCCAACACAGTCAAAGACAGAGCCAAGAGGTGGAAAGGAGCCAAGTCTTGATAATCAAGCTCAGCTTTCTGAATCCAGCTTTACCCTGGCCTTTTCAGTCACTGAGGCAATAAATTACATTTTTTTCAGTCGCCAGCTTAGAATGAAGTTTCTGTCACTTTCAACATCAATATTTATCCATTAATCTCCAATCTGTGACACTATGAACCCATGTCGGAATATACCAAGTGGAAGATCTTTCCTCCTCCATTCCAAAATTCAACAGTCTTAATCTTTCTAAACTTTTATGAAAGGATACCATACTAGCTTTCCTGGTCCCTATCTTTCCTGCTCCCATGCAATTACTATCACTATCTATATTTTCCCTTCCTCCTCAAAACTAACATGTCTAGTAAGGAAATCCAGGACATGCAGACAAACCAAAGATGTCTTCACAATAAAACAAAGTAGGACAGGAATACACCACACTGACCCAGTGTTCTGGATAAGTTGATTCACTCTGATTGTCACAAGGAACCCCAATGCTTCTTTAAATTAGCATGGAGTTAATTCCTTTCTCTTGTTTTCTTTTTCCTGAATGCCTAGCTCTTCCTTCTCTTTGGAAATTTAGTATTCACTAACTTGAATCTCCACTTGGGTTACTTAGCACGCAACATATTAAATGTCATTTATAAAATAATATCCTCCAACACAATATGTCATACTAATCACAGAATTCTAAATTCTGGTCATCAAGGGTATTATCTTCCTCCTGTCTTGCCTCTTATTACTGGGTACCTTAGGAAAGGTAGCACATATAGCATATTCTGAGTAAATGGGAACAGCCTGCTATTTTAAGTTTCAGTAAGTCTATAGGAACAGAATAGAATAAGGAATAGAATAAAATAAATGAGAATCAGCACCAACAGATGACAATATAAAGAAAAATATACATTTAAAAAAAAAGAAAAACATATACTAAAAAGTTGATTTTGCAGTAATCAGCTTTCATACAAAACCTCTGGTCAATTTAAAAGCTAATCCTGTCAAAGCACCCGGGTGGCTGGATGGGTGAAACCTCTGACTCTTGATTTTGGCTCAGGTCCTGATCTCAGGGTTGTGAGACAGAGTCCCACCATGGACTCCATGCTAGGGGTAGAGGCTGCTTAAGATTCTCTCTCTCCCCCTCTGCTCCTTCCTCCTTCCCCCACTAAATAAATAAATAAATAAATAAATAAATAAATAAATAAATAAAGTTAACTTTGTCTTTTTAAGTTTCAGAATAAACAACTGTACAACCCCTGTGAGTGACTGGATATGGTGAAATGACAAACATTATTAGTGCAGAATTGAAGGGATGCATTGACCCTTTGTTTCAGTGTTGCCTTGTCAATGCCATAGCAAGCATCTTCCCACAGTGCGACCACCAGGTAACTGATACTGAAAATATGATCCTAATGGAGAAAGGTTTTCTAGTTTAGAATTACTTCAATTCTATTACATTTACTAACGGGCATTCTAAGGCTATAGAGTTACTCTTATGGAACAAGAGAAGTTTCATCACTCATATCATAAATTATTCAGCTTCTAAGAATTCTTGTGTTATTAATATGGGTGAGTACTACAAAAAATTGATGGTTTCCTTCTTCCATACCAAAACAGAATTTAAATTTGCAGCTTTCTTTTTTTTTAACTTTTTTTTTAAGATTTTATTTATTTATTCATGAGAGAGAGAAAGAGAGAGAGAGAGAGGCAGAGACACAGGCAGAGGGAGAAGCACCCAGGCTGCCCAAATTTGCAGCTTTCAATAAAAAGTAAGCTGATGAGGGATGCCTGGATGGCTCAGCGGTTGAGCACCTGCCTTTGACTCAGGGCATGATCCTGGGGCCCGGGATCAAGTCCCGCATGGGGATCCTCCAGGGAGCCTACTTCTCCCTCTGCCTATGTGTCTGCCTCTCTCTCATGAATAATAAAAGCTTTAAAAAAAAGTAAGCTAATGATACAAATACAGGAAAAACTAGATATTTTTAAATAAAAAAGGAGATAGTCTCTATAGTTATTGGGACTACCCATAAAGCTTATTACCATTGTTTTAAAATTTATTTAAAATTTTTAAGTAATATATTTTATTTTATTCATCTTTAACATATATACACTGGCACAATATTAAAAAGTAAGTCTCCCTCACACCAGCCTGTACCAGCCATATGCTTCTCCTACTCAGAGTCAATTACAATTATCAACTTCATCTGTCTTTCACAAGAGAGACTTATGCATATATTAAGCTGTATGTCTATAGGAGAAAATTCTTGTGACAGATTTTGTTTTCTTCTGCATACAGACTACAGGAATCAGCACATTTTCTCAAGATGATGGTTGATAGGGAAATAGATATGACAGTTTGATGTTGACATTCATGATGGAAACACATATAATTGTCTAACTACACTCCATCACCATTGTAGATCTCATTAATTAAATGACTGTGTCTACTGAGTTTTACTATACCCATCAAATCACCTTCTAGGGAAAAAGACACAAGTCTGACAACTTGCACTTTTCCTAGACCATACATTGTCAAGCCTACATTCATCAGGACTTCTTGACCTCTACACATGGAACACAAGAATCATCCTGGGATTCCCTTTTATTCTTCCCCTTTGATCTGTTTGCTTATTCCATGTTTCCTTCTTTCTTGGTTTACTTGGTTTATTCCTTTGTTTTGATGGAGAATATTTTCCAGAAACTTCCTAAGAATGGGTGTGTAGAAACAACACTTTTATATCTTGTATGTTAGAAATTATTGTATTTTAATCTTCCATTTAACACTTTCATTGGGTATAGAATCCAAAATAATTTTAATTATGAAATATTGTATGTGTTTGTTTTGTCCTCCCTCTGGAAGGTTCTTCTCTTTGTCCACAGTTTTATAAAATTTCACAGGATTGTTCTTGAAATAGATTTATTTTTGCCCATTTGTCTGAGCACTCAGTTGGCCCCCTTCAGTCTGACATTCAACTTTCACAAATGGAAAATTTCCTTATTCTTCAATGAATCCTCCCCCTTCCATTTTCACTGCTCTTTCATCCTAAAACCCCTAAAACGCTTGCTATTTGATCTTAGTATCTTGGGACTGGCCCTCTCATTTTTTAAACCTTTATGCTAATTTCCAAATCTTTGATTTTTGCCCTGAGAATTTAATTCATCATTAAATTTCCTCTACCAATTTTATTTATGCTATTGTTTTCAATTTACAAGAATTTAATGGTTTCCTATTCTTTTTCCATTCAACAAATACCTTCTTTTGTCTCTCAGAAAGTACTATTTTTTTTTTCAGTTTTCTTTTCTTTTTATAGTCCCTGTTACCTCTAAGCTGCTTTGTTATTTAATCTGGGATGGATTTTCTATATAATATTTCTACAAACATCTGGTAATTCTTGATTATCTGCATATGCTTAAAAGTAAGAGACTGAAAGGATGATTGGATATGCTGAATACATCTATCTGTTTATCTGAATATGGTTAAGAATAAAAGACCAAAATGAAAATTTGAAGTTTTAAACATATGTGGGAAAGGGCACAGAACAAATCACCTTGGCACCTGCATAGGGTGCTGGTTCCACAAAACCATTTGAGTAAACAATTGTACAGCTTGAACCAAAACTTCCAAGAAAAGTAACATGTTACTAAACACATATCAGGTAAGCAAATGCTTGAGACGTAAAATCTTTTAAATAATGTATGTTCACTCCTGATTTCTCTATTTCCAAAATATTTAAGCTTGACATTTTCCATGAGACCATACAGTCCCATGTGCTTGAGTCATCAACTAGATCACAAAAGCCATTCAAGCTGCTCATATTTGAATTACAAACGCTCATCAAGAAAACAGGAAGAACAATGTGCAGAAGCTTCAACTTTAGAGCATGTGGGGCTCCAGAAGATTATGGATTTCAATTGTGCTCTCTGTATCCTACTTTGGCAAAGCACCAAATGAAAGATTCACTACTCTAAATCCTATAAGGCAAATTCAGAAGCAATAAAATCAGTGAAGATGTGTGCACACAGATTCCAACGAAGAGTGTTAAAGGTATCTCTGTCAAGGAAAACTAAGACACTATTGCCTTTTTGCTCCTTGGAAATATAAGGATCATGTGTCTAAACAAAGATTTCTTGAACCACCATTAGATGGCACCCCTCTATCTTCAAAAACAAACATTTTCTTGAATCATGAAAAAAGGTCATAAGAATTTAAAGATAGATTTTTGCCATCTATAACTCTGTAAAAATATAATTTGCAATTCCTTATAAAATTCAAAGGCAAAAATCACAAAGGTAATTTTATTGAAATTAAAAGATCTCATTGAAAACTGCTGTAATTAGTTCTAGTCTTTCATTTCTCTGAGATTTGGTATTACCTTAAAAAAATTTCTCAGCCATTTTTTGTGTTTCTTTCTATTTGGTACCTATTTATTGAATATCATTTGTTTCCAATGAAGAATCTAAGCGCTGTCATTTCTAAAGAAATTATATGCGCTCATGGCAGGTAGGGGAAAGAACAAAGTAGACAGTTTCATGTTTCCTGTTGAAACCCAGAGGTTTCACCCAGAGAGGTCTAGAGACATGTTTTTTAGGTCAAATTGTGTCCACAAAATATTAATAAAAGAATTTTTCCAAGATTTAATATTTGAGGATGTCACATTTTAAAAATGGATTTCTAGATTATTTTGAAAATACTGAGTCCACATTTCTACATGTATCAGTCGGCCCCAGCTGAACAGCAACTGTTAAGTATAAAGAGAACCTGAACTCCAGTACCACACCAATGTCTCCTCTAACTGGGATCAAAGAGGAGAGTAAAATATTTCTTATATTCATGCCATTCAAAGGTAGGACAAATGTGTGTCCACACATATACATGCACACACTTACAGGGTGCCCCCTTGTACGATCCCAGGAATTTGATTTTTCAGGACAAAGGGAGAGCATTCCTAACAGTACTTAGTTGGGGATCCTGCAATAGGAGCTATGAAGCCTCTAGCTGGACACTGCCAGTGCCCCTTGTGGAGGCTGAGTCCCCAATCACCTCTAGTCTTTGCCATCTTCCCATCTTTACCATCAATAGACAAGTTAATCCACTTCTCTGGGCCCCAAGTTCCCTCAACTGTTAAAGGAAAATAGAAAAGCTACAGCACTAGGGTATTTGGAAATGCATGCCAGTACACCATGAAGTACCAGCTTCCTTCAATGTCCAATGGCCAAGAGACAAAGAAAGTAAGCTGGGCATCCTAGGCTGTCCTATGTGAGGCTCTCCTCCCACCCATCCCCCATCACGGTAGCAACATTAGAAAGGAGGATGTGTGAGGTAAGATGGAAACATCCAGAACCTAGGAACATTTGCAAAGTATAATGAAAAGCCACCTTGGCACTGCAAGGTCTGAGAGGAATGAGTTGCAACACTGTATTTGAAGAACAAAACGTTGGGGCTCCTGATGTTCTGGAATGTCTGCAAAACCAGAGAATCAGCTACCTCTACATACTGTAACTGGCATGGAAAGTACAAGTAGAAGAGAGACCTAGGAACTTTACCTGGTCACATCTATCATCCCAGAGAGGGAGAACAGTACTTTTCAAGAGTTAGAAAAATAAGTTTGTATTCTATCTATAATAACTTGAGGTTCCTCTTGAGAAACAAAAGTGTACAAAAAACAAAAGACAGACCAAGAGGGCCTGAAGGTGTTTCGAGGTTAAAACTACTGTCACAACTGTGCTGTAGCCCAGAATCATCTTCAGCCTTTAATACCACAATCAATCTTTTACTCATTTTTTTCAATTGAATTATACTTGGCATATTAGCTTCAGACATACAACACAGTGACTCAACAATTGCATACATTATGAAATGCTGATCACATCCTTCTCCCCTCTGACAACCACGTTTGTTCCCTATATTTACAAGTCTATTTCTTTTTGTTGTCTGTTCATTTGTTTTGTTCAAGCTAAGTAAAATCATATGGTATTTATCTTTCTCTAACTTATTTAACTTAGCATCTAGGTCAATCCATGTTGTTGTGAACAGCAAGCCTTCATCCTTTTACACAGCTAAGTAATATTCTGTGAGATATATATATATATATATATATATATATATATATATATATATATATGGCACGTCTTCACCATCCATTCATCTAACGATGGATTCCTAGGTTTCTTCCATACTTCGGCTATTGTAAATAATGTTGCAATAAACATAAATGTGTATATATCTTTTCAAGTGTTTTTATTTTCCTTGGATAAATACCCATTAGTTGAATTGCTGGATCATACAATACTTCTATTTTTTTTTAGTTTTTTAAAGAACCTCCATACTGTTTCCCATAATGGCTATACCTCCATTATGAGAATGAGCATTTCCTTTCCTCCACATTGTCACCAATACTCATTACTTTATGTCTTTTTTATATTAGCCATTCTGACTGCCATAATGTAATACGTCATGGAGCTTTTGATTTGCATTTCCCTGATGATCAGTGATGTTGAGCACCTTTTCATATATCTTTTGGCCATCTATGTGTCCTCCTTGGAAAAATGTCTATTCATTTGCTAAATGGATAATTTGGGATTTTAAATTTTTCTTTAAAATATTTTATTTATTTGGGTACCTGGGTGGCTCAGTCAGTTAAGCATCTGCCTTTTAGCTCAGGTCGTGTTTTTAGGGTGCTGGGATTGAGCCCTGCATCAGGCTCCTTGCTTTAAAAAAATTTTATCTGAGAGAGAGCATGAGCAGTGTGGAGGGGCAGAAGAAGCACACTCCCCACTGAGCAGTGAGCCTGACTGAGCCACCCCAAATTTGTTAAAGTCTTGAGCTGTATGAGCTCTTTATATATTTTGGATATTAAGCCCTTATCAGATATATCATTTCCAAATATCTTCTCATTCAATACATTGCCTTTTTGTTCTGTCGATGGTTTCCTTCACCATGCTGTGCAAAAGCTTTTCAGCCTGACATAGTCCTTTTTCTATTTTTGCTTTTGTTGCCCTTGCCTGGAGAGACAAATCCAGAAAAACATTGCTAAGGCTGATGTCCAAGAGATTACTACCTATATGTCCCACTGAGAGTTTTATGGTTCCAGGTCTTAACATTTAGGTTTTTTTTTTTTTTAAAGATTTTATTTATTTATTCATAGAGACACAGCTAGAGAGAGAGAGGCAGTGACACAGGCAGAGGGAGAAGCAGGCACCATGCAGGGAGCCTGATGTGGGACTCGATTCCGGGTCTCCAGGATCACGCCCCGGGTAGAAGGCGGCGCTAAACCGCTGCGCCACCAGGGCTGCCCAACATTTAGGTTTTTAGTCTATTTTGAATTTATTTTTGTGTATAGTATAAGCAAGTGGTCTATTTTCATTCTTTTTTTTTTTTTAACTTTATTTGTTTATTCATGAGAGGGAGAGACAGACAGACAGAGGGAGAAGCAGGCTCCATGCGGGGAGCCTGATGTGGGACTCGATCCCGAGTCTCCAGGATCACGCCCTGAGCTGAAGGCGGCGCTAAACCGCTGAGTCACCGGGGCTGCCCCATTCTTTTTTTTTTTTTTTTTTAATATTTTATTTATTTATTCAGGAGACACACATACACACACACACACAGAGAGAGAGAGAGAGAGAGGCAGAGACACAGGCAGAGGGAGAAGCAGGCTCCATGTAGGGAGCCCAATGTGGGACTCGATCCCAGGACTCTGGAATCACGCCCTGAGCCAAAGGTTGTATACGCAACCCCTGAGCCACCCAGGCATCCCTATTTTCATTCTTTTGCATGTAGCTATCCAATTTCCCCAACAAGATTTATTGAATATACTGTCTTTTCCCACTCTATAGTCTTGCCTTTTTTGTCACAGATTAATTGACCATATAAGTGTGAGTTTACTTCTGGGGTCTATATTCCATTCTATCGATCCATCTGTCTATTTCTGTGCCAGTATGATACTGTTTTGATTACTACAGCCTACAGTATATCTTGAAATCTGGGATTTTAAGCTTTGTTTCTCCAGCTTTGTTCATTCTCAAGATTGCTTTGGCTATTCAGGGTATTTTGTGGTTCAATACAGATTTCAGGATTTTTTGTTCTAGTTCTGTGAAAAGTACTATGGTATTTTGATAGAGATTACACCAAATATGTAAATTGCTTTGGGTAGTTTGAACAGTATTTATTCTTCTAATCCATGAGCTTGGTATAACTTTCCACTTATTTGTGCCATCTTTGATTTGTTTCACCTATGTCTTTATAGTTTTTGGAGTTTAGATCATTCACACCTCTTTGGTTAAATTTATTCCTAGGTATTTTATTCTTTTAATGCAACTGTAAATGAGATTTTTAAAAATTTCTCTCTGGTATTTCATTAGCAACATTTATACAGAAACACAGCATTTCTGTATATGTATTTTGTGTCCTTAAGTATTACTGAATTCACTTATTCTAATAGTTTTTTTGGTGGAGTCTTTAGGATTTTCTATATATTATGTCAACAGCAAATAGTGAATTTTACTTCTTCCTTACCAGTTTGGAGGACTTTTACATCTTTGTCTTCTCTGATGCCTATAACTAGAATTTCCAGTACTATGTTGAATAAAAGTTGTGAGAGTGGGCATGCTTGTCCTGTTTCTTTTTTTTTTTTTTCTTTTTTTTTTTGCTTGTCCTGTTTCTGATCTTAGCAGAAAAGTTTTCAGCTTTCCACCATTGAATACATTATCTGTGGGTTTATCATATACAACCTTTAGTATGTTGAGGTATGTTCTCTCTATACCCACTTTGTTGAGGGTTTTTAATCATGGATAGATGCTGAATTTCATCAAGTGCTTTTTCTACATCTATTGAGGTGATCATATGATTTTTATCTTTTATTTTGTTAATCACCCTGGTGTATCCCATTAACTAACTTGTGGCTATTGAACCATCCTTGCAACCCTAAAATAAATCTCAGTTGATTTTAGCGAATGATCCTTTTAATGTATTGTTGAATTCAGTTTGCTAATACTCAGTTGAGGACTTCTACATCTATGTTCATCCAGAATACTGGTCTGTAATGTTCTTTTTTTGTAATGACTTTGTCAGGCTTCAGTAAAATGGTAATGCTAGTCTCACAGAATGAATTTTTTTTGGAATTGTTTGAAAAGGAAAGGTATTAACTGTTCTTTATGTTTGGCAGAATTCACCTGTGAAGCCATCTGGTCCTGGAAGGATTTTTGATTACCGATTCAATTTTGTTACTAGTTATTAGTCTGTTCATATTTTCTATTTCTTCCTGATTCAATCTGGGAAGTTCATATGTTACTTAAAAAAAAATTCTTTATTTTAGAGACAGAGAGAGAGCGCACATGAGTGGGAGGGGTAGAGAGAGAGGGAGAGAGAACCTCAAGCAGACTCTGTGCCAAGCACAGAGCCCAATGCCACCCAGGTGCCCTTGGGGAAAATCATGTTTATTCATTTCTTCTAGGCTATCCAATCTGTTGGCATGTAATTTTATTGTAGTAATCTTGTAATTTTTTTTTTTGTATTTCTGTAGTGGCAGTTGTATCTTTTCCTCCTTCATTTCTGATTTTATTTGAGTCCTCGCTCTCATATACTTGATTAGTCTGGCTAAAGGTTTATCAGTTTTGTTTATCTTTTCAAAGAAGCAGCTTTTAGTCTCATTGTTCTTTATTGTTTTTTAGTCTCTATTTTATTTCCATTCTGATCTTTATCATTCCCTTCTTTGTACTAACTTTGGGCTTTGTTCTTTTTCTATACCTTTTAGGTATACATCAACCTTTTAACGACCCAGCTTTTACTAAGCCACAACTATAACTTTATATCATGATTTTTAAAGTGTTTATTATCTTCACAATGAAATGAGAAAACCACATAATACACTTTGATTAATTAAAGTCAATACTTTATTCAGATTTTCTTACTTTTTACCTAATGTCCTTTTTTCTGTTCCAGGATACCACATTCCATTTAATTATGTTTTCTTAGGCTCTTCTAGGCTGTGACAGTTTCTCAGATTTTTCTTATTCTTAATATCCTTATCAGTTTTGAAGAGTACTAGACAGGTATTTTGCAGAATGCTCTTCAACTGAGATTGGTCTGATGATTTGCTTCATAATTAGACTGAGGTTATGGGTTTTGCAGGGAGACAATGAGGCAGAGTAACATTCTCATTATATCACATAAAGGTACATACTATCAATACGACTTAGTACTTCTATCTAAGATAGTATTTGTCAGGATTCTCCCCTGCAAAGTTACTTTTCTCTCTCCACTCCTTTCCAAACCATACTCTAGAAGGAAGTCACTATGTGCAGCATACCCCCACATTTTGTTTAAATAATCACACTGATTTCCTTTAAATCAAGTAAACTCAACTTCCTTCCATCCATCTATCCACTAATTAAAAACTGTACCAACTACCAAAACATTATGTATATTTTGTATTATAAATCTATATAACATAGCAGTGGAGCCTCATCAAAAGAGGCAGGGGATACGTATGGCAGTCTAATAGAATTAATGGGATATAGACCCATTATACTATGAGTTTATGAAGAAATGTGGCCAGTTATCAATTTCAGATCCTGCTCCTCAATTTCTCTGAAGTTAATAAAATTCCTGATTATATTGTCCTGAGTTGTAGTAATGCTTATATGCCCTTCTTATTGCTCAAGGTTCTGGCAATCTCCAAGTGATGGCTGATTTTTACTGTATTTTCCTCAACTAGTTACTTGAAGCAATTGTAACATCTCCGGCAATATCACTTGCAAGCCATCTTCTAGCCACTTAAGGTCTACACTCTTCACCAGAATTCAGACTAATGAACCGGTTGGTTAATGCCAATCTTCATACTAAAGAAAATGCACTGGAGCCTATCAGCTGTGTCTTTAGAGTATGCTGCCACTTAATAGCTGGGCAACTTTAGGCAGTCATTTAACCTTGTGAGTTTACTTCCTTATCTGTACAATGAAGTACTAAGACTACTGCTTTTGGCTATTTTGACCCTGGATTTATTTATCAAGTCCACAAATTTTCTGTTTTCTAATTCCTTGATTTCTTCTTCAATCTTTATTAATTTCTGTATGCTAATTGGTTTATTATAGTATTTTTTTTAAGATTTATAAATTGAAAATTGGTTTTCATTATTCCTGCCCTAAAGCTATGGTTTTGCTCCAAGTGTAGCTTTGGCTATATCTCATAGGGTTTGATAAGCTGAGTTCTTGCTGTTAAATTCTAAAAAGTTTGTCACTGCAGATATTAGTTCTTTGTAACACAAGGATTACTTAGAAGAGTTGAGGTTTCTCCTGTTTCCAAGTAGAAAGGAGATTTTTTTAAGTACTTATTTTTGTTTGAACAAAAGGTAGGCTTCTATTTAATTTTATTCGTAACACTCCATTTTCTGGTGAACACTTTCACTGACTTTGACACAGAATTATGTGAGCTTAACAATGATACATGAAAAAAAATATTTTTTTCTTTGGTCTTACCTGAATTTTACTATGGTAAATTAGTCCTTAAAGTGACCAAGCTGGTGGGGAACCTGGGTGGCTCATTTGGTTAAGTGTCTGATTCTTGATTTCAGCTTAGGTCATGATCTCAATGTCATGAGATCAAGCCCTGTATCAGGCTCGGCACTGAGTGTGGAGCCTGCTTAAAATTCTCTCTCCCTTTCTCTCTGCCCCTAACCACACCCCACCCCACCTCCAGCCCATGCTCTCATCCTCAAAAAAAAAAAAATGGTGACCATACTGGCTAAATAAATGATGTTCACATGAAGTAGGTAAAGTGGGTAAAGTGCTTGACAATCATTTGTGGTCCAGCTGAGTAATGCCCAATCCATATTTGTAAGGTACTTATGTATCATATAATTTATTGTCACTGCAAGTAGTCATTTTCCTAATTTAAACAAAATACCGGGATCCCTGGGTGGCGCAGCGGTTTAGCACCTGCCTTTGGCCCAGGGCGCGATCCTGGAGACCTGGGATCGAATCCCACGTCGGGCTCCTGGTGCATGGAGCCTGCTTCTCCCTCTGCCTGTGTCTCTGCCTCTCTCTCTCTCTCTGTGACTATCATAAATAAATAAAAATTTAAAAAAAAAGAAGATAAAAACAAAAACAAAAAAAATAAACAAAATACCTGTTATTTTTTATTTATTTAAATATTTATTTAAGTTAGCTCTACCCCCAACGTTGGGTTTGAACTCACAATCTTGGGATCTCTCAAGAGTCAAATGCTCCTCTGATTGAACCAGCCAGGTGCTATTGAACTAAATATTTTCTAGATACTCAATTCCTTCATTAAACAATTTTTAAATTTTCCACAGGGCCTCAAAAATTGTACAAAACTCTAATATTTAAACAAAAGCCTTAATTTGAAGCCAAAATATCTAAACAACCACTACTTCCCCTCCCAAACAGGTCAAAATTTCCAAACATGAATAAAACAATCTTCATTGAATCCATTCAAAACTGTTAAGTGCCCCCCTGAAAGTGCCACTAACTTCAGAGTAGATTCATTTCAGTCTGGTTTTTTTACTAATAAAAATGTTCAAAATTTTTATCAGAACATTCAAAAATTCTATGTCAAAGTTTGAAATTTTTGAGTTCAGGGAGAACCTAGGAGTTTGTCAGTTAACAGATCATTGGAATGGGTCTGAGCTGTATAAAAGATTTTACAAGATCTTCTGATTTTTCATTTTATTTTTTTTCTTGTGATCTTTCATTATAAGTAAGGTATTTGTTAGGTTTGATTTAAATTTATCTTTACAGAGAAGCAAATACCTAATAATATATTAATTATACTATTTCTCACTTTCTTGAACATGTTTTATAGCTGTATCTGCTCTTTTCTCAAAACATTCACTCTTGGGGTGCCTGGGTGGTTCAGTCTAGTGTCTGATTCTTGGTTTTGGCTCAGGTCATGATCTCAGGGTTCTGAGCTCAAGCCCTATGTTGGGCTCCATGCCCAGCACCAAGTCTGCTTGAATTCTTTCCCTCTCCCTCCCCTTTAATCTCTCCCTCTGCTATCACACTCTCTCTCTCTCTAAAATAAATAAAATCTTTAAAAATTTTTCACTCTAAATCATCTCAGTTTTTTTTAATGTCTTACCTTAAATTTCCATTCTTTTAGGTGCTTATTTCTGTTGTTTCAAATGTAGCCCAAACTCTGTTTCACTACTATGCTGGGGAATGACAGGGTTAATTTTGTTTTAAATTTTCTTATGGCTGTGATGTAATGAAAAATATTAAATCCTTGGAATCATCAATATGTAACAAGTATGAACTAGCCCAGAACACTCATGGTACAAATATGTCACCATGACATTATTTCTCCAAATAAAATTATATCCTACTCCAAACACCATGAGTTATGCTGCAAGAAAATCCAGTTTTACCTCTTGGAGGCCCCCTATTTGCAGGCTCCAAGAATTCCAGTGGCATATGCATTCCTAAAGGATGTATGGTGTCTCCCAGTCTACAGTGATCCAGCTGCCACTGCGCCTCAGAACCCACTGCCCTATCTGAACCTGGTCCTCCTCCATCTGCCTAGGCTTGCTGTTTCAGTCTGTGTCCCTCATGCCACATTGGCCCATCTCCTGGCATAGGTCAGCACTATCTTTCAGAGAATGACCACACAACTGTCTCTATGACTTCTTTAGTGCTATCTTCAGTCCACAATGTTCCTCACAAGTTCGCTTTAACTATAGTTTAGTGCCAAGTCCTTCAAGAGCTTAGTCTTTCTGTTCATGGACACAACTTTTAAAGAGCTTAAAGGAATGTGGACCCTAGTGATGGTCTTAGCTGTGGCTGTATCTAACATTCATTCATTTGGCAACATCCGAAGAATAGCCAGTCTCTATAATATGCCAGGTATTGTCTAAGACCTAGACATGCAGCAGCAAATATGAGCAAAATCAAGATATTAAATTAGAATTTGTCTTGAATAAGGCTTTTCCTAGGTAAAGAAAAGGCAAATTTCTAGATCAGTTTTTACGTCCCAATTGTACCCGCCACAATGATATGTGAACAGTTATGGAAAATGAATTGTACATCTTTATACATTAGAAATTAATGTTTATTCTTCTTTGCTTTCACTGATATGTCAGAGTTCCCATCAATATTAACTGCCTATCTGAATGTTTATTTTTCACAATCTCCCTTCCCTCAGAATTCTTTATTCCTCCACCTCCAGTATCTCCAAAAATGCAACACCCATACTCCTCTAAGAATAATCCACCATCCATGCTTCTGACTCCATTCTTTCATGTTTAAGACTTTACTCCTATTAGTCTCTTTCTCTTCCTTCTCTCCCCCTCCCTCTCTCCAATCCTCCCTGTCTCCCAAATACAGTCCTCTTACTTACAAACAATCCCCCATCCTCAGCCTTGCTTTCATCTCAACTCTATCCATTTTTTCTAATTTTTTTCAATATCAAATTTAAAGTTTTCCTCTGAGACATCTCAGCTTTTCCTATAAAAGACTTTAAATTCCAACTTTTAAACTTTCACAGAAGTTCTTAGAAGTGTGTTCCCCAAAGCATGTTCTATGGATGCTAGGCCCAAATTTTGGCCAAACTAAAGAATTCTGTTGTGAACTATCTTTAGGAAATAAATTTGTATGGATACTATACACAGTATAGTTTATTAAATTAAACATTTATTAAATGTTCAAATTACTTAACATATTAAACTAACACCAAGAAGGCCTAAATATAGATTGACTTTATTTAATCCATCATTTTTCAAATCTGTAATAATGACAGAACAATTTTCCCCTCAATACCTATTTACATCCTACAGAACTAGACTCATATTGTCAACTACCTAGATACTTCCATGTAGCTACCCCCACAATATCTAGCAAACTATTTTGACTATAGTAGGCAATAATCTTCATTAAATAAAACCCCAATCCTACATGTTGACCTCAAGACACTTTCAACTAACTGCTACGTATGTCCATACAGATGTCCTACCAGTCCCTCAAACATGTCTCAAATCAAAACAAAATGCTACACTTCCCAACCCACCCTCTTCCTCTATTCTCTAACTCTGCATCCCTGTAGTTCAGTTCTTTTATAAATGACTTATAATATTATGTTTTGGCTTACAGCTGCATCCATCATCCAGTACACTTTGGCCTACTTAAGAAGGGATGTTATACTTCGTCTATCTTTGCATCCTCCTCTGCACCAAGCCTAGTTTTATTCCAAATCATTAAGACTTTAAAAAAAAAAAAGAATATGTATTATAGAAAATTATAAACACTGCCTGTGCTTACCCCAAAAGAAGCCAACCACAATGTAGGACATTTGACTACTTTGAGACCGCCATGTTTTATGGAATTCCAAGCTAGCCACATGGAGAACCTGCATGGAAAGAGGGACAACTGAAAGTTGTCCAGATGTGACATCACAACCTAGACATGGAAGTGACTAAGTGTTAGATGATTTCATCCTCAGTGACTCTCTGGCCACGGTTTTATGGTGGACCCCAAGCAAGAAGAGTCCAGGGAAGCCCTTTAAACCCCAGAGCTATAAGAGATCGTCACAAATTAATTTCAGCCATTAAATGTTGAAGTGGCTTATTGATGCAGCAAATACATAACTTGAACATTTCTGTTCTTGATCCTGCCATTTTAATATATACTGTTTTCCCAAATCAAATGTCACTTTAATTTTTATTTAATTATTTAAACTAATGAAGAATATGTGAATTACAGATATAAACTCTTGGAGCTCAATTAAAACCTAACAATTACACTCTTAGAGTTACATGAATATATTTTCAATCCATTATCAAAACAGATGTGTTTATTACCCAATTGTTTTTATAAAATGAAAAAGGCAGAAATATTAATCAAGAATATAGACAAATCTCTCATCATCTTTTACTTTTCCTAAGATGTTTTCCTCCTTATCTTCCATTCCTCAATTTCTTCCTTCAGCTGCAATGCATTCCTTGAAGAGAGAACCATCCTCCCTCCCACACACACGTTTTTCACATTCTTCTAAGAAATTCTCTATACCTAAAACTTACCTTTGAAGAAAATTCACAAGTGAAAAGGAACCCTTTAATAGAATTCATTGTGCATCACTACGGTATCTTTCATCTCCTGACTTTTTGCCTTAGGAGATCTGCTGTCATAAATTGAAATAAGGAAGTCTTTTTCTAATAAGGCAATGACTCCCCCAGACTTGCTTCTTTCATTATTTTGCCTTTGATGAATGTGTCCAGGACACAAAATACTTTGAAGTTATACCACCCACTGTGTCCTCACTTTCTATCACAGTAACTGTCCCTTCCTTCAATCATAAAATTTAGGCTAATCAACTGGCTTTAAAAAAAGGATATCTATATATGATTTTTCTCTATTTTTTTTACAACTCAAGAAAGATAATTTTTTTTGTTTATTCTTATTCTTCCAACTTCAAATTTTAATTTGATCCCACTTTAAATCCAGAGTTCCATTTAAGTTTAGCAAAATCCACTGAAAGGATTGAAGGTATCAGGAAGACTAAAAGTGAAAATTTTATAAGAACTGGCTTACTTGAATGTCTCTTCTAACTTGGATTTGCTTTCCCATTATCACAGCACATTTTCTCCCACTCTAAACTTCTTCCATTTCCCTAACTTCAGCTATTTCCTAACTTTAAATATTCACTGGGGGTTTAAGATATACCAGAAGAATGGTAATAGGAAAAGTGATGGAAAGGGCAGATGGTTACTTCCTTCTTCTTAGGTCACTTTCTTATGAGGCTTCCTGATGCCACATTCATCTGGTTTTCCTTCTCAATAACTAGGTACTCGGGGATCCCTGGGTGGCGCAGCGGTTTGGCGCCTGCCTTTGGCCCGGGGCGCGATCCTGGAGACCCAGGATCGAATCCCACGTCGGGCTCCCGGTGCCTGGAGCCTGCTTCTCCCTCTGTCTGTGTCTCTGCCTCTCTCTCTCTCTCTCTGTGACTATCATAAATAAATAAAAAAAAATTAAAAAAAAAAAATAACTAGGTACTCTTCAGCCTCCTTTGCTGGATTCTTGTCTTCTTCCTGACCTCTGCATGATCTGGTCTCAGATCCAGACCTCTTCTCCATCCACATGCTCTCTCACTGTGATCTTTTTCACCTCACTGTTTTATTTTTTTTCTAATTTTTTAAAATTTATTTATGATAGTCACACAGAGAGAGAGAGAGAGAGAGAGAGAGAGAGAGGCAGAGACACAAGCAGAGGGAGAAGCAGGCTCCATGCACCTGGAGCCCGACATGGGATTCAATCCCGGGACTCCAGGATCGCACCCTGGGCCAAAGGCAGGCGCCAAACCGCTGCGCCACCCAGGGATCCCCACCTCACTGTTTTAAACATAATCTTCCAAACTTGTATCTCCAGCCAAATTTCTTCCCAAATTCTAGATTCACACATCTAACAGACTGTCTGACATCTCCTGGAATTGATAATTTTTTAACCTAATTTTTACTTTGGAATACATAACACATTTACATAAATCCAAGCTTAAGCCTATGAAACAAGGTATATTTAGAGAATTCTCACTTCCATCCACCTCTTCTTTTCCTCTCCCTATAGATAACCACTTTTACTAGCCCTTGATTTATGTTGCCAATGTTTCTTTGCAAAAATAACTGCATATAGACAAACTGAAATAAAGCAACTGTATATCAAGTGACGATATAATCACACAGACAAAATAATTACTTCCAGTGACTTCAGAACATAGTATTTTGACTGACCATAGAATAAATTCTAATGACAAACATAGCTGCAAAGAAAGCTTACATACTTCATTCAGTATTCTTTTTATCAGTGGCAATATCAGTATTACTGTGTTTAAATTATATTTTTATATTGTAGAATATACATTTTGGAACCACATTTTATATGCTGTAGAATATATATTTTTAAAACTATATATGTTTATACGATAGGGCAAATAAGAAGTAATTACATATGAGAAAAGAGAAATGACAATAAAACCAAAGAAATTATGTAAAGTACATGGAAGGTTAAACTTAAACTGGAAACACCAGTACCATCTTATGACTTTTTTTCTTTGTAAAATACTTATTTCTGACTTTATCTTTTAAAAAAGGCTTAGAAGTAATGACAACTCAGTAACAATAAGCATCACTAGTGCTCAGATTTTTGTCTCTAAATACCACTTGCCAGAAAAACCAGTTTCTTATAGGATTAACTGGTATCTGGGGAGGAAAATATGCAAAATGAGCCTGTCATCTTATACCACCAAAGAAGTTATTAAAGATTAATGAGGTTACATCAATGGGACAAAGGAACATGAAAGGGCTCCTATTAGCCAAAGATTAAAATTTCTGTGCATCTAAAAGGTAATGATTGCAATTCTTTGAAACACATTGAATATATAAATCCCTATGTTTATAAGGATACTAAAATAAACACAAAAATAAATTTCACTAGTCACCACTAAAAGTAACTGGAGCATCAATGGCTTACTCTGAAATTAACATTTAAAAGGTAAGAATTAAATATTTATCTTATCTATCCTGGGTAAACTCCCTTTCAGAATAACCAAATAGCCTAGCCACTAAGGAAAAGTTCTTCCTTAAATAATTCCACCTAATGTGGAAAGAATGACAGAGTTAACAAAACACATGTTTGCGACTTCTAGTAAAATAATTTTAAAGTCATCATTTAGTGGATGGAACAATCAGATTTAAAAAATCAATTCAAATTGAATTAAGGATTTGAATATAAGACCTAAACCATAAAACTCCTAGAAGAAATTATAGAGGGGGTAGGGTTGTTGACATCAGTCTTGGCAATTATTTTTTGAATTTAACACCAAACGCAAAAGCAACAGAAGCAAAAACAAGCAAGTGAAACTATATCAAACTAAAAAAGTTTTGTAACATGAAGGAAACTGCCAACAAAATAAAAGGTAGGCAGCAGAATAAAACTATTTGCAAATACTATATTGATAAGGAGTTAATATCCAAAATATATAAAGAACTGAGGCACTCAATACCAAAAAACAATCTGACTTAAAAATTGGCAGAGGAAATGAATAGACATTTCTAGAAGAAGGCATACAAATGGCTAACAGGTACATGAAAAAGTGCTCAACATGATTAATGTCATTAGAAAAATGCAAATCAAAACCACAATCAAATATCACTTTATTCCTATTGGAAGGGCTGTAATCAAAAAGACAAAGGATACCTGTGCTCACAAAACCCTCACAAGTTGTAGATTTATAAGCAAAGTAATTATTTTAGATTTTAAGTTTTAGGGTGGTTAGCTATGACTGAAGCATATACAATTTGGGGCTACTCTTCAAGTAAGAGTGTACAAAATTAAACACAAAAATTGTTAGAGCCTGTTATGTCTCTTTGCAGCCTCTTGCTTTCAATCTTTCTGTATCCTTTTGTCTAACATGTGTCCCTTATAAACATGTAATTGATTTCTATTATTTTTGGTCCTCTCTGATAGTCTCTGTGCTCTTACTGAGGAGTTTAATTTATAGTCACGTATTATAATTAGTCTTCTATTTAGATCCTTCTCTGCCATTCTATTTGTGCTTTTTGCCCTGCTCTTATGCAGTTTTTTCTGCTCTTGCTTCCCTTCACTGTGCTTGGGACTGATGTGCTTGTTCTCTGAGAGATTTCATTTTTGCCTTATAAACCTTTAAACGTTTAGAGTTAAATATCTTCACTTTACTACTGAACAATAAAAGGATAAGTATCTTCACCTTACTACTAAACAATAAAAGGATCTTACAATATTCAAAACTGATCATCTGTCACACAAACCCCACTAACATGCTAATTTTACAATATAAGCTCTATCTTATTTTACTTAACTCTCAATATGTAACATTAGAATTATAAAATTTAATCATGAGTATTCTTTGTTTATCCAAATGTTCATTCTCGACTTCAGTCAACATTCCTTGTATCTTACACCTTCCTGGGATCATTTCCTTCTTTCTGAAGTTCATGAGATAACATGCAAATGCCACTGAAATGCTATTGACGTCTGTTACAGACAAAATAGACTCAAGGCAAAAAGCATACAAAGGCAGTACACAATAAAAAAAATGTCAACTTAGGAGACAAGCTAAAAGAGAGCTTCAAAATATATTTTTAAAAAACTGCTAGAACACCAAAGAGAAGTGAGGGACTTTAGTATTCTCTCTCCCTTTTTTCTGTACTTAATATGTCAAGTACATAAAAATTAGGAAGAATATGGAGGGCATGAACCCCACAGTTATATTAAGCTTCATCTGATGGGCATACAGAATATACCTCAATAACCAAAGAATACAATGCTATTTTGAGCACAGAGGAAAGGTTAATAAAAATTGACAACAAATTCCAAAAACTGGATAGCATCTAGTGCTTGCATTCTGAATACAATAAAATTCATTTATAAATTAACAATATCAAAAGACAAAAATAGGGCAGCCCTGGTGGCAGAGGTTTATAGAGCCGCCTGCAGCCCAGGGCGTGATCCTGGAGACCCGGGATCAGGTCCCACGTCGGGCTCCCTGCATGGAGCCTGCTTCTCCCTCTGCCTGTATCTCTGCCTCTCTCTCTCTGTGTGTCTCTATGAATAAGTAAATAAAATCTTAAAAAAATAATAATATTTTTTAAAAAGATAAAAATAAAGCAGCATCATTTGGAAACTTTTTAAAAGGCCTTAGAAAGAGGGGCTCTGGGTGGCTCAGTCAGTTAAGTACCCAACTCTTGGCTTCAGCTCAGGTCATGATCTCAGGATCCTGAAACCAAGCTCCCTGTCGCCCCGCCCTTGGCAGGGAGTCTGCTTGCCTCTCTCCCTTACCCCCTACTCCCTCTCTCCCTGTCTCTCTAATAAATAAATAAAATCTTCTTTAAAAAAATAAAGGCTTTAGAAAGGCTCATGAGTTAAAGCAACAATAATTATTACTATTATCATCATCATTATCATCAAAGCAGCAATTATTCAGCATCAAAAACTGATGATGTAAAACCTGATCAAAGAGTTTAGGGAGACTTCTCTAAGGAAGTACCTATATTAGAAAATAAAAAGATGGGGATCCCTGGGTGGCTCAGCAGTTTAGCGCCTGCCTTCAGCCCAGGGCGTGATCCTGGAGACCTGGGATCGAGTCCTGCATCAGGCTCCCAGCATGGAGCCTGCTTCTCCCTCTGCCTGTGTCTCTGCCTCTCTCTCTCTCTCTCTCTCTCTCTCTCTCTCTCTCTCTCTGTCTATCATGAACAAATAAATAAATCTTTAAAAAAATAAAAATAAAAAGACTACGAGATTAATGTGCTAAGGATCCAAAAGAATTTATATCATAAAATTAACATGTTAGTGGGGTTTGTGTGACAGATGATCAGTTTTTATTTTATCCAAAATAAAAGTAAGAAAAGAAATGTTAGGAGCTGATGCTTGAGATCTAGTAGCTTCAAGGTAAATTTAAATCCTCTTCAGGAATCTAGAGGAGGCAAAAGGAGCAAAGGAAGAGGTTAGGTTATCCTTCATATATTCTAATCATCAAAAATTTGGGTTTCATGTGTGAAAATATTAGCTAATAGCTAAAAGCTAGGCTATTCTAATTCCTCTACATGTGTTAACTTCTTTGATCCTCTGTGGAGACAGGGGAACCCTCTTGCACTGTTGGTGGGAATGTGAACTGGTGCAGCCACTCTGGAAAACTGTGTGGAAGTTCCTCAAAGAATTAAAAATAGAGCTGCCCTACCACCCAGCAATTGCACTACTGGAGATTTACCCCAAAGATACAGATGCAGTGACACAGCAGGACACCTGCACCCCAATGTTCATAGCAGCAATGTCCACAATAGCCAAACTGTGGAAAGAGCCTCAGTGTCCATCGACAGATGAATGGATAAAGAAGATGTGGTTTATGTATACAATGGAATATTCCTCAGCCATTAGAAACGACAAATACCCACCATTTGCTTCGATGTGGATGGAACTGGAGGGTATTACGCTGAGTAAAGTAAGCCAATCAGAGAAGGACATTCTATGGTTTCACTCATTCGAGGAATATAAAAAATAGTGAAAGGGATTAAAGGGGAAAGGAGAGAAAATGAGTGGGAAATATCAGAGAGGGTGATGGAACATGAGAGACACCTAACTCTGGGAAACGAACAAGGGGTAGTAGAAGGGGAGACGGGCAGGGGGATGAGGTGAATGGGTGACGGGCCTTGAGGGGCACACTGGACGGGATGAGCACTGGGTGTTATGCTATATGTTGGCAAATCAAACTCCAATAAAAAAAACTTCTTTGATCCTCATACCAACCATTTAAAATATAAGATAGGTACTATTAATATGCTCATTTTCTGATGAGGAGCCTAACATACAGATTAAACATATTTGTTAAGGGACACCTAGGTGGCTCAGTGTCTGCCTTTGGCTCATGGAATCCAGGATCCGGTCCCGCATCGGGCTCCCTGCAGGAAGCCTGCTTCTCCCTCTGCCTGTGTCTCTGCCTCTCTCTGTGTCTCTCATGAATAAATAAATAAATCTCAAATAAATACATACGTACATACATACATTTGTTAAGATTAGACCTCAAAAATCCAAAGCCAGGATACAAATCTAAGCGCTCAAGGTCCAGATCCCATGCTCTTAACTAAATACTAGATTAATATTCTCTATTAACAAAGGAATCTTGCTAGGAAAGATCTTGTAGGAAAGACAATTTTAAAAGTCACTATATCTAAACATCCTATCATATAAAAAGTCATTAAATGAAAAATGCACATCTTATTTTCTTCTATAACCAAACCCAGCCTCTTATTGGCAGCCTACTCACTACATGGTGTACTAAAGACATCAGCCCTATACTCAATGCTTAATGATGTAATAAGAATGGTCATATTATGTAGAATTTCACACTCACAGTGATTTTCCATTTTGCAAAGTAATTAGTTCTCAGCATAGATTTTATTTGTGGCTGACATGATACTTTAATAAGAGTAGAAGCAATGAAAAAAGGCAAATATGCAGCCCTAACTCTCTCCATGCTTAAATTCATCTCCTGTGTCGAAATGAGCTGGGGAGGGAGGGAAAAGGTGTTAGCTGCCTAGAAGAGTAGGGTTAAGAAGATTTATAAGATTTAGAAACATGGTGCCAATGAAATGGTTGGGATTTTAAAATGTTAAAAATCACTATAAAATCTGAATTTTGAGGTCAGTAGCTACGATAAAATGTAAAAGTAGAAATCACCAACTAAGCGTGGTTAAGAGTGCTTCAGTAAACACTGAATGAATGAATGAATGGCCAACCCCCAATATCACAGCACTCATGAATATTAGTGACAAATTAAAGAAGATGAAATAAAATCCTCTAAGCTAAAACAGCTTCTGGAAATTCTTTAATTATATTATTTCGAGGTCTCAAGTAGTACATATAGCACTGACTTACAAAAGTTAGGGCATTCTAATCACCTAAAAACAAGAACAATTTCCTGAGTTTGCTGACTTTCTCCAAGAAAGGTACTTAAATTATTATGTAAAACTGCCACTCAGGATCAAATTGGTTGTAATGGTATTCAAAGATTATCTCTAATTATTTATAACATTATTTATAATGTTCAAAAGAAGTGAAGTCTTTCTTGATTGAAGTTTGGAAATATTTTTATTATAGTGAGTTTTCCAATGTAATGCTAATTGATTTATATCAGATCTATTTATATCAGGAAATTTAAGATAAGTCAATTCATTTTAAAATTAACAATTAATATTTTTGTGAGCCATCAAAAAATAATAGATTATGATATTACCATGATTATTAATGAGTGGACAACTTTTGGTCATTAAATCGAAGACTTGAGCTTGTTCCTGTTTTTAATAAATTTTGTTGACTTCTATAATTTGTTTTAAGATTTTACTTATTTATTCATGAGAGACAGATTGAGAGAGAGAGAGAGGCAGAGACCCAGGCAGAGGGAGAAGCAGGCTCCATGCAGGAAGCCCAACATGGGACTAGATCCCAGGTCTCCAGGATCATGTCCTGGGCTGAAGGCGGCATAAACCGCTGAGCCACCTGGGTTGTCCATAATTCTTCTTTCTATCTATAAAGTAAAAGTTAATAACTTACAAGCATGTGGTTAAGATTACATGAATTAATTCATATGGATCTATGTTGCAAATCACAAGATACTAAGCAAATATATTTTTTAGTTTTTTTTCAAAAACCTTAAAATATTTTGCCTCCACCGAAATTAAACAAATTTGTTGAAATTTGTTTGTTCATATTTGTTCACTTTATAAAATACACCAGACTCTTTCAGGAAATTAGTTAAGGTTTCAGATAAACAAATGCATAAATGCACACACACACACACACACACAAACCAGAATTACCGAGATCTAATACACTATACATAAGTGAACTGGACTTGTCTTTTACTTAAAGCCCAATTCTCAATTAACTGATTTATTGAATTGCCCTCATTAACAAAACAACATTTTAAACCTTCTGTAATCTGACTTAGAAGCAAAAAATAATTTTTTTCTCATTTTGGTAGTTCAACCAATATCCTTTAGATGAATCCCTAAAGAAAACACAGAAGTCATCAGAGAATTGAGTTCAGTGTGCATCAGATAACATCCAATCATATTTCTGACATTAGCATATCCAACATAGATCAATTACTATGTCAGCCTGGAGCATAATTCCTTCTTAGGACAATCTATAGCCAGTGGTGAGGGAAAAGTCACTGGCCTAAATAAATAAATAAATAAATAAGGGAAAAAAAAAAAAGAAAAATCATTGGCTGCAAACTCTTGTTTTCTCACAATCTGATCTTGTCTTAAATGTCTTAGTTAACTGACAGAGGTCTATGCAACGTAAGTTCCAAGTGATGAACCTTCAAGCCATACCTGATTCATCTGCCCCATAATGTAACCATGAGCTTAAAAGAAGGTATAAAAGAAAAGGAAGAAGTTTCTCCTGAATGCATCCTGGCTATTGTATCCACTTTCCCAAGTGACCCAGCGATTCCACTCATAGATATAAAACCAACGGAACTGAAAACACATGTTCACACAAAAACTTATATATCAGTGTCCATAATATAATAGTCAAAAATTAGAAACAACCCAAATGTCTATCAATTGATGAATGGATAAAGGCAGTATATTCATATATTCATAAAAAGAAATATTCTTCAGCCACAAAAACAGAATGAAGTAGTGATATATGCTACAGAATGATAACTTTGTAAACACTATGGTGAGTGAAAGGCGGCAGACACAAAAGGCCACAGACTGTATGATTCCAGTCACATGAAATGTCCAGAACAGGCACATCTGCAGAGACACAGATTGGTTGCCAGGGACTTGGGGTGGGAGATGATGGGGAGGGAAAGTTACTGAGTACCTAATTTCATTTTGAGGTAATAAAAATGTTCTGCAATAGACAGTGATAACAGTTGTCCAACTCTGTAAATATATCAAATACAACCAAATTATACACTTTTAAAGTGGGGGCAACTCCTGGGTGGCTCAGCTGTTGAGCATCTGCCTCTGCTTCAGGGCCTGATCCCAGGATCCAGGATTGAGTCCCACATCTGGCTCCCTGCATGGAGCCTGCTTCTCCCTCTGCCTGTATCTCTGCCTCTCTCCCTCTCTCTCTCTCTCTCTCATGAATAAATAAAATCATAAATAAATAAATAAATAAATAAATAAATAAATAAATAAATAAAAATAAATCCAACTGACGCTGCACTTCTAGCCATCTCTTTCTCTTCTTTCAACAGCTGCAATCAAGTTGATCTAATGTGTATCTGGGACAAGACACCTGGATCACTCCTCCCTCTGCACTCTGATCCAAGCTACTCCTTGGGCTCTCCTCTCTACCTCTCTCCACTCCCTCTTCTCCACCATTCTTCAAAGTCCAGATCAAATCCCACTTTTTCCATAACACTTTCCATCTCTAGCTGACTAGTCTGCCAGAGGACAGGTAAGCCTTCTTTATTTCATTCCTGTTCATTAACACTACTGAATTTAGTTGCATAATAGACTAATGACTCTAATTATAGCTGCAGATACGGCTTTGTCTTTATATCAGAGGCTGGAAATAGAAAAGTCATGCAATTTTTTTCATATACGTTCTTAAATTATATTGATCACTTGCCAGGCTTATATCTAAAACATTTCTCGTGATCATGCCTTCTTTCAATGAAACATTCTTTGAAAAATAAGAAATATTTTATTTCCAAATAATTACATAGGAACAACTTTGCAAAAACAGTGTTGCATAAAAAAGATGAGCTAAATTGAATTACTGCCCCATGGTGGATTAAAGGATAATATCATTTCAATTATCCTAACAAAAGGATTATCAAAACATAGAGTGGTTCCTTAAGAAGAATATGGTATGTGCAAGAAGTATATTAATATTACCTAGTTATCAGAATTCATAACTAAAGAAGCTAACAAAATCTTATCTTTGATTAGCACACAAATACAAACCCTTGAATAATTTCCAGTGTGCTTCAGAGCACTTGCCCACCTGTTATAACACTTAAAATATTTTTTCTCTTTTACACAAATTCCCCACAGAATTCTTTCTTGTAGAAAGAGTGCAAAGTCAATATAAATAATTAAGAACTGCTTCTGCTCTGTTAATTTTGAGTCATCTCACTTAATTCCCTGTAGAACATATATACCCTCTGTTCACTTTGCCTACTACACGCAGAAATAAACTATTAAGAACGCCACACAATGCCTTTTTTGAAGTTGTATTTTGAAGCCATTCTATTTGAAACCATTCTGCATCTTTCAACCTGTGCCACATTTCAATAATGACTATTTAATAATTACAATCATCCCCTTATTAGCTTGGCATTTCATTTTCCTTGCCTTATGGCACCCCACAGTTGAAGGCAAGGAAAACTCTCTGTTGATTAGTTATTTAAGACCAGCAACAATAACTATGCTGGAGAGAAGGCTACTTGGAGAGGATTACATAAGAGCTGGAGCTCAACTGCCTCAGACAGAGAGCAGCAAATTATAAACCCAAGTACTTCATTGCATGTAACCAAATTGGCTAGTTGAAATGCTAATTGCCTTTCAGCAAAACTAAAGACAGACAGGGGACCCTGTGCTTCAGAGAATGAAATGCATTTTTACTCCACTTCTGCACTATTGTCTTGCTGAGAATCATTTGAAATCTATTCATAAAGGTAGCTCTTTCCCTAACCTTTAAAATGTGGGAAATTTATTTAGCCCCTACCAGCACCTCCAATGCGCTGAAGTGCCAAGATGCGAACAGATGGTTGGATTTAAGCCATGTTAAGCCCCTAATAAAGTAAGGCATGAAAGAATTCTATGTTCAAATATATAGCACAAATCAAGAAAACGTGCCTAGGAAAAGGGCATTTTGAGTAAGAAATAAGTTTCTGAATTAAAGTAATCAAATAATATGATCTTTAAAACGTTAATATTTTCAATGTAATTATATTCAAATGCACACGGAAAGAGTTATCATTGCCTATCTCAAAGAGACCCCAGCCTCCCTTTATACCTAATAATTTTTGTATTAGTTCAAAACTCATTTATGGAGAATTATTCCAACAGCCAATTTCCCCCCTTTATATGAAAAAGAGTCCATTTGAGGTTTCAGAATCCTGAATAAATGAATGAGAAATGCCCTATCAGCATCCTGCCCTCATTCTGAGGTATAGCCAGCCTTACGCCTCACTGCACCAGAAAGGGCCCCATGACCACCTGCCCAGCAGCTGGGGGAGGGACTTGGTCTGGTACATTTGAAAGTGTATAGTGTGTCACAGTGGAATCCGAAAACACAGCCTTTGTATTACCACAGCCTCCTGTGTCCCAGCTCCACCCTTCTCCTCCTCTACCACACCTCCTTCAAGGCAACAGAGCTCGGGTGCTGCGGCCTCTTGTGTGGCCTGACATCCTGACACATTGGGGAACTCTCCATACGTGCAAAGATGCCTCCTGTCCCCTGACTCCTGCCTTGTGAAGGGAAAAAAACGGGCATGCATGCATAGGGAAATCAACTTTTTGTACTATATCATGCTGAAGGAGATAGAGTCTTATTATCTTCCCTTCGCAACAGGATCATCATTTGTATAACGTTTGAGCTGCCTGGGAGTCAAAGAATACCAAGTAGAGCTTTAAATCGGAAACAGTTCGAATAAATAATTCAGCTCTCACCCTGATTCAGCAAGAGTTATGGGGGGAAAAAAAAAGACATCTTTCTGGCTGGATGGTCATCAAAATCTTTGGATAGTGGACTCCTGGGGGGGGGGGGGTTCTTTCCCCTGTACTGTTTGAATTTCCTACATGATTGTATATTATCTTTACAATCAGAAAAAAAGTTATTTCCAGGTCAGAGAGAGAGAGAAAAATATATATATTCAACTGCATGCAATGCTAAGCTGTTGGACTTTTCCCACAAAATCAGGGGAATGCCCATCCAGATCTCTCTCACCATGGTCACACTACATTTTATAATCAAATTAAGCAATCAAGATCTAAGGACCTCAATATGCTTTAAAAGCATCTGTAAATTATCTACATGAAAGAAAGTAATGACTGCACCAGTGCCTGCTTTGTGCAGATTTTTGGACCTAGGGCATAAAATAATGACTTACCAAACATAAACAGGTAACAAAGCCTGTAACAAATTCAATATATTAGCCACTTTGCTAAACTCTGGAGATACTAGATAAATATATAATATAGTCACTGGCCTCAAAGATTTAGTATCCTAACTGGGAGACCTTGAAATTTCCAGTAACAGCAGGAGAAATATTAAGAAGAGCATGAGGCAGTTTTTGGTTGAGTGTCAATATCAAGCATGTAATGACCAAGTTAATCAGTTATCATGCTTCTCACTTATTAGTTTATGGGAATATCCAGGTGACTCAAGTCATAAATGCAAAAAGAGGATGTATGACTTTAAGTCTCTCAACTCCTCTATGTTTCAGTTTCCCCAAATACGAAATAAAGGGGTTGTCTAGTTTAACTCCAAATTTCCTCCCAGTGCTTAAGGAGTGCAACAGTGTATTCACAGCCTATGACTTTCTGAACATGAAAGGATCATATAGGTAACCTAAGGCAAAATGTATTTTCCTTGTCGGTCCTCCCTGGTCATAGATCTTTCTGCCTCAGTTTTTTCATCTGCAAATCAGGATAATAGTATTTGATGATTAAATACAAAGTTACTCTTTTTAAAGAGCCTAGAATTCTACTATACAGTGAGCATTCAATAAATGTAGTACACTATTATCATTCATCGTGGGAACATGAACAAAAGGGTCTAGTCACAGCTAATTCTGTTGTGAACACTCTTTTTCTTTGGGTAGAACATGGGCAAGGACACCAGCAGTAGAAAGATATGTGAAGTACTGTGCTTAACACTAGCCTCTGCCTTACCATATTATATCTAACCATTGCTTTTATTACCATAAAAGTATTTATATTCCAAACATTTCTCACATTATCATTTTCTGACAATGAATACAACTGGCATTCGATATTTGACATGTACACAGCATAGAACTGCTGTTATTAAAATATAATCAACGTTGACTGATACATCATTTCTATTTCCGATATCAAGATTCAATGTTGTTCCCTAATTAATTTGCAACTCATTATGGATTTACATTTTAGTCTAAGATGATTTCTTAGTTGATGTTTATGGGTGATTTCAGCTTTTAATCATCACATTCAGTATACTGTAGATGCTTGGAGCCCTCAGGAAAGATCCTTGATCAGCTCTTAATAACTAGGGAACTTTTGCAAGGAGCTTAAACTTTCCATGCCTCAGTATCATTACCTGTAAATTGGGATAATACTAATCTATGTCTCATGGTAAGTGTTAAATAACCTATATAAAGGGCTTCTCAGAATTCATTAAATAACAGGCATTTAGTATGGGGTGGCTGTTACCGTCACTTAGCATGAAAATAACTTGGAGATAAGAATTTAGCCATACTTATTTTTAGTGTATACATGTTGGCTACTTCCTTTAAAACGTTATAATCTTGAGACTTACTACTTCTACCTGAAATAAGTCTTTTGGGTCACTTGGTCCAATCCCTTTATTTTGTAAATTAGGAAAAGTCAGGCATAGAAGAATGGAGGAATGTCCAAAGTCACTGTAAGTTAATTGCAAGCCAGGACTTGTATCTAACTGCATATATTTAAAAAATTTTATTATGTCACAGTTCAGGGAGTATTTGGTACTCCCTGTAGCAAATCACCCAAAAATAAATTGTTGGTGTTCACTTGTATCTCAACTAGAACATCTTTTTTTTAATTACTTGTTTTTGTTCCACCTTAAGTGTTTTGATAAACGATACACAGAGAGGAGAAAAAGCACTTTAGTAGCTTAAAGTAATAACTTCAGAAAGAATTTTTAAATAATGCCGTATTACCTAAGGTATATTTTTTTAGCTTTATCCTAATGGCTACTTTGCACTCTCAAGAGTCGGTATGAGTACTTTCTAAGAGTCCACAGCTTACATATAAACACATTACACACATTTTTAAAGGTTGTGGATTTTGTGAAATGTTAAAAGTCAGTCTAAAATAAAAGTTATAACGAGTACGTTAATACTGCACCATAAGATGAGTCCTAGCATAGTTTCTTAGTTTTAATTCTAAGAAAAAAAAAAATCAGATTCTTGAAGACGTTAAAGAATGTCTAAGGTCTTTTAAAAAGTATGTTATTCTTCAGCTCCCAGACCAATTCCAAACTCCCTGAAACCAACATTTTACTGAAAATTCTTCTACACGGTGGTTACTTTTGAACCCAAGCCTCCCTGAGTCTATTTCAACGTTCCCATTATTAGTTATCACCTATGGGGCGCTGTTCTTGGTCGGTTATCTTCCAAGTACACATTTTAAAATTAAAGCTCGGGCTGGGGTTTCAAACGAGCCGAGAAGAGAAGAAAGGCCAGTTTCCCCTCCGCTCACTCCCGTGTTGCCTTCCTGGAGAGGAGGCTGCTTCGGAAGGGGCGGCAGGCAGGACCTGGGGAGGACCTCGGGAGGACGCCGGGAGGACGCAGGCAGGGCGTGAATAGACGCGGAGAGGACCCCTGCAGGACTGGGGAGGACGGAGAGGATGTGGAGAGGTCGCCGGCAGGGCGCGGGTAGGACGCGGAGAGGACGCGGAGAGGACGCGGGGAGGACGCGCACAGGACTGGGGAGGACGCGGGGAGGACGCGGAGAGGACGCGGGGAGGACGCACACAGGACTGGGGAGGACGCGGGGAGGACGCGCACAGGACTGGGGAGGACGCGGGGAGGACGCGCACAGGACTGGGGAGGACGCGGGGAGGACGCGCACAGGACTGGGGAGGACGCGGGGAGGATGTGGAGGACGCGGGCAGGGCGCGGGGAGGACGACGCAGGACTGGGGAGGACGCGGGGAGGATGTGGAGAGGACGTGGGCAGGGCGCAGGTAGGACGCGGAGAGGATGCAGGGAGGACGTGGAGAGGACACGAGCAGGACGCGGGCAGGGAGCGGGGAGGACGAGGCAGGACGCGGGGAGGGCGCGGGGAGGACGAGGCAGGACGCGGGGAGGACGCGCACAGGACTGGGGAGGACGCGGGGAGGATGTGGAGGACGCGGGCAGGGCGCGGGGAGGACGCGGGCAGGGCGCGGGGAGGGCGAGGCAGGACGCGGGGAGGACGACGCAGGACGCGGGGAGGACGCGGGGAGGACGCGCACAGGACTGGGGAGGACGCGCACAGGACTGGGGAGGACGCGTGGAGGACGCAGGCAGGGCGCGGGGAGGACGCGGGCAGGGCGCGGCAGGGCGCGGGCAGGGCGCGGGGAGGACGCAGCAGGGTGAGGGGAGGACGCAGCAGGACGCGGCAGGGCGCGGACAGGGCGCGGGAAGGGCGCGGGGAGGGCGAGGCAGGACGCGGGCAGGGCGCGGGGAGGACGAGGCAGGACGCGGGGAGGGCGCGGGGAGGACGAGGCAGGACGCGGGCAGGGCGCGGGGAGGACGAGGCAGGACGCGGGGAGGGCGCGGGGAGGGCGAGGCAGGGCGCGGGGAGGGCGCGGGCAGAGCGCGGGGAGGGCGCGGGCAGGGCGCGGGAAGGGCGCAGAGAATATGCGGGCAGGGCGCGGGCAGGGCGCGGAGAAAGTGCGGGCAGGACGCGGGCGCCCCCCGCACGCCCCCCCCCCCCCCCGCACGGCCTCAGCCCGCGGCGCCTCCGCCTCCGCCTCCGCCCGCAGCAACAGGTGCGCGAGCGGCGCGCCACCCTCCCCGGAGCCCCGGGATGCTCGCAGCAGCACCCCCGGCCACGGCCTACCTAGCCCTGGGGACACCGACATCCGCGCGCGCCGCGGTCCCCGCCGGTCCCCTCGCACGCCGCCGTTCTGCCTCTCGCCCGCGTCCCCAGGGTTCGCCGGGGCTGCTGGCTCTGCCTCCCGCGGTCGGGTCAGGACGAGGGCTCCATTCTCCTCCCGCCCCCCCCCCCCGCATCCTCCGTCTGCTCCAATAGGACTCGCGGCTCCCCGGGCTGCGCTCACCTGACCAGCGGAGCGGGGGTGGCCGCCCAAGGCAGCGCGCCCCCGTCTGCGCAGCGGGCAGCCAGGTCTGCGCTCCGGCGTCGGGAACACCCTGCGAAGGCCACCGCGAATGGACTGTTCCGGCAGCGAGGCGCCAGGCCGACCTGCCTGCGCGCGGGGACCGGGAGCCCGGGCCGGGCCGGCGCGGCTGCGGAGGTGCGCCCCGCGCCGTGGGCTGCTGCACTCTTTGGCCGAACTTTCTAGTTTGTCCGCTTAGGCCCGAGCGCGGCACCCACCCCACCCTGCCCCCCGGCTGGCGGGCGCTCCGCCCTGGGTACGCCCCTGGGAGCAATTCCCAGGGTTCTGAGAAAGGCCATTTACGGATTCTTGTCCCGTGCTCCAGACATTTATTTTAACTTTGACAGGCGCACCCCATTGAGATGTTCAAAATGAGAATTTGCGCACGAATTGATGAAATATTAGAAACGAGGACTCTACCCTTACTTGTACTTATGAGCGGAGACTCGGGTCAACATACAGGTAAATTCCTCCCTCCTACGGTTGTTAGAAGGACAAGATGAATGAGACTGAGAGTTGCAGTGCTACTGCTGACACGTGTTAAACCCCAATAGATGTTGGCAATTATCTCCAGAGCTTAAAAAAGTAAAACCCCCGAGGTCCGCAAAGTGCAAATGCTTATCTACATCAGAGATTCTTTTTTTTTTTTTTTTTTTTAAAGCACACGCAGCATTCTTAGAAGTTGCAAACCCGGGAGGAGCTTAAAGATTAGCAATTAGCGGTCCAACACTACCTCACTGCTGATTTTATTTTATTTTTTAAGATTTTATCCATTTATTCATGAGAGACAGAGAGAGAGAGGCAGAGACACAGGCAGAGGGAGAAGCAGGCTCTTTGCAGGGAGCCTGATGTGGAACTTGATCCCGGGACTCCGGGATCACTCGCTGGGCCAAAGGCAGACGCTGAATCGCTTTGCCACCCAGGCGTCCCTCACTGCTGATTTTATGAATGAAAAAAATTAACATCAATGCTGATTAAATGGCTTAAAGTCAGAAACAGGAGTAGGTCTTATGTCTCCTAATTCCAAATACAGGGCATAAGGGTACCCTTTGTAATGAATCTCAATTGGAATAACTAGGTAGTTACTTTGAGTTGCTATAGTTACTTTGGGTCGCAAACTGCTCTCAAGCAGTACTAATTTAGCATTATTATGGACTGTTGCCGAGCATCTCATCGCACAGCTGCAACAGTCAACAAACAGTTGGGCACTAAGGCAAAGATGATTCAGACAAAAGGGTTCTGGTACAGAAACTGTAGGAATGCAAATGCTGCACTTCAAAGCATGAGAGCAGGTAGTGAGAAAAGCAACCTAAATGATCAAGGGCATTGAATAGCTTTCCTGTGATGCTCAACTACAAAGGTGGACGGGGGCTAGAAACTGTAAATCCATGGGGGCATAGTCAAAGAGTAGACACAGATGTGCTTACTATAACCTACAGTACGGAAACTGAAACATGGAGACAATTTATCATCAAGACAGTGAATCAGTTATTCATGTGGTGATAATGTGAAACAGAAAAATACAATACCAGAAAAATGTTTTCTAAACATTGATTTAAACGTGTGTTATTAATATGCCTCCAAAGATTTACAGCTTCTACATTATTCAATATTCTATATTCAACAACAGTTTTATTATATAACTCATAAAAAGGCTTTATTCCAGGCTAAATGTTACATTAATTTATGAAGACCCTGTCAAAGTCAGTGTCTATCAACCTATTCTGGCTTTATCATTGTTTCACCAGGTCCTGTGATGAAACACATTCTCCACAACTGGATTTACTGAGCATGCATTTTTACTCTGTGTAGGATACCATCTTGGGCACTGTTATGAACTGAAATGAAACCTTAAACCCACTCTCCTTCTTAAAGCTGCCTCAGGGAACTAAGTAATTCATTAACAATTTTTACTGAGTGTTTAGGGAGAAGAAGACCCTGGAAGACACTGTGGGTAAAACAGTGATCCCTACAACACAACCCTAAGTGCCCTGGCTCGTAATGTCTAGGGTGAAAGTTTAATGAGCCAAAAAAGCAGAAGATGCCAAGCAAAAGAAAAAAAAAAAAGAAAGAAAGAAACATCCCAGAAAGTGCTAGAGGTGTTCCAAGAGGAAGAGATTATGTGGAATGGTGAGAGCCTCTCCAGAGAGCTTATGATCTTTGCCTTGAAAAATAAAATACTAGGAAACAGAATAGCTGGTACTTTTAGCACAAGTATGTGATAATGTGGTGTAAATGCTATCAAATGCTGGGAAGTATTCACTGGATGCCCAACACATTTAAATCTGAATTCCTCACATGGATTAAAAGGACCACATGATTCTGCCCCCAAATTCCTCTCTAGCCTCGTCTTGTACCATTCTCCTTTTCACTGTATTCCTATCATGCTCACTTTCTTTCTGTGGCTCAAACACATCAAAATCCTTCCTTCCTGAGAACTAACTTTACCATCTACCTGACACACTGTTGATGGAGATATTCATATGGCTGGCTTCTATCATCTCCCTCATTTGAGAAGTAGCTGGACTATCCCTTCCTCACAAGCATCTGTCCTAATAACTTCTATAGGCACTCTTAGCCATTACCTTGTTGTATTTTCTTTATATCATTTATCCTAATAAATACCTTATTTGCTTATTTAGGTGCTTTTGTCTACTTGTAAGAAAAAACCCTCCATGAGGGATAGGTCCTATGTTTCATTTGCTATTCATTACCTAGTGGCTAGAATAGGCTCTCGGATATAGTGGTAGAAATACAACACATTTGGAAGAGAAGGAGGAAGGGCAGGCAGGCGCACATAATAGAATAGGGTTTCATAAAGAACCTGGAAGACTGCCATAAAACTATGGCTCCTAAAGCCTATGTCCTGGTGCTTCACAATTTTACATTGGAAAACATGACTTGATCCCATATTAAAATACAAGTACACCTATAACAGAGATATTCCACTTGCAACATTGAGAGATTTTGTTCTTCAAGTCATGCTTTGACAAGGAAAATAGAAAGGAAGTATATTCCTGGGCATGTAGACGTGGGAGGTGGCAGGTGCTGTTGAGAGAGAAGGGTGTTGAAAGGAAAGTTGAAATTTCTGAAGACAAAGGTAGCTGAGTTCCTAACTCCACCTAAATGCTGCACTGATGGAGTGTAAGTCTTTTTCCTCTATAGTAATCTCCATCAAATCACTTTTTGGGAACTCTGAATTTCACACCGTCAAAAGTAATTAGTTTGCTTAAACCCTATAAGAAAAGTACTGGTGTCATACAATTTTTCTACCTTCAATTTAGCTAGCCTTGCATACTAAGCCTTATAAATCTCCAAAGATCTTTGTAGTTCCTTGAAAAAGCTATTTCTCATAATCGACATTCTGAGTGCAAGTATCAAAGAGTAGGTATACATGAGGGAATTTAAGCAAGCTTAGGCAGTCTCCACTTTGCCTCACCTCCAAAAAAGTAGAAGGAGGATGTTTACTGCAAGAGTGTCCAAATCTGTCTGCCAGAGGTTTCTTCTGTTTAGGCCTTAGATCCCAGACAGGAAACAAATTAAGACTTGTCAGGAGCTTGCCAGACTCAGACGCCTTTTTCTCTCCACGTTCCCATCAGACCCACCCAGGCTACTAGTCCCCCATCTCTCCTCCCTTGCATACCAGTATGTAGTAAAGTTCTCAATAACATGTAGTGTTTATCATCTTAGCACTCCATGAAGGAAAAACAGAGCTTAAACCCAAGTCCTCAAAGAGCCTGGGTACATAGTAATAGCTCATGAAATATTTGTTGGACGAATGATGTGACCAGACAGATAAGTGAGGAGGAGGCCCCAGTGTCAGACCCAGTTAGAATTTGTGAGCCAAAGAGAATAATTCCTGCAACACAGGGATCAGAGAATCCATCTAATAACTAAGCATACTTGAAGCTGACATTCTGTTCCCAGGTCAGAAACACAAGTATTCTTGAACCTTTCGAGAATACAAAGCCTCCGAAAATCTGAGCGATTCTTGGAACACTCTCACACAGAGCTAATCCTTGGTGTTACCACTTAATTGAACACTACTCCAAACTGATTTTCATTTAACTCTCTCTTGCTTGCCAATACATAAAAGCCTACAGTCTCTGAGCTGCCAGACCTTGCTTTTCCTCTTTTTCAGATAATACCATAGTCCTGCTGGCTGCAATGCATATTTTAAATGAGTACCTATCTAACTAGAAGTATTGTAGACACTCTGAAAATGAACTTCCCTCCTGTAGCCTGCTTTGAATAGGGGAAAGAGATACAAAATTGTGATCACTGAAAGTACAATGTGACCAGTGCTGTCAAAGCATATAAAGATGGTTCAAAGAAGGGAGAGATGAAATTATTGGATTGCATCCAGTTAACTTTCCTCTTGTCTCTAATAGATCGGTCACACTTGCCCTGATTTGGTTCCCAGGACTTATTGTAATCCTGCCTCACAGAACAGACGGTGCTCCCAGTTAGCTCTGGACTTAACCTAGCCATGCTGTGATCAAGTCACATTGAACAGAAAACATATATAAAAATAATTTTAAACCTTTACAGCAGAGGTCAGAAACCTTTTTCAACAAAGGGCCAGACAGTAAATAATTTAGGCTTGTGAGCCATGCAATCTCTGTCACTACTACTCAACTCTGCCACTGTAGTGGGAAAGCACCCAAAGCCAATATGTAAACAGATGGGCATGGCTGTGTTCCAATTAAAACTGATTTACAAAAGCAGGCAGCGGCCAGAAATGGCTGAAGGGCCAAAGTTTGCTGACCCCTGCTCTATGTAGAAGCAAAAGTTACTTTAGTTATCAGGTTCTGTTTTGATACTTGTATTCGAAATTGATTAATTCACTCACCACTTATTGCCAGTGATATATGATGCTTTGGACATGTAAAGATGAATTGGCATGTGGTCCCAGTCCTCAAGAAGCTTTCTTTTTTTTTTTTAAGATTTTATTTATTTATTCATGAAAGACATAGAGAGAGAGGCAGAGGGAGAAGCAGGCTCCACACAGGGAGCCTGATATGGGACTTGATCCTGAACTCCCAGGATCATGCCTTGAGCCAAAGGCAGACCTTCAACCATTGAGCCACCCAGGCGTCCCTCAAGAAGCTTTCTTAGCTGACTTTGCTGTCCTGTTCCACAAGGACATATTATATATATTCTAGTCTGATTCTTTGTAATTAATCTGGACTATTCCTTGTCCTAGGTACTCGTTTTGTAATATACTGTTTCTTTTTTCTCTGCCTAGTTTCTGATCAATATTTTTTTTTAAGATTTTTGTTTGTTTATTCATGAGAGACACACACACACACACAGAGAGAGAGAGAGAGAGAGAGAGAGAGAGGCAGAGACACAGGCAGAGGGAGAAACAGGCTCCATGTGGGGATCCCAATGCAGGACTCAATCCTGGGATTCCAGGATCACGCCGGGGGCTGAAGCAAGTGCTAAACCTCTGAGCCACCCAGGGATCCCCACTGATCAATATTTTCTATGAGCTTCACAACATCTATATAATCAGATCCTGGCTAAACTCTTCTTGCTCTAATCTAAATTCTTACCTTAACAGTCTTGCCTGGAGTTCTTCATTCTCACCCTCTTTGAAAACAACAGCAACAACAAAAAAAAGGAAAGAAAAGAAAAAAAGAAGCAGCTAACAGCTATTATCAACATGTGTACCAACTGGGGCTTCTTGTTCATTTGCTTTGAACTCTGTACAGTATAATAAGTCAATGTTCTGAATCGGCCATTTTCATCTCCCCTAGAACTGGGGATTTAGCCCAAGTTGGAACCAAATAAACAAGTACCTGACTTCAAAAGAAAGCTGCCAAACACTGAGACCAGATTCTGCTCCCAGGGCTTTTTAAGAGGTAAAATGACAATATAGGACAATTATCTACCTCCATCGTCACCCCAGGGGAAAGAAGAATCACCCATGAGGAGAGGTAGGCTTTTTTCTCTCCTCCTCTCCAGAGAGGGAGGACTGGCAACTTATCCTGCTGTTGATTATCGGCTCAGGTCCGGTAGATTTGTTGATTTGCCCTGCCACTAAAAGGAAAGAGAACTAGGAAAGAAAGATGGTAAGAGAGAGAGAGAAAGAGTGCAAGTCAGCAGACTCACTCTCACCTTTGTACAAGAATGTGTACAAAGATCTCTATAGATCTCCTATAGATTGTGATAGCACAGAAGCTGCAGTACAGCATAATCCTGCCAATACCTGCCCCTAGAGATGGACAGCCTGTGCATGCAGTTAGAGGATTCCAGCAACAAGAGGCTGTATACTTCAGGTAATAACTGAAAGAAAATGCTCAAGGAAGAACTCACTTCAAGGAACCATGCAAATGGGAGGGCTCACAGAATGCACAAAATTTATCCATGTGCCTTTGAGAAAGTCAGCATGCCAGTCACACAGGGGTTAGCTCATCTGCTAGAGAATAGCCAGAGCCAAAAAAAGGGCACTATGTCCATAAGCAGTCAAAGAGATAGTTGTCCTCCTGGCCTGCCCCTCAATTCTCAGTATTAGAAGAGCTAAGCCTTGAGTGTTGAGTCCTAACCACTGGACAACCAGGGAGTCTCAGAAGAGTTAAGCCTTGAAATGAAGTAGGTAGAAAAGAGAGATAATTCTAAAATCAGAACACACACACACACACACACACACACACACACACACACACGCTCTACACATGCTCTAACCCTGCCTCTGCCCCATTTCAGGTAATGAACAGGAGGAAGCTTAGGATATGATCTGAGATTGTCATATAATGAAGTTGTGGAATCTCCCCCAAGACAGTGGAAAAGAATTACTTGACATGGAACAGACAGGGAAGAGTCTAGAGACGATAATACTTTCATGTATATGTTTGAAGTTCATGTTTAAACTCCACTGAATTAACCCCCCCGCCCCGCAGTAAACTAGTTAGATAAACATTTCTGAAAGCGTGTACTATGGATTTCAGTTACCCCAAACTTGCAAAGGGCAAAAGTCAGAATTAAACCAGAAATATAGGGAACATCCTTAGAAAATCATGAAACATGATAAAATAGTAAAAAGATCTCACTATTATCAAAAATAAACCAATTTAAATTTGTTTAACTCACTGTTTTTGGGGTTCTTTTTTTAGGATCACAGAATTTTTTTTGCCCATATGATTTCCATTAATATTCCTCAAAATGCATCATTTTTGGCAATTCTGTTCTAAAGAAGAATGAAAGCCTGGCTATGGATCTAAAATCAAAGTCAAATAAATGCCAACTGGGCAGTTAGTGGGAAGAAACTTATTTCTTTGGGTTTGAGATCCTTATGATTTGGGGCAATGCCTGCCTGTGTCATTCCCTTCAGGGATGCAGGGGTTGTGCAATTCTTGGGATCCCCCTGGAGTTGTTCCAACAATGAGGACCCCACAAAAAACATGTACCTTATTAGGGGATTGAAAAGTAGAAGGTCTTGGAAAATTGAGGGGAATAAGTCCTTCTAGCAGGTTTAAGTCTTATATCAGAAAAGAGCTTAAAGTTGGAAGCCTAAAAGAGCTGGAAGGTTTCAATTCCATGGCTCCTAAGAGGCATTTTTCACATCTTTCCTATCCTATGCAAGACTTCTATGATCAAACTTGTGCAGACTAAAAACAAAACAAAATGGATACTAAAACCCCAGAAAAGGTGACATATGTACAGTTGTGCAAGGGAGGAGCCAGGACAAACGAGAATTGCAGAAAAGGCTCACACACAGCTGCAGTGGCTGGGGAGGTGGCTCCCCATCTTCTCAAGCAAAGAGGAGTGTTTTAAACCCTGGTTTGTTCTGGTTTGGCAAGTTGGGGCCGCTGACTGCTGCTGTCCAGAAAACTATACAATAAGCCAACTGAAAGAGGCTGAACAGCTCACAGGAGTCATGGTCTCTATATTTTACTGGCTTGCCAAAGCCTTTGATTATCCTGGGTCTTTTCTAGAAACTACTTAAAAGTTACCTAGAGGTGGCCAGTTTGTCATGATGTATCATGATTGTTTTAAAATCTCTAACCTTCTGTGTCAGAGGCTTCTCTGTAAATGATTTGGTCTTTACATAGATGGAGTGTAAAAAGATTAGTTCTTCCTTAAGATTGAGGTTTTACCAAGGTAGCAGTCAACCTAGACCGTCACAAACAACAGAAGTTGAGAGGGCATTTTAAAATTTTAAACCAGGTATATGATGACAACAAAACAAGACCCGATAACAGCATCAAAACCTTTCTATCTCTTGCTTTTCGTATATGAAGTTAATATTTCACATAAAATATTTTTTGTACTTAGTTACGTCTCCTGCTTAAAAATTTCTATATTCTTGATAATTTTTTCTAAAATTAATAAATAAAAAGCAAAGAGTCAATTAAATTGCATGATTTTTATGTTCTATTATTGCGAAGTTTTTAAATCTTCATCTTCCTAGATTAAAAATGTTTTTCCTGAAGAAGTAGATTTACAGAACATATCTGAGATTTTGTAAAATTAGTAGCACAGTTTCTATTTCTAAAGGCATAGAAGAGCAAAAATGAAAGCATTTTCTTATGATTGGGTCTAGACGATGCAAAAAGATAATACAGTGTAGATAAATTGAGCAAACTTAGATAAATGTATTATTCTTTCACACTTTAGTTTCCTTATCTGCAAAATGGAAATTTTTATGATACCCACTACACAGAATTGTGTATAGGTTTAATGAGATAGTGAAGTCTGATATGTAGTAAGATTTCAGTAACTGGCTGAAAAACATTGAAATAAAATAAAAACAATTATTTCCTTCTAGCTGTATTATAGTGTAGTTGAGAAAGTTTTTCCTCTGAGCTAGCCAATCTAATACACCACAGTGGTATTTATATACAAATAAATTTACAACTTCATAAGTATGTATTTTAAAGCATTTTCCCATTAAAATTTTTAAACAATTTCTTTTCATTGCTATAATGTGACTATCTCTGTATTTAACATAACTGGATATCTTTTATACTAATAAGCAAATATATATATAATTGTTAATAGCTCTAACAAATGAATATTAAGTAATAGCTAAGTGTACATATTGCTCTGTAAAAAAGTCTCATCTCTTTACAAATTTAAAACATATATAATAGTATTTGATTATAGATATGTATTTTATTTTTATTATGGCCATGTGCAATATTTTATTACATTACTTAGCAAAGAATAAATTACATACAATTTTATGTCCTCTGGGAAGTATTTTAATTCTTTGTCTTCCCAAGTCAAAAATATTTTTTCCTCAAGAAATTTATTTCTAAAACATTCATAGAAAATGCTGACCTTTTTTAGATTAATAATGGTTTCTATTTCTTGACAAGAAACATGTCTCAGAACAGTTTTTCTCATATTTTAAAAGGAATTTCCCCATAAATCAAATGTGAATGTATATGGAATCTTTAATCCTTTAAGAACAGCTAATTAAATCTTTTTTCCCTAGTTGCCTCTGGTATAGGCCCGCTGTGTGTGGTACTTCCCATGGTTTGTCATTTTGTTTTAATGGCAGGGGAAGGAAACCCACGAAGCTCAGTAACCACACTGCATATCAAAATGTCACCATGGCAGCATTTGTCCACTTGTCAGAGTCCTTCTGAAATGACTCAGCCATTCATTTTGTTGAATCAATATTGAAGCTTTTGAGATTTATTACTTGAGGTTTGGGAGCAGGCGAGGCAAACAAATCCTTCATTCCTAACATTGAGTTCTTGTTGGGCTGAGATTATGATTTCTGTCTGCACTTTATTTATGGGGATAGATTATAAGGTTTCCACTCCTTGCATAATTATCTTGTAATAAGCCTGCATTTACAGGCCTGATAGTACAGTGGAAAAGAATTTAAAGTTTCCAGAAACACTCTGTGGGCTGTGGTAAACTTACCAAATGCTGAATTCAAATAGCTAATTCCTTAGTGGATTCCTGAGGTGTCAGGGAAGAGGGCAGGGCTGGAGAGATGTAATGCCTTTGATATAAAAATATTTATTTTTTTAAGATTTATTTATTCATGAGAGACACAGAGAGAGAGAGGCAGAGACATAGAGGGAGAAGCAGGCTCCATGCAGGTATCCTGATGCAGGACTTGATCCCAGATCCCAGGATCATGCCCTGAGCCTAACTAAGGCAGACGCTCAACCGCTGAGCTACCCAGGCATCCCGATATAAAATCTTTGATTTAAGATTCTTTAAATTATATATATATATATATATATAATTTAAAGAATCATATATATATATATATATATATCCTTTTTTTGAGAGAGAGAGATAGAGAGAGAGACAGAGAGAGAAAGCTTGAGCAGGGGGGAGTTGCAGAGGGAGAAAGAGAGAGAGAGAAGCAGACTCCACTGAGCAAGGAGCCCAACTCCAGGCTTGATCCCAAGACCCCAGGATCATGACCTCAGCCAAAGGCAGACACTTAACTGATTGAGCCACCCAGGCATCCCTGTATATCCCATCTTGAAGCATAATTAACAAGAACCAGGATAAGCATATAATCTATTAAATCTATTTAATCATGAACATTTACTGATACTTTCCCCATTCATCAGAATTCTAAAACTGGCCTGTTCTATTTAAAAGTACTGAGATTTCTTCAAAGATGGTTTTATAACCACATATGTTTCTAGTAGATTGGGTCACAAAATGAATCTGATTTGTCAATCCAAGCACTCACCGTGTGTATTTTCAGTTAGCAATGGACCAAATTCAGTGCAGAGGTCACCATCCAAAGATAAAATTACGAGAACTTTTCCTAGTTATAGATCTTTCTGACAAGATCCTGAAGTGTCATTAAAGCGTCATTGACCTGTCATGCCAAGCTAAAGTGAGATAGGGCAAGCTTCTCATCATTATTTTTCTTTTAGATCACTTCTCAGAGCTGAGGACTCTATGGTTTAACATGCCATGACCTAGACTGGTCCTATTGGGATCTGCACAGTATGCTGTAATGCAATTATCCTCAATGAGGTGAGTCAAAACCAGATAACATGATGAAGTCATCTGTGTTGGGTTATAGGATCTGCTCTCCCAGAACTGCCCCCCCCCCCATTCTACCAAGGACTTATGCACTGAGGTAATGTTTATTTTACCAATGGCTGCAAGCAAACAAAGCCATTGCGAACAAAGCTCCCACTGTCTATTTCTCACATGGATGATAAAATCAAGCCCAGTGGGAAGACAGGTTTGGCTGATGGTATGTTTGGGCATCATGCAGGGCCTTGAAAACTTTGTACAGTTAGGGGTGCCTGGTCCGCTTAATACAGACATCTCTGCCAGCAGCATAAGACTTCCATTTGGAGTGCTCTACCTTCCAAATGTCCAGTAAGTTTTACTCAAACAATTTTATGAAGCCATAGGAGTTTCAAATTACATTGAAAGGCATATAAGAATATTCTCTGTAGTTTCTGTTTACGGTTACAAAAAAGTTTTGAAGGGCACTGAGGTGGCTCAGTGGTTGAGTGTCTGCCTTCGGCGTAGGTCATGATTCTGGGGTCCTGGGATTGAGTCCCCCATCAGGTTCCCTGCTCAGCAGGTAGCCTGCTTCTCCCTCTATGTCTCTGCCTCGCTCTCTGTGTCTCTCGTGAATAAATAAATAAAATATAAAAAAAAAAATTAAAAGCTTTGGAATTAGATCATGGTTGTACAACATTGTAAATGTAATAAAGTCTATTGAATTGTGGAATTAAAATGGTTAAAGTGACAAATTTCATGTTATATTTATTTTGCCACAATTTTTAAAAAACTCATTTTGTTATACATAAAAAAAATTGAATGGCACATTTCAAATGAGTCAATTGTGTGCTATATGGATTAAGTCTCGAGAAAGTGGCTAAAAAGAAGAAAAGAGTATTCTGAAGAAAGCTTTAACGCTTTGCCTGTAGCTTGTATGTAAGTCAGGTCATATCAGAAAACTTACACTGGCATGGTCTCACCTTTCAGAAAATCAAATTTCTTTTTGAGTTTTCTTCTTTGTAGGGTTCTGAGAAAGTAAAAAGGCTTTTGAGACGATGCTTGAAAGAGTACCATGCAGACAAATACAGATTTAGCATTCCATTAGAGCAATCCCACATGGAATACTCCCAAACAAAATGGAGTTCTCTAATACTTTTTAGTTTTTCTTTTCTGCATTCTTTTCTCTTTTTATTTCTTCAAAAACCAAGGGGGTAAATTGTGAGTATTTCCTACCAGAAATGCTGAGCTGGTTAATTTCCGATAATTATAAAATCACGGGTGGTCAGTAGTTCAAAGAAAATCTTCCCCAAACAAAACCAATTATGAGCAGAGACTTGAACGGTGTCCCTTTATCCACTGCCAAAATGCAGTATCAATAGAACAGAATGTGAGAGCTGCAGCTTTGATATGAAAGGTACTGAAGGTATTCATCTTTTGGTACTTGTTCTGCCACCATATGGAATGGAATAAAAGGAAAAAGAATTATGCAGTATCAACTTGAATTATGCAATTGTAGAAAAGGAAAAGCAAATCATAACCAGATGTATCTATGCATACATTTTATTATAAAAATTTCCTTTGATATCGCCAGGCACCCAATGCACTCTACTGGTGGTGTGAAGAAATTGAAAATAATATGAAAAAAGAACTTGGACTGACATATATTATCATTCAAATAGAAAAGCATTTACAGCGGAGAACTACTATCAAAGATGTCTAAAACATCAATATTAGGCCAAACCATATGAAACTAGTATTTTCTTATGTTAAAATGGTCAACCATGGGCAAAATGGCTGAATAACAGAAATTTCATGTGATTCAACCTAATACTTAATTTTCCTCCTGATTTCAAACAGCCTGTTCTCTTCATCATCATCACTCAATGGAATTAGAGTCATTTATTTAATTTTTATTCCGTTTCAGGTAATTTATCTAATTTTAAGTTGTTTAATGTTCTTAGCCACCTCATCTGTAAACATGTGAGTCAATTAATGTTCCTTTTCTCCCCTTAATCAAGAAATTGTTTAAGTTGGATATACCAAAATTTCTCACTCATTCAAAAGAGTAGTCTTTTGAAGCCTACTCTCAGCATCAAAAGGCACTTTAAGGGAAACCCTTCCTCACTTGAGATGATAATAGGAGGAGGATGCTCTTCACCAGACCAACTCTGCTTCTATAACCCTTGTAAAAGCTGAATACCAGGGCTTCTCCCTCTGGGCACCTTTGAAGGTCCCAGGGACAGGTACCATGGGAATGTTGACAGATTGAAGCATCTCAGAGGGAAGTCCAAGGCTGGTGGAGTGGAATTGAGTAAAGCTTGATACTAACAAGTCTAGAGGCCAGAGCAAATCCTACACATGGATGATCATCCTATCTACAATCAGAAACAATGAGTCTCCTGTAGGGTCTAAAAAGAAAGCCTCATGACGGAAATAGAAGGTAAGACAAAAAAGATTAGAACCTAGATCATCTTGGGACCACCCTTGAAAGAAGAGGAGAAAAGAGGGAGGCAAGAAGAGAGGCAGAATGGAACTGACTTGAAAGACAAAAAAAAAAAAAAAAAAAACAAAACCCATGCCACTCAGGGAAGCCTGTACAATCTAGATTAAATACATAGCGCTGGAAGGTCTCCTGGGTGGCTCAGTTGGTTAAGCGACTGCCTTTCGCTCAGGTCATGGGATCTGGGATTGAGCCCCATTTGGGCTCCCTGCTCAGTGGGGAGTTTGCTTCTCCCTCTCCCTCTGATCCTCCTTCCCCTCATCTCCTACCACTTGTGCTCTCCCTCGTGGTCGCTCGCTCTCTCAAATGAATGAATTAAAAATCTTAAAATAAAAAAATATAGATAGCACTGGAAGTGGGATGAGGAAATGGATAGGCACTGCCTGTGTGCCAGAGCTCAGCAGCCAGAGTGGAATCAATATCCAAACAAATGCTTAGCCTATGCTCAGACAATGGCATTTGACTCCCCTGGCAGGGGCAGAATTTGGGTGCCATTACTGAACATTTTTCATGTTGTCAGTGATAATCTACTCCACCCAGCAATCAGAAGGGTTCTGTTTGCAGTTCACACAAAGGCAACATAACACACAATTCTGGTCAATTTGACAGGAGAATAACCATTAAACAAGTGTTCCAAATCAGAGTCAAAGGTCAGAGGCACTCTGGCATTGCCTGAGAAAGTAGTTCTTTTCCAGTGTTCCGTTATGTGACTACCCTGAGGAGGAAATACTGGAAAGGGCTCAATACCTAAGTAGCCAGTTTACTGAATTAACACAATCCTGTTCTTTCTCACCACTGACTCATTAAATGTGCACTGTTCAAGGGGTACCTGGGTGGTTCAGTTGGTTAAGTGCTCAATTCTTGGTTTTGACTCAGGTCATGATCTCAGGGTCCTGAGATCAAGCCTTGTATCAAGCCCATCAAGATCCCCACTCCCCGCAAGCTCCTCATTTAGTGGGGAGTCAGCTTAGGATTTATCTTTCTCCCTCTGCACCTTTCTACTGCTCGCTTGCTCTCAAATAAATAAACCTTAAAAACAAACAAACAAACAAAAAAAACCCCACCACACTGTTCAAAATCTTTTCTGTCCCCAGGATGAGATCTTGGGTGGGCCCCACATTTCACATTCATTTTCAATTATTAACAAATAGTCTCATTCTCAGATAGTGCAAAGCAAAGCTTAACTTTCCACTTAAGTTTTGCAAATTCTTCTCTTGCTTGGGCCTGACCCGGGTTACAAAGCCTGCAGTGAGGAAGGAAGACACAATCACTCATTTTTTCTGTCCCTCCCAACTCCTCTACTTTTCACTCTGTTCTTTAAATGGCTCATTCAGGGTTGGAAGCAGAGGAGATATATAGAGGTAAAAAAAGGTTCTTTCATGAATGAGTTCTTTGGAGACTCTCATCTATGGGGATATCTGACATGAGTTATGTTTCCCTGGGCAGGCCACTTGTAAATAACCTTCCAGTCTCTACCTTCCAGTCATCAGTTGGAGTCACCTCATCCCTCTAGACAGATCTCTTGGGTATGGTCTCAGAGACACAGAGAGAGAGGCACAGACATAACGAGAGGGAGAAGCAGGCTCCCTTCAGAAAGCCTGATGCGGGACTTGATCCCAGGACCCCGAGATCACGACCTGAGCCAAAGGCAGATGCTCAACCACTAAGCCACACAGGTGCCCCTCTTTAGACAATTTAGATCCTTCTGTTGTGTCTACAACTGACCCTTAGAACTTCGCATCTTTCCCCGGCCATAACTGACTGCTGGACAGGGTCAAACTCACCTTTTGACTTTTTCAGGATGAGTCAGCCACCTCTAACTACAGGTCAAGGTTTCCAAGTGATTCTCTACTTCTCCACCACTTTAGCCTAGAGGTGGTAGAGGGAGAAGGTACAACGACAGATCTCTTCAAAATAAATTCTCACTCTAGGCCTCAAGACCAATCTTCTAGCCTCCACTTGTATACCCTGAAGGTCAGTGATGAACCAAGAATCTCAAAGTCGGTTATCAGTCTCTTTACAAGGTAGGGAGTGGTGTGGTTAATCTTGCAGATTCTGGAACAACTATCTGAGTTCAGAACTCTCTCCACTATTGCCAACTATGTGATCGTAGACAAGATACCTAATGTCTCAGTATCTTTGAACTTTGTACTTATGTACAAAGTATTGAAATCTATAAGAAATAAAACCAACAAGGGCACCTGAGTAGCTCAGTGGTTGAGAGTCTGCATTCGGCTCAGGGCGTGATCCTGGGGCCCTGGGAATGGGTCCCACATTGGACTCCCCGCAAGAAGTCTGCTTCTCCCTCTGCCTATGTTTCTGCATCTCTCCCTGTGTCTCTCATGAATAAATAAATAAAATTCGGGGCAGCCACGGTGGCGCTGCCTGCAGCCTGGGGTGTGATCCTGGAGACCCAGGATCGAGTCCCACGTCAGACTCCCTGCATGGAGCCTGCTTCTCCCTCTGCCTGTGTCTCTGCCTCTCTCTCTGTGTCTCTATGAATAAATAAATAAAATCTAAATAAATAAATAAATAAATAAAATTCTTTTAAAAAAAGAAATGAAAGCAATAGCTACAGCCTAGGTTGTTTAAAAATTAAATATATTAAGTACCAAGGTGCCTGGTTGCCAACAATGAAGCAAACTGACAAGTGTACCTTTTGGTCTGATGCACTGAGAAGTACCCAACATCATCAATGTAGAATTCTTGCCAAAGAAAATTTAACCTGAATGTAATCATGAAGAAATAATTAAACAAATCCAAATTGAGGTACACTATGGAGAGCAACCGCAGTCCAGATTTTTCAAAAATATCAAAGTCATGTAGGACCAAAAACAGTGCAATGGGGGAGGGGAGTTTGGGAACTTTCTGGAATAAAAGAAACTAAAGAGGCGTGACAACTAAATGCAATCTGTAAACTTTAATTAAATTCTGGATCTCAAAAAAAAATAAAAATAAAAATAAAATAAATAAAAAAAATAAATTCTGGATCTCATTTTAAAGAAATAAATAAACACAAAAAGAAAACCCGGCAAAGAACAAAATCAGAACAATCTTGGGTAAATGTAGACTGAATATTAAAGAATAAGATTCTCTCAGTATTATACTTGAGGGATGGTTGTGGTTTTATAGAAGAATGTCTTTGTACTTAGGAGACATATGCCAAGGTATTTAGAGGTGAAGTGTCATATCTGTAACTTATTCTCAAATTAGTCCTTAAAATACTGTCTTACAAATATAAATAATAGTGTTATACACATCATAAATCTCTTAGAACAATACCTGGCACATAATAAACAATTCTGTAAGAGTAAATTATGGATTATTAGCACAAGTAACCAGACAATGGGAAAAAATCTCATTTAAAATTAGTATACATTTGTCAAATTGAGTTAATGTACTCAATACACTCTTCACCTACTGCTCCCCTTTTCCAATCCTAATACCTATTTTTCTTTAACTTCTCCATTCCTCCTTGCAAACCATGTCTTCCACTAATAAAGTAGTTTCCAAACTTCTACTTTTACACTGTGTTAACTAATATGGTCAGAAGGATATTTTTACAAGTTATACTTTAATCCGTAACACTTAGATTCACAATTGACTTATATTAGAAATTTTTGTGCCTTAAAACTCACACAGTAACTTGGCTTTAATAAGGCTTCACTTTACAGCACAGCTTAGTGGTTCTCAAATTTTGAAAAGTCAGGACTCCTTTAATCTCTTAAAAATTGAGGACTCAAGTTTTTAATTATGGTATAATGGCCATCAATATTTATAATATTTATTTATAATATTTAACAACTAAAACTAAGAATGATTCAAAATATGCATCTATTACTTTAAGTAAAAGTAAATCCATTTCAGGTTAACATCAATAATTTATTTTTATGAAAACCGTAGTTTCCAAAACAAAAATATTTAGTGAGATCAGTGGCATCAGTTACCATTTTACAAATTTGTCTAATGACTTATGACACGTGTATTTTTTTATAATTGTGGTAACACACATGTAACATAAAATCTACCATTTTTATCATTTTAAAGTGTACAGTTCAGTGGCATTTAGTACGTTCACAATATTATGTGATCCTCACCACCACCAGCATTTTCAACCCTCCAACAGGAAAACCTGGAGCCATTAAGCAGTCACTTCCTATTCCCCCCTCCCCCAGCCCCTGGCAACAACTAATCTGCTTTCTGTCTTTTATGAATTTGTCTATTCAGAATATTATATTACATACAAATGGAATCATACAGTATGTGGCCTTTCTTGTTTGGTTTCTTTCATTTAGCATAATGTTTTCAAGGTTCATCCATGGTGTAGCATATAGCAGCAGTTCATTTCTTTTTGTGGCTGAGTAATATTATATTCTCTGTATATACCATATCCTGTTTGAAGTATGTGCTTTTTTAAAGATTTTATTTATTTATTCATGAGAGACAGAGAGAGACAGAGAGAGAGAGACAGAGAGAGAGAGAGAGAGGCAAAGACACTGGCAGAGAGAGAAGCAGGCTCCATGCAGGGAGCCCAATGTGGGACTCCATCCTGAGTCTCCAGGGTCATGACCTGGGCTGAAAGCAGGAGCTAAACCGCTGAGCCCCCCAGGGATCACCCGAAGTGTGTGCTTATACCAGATTTTGTTTGGTATGAAGTGGCATTTCATTGTGGTTTTGATTTATATTTCCCTGATGACAAATCCTTCAGCATCTTTTCCTATGTTTTTTGACAATTCATGTATCTTCTTTGGAGGACTATCTATTCAAGTCCTTGGCCTATTTTTTCATTGAGAGTTTGTCTTGTTGTCGAGTTATGAGTTCACCATATATTCTATATGCTAGACCAGAAGTGTGATTTACAAGTATTTTCTCCTATTCTGTTGGGGTATCTTTTCACTCTCTTGATAATGTCCTTGGTGCCCCCAAATTCTTAGTTTTAATAAAGTGCAATGTATCTATCTTTCTTTTGTTGGCTATGCTTTTGTGTCATATCTTTAGAAACCATTGCCAAGTTGCAGGTCATGAAAGTTTATCATACCTATGCCTTTTTGTAAGATTTTTGTAGTTTTAGGTCTTATAATTTAGGTCTTTGATCCATATGGAGTTATTTTTGTATGTATGTAGTATGAAGTAGGGGTCCAGCTTCATTCTTTTATGTTTGGATAGTCGGTTGTCCTATCATTTGTGGAAGACGGTCTTTCTCTTTAGAATGCTCTTGTCTGGGACGCCTGGGTGACTCAGCAGTTGAGCGTCTGCTTTTGGCTCAGGACGTGATCCTGAAGTCCCAGGATAGAGTCCCACATGGGGCTTCCTGCATGGAGCCTGCTTCTCTCTCTGCCTATGTCTCTGCCCCTCTGTGTGTGTGTGTCTCTCATGAATAAATAAAATCTTAAAAAAAAAAAAAGATTGGTCTTGTCACATTGTCAAAAATCAACAGATGTATAGATTATTTTTAAGCTCTCATTTCTATTCAATTAACATAGGTCTTTCCTCATGCCAGTATCATACTGTTTTCATTAGCGTAGTTTTAGAGTAAGTTTTGAAATAGGGAAGTGTGAACTGTCCAACTTTGCCTCTCTTTTTCAAGATTGTTTTGACTAGTTGTTTGCCCTTTGTTATGTATTTCAGGACCAGCTTTTCCATTTCTACAAAAAAGTCTGTTAGGATTTTCACAGGGATTGCACTGAAATTGTAAATTGCTTTGGGGAGTACTGCCATTTTTACAGTGTTAAGTCTTCTAATCCATGAACACAGAACTGCTTTCCATTTATTGATATCCTTTCATTTCTTTCAGCATTGTTTTGTAGTGCAGTTTCCTATGAGCAAGTCTTGTGTCTCCTTGGTTAAATATGTTCTTAAGTATTTATTCTTTTTTGATACTTTTGTAATGGAATTATTTTCTAAATTTTCTTTTCAGGTGTTCACTGCTAGTGTATAGAAATATCAGAGATTTTTATGTGTTGATCTTGAATCCTGCAACTTTGCATTCTGCATTTATTAACTATAATGATAGGTAGATTCTTATATTTGCTTTGCATTCAATGTGTTTCTATATATCATTTTGGTTGAAGTATTTTAAAAAATCCAGACCCTCATAAATATTTCGTTAAGATAGAGAGGAGGATTTTCAGTGGTTTTTCAGATTATTGTGGATATTCATCTTTGATACTATATCAAGACTGAATAAGTGATAGTTTCTTAAATGTTCATTGCAATGTGGCATCTGAATCATATTAAGCATTATTTAGTCACATTGAAATCCTTTGGCCTTACACTTCGAATGGATCTTTCATCTCTGCATGATTTTATAACACTGTACATTTGGAAGATATTTGATTCTCTGAGTTATGCAGATTTTCCAAGTGTTGACACTTTTCATTTGATGATATTTTAAAAACCACTTTATTATCACCACCAATTTTATCACATAATTCTTTCAATTTTAGGAAGCCTATAGGGGCAATAAAGTTCTCTAAAATCTAATTTTTGCTTGAGATAATACTTTAATTTTTATTAATGATAGCAAATTCTTATTTTTCTTGAAGTAACTGACTTATTCTGTTCATTTTCAGGAAAATGGCTACCATATATTTAAGTCTTATTGACCATAGTTTTTCTGCCATTCTTTCTATTTAAAGTTGTGCCCTGGGACACCTGGGTGGCTCAGCGGTTGAGCTTCTGCCGTTGGCCCAGGGCATGATCCCGGGATCCGGCATCGAGTCCCACATCAGGCTCCTTGCAGGGAGCCTGCTTCTCCCTCAGCCTGTGTCTCTGCCTCCCTCTGTGTCTCTCATGAATAAATAAAATCTTTCAAAATTTTAAAAAATTAAAAAAATAATAAAAGTTGTGCCCTATGATAGCAGTGGATTATTCACCTCCCAAATCAAACAAGGGCATAAGAGTTTTTCCTCCAGCCTGACAACCATTGTATTTTAATATGCAGTAAAAGAGGTTTATGCGTATTTCCTCTTTTATCAGAAAGAATAATTTTTTAAAAAAGATTTTATTTATTTATTCATGAGACACACACACAGAGAGAGAGAGAGAGAGAGAGAGGCAGAGGGAGAAGCAAGCTCCATGCAGGGAGCCCAACGTGGGACTCGATCCCAGGTCTCCAGGATCATGATCTGGGCTGAAGGCGGCGCTAAACCACTGAGCCACCTGGGCTGCCCAGAAAGAAAAATTTTAAAAATGCAGTCAGGGGTTAAGATTAATAATCAACAAATATTCTCAAGAAAACCTTTTTTTAAAATGAGTATGTAGCATTGGACAATATGATGACTACTGATACAATTTGGTGCTACTGCCTTGATTTATGCTATGGATTTAGTATGAGTGCAAATGATAACACAGTGAGCAAGGCAAATAACTTCTTAGGATTATTGCAAAAATATTTTTGACCTTGAAGACTCTATAAAAGACTCTCAGGAATTGGCAAGACCACACTTGGACAATGTCTGGTACAGCTTTGAAATGTCAGTTTTACAGACTTTCTCAACTTCAGAAATGTTAAAAGAAGTAAATGTTACTATTCTTATAATAATCTTCTGGATGAAAATTTCCAATCCCTTAGCAATGCATTTGGGTGTTTTCATTATACACACCCAACGAGGAACAGCAGTCCCTATGTCCAGTTCTTATGAAACTAGAATTTTAATGGATATAGGGCAATATTTAGAGAAAGGCTAATATAGTTCATGGAAGGCAGGATGAGGCAGGAAGAAAAAAGAATTTACTATAAACCTTTTTGTGTATTCACATCACATTCACCTCCCAATTCTATCCCATCTAGTTGCTAAGATCAAATAAAGCAGGACTAGCATATTTTATGAGACTAGTATTATGTAACACTTTTATGGATTTTTGCCTTATGAGCAACCATAATATTTTTACACAAAGAATCATTCCTTCTCAAGCTAATGCCTTCTTTTGTATCAGTATTAATTATAAGGCCTCTATAAATTGTTTTTCACAAAGCCAAGAATAACACACAAGGAATTTTCTTTTGAGGACTGGTGTAGTAAAATATTTATCTTTCATTGAAATGAGTGAAACAATAAGATCGAGAGACCTATACAAGCCAAGCATTCGTTTACATTATGTTACACTACAGATAACCAAATCTCTAGTACAACTTTAAGGACAAGGTAGTGAGAGGGAAGCGATCGAGTTTCTGTTAACACAGAATGCTTCTCCTGCAAAATAACAGATTATATTTAGAATTGAAAAGTACTCTAAAGGAAAGTAAGTCCTTTTCAAAACAACAAATAAAAAAATGTTTCAATGTGTTTCTTCTTAACAGACTGCTCACTGATCAGCATATATCACTGCCAAACACACCATTCTGCATAGAAAGAAAGGTTTCACTATTTGCTCTATACCCCACCAAGTAAATCCAAGTGTGAAATTCTCTTTGAAGTCAGCAGGCATTTTTTGCTTCAAACAATTCAGAAGGGATTTAGAAGCCAGATAGGATTAAAGCTTGGGGAAAAAAGGGGAGGAAAAACAACCTTAACTGTAAATAGAAGAATTCCTGGTGAGGAGGGAGAAGGAAAACTTTGCTTAGATCCAGCAATTGCTGAGGTGGTAAATCTGGCTTATTCAGAATTAACAGGGGAAAAGACTCCCAAGGACAGACTCACGAATCAAAGTATACAAGAAGAAACCAGTGCAAAATATTTTCAAAGCCAAAATTGTGCAACCTCATACACTTGGGCCCTTTGAAAAAATATTTTTAGGCCAAGTATTTTTAATCCAAATCATTTGGACAAATTTGACATTCTCTCTGATTCAAGGCAACCTCCCTCTTGCCTGAGTTACTGCAGCAGTTTAACTAATTTCCCGGCTTCCACCCTAGCCATCCTAAGTGATGCTTGTCAAAGGTAGTGTTCTCCTCTGCTCAGAACCCTCCCCTCCATGGTTTCCCATCTTGCTCACGGTAAAACCCGGGTCCTGGTAATGGTCCACAAAGTCTCATCTAATTTACCTCCTTCTAACTTCATTTCCTGCTGCTCTCCCTCATTGTGCAATCTGCTTGAGCCCTGCTAGTCTTCTTGCTGTTTCTCTAATATACTAGGCATACTTCCTCTCAGGGACCTGGCAGTTGGTTGTTCCTTTTGCTTAGCAAGTCCTCCTCCCAAGTACCAACATGGCTTATACTACTTTCTTCAGGCCTATGTTAGTCTGTTGCCTTTTCTTACGCACCCCATCATCACAAACACAAATTCCCCCCACCCCAAGCCCTCCAACACAGTTTCATTTACTCATTTTATTTTTCACTCTCTTCCACCACAAGAATATAAGCTCCACGAGAGCAATGATTTGGGCTTGCTTGTTTGAGTACCATGCACATGCCCAGTGCTTAAAACAGGGCCTTAAATACAGTTGATAATTAATATTTGCCAATTCAATAGATGTAATTTCTTTCTATACTTCCTCAGAGACGCACTACTTCATTTAGGCATATACACCTCATTGTCCTATGATTCTTTATATTAAGGGCATAAAGGTTTTACTTTTGAACTTCTAGCTTGGTTTTTCAGATACTGTTGGTCAAGCGGAGACTAGAATGAAAAGACATTGTTACCTCTTCCAGTCTCCCGTTATGCTTCCCCACCCCCTAATCGTCCTGACTCCATGAGCACTCTATTGAATACCTAAACAAATCTAACCGGATGTCCACTATCTGGACTCTGTTTTGACTTACTCTCTTTCAGATAATCATCTTCTGCCCTCGCCAAATTCTATAAGCTGGGTCATTGTTTTAATATTTTCCTTTGCTGAAGTGGATTTAATTGGATTCTGTCTGACGATCCAGGTCTCTGCAGGAGAAGGCACAACAGCAAGCAGATTACAGGTTCCTGGGCATTCACCTGCACCAATTTACCTATGTGACCACAGTGACTGTAAAGTTTATGGGAAACAGAGTATTTAAGCTATAGCCTACTTGTGCTCACTTCCTCGGCACATATACTAACTTACAGTCTACCTAATTCTAAACATGTAACTACTCATTTTTATATGAACTAACTACCTGGCTAATGAATTTAAGAATAATATTTGTGAGACTAGTTTTCATCTAGTAAGGCTGTATGGACAGAGGCATTGGAATGCTTGTTTTCAAGTCATATTTAATATCCCTGAATTACTAGTATTTCTTTAAAAGATTTTATTTATTTACTCATGAGAGACACAGAGAGAGAGAGGCAGAGGGAGAAGCAGGCGCTATGCAGGGAGCCCCACGCAGGACTCGATCCTGGGTCTCAAGGATCACACCCCGGGCTGAAGTCAGCGCTAAACCGCTGAGCCACCCAGGCTGCCCACTTACTAGTATTTATAAGCAATTCTAGAGTCTTGAAGTACCCTTGGTTCTTCTTTCATCCACATTATGGCAGAACTCTGATTATGATAATCACTATGTTTTAAAATCACAGGGTGAATGGCAACTAGGGAGGTCATCTGGTTTGTCTCCAGCAGAACATATCTAAATCATGCAGTCTTTTTTTTTTTTCTCCAATGACAGAAGAGGGAAATTTTTTTTCAGGTTTCACCCATAACACAACTTTAAATTCACTAGACTTGAAGCATTTCCTTAGTGTACAACAGTTGTTTCTTTTTTTCCAGTTTTGCTTCTAGAAAGTAGACCTAGAAAGCTAGATCAAAAAAAGGATATAGGAAGGAGCAGAGAGTAAAAGAGCATGGATGAAAGAAATCTGGCAGAGGGAAATCAAGAAAAATGTAAAAAGAATTCAGTGTTCTGTTATCCTTTTGTTTTCCAAGGGACTTGATTTGCTTCTTTTCTCCAGGCACTCACTACTTGAATATAAAAGGACAGACTCAAGAGTGACTAGGAAGAGATGGATGGTGGACTATTGGTTAAATGTAGATAAAACAAGTCCAGTTATTCAATAATGAAATATGTTCAGTAATCATGTGGTAATAAAAATTCGGTCTATACAGAGAGGTCTAAGAAGAAAAGGCAGAGTCTTCTCTTTATTCCCCTGACACATCTACTTCTTTTCAACCACTGTTCAAAATCCCTTTAGTAATATTCCAGAAAGAAAAATTAAATGCATCTCCCTGCATAGATATATGAATGTATAGGGGTAGGGATGGGAGAGATATATTTAAAATTTTAGTCCAAAGGAATAACCTCATACTGTTTTTTAAAAATATTTTTATTTATTTATTAATGTGAGATAGAGAGAGGCAGAGAGAGAGAGAGAGGCAGGCTCCATACAGGGAGCCTGACGTGGGACTTGATCCTGGATCTCCAGGATCACGCCCTGGGCTTGAAGACAGGTGCCAAACCACTGAGCCACCCAGGCATCCCCAACACCATACCTCTTATATGTATGTAACTTACTTTTTCTCTTTAAAATACACTTGGGAGATTTTTCCATGTGCCTAGTCATGGAAGCTCTATGAGCAAGGAAACTGTCTTTTTAAGCACCGTGTCCCCATTGCTTTGAATACAGGGTTTGCATACACTTCTCAACTAACAAAAATTTGTTAGGTAAATGAATAAATAAATCAGAAAGTACAGATTAACTTCATTCTTTTGACGTTAAACATTAAAAGCATAGCATTACATCATTTAAATGTACAAGAAGTATCTAGTCCGCTATCGATGACCATTTAGAATATTTTCAGGTTTTGGGGGTATTACTGTAGGAACGCTTTCATTCCTGGACATATCTATTAAATTTTATACATATGTAATCTCGAAGTGAATCCAAGGTGATTACTTAACCATTTAATAGTTTAGTCAATTACATTTTTAATTTGATAGATATTGCCAAGTAACACTCCTAGCCAGTTGCATCAATTTATACTCTCATTGCAATACTGTTTTTATTCTGGAGCAAATCACAAAACCTTAAAGTTAGTAACAGAAACACACGCTCTTAGGAACTACATATTCCTTCATGTATGGCTTTCTAATGAAAACTGTGTCAGATGTGATCTCAAAAAAACTGAAAACCCTTTTGGCTTTGCTGAGCTCTGGGGACATCCTTATTCTCAAAGACAAAGTACTTGTTCCTACCAGCCAGCTTTTTGGAACTTGGCCAAAATTCATGGCTAACTGACTCCTTTGTATATTTTAATAATATAGTTCTATTACTATCTTTTTATGAAAAGTTCAATAACCGCACCTTTGGTTAAACATAAGTAACAACTCAAGAACATGCAGATATTGGAAAAATATATATTTATAGAAAGGAAACAGGTAGCAGTGCTGTAGAAATGCTTGAAATTGTATCACTCAGGCTCTCACATGGATTCCACTGCCTATTGACATTAAAATAAGAAAAGTAACCTACATGCAGAAAGAAGGTTGTATTCACATTAACATTCATGAAGGCTGAGCAGCTGAAGCCTTACATGTCAAGTAGGGAATATATCTTTTGTCTACTGATGAGAAAACGTCTCCGTGATAAATGGTTACAGACGGGTGTCACAAGGGCAACAGCACACAGAACAGCTCCAACAAACTTTAAAAAAAAAAAAAAAAAGTCTTCTCCTGCAGTTCTTTTTGTAGCATTGTGGACTCCAGTGCCTATCTCCTTAAATAAAAGAAAAACACTGCAGCGCAGAATTCCTAAACTTTGCGGAAGGCATTTTCCCAGCAAGCAAAAACAAACTCTTTGAAAGTAATTTAAAACAGAGCTAATGCATAAATATTCGTGATGCATAAATAACCCAGACGTTCTGAAAACAAGTGCTCTGCACCCTGCACCCTGCACCTGCAGCTGTTTGGGCCTAACTTGTACATCCTCATAAGATGCCAGTCACCAGTCCGCAAAGTCTGTGACGTCAACATCGGGAAACGCTGCGCACGTCACTAAAACGCCTTAACTAAAACGCCTTACGTCACTAAAACGCCTTACGTCACTTACGTAGGTTCAAACAGATGATCGTACTCCTTTAGTAAATTTGAGAAAACCAACGTACGAAGTCGTGAGTTTTGCGATTTAACAGACTGGTTTCACAGCCTTGCGACTTTCAGTTAATTTTCAAAACCAAGTGAGCTAACAGCCTGCAGAGAAGCGTCGCGTCGGTGGGGAAGAGCAAGCCTGAGGGCCCAGCTCTCCCGGGGCCGGACTCTAGGGGGCTCACTTTCCTCACCTACAAACGCAAAGACTGCCGCCACCCTACCCCGCCAGCCAGACTTCTCTCCAGTATGTGGCCTCTTCCGCACATCGAGAAGCTTCCACAGGAAGAAGAAGCACGGCGCAATTTGCCAAAACACGGATGTCAACACCGAGCTGCGCGGCTCAGTCCTCCACGCTACAGAAGCCTCCAGATGCAGAGCAGGAAGAGATGTACAACAACGCCGTCAAGCCCTTAAGAACCTCCCTCCTCCCGGCCCCCCGCGGCCGCGTATTTTCTAGACAGTCAGTCGGGCGAGGGACAAAGGCGCAGCCCGCGCGCCCCGGGGTCTCCGGGGAGCCCTCCGACTCCGCCCGCCGCGCCGCTCCCGGGGGCGGAAGGGGCGGGGCATCGGGGAGGAAACGCGGGCGGGGCCGGAAGTCGGGCCCCCGCCGGCCTCCCTGCGCCTGCGCGCCCGGCGCAGCCCGAGGCCGGGGGAGCTCCCGCCGGCTCCGGTCCTCGCCGCGCGTCCCCTCCCTCTGCCTCCTTCCCCGCCCCTCCCCACCTCCGCCCTCCTCCTCCACCGCTTCCCACCTCCGCCCACTTGACGCGATGACGCACGGCAGGTTTGCGGACGTGGCGGCGGCGCACGGCCCGGAAGGCGGAGACGTTGGCGGCGGTGGTGGCCGGGGACGCGGGACGGTCCCGGGCGGAGGCTCGGTCATGAGTCTGCCCGGGTCTGGAGCCGCGGCGGCGGACCTGGCAGCTGGCTCCCTGGTGCGTCCCCGCTGCTAACGGAGCAGGTAAAGATGGCGGCGAGAGGTCGCGGGGTGGGGGGGGCGGGAGGGTCCGGCCCCCGCTGCGCTCTCGCGGGAGATGGAGCGGAGCCTGCGGCCGCAGGTGTAGCCGCGGTGGCCGCACGGGGCTCGGCTTCCGGGGCGGGGGACGACCTTCGCGGCCCGGCCGCACCGAGGCCCCTCGTCACACTCTCGGGGAAACTGAGGCCCGGAGGAAGGACTCCTCCCACCTGCCGGATTCCCGGGTCGCCTCGTTTGGAACCTAAGCGCTTTCTTTTCCCCACACAACTTGTTGGTGCTGAATACATGGCGTGACATGAAAATCTGAGGTCATCTCAAGGAGTAGACAGAGAAATAAGGCCCCTAGGTGCATGCAATGGAGGAGGACGGGGGTGGGGGCGGGAAGTGAAGTCTCTAAAAGCTGGATTGGCCCAGACGGACGCAGCCCCTGTGATGGTATCGCGGTGCGGGGCTGCTCGCGCCCTGCGGCCCCTTTATTGCTCTCTGCTTAAGGGAAACCGAAGCGAAACACCCGGCAGCAGCCGCTGCAGATAACGAAGGTGTGTGGGAAGCCACTCTCAGTTCAGAGCGAGCTGATGAATGCTTTATTTAGCAACGTATCCATTGCGTAAGTTTTTGCGACTGCTTGGAAATCTAGGCAGCATGCAGGGTTGGTCCCCCGCCCCCCCCCCCACCAGTATTCAGAAGAGAGAGTTCGTGCATTTTATCCTACCTCTAAGAATTAAGACAGGTTGAAGAAAATCGAGCCCGATGACTTGAGTACTGTGCCCTTTGTAACCTGTGTGTGGTTGGCTTAGGTAATTACCTGCTTGCGCCGGAATCTAGCTTTTCCGCTTCGCTCGGAGGCGCAGCCAGTTTTTGGTTATTCAGAGAAAGGTACCCAGTTTGTGGGGCTCCGCTGCTTGCATTTGATTACACAGGAGCGTGAAGAGATAATGAGATGAAGTGCTAGCCTTTTAAGTATTATGTAGCAGTGCACCACGGAGAAAGTTTGATACAAATGTGTAAAATGGCTTTTGGGCATTGCTCAGTGGATTTCAGCCACTCCAAGCCAGTTTGGTATTCTAAGAACGAATAATTAGGGAGACAAAGTCTAATAAAAGGGCAGCCTACCTGTGTCAGTATAACCACGTGCAAATTGCTGTATATTAGAGGGCTCTTAAATTTTTAGAATCATAAAACCCCTCCTCTGAGAACAGGAGAACAAATATTAACCCCCTTTACCCCCAGAAAAATGTACATGACTATAAAGTTTTGCCTACGAATGCACAGGATTCACAGACATTTCCGACACTAAAAACACAAGATAGAAAACATCTGGTTAAATAAGTGGAAATAAAACTATTACCCATTTTAGGTGAAGGGGAGATACTTTTTCAACTTCTTGAAAATTAGAAATAAAGCTTTGTGAATTACGGTATAACAAGTTTATAACAAGTTTAGTCTTTAAACTTGTTAGACTTGTCGCTTAGAATTCCATGAAGGAATAGGTGTGATCAGGACTTAAACTGCTTTAGAGATGTACAGTGTTGGTAGCTTTCTTTAGTTTGGTGGCTGTGAATTTAGGAACCCCAGTTCACGGTAATAGCACCCGAGGGGGTGCGGATGGGTGAAATAGTCTACTTAATAATTAGTTATTTGTTGTCTGTGTTACCCTCATAGAAATCCGTGGGTTTTTTTTTTTTATTTTTATTTATTTATGATAGTCACAGAGAGAGAGAGAGGCAGAGACACAGGCGGAGGGAGAAGCAGGCTCCATGCACCGGGAGCCTGATGTGGGATTCGATCCCGGGTCTCCAGGATCGCGCCCTGGGCCAAAGGCAGGCGCCAAACCACTGCACCACCCAGGGATCCCGAAATCCGTGGGTTTTAAAAGCAATCCAGTGTTGCTGTAGAGCAGGATTGGTTTTCAGGGGTTGGATTCAACAATCAATGAATTCAATGAATTAAATAGTTCGTTAATTATATATGTATGTGCCTACAGACAGAATGTAATCTGTTGTCAGGCATATTACAAATTCAGACTTTTGAAGGGTGTTTGTTTTCTTTTTCACTTGGTATTTGTTTGTAGTATTTTCAACTGAACGAAGTCCTTTAAGACAGACTCCCTTTGGGCTTGCCTTCCATGACACATTGTTTTGATGCTTTCTTCCTCTTCTGAATAGCCTGTTCTATCTTCTTTGCAGGCTGATTTTCCTTCACTCACATACCAAATGTAGCAACTCTTCAAGGCTGTCTTCACCCCTTCTTATTCTATACTTTATTTAGGTAATCTCATCTATCCAACACAGCTTCAGTTTCTACCTATGCACATGAGCCAGGAAATTATATTTCTAAACATTTCTGAATTTGACTCTATAGCCCACTTGGCTATTTGGTATTCTTTGGGGCTGTATTAGAGGAATTTATGATTTATTGTTCAGCCTCCCCCCCCCCCCCAGCTTTTCTTCCAGTGTACGTAGGATATTTTAGAGAATGGCATCACCATTTACTCAGTGATGCAAATCAGAAATCTTGGCATGATCCTTAACGTCTTACCTCTCTTCAGTCTAAGTCACAGTATGAAGTCTTAAGTATTTTATGTCCAAAATGCCTTTCACTGCTTGTCTACTTCTTTCCATCTTTCAAAAACAATAATTGAAAGCAATCTAGGTCCATTCTTATGTGAACAATTAATATGAAGCTAGCACTGGGAATGTGGAATTAGTTTCTATATGTTTTTGTTACATTTGTTTTTAATGAGAACCAGTTTAGCTTGATGAAGGGGAGTGGAGAGTGCCTGTGCCAGTAAGCAAAAGGTATTCATTGATGTATGCTTTTCCCTTAAGTCAGTGCTTAGTCTTAGAGTGTCTTTTCTGAAGTAGAAATGGATGTAGTGACATAAAATTTGTTCAGTCTTTATGGACCATAAATTGAGTTGGACAAGGACTTTGATAGAGGTTGGTGAAAAGCTTCCAAGGAAGAAGAATCCTTGGTTGAGGGCAAAATTATGACCTATATGAAGGCACATACTGTACTAATTATGAATACTGAAGTAAAAAAAAATACTGAAGTCAGTGTGATGCAGGGAGGTAGGGAGGTAGTAAAAAAGATATTTCAATCCCACAAGCACTTAAAATGCAGAGCAAGCCAGGATATTCGGGCTCATTAAAGTGTTGTGTTTGTACATATAAAACATTCTTTGAGTCCATCAGAACTATAAATTGTAGTATATGATCGCAGGTTTTTAATAATACAAAAATATTTCTTTAATTTTATTCATACTCAGAATAAAGGAGCTTAGCTTTTTAACCTTAAAAAATAGCAATATACTTTTGTGAAAATGCTTATCAACCCCCATGTTTTGCAATAGTCTGTAAGAATGAATTACCTCTTCTTCCTGTCCCATTGTCTTTGCTGTCAGATGTTAATTGCAGTTTAACATCTGTAAAACTTCAACCTAAATTTTTAAATAACTAAAATCATTCTTTTTTAAAAAGAGGGGTCCTGAATATAAGATTCTTGTAACTCAGTTAAATGGATGAGGCACATTCTAAAGTTTTTTTCTGCCTTCTTTCCTCCTCAGATTTTGACATGGCAGGGAGACATCAGAATCGTAGTTTTCCTCTTCCAGGAGTTCATTCAAGTGGTCAAGTACATGCATTTGGAAATTGTACAGACAGTGATGTGTTGGAGGAGGATGCTGAAGTATATGAGCTTCGATCCAGAGGAAAAGAGAAAATCCGAAGAAGTACATCAAGAGATAGACTTGATGACATTATAGTATTAACAAAAGATATACAGGAAGGAGATACTTTAAATGCAATAGCCCTTCAGTACTGTTGTACGGTAAGTCTTCATTTGATTTTGGATAATGCCGTCCAAAATAATTTGTTCATTAGCACAAACAAATAAGTTTTGTGCTCTTTTATCTTGTTTTTCCCCTTTTTCCCATAGAAATCTGTATTATGTTGGTAGATGTTACTTTTTACATTTTTAAGTGATTACTGTAATTAAATTCTTGTTTCTGTTTTCAGTATTGAAAAACACCTAATTGTGCTATCTCTCCTCCTTACTCAAGTTGTAAGAGAATATAGAAATACATAAGGAAAAGTTTTTCTCTTCTTCAGCTTCCTGAAATGATACACTTTGGTGTGTTTCTTTTCATACCTTTTTTGTGCTATATAAAAGTAAAATAAGTACATATAAAAGGTATTTCATTCATTTTTCTGTGCTTTATAAAAGTGAAATACATATATAAGTATAAATATTTACATATATTTACACCACTTGGGGCATTGGTGATTCTGTTTTTAAAAATTGGTTTATTTTTATGTCTGTTACTCTTCAAGTTGCCTTTTTCATTTCTTAGTATATCATGGACAGCCCTTCATTGTCTTATAAGTCTAACTTATGTTTTCTGTAGCTATATAATATCACATGGTATGAACGTATCATAATTATGAAGCTGTTCTGTAACATAGTCGGGATTTTCTTCCATGTTTTGAATAGTGTGGTAAATATCATCACAGCTCTATCTTTAAAGGGTGGTACCTTTATTTTTGTGGAATAGATTCCCAAAAGTAGAATTGATAGAAGGAAAGGTATATTTTTATTTCAATAACATTAGACTCTTTAAACCCATTTTATATATGTCATGTCCATCTTGCATCCTTAGCATGAAATCTTTTCACGTGAACACATTTATATGGAAATTGTTAGAATATTTTTTCAAACATTCTTTTCTCATACTTCCAGCAGAATTTTGAAATGTACATACTGTGTATCACCTTACACATTTTAAGGGAAGCTTAAATACTTTTTAATGATTTAAAGGATATAATTTCCAGAATGTTGTCAATATTGATATTTAAAAATATGACCGTTAGAAAACTCTTTAAATGTACTTTTAAAGAAAGAATTTATTTTAGAGTACATGAGTGGGGGGAGGGGCAGAGGGAGTAGGAGAGAGAGAACCTTCCAACAGACTCCCTGCCCAGTGGGAAACCAGACAAGGGGTCAACCTCATGACTCATGAGATCCTGACCTGAGCCAAAACCAAGAGTCAGATGCTCAACCCACTGAGCCACCCAGGCACCCTATATATGCACTTTTTTAATAGCATGAAATTTTTATCATTGCTTTTTCACCTTGATTAGTATTTTTATCCTCCCCCCACAGTCTTTCATGATGTATTATATTTTTGTACTTGAAAGCCTTTTATTGGTTATCTGTCATAGTTCTCTGCAATAGAAACATATATTTATAAATGTATTTATAGAAATATATGTAAATTTAAATTGAATTTTTAAAAATCTCCTCTGGCCATGAAGTTTTGTGTATTATTTTTCTCTGAATAGAGTAATTATTGCAATTCAGGTGATCAAAACAGATATATATTTATTTAAAAATTTAATAAAAATATTTTATTGGAATGCATTTCTTGATGAGGTAATAAGAGCTAGATTGGGGGGTTGCAACTTGTTCACATATAGCAACACTATTTATTATGAGGTCTTAGTATATCTGATTTCATTTTTTAGCATAAATAACCATGTGATACATGTTTGTAGAGAAGTTACAGAATGTGCTTTAGAAAGTAAATAAGTTATAGAAAATGTTTTAGAAAGTTGATAGAAAGTAATCAAGATTTAAAATTAGGGATAAGGCTAAAATTATCAAGGTGGAGGTCCAAGAGAAGAGTGTGGTCCAATAACTTTATTAGAGAAAGACATAGGTTTTCCTTTAATGAACCTGATAAATTATCTTAGAAGAATACAAGTTTGAAATGCCATCTCAGTGATTAAAAATAGGTCATATTTCGGGATCCCTGGGTGGCGCAGTGGTTTGGCGCCTGCCTTTGGCCCAGGGCGCGATCCTGGAGACCCAGGATCGAATCCCACGTCGGGCTCCCGGTGCATGGAGCCTGCTTCTCCCTCTGCCTATGTCTCTGCCTCTCTCTTTCTCTCTGTGATTATCATAAATAAATAAAAATTAGAAATAAAATAAATTTTAAAAAATAGGTCATATTTCAAATGAGGTGAACAAGAAAAAGTATATAACTGTATGAGTATATAAAGAGAAAGGTATAGGAGAAAATAAGAACAACAGAGGAAATTTAATAGATTTCCACTCATTTTTCCAGAAATGAGTGGCATAGACTGATGGGAAGAAGCACTTTGTGTTACCTGAGGAAAAATTTGATCTGTGTAGTTAAGAACACCATTACAAGGTTTTAAAGAGTGCTGCAAAATGGTAGGGAAGCCTGCTGGCAAGTTGGGAGGGGACCCAATGAGGCGGTTAGTGGAATGATTCAAGTGAAGATTGATCAGGGCTTAGACTAAAATATGTGCAGTAAGTATAGAGAAGTTTACAAAAAATCATTTGGGGGTATTCCCAAGATGTTTTAGCTGGTTCCTCGTTTAAAATGAAGAATGAAAAGGCAGTTAGCTTACCATTAGAGAAAAGAAGGCATTATCCACAGTAGGGAAAATTGACATAACAGGGAGTTAAACAGTGCTCCCTTTTGCCAGGAGCTCAACCAGCAAAAATGGTGAACCTTACAAAAAGATTCTCACTTTATTTATTTTTTAAAGATTCTGTTTATTTGGCAGCACGTGAGCACAAGCAAGGGGAGCAGCTGGGAGACAGAGAAGCAGGCTTCCCACTGGGCAGGGAGCCTGATGCAGGGCTTGATCTCAGGTTCCTGGGTTTATGATGCGAGCTGAAGGCAGACACTTGCAACCTACTGAGCCACCCAGGCACTCCAGGATTTTTCACTTTAGAGTACTTAGTGCTGTATTCCTCTTATAAGTACTCAGTATTAGAAGTTACTAAACATAATGCCATATATGTCATAAACTTATGTCATAAAACAGTGACAAGAGGACAAAGTTCAAGGTTGGAATCCTAAATGCAACAAGGAAGTCAGTATAAAAGAAAATAACGGATATTCAGAGTGAGAACCTAGGTAGACTACTAAAAGTTGGAAGCCTGGTTTAGAAACCATCTGAAGCAGTTAATAGAATAGACAATATCAAACAAATGAACATTTAAAGAGAATGGGGTCAGACTTTGGGGTTTATCAAATGAATCTTTATTTGCTCTAAGAAAAAAAGTCTTGAGGTTGTAAATTTGAAAGCATCCTTTTTCCTTATTGTCTGATATAGTTACTCTGAATCCTCCCTCCATCCTCCTTTCACACTTACACTTCCAGGGAATTGATTTTTCCAACAGGAACTCTCATTCTTCAGGATGCCTGGGTGGCTCTGTGGTTGAGCGGCTGCCTTCTGCTCAGGGTGTGGTCCCAGGGTCCTGGGTTAGAATCCCACATCCGGCTCCTTGCGGGGAGCCTGCTTCTCCCTTTGCCTATGTCTCCGCCTCTCGGGAATAAATAAATAATCTTTAAAAAAAAGAACAACAACCCAAAAAACCAGGAACGCTCTCATTCTTCAGTGGACTTTGTGATCAGGAATCTGCAGTTGATAGTTCACCATTCATTCCCTCCTAAAAGCCCTCTTCAGCCTCCTTGATTTTGCATCTTTTTTATTTTCCTGCTAGTAATATTTAGTTATACTTAATATATTAAATATAAATACTAAATGTTAGATTTATTACAACACACTATATATCACTATTCTAAATGTTCATACATTTTAATTTATTAATCTTTGCAAAACCCTATCTGGTAGATAGTGTTATTACCGTCATTTTACATATGTAGAAATTGAATTGCAGAGAGGTTAAACAACTTGCCCCAGATCATATAGCTAGAAAGTTGTCAGAGCCATCTTTCAAACCCAGAGAGTCCGTACTTCTAACCACTGTCATATTGGTTTCTTGGCCACTCTTTTTTTCTTTTTAATTTTATTTTAAAGTAATCTCCACATCCAGCTTGGGGCTTGAACTCCTGAGTCACATGCTCTCCTGCTAAACCAGCCAGGTGCCCCTTGGCCACTCTTTCTTAATCTCTGGTATGAATTCTCTTATTCAATATATCCCTCAAATGTTGACATTTCTTAGAGATGTTTTATATGTCACCTTTTTCTCCCAGTCTTTGGTGAACTTGTCTACTTTTGTGGTTTCAATTACTATTTTTGCTGGCAGTCCATAAATCTATATTTCTACCTGAGATCATTCTTCTAAATTTCAAACATCCTGTAACTGTCTGTTGGATAGCTTCCACTTGGATATTTCAATCACCTCAAAGTCAGCATATATAAAGTCTGCGTTTATTTTCTTTTCTCCCTCCAGAGTGTTCCATATCTCAGTAAATGGCATCATCCATTGAGTTGACCAAGCCAGAAAAGTTTTATCCTAGACTCACTTTGCCTTTCTGACATCAGTCAGGTGATAAATAATCAGGGCTTAGGTTAAGCCATTGATGGAAATCATGAATGGAACTAATCACTTAAAGATGGTGGGAGAGCCTACCATTATAATTGGTAATTGAGGAGCACTCCCATGATCTCCCTCTTGACAGTGGCTGGTGGATAGGATATACACAGTTTGAAGATTATATAATATATAGAAAAAGCTTAGAAAAAAAATGATCTTGGGGGTAATTGAATAATGCACGAAAACTGAGAAGTTAGGGGAAATGTTATCAACACAAGTGAGGGAGATAAATTATAGTATCATTCCTAAGGTGCATGTTTTTTTAAACATTTTAACATCCTTGAAATTGGAATGGTGGCATCCTCATTATTTGGTGTTTTGGTTTTTTCCCCCCTAAGCAATATGTAAAATAATGGCACATCTTAGAGTTGATGGCATCTTAGTTTTGATAAAATACAGTAGTTTTAGGGTAAGTTGACATTTGCCTACACTTTTAATTGCCAGACTGGAAGAAAGAACATATTTGTAATCCTTCCTTCCTAGATGGTTTAAAACAATAGAAAGTGTGATATTTGTGCATGATATACAAAGAGAAATATCAAATGATCCCACAACCTACTTAAATACCTACCATTAGTGCTAATAATACATGGGTGATAGTAAAAAGTAAGTAGTGATTTCCTAAGACTAGTAGATCAAAAGTGGTGTAGAACTGTTATCTACAAAATCTCTCTGGTGTGATAAGACTACTACTAATTAAGCTCCACTTTTTTTTCCCTTTCAAAGTAACTTAGATAAATGACTATTGCTACCTCTATTTTGATGGAGAGTTCAGTTGAATGTTGCCTTTTTTTTTTTTTAACAGGTAGCAGATATCAAGAGGGTTAACAATCTCATCAGCGATCAAGACTTTTTTGCCCTTAGGTCTATCAAAATTCCAGTTAAAAAATTTAGTTCATTGACTGAAACACTTTATCCTCCAAAAGGAAGACAGGCTTCACGTCCTTCATCTGTTCAATATGTTCCGGAACAACAGGAAATTTTGCCACCTAATGATTCTCTTTCTTCCAGTGAGTCAGCTGATAACTTTTTAAAAGAAGTAGACCGAGACATAGAACAAATAGTAAAATGTACAGACACCAAAAAAGAGAATCTTAATGAGGTGGTATCTGCTTTAACAGCACAACAGATACGTTTTGAACCTGATAACAAAAACATTCAACGTAAGGATCCTTATTATGGAGCGGACTGGGGAATAGGGTGGTGGACAGCTGTAGTGATAATGTTGATAGTAGGTATAATAACGCCAGTATTTTATTTACTGTATTATGAAATTTTAGCTAAAGTGGATGTTAGTCACCATTCAACAATAGATTCTTCACATTTGCATTCAGGAGTGACACCTCCATCACAACAAAGAGAAATGGAAAATGGAATTGGTCCAACTAAAGGAATACCCTTTGGCCAACATGATCATAAACTATATAGTCAAGATTCTCAATCACCTGCTGCTCAACACAAGACATAGCAGTTAGCTCATAAAAATAATATTGTTAATGATCATGTGTATCTGGAGTGTGGTGAATCAGTTATATTCAATAACCACTTTAAGGGCAGAAGTTAGGGAGATTGAAGATGCTTATGTTTTTTTGCCCTTTTGGGGGAGCCATTTACAAATTGAGTATAAAATTCTTACAGTTGCTAGTTGTTGATAATGAGAGTTGTGAATCCATGTATCTGTTGTATCAATGCTTAAAGCAGAAATGGATTTAAATGTGGGTCTAGGAAGCTCTTAACTTGGAAAATGCATCATTTTTCTTATTCAAGGTTGGTTATGTTTAAGTTTTATTTTCCAAGGAATTATTTTTTGGCTTAAGTCCCCAAAATAATGTATTCTAGTTAAGAAGTTGCCCTTTGGTCACTAGAACACTGGATTGGGTCAAGACCTAAAAGTATTCTTTGTCTTTTAAAGCTCACTGCCTCTGCTTCTGTTTTTTAAGTGATTATATTTGCCACTGTTATTTGAAAGCACTTTTGTAATTCTTTAATGAAAAGTGTTATACGAATTAGCATTATTTAGGAAATAAATCCTTACATACTGTGATAAGTTGTTGCTGTGTTACATGCAGTAACATGCCTTAATTGCATTTAATGCCTTATGATAATTGCTTTACGTAAGCTAATACCATTTTTAGAATTAAAATTAAGTATTATTTCAGATGGTCCAACAGGATTCATAACATATGCTGTTGTAAGTTCGTCTCCACCTTCACTATCAAGCACAACAGTATAGGTTTATTAAAACAGATTTTCATGGGCTGCCTCAGGTCTGTTGCAGAAAATGATTAATAAGCAAAAGCAAAGGTGAAAGAGCCCTTTTGCATTAACAGTAACAAATTATTTCTTGATCCGTTAACCTGGTTTTCAAAGAGAAAATGTCCAACTTAGACCTTTTTTTCCCCTCTGAACTGTAGCATCAATTTGGGGAACAGAGGCCAGAGGTGTGTGGATCAATTGAAAGGGCTTGATAGTGCTACTTCTTAAGATTTGCTGGGGATCAGACATAGTTTGGCTAACTAAGCATCATTTGCCTACTGATTTCCATCATTTAGTTTTATAAAGTATGTGTTTTAAAAATGTTAACCAAAATGATTCATTAGAAGAAAGATTTGGTGGAGTCTGAATTGTCTGTTTTGTGTATAATAAAGTATGTATCTTAAGTTATATAATACCACCTCATTTTCTGGGCATTATTTCCTAATTTTTAATGTTTCAGGTTTTGACTAGTCATTTTATATTTGCAACTCCAATATTGATTTTTAAAAAGGGGAGGAGTGAATAAGTATGGTAAATGAGGTTTTCATGTACTTTCAGGAGGAAAGTATCATAAAAAGACAGGACAAAGAAGTCAAGCATTAAAGCCCTTGCATGTATTAGAGGACCTTAGACAATTAATGAAAAATGTTAATATAGAAGTTGTAGCAAAATCATTTTTTGAGTAACTCCTTTAATTTGGAATTTTAAAAATTATTTTAATGTGCCTTGGTATCTTGAAAAAAATGTATGATCTTTCTAATCTACGCTCAGTGTTAACTTGGTCAGTTTACATTGTATTTATTACACTTGCCGAAAAATCAAGTTTTAGGGAAGGAAAATGGATTATTTTAGGGTAGAATTTAGAACTTTGTTTACATCAAATTGATGAAAACACGGAGTCAGTAATTCCTTTTTGCTAGTGCTACTTTGAAATTGTGATAGGTCTGATTTCCAAAGTAAGTGACTTAAAGTGGTGAAGTGTACTATGTACTTGATTTAAAACCATTTCTGTCTTGCAGTGTCCTGTTCCTTGAAGGAAATTTAACATATCCTTATGACACAATCAGGCAGTTTCCCTTCTCTATATCTTTGAATTCCTTATAATTCTATATATGTCATATATATAGAATTTTAGATTTTAATCTTTAAGGGTCATTTAAAAAATTTCCTAAGCATTTAATAGTTCTAGAATAATTTAAGCTTTTAAAAACGACTCATATACATCAAAATTTATAGCAAATACAGATTACTTGGTAAAACTTAATAAGTTATTATTTGATATTGTGGGTTTTGTGTTGGAACCTTTATTTGAATTTACTTGGACACTTTACATTAGAAGGTATGTATGTTATATATATCCTAACAAATCGTTCTGTTTGGTTTGCTTAAAAAATTGGAGTTGTAAATGAAGAAAAATCTATTTTTAGGACAGATTATTATTTCTCTTAAACCTGGGTATAAATGGTTAAGATCGTTTTGAACTGTTGAATGCTGTTTAAAGTTTTTGCCATCCTACTCCTAGAAAAGTATGGGATTCGTCTTTTCAAAAGACAGATTAAAAGATTACACAGTCTGCTGGCCGTATTAGAATTAGAAGATATTAAATGAACTTTTCCAAAGGACTTTGTTTTTTAAAGCTTTTCTTTTTCTGTACTCACTTGTTCAGCAAGAATTCTTTAAATGAACCACTACTTAGTAATTAGTTCTTTTTAAGGTATCTGTTTCTAAAATTACCTATATGGGAATATGAAGGGTGTTTCAGAAATACCATGAAGCCAGGATCCAGTCAAAGCATTACAGGGTAAATGTGGAAGTTTTAGAAATCTGTATTTAAATGGTGCATTATGATGAGTATCATTCTTATTTTGAATTACAACAACGTTGCTCAGGAAATCAGTATTTTTCTTCCAAGTATGTGCATATTGCACTGTTAGATAATAGAAATATCTGAATGCTTTATTTAATTCTTTTTATGTATGCAAATACTATAAATCTTTTGTATGATGTATTTTATACAAATGCAAAATGCAATTGTAGAACATTATTAGCATGTACATCTGTAAAACTCGTTTTTAAAACTTTCTGCCCCTTATTTTTCATATTTTAAAAGATATGCAAATGTAATAAAGTTTCTATTTTATTATTCAGTCTAAAATGGAAGCTGGTGAATTTAATTGAATAAAAGCAAACATGTTTTCTTCTCTAAAAACTATTTTATGTAGAGATACTGTGTAAGGTAACTAGAATTTTCCCCTTGTCATACAGAAATAAAATCCACTGGATTATTTATAGGACACAGATGAAGACAAATTTCAGATTGATATTCTTTGGATGTTCTTCGATATCAGGGAAGACTTTATGAGGCTTGGTTCATGGCTGCTTAGCAAGTTGTGGGTGGGGCATTTAACAAAATGCTCTATATGTAAATTTTATCATGAAACAACCTTTCCACTTCAGGATACTTTTTTAAAGATTTATTTATTTATTTATTCATTTATTTATTTACTTTATTTATTTATTTATTTATTTATTTATTTATTTATTTATGATAGGCATAGAGAGAGAGGCAGAGACACAGGCAGAGGGAGAAGCAGGCTCCATGCTGGGAGCCCGATGCGGGACTCGATCCCGGGACTCCAGGATCATGCCCTGGGCCAATGGCAGGCGCCAAACTGCTGAGCCACCCAGGGATCCCAAAGATACTTTTTTAAATTACCAGCAGCAAAAGTAATTGAAAAAGTTGTTTGAAGTTTTATTTATTGGGGGAATTTGTGATGTAATCCTTTTCCCCTTAAAATTGTATTTAAACTCCTATTTTAATAAAAAGCTTTTACTAACTCCAGAGGCTTTAAGCATATTAAGGCAAAGCCATTGACACTACATTTGAATGTGGTAGGAATGGAAAGGTTAACAAGGTCCTCTAAATTTCTTTGCATTCTCTTGTATCCACTGTAAGTCTGTGATACTAATGATCACACTAATACACTGTCTGCCAAATCTCTTTATTTGTAAACACGACTTTAATCACCTAGAGTTTTCTTTTGTGGGTGGTTTATTCAAGAATATTTGGTAACTGTCATACTTACTTGCTCAATAAATAGTTATTAGGTAAAATTACTTTTCTCAAGCATATTTAAGGAGGTTCAAAATGTTTGTATAAAACAAAAGGACACAACTTTGTTTTGTAAGAATTTAATGTGTAAACAAAAATAAGCAACAAAACAATTTTGCCTGTTAATATAGCAATTTTATTTTATTTTATTTTTTTAATATAGCAATTTTAAAGACACTTCACCAACAAGTACTTTTTTATATACAGGAGGCTATCTCTGCATTAAAGTTTACCTTCTTGTGGAATAACTAACTTCACAGTCTCTGAGATTTTAAGCCAGAAAGACAAGATTCATACTGGTAAAGCAACCTTTAAATACTCCCTGTCTTCACCGTTTAGTCTACTTTAAACTTATAAAAAAGATCTTCCAAAGAGGGAAGACCCTGCACTTAAGGCAGATGGCTGGGGCCTCCTGGGAGCAAGTCCTTGCCCAAATGGGTTGTCTTACCATCTGCTGGACTAACACTGGAGGCAAAATTGAGAGCTCGGAATAAAAATACCTAGATCTTTAGTGCATTTGACCAATTCACAGGGTTATCTGCAGATTTATATTAAAGCAAATCAACAGAACCGTTGAAATCAGGTTTGTATAAATTAAATGGTATTAGACTAAAGAGGTAAGAGACTAAAACATCAATGTCTTACTTTACAATCCTAAGTGATGTAATTTGCCCATCACAACTAGAAACTTGATTTGAGTTTCTACTGTAAGTCCAGCAGATTGCTGTTTTAACATGGACTATTTATGTTTTCCATTTAAAATATTTAAAATTCCCCAGAAGCTTACTTCAACAAGTAACGCACATATGATTGATATAGCACTGAACTAACAATGGTCTTCACACCCACCTTGAATTATCTGAGGAGGTATTAAAATTGAAAGTGATGTTTTTCCTGAGAAAGTCATGTTATAAAATGGTCCAAGACAATATAAATTTTCTTCAGTCCTCCCCTCCAGAATATAAGATGGGAAAATCAGGTTATAATATATTTTGTGAGGAAAACATGTTAGTTTTCCAAAAGTTTGTTTTCAGTCACTTACAAGGCCACATCTTTTTTAGAGGGCAAGAACCAAATTAACCGATTATTTCTGTTAAGGTATCAATGAATACACATGGTAAATTTTGTTTAGTGTGTAAGCAATTTTTATAGGAAATAGTTTACAGGTGGGGAAACTAAGGCACAGAAAACTTAACCAAGCTCATTTTCAAGGTTGAGTCTAATAGTAAAGGTAGAAATAGAATCTACGGCTTTGATTCTCAAGATTAGAGGGTGACGGGTAGTATCTTCCTAAAGGGGAAAAATTATTTTCTTTATTCTTTTTGGAAAGTAATACTAATAAATCATTTAAAAATATATAATACAAATTCCACTGAAAATCTTTGGCAGTTGTGTGTCTTTGGAGGCTGGGGGTCTTAGGTATTTTCCCTGCCAAAACATAAAAAGGCAAGGGAGCCAGTTTTTAATTGAAACAAGAAAAATTAATCTTAATTTTAAAATGACCTGAGTTGCATTTTGCATTGTTATATAAATCGGCTGGATAACTAGGAGTCCTGTGAAGTTATTAACAGCAACTACACCTCACAGATTTCAAACGTGCATTCTGCAGTGAGATTTATATGACTAGCACTTTCTCTACACTTTGGTAAAATACAAAATAAGATATCTTAATTTTTCATAAGCCCAACTATTCAAAGATATCAAACTTATAGTGGGATGATTAATCAATATATGGTACTGAGTTGGCTCCAAATTCAAGTATTTGTTAATATTCATCCCAGGTTTTTGTAAGGGCTGAGATGTGAGCTGGGAAACCCATACCGTTCAGATCAGCATTTTCCTGTGTGTGTCTGTTTTTGATCACAAAACTTCCACTCTCATAAAATGTGCAATTGTTAAGAGCTCAGGTTTATGTAGTCCTAATGCAGCACAGAATGTACCATGCAAAAGTAAAAGAAAATTAGCTTCAAGTTTCTTTGTTTTTAAAGTGCTCTCTGTGCAGTATGAAGTCAACTTTCAGATGACAGAAATCCACTATGATGACTAGTAACAGTTTTACAACAGATCGAGTTCAACAAGAATAATTTGTCCAAATGTGAATACAGAGATTAAAAGATGCAAAAACTCTAGGCACATTGAAATCGAAATGATACCAAAAAAATCCATCTGAATACATAAGATGACACAGAGGTGTTGAAAAGGAATGGGACAGTATCAGAAACTAATGGGTAAGATAACCAGCATGTAAACTCTAAGTGGTTCTGAGTATTTTGACAGCAAATATTTGTCCAACAAAACAAGAACAAAAATATCAGAAATAGAAAACAAGGCTGTCCAAATGTTCAGAAGTGGTATCAGAAAGATATTTTTGGAGAAATTTCATAGCTTAGTAGGTTGCTTCATCCATGTTGTCGTCACTGTCTGCACCAAAATCATCTCCATCTTCAAAGTATGAATTAATGTAGTCATTTTCCTAAGTGAAATATATTATTCCTCAGTAAACATTAAAATGAATGAGTAGTAAGATAATTATTAAAAAATAAAAGGTAGGCGGTCCCTTCAAGTTTATCAATATCAAGTCTGGGTAATAAAACAGACCTTAAAAAGTCTCTATTTCGTGCTTAAAAAAAAACACATTAGTTTTCACTCCCATCCACCTGTGCTGCTTGCCACAAGGCCATCACCTCCTACTGTTTTTAGGCACCAACTAGTTAAGAGAAAATGCAGGAATTTCTGTTACACTTTAGAAGAATAGACACCTGGAATTCCTTCCACCTTAGTAGGATGGCACATGGGGTTTAGTTAGCTAAACCACTAAACACTCCAAACAAATGTACAGACGCTCAAGAAACATCCAATTTATGTTAACGTTCATTAAACTACACCAGAAAGGAGGTTTTCAATTAGGCCATGTAACTGAACTCGAGTACAGGGATTTTTGCTTCCTATCAAAAAACAGGCTTCCAGACACCAAATCAAACCTAGAAAATGCCATATTCCATCGAGGGCCCCACAGTTTCCTTGAGGTTAAGAGGAACTAAGCACCTGGGAACAACTTAATTATTAAGATTGGGGAAGACTTATCCATGTAAATGACTCCTTCCTGATCTTTCTGTGCTTTCTATCAAAAATTCAAAAATCCGTTTTGGATGTGGATTAGAAATTTAAAACCAACTGCAGTGTATGGGCTGTATTTGGATTTTGATTGGAATGACCTTTTTTCAGACAAAAATTCATTATCTTAGGTGTAATAATGATAGTGTGATGTTGTTAAAGAGCCCTAATTTTTTAATACACCCTGAAATATTTATGGATGAAATGATACAATGTCTAGGATTTGCTTTTTATAATAATCCAAGGTGGATGGGGAATGGAAGTGAGAGTGGATTGGGTGAATGAATGAGTGGTTGAAAGACTGGCTATAAATTGATTGTTAAAGCTGGGTGATAAAGTCTATGGTTTTTTATTTTACTCATCACTAGATTTTTATTCATCGTTGAAATCTGCCATAAAAAAATTAATCTCTACATCTCTGCTCTCTATAGCAGGAATTATGATAGAGTAAGAAATAGAGACTATTCTGAAAAGGTCATCTGGATATCAGCTTTTTTTAAGTATCTGCATGGTGGGATTTTTTAATATATACATTTATATAAATAATGCAAGATAAATTATTCAGATGTAGATTTCATTACTTTGTCTTCCCTAAACACTGTTTCTGTATCCAGTAAGTTTCCATAGCATCTCTAGGAAGATGGCGTGGTTTCTTTGGTGCCGAGAAATCCAGTAACATCTAGAAGCCTGGCTATAGCCTGGAGCTAGTGTACAGAGGAGGGGTGGCATGGCTGAGAGTTCAAATGAGATCATCTTGTAAATGAGACTGGAAGGTTACCTCACTATTCCAAATCAAGCATATACAACTTATGCTTCAGATGTGAGCACCTCCAAGTATGTTCAGTCATTCACCTTAGGTAATTTCATGATGTTAATAATCTTGATGCAGGTACAAAGTGAGAACTTCTTGAAACTGATGGCTTAAATGGTTCTTGGCTTTCATTTGAACCCTTGCTTTTTTCTTTAATTACATTATTCAAAAGACCGAAGAAAGAAAAAGTCTGCATTTCTCTCATTTTACATAGAGGTGTTACATAGATAATTTGTTCCATTTACTCTTCAAAAATAATGCTTATCAAATTCTCAATATGTCCAGTAAGTTAGTTAATATGAATTTTTCATTAATTAATTGCTAAAAAGGGCCAAGATGATTTTAAATGTACAAAGTCTTTAACTGAGCTTCCCTCTCCATCTCTCACCCAGCCTCATACCCAAAACCTATATCCTTTATTAAAGTTGAAAGGTTTTGTTTGTTTGTTTTGAATGAAATACATTTATATAAACTGTGCTTAGTACTCTGCTAAAGCCTAACATGGAATTCTGAAATTACTAGAATCCTGAGGTTTGCTATTAAGTGTTAGGGAAGATCTTAATTTCAACACAGCTTACCTCAAGCAGACTTTATAAACAGACATTCCAAAAGCCAGTCTTGTCTAGAAAACAGGCCACTACCTACTCAAAGACAATAGCATGCCACAACCCCTAAGACCAGTTGGGACAACCAAAAATGTTTCCAGATATTACCAAATATACCTTGGTTGAGAATCACTGGTTCATAGCAACAAGCTTTCAAGCATGATTTAACCATGGCTCCTTCCAATCCAAGCAACTGAGGTTTCTAATATACAAATATTTGATAAAACCACTCCACTGCTTTAAACCCTTCAAAGGCTCCTTATAGCCCGCAGGATAAAGTCCTATTGCTCAGCCTGGTATTTAAGATCCTGTATTTGTCTCTTCCGCTTCACATCTCCACATACTCCCACTTGGACTCTCTAGTCCAGCCACATTGACTTACTTACCTGGTCCACACTGTTAGGCTACACTCTCATCACCTGCAAAACTTCTCCGTGCTCTTTCCTCTATCTGCAAGTCTCTTCCCATCCATTTCTCATCTTGATCTGATTAAGTCTTCAGACTGTCTTCTGTGAGATATCTTTTTCATATCACTAAAACGGAGCTTGGTGCCCCTCTTACGTACCCCTATGGCATCCTCTACTATATTACACTATAGCATTATTCAGTGTATTGTAAGGGTCTCCTTTCTGGTATGTCTCCTCACTACACCCATATCCCTGATGAGAGAACTGTATCTATCTTGATATTCCCCTTGCCTAGTACAATTCCAAGCACACGCTTGGTGTACAATTATTACACGGTGAATGAAGAAAAATGAGGACTAATAGGTGTGTATACAGGGCAACTGAAATTTTGGCTAGGGATGCAGTCAGGGAGATTGCAGAGAGAAAAGGAAATCCAAGCAAAGAAGTCTGAAGAATACTGACATTTAAAGATTAGAAAGAGAAGAACTCAAAAGAGTTCTTCATGAAAAAGTACCAGAAATAGGAGAAAAACAAGAAGTGTTGTGTCACAAAAAGCAAGGAAAGGAACAATGTTTGCCTATGTCTTGGCATGCAGCACAATGCCTGGCATATAGTTGATGCCATAATTGCCTTAAATTGTTGAATTTAAATAAAGGAAATAATATTTTAATAATGAAGTTGTGAGCAGTGTTAAATGTTACAGAAAAGTGAAATAAGGACTAAAATTTGTCTATTGGTGAACTTGGTGGCAATAATTTCAATGGCATGTACATGGAAATCACATTAAAAAGAACTAAATGAAGGAGGGTAGGGAGGAGTGAGCAAGTGAAGCCAGCTAAGTGGCTTTCCAGGAGATACCAGGACACCTGGAAGAGAATGTGGGCAACATACTTTATAATGAAAGATGAACATATTTTAATGCATGAATGGAAGCAGTAAGTAGTAGGTAAAAACCCTGAAAATATGAAAAAAGGAAGGGATATAAGGATTATAGATCCCCCAAAGGCCAGACAATTAGCTCCAAATAAAATGAAGGCTACTTCTTCCACTGAAAACGAAGGGGGAGGAAGAAAGACATTTAGTTTGAAGGCAGATGACATGAAATTAGGGGAGTTTCTCCTATATGGCTTCATTTTCTGTATGAAGGTATTATCTACTAAGAAAGGCAGTCAAGGAGAAGGACTATGAAGAAAAGGGATGATCTAAACTGATGTAGACAAATGACTTGATAAGAGAAACAGAGAAACCAGCATGTGAGCCAGCCAACAGTGGCTAGTGAGTATTGTTTTTGTGGCATCAGTTTCTGTGACTCCTCAGAAAAGTTCAATAGGTGGTTTGGAGGGGAGACAGTGGAATTGATCAAAGGTTACCTTGTTCTCAAGGATGTGCTGAGAGGACAAGGGATGAGAGTAATGGCAAGGAAGCACTTTAAGGGTTAGCAAGGGTCTAGGCCCCTTAGGGAAGGAAATTAAGACAGGGAACTAGTAAAGAGGAAATAGAGAATCAGAGGTCTGGCAGTCTCAATCACATCAGAGTACAGGAATAAAAAAGTGAATGATCTGGAAAGAAAGTTGGAGACAATAAGATATGTTTAGTTTTAAAATGTTTAAAACTTATCTGGAAGAATAAAGAATACTCAGGAAATTCTCCCTAGAAACATTAACAAATAATCAGAAGCTTCTGTTAATTGGAACAGCAGAGTGATAGTTCAAAAATCAGGTCCCAGAAATATATCTAAATAGAAGTGGGAAATTAATAGCTGATACAGGGGAATTTCAAATCAATGAAGAAAGCAAATTATTTAATAAATGAGGTTAGCAGCTGGCTAGCCATTTGGAAATAGATAAAAATGGATCTGTACCTCTCCCTTTACACCAATGTAAATTCTAAAACAAACCACATTTAATGTAAATGAATAATAATGATTTCATAGTTATAGCAGTTTCAGGTAAAGATTCATTGTCCTGTGAGAGGCTAAAATGGAGTGAAGACAAAGTTCACTGCCATGGAGAAGAAAGGAGAAAGAAACTAGGGTTACTGCATGAGGTATCTACTAAGTCCCAAAGATGCTGTGACAAACAAAGTTACCCTGCTCAAAAATATCCTTATTTGCTCTAGCTTATTTTGAAATGCACCATGCATGTTTCTAGAAGTTAGAAATCCCAAATCCAAACTACTAAGTTCTAACTCAGTCAAATACTTGAGGTTAGATCCTAAATGTTCTCTGGCAGGGTCCATATGCACTTTGGGGCTTGAAACATGATGATATTCCAAGGATTTCCTCTTCACACCCTAAATGACTAAGTCCTTAATTACAGTAATAGCAGATTTAAATTTTTATGTAGATAAATGTTAAACTAATCTATCAATTTGTTTCCACTATCAATTATGGACTTCCACTTGGGGTTGCCTATGAACTTATTCTCACCTCCTATATTCAGTTTGGTACCATTATTTCAATGCTATAATAATTCTCTTCAACTAAGGAACTGATACCAGGGATAATAACATATCCTTCATTGCCATCGACTTGGTTTTGGTTTGTTAATTTAATTATATAGCATATATCCAATTCCTTATTAGATAATCCGTAAACTTTGTAACTTTGTTACCCACCCCAAATAAACCATTACCTCTTCTTGCTCTTCTTCATCATATTCCTCTTGTTCTGCAGCATCATCGTCCTCCTCCTCATCACCTTCTTTACTTTTCTCTTTGCTTCCTTCTTTCTCTTCATTTTCTTCATCTGATTTTTCACCATCACCTCTCTTTTCCAATTCCTGATATAAATGAACTTCATTAATTTAAATGGAAACCACTACACTTTGACCTCCCTGCTTAGCCTCAAGAAAACAGTTACCTATAACCTTATTCTAATCCTCCAGACCACTACCTAGGAAACTGTGAGTTCACTCAAGAAAGGAGGAACTCTCTGTCCTGTCATTATACTAGTATTTTCATTGATTTTGTTACTTTATAATTAGGTCTCAGGTATTGTTGGGTATCGGCTCAAAGCACAATGACTTATTTTTATGGTTTCTATCCTACCTTCTTCTAAAATGTTGAGTTGATTTAGTTTATAGAGAGAAACTTTCAGAATGCTACTTTGTTATCTTTTCAATATGAAAGGAGGAAAGAAAATATAACGGTAACATTTCAAAAATATCTACATTTTAAATATTTATTTATTTATTTATTTAGTAAGTTCTATGCCCATCCTGGGACTTGAACTCACAACCCTGATATCCAGAGTGCCATGCTCTACCAACTGAGCCTGCCAGGTGCTCCTGCTCCTATGTTTTAGTTTATAAGAGAGATAATTTTTTTAAAAAAGATTTTATTTATTTATTCATGAGAGATAAATACAGAGAGAGAGAGAGAGAGAGGCAGAGACACAGGTAGAGGGAGAAGCAGGATCCCCACAAGGAGCCCGATGTGGGACTTGATCCCTGGACCCCGGGATCACGACCTGAGAGCCAAAGGCAGACGCTCAACCACTAAGCCACCCAGGTGCCCCAAAGAGAGATCATTTAAAACAATTAATACATAATCATTTGGTGTGTATTATCCTGTTTGCAGATTATCCGTCTTTCTCTCTGTTCTCCTTCATTATTTACTTATTTCCAGGAATTTTTACTTCTTAACATATCTGGCAGATTGAAGAGAAAGAGATTAAAACTTCAATCCTTGCCAAAAACAAAACAAACAAATAACAATTAAAACCACTGTCAGGCACCTGAGTGGCTCAGTTGGTTAAGCGTCTACCTTTGGCTTAGGTCATGATCCCAGGGTTCTGGGATAGAGCGCCACAGGCTCCCTGCTCAGCCAGGAGTCTCTTCTCCCTCTCCTCTCCCTCTGCTCCCAGCCCTAGCTGTGTGCTCACTTTCTTTCTGTCTCGAATAAAATAAATAAAATCTTAAAAAAAAAATAATAAAACCACTGTCAACATTAGCACTTCCTAGCAACTCAGGAGGCAAAAGAGAGATGTTGTTAGGAAACCTTGATTGCTTGATGGCTTCCCTTATTCACTGTTGAAATCACTGCTACTTTCTCATAACACACAAATTGAACTTTACAGTTACATCTTTAAATTTCTATGACTACCAACATTTCTTTCCCTTTGATAAAAAAGGGTCTGTTTTCATTACTGTCACTATCCACTCACTAAATTGATCTATGCTTAATTTGCACAAGCGAGAGAATTCCACAAGCTTTATAGGAGGTGGATACAATAATTATTTCATATATTAATACTCATAATTAAAGCACAGGATCACTTTAGCTAAGATATGATTATTCTTAAACAATAATCAGAACGTTAGTTCATATAGCTGCAAATGCTCCATCCTATTATATTTGCTTTGTAGACTACATATAGAGAGAAAACACATTTTGTATCTGGAGTGACTACAACTTCGCGATTCCTTTATTGGCTCTTAAATATTTATTTTTAAAATCTCTTTAATTACATTCAAGCTTGAATTTAAGGAAATCAAAGGCAATAAAAACACTACATCAGATAGATTCAATTTCTAACCAAAATTCAAGTTTCACCTTTCGTACTTCACTCCACTGAGGCAGAACAAATAAAGTCAAGGTAATATAGACATAAGATGATTTATCTTCACACTGACCCATGCTGCCTTATATGAGTTATTACTACAATATACTGTGTGCAGTTTTTCTAACTGATAATCCCTTTGGGAAATTGCAAGTAAATAAAATAGTGTTTATAGATCTTCTAAAGTGTCTATAAATATATACATACACATACCCACACAGAATGATGCTACACCAATATTAACATATGGACTTTTTTCTTTTTTATTTTAATCAAATTGCAGTAAAGGGGCCTACAACCCACAAATTTTGTGTAGTTAAAAGAGAATCATAGTGCTGTATTTATTAAATACACTTTAAATGCACTGTGCAAGGTATATACTGTATCTGAAAAATCCTATTAGCTATTATTTCATAATTAACAATAAACTTATTTAACCAGTTATGGAATATGTTTTTTTTTAAACAATTAGCTTTCTTTTTTTTTTAATTTTTTAATTTATGATAGTCACACAGAGAGAGAAAGGCAGAGGGAGAAGCAGAGGGAGAAGCAGGCTCCATGCACCGGGAGCCCGACGTGGGATTCGATCCCGGGTCTCCAGGATCGCGCCCTGGGCCAAAGGCAGGCGCTAAACCGCTGCACCACTCAGGGATCCCAGAATATGTTTTCAAAATATAAAAATCATTCACTGCTCTGTAGGACTAGGAAGTCTTTATTTCCACTACTGTCACCTCAAATATTTTTAAATAAACAACAACTTTATTTGTATCACAAAGACCCAAATCAAACCCATAAAATACTTAAATCAGTTAACCATAGCAGATTTATGCAATTAAAAAAAATGATCTCAGAGCCACACATATTGTCTTATTACTTTTTTCTCTTTGCACTTAGCAACTAGTTTTGGCTTATCTACTTATTAGTCTCCATTTTCTCCTCTGTGAGATTTAACTATATACTGGCACTATCGTACAGAACAATGTGATTAACACATCATGGAAACACTTTGCAAACAGTTAATTTATAGAGAGGGAACAATTCTTCCAGTTTAAATAATAAGCAGCCACCCTGTAGAGACAGCTTCTTCTAAGTCAAGCAGATAAAAGCTCAAATATTAGTTTACTGTCTGATTATTCACACATTAATCATGAGGTTTGACTGTTCCTTCCTCTCCACCCACAGACGTTTTATTACAATAAAACTTGCAACTACTTTTGCTGAAGAAACGAACAATAACAGTCAGCAAGAAGCTAATTTTGCTCTTTAACTGAGAGAAAATAAAGCTAACTCATTTAGATTTCCAGATTTAAAAGTCCAGTTTTAACAATATGCAAAACAAAAAAGGTGTTCAAGTGTAGAAAATCGGGAAACACAATTTGTTCTGATGAGAAACCACATCAGATCAATCTACCTTATTGCACAAGTCATCTTAGCAACTTCTTTCCGGGAAGCTTTAAAAACAGTAAGACTCTGTTCAATCAATACAGGTTGGCTAGTTCTGCAACCCCATGCATCATCACTCCACCACAGTTACACCTGACTGTTATCACTATTCCTTCAATACCCTCCTGGTATTATTTTCAGACATGTTACCTCCAGCTCAAGTACTGGCCAAAAAAAGCACAAAAATAAGAGTTTCTGTTACTATACAGCTGTGCCAACTTGACCAGGCAAGTAAAAGTTTTAAAGCCTTGACCTCCTCATCTATAAGTAAGGAAAAATAATACACACCTCTCTTTTTGTTATGGAGTCCTCAGGACATAATGTATAGGAATAGCTTTCATCAAAGAGCCTGGTACATAAGTTCTCAATAAGCACTAGTTGCTATCATTATCATCATCATCACCATCAATGCAAGGTAATATATGCATAGAGAGTGGGAATAAATTGGCATAACCTCCATGGAGAGTGATCTGTCAATATTTTTCCATATTATCCAATACATATAACAACTGACCCAAGAAACCCACTTCAAGAAATCTACATATGTAAAATGTCATATTTAATATGATTTCACTATGGCACTGTTTATAATAGCAGAACCCTAGATGGAACATTATGCCCATCAATAGGATACCGGTTACTTTTACTTTTTAAAATATTTTACTTATTTATTCATGAGAGACAGAGAGAGAGGCAGAGACACAGGCAGAGGGAGAAGCAGGCTCCACGCAGGGAGCCTGACGTGGGACTTGATCCCGGGTCTCTAGAATCAGGTCCTGGGCGGAAGGCGTGCTAAACCACTGAGCCACCCAGGCTGCCCAATAGGGTACTGGTTAAATAAATTAGGGTTCATTCTTATACTGCAGCTAAAAAAGGAAAAAAAAAAGAATGAAGCAAACTCTATATAGACTAGAACCATCTCTAATTGATTATAAGTGATAAAAATGCAGAAGAGTGTAATATGCTAGCTTTTGTCATTGAAAAAGAAAGATCTGGTATTGTTATGCATAAAATATTTTTGAAAGATCAATAGGAATTGGTAATACTGATTGTCAAGAGGGGAACTGGATGGTTATGGGCAGGGATGGGAGGGTAAATTTTCAGTTTACTAACCTTTAGGATTTTTTACCTTTCTATTTTTGAAATATGGACAGCAATGAAAGTAAAAAGTAAGTTCCATAAGATGTGCTTTTTTTCTCAATAGAATGTTCTACACTTACCATGAGACAGAGAAAAAAAGCATTTAAAAAAGTACATATACATGGGACGCCTGGGTGCCTCAGCAGTTAAATGTCTGCCTCCAGCTCAGGGTGTGATCCTGGAGACCCAGGATCGAGTCCCACGTCGGGCTCCCTGCAGGGAGCCTGCTTCTCCCTCTGCCTGTGTCTCTGCCTCTCTCTCTCTCTCTCTGTGTGTGTCTCTCATGAATAAATAAATAAAACCTTTAAAAAATAATAAAAAAGAAGGATAGGATGAGGCTTCTTCATCTCCCAGCTAAGAATGTTCAAATCTGTTCAGTTGCCCTGTGTGCGGGGCTTGGCTCTGCCAAATCCACGTATTATTAAAAAGTGAGAGAAGGTGGAAAGACTGAAAAAGGCGAAAGGAGGCATGACACTTTTTCAGCTTGCTTGTGTAGCAAGAAGGAAACCTTACCTCGATTTTTTTCAACACATCTGCAGTATTAGTGAGCGAAGCGCCTTTGCCTGTATCTTTCGCCTTTTCGGATTTGGGGCCTGCTGAAGTAAAACCACTGTTAACACGTTATTTCTATAATAGCAGCTGTCTATCGTTATTTCTTTGCTTCTTTATATTCTGTGTAGCATAGTGATATGTCATAGTGGGTAGTCACAGAGTTTGCAGACTGAACTGATTTTCTTAAAGAATAACAAACCAGTATGCCTCACCAGTTCTCCATGATAAGAAGTAAACGATAATCACTTCATAGAATGTTTTCTAACACTGTAACCAGGTATCTTTTTACCAGTACTGAAAATTTGTACTGGCAAGTAATGTTATTAAGGCGTAAATACTAAAAACTTAAGTCCAGTAGAAGCACCAGGGGACCAGCGAAAGACTCTCACAAATATATCATCTTGTACTGGCTTCCTGTTCACTGATCAGCGTACTTTAACTAGGGCAATTGGACCAGGTTTGAAAAATAAAAAAAACAAGTGCCAAATAAATACACATTTGTCAATGGTTAAAGAAATGACGAAGAAGTTATACTCATGGAACATAAGCTTCATCTTTGGAATGAAGATTAAAATGGTTAAACTCAACACACCTGTTACATGGATCTGAAAACTCAAAGCAATATAAATAAAATGTTTTAATGGCTCTGGGATATTTTTAAAGCCATATTAAAAAAATAATGCATTTGAAGCTATTCTACAACTGCATGGAATGGAGAGTTATTTCACATATAGATCCTGCCAGTCAGTTACCAAGGCATTAGGATAAGCTACAAAATTGTCCCACTGTGATCAAAAAGTATTATAGTCCTTCCCCCAAATCAAACTAAATACCTAGAAATTACTTGGTAACAGAGAAAAATATGGCTAAGAAAGATGTAATTTTGTTAAAGATTAACATTTAACCTATAGAAGAAGAAATTTCTAGATTGTGGTGGATGGCCCATAAGTGACAGAATTACAATTTACTGTGTTATACCAAATTGCCCCTCATGGAGTCACTGAGCTCAGAACCCCAAACATACATGTATTTGAAGTTTTGCTCAAAAGAAAGGTGACATTTAATAATGGGTAACTTTCTCTGTTCCCCTTGAGAGTAAGGGCTATTTAATCTGAACCGTAGCACATAAACTGTAGTATCATATACAGATGCCAGAAAACATTAGCTAAGAATGTAATTTACTCACATCATGAAGTCTTTTTTTCTAAGAATCATTTGTCGAATTATTTAAATTTCGTAACACATAAGTCTGTTAAATGGCTGTTACAGAACATGGTGGGATAAATAAACTTATTAAAAACTACCGATCTCTAGGGGTGCCTGGGTAGCTCAGCAGGTTGAGCCGCTGACTCTAGATTTCAGTTCAGGGTCCTGGGACTGAGCCCTGTGTTGTCTCCAAACTCAGTGGGAAGTCTACTTCAGGATTCTTTTTCTTCCTTTGCCCCTCCCTCCCTCTTGCTCTCTCTCGCTAATAAATAAATCTTAAAAATAAAAAAAAATACAAATAAAAATAAACCCTACTTATCTCTTAAGTAAGAAAGTCAGTTGCCAAAGAGCCACTAAGCATTTTTTGCTACTTATCAATCTGGTTTTATAGAATCATGAATTCTTTTACCTATAACTGGGAGAGAAGTGTCAAATTACCAAAATTTGTTGGGACACCTGGGTGGCTCAGCAGGTTGAGTGTTCAATTCTTGGTTTTGACTCAGGTCATCATTTCAGGGTTGTGAGATAGAGCCCAGTGTTGGGCTCTGTGTTCAGTGGGGTGTCGGCTGAAATGCTCTCCCTCTCCTTCTCCTCCCCCTCTCCCAACTCATGTGGTCTCTCGCTCTCTCTAAAATAAATAAATCTTAAAAAAAAATTACCAAAATTTGTTAAAAGACTCTTTTAACCCCAAAACATTAACATGCATTTTTTTCCCACCTCAGCCAGATACAAGCATATATTTGAAATTTTTTGGTTTCTTTCAATACCGGCCAATAGCTGGTTCTTCAAGAAACAAACTTTTTTTCAGCTTTGGCTCTTTGGGTACTGTTTACTTTCATGGAAGTGGAGGTCATTTTAACAAAAGAGAAAGTATAAGCTTATCGAGAATAAAACACAAAAAATTACACAATGTACAAAAAAAAAAAGCTCAGAATGGAAACAAAGTTTTGTGGTTGTTGCTTTATTTTTTCACAAATGGAAATTCTGACACATTGGACTTTCTCCTAATTATCAATGTGTATATAAAGTTCCAGGGATGAGCAGTCAGTGAGATGTATTTGAAAACATTTATTTTTCCAAATCAGACACATTCTTTTTGGCTCTTTAGGGTCTGCTACAAATTCGTGATCCACTAGGACATGACCAGTATCATTAATGCATGTTTGTAAAAATAACATATTTGCCCAATAAAAGCCAAAGGTATAAAAGATAGGAGATAAACTATTATATCTCAACATACAATATTTTGGGGTTTTTTAATATAATATTTTATACTCAAGCAAGCTAAATACTCTTATATATAGGGCATCCCTGGTGGCTTAGTGGCTTAGCACCTGCCTTTGGCCCAGGACATGATCCTGGTGTCCTGGGATTGAGTCCCACATTGGGCTCCCTGCATGGAGCCTGTTTCTCCCTCTGCCTGTGCCTCTGCCTCTCTCTCTCTCTCTCTCTCTGTGTCTGTCATGAATAAATAAAATCTTTTAAAAAAATAATAAATAAATATTCTTATATATTATAGTTCTGAGATGAAACAAAATAAAAATATTTCCATTTTAAATAAATATGTCAGAACTTAGCGAATTATATATTTCAGATATATGCATTTTATTATATGTAAAATGTAACTCAAGCTGTTTAATAAGGGAGGGGCCTCTCTTTCAAAAGACACAAGATGAAGCAACATTTCCTAACTCATTCTATGAGGCCAACATTACCCTAATACCAAACCAGACAAATATTACAAGAAACAAAATAGAAAACTAGTACCTCTCATGAAAATATAAGTGAAAATCTTCAATAAAATATTTCCAAATCCAATCCCACAATGTATGGAAAGAATAATATGTCACAACTAAGTAGGATTTACCATAGGTATGTAAGGCTGGTTCAACCTTCCAAAATCAATTAACATAATCCACCACATTAACAGGCTAAAGGAAAAAAAAATCACATGATCCTATCAACAGATTCAGTAAAAGCATTTGACAAAATCAAACACCCATTCATGACGAAAAAAATTCTTAGTAAACAAGGAGTAGAGGGGAATTTCCTAAAGCTGATAAAGAACATCTACAGGGATGCCTGGGTGGCTCAGTGGTTGAGCATATGCCTTTGGCTCAAGTAGTGATTCCGGGGTCCAGGGACTGAGTCCCACATCAGGCTCCCCATGGGCAGCGGGCTTTTCCCTCTGCCTCTGCCTCTGCCTCTGTCTCTCTCTCTCTGTGTCTCTCATGAATATATTAAGTAAAATCTTAAAAAAAAAAAAGCTACAAAAAAATCCTATAGCTACATCATACTTAATGGTGATAAGTTTGACACTTTCCCACTAAGATTAGGAACAAGGTAAAAAAGTTCCCTAATGTCACTGCTTTCAACAGATTGAGAAGGAAGAAATAAAACTGCCTTCATTCACAGATGACATGATCATCTATGCAGAAAATCTGAAAAAATGAGCCAAAACTCTGAAAACTAATAACCAATTATAGAAGGGTTGCAGGCTACAAGGTTAATACACAATGGTCAATAGCTTTCCTGTATACCAACAATGAACAAGCAGAATTCGAAATAAAAAATCTAATACTATTTACATTAGCATGCCTCAAAATTAAATACTTAGATATAAATCTAACAAAATGTGTATACAGTCTAGAAGAAAACCACAAAACTCTGAAGAATGAAATCAAAGAACTAAATAAATGGACACCTACTGCATGTTCATGGAGAGTGAGACTCAGTATTATCAAGATGATTGTTCTTCCCAACCTCATCTATGGATTCAAAGCAAACTCAATCAAAATCCTAGTAAGTCATTTTACAATATCAACAAACTGTTCCTAATGTTTGTATGGAAAGGCAAAAGATCCAGAATAGCCAACACAATATTGAAGGAAAGAACAAAATTGGAGGACTGATATTACTGGACTTTAAAACATACTTTAGCTACAGTAATCAAGATTGTGTGGTAAAGGTGAAAGAATAAATACAGGTCAATGGAACAGAATAAAGGGCTCAGAAATAGACCCATATAAAAATAGAAAGAGAAGCAAAAGCAGTACAATGGAGAAAAGACAGTTTTTTCAACAAATGGTGTTGCATAAAATAAATCTAGGTACATCCTTATCCTTCACAAAGATGAACTCAAAATGGATCACAACCTAAATGCAAAACACAAAACTATAAAACTCTTAAAGGATAACATAGAAGAAAATCTAGATGACCTTGGGTTTGGTGATGACTTCTTAGATACACTGCCAAAGCAAGCCACAGTCTATGAAAGAAATAACTGATAAGCTAGACTTCATTAAAATTTGAAAATTCCACCCTATTAAAGATAATGTCAGGAAAATGAGAAAACAAGCCACAGACTGGGAGAAAATATTTGCAAAAGACAGATCTGATAAAGGATTCTGTGAAATAATAGAAAAAATATATATTGGTCTCTGTTTCTGGTTCCTGGCACAGAACTCCTAAAACTCTTATAATTTCCAAAGTGATAAGAACACTAGGAGCATGTTTTGTTTTAATACTTAGTCTTTGAAATTGGTTCCTGCCAGAGTTCCTAATCCCTTGGAATTTACTGGGTGATAGGAGTGCCTTTTGATCTAAGAATGGAACTCTTGGTGGGCCCCTGAATAGCTTCAGGATGGAGGTTGGTCAAAAGACAGAAAAAAACATGATTAATAGACTGTAATTTTCAGCTCCATTCCACATTCCCTGGGCAAGGGGAGAGGGACAGGAGATTGAGTTAATGAGTGATCAAATCTATATGATGAAGCCTCTATAACAATCTCCAAAGTATGGGGATTTGAAGTCTCCAGGCTGGTAAACACATCTACATACTGGGAAGGTGGTGCACCTAAGCTCCACAGAGACACAAGTTCCTGCACGGGGAACCCTTCTAGACTTTGCCCTATCTCTTCATCTGACATTTATCTATATCCTTTATCATATCCTTCATTAAATAAACTGGTAAACCGAAATGTTTCCCTGAGTTCTGTGAGCTGTTCTAGCAAATGAAATCCAAGTGGGAGGAGGAGGGTCATAGGAAATTCTGATCTGTATCCAAGTCAGACAGAAGTTGCGGGTAATGTGGGGAACCTACTACTTGAAATTGGCATCTGAAGTGGGAAGTAGTCTTATGGGGCTGAACCCTTAACTTGTGGGGTCTGCATTAATTCCAGTTGCTGCTGAAACTGAATTAAATTTTAAGACACAACTGGTGTTGCAGAGAACTGCTTGGTGCAGGGAAAAAAATTCCACACATCTGGTGTCAGAAATATTGTGAATATGGTAGTAGTATCAGAGTAAAAGGAGAAACTCGCAGCCAGAGGGGTTTATTCCTATAGACTGTTATCCAAAATTTACAAAGAATTCCTAAAACTCAACACTAAGCTCGTATACACACACACACACACACACACACACACACACACAAATATTAAAAATGGGCCAAAGACCATAACAGATATCTTGCCAAACAAGATACACAAATGGCAAGTAGGTGTACACAAAGATGCTTCACATCACATGTCACCAGGGAAACGCAAATTAAAACAGTAGTGAGCTACTACTACACACCTTTCAGAATGGCCAAAATCCAGAACAATGACAATAACAAATTCTGGCCAGGATGTATAAAAACAAGAACTCTCACTGGTTGCCAGGGGGGATGCAAAATGGCAGAGGGCCTCTAAAAGATAATTTGGTGGTTTCTTACAAAACTAAATATATTCTTACCATGCAGTCCAGCAATCATCCTCCTTGGTACTTACCCAAAGAAGTTGAAAACTTATGTCCACACAACAATAGATGTTTATATAGTAACTTTATCCATAATTGCCAAATCTTAGAAGCAATCATGATGTCCTTCAGTAGGTAAATGGATAAATAAAACTGTGGCACAGCCAGACAATGGAATTATTTACCACTAACAAAAAAAAAATGAGCTGTCTGCCATGAAGTCATGGAAGAAACTTAGATGAATATTACTAACTAAAAGAAGCCAATCAGAAAAGGCACATACTGTATGTTTCTAACTGTATGACATTTTGGAAAAGGCAAAACTATGGAGACTATAAAAAAGATCAGTGGTTGCTAAGGGTAAGGAGGAGGAAGGGATGAAAAGGCAGAGCAGAGAGAATTTTTATTTTTTAAAGATTTTATTTATTTATTCATGAGAAACAGAGACAGAGACACAGGCAGAGGGAGAGGGAGAAGCAGGCTCCACGCAGGGAGCCCGACGTGGGACCTGACCCTGGGTCTCCAGGATCAGGCCCTGGGCCGAAGGCGGTGGTAAAACGCTGAGCCACCTGGGCTGCCCACGCAGAGAATTTTTAAAGCAGTGAAAGTACCCTGTCTGATACTCAAACAGTGGCCACATGTTATTACACATTTGCCAAAAACCACAAAATGTATAATACCAAGAGTGAACCCAAAGTAAACTATGGTCTCTGTGTAAGACCATATGTAGTACGTCAAGGTAGGATCACTGATTGCAACAAACGCGCCACTCTGATGGGGGATGTTAACAGTGGGGGAGGCTATGCATGTGTGGGGGCAGGGAGTATATGGAAAATCCGTACTTATCCATCCAATGTTCTATGAATCTAAAACTGCTCTGGAAAATGAAGTATATTAAAAAGCATAACACAAAATACCAAAGAGGGGTAAAAGGGAGGGAATTTCTTCTCTTAGTTTCTAATCCCATTGCTATTAACCTCTCTGGCTACTTTCCTTTTTCTCTCTTTATTCTTTATATCCAAATTCCCCAAACACTCATTTATGCTTGCTGTCCCCTTTTCCTAAATTCCCATTTATGGTTTAACCCCTTCCAAACTGGATTCTACCCTTACGAATCCCTCTCCCCCAACCCCACTTGCATGCTCTAAATAAATAGATAGAATCTTAAAAAAATAAAAATAAAAAGCTCTCACAAGGTCAACAATGATTAACATGTCAAAATTAGTTTACATTTTCCAATCTTTATTTTACTTGACCTCACAGCAATTTTGCGTAACCTCCTTTAACACTGTTGATCACCTTTTGAAACAGACTTTACTTCTTTTTTTAAATGTAAATATTTTATTTATTTATTTGACAGAGAGAGCACAAGCAGGGGGAGAAGCAGACTTCCCACTGAGTAGGGAAACCCTATTTGGGGCCGGATCCCAGGACCCTGGGATCATGACCTGAGCTGAAGGCAGACACTTAACCAACTGAGCCACTCACGTGACCTAAAATAGTCTCTACTTCTTGCATATTTTTGCTTCTGCAACTCCACTCTCTTGGGTTCTCCTTTTCCTCTCCTCTTTCTTTCCATCTCTTTTCTTTGCTGATTGAATCTCCTCTATGAGCCTACTAGATTTTGGCACTCCTCCAAGTTTAGGCTTGGGCCCTCATTTCTTCTAATTCTCTAATTTTACCCCAGATAATCTCATCCTTCCTTCCTCATAGTTTGAATTATAGTATCTATGCTGATCACTACCATCTCCATTTTGAGGCCCACCCACCCTGTATCCAACAACATGCTCAACACTTCTATTTGTATATTTCAAAGGAACCTTAAAGATTACCTTTAAACTGCTCATGACTTACCCCTCACAAACCTGGTCTTTCTCCAACATTCTCCCACCAACCACATCCTGCCCAAGTCCTACTCATCATTCAATCTGGACTTCAATTCCATTTCCTCAAAAAAACTCCCCTGACCTCCCAATGAGGACATTGTGTTTTTGGTCAATATTTTTACTCCATTGAACGGTAAGCCCCATTAGGGCAAGGATTATTCCCACTTGGCTTACTGTTTTATTCCTCTTAGCACAGTGTCTGGCAATAGTAGTTGCTCAACAACTTTTTACTCAGTGGAATTATGAAAGAACAACACGCTGGAAACTTTCACTTTGGTATTTTACGTACAACATAAAGTTCTAATCTACCAGTTCTCAAATTTTACCAGTTATGAATGTTTTAGTTAAAAACTTAAAATATAGGGGTGCCTGGGTGGCTTAGTTGGCTGAATGTCTGCCTTCAGCTCAGGACATGATCCTAGGAGCCTGGGATCCAGCACCACATCCAGCTCCCTGCTCAGCAGGGAGCCTGCTTCTCGCTCCCTTTTTGCCATTCCCTGTCATTCTTTGGCTCTCTCTCTTTATCAGATGAATAAATAAAATCTTTTTTTAAAAAAACCTTAAAATATGGACAGTAAAACCACTAAAAGAATTTCAAATGTGCAAAATTTCAAATTGAAAAAATGTCTGCATATTTGAAAAATCTTTCTTAACACATCAAAATTCCATAATTAAAGAAAGGAAAAACAATCAAACAAAAAACAAAAATCAACAACAAAAAGATTTAATGAAATAACTAAATCCCAAACGTATCTTAAGAAAAAGCATTCAGAACACTGAGTCTAACTTCAGATTGATAATTCCATAATTAGAATTCGAGCAATAAATAACCTTTTTTAACCCAGATTATTACATTAGTCAATGTACCTTTTTTGCACTTCTTCCTTGGCATCATTTCTCTTGGGAGTCTTCTCCAATCTGCACGTACAAAAGAAAAAAAATTGTAATTTCTTCTAGGGGTTAGTGGCACTCAACATGACTAAAGAACATGACAGGGGGCACCTGTGTGGCTCAGTAAGTTAAGCAAATTTGACTTAGACTTAGGACAAGATGTCAGGGTCCTGGGATAGAGCCCTGAGTTGGGCTCCCCGCTCAGCAGGGAGTCGGCTTGTCCCTATCCCTCTGCTCCTTCCTTTGCTCGAGCTCTCTCTCTGCCCCTCTCTCCCTCAAATAAATAAATAAAATATTTTAAAAATAATAAGGGACATAACAGTGGTGCCCAATTGCACAGTAGGTTAAACATCGGACTCTTGATTTTGGCTCGGATCATGATCTGAGGTTGTGAGATTAAGCCCCAGGGCTTAAGATTCTCTCTCCCTCTGCCTCTATCCACCCCTCTCTCAAGTAAAAAGACAAATCTTTGAAAAAAATTTAAAGGACATGATAGTTGCTTCTGCAATGAAAATAAAATTTCTTAATATCTGACTGTACTGAGCCTGGAAATCAAAAGATAATAGTGATGTATTTTCTCCTATGATGAAGAAAGAGTTCATTAAAAAAAATTGGGGGGCATCTGGCTGGCTCAGCAGTAGAGCATGTGACTCTAATCCTGGGGTTGTGAGTTCAAGCCCCCTGCTGAATGCAGAGATTATTTAAAAAATAAATAAACCTAAAAACAATAACTTTGAAATGGTGCTATAAAATTTTTATAACATTCTTTTAACAGCTACATAGTATTTATTTAATTTATTTAATTTATTTTTTAAGATTTTATTTATTTATTTGAGAGGGAGAGAAAGAGAGCATACATGAGTAGAGGGAGCAGAGCAGGGAGCCTAACGTGGGGCTTGATCCCAGGAACCTGAGACCATGACCTGAGCCTAAGGCAGATGCTTAACCAACTGAACTACCCAGGCACCCCTATCTAGTCAATTTTAAATACAGAAATTTTCATAACAAGAAAAATAATCCATATAAATATATATATATATTTAAAGGTTTTATTTATTTATTCATAAGAGACACACACAGAGAGACAGAGACACAGGCAGAGGTAGAAGCAGGCTCCTCGAGGGGATCCTGATGCAGGACTCGATCCCCAGACCTTGGAATCACGCCCTGAGCCAAAGGCAGATGCTCAACTGCTGAGCCACCCAGGTGTAACATGTAAATATTTTTATATATCTAATATTTGTGTAGAGAAACCTCCAGGTTGGGAACAAATATCACAATAATTCTTAGTGGGTGTTGGGATTGCAGCTGCTTTTCCTATGCAGTATTTATTATTTGACTATGCTGTATTTTGTTTGTTTTCTATAGTTGATATGTATTTCTTACATAATAAGGCAAGTTAAAATATATGACCACAATCCCAACACATGCAAAATTAAATAATTCTAAAAATTATGCAAAAACTTTATAACTAAAAATATAAGTAGCTATGGAAAAGTAAATTCTCTCTAATAAATAATTTTGCCTGGGGGCACCTGCGTGGCTCTGTCACTTGAACCTCAGACTCCTGTCTTCAGCTTCTGAGACTGAGCCCCATGAGGAGTCTGCCTGAGATTTCCTCTCCCCCTCTCCTTCTACTCCTCCTCCTATACTCTCCCTCTTAAATAAAACTATAATTTTTTTTCCTGAATTAGCTAAATAATGCCTCTAATTTGTCATTTTCTTTCAATTTTTAAAAAATATTTACTTATTCATTTTAGAGAGAGAGAGCGAGAGAGCACACGTACGAGTGGGGGTAAGGGCAGAGGGAGAGGGATTCCCCTTAAAATGCAGAGCCCAATGCGAGGCTCAGTCCTACCCCTGAGATCATGACCTGAGCCAAAACCAAGAGTAGGATGCTCAACTGACTGAGCCCCCCAGACACCTCACTTTCTTTTCCTTTTTAAGCACAGAATTAATCAGAAAAAAGAAGCAACACGAAAATGGATTAAAAAACACTGCCTGGAAAAAAAAATAAAAATAGATCGATAGATAGATAAACAAACAAACAGCGCCTGGGGATGCCTAGGTGGCTCAGTGGTTGAGCATCTGTCTTCCATCCAGGGCATGATCCCGGAGTGCCAGGATCAAGTCTCACATTGGGTTCCCTGCATGGAGTCTGCTTCTCCCTCTGCCTGTGTCTCTCTGCCTCTCTCTCTGTGTCTCTCATGAATAAATAAATAAATAATCTAAAACAAAAACAAAAACACTGCCTGCTAATAAAGACTCAGTGTATTCTGTAGAAAACATTTCTATCTCAAGCTATTTAGCCTGAACTAGTAAATTTGGCTTTGAATATATTTCTGCTTTTATTTTTATTTATTTATTTATTTTAAAGATTTTATTTATTTATTCATCAGACATACACAGAGAGAGGCAGAGACCCAGGCAGAGGGAGAAGCAGGCTCCATGCAGGGAGCCCAACACGGGACTCGATCCCTGGACTCCAGGATCACGCCCCAGGCTGAAGGCAGGCACTAAACCGAAGAGCCACCCGGGCTGCCCTATTTCTGCTTTTATAAGTGACATAGATAATCATGAAAACGTATGTAAAGAGAATCCTTCAGGAGATTAATATTTATGATGTGGCAGCTATGAAAGAACTGAAATAGGAGATTGGAGAGTGTTCAAGGGAAACTCAAGCTTTTCAATGATCCACACTGAAAGGACCACTATAACCCATGCAAGCAATAATGCTGTAAATGCCATTTATGTTCTTACGTAAATGCAGTTTTCACAAAACACCAAAGACAGAGAAGTCAAAGGGAAGTGAGTTAAAATGAGAAGACCTGGGTTCTAGTACTACTGTTCAAGTCATCTTGATAAATCACTCCATTCCTATGGAGTTTTTTTTTTTTTTTTTTAATCTGCAAAAGGAAAGAGCTGGATGAAATCTCTCTGACCTCTTGCATCTTGCCTGTGTCTAAGGGAAATTTGTGAATGTTGAAAAAAAATCTCTTAGATATGGTTTTATTGAAAAGGCATCTTAATAAATAAAAATAGTCTATGTCTGCTTAAAAGAAAGGAAGATCGATGAGCTTGGCTTAAAATATCCTTTAACTAGACTTGTTTTCTCCTCAAAAGCTATAAAACCCCCCACAAACACAGAAGTATTACTGGTACTGTAGATTAAAATTATGATTGCAGTAAGTGGAAATGGAAAGCTCAAACGGGTTTAGCAAGTCCTGTTTTATAGAAGAGTATTCTAAAACTTCAAAAACACTTCAACTCTTCCTTGTTAAAATATAAAAATCTTTTCATCCTAGTTTTCAAAGGATATGCATTACTAATTAATTATAGGAAAAGAACCAGCCTACTTTCCTATAGCAAAAATTCCTATGGTGAAAACAGAAAAATTTCCCTAAAATATATGGAGTAAGGAGATAAACTTTAAAAATTATTTTAATATTTTCAGGGATTTTTTTAAAATATTTTATTTATTTATTCATCAGAGAGAGAGAGAGAGAGAGAAAGGCAGAGACACAGGCAGGGGGAGAAGCAGGCTCCATGGAGGGAGCCTGACATGGGACTTGATCCCAGGTCTTCGAGATCATGCCCTGGGCTGAAGGCGGCACTGAACCGCTGAGCTACCTGGGCTGCCCAATATTTTCAGTTTTATAATTACCTGGTATCCACTCCTCTTTGTACACCTTCATATATCTTTTACTATATCTTTCAATATCTATAAAAAAATAAGAAAGTGTTCATTAGAAAAGTCAAGAATAAGCCTGGATTTAAGCCATTCCATAACTAAAAACACCAGATAACATCTTTTATTTCACACACAAGGAATCTCCTATATTTGTACACATATATTTCAATAGGTGTTCCTAAACACCTATTGAAAAGTTCAATAAATATTATATGTTTAAGGAAGTGGCAAGAAGCAACTGGATATGAATAGCTGGGAGTGAGCAGAAACCTAAACCCTAATCATGTTTTTTTTTTGTTTTTTTTTTTTAAAGATTTTATTTATTTATTCATGAGAGACACAGAGAGGCAGAGACACAGGCAGAGGGAGAAGCAGGCTCCACGCAAGGAGCCCGACATGGGAGCCCGACATGGGACTCGATTCCGGGTCTCCAGGATCACACCCCGGGCTGCAGGCGGCGCTAAACCGCTGCACCACCGGGGCTGCCCCTAATCATGGTTTTTAAAATCAGATAACCTGATTCAACTCTGAGATTATTCACAAAAGTCCAAAGCCAGGTCAGTAAGTCACCTACAATAAAAGAGCAAGAAAGTCTTGTGACGCTAGCCTCCAGCTTCCATTCTTCAAATCTTGTGTAACTGGGATGTATTAACTACCTAAGTAAGGATGGAGAGCTGTATGGTCAACTTCAGTGCTTGATACACATATTAAAACACAGTTAGGCTTTTCAACGAGCTACTCTTCACAACCCATTGAGGAGAATGGAGAAAAGGGTAGGAGAAAGTAAGGTTGGTGGGGTATGAAAGAACAAGCTGCAAGCTTCTATGCCAACTACTGACAATTCTGCAGGGACCTTCTGTGCTTGCCCAAAATGGAGTGGTTCTTGTTGCTGCTTTGTTCACTTTGCCACAAGAAACTCCCTCAATGGGGGCCCAAACCCTTTCCTAGCAATGTAAGTTGGCAAGCAACACCATAGTGCCATAGCCTAAAAACATGGTTCATCATAAAATGTGGTTGAGGAGTATAGCCATGAAATAGGGAAATTAATACAAAAGATGAAAACATAAAAAGCAAGGCCCAAATATGTACTGATTTCTCTTCCGTGTTAAGAAAATGATTCCAAATAATACTAAGACCATAGTGTTAAACAAAGATAACTAAAATAAATAGTGGATCAGTAAGACCAAGAAACCAAGCTTTTCTAGGTATTTAACTATTTTGACTTCAATCTTCATCTCAAGCTATTTATTTACTTATTTTTCAAAGTTTTATTTATTTGAGACACAGAGAGCACAAGTTGGGAGGAGGGTCAGAGGGAAAGGGAGAAGTAGCCTCCCTGCCAAGCTGGGAGCCGGATGTCGGGCTCAATTCCAGGACCCCGAGACCATGACCTGAGAGTACGTACCAACCAAGCTAAAGGCAAACACTTGAGCCACTCAGGCACCACTCTCAAACCCCATTATCAAGCTTTTCATCAGTAAAAGAAGTCGATGCAAATGACAGATTTGCATTTAAAATTTTTCTCCACAACAGACTGTATATTTTGGAAAAATTTAACCTTCAGTAGTAAGCTTCTAGAAGAATAAGCAATATTGAAAATCAACTACTGAAATCCAGTTAAAAAGAGGCAAAGGATCTGAACAGACATTTCTCCAAAGATATGCATAGTAAAAAGCACATAAGATGTTCAACATCATAGCTACTTTGTAAATTCAAATCAAAATCACAACGAGATGCCACTTTATACCCAGTAGAGTGGCTATAACCAAAAAGGCATCAAAATGATTCTAGATTAGAAATACATTTCTAATAGATTCTAGCTTCCAATTCTTCTTATATTCGCATCTTCAAAATGTAATACTTTAAAAAGCTTTGATGGCTCACAGCTGTGTTGAAATGAGGATGGCCCGGCCATCTTCTTTGGTCTATAATTATAAAACATTTTCATTATTAAATTTATAATTACCAATTAACATGATCAATCCAACAAATTGTTTCATTTCTACATAACCTATTTCCTCTTGATCATCTTTGTCTTTGCCTTCAGCATTTCTCCAGTTATAAACTATATCAAATAACTTTTGGTATGTAAACATCATAAAAAAGAAAAATATGGTTACGTCATTTTGACAAACAGGATGTTCCACGTTCTTATCACAAAATATGTGATGAGGCACTTTTCAAGGACTAATTGTGTGAGGATGCCATATTTCCTTTTTATTCTTAGAGATATATTCTTTACCCACTGACTCTTGAGTTTGAGAAAATTCATCTAGAATATTGTCATCTGAAGCTCAGAGATTTCACTTACACAATCAATTTCACAATCATTGTTAGCATCCAAAGAGCTACTACTTCTACATTCATATTCTGATTTGTCTAGTGATTGTATAACATCTTCCTCTCTCAATTTTCTTCTCTTTGCCATATGGGCAGAAAATGAACAATTCTGAAATCTCAATTATATTCTATGAAAACTAAAACACAAACAAAACAACCACGAAGACAAGAGTCTCTCTAGACTTCTTTTATAGCTTCCTAAAAATTAATGTAATACTATGTGCAACACAATAGAAACACTGAAAGAAAATGTAATAGTGCTGATTTTATTTCAATACTGCACCACCCTTCAATGCAACTTCATCATTTTTCCTTTTTTTTTTTTCTTGGATATTTTAATCTTTTATCTTCCAGGATGGGGGTAATAATTCACAAGTAATGATGAAATAATATCTATACTGATGAAATAGTAAGATGTTTAAGGATGAAGGAAAAATAAGATCACTAATATTCCAGAACATATTAGATTTATAAGAGTCCAATGGGCCAATATGGTAATGTTAAGATAAAATGAGTTTTCTTTCCTTTTTTTTTTTTTTTTTTTCCATTAAAAAAAATTCTTTGGGGCAGCCCAGGTGGCTCAGCGGTTTAGCGCTGCCTTCGGCTCAGGGACTGATCCTGGAGACCTGGGATCGAGTCCCACGTCGGGCTCCCTGCGGGAAGCCTGTTTCTACCTCTCTCTCTGTGTCTCTCATGAATAAATAAGTAAAATCTTTTCTTAAAAAAGATAAATTTCATTGTAAAGAAAGCACCAATAATTTCTATAATTCTACCCAAAAACATTATAAACAAATTGTGACATCACAAGAAATATTTTTATTCTATGCCCTCAGTGCTTTGTGATCTCACTGCCCTGAGCCACTAGCCAGTTGACAATGAGGAAGCCTTGAGACCTTATTTAGTTCTTTACATTAGTCCCTAAGTCTCTCCTTTCTGATGTACATTAGTGGTAGGTGATAGGAGAAGGCTGAGGGAACGGTGATACAACATGACCGAGAATATAGCTTCCTCTGACAGTTGCATAATTTTGTTCAGTCTGGCTGATTCTTTCTCATTCATGGTGTGCACAGTACATAAACATTTTATATATGAGTATATACATAAACACACATTATATGCATATATATATATATTAACCTACAAACACACATAAATATATGTATGCTTTTTAAAAAAACTTCATTTTAACCTAGTTTTTTAAAAACATCAGAAAAGAAAAGTAAATATGAGTATTTTGAAAGAGAAGGTCTTGTTTCAATTTGGAAAAATCTACATAAACATTTTCTCTACATAGAAAAAGAAACAAAGATTCCTTGTATTTTTAAATACTTTGTGCAGTTATCAAAGATAAAGAGCCTCTTAATCCAGATACAAACCAACCATTACCACAAACCAGCAACAAAATTATGTTCCTAAAGTCCCTGTCTAAAAGACTCACAGATATATTTTCAAATATGATATACTTGTAAATTAGACCCATGATTTAATAATGACCACACTTAGTTAAGTAAATCTGTTCCATGGTCTAGAGAAAACACTAATTTTAAAAAGATTATACCCTATACTATTATTTTTTCTACTAAGAATGGATGTTTATTAATTCATTTAATCTTACTTTTTTAAATCTTTAAAACAAGAGCTTTAATTTCAATTTTGAACTCAGATAGATAAAAGCATACAACATAATCATGAAAGTAAAAAAGAATTCAGTATTTTTGAGATAAAAATGTCTTATAAAACCATTGTATCAACTTCAAGCAGCTATGTTTGATAAATTAAACGAACCTGTCTAAAATGCTTCTTATAATTACAAGCACAGATAATATTACTATATAAGACTTTCTTTTTGACTCTTAGCCAGTTCTAAGTCATTTAGAGAGAGTGAAAATGGAATGCATTTTTAATACTAATGGAATGAGAGGACACTGTATGAATTTCTCATGCTTTAATGATGTTGTTTGGGGAACTCAAGGATGATATTGATCTCTCTAATTTCAACCTTTGAGGGCAGAAACTGAAAATCAATATAGATCTGCTGTGCTAAATATCTACTCAGGAATGGGTTCTCTTCCTCTAAAACCACTTCCCACTCCCTGAGACTATAAAGCCTTCTCCAATTGTAATTTCTCTTCTCTGTCCTTGGCATAACCAATAAGTACATGCTTTATGTTTCCTATTATATCTGACATAATACAGTCAAGGCTTTTAAAAGTTTCAAACAAAATACTAAATAATCAGAGACTTACATAATGATTTATGTACAAGGATAGTAACACATATATGAGCAAAAAACCACTTTAAATCTAACATCAGAACTACTTACAATTAATAATGCTATATATATATATATATATACACACACACAGTGAAATACAACATAGCCATTAAAAATCATATTTTCTAAGAATGTTAAGGATATATGAAAATGCTAATAACATGATATTGGGTAGAAAAGAAATATAAAAGGACTGTGAATCCAATTTTATAAAAAGAAAAAAATCTAGAATATCCAATAAAATATTAATAGATCTCTACACATAAGCAATACAGGTGATTTTTACTTTTTAATATTTTTGTTTTTCACCATTTTCACCAAACATATGAAACTTCTCTTGAAAGGTAATTTTAAAAATAAAGTATAAAAAAGTTTAAAATACATTTTCTGTTAAATCAACATTAAGCATGCTTTTTCAAGGTGGTGGATAATTTCTGACTGAAGTAAATCTATCAATCAGCATTAAATGACCATGAAACATTGTTTCATCTGTATACATTCAACTACATAATCAAAGAGTCCAATACCCACCTTGTTTTTCTTCGGGTGTTTCTATATAATAAGGCATTCTTTTCATAGTTTCTCTCAACTCCTGTTTCAAGGCCAGCATGTAATCTTCACCCTCTCCTGCTTTCAGTGGCACTGGTTTATAATCCGTGTCCTTTTTAAGAGATAATTTTTTAAAATAAATTTTTTAAATATACCTTTTTGTCTATAAACAGGAAAATGTTAGTTTTATTGAAAAACTAGGGATCCCTGGGTGGTGCAGCGGTTTGGCGCCTGCCTTTGGCCCAGGGCGCGATCCTGGAGACCCGGGATCGAATCCCACGTCGGGCTCCCGGTGCATGGAGCCTGCTTCTCCCTCTGCCTGTGTCTCTGCCTCTCTCTCTATCTCTCTGTGACTATCATAAAAAAAAAAAAAAAAAAAAAAAAAAAAAAAAATTAAAAAAAAAAAGAAAAACTACATTTTACAGGCACTAAGTTTTACAATCAACTGAAAAGATGTTGAGCTTTTGTAATCTTTTTAACCTTTTAGCTTATTTCCTACTTTGCTCTGATTTTAGAGGTAGTAGGAAAGCTGTTTAATTTTCCTACTGACCACACCTATTATTTTGTTAACAGTCTGTTGACCGTGATTACACACTTTAGAAGTTAAGCCACCCAAATGAGAGCTACTGCTTTAGTTTCCTATTAACCTCAATTAGTAGCTGTGGTATTGATGGGAGTAGTAGTTTAAAAAAAAAAAAAAAAAAGATTAAAAGTAGCAGCTATTACTTAGCAAGTGGTTATGCTAACCAGGATGTCCTCAATATTCAACATCCATGATCCCATTTAAAGTATCATCAATATTTTCTCTTCAACAATAAATAAATTGTGAAGCAAAGAATCTATAAGCTCATATGACATGTAAATGACAAAGCAGGGGTTTGAATCTACATCTTCAATTTTTTTTTTTAAGACAGTAGAGAAAGAGAGAGAGAGAGCATTTGCAAGCAGGCAAGGGGCAGAGGGAGAAGAAGAGAGAACAATGGTGCTTGATCCCATGACCCTGAGATCATGACCTGAGCTGAAATCAAGAGTCACACATGCCCAAGTGACCAAGCCACTCAGGTGCCCCTCTAAGTCTTCAATTTTAAAGAATTACAAACACGCACATATATGTATATGCACATTTATTTTAAAAATATATATTTATTAAAAAGTGGGGCCTCAGGGTATGTAGTAAAGACTTTTTTTAAATAAAGATTTTTATTTATTTATTCATGAGAGACACACAGAGAGAGGCAGAGACATAGGCAGAGGGAGAAGCAGACTCCCTGTGGGGAGCCTGATACGGGACTTGATCCCAGAATCATGACCTGAGCCAAAGGCAGACGCTCAACCACTGAGCCACCCAGGTGTTTCAGTAAAGACATTTCTTAAAAAAAAAAAAGACATTTCTAGTACCAGAGCTAAATATAGGGTACATTTTCAAAATTTAACTCTGAATCTATTCATTCATTCTACAACTATTTATTAAGTGCTTACTATAAGCCAAACATGGTTAGACAATAAGAGATACTTCTTACCTTTATGGAACTTACATTCTAGGGAAGAAAAACACAAGATATAAGGAAATAGTGAGGAAATACACAGTTTCAGGTAGTGATAAGTGGCATGAAAACAATGAAGCTGGGTAGAGGAAAGAGTGACCAACTGAGTACATGAAGGTTGAAGGTAGCTAGTCTAGACAAGGTAAGCACACATGACCTCTCAGGAAGATACCTTGAGCAGAGCTCTGGATAAAATTAGGAAGCCATCATGGAAAGACGTGAAAACAGATGGTTCCAGCCAGGAAAACTAGCAGAGGAAAACATCTGAGAGAACACAGAGACCAAGATGGCTAGGGACAGAGAAGGACCGCTATAGGAAAAGTTAGAGAGACATCAGCAAGGCCATATCAAACAGAGCCAGTTTGCCAGCAGCAAGGAATTCAATTTAATTCCAAGTATAAAACAACAATAAGTATTAATATTACCAGTGTTTAGAAGTGACCTCACATATGAGAAGAGCTTATTTTAAAAGAAATCAATGTAGGGACGCCTAAAATTATTAATTTTAATAAATACAATCTTTAAAAAGAATAAAATAAATCAATGTATAAAGTGACAGTACGCCTATACATGAGATGTTTATTATTGTTTCAGGCTATACTAAATATCAGAAAGGCAAATATCAAGAGCAAAAAATAGACACTCCCTATATATGACACCTACATCCCTAGATACATTTGTTCAGGGTCCTATACTTACATAAATCTTTTTTTTATTACTTATTCTTGAGAGAGAGAGGCAGAGACACAGGCAGAGGGAGAAGCAGGCTCCCTGGTGGGGAGCCTGTAGTGGGAATCAATCCCAGGACTCTAGGATCATGACCTGAGCTGAAGGCAGACATTCAACTGCTGAGCCACCCAGGCGTCCCAGCTTACATATATCTTTTGACAAGGGATTTTTCCCTTTTGAAATAGGGGAAAGTTGGGCAGCCCAGGTGGCTCAGCGGTTTACCGCCGCCTTCAGCCCAGGCCCAACAAAGCAGTAATATATCCTCCCATATCACTTAACAGTTCCCTTCTTTCTCTTTCCTTTCCATTGTCTGTTGAAAGCATGAGGTCATTTCCAGTACAATGCTTCTCCAAATTTAAGGCACATTAAGAATGATCCAAGAATCTCGTTAAAATGCAGATTCTCATTCATCTGGCAGAGAAAACTGCCTCTAAACTTCCAAAAAAAAAAAAAGAAAGAAATAGGGGAAAGCTTCTTGGATTGAGGGATATCTGGTTATTTATGATTTTTTTCATTTTTTTATACTGCAGCATATACATACCTGGAAGTGTAAGCTTATGTTTTAAACTAAATGCAAAGTGAAAGCATTAGATTAAACATTACATCAATTAAGTTTACAGCATACTTATTTTTTTTTTTAATTTTTTTTATTTATTTATGATAGTCACAGAGAGAGAGAGAGAGGCAGAGACACAGGCGGAAGGAGAAGCAGGCCCCATGCACCGGGAGCCTGATGTGGGATTCGATCCCGGGTCTCCAGGATCGCGCCCTGGGCCAAAGGCAGGCGCCAAACCACTGCGCCACCCAGGGATCCCTACAGCATACTTATTAAATTTAAAAGCAACACTAAATGCAGTAGGAACACTTAGATTAAAAAAAAAAAAAAAGGAACACTTAGATTGTGAGAAACAACAAAATTCACACTGACTTTTTAAAAATAGAGAAAGAAGCAAAAAAAAAAAAAAAAAGGTTGAGTAGGGAATAAAAGACCAAATGGTATACTACGGAGCAAAATCAAATTCTGTTGATACAAGATGATAAGAAAATCATTAAGTGAAAGTCTGGTAGAGTAAGGTCCATTAGGGATCATTGTAAAACCTAGCCTGACTTTCAGAAATACTATTTTGATGTTGGAGTACATCAAAAATAGCAATAGAATATGCAGGAATTGAAAAAAAAATTATTTCTTAGTTTACACAGTACTGAGTAGATTTGTGAAAAGGTGTACACAGTTTTTTCTGTGTTTTAAGAAAGCACTGTTAAAATTAGAAGAGGTTCAGATAAGAATTGCAGCAGCAAATCACACTCTTTTACTTTCTTACATTTAAATATTACAATGATATCCTATATTCAGTCCTATATAGAATTTTAATTTTCTTTGAAACACGAAAAAACAAATCCTGAAAAATCCACTTTCCAATGTACTTACGGGAAATAGCGGGGGTGGTTTCAATGCTACATCAGGTAACTTGTCACCTCTGCCAAATCCAACTGCCTCAATATTAAAGGTATAAGCTGCACGTCCACGTCCTTTATTCCCAGCCATCAGAATTAGTTATACCAGAAAAGTGGGCAAATTCTGAAAGACATCATATAAAAAAGGAAACCAACATTTTAAAGCAAAATATAAAACTCTGCTCCTTAAGTAGCATGGCCAATTTAAAATACTTCTGGAAAGTAAAACTTGTAAAGAAATAAACATATGGTAGACCAATTTCTGGACCCCTCCCATCTAGTCATGCCTGGCAGGTAAAACAAGGATGGGCTCAACTACGTCATCTAAGCCCTGGGTCAACAGCTCAAAGGGTCTCCTTGGAGGTGCTGCCTGGACCACCGCACAGCCAGCTGATGCAATTCTCTCCACACCCTCCACGCCCCCCCCCCCCCCCCCCCCCCGTAATTTGGCATCAAGATCTTAGACATATGTGAAAAGTGTGGACAAGGAAAGGTCTGGCTGATGAAGACAGTCTGCCTTGGTTTTTCATTCTATTTGATGACTATCCTTAGTCCTATACACTATCTTAGTCATATACACTTGAGATTTTTCAATGATTTATTTATCCTAGAAATTGAGTGTTGGACAGTCTCCTTGAGATCCAATCCAATGTCCTTTTAGAAATGGGAATGGGCTCAAGAGGCTCTGAAGTTTGTTCAGGCAAAAACAAAACTTCTGAAGTTCAGAGAAAAACATCTGAAATAGATTAAAGGTAAGACAAGCCTGTACTCTTTTCAAACTTTGGGGACAATAGAGATGTCACATACTCAAGTTCTGCACTGAATTTCTGAATCGTCTGAAACACGATTATACTCTAGTGTGGGAACCAACTCGGCAGCATATTAACAGGGATCCCCATACCAAGGCTCTTCCACTACAAGCCTTCATTTGACTGTAGTGATGATTAGAACACATCCCCTAAATCTCTTTTCCTATTGACAATACTGGGCATCATTCAGTCCTGCAGGCCCAACAAAGCAGTAATATATCCTCCCATATCACTTAACAGTTCCCTTCTTTCTCTTTCCTTTCCATTGTCTGTTGAAAGCATGAGGTCATTTCCAGTACAATGCTTCTCCAAATTTAAGGCACATAAGAACGATCCAAGAATCTTATTAAAATGCAGATTCTCATTCATTTGGCCGAGAATCTGCATTTCTAACAAGCTCTCTGGAGCTATCGATGTCGCTGGTTGCAGTCCACAGTTTGGAAGTAGCAAGGCTGTACATTCTCTTATTTCTGAATCTGAACAACTGAATACATGAAATGTGGTTTAATACATTCATCTATTCCCTATATTTTCTAAATAGGTGGACCAGAGGCTTGCTCAAATTTGAGTTAGTTATTTTGAAACAACACTTGAAAGAGATGCTCTGTTCTTCCTACTGCATCACATTAGGATGCACACAAAAAGTCTCTCTCAGTGATGGTCTCTGGTCAGTGGTTTCGGGTACTGTCAATCCGTTTCATCTAGTATAAACTTCCCCAACAGTTTGTACCTAATGATTTTAGCAGTCATTTGTGATCAGGGTCCAGATTCGTTATTCCATTACAGATTGTAAGTTCATTCTTTCTGTATCTACTAATTGGAATTCTATCGAGATTCAATTCCCGTCACTCACTATTGAGTTACAAATGAAGCACAAGTTGTATTGGAAAGGGACTTATTTTAGAAATCAAGCTCCTTCCATCTGTCCCCAATAAAAGAGAGGAATAATCAAAAGGCTGCGTTTCATTTGCTGAGTCACTCAAGCATATACTGAGCCCACAGAAAGCAGATTTCCCAAGTATGACAACTGCTGAGCAGAAAGACACACCTTCAATCTAAGAAATGAATTGTGGGAGTCCAGTAGGCACGGTTGAGACCACTGGGCTTAATTCTAAGCTGGGATTTGCCACTAACTAAGGATTAAGAACAATTCCAGGTAACATTTCCCAAAATGCCTGATCATGAAAATTACCTGGAGAACTTGTTAAATACACCGAATCTCAAGTGATCTTCAAGTATTCAAGCCTACACCAGAATCTTTGGAGGTGGCTCTCACAAACAGTTGGGAAAACTCATCCCAAAAAGAGAGTACATCAGCTACCATCACTTGATAGAATATCCCTGGAGAAATATCAAACTCTGCTGCCTCTAAACTTCCATATTTATCAAGCACCTTTGGGTGCATAAATTGATATCATTAGTGAATATACTACCCTTGGCAGGAAAATCAATCCTAGCTCTTGAGCCACCCATTAATGATTACATGGCACTCTGGCCTCAGATTCATCTCTTTTTAGTCTGACTATTCTAAGTCAGTTCTCTTGGACCTAGAAAAGCTGACAATTTCATTTTCTTCTCTTGCAGAGCTGAGAGGTATTTCTTGGACTCTAGTAACTGTCTCATAGGGAAAGTGGCTCACAGGTGAGCCCTAAGCTTCAATCTTTGGAATCCTTTGAGTCAACCACTGCCTTGTTCTTTTTTCAACCTCCTAAGCTTCTTGAATGAAGGGCTTTTTTTAACCAACTTTCCCTATTTCCTCATTATCCAAATCTTCCTCTATTTTAGAGAGACCAATTTCACTGAGGCATTGATTCAACCAATATTGAGCATTCCAGGCACTCTGGCAGGACCCAGAAAGCATCGAATAAAACTGTGTCCCAGTCCTAAGGGCTTATATTTCAGTGCCTGAAAGAACACAAACACATAAATAAGTAAGTGTGTAACATAATAGTACATATTCTTGTTGTAGATTGAGTTGTATCCCCGCCCCCCCAAAAAATATGCTGGAACTCCTAAACCCCAGTACCTGAGAATGTGACCTTTCTTATCCAGAAACAAAGTCTTTGGGATGCCTGAGTGGCTCAGTGGTTGAGTGTCTGCCTTTGGTTCACGGGGTGACCCTGGGATCCGGGATTGAGTCCCACATCGGGCTCCTTGTGGGGAGCCTGCTTGTCCCTCTGCCTGTGTCTGCCTCTGTGTCTCTCATGAATAAATAAATAAAATCTTTAAAAAATAAAAAAATTAAGTCTTTGCAGGTACAATCACATTAAGATGAGGTCATAGTTGATCCTCAGACGGATCCATGACAGGTGTCCTTCTGAGAGGGAAATGCAGGCAGAGAGACACACACCCACACAGGGAAAGCACCATGTGAAGATGAAGGCAGAGACTACAGGGCTGCAGCTGCAAGTCAGGTACGCCCAACAGTGCCAGGGCACATACGAGCTAGGAGAGACAGCACAAATCTTCCCTCTGAGCCTCCAGAAAGAATGAACCCCACTGACACCTTGGTTTCGCCAGGATTCCAGACTTCGGGCATCCGGAACTGCGAGGGAATAAGCATCTGTTGTTTTAAGCCACCCAGTTTTTGGTAAAATGTGATAGCAGCCCTAGAAAATCATCAGTACAGCCCTGAATAAAAAAAAAAATCATGGTAAGGGGATAGAGAATGACAAAGGGATACGGTGTGGCTTTTCACACAAGGAAGGGCTTTGTGTGGAGGATAAATCTGAGTAGCATGCTGGAAGAGGCCTGTGAGCCACAGGAAGGAGGGATGAGACAGAGATGGCTACAGAGAGAAGGAAGAGCAGGTGCAGAGGAAGAAGTCACATGCTGGGAGTGTCTGAGGAACAAAAAACCCATGTCACCAGTGAGGATGAGGAGCAAGGAGAGGTGGGGCAAGGCCAGATCTTGTGGGGCTCTGCGTGAGCTGTGTAGGGGTTTGGCTTTTACCTTACTTGTGATGGGAACTACATTCACAAAGATGCTGAAATGCAAAGGCCCCAGTGATCCCCACTGGTCTCCACCGGTCAAATACACTGGCCTTTTGTCATGCTCTTAGACTTTCAAAGCACAGGGCTCACTGCTGCCTCCTCCCTTTTGTCAGTCCCTCTTTCCTAGGCTTTATTAAAACTCCAGGTTTTGGGACAGCTAGGTGGCCCAGACAGCTAAGCATCCAACTCTTGATCTTAAATTAGTTCTTGATCTCAGGGTTGTGAGTTCAAGCCCAGCGATGGGTTCCATGCTGGGTGTGGAGCCTACTTAAAAAACAAAAAACAAAAAAAGACCTTGGAAAAACAAACAAACAAAAACCCTCCAGGTTTTTCTATCCCACTGACTTTCTTTCTGGTCTACTTCTCTGCTTAAATCTCCTAAGTATGGATTTCCTTGAGGTCCAATCTTTGGTCTTCTGCTCTTTTTGGTCTTCAAAAAACACATCCACACTCAGGGTTTGATGACCTGTCCCATACTATTATCTCCAGCACTGACCTTTATCTTGAGTTTCAGTCCATGTTCTCACTATCAAAAGAATATTTTGAAAGTTCTTTAAACTTAAGATACTGAGATCATCTTCTGCATACATACACCAACTAGCTCGCCTTTTAGGTATTATGTCCCTATATTCCTACCTGCGGTATGTTCTTTCCCAGTCACCAACACTTGATGATATGAAGAAGTGCATCAGTATTGATTCCTCACTCTGTTCTACCCCTCCTATCAAATCAAACAGCTAATTCTTCCTTCCAAACGTCCCTGCAATTTCATTTCCTCTACCATACTCCAGGGTAAACCCTTCTACCTCCCTTTTGACTGACTGCAAGTTTTGTGGTATCCCTTGTTCTTTTATTTATTTTAATTCATTCTTCCACATTATTAGTCTTAAGGCATGGTTCTGATGATGCTACTCTTCTCATCTTCCCTCTTGGCTACAGAATTAAATCCAAACTCCCTACCCAAGAATTCAGGGCCCTTTTAAGACGGCTGCACCTATCCTCCTGACTCCTTCTATCATCATGTCTTGTTTACCATTCTCTCCAATCTGCTCCCTCTGTCTCCCTTCCAGACTGTATCCCCTTTCACCTTAAGATCCAGTTTAAGCCCCTCATAATCCACAACAGTCATTTCATCCCACTTTGCTCTTATAAAGGTCCTCCTGTTATAATAAATGGATTTTTTAAAATTGAGGTGTTACACCCTGCTCCTCTTTAATTCTGGAAGAAACAGAGACAATACCTCTTTTGGGAAATGGGCCTTTCCTAAAGGGAATTAGCTTCACTTATATTTTGTTTGCTTCTTTCTTTGGCTGTATTAACACTGGAGATTTTATATTTCCCCACTGTCTAGCATAGTACTCTCTACATAGCAACAGCTCTACAATTAATGTTAAGCTCTTTCTTTTTTTGTCTGTCATATGATTTCATGAGCAAATCTACCCAAATCAGTCAGCCTACTATTATTACTGTTGTTGTTGTTCTCAAACTTCCAGAACTATAAAGTTGGAGACCTGGATGTACACTGGAATCATCAGAATTTAAAAACAAAATGAAAACACAACAAAACTCAGGCTTCACCCCAGAACAACAAAATAACAAAATCACAATTTCTAGAGATAGGCTTTAGGCATTAGGACTTTTTTTTTTTTTTTTTTTTGCATTAGGACTTTTTAAAGCATTCCCAGAGATTATAACATGTAGCCCAAATTTAGAATCACTGCTTCAGATTATACTTTACAGTTTGTAAAAGAGGAAAGTGAAGCCCTGAGAGGCTAGCTGACTGCCTAAAGACACACAGGTAATTCCTAACAAAGCCAGAACTGGGTTAAAGCCTCAGGTACCTTTCCCTTGTTCATTCATCTGCATTATACTACCTGAAACACATGTTCAGGCTAGTTGAAGACTTTTTTATTCCCACAGATGCCTTTAATATTTACAAAGAAGCCAACTAGTAATAGCAAAATTGACTGAATTTAAAAGTGCAAAGTCAGAAGCATCATCTTCCATTTTGGAATGTCTCCTGAAAATTCCTATTCCGAACTGTTCTGAGATAGTGTGATGGATGTAGTTCAAGCATCCAAGAGCTGAAATGCAAAGCCTATTCTAATCAACTACAAAGACAACCTTGTGGCAGAGCCTGAGCTAATCCCTAAAATTCCTCATAGCACTAACATTTTATGACTTATGCTGTGGCCTAAATGTATTGTCTTCCACATCTCACACTGTCCCTTGCAGATACTAGCTAGGTGAATAAATGTACAAGCAGATGTAAGTAGGTATGGAAGCTGCGGGAAGGCAATGAAAGCCAGGTCACAGTATCTTTCCTGATGAATGACACCTCAATTGCCCTAATCAGAATCCGATAGTCACACTGACCTCCTCGATCCCCTCATCAATAGAAGAACTGTTAGCTGTATCTCTCTTACATGTTGCCTGTCCTTCCTTCACCTGCTTTTGTTCAGGCCTTTATCAGCTCTCACCTGGATCTCTAACACAGAACAAATATATTCCCATGGTCAGACTCCCCCTTTCAATCTACTCTTCAATCATCTTTCTAGAACATGAACCTTGATGTGTCATTCTCCTTAACTAACAAAGCTCTGAGTCTGAATTTCTGCCTCTGGCCCCCTGCACACCATACTCTACATACTCTCAACTCTGCTACACCAGCTCTTGCATGTAGCATTCCTTCTGTCTGGAATGCCTTCCTCTCATATCCACCTGAGCAAGTGCCAGCATCATTTAAGATGCTGTGCCAACGATACTTTTCTGTGACCATTTTCTCCACCCAACATGGAGGTGGGTCTCTCCTTCCCTGTTTCCCAAGTACTACACTGCTTTTATTATCCTTTTTGAAATCATGCTGTAATTGTCAGGTCTTGTCTGTTTTCCCAGTAAGCTTTTCCCATAAGCTCTCCCATTATCCATTTAACAAGTATTTATTAAGCACCCTCTGCATCAGACCATCTTCTACATACTGGGAAAACAAAGCTTCTGCTCTCATGGAGCTCATAGTCTAGCACAGGAAATGGAAAGGCCACACTGAGAACTAAGAAGGGACAGCCAGCCAGGGGGAAGTGTCATACAAGCAGAAGAATCTGTAAATATGAAGGAAGACTTTTTCACATTTTCATGCTCTACCACTAACCAGAGCCTGGCAAAAGTCCAATAAATACTGGGCACATTATTGCTGAGCTCACTGCCTAGAAAGGATACCCCTCCATTTCTCCTGCAATGGTTCCCCCCTCTTTCTAAAGGAAAAATACCCAAATTACAGAAAGCTCTGTACTTCCCCATTGAGAGCATCCTAATAAACATTGGTGTTTTAAGTCCTGCTCAAATACCACCCTTCAACAATCCTTTCCGTTTGTATCCTTATAGCATCTAGTTTTTACTTCCTCTGTGGTATAGATCCCATATTGCTTTACATTGCAAATATTTGCGCATAGATATTATCTTCCCTCAAATTCTTGAGAATCCAGATCACAACTTTTTTTTTTTTTTTTTTTTTTTTGCTCCCACCCAGTTCATCTAGTTCAGGACTTTGCATGTAAGGATAGCCCTGCACAGAGTGACTGCAGAGATTCTAACTAGATTAGGAAAATATTCAGAAAAGCTGCATCTTTAGGAGTGTAGGGGAAGACAGTACATCTCTCCTATGAAGGCTTATTAGTAGCTGCCACAATAAGGGTTTTCCTAATTATTTTGTATGATGCTATCTCATGGGTATCTTTAATTTTTTTCCGGGCTGAGGAGGGAGGTTAGTCAACTTCTCAAGGGAAATTTTGAAGCCTAACTCGGTGTTTCAGTAGCTGAAAGGTAGCTGGTTGGGGACAGGGATTTGGTGTTCAGAGTGGGGGTGATTTCTGAGGCTGGCTGGGCCACGCCCAGACATTATGCACGTTTCCTGGTCTCACGAGGTGCGACTGCCTCCACCTTTACTTAGTCGAGCCTAACAACTTCCTTTGCACTCTTTCAAGAGTGAACAAACTAACCAAAAAAAAAAAAAAAGAAAAAGAAAGAAAAAGAAAAAATGGAGGCTAGGGGGGAGGAATACAGAATCTCATTAATCTCTTTTTTTTTTTTTTGGAAGATCAGAAAAATGTTATGAACAAATCCTGTCCCCACGACACAAGGCAAAGTGCCAAGAGTTAAGGCGGCGGACCGGGTGGTGAGTCCTCAGGCAGCAAGTCTGCGGCAGGGACTCGTGCCTGAGCCACGACCTCGGAGCCACCAGATTGGGGGGGGCGGGGAATCTAGCATCAGTGAGGGAGCCTAAATCCCCTTCTAAGTAACTCGCTGCAAGCAGTCCCGGGAAGGGGAAAGGGCGGTTTTCTAAGACTTTGAAGACATTACAGGAGAAGGAAAGGTAAAGCCATCCCCCGACGCCCCTCAACCCAGAACCGCTGGAGGGGCTCGCCAGCCCGGACCTCCGCCGCCTCCTCCCCGCGCCCTCTCCATCTCCTCTCAAGCCCTCAAGGGCTCCCCCCGTTACCTGCTCACTAAGCCCCGAGCCTGGGGCAACCGGGTGCAGCCGAGGCGCCGGGCGGCAGGGAAGGGGTGCGAGCCCGGCGCGGGCGCCCGGAGGCCGGAGCCACCTCGGGAGCAGCGCGCCCCGCCCTCCACGCGGCCGCCTGGCCCGGCTCCGGCCCCGCCCCCGCCCCGCCGGCCCCGCCCCCCGCGCTGGCCCCGCCCACTGTGCGAGAGGCTTTTTAGCCCCTGGCAGGCGCCGTACCCGCCCCGCCGGCCTCGCCTGACTCTTTCGGCGCCGGCGGGGGGAGCTTCGCGGCGCGCGGTGGGCGGGAGCACCTGGCGCCTGCCCCGCAGTCAGGCCGCCCCGGGTGAGGACGCGGCCTCCGGTCGCCTCCGCTCTGCGGCAGGGCCCCCGCGTTAGCGCTGCAAGCGGCCCCGGGTGCGGGCGGGCGCTGCGGGCCGCGTCTCTGCGCCTCCCCCCGGGCTGCGGCCGACCGCCCCGCGCCGCCGCAGCGCCTGGCGCCCGCACGGCCGCACCCCTGCCCAGCATGTCCGCGCTCGAGTGGTACGCCCACAAGTCCCTGGGCGACGGCATCTTCTGGATCCAGGAGCGCTTCTACGAGTCCGGCAACCGCGCCAACATCTGGCTGGTGCGCGGTTCCGAGCAAGACGTGGTGATCGACACGGGCCTGGGGCTGCGCAGCCTCCCAGAGTACCTGTACTCCGCCGGCCTCCTGCAGGACCTCGGGGCCGGGGGGGACGCGGCGGGCCGGCCCCTGCTGGCCGTGGCCACCCACGTGCACTTCGACCACTCCGGGGGCCTCTACCAGTTCGACCGGGTGGCGGTGCATCACGCCGAGGCCGAGGCGCTGGCTCGCGGGGACAACTTTGAGACGGTGACCTGGCTGTCTGACAGCGAGGTGGTGCGAGCGCCCAGCCCCGGCTGGAGGGCCAGGCAGTTCCGGGTGCAGGCGGTGCAGCCCAGCCTCGTCCTGCAAGACGGTAAAGGGCCCTCGGGCGCGCGCTTGCTCAGGGCGGGAGGGATGCGTGCTGCAGGCCTAGGCTGGGAGGGATGCGTGCTGCAGGCCTAGGCTGGGAGGGATGCGTGCTGCAGGCCTAGGCTGGGAGGGATGCGTGCTGCAGGCCTAGGCTGGGAGGGATGCGTGCTGCAGGCCTAGGCTGGGAGGGATGCGTGCTGCAGGCCTAGGCTGGGAGGGATGCGTGCTGCAGGCCTAGGCTGGGAGGGATGCGTGCTGCAGCCCTAAGCTGGGAGGGATCCGTGCTGCAGCCCTAAGCTGGGAGGGATCCGTGCTGCAGGCCAGGAGGGATGCATGCTGCAGCCCTAGGCTGGGAGGGATGCATGCTGCAGCCCTAAACTGGGAGGGATGCTTTGCTGCAGCCCTAGGCCGGGACGGATGCATGCTGCAGCCCTAGGCTGGCTCCTTGTCACATCGCGGAAACCCCGCCACTGTCGACCCCCCAGCCAGTTTCTTCCGTCGGGTATACTGGTAACCTCACAGGGGCTTGCGACTAGGGAGGTCCCATTCTTTTCTCCGAACACCGGTCTGGTTTCCAGGAGCTTTTTCTAGCGAAAAGACTTTTAAGAAATGACTCTTGATAGAGTTCACGACATGCTCTGTGCTTTCGAGAACGGCCGACTTCACCCGCTACGTCGGTGGTCGCCGCTGGGCATGAGCAATGCCCACCTGTAGGTTCAGAAAGCCCTTGGAGAGCAGCGGTTCAGTCTGCTCGTACAGCCTCGTCTTCCACATGGGTTTCTGTCCTTGATGTCGCCGCATTAGAGAAAAGCTTGATAGCGAGCATAAAAAAGCAGAATGTGTGATTCTTACAGGATGACGATATATGGTCTGGTTTCGAGCAAGGCCTGAGAAAAATCAATAAGGAGGTTATTTCCGGTGATAGTGAAGTATGTGGTCTGATGCATGGAGAGCCTTGGGCCTTGGGCTCTGTAATAAAAGACGAGATGCGGATCGGAGAGAAACTAATGGGATAAAATGTAAGAGTAGGGCCCCAGCCCTCTCAATCCCAAGCAGGCACTTACAATTGAGGTAATTAGCCACAAGAGCAATATTTGTATATTAATTTCCTTCTTTTCTTTTTTAGAATGCTTTGTTGATTTCATTTTATCTTCACAGCACGTTTGAAGCGAGGTGGCTGATCGCTAATTAAATGGCTTGCGAGGGCAGCCCCGGTGGCCCAGTGGTTTAGTTCTGCCTTCGGCCCAGGGCCTGACCCTGGAGACCAGGGATCGAGTCCCCCGTCGGGCTCCCTGCATGGGGCCTGCTTCTCTCTCTGCCTCTCTCTCATGAATAAATAAAATCTTCAAAAAAAAAAAAAAGATTTTAAATAAATAAATAGGCTTGCCGAGAGTCCACAGAGCATGATAGTGACAAAAGCTAGGATTTGAATGAACCAAGGTGCAATGGATCAAAGCATGTATATCATAAATACTACCCCATAAACATATTATGGTAATTCTGAGTAGGATGTGAAACCCCCTTCTCACATTTTTATCTTGAAACCATTTTATTTATTTTTTTAAAGATTTTATTTATTTATTCATGAGAGACACAGAGAGAGAGGCAGAGACACAGGCAGAGGGAGAAGCAGGCTCCATGCAGGGAGCCTGACGTGGGACTTGATGGACGTGGGACTTGATCTGGGGACTCCAGGATCACACCCTGGGCGGAAGGCTGCCAAACTGCTGAGCCACCCAGGGATCCCCTCTTGAAACCATTTTAATTACCAATTTTATTAAAACGTTCCTCCAAGAGGTAGAAAAATCCTGTTGCTGCAGCACAATAAGGCTACTTTATGACTGACCAATATGACAAATAATGAAATATCTTTACAAAAATCAGTTTATTGTATAAATAAGATCTTGATCACTGGAAATATAAAAAAAAAAATAGAAAGCAAGATTCTCTCCCTCACACCACCCAAAAAGTCTTTTCATTAATATATTATATCTAAAGATTAAAAAAAAAAAGACTGGTTATGTGAGAGTCATTATCTGACAATTTGAGAGGAAAGAAAAGTACATTCACAGTATTTCTTGTATTTCTTGATAAAATTGATACTTTTTAGAGATAGGATTTTCATGCACTTGATAGTTATTCAAAGTAAATTAATTATAGCACTGAGACCAAAAAAAAGTTTGCATTAGTATTTAATATATATTAACTGGTCTGAATGAATACATTATTTCTGATTTGTTTACTTTTGCTCTTGTGCCAGCAATAGGAAATCAATTGTGAAAGAATGTTTGTTTTTTTTTTAAAGATTTTATTTATTTATTCATGATAAATAGAGAAATACACAGAGAGAGAGAGGCAGAGACACAGGCAGAGGGAGAAGCAGGCTCCATGCTTGGACTGATGTGGGACTTGATCCCACAACTCCAGGATCATGCCCTGAGCCAAAGGCAGAGGTTCAACCACTGAGCCACCCAGCCATCCCAATTGTGAAAGAATTTTAAGAATTACTACTTTATAGATGAAGAGTCCAACCAGGCCTGAATATCCCGCCTAGGTCATCCCGCCTTGGTCTCAAACTAGCCAGTTTGAGAGCTGGAACTAGAACCCAGGTTTCCTAAATTCCAGTTGATGGTGGTAGCATTATAGCATTTTGGAACTGCAAGGAGGCCTGGCAAGCTACTTGTGTGGTGCTTTACACCTCTGCAGGTGTGGGGAAAAAAAGCTTAATATTTACCAAACACCTAAAGTTGAAAATAGTGTGTTAAAATTAAAAGTTGTTTTTCATTAGAAGCAGAATGCCTCACCTCTCAAGTAGTATCTAATTTTCTCTTTTTCAGGAATATTAATTTCCTTTCTCTTCTGAATGGTGTGGTCTGCTAAAACTTGCTGTTATCATAATCCAAATGCCTTGAAGGAGATATAAAATATTTATATGAAAAACTCATACATAGTTACACACACACACATGAACAGCACACACCCAAACAACATAAAGTCATTGCTTTAGTTACAGCATAAGGAGGCTGAAGTCATTAGTTTATTACATTACAGTTAATGACTTGATGTTCACCTGTCATAAGGCAGCATAAATCTAGGCACTGTATAATAACCCAAAAGCTGACTTTGGGTTATGAGAGACAAGGAGAGATCATCATCCAGTATATCATCTTTGATGGAAAAACAACTCCCCCTACTAATAGTGAAATAGTGTCCTCCTATAAGAAGATAGATAAACCTTAGGTAAATAGAGCACCTTCTTCTTCACTGGGCACACATCTTTTTGTCTGTTTTTCACAATATTCAAGTGATATGAATTGTAGACATTTGGTCCCCTATTATATATGTTTGAACAATTTGCCCTGAGTCACCAAGATAATTACACAGTTATGACAGGTGGACTTAAATCATTTGGGGAGGTTAAAAACAAAAAATCGATTCCAGAAAGGTAGCAGATTGAAAAACACATCTATCTTGACTCCATCCCAAACCTAAGACTAGAATAAAGGGACCATTGTTTGTCTGTTTAACTATAAATCTCTATTGAATTATTTTGGACGCTGGAGAGTAAATGTGATGACTGAGTCAGCAGTTTTATCTCCTGACAGTGAGGGGAAATCAAGAGCCAATCCAGTTTGTACTGCAGGAACCTTAAAAGACCCAGGAAATAGCAGTAGCTGGTACCTTAGTGGAGGCAAAGGAACGAATACTAAAATAAGTAGAATTAGTTGAAAACCATTTAAGAAACTGTTAAAACTCTGGAATGCCCATTTGGTTAGTGTGTTCTCTGGGGAGAGTAAAGCAGAAGGAGTTTCTTGATTGAAGGATGCTGAGTACCTTTGAGCTCAGAATTCAGTATGGAAAACAGGTGAGAGAGAGAGAGAGAATGTTTCCTACTAGTTTTCAAGAAGGATGAAAGCCAGATCTTTACTCCCTAAGTAGCAAATTGGAAGAATCTTATCTGGCAAATGTATTCAGCCCTGGAGGAAAAACTAAGATGCTGATCCTTAAGTCAGTCTTTGGCTTGATGTCTCTACAGTGAAGCCTTGGTCAACTAGTCCCAATGCATGTGTTTTAAGCAGCCTTTTCATGCCCATTCTTAAACAGGCAACCAAGCATTATGAAAAATCTGAGAAAATCATCTAACATGAGATCAAATACTGAAATACACAGCATTAAGCTAGTGAGAGGGGAAGACTATCATTAGTAGCATCAGGGGATAACAGAAGCTACTGCATTCAAGATATCCAAGAGAGGGCAGCCCAGGTGGCTCAGTGGTTTAGCACCACCTTCAGCCCAGGGCCTGATCTTGGAGACCAGGGATTGAGTCCCACATCAGGCTCCCTGCATGGAACCTGCTTCTCCCACTGCCTGTGTCTCTGCCTCTCTCTTTCTCTCTCTCTCTAATGAATAAATAAATAAATCTTAAAAACAAGATATCCAAGAGATAATACGATGCTTTATTTTTTTTTAAAGATTTTATTTATTCATAGAGACAGAGAGAGAGGGGCAGAGACACAGGCAGAGGGAGAAGCAGACTCCTTAAAGGAAGCCTGACGTGGGACTCGATCCAGGGTCTCCAAAATCACACCCCAGGCTGCAGACGGCGCTAAACCGCTGCGCCACTGGGCCTGCCCAATAGGAAGCTTTAAAAATAAGCAACAGAACAGTATGTGCACACACACAACACACACACACACACACACACAAGAGCTCTTGGAATTTAAAACGACAGAAGTTTCTTTTTTTTTTTTTTTTTAAGATTTATTTATTTCAGAGAGAGAATACTTGTGACAGAGGGAGGGGCAGAGGGTGAGGGAGAGAGAGAGAAGCAGAAATTGCCCGCTGCCTGATGTGGGGCTCAACATGAGGGTTGATCTCGTGATCCTTAGATGATAATCTGAGCTGAAATCAATAGTCAGTTGCTTAACTGACTGAACCACCCAGATGCTCCTAAAATGGCAGAAGTTTCTTAGAAGAAGAACTGGAAGATAAAGTTGAAAACCTTAAAAAGAAAGAGCAGATAGGCAAAATGATGACTAGGAGATAAGCAGTAGAGGACCAGTTTGGAAAATTCAACATTGGAATAAAAGAAGCACAAGTGGAATAGAGAAAGTGGGGGAAAAGAAAGCATAACAGATTATTCATGAAAATATCCCATAATTAAGAGACATAAATTTTCAGATTGAGAGAGCCCACAGAGTGTCTAGCATGAATGAAAACACACCCAACCAAAGGCATATTATTGTAAAATTGCAGAATACTGGAATCAAACTTCCAGGAATTTTAATTTAAAAAGTCATTTATACAGGGGCACCTGAGTGGCTCTGTCGGTTAAATGTCCAACTCTTCGTTTCAGCTTAGGTCATGATTTCAGGATCCTGGGATCAAGCCTTGTGTAAGGCTCCGTGCTCAGTGGGGAGTCTGCTTGAGATTCTATCTTGTCTCTGTCACCACCTCCCACACATACTTCTCTCTCTCTCTCTCTCTCTCTCTCTCTCTCTCAAATAAATCTTAAAAGTCATCTGCACAGATCATAATGGCTTTGGAGCTAAAGAAGGAAAACTATGCCTTATTTGAATACAATTTATTTCCAGCTTAGAATTCTGCATCCATTTCACTAACAGTCATATACTCAAAAAGATTGTTTCCCACATGCTGTTGCTTAGAAAGTTACTACTATATAATATTATTTTGGGCAGCCCAGGTGGCTCAGCGGTTTAAGTGCCTGCCTTCAGCCCAGGGCGTGATCCTGGAATCCTGGGATAAAGTCCCACGTCGGGCTCCCTGCATGGAGCCTGCTTCTTCCTCTGCCTGTGTCTCTGCCTCTCTCTCTTTATGTGTGTCTATCATGAATAAATAAATAAAATCTTTAAAGAATAATAATAATTTTATCTTAGTTACTCCCTTCAAAATAAGGAAGTAAAGCAAGAGGGAGACATGAAATACAGGAAACAAGAGATTTAATACAAGAGATAGTTGGAAGGAAGCATCAGGATAATGGCAAAGATGATACTCTGAACAATGATACTCTGCCAGACATAAAGACCTCCACTTTGGAGCTGTTAAATCATTACTCTTTTGCAGGGTGAGAGGATGAGAAATACATAGTTCCAAGAGATGAAGAGTAAAAGAGCTAAAAATTCATGTATTTCGTAGTGGAAGTCAATATCATCTAAAATTTAAAAACCAAGAAATGGTAATACATGAATGAAATCAGTACAGTGTATCTAATTGGTAAATCAAGAAATGAAATATAAAAATTATTTAGAGATGGGTATATCCAGTAGAGGCAGCTACCAGAAGAAAAGTTGTTAAAAAGTGGTGGATACTTGGAGCAGGATTGGAGACAGAATGGAGCAAATAACTTTTTCTTATATTTTAAGCCCTTCTAGGATATCTTAATTGAAATATGTACATATATTTCTTTGATTAAAAATGAAGTAAAAGGTTAGGGAATACCAAGATGGGAAAGGGTATTTGAGAAGCCTAGAGAAGTTTAGTATGGCTGCAATCTGATACAACTGGGTCAGGGTGAGGGCTTGGAAAGATATTGTTCATGAATGTGTATTATATATTTATATATGGTATTTATATATATAAATACATTTCATAGGCAATTCTGATTCTTGTAAGAGCAGTCATGATGAAATTATATATGTGAGCATTATAAGCACATGGGAGGCATTTATAAAGCCACAGGGTAATGGCAGATCTGATATTTAGCCATTATGACCTTATCAACTGCTTACAATTGGTATCCATTTTGATAGGTGGGCACTTATGACTACCTTGCTAAATATCTTGAATATCACCTGGAAAGATCAGTAAGATTCCAATTAGCTACAGCTGTTTTTTGGGAGGGTTTCCCTCACTCCCCTCCTTTCTATACACTTACGAAAAAATCAATCTCCAACAACTCTATTATATTACACCAACTTAGCTATAATTTCTTTACCTTACTTGCCAACTATACATAAATGACAGTGGTTTGTGATTCCCCAGAGGCCCTTTAAATATAGAGCAACTATCTTGTAAAGGATTCTGGCCCCTTATGACTAGAATGCAGAAAAAGTTGAGTGTCTGAATCCATCTTAACATAATTACTGCGATTCAAGAAAATTCTAGAACAATCCCTGTTCTCACTCCTGGCCCCGCTGAACTGTTTTGTCACTATGGTGTTTTGTTTGTTTCTTTGTTTTTTTCTGAAAAGTTTCTACAAATTCAGTCATATGATCTTTTGTGTCTGTCTTCTTTCATGTGGAATTATGTTTTGGAGATTTGTCCGTGTTGTACCTTTTAATAATTCATTCCTTTCTCTTGCTCAGAAATAATCCATTTATGGATATAACATATTTTATCTACTCACCTGTTGAAGGAAATTTGAATCTTTCATTTATTTGAGAGAGAGAGAGAGGACTTGTGTGCATGTATGAGTACGGTGGTGGGGCAAAGGGAGAGAAAAAATCTTAAGAGGCTTCATGCCTCTTGAGCCAAAATCAATAGCTGGATGCTTAACTGCTGAGACACCCAGGCACCCTTGGTTTCAGGCTGTTATTAATAAAGCTGCCATGAACATCTGCATGTAAGTCTTGTGTGGATGCATGTTTTCATTTCCCTTGGTAGATACCTAAGAATGGAATTCCTGGATCTTATGGTAAGTGGACGTTAATTTTTTAAGAAAGTTCCTGTTTGTCAATGTAGTTATACCATTTTACATTCCCAAATGCATCCCAAACTGGATGAGTTTCTCCACATCTCTCCACATCTTTGTCAACACTTGATTTTGTCAGTCTGTTTTTATGTTAGCCAGTCTAGTGAGCAAGTAGTGATATTTCATTGTGGTTTAATTTGCATCTCCCTAATAACTAATTAATTTGAGCATATTTTCAGGTACTTATTCGCTATTCAAATATCTTCCTTGTTAAAAGGTCTATTAAAATCTCTTCTTTTAAAAAATTTTTATCTTTTGGGCAGTCCGGGTGGCTCAGCAATTTAGTGCCACGTTGGGTCCAGGGCCTGATCCTGGAGATCCAGGATTGAGTCCCACGTCAGGCTCCCTGCATGGAGCCTGCTTCTCCCTCTGCCTGTGTCTCTGCCTCTCTCTCTCTCTCTCATGAATACATAAAATCTTTTTAAAAATAAAAATAAAAAATAAAAAAAATTATCTTTGTTTTATTCTTGAGTTATAAATATTCTTTACGTATTTGGAATTCAAGTCCTTTATTAGACGTATGTTTTGCAAATATTTTCTCCCAATGTATACCTTGCTTTTTTTCTTTTTTTTTTTTTTTTAAGATTTTATTTATTTATTCATGAGAGACACAGAGAGAGGCAGAGACACAGACAGAGGGAGAAGCAGGCTTCTCACAGGAAGCCCAATGCGGGACTCCATCCCTGGACCCCAGATTCACCCCCTCAGTGAAGGCAGACTTTAGCTGCTCAGCTACCCAGGCATCTTGCCTTTTGGCTTTCTTAATGGTATATTTTTAAGCAAGAATGTTTATAACTTGGATGAGTTTAATTAGTCATTTTTCTTTATGCTTTATTTGTGTCATATCTAGCAGCTATGTCTAGCCCAAGATCACAAAGATTTTCTATTTTTTTATTTGCATTTTTTATATACCTTTTAAATTGAGATTTCCAATTTCTGCAAAAAAGGTCAAGATTTTGATTGAGATTGTATTAAACCTATAGATCTATACTTATGATTACAGTAGCCCCTAGCCATATGAGACTTACCTAAATACAAATTTGAGGTACTTAGGATTGATTAAAATTAAAATTCTAGTGCATTTGCCTTATTTCAAGTACCATTAGCCAGAGGCTAGTGGCTACCCTATTGGACAGTGTTGATACAGAATATTTCAGTAATCTCTATAGTGCAGCTATAGGAAAAATCAAATCTAAATACCATCTTAGCAATTTTGAGGCTTCCAGTTAAATGACATGGCATCCCTCTCCTTTTATTTAGGTCTTTAATTTCTCTTAATAGTGTTTTTATACTTTTTATACTTTTTCAGTGTATAGATATAAAAGACATCTTTTATTAAATCTTTTATTAAATTTTCCTCCCTAAGTATTTTATTCTTTTTGATGCTGTTGTGAATGAAATGGCTTTTAAATTCATTTTTTGATTGTTCATTGGTAATATACAGAAATACAATTGATTTTTGTATCTTATACCCCGTGACATTGTTAAATTTCTTCTTCAATCACTTTAGGTAATTTGTCTCTAAGAATCTAATTAATTAATTAATTAATTAATTTGTTTATTTTTATTGGAGTTCGGTTTGCCAACATATAGCATAACACCCAGTGCTCATCCCGTCCAGTGCCCCCCTCAGTGCCTGTCACCCAGTCACCCCATTCCCCCGCCCACTTCCCCTTCTGCTACCCCTTGTTCGTTTCCCAGAGTTAGGAGTCTCTCATGTTCTGTCTCCCTTTCTGATATTTCCCACTCATTTTCTCTCCTTTCCCCTTTATTCCCTTTCACTATTTTTTATATTCCCTGTATGAATAAACCATATAATGTTTGTCCTTCTCCGATTGACTCGCTTCACTCAGCATAACACCCTCCAGTTCCATCCACATCGAAGCAAATGGTGGGTATTCATAGTTTCTGATGGCTGAGTAATATTCCATTGTATACATAGACCACATCTTCTCTATTCATTCATCTGTCAATAGACACCGAGGTTCCTTCCACAGTTTGGCTATTGTGGACATTGCTGCTATGAACATTGGGGTGCAGGTGTCCTGCCAAGATTTCCTGCATCTGAATCTTTGGGGTAAATCCCCAGCAGTGCAATTGCTGGGTCGTAGGGCAGCTCTATTTTTAACTCTTTGAGGAACCTCCATACAGTTTTCCAGAGTGGCTGAACCAGTTCACATTCCCAAAAACAGTGCAAGAGGGTTCCCCTTTCTCCACATCCTCTCCAACATTTGTTGTTTCCTGTCTTGTTAGTTATTCACCATTCTCGAATCTATTTTAACTAAGTTGTCAAATTTGTTGACTTAAAGATATTCATAACATTCTCATATACTCCCTTTAATTTCCTTAGTGTAATAGTGATACCCTTTCTTTCATTCCTAATTTTTGAACTTTGTGTTTTCTCTAATTTTTTTCATTCAGTTACTTTGTACTTAATTTGCTCCTTTTCCTAACTTCTTAAGATTGAAACTTTAGTTAGAAACTCTGATTTTAAACAGTTAACCCTTTATAAATAAGCATTGAAAGCAATAAATTTTTCTCTAAGCACTGTGTTAGCTGCATCCCATAAATTTGGATACATTTTATTTTTATTTTCATTCAATTCAAGAGATTTTCTTTTTTTTTTTTTTTTTGAGAATTCAGGACATTTATTTTTCTGCGTGGAGATTTAACTACTGTACAACACACACACACACACACACAACACAAAACAAACTCACAAAGCAATGGTGTGTAATAGGTAGTGAGAGACACTTAAAATAAGCATATTGAAAATACCTACAAACAGGCTTTTTTTTTAGGCAACAAAATATTTTCAGTCCTTGACACCTTCTCACACTCACCTAGCACCACAGATGCAAGGACTTCCAGTAAACGTATACAATCTCATGCTTAAAACCTAAAGCATGCACTGAATAGAATTTATACATTATGATCTATTAAGTATGCAGTACATACTTCTAATATTTTATACATTAAATTACCCTGCAGCATTTTGAAATTTAACATTTATGCAAAACAACTTTTGAAAGACTTATGAAACAATTTTTCAAGGATTACCTCCAGGCTGTTTACACAGGCATTGGTTTGGTTAAGAGGGAGAATGGCAGCAGCCTCAAGGTTCATACTGAATGAAAATGGTGTCTGTGCATGTCAATCCATGTAAAAAATACATATATACATAGATGGCACAAAGATTTGTGCAGTTGGAATCACCAGTGCAAATGCATGCATTTGAGGTACTTATTTTTTCCGTGGTCAGGTATAATTATGCACAGTCATGTTCCTCAAGTGCTAAATATTTCAGACCTGATCAAATGAAAGTTGTTAAGAACTGTAAATATATTTATATAGTTAATTTCAAAGCACTATGCTTTTACTGAACATTTAACATTATATGTTTATATATTTAGTTTAATATGCTTGCCAACCAATAAATTTTTTCATTGTAAAGAGACTGACTGGTAATTATACCTGGCCAAGTGATTTAAATAGCATACTTGAAATTCTAGCAAGAATTGTAGTGAAAGAGTAAAATACTTCATTATTGCTTCATTGGACTGAGCTAGAAGGCATAGATAAACAATGCTCAATGATGACAAGTGAATACCCAGAACATCAGTGCATGCCCCAAAATGGCCTCTGCCCAATAAAAACTAAGCACTCTCCATGTTATCGATGCCATTAGCATCCACGTGGATGTCAGGCTCCCCACACAAAGATGAGGGAACAAAGCGGCTAACAGTAGGACACAAACAGCTCTTAAGCTATGGCAATTCTTGCTTCATGCGTTCCAACTGCTCCACTTGGAATATATTTGGCTGTTCAGGCATCCAATCATATATCCTATCGTAAATTAGACCATTAACTCCAAGTTCCTTCAGTTTCTTTCTGTTTTCCGGATCGTTGGTATCATCACCCCAGCAAAATATGACTAGTCCCTTAGCTTTTGCCTCCTGGATATAGGATGGGTTTCTGAGGAGGTCTTCAGTGTGTGCATTTATCCCCAGTAGGTTTTCAAATTGTGCAAAGCTCATTGCAGTGGGGGTTGTCCGAGATCTGAGGTCCATGAGTTCAGGGTAAATATCAGATTTTCCTTGAGTCAAAAATAATATGGGGTACTTGTTCTGCTTCTGCCAAACCATTGTGCAAATATCTGCATCAAATGAAGAAAACACTATTCTCCTCTTCCCAGAATTTTCTAAGACAGTTTTTAAAATTATATCCAAAAATAGATTCATGTCAAAATATGTTGATAAATTACCATCCCATATTCCATCCCTTTGTTGGCAGATCCATTTTATCTCTATGTTAAACCCTACATCTTCTGGCAAAGACTCTAAAACCATTTTAAGAGAAGGAAATGGCTGATTTTCAGAAAAAGAATTTTCTTCCTCAATCACAGATTCTTTCAGATCTTTAGATTTTAGGGCAGTCACATGAGCAAGCTTTAACAACTGGAGTTGGTCAAATGTTAATTCCTTTACTGGAATTTCAAATAATTCAACTGGATCAGCATCAAATTTCTTTTTCATTGTCAAACAACAGGTGAGATCATGATACACCACAGGCACAAAATCTTTTGAAAGATGTACATCAAATTCTACAAAGGCTGCACCATGACTAGCAGCATTTCTTAAAGAAGCAATAGTATTTTCTTGAACTTTAGCAAGCTGAGCAGTTGTAGAATTCCCTGCACCTCGATGTCCAACATCCAATGGTGTTCTTGGCTTCCAATACTTGGAAAATGAAGACTTCATGTCACAATTGTATCCTGGTAATGGCTTAATAATTATATAGTCAACTCTCACTTTGCCTATTGTTTTTCTGGAATTTCTGCTCATGATGGGAAGAGTGAGAATTCCAGCGCTCTTCCCACTCTCAGCAATGGTGGATGATAAGAGGCATGCTGTCGCTACATGTCCAGGAAGGGCATCACCCTGAACTACATGTTCACTGAGATCTTCCTCAAAAAAATCAAATATTAATTCCAGGTTATCTGGTTCCATTGTCTGTATGCTGTACTCTGTCCAACGATCGGGTTGTAAGCCATACCCACACTCTGGCTGTGAATGCCTGCATTTGAACTCATTGTCGCTTATTAAGGATATCTCTAGGCTGTTGGACATTTTGTGAAGAAAGGTGGGAGACACCCTATCATCGTCATCCTCTTCCAAGCCCTCTAGTGTCAGCTTTACTCCAAATCTAGATTTTTTTAATTTCTTCTTTGTTATTGAGACAGGAGGTTTTTCAGAATAATGCAAACGCAATCTTATTTCAGTCTGACATGTCAACCATCCAGAATCCAAAGTTTCAACACCATTGTGGATTCCAAATTGTCCATCGTCAATAATAATTTCACTTTCTAAAGGGGTTATTGATCGTGGTTGTAGATGAGTCTCCCACTTGTGAACTATGACTTGGCATGGACCACCGATAGTCTTTGGTTCTAAAAAGCACCCTTTGAAGTAGCGATACTGAACTGATACTCCTCTAGTGAGTACAATGGTTGCTTTCCATAACATGCTTTCACCTGCCTCATTTTCTGGAAGAAGAGCCACAGCATTCTGAGGACTCCAGTTTCCCAAAGCATCACAGCTTCCACATATGGCAAAAACTTCTCCTGGTAAAAGAGTTCCTCTTATTTCAAAGGTAACCTGAGAAGGTGTCATTCTGATGGATTTATTTTAGAATGTTGAGCTGCCGGGCCGCGGGGGAGGAGCGGGCACCCGCCGTCAGCGCCTCGCCAGCGCTCCCCCAGGCAGCCCGCGGTGGCGCCGAGCGGCAGCTCAAGAGATTTTCTAATCTCCTTTGGGATTTCATCCTTGATCCATAAGTTATATAGAATCGTGATGCTTTGTGCATATCTGGATATTTCCCATATTTATGTTTGTTACTAATTTCTCATTTGAGTATGTTGTAGTTAAACAACATATTTTTATGATTTTAGTCCTTTCATATTTTCTGAGACTTGCTTGATGGCCTCACTGTATACCCCAGTGAATATTCCATGTGCAGTAAAAAGAATATATGCTCTTTTAAGAAAAAGAATTTTTTTTTAAAGTTTTGTTTTTGTTTTTCTAATATACTGCCAATTTAAAAGGTGCCATATTTGACAACAGTCTTGCTCTTTTTTTTATTTTTATTTTTTAATTTATTTATGATAGTCACAGAGAGAGAGAGAGAGGCAGAGACACAGGCAGAGGGAGAAGCAGGCTCCATGCACCGGGAGCCCGACGTGGGATTCGATCCCGGGTCTCCAGGATCGCGCCCTGGGCCAAAGGCAGGCGCCAAACCGCTGCGCCACCCAGGGATCCCTAAGAAAAAGAATTTTATATATGTTACTTAGGTCAAGTTGGTTGATAGTGTTGTTCATGTTTTCTGTAGTCTTACTATTTATCTACTTATTTATTTTACAAATTATTTAGAGAGGAATATTTAAATCTCTAAGGATAATTGTTAAACTGTTTATTCTTTTTTTTTTAAGATTTTATTTATTTATTCATGAGAAACACACACACACACACACAGAGGCAGAGACACAGGCAGAGGGAGAAGCAGGCTCCATACAGGGAGCCTGATGTGGGACTCAATCCCAGGACTCCAGGATCACGCCCTGGGCTGAAGGCAAGCGCTAAACCACTGAGCCACCCAGAGATCCTCTATTCTTTTGGGGTTTTTTTATTTTTTTGTTTTTTCCCCCCTATTCTTTTGTTAAAGATATTTATTTGAGAGAGCATGTGTGAGCAGGCTCATAGGGGAGGGGCAGAGGGAAGGGAGAGAGTCCTAAACTGACTCCACACTAAGCTGTCATGGGGCTCGATCTCATGACCCTGAGATCCTGACCTTAGCCAAAATCAAGAGTCAGAGGATTAAATGACTAGGCTACCCAGGTACTCTTGAACTGTTTATTCTTATTTCAGTTCTATCAGTTTTTGCTTTGTGAATTTTAGTCTCTACTTTAGGTACAACACATTCATAATGTTTTAGTGTGTTGACAATGTATATCCTAATAAAATATACCTCTTTACTAATAGCCCTTATTTTGTCTAATATTAAAATAGCCACTCTGGATCTCTTATTAATCTTTATGTGGTATAACTTTTTCAACCTCTTTTTGTCTTTGACCTTATAGGTCCTCTCTTACAGACTGCATATGTATCTTGCTTTTTATTACTATTTTTTCAAGATGTTATTCATTTATTTGAGAGGGAGAGAGACAGTGCACACATGTGTATGGCGGGGGGGGGGGGGGGGGAGAGGGTAGGTTCCCCGCTAAGCAGAGAGCCAGATAGGGGGCTCAATCCCAGGATTCTGAGATCATGACCTGAATGGAATTCAGACACTTACTCAATGAGCCATCTAGGCGCCCCATGTCTTGCTTTTTAAATCTATTTTGATAATCTCTGCCTTTGACTGGAATGTTTATCTCATTAACATTTAATGTAATTATTGATCTAGTTGAATGTAAGTGTGCCATTTTGTTATTTGTTTTCTATGCCTTATTTCTTATCTATCCCTCTTTTCCTCTTTCATTGTTTTTTAGGTTTAACAAATTCTGATTTTTACACTGTTTTGATTCCTCTATTAACTTTTTAAAAAAGATTTTATTTATTTATTCATGAGAGACACAGAGAGAGGCAGAGATATAGACAGGGGAGAAGTAGGCTCCCCGCAAGGAGCCCAATGTGGGACTTGATCCCGGACCCCGGGATTACACCCTGAGCCGAAGGCAGATGCTCAACCACTGAGCCACCCAGGCATCCCCCCTATTAACTTTTTAACTATATGTCTTTGATTTTTTTTTCTGCGTGTATATATATTTGCACTAAAGATAACCATATGGAATTTTAAGATTATGATGATTTACTTAAATTAGTACTGATTTAAATCCAGTGAAACAGCAATTTTGCACTCATACCTCAAAGAGCAGCATTCATGAATTGTGTCGTCAAGACACTGGTACCATGGATTTCCTGAAAAATTAGTTTTGTGGTCAAATAAGTTTGAGAAATGGTACAATCATATCTCTCTTCTGTATACCTACAATGTAGATTAGCATATTAAAAAGTTGTCAGAAGCCTTGCAGGAAAAAAAAAAGCTGCTTCATTTTCCTTGAAGGAAAGGTTTCCAAAACACTTTTGACTAAAGAATCTTCCCTTTTTTTATGTATCCTAACAACCTGCAGAAATAGTGTTTCACATAACTCACTTGACAAACACTAGTCAAGCAAACAATAGAAATGAAATATGGGCAACTTATTTTTACATCATTAAGAAATACTGTATTTTTGAAATAAAATTAAGTGTCATCCTTCCCACAACCTCTTTGAAACCATCTAATGTTCTTTTATTCTTTAAGTGATTGAAGCAAGTATACAACGTGTTTATCTGTAAAATCTGTTTCCATTTGTAGGGGATGTGATCAACCTTGGTGACAGACAGCTCACTGTTATGCACATGCCTGGTCACTCCAGGGGCAGTATTTGCTTACATGACAAAGACCGAAAGATTCTCTTCAGTGGAGACGTCGTGTATGATGGATCACTGATTGACTGGCTCCCGTACAGCAGGATAAGTGACTATGTTGGAACCTGTGAACGTCTGATAGAATTAGTGGACAGAGGTCTGGTAGAGAAGGTGCTTCCTGGGCACTTCAATACCTTTGGTGCTGAAAGGCTTTTTCGATTGGCTTCTAACTATATTTCAAAAGCTGGGATATGTCACAAAGTTTCTACTTTTGCCATGCGATCTCTGGCGAGTTTAGCCTTACGTGTAACAAATTCTAGGACCTCACCCTAGTATCTATACTGATGACCTATTGTGATGAATTCTGTAAATTAATCAAATTCATTTTGTGCTGTTTAAAATGATTAATAGCATTTCAAGAAGTGCTTTATTAGAGAAAAAAAAGATTGAGAATGAGTAAGCCAAAAGTTCTTTGTTTAAATTTTTTCCTTTCTTCCAAATAAGAAATCACTTAAATAAGCTTATAATTTGCCAAGCTCTTGTCTTGTAATATTTGTCATCTTGTAATATTCCAGAAATGACACAGAAATATATGTGAAAGCAAAGAGGCATTTTGCAGTAACAGAGAAAACTGTCCTTGCCTCCCATTTGTCTTATTTTATTTCCTACGTGACCTAGAGAAAGAGGCATAAAATTTTATGTTTATACTCCAAACTTGGTATTTTGAGTATATTCTTTAAAGATAAAGGTTCTTGAGTTTAAAATACATTAGGACTTAATACAAACATATAAATTAATAGTTAGAATGACAGCTAAAATAATCCATTGTTATGGCACAGAGTTTTTATGCTTCATTTATTTATTCTTAATGTAATTATGGTGTGTATTATATGTTGTATAATTTTACTTACAGAGTACAATGAATTTTGTTTTATTGCAAAGCTTTAAATATAAATTGCAGAGTGCTTCAGTAAAAAGCTACTATATAGCGTTGTTTGTTATGTGAGTGTAATATTTTCAATCATAAAAATGAAATTCAAATGTCTGTAATCTAATTACAAATTGTCAGATTTCTCAAAAGGACACTGTCAGGCAAATTTGAAAATATACACATTGAAAATAATTTTTTATTATATCCTATTTTAATATTAACAGCTATTATAAACAAAATTTTTCTTGTTAAATAGCAGCTTCAGTATATGTATCATATTTTATAGTATCAGAAAACTATAGAGATCTACGACATCCTGATATAAATCATTCTTTTACTTACCATAACATACATGTGTACCACAGAAGGCTTTTCAGATGAATTGCAAAATATACATTAGATATTGACTTAGATTAATTGCCTTTTTTATCCTGATTCACAACACCTATTCCTGTTCAGTATTCTTTGTCTTGAATAAAAAGTCTACATTTATAAAGTTATAAGAAAGGTTAGCCCACTATTTAGTAAAATATTTTAGTTTGGTGCTCTTTATAATTTATTAAAAAGCCTTTTGGAATATTTCATAAAGGTTTTTTAAACAGGTTTTTCACTGCCTTTTTTATTATTGACATGTTCAAACCCAAACTGAGATAGCTTTGGAAACCAGATTTTTTAGTCTTAAGAAGGTTTAGGAAATTTTTATTTCTGAAAAATTAGGAAATGTTCCCACCCTCTACCCACCCAGGTTCTTTAGTCTTTTATTCATTCAACACACACACACACACACCATATGCATATACACAGTCACATAAATACATACATGCACAGTATTGTGCTAAACACTGTGGAAGTTTAAAAAGTCAAAGAGACTACATCTTAGCTGGAAGTAGAAAGTAAACAAAACATGACTAATATTATATGCAGGTTGAAGCTAATACAAATTACAGAATAGTTTCAGGGACATAAATGGAGGGATTTGGTGAAGAAAAGATTCCTGAGGGAGGGGTTTTTCAGTCAGATTTGGAAAGATGATTTGTTGGGTAGTCAGGGTAGGGGACAAGAAGAGACAAGAACAGGGATGGAAGCATTGCTGTCTGAAGTAGGCTATTCCTTGTGACAATTTAAATTTAATTTTCAGGAATCTTAGATCATCCAAACACCAAGTATTTAGCATGAGAAAGGTGGGTTTGTGATTGTATATATGAGTCAAGCTGTACTGCCACCTGCCACCAAATGAGCATTCTCATTCAAGGCAGTAGGTCTGTTTCAATTGGTAGTTAAACATCAAGAATATAGATTTGGTTCAGGGCAACTACAATCACTTAATGAGCCTTAAATATAGCCATTATTTTTATATCAGTAGCACAAAAGAAAACCAAAAGTCCTTAACCATTAACCATTTTATCATACTTTAGGACTTTTAAAAAAATCAGGGTATAGTAGGCACTAAGTTTTATTGAGAAATATTTAAACCTGATGAAGGCTTTCTTTATTTCTTGAAAGTACAATTTTTCAAAACATGGTTAATTTTATTTTTAAATTTCCAACTTTTTTTCAGTTTTTCAAGTTGGACAAAAACATAAGACTGATATTTTGCTTTTGTTTCAGTATGAATAGATTGGGGAAAGGATCTATCATTCATTTAGTGCCCATGCTATGCATTTTAAAATATGCATTATTTGGTTTAATCCTGGCCCCGTGCCAAGAAGTAATTGACCAGCCTCACACAACATAACTTTGAACAAAGCTGGTAATTGAACACAGGTCTATATGCCTCCCAAACTGTGCTCTTTCTCTTGTACCTGCACAATAACATAAAATTGGCAAAGTGTATTTTTACTTTTCCAGATGCCACATGTGCCAAGAATAAATCAAGTGATGTTAAGCATAATAATAGCATATTTTAAAAGAAGCTTTAAAAAAATATATTTTCACCCTGACAGTGACCCGTGTTATAATTTATGGTTTTGGAACTAAGAGTATGTAAGTATAATTCAAAGTTGTCAAAATGTAAGACATTTAGAAATAATTTTTATTTATATTGTTAATAACTTAATCTTTGGAAATTCATTTTCCTTACTTGGTGTTTGCTTTTAACTAAGAAGTCTAAAAAAAACAAAAACCTTGTGTGTTATCCTGATATAGTTGAATAAATGACTATGTGTAGTTCTTATATGAATAGTAATATAATTGTGACATGCAAAAATTGTCTTATAATTTTCAGATACGCATAAGTAAACATTTGTGTGATAAATATTAAAGTGGACGTTTTATTTCAATCTCTAGTTGGTATTTTTTTCTAATATTAGCAAATTCCCATTTAATTTCTAACAAGGATATTTCTTAGGTGAAGTGCAGTTTTGAAAATGTGTAATAAATAAGATATCAACTCTGTGGACAAGAATAGGGAATCCAGAAACTGAAAATGCCCATATAAACTTTTTCACATTTTTTAAAATTTAAATTCAATTTGCTAACTAACATGTAGTATACACCCAGTACTCATCCCATCAAGTGTCCCCCCTCAGTGCCTGTTACCTAGTTACCCCATCCCCCAACCACCTCCCCGGTATTTTAAATCAATGGATAAAAGATAAACTAGTATGTATCCCAATTGTTACTGTGGGAAAAAAGGCCCTCGACAACATAAAAATGAATTCCAAATGGAATAAAGACCTAAATTTGAAAAATGGAACCACATGTATATTAAAAGAAAATTTGAATCGTGATAAGACATTAGGATAAGGAAGATCTTTATATAGAAACAAAAAGCAGGATTATATCAAAGTTTAAAATGTCCTAGAATGCAGATGCCATAAAGTGAAAAAGATAAATTAGAAGAAAATAATCACAAATTGTGTAACAGCAAAAAATTTTTTTTTAAAAAGCTATAAGGAATGCCTACAAATCAATAAGAAAAAGGTCAATTACTATAAGGGAAGAAAGACCCTTCTATCCTCAGGTTCTATGGCTGGGCCCAAGGATTAAACTATAAAAAGACAAATTAATGAGAGCAAAGCATATAAGTTTTATTGGATTTTAATATTTTTACATATATGTAAAAGGCTTATATATATAAGAAATGAAAAAACCCAAAGAAGTGGATAGGATTGAGAGTTTGCATATCATTTAAACAAAGAACAATAAACTGTAGAGACTGATGAGACAGGAAAAGGGGGTTTGGGCTAGGGTTGGTAAACTGTGGAAAAATGATTAGGAAATAGACGAGGGAAAATAATGAAAGACAAGGGTTATTCTAGAAGGTTTGTTGATATAGATTAATCTTGGTGTCAGCTCCCTGTCTCCAGTGATAAGAATGTTCTCTTGTTCCCAATACCAGGGAGGGCACCTTTCTCATGGGAAATTGTATGCCCCATTTTAGAGAGAGAGGGAAAAGTCAGAGGGACCTTCCTATATCTGCCTTTTCCACTTGCCTTCACGGTCAATCAGTATGCCAAAGTGGCATATTTGGGGATGGCATGTTCTTTTCCCCTTTACTACTACCTATTACAAAAATGGGTAAATTATATGAACAGGTTAGTCACAGAAGAGGAAACACAGGACAATAAACACAGAATTATGCGGAACCTCAGCAGTAATCAGGAAAATGCATAAGTCATCAGACAGTTCACTGTAACCAGATAAGGAAAATTTGAGGACATGAAATACTGGCAAAGGTAAGGGTAAGTGGATATTTTCATGCTGTGCTGCTCAAAGTATAAAATGCTTCCAGCCACTTGGGAAGGGGGCAGTTTTGGAGTGTGATTTGGCACATTCTGATTTTGAGTTCAGAATGGGAGATTGGGCATACACCTCTGCCCCTTTCTGAAACTTAGTAAAATGACAAGAAAATCTTTTTTTTTTTTTTTTAACTGGCAAAAACTAAAGAACATGAAGAATGGCAAAGAAGACAACGGCATCAACATTCTGATCCTGAAAAGCTGATAGATGAACAAAAACTAACTTGGTAAACCCAAGAGAGCAGAATGAATGTGGAAACCAAGAAGCAATCTTAGACAACACCCCTTCGCCCCCACAAAAGGCTGATAAACTGAAAGTACCAGGCACTTCTAGGATTTGTGGTAAAGGTCTTTTTTATTTAAATTCTCTGCAATTTAGACCACCAAATCCCTTCCTAACTACACTACTAAGCAATTTCCTTGCCCTCATCTCGGGGGGTAAAATTGGAGGCTATTTCAGATTTACCACGAAGTTAAGTAATCTGTAGCTAGGAGGTAGCACTTGCATGAACACCTGCCAAGGCTTGAGAGGGGCCCAAGAAATATGTTCAGATCGTCATTTTTTTTAATTTGTAAAGATAAATTATTTTTTATTCTTTCTCTCCAAACCCCCAAATTGCATGTTTCAGGTCCCACAAAACTGTAATCTGGTCCTGACTGTAGGTTTATTATGTAGAAAAGCTAAGGCAGGATCTCTATTCAGAGGAAACTAGACATTGTTAAACTGGGGTCCTATGATGAAAAGAGAGGGATTTAGCAAAGGTTTACGTACAGTGAAAGTTTATATATTTAAAGTTCACACTCCCAGAGTCCTCTAACCTAGCTCAAAGAATGTTGGCAATTCTATCCTCCAGGCAAGAAATGGAAAGATCTTTTCTTAGAAATTTGACACCTATAGAGGTCTTAACATTGTTAAAATGTCAATTCTCCACAAATTGTCTAGCTCCAGTGAGTCCTTGTCAAAAAGAAAGGAAGAAAGAAAGAAAAAGAAGAAAGAAGAAACAAAGAAAGAGAGAGAGAGAGAAAGAAAAGAAAGAAAAGAAAGGAAGGAAGGAAGGAAGGAAGGAAGGAAGGAAGGAAGGAAGGAAGGAAGGAAGGAAGAGGAAGAAAAAGAAAGAAAGAAAGAAAAAGAAAGAAAGAAAAGAAAAAAAAGAAAAGAAAAGAAAAAAAAGAAAAGAAAAGAAAGAAGAAAGAAAAATTTGACACCTAAAAGACCTAATGATACTGAATCTGGGATCCCTAAAGAAAGAGCCCAGTGAAATCACCTTACAATGCAGTTCACAATTGTAGGGCCTCCCTTCCTTGCCTCTCTTACACATAGGCCTCTAAAATGTTCTACTCTTAAGTTTAAAAATATACACCAAAGCCAACAACTTATGGAAAAACAAAAGAATAAAGGAAAATAAATGGTAAAAAAACACTTAAAGCAGTAAGAGAATTTAACAAAATAGCAATATATGACATCAACATTAAAAACCTATAGTCTTCACCAAAGAACACATACCAGTGGCAAATAAGCAACTGAGAGGTTCTTAAATAGGTGAATAGATAAACTGTACTATATCTAGATAATGGAATATTATTCAGTACTAAAAAGAAATGAGCTATCAAGTCATGAAAAGATATGGAGGAAACAGAAATGCCTAGTACTAAGTAAAAGATACCAATCTGAAAAGACTACATGCTGTATGATTCTAACTATAATGATATTCTGGAAAAGGCAAACATTAGAGATGGTAAAAAGACCTGTGGGGGTGGGGAAGTCTGGGTGGTTCAGTTGGTTAAGCTTCTGATTCTTGACTTTGGCTCAGATCACCATGTCAGTGTCAGGAGACCAAGTCCAGTGTTGGGCTCCATGCTCAGCAGGGAGTCTGCTTGGGATTCTCTCTCTCCCTCTCCCTCTGTTTCTTCCTACTGCACTCGTTTGTGCACTCTCTCTCTCTAAAATAATAAATAAAAATTTTTTTAAAGACCTGTGGTTGCTAGGAGTTGGGGTTGGGGTTGGAGGAAGGGATAAATAGGTGGAATACATAATGATGGTTACAAGTCATTGTACAGTTGTCAAACCCATAGAATGTACATCAAGAGTAAACCCTAATGTAGGCTGTGAACTTTGGATGATTATGATAGGTCAGTGTAGACTTATTAATTGTAACAAATGTTCCATTCTGATGGGGGATGTTGATGATGAAAGAGGCTATGCATGCTGAGGCGGGGAGCCTATCGGAAATCCCTATCTTCTACTCAATTTTACTATGAACATAAAACTCCTCTAAAAAAAAAAAAGACTTTTAAAAATCTATAGTCTCTATTTATATGAACAAAAATGAATTCAAATATATAATTTATAATAATAATATGTACTTGAATATTTTTTAAATATCTAGGCATACACTTAAAATATGTAAGGAAACATATGTAAACATATATAAGAAATATATATGAATATATATTTGAATATATAGGTTCAAAACACATAGAAGGAAAACTGTTTTAAAAAAATACTATGTATTTGGATAGAAACAGTGGGAGACAATTCTCCATAGGTCTCTCATGCTTCTGTGCAGCTGACAAACAGATACACCGACTGCCTTTGCTCCACACTATCTTTTTAAAAAGATGTTTATTGGGCACATGGGTGGCTTAGTGGTTGAGCATCCGCCTTTGGCTCAGTTCACAATCTCAGGGCCCTGGGATCGAATCCCACATCTGGCTCCTTGCAGGGAGCCTGCTTCTTCCTCTGTTATGTCTCTGTGTCTCTCGTAAATAAATTTTTAAAAAGAAAAGAAAATCGATGACCATTATTAAGATATCATTTATGTACCATAAAATTTATCCTGTTAAAGTGTACAATTCAGTGGTTTTAAGTATACTCACTAAAATGTGCAACCAACACCACTATCTAACTCCAGAACATCACCCCAAAAAGAAATGTACCCACTGGCAATCTCTCTGAATTTTCTCTCCCTGCCAGGCTCAGGTAACCACTAATCTACTTTCTGTCTCCAGGGATTTGCCTTTTCTAGCCATTTCAGATAAATGAAATGACACAGCATGTGTCTTTTGAGTCTGGCTTATTTCATTCAGTATGTTTTCAGGGTTCACTCATGTAGCCTGTATCACTATTTCATTTCTTTTTATTGCCAAATAATATTTGATCATATATACCACAGTTTGATTATTCATTTATTAATTGATAGACATTTGTGCTGTTTCTACTTTTTCACTATTATTAAAAATGCTATGAACTCAAAGAAATATTTGTATGTGGCTGGGGACATGAGAGGCTAAATGGAACAGAGGGCAGCCAAGGCAGCAGAGCAGAGCACAGGTTCTTTTGATGTCACTTGTGATGAGTTGCAAGAGAAGAGTTGTCCAATCAGAAACGACACTTAATTTCCCCTGAGGTTAAATTTTTATATGGGATGTTTATCATGGGATGTTTCCGGGATTTGCCAATGCCTCATTTCCCATTATGAGTTTTAACTTAAGACACTGATCAAAATGACTAAAATATAATTCTATTGACTTTTTCTGTATTTATGAGGGGCCTGGCAGTGTGCTGCCTAGTAAAAGAAGACAACACTATATTATTAGTCATAATTTCAGTTATGTTTTTAAATGCTTCTTGCTGGGCAGCCCGGGTGGCTCTGCAGTTTAGCACCGCATTCAGCCCAGGGCGTGATCCTGGAGACCCGGGATTGAGTCCCACATTGGGCTCCCTGCATGGAGCCTGCTTCTGCCTCTGCCTGTGTCTCTGCCTTTCTCTGTGTGTGTGTGTGTCTCTCATGAATAAATAAATAAAATCTTTAATAAAAAAATGCTTCTTGCCAAAGTCTTACTTTATAATTTGAATCTAGTATTATATGGGCCAGTGGTTTCAACCTGGTATGGATATAAGACCTATCCATGGAGTTTTACATAAATAAATATAGATGTCCAGGACCTATACCAGACATACTGAATCCAGTCATTTAATATTCCTGGTATACTAGGTATATTATTTCTCAGGATTATATGTATGGTTCAATATTTTTTTTCTTTTCAAAATTATGATCATCTATTTTCTGTTTTTTATGATCATCTATTTTTATGGATCCGTTTTAACATTCACTGACCTCTGAAAATAGGTTTAATCATTGTCTTAAGGACATTTTGTCAATTTTTTGGAAATGGCTTTATTTGGTTTACATGCAATAGAAACAGCCAACTTCTTTGTTACATTTATCTTATGAGTACTCATTAGACCTTTCAAATTTGAAAATTATTAGTAATACATTAGCCATAGCCATTTTAAGTCTCTCATCTGTGAATAGTTTTGTTTTATTCTTATGGTGGCATGAAACAACAATCAGCTACAGGCCTCAGTGTGTGTATTTAACAAAGAAGGAATCATTTCAGAGCCCAATGGAAAAGGAATGTGCCAGCTACTTCAGACTATATTGACACTTCAAAGAGCAGGCCCTTGGATATAGGCGTTTCATGATATCACTTAGACGACTTTCAGAGCATACTGGGGACTAAAGTCAAGATTCTAGAACCCTTTGTTGAGAAGCAGATGGCTTCACAAGATTGCCATTTCAAGATGTAGTAAAAAAGAATTTCTTACACAGTACTGAATAAACTGATAAGGGAAATTTTTATTGTGGTTATTTGTTTAAAGTATTGTTGATATTATCTTAATGTTCTATTTTCTAGATCTATAAAGAGGCCCTTCTCTTTCCTTATTAAGCTATCTGTAGTCCACAGCAATTTAATAAACTTTTTGTAAACTGAAAATATTTTAAAAGATACCAGCTTCTCATTGACCACACCCAGCCCCAACATTCAGACACTCTTAATGATATACGTATTTTGCAAGGTACTATAGTTATTTGCATGGTTTCAGTGAGAATCTGTCCCCCTTTTTGTTAGGATGTAATTGGAAAAATCATTAATGAGGCACTACAATGTCATATTTAAGAATGGAACTCATTTAATTAGATATTATAGACCACTTTTTGGGAATTAAAACTACCCTTACTTGTTCACCCATTGCCTACTGAGTCCCTTCAGGAAAGCCGGCCTGTGCCTGTCTTGCACAGTCTCTGCTATAGAATGAAGTTTGGGTCCCCCAAAGTTTATATGTTGAAACCTAATCCCTAACATGCTGGTATTTGAGATGGAGACTTTGGGAGGTGATTAGGTCATGAGAGCAGAATCTGTATGAATGAGATTAATGGCCATACAAAAGAGCTTTCAGAGAGTTCCCTCATCCTTCTGCCTTGCAAGGACACTGTGAAAGGGTGATTGTCTATGAACCAAGAAGAAGGCCTTCACCAGACATGGAATCTGCCTTGATCTTAGAATTATCAGCCTCCAGAATTGTAATACATTACTGCTGTTTATAAGCCATCTAGTCTATAGTATTTTTGTAATGGTAACCTGGAGGAACCAAGACAGTTCCAGACTTACAAGTGATAAGAAATTTGTTTCCTGGCAGACCAGAAACATTAGGATATTTTGGATACTTCAAGAACAAGAGATTCTCCCAAATTAACAGATACTGTTTATTGAAATGCAAGTCGGAGAATTTCTCGGGTTTAGTTTCCTTGCCTTGGAAGAGTAAATAGCAGGGGATCCCTGGGTGGCTCAGCGGTTTAGCGCCTGCCTTGGGCCCAGGGTGTGATCCTGTGGTCTTGGGATCGAGTCCTACATCAGGCTCCTTGCATGGAGCCTGCTTCTCCCTCTGCCTGTGTGTCTCTGCCTCTCTCTCTCTCTCTCTCTCTCTGTTTCTCATGAATAAATAAAATCTTTTTTTTTTAAAAAAAAAGGAAGAGTAAATAACAATGCATGAAATTATTGTCTATAGACATGCAAATAAATTCTTCTGGCAGAAGGAGAATAGGGACATTTATCATAAAAAGCAAGTTTTATGTCCCTCTACAAATTCATTTCAATATTTTTGGTCTACAGATATCTCTGTTTTTTGACTTCTCCTTTTAAACAGTTGTGACATTTTCCTGGTTCTCTCATTAAAAATAATCTTTGACATATGTTCATTTTATATCTATATCGGAGCCATTATTTTAGCCATCTCTGAAAATTATCCTTTAATATGACTTATTCTCATATTGGCCTGCTTTACAACACTTTTCATATGACTAACACTGTTTTGTTTCACTTATATTATTTGCTACTCACAACAAGGTACTATAAAGCAAGTACTATTAATAGCTTGCCTCCCTCCACACCTTTGTTAGCAGCTATCTATAAACAGAGTTTACAGATAAATGAACCAGGATCAAATTCTAGGTAGTTTGGTTCTAAAACCCACACTCAACCATTATTGTATACTCCCCATAAACAGAGAAAATTTTAGTTTTGATGGTTAATTTTGAGTCTCAGTTATAAAGATTTCTCAGGATAAAGCTATAATTTGTTTCTAATTTTTATTTGGCTTCCCTTGAAGCTTGAAAATTAGGAAAAATGTGCTAGTTGTCATTACACCAATATTTACAGTGATATTGAAAAATATGGGAGAATCATAATTACAAATTTGGCATTCTTACACCACCCTCCCCCCAGTAAACATCTTATAAGTTTAATCCTATATGATCATGGCTCTGGGCCATGCTAAAAACTAGACAACAACCTAAAAATGGAGTCATTTATGCTAAGCCTCATGTCACTAAACTGAGACTTAACCTAATTACAGTTTTGGTTTTCCCAGAAAGGGAATCTTAAACCAATCAATCAGCAATTACCTGATCAGTACTTGTTAGGTTATTTCCCTGAGAAACCTCTGCCATCTGCTAAAGAAAAGTAACTTTGGAATAACTAATCTGTTTTTTTGTCTGGTATAACTTCCTTGTTCCCACTCCCTTCTGGCTATAAGTCTTTGATTTTGTACAGCTCCTCAAAACTCCTTTCTATCTGCTAGATTGGATGCTGCTTTAGTAGAATTGATTTTTGCCCAAACTCTTAAAAATTTTTAACATGCTACCCTTTATCTTTTAACAGCCATGATTAGAATGAGTCTGGGCCTTCAAGTTAGAAAGTCAAGTTCTACTGACCTTGGATAACTTGGATACTGACCTTGGATAACACTTGACCACTTCCAACTTCCACTACAATTTCTTGACTGATTACTCTGATAATGATAAAGATTCTATACTATCAACAAAGGATTATATTCAAGAAATTTCTTAGAAAAACAGCAAATATATAACACAATTTACAACTATTTACATTCCAAATGGTTAAAGTAGATTTTGGCGCTTCAAGGAAAGATCATCCAGTTAGCCAGAAAACTGCCAACCAGAATGCCTTATTTCCCAAGGTGTCCAGTTAGCTGAACTTAGACGTGGCTTTCCTTGCACTGCATGAAAGTTCCTTTCACTACTATTAAATAAAGTCCTGCTGCTACTCACCCTGGAGCATGCTATGCCACACAAGGCTTCTTTAAAATCATGTGTAAGGAAGCTATGCCACACAAGGCTTCCTTAAAATCAGGGGTACCTAGGTGGCTCAGTCAGTTAAGGGCTGCCTTTGGCTGGGGCCCTGATCTCAGGGGTCTGGGATCCAGTCCCATATCTGTTTCCCTGCTGGATGGGGAGTCTGCTTCTCCCTCTGCCCCTCACCCCTGCTTGTGTTTGCTCTCTCAAAAATAAATTAATTAATTAATTAAAAACAGAAATAAAACCATGTGAATCAGCTCAACATATGTTGATTTCTGCAGTTATCCTGCAAGTGACTGCCTATCTTTTTCATGTAATCCCAGGACTCAACAAAAATGAATTCCAAATTTGCCATTAACTCTAAAGTTTAAGTCAGATAATCACAGACCTATCCTGCAACTTAAAATCAGAACAAAATAAAACAACAACAAAAAACAATCCAGAGGTATTTGGGTGGTAGAAAAAAAAGTAGACTGATATTTTAATTTCTTTATATAGAAAACAGAGAAATAACAATTCTCAGCCTTGAGTGAACATCTGACTCATGTAGGAATGTTTAAACATATGAATGCCTGGGATGCACATAAACTAATTAAACAATATATCTGGGGATCTGTAATTTTAAAAGCCTAGATATCTCAGTGTTTAAAAGTTTCATTGGTTAATGTGATTCTTGGAAGAGGGTTAAGAACTGTTGTTAGAAATATTATTATATTTATATTTTGAATGTCAATTTAGGTAAGTTTAATTAATACATTTGTTAACCCATATTATTTCCCCTACCCTTTCCAAGATAACCTGGGTCTTTTGGATTGGAATAATCAACATATTTTTTTTTTTAATTTTTTATTTGTTCATGAGAGACACAGAGAGAGAGACAGAGACACAGGCAGAGGGAGAAGCAGGCCCCATGCAGGAAGTCCGATGTAGGACTGGATCCCTGACTCCAGGATCAGGCCCTGGGCTGAAGGCGGCGCTAAACCGCTGAGCCCCCCGGGGGCTGCCCTCAACATATTTTTAAATTTAAAAATCCTTTGCAACAAGTGACAAGTTAGTCTCTCATATTCTGGGTTTTTAAAAAGATTTATTTATTTATTTTAAAAAGATTTATTTATTTATTTATAATATTTATTTATTTCTGACATGTGCTCAGAAGTGGGGGGCAGAGGGAAAGGAGGAGAGAAGCAGACTCCCCACAGAGCACTCAGTGCAGAGCCTGATCTCACCACCCTGAAATCGTGACCTGAGCCAAAATCAAGAGTCTGAGGCTCAGTTGAGCCACCCAGTGCCCCACTCCTCTTCTGTATTTAGACGCAGTCCAAACCAGTTCTCCAATCATGCTTCAGAACTGCTAGTGAGTCATTTTGACTGGTTTGGAGGATGAAGAGCAGCCTATGTTTGATTGATGGAAGGGTAGCTGATAAATGCAACTAGAACAATCAGTTGCATTCCTCGTGATACAATCTCTCAAAATCCTTTTTTTTTTTTTAAATCTGCCATCAGCCTCTGTCTTACTGCCAAGTTCTTTTTAAACTTTATTTTTTGCTATCATCCATCCATCCGAGACAGAATAATCTCAAGACTTGGAATTTCACTTAAGAGCTTTTTCTGACAAGTACAAGAGTTAAATTCCTTTGTTTTGAACTATAGTAAAAATAGTAAATACAGTAAAGCAGTATTATTCTAGGTTCCATCAAGTCACAAATATATGGTTATTTTAGGTACCTATATGGCTTATGTTGAATAATTTTATATGTGTATGTTAAATATATGTTATTTGATGGGAACTGAGATTTTTTGTGGGAGCTAAAACCTGCAATTTTACCAACTCACTCCTGATATTCTAGGACCATTCACTCAATTTTATCTGACTTTGTTTTCTCTAGGGGACAAAGTACAATGTGAAGACCATCTAAGGTTCCAAACTGATATTAAAATATAATTTGGTCTCTTTGTTCAATTATGAAGAATTGCAAGTTGGCAATCGTAGAGTATTAAACCAAGTATAGAGCTCTTCTAAATGTGGGCCCTTCTCTGTGTGTGTGGTGTGCATGTGACTATATATATGTATACACACATGCTTTTAGGTATAAAATTGGGTTTTTAAGAAAAAAATCTCAAATATACATGATTTTACATACACACACACATACAAACACACACACAGAGCTATTCTCTTTCTTAAAAATCTTTTTTTAAAAATATTTTTGGCTAATTGCCAAATAGTGCTTTTTTAAGATTTTATTTATTCATGAGAGACACAGCAAGAAAGGCAGAGACACACACAGGCAGAGGGAGAAGCAGGCTCCATGCAGGGAGCCCGACATGGGATTCGATCCCGGGTCTCCAGGATCAAGCCCTGGGCTGAAGGCGGCACTAAACTGCTGAGCCACCCAGGGATCCCTCTTTCTTAAAAATCTTACTCCCTCCTAAAACCTGCACTGTTACTTCTTGGAAGATGATTGCATTTGAATCTCTATCGTATTCATTCAACAAATATTTACTGCTTGCAAGAATTCTGCTGTAGGCATTTCCAATGGACACAATGACTGCAGAGCTCAAAGCCATCCTATACCATAGAGGGAACTTAGAAACCAAAAAACGCATGGTGGAACAACATGACAGAAGGATCCTGGGTAACTGACACCGCGGGACCATCATATCAACTCTGGATCATGTGTGTCAGGCTTTTATATGTTAATGCTATTTTAAGCCATTAGTGGTTTGGATCTTCCTGTTACTTTTACTGAATCCAGTCCTAACTAATAACATAGACCTCTCAAATTCAACATATCTGAAGATGAACTCTGGATTTTTTTTTCTTTCAAATCTCAATAATTCCATCTATGTCCTGCTGGTTGCACAGACTGAAATCTTTTGAAAAGTGGTCCTTACCTTTGGATTAATGAAGGTTCAAGGGATCAAGGAATCTATAAACTTGAATGGAAAAAATTACATCTATCATACCACTAATATACAACTGAAATTTAGTATTTCTTTGGATTATTATTACAGGTAATCAACCACAATAGTGTTGGTAGTATCTGTGACTTAGTTACCAACAAAAATCACAGATATTTTTATATTACAGTTGTTACAGAGATCTCAAAATATCTTTAGTATTTATCATTGCTCTGAATTATAGGAACTATGAAGAAGTACATATATTTATCACAAGTTTTATTATTTTGATAATATTTCAATATAATTCACTGCCTTTGTAATCTTATGCATCACTCCATATACTTAAAACAGTATTCTGAGAGGGCAGGTCATAAGCTTCAGTGGAGAGCTAAAGATGCCTATGGCATAGAAAGGGTAAAAGTCCTTTCCTTCTGGTCAACTTTGACCTTTCAAATTATTTCACAGCCATGTGGCAGAGGGTGCTAGTTAGCACCAGTATCCATTCTTCCTATTTTCCTTAGTAATGGAACAGCAGGGTTTTGGGGTGGGGGCAGTAATAATGTTCTCACCTGAAAGACTACATTTCCCAGACATTCCTTCTAGGGAAGGGCTGGCCTTGTGACTAAATTCTAGCTAAATTTGTAAGTCAAAATGTTGTGTAGGACTTATGGAAAGGTTGCTTAAAAGATTCAACTTAGTTGAATAGAAGACATTTTTTACTTCTCCGCCTTCTTCTCTTCTCCAGTCATGAAAAAGGCCTCAGTCATCTATGCCCTTGAGAAAGAAAACTATGGTGTAACAGTGGTAAAGCAGAAAATGAGAAGGAACTTGAGTTCCTGATAACTATAGAGAGCTACCATATCACCACTGGATGGATGGCTTTCTTCTGGAATTACTTTGCATTAAAAAAATAAACACTCTAGGTATATTTCTTTTCTTAATCACCAATGAAGAACTGATATTCCTAACTGATATATGCCACTTATGACAAGTCCTATTAGCTCTGCCTTCAAAAATCTAGTTTCAGATTCAGAGTTTGAGTATTTCTTATTATCTCCACCACTATTACCCTGGCCCCAGCTCCTATCAAATGTCACCCGAATTACTGCAACAACCAGATTCTTCCTGGTTTCCCTTCTCCTCCCTTGACTCCCCACGGTATATTCCCAACAAGGATCCCAAGTGACCTTTTAAACTTCACAAGGTGGGTCATATCACTCCTCTGCCCAAAACCTTCAACAATTTTTTCCCCTCATCCCAAATAAAAGTTAAACCCTTATGATGGTCTATATAGTTTTATAAGACGTTTCCAGTCTCATCCCTTTTCCTCTCTAATCTCTTCTACACTCTACCCCAGTTCACCCAATTCTTGTCCCATTCGCCCCTTGTTGCTCTTTGGATAAGACAAACATGCTGAAGACAGGTGCTCAGTAATATATCAAATGAATAACTGAGGAAGCCAACAGAACGCTATTTCAGGCCAATCTTGAGTAGGCTAGAATTATTCAATATGTGAGCCTAATTATTCCGAATGATTGGATTCTTATGCGCAATGTTAATATTAATAACTAATCCTGAGCACTATCATTAGAATAATTTCCCTATGGGGCACCTAGATGGCTCAGTAGTTGAGTGTCTGCTTGTGGCTCAGGTCATGATCCCAGAGTCCTGGGATTGAGCCCGCACCAGACTCCCTGCAGGGAGCCTGCTTCTCCTTCTGCCTATGTCTCTGCCTCTCTCTCTGTGTCTCTCATGAAATAATAAATAAACTCTTAAAAAAAATTCCCTTAAAACACTGGTTTCAATAGTACTTTCCAGCTCAATATCACTTAATACTTATATGTTTTACTGATAGTTGAAACTAACATACAGGGAAGCTTATTACTAGACATAGAGAAACTGAAGAGTCTATTTCTTCTTATTGCTGGTTCAGAGCAAAATAGCAATGAAATTTAATTATGTATAACATAACTGTCCACTTAGTTGGTATAGTTAGATATAATTATAAAGCTACTTGCTAGTATAAGACTTGAAAACATGTTTATAGGGATCCCTGGGTGGCGCAGCGGTTTGGCGCCTGCCTTTGGCCCAGGGCGCGATCCTGGAGACCCGGGATCGAATCCCACGTCGGGCTCCCAGTGCATGGAGCCTGCTTCTCCCTCTGCCTGTGTCTCTGCCTCTCTCTCTCTGTGTGACTATCATAAATAAATTAATTAATTAAAAAAAAAAAGAAAACATGTTTATAGAAAACTTTTAATGGAGCCCAACTGGCTCAGTTGGAAAAGCATGTGACTCTGGATCTCAGGGTCATGAGTTCAAGTCCTACATGGGGTGTGGAGATTACTTAAATAAATGAAACTTAGGGGAAAAAACTGTTTTGTGCTTACATATGCATCTTTTATCATTTCCTTTAATTCTTAGTTATTTAATACTTACAAAATACCTCCTACTAAAGTAAATATTGTGATAATAAACAAATGAATACACAAAAATATTGGGAACGTGTTCTATATTATTAAGCCAGATAGATATTATGGTGAGCTATTGTAAAAAATGACATACAATGAGGAAAAGAAAGAAAAATAACTGAGTCATTGATCAAGGAATCAAGAACATATTTATATTGAGGTGATTTGTTTCCATTGAGTTATATAGGTTATTTAAAGCTTTTAAAAATGCCTGACCAGGGGTGCCTGAGTAGCTCAGTCAGTTAACCATCTGCCTTCACCTAAGGTTATGATCTCGGGGTCCTGAGATCGAGTCCCACTTTGGGCTCTCTGCTCAGCAGGAGTCTGCTTCTCTCTCTCCCTCTGCCTGCCACCCCACCTGCTTGTATACACACATTCTCTCTCTTTCTGTCAAACAAACAAACAAATAAATAAAATCGTAAAAAAAAAAAAAAAAAAAAAAAGCCTGGCCATTATGTAGACAATAAAATGGACTAATTTTTTATTTATTTATTTATTTTTTTATTGGACTAATTTTTAAATAATAAAATGATGTTTTTCTATGGCTAAAACTGCAAAAAATACAACCTTCACATATAGGCCTAGCAGTTACCAAGAGTTTGATATTTTTAATAGAAATAACACATATGTTGAGAGAATTACATAGCAAATGCCAAGGAAAACTCAGTTTGACTCTGAGCTTCTATTTCATTTCTTTTTTAGCAACATTTCAATTTACCTTCAGAGTTATAGATAAAAAGCACTGGGGAATCTGCTGTAAGAATCACCATGGAGACCACACTGTGTCCTCAGGTCACGTTAACAAGTCTCTCCAGTCTGCCAAAGATGAGTTTCCTTCATCTGGCACTGCCACAACTAGTAGACAGTGTTTATGAATTGTGTGGTTGTGAGTAACAAATACACACTCAAATTAGCATCAGTAAAGAAAGGTTTATCTAAAGGAGAAAACCGGCCATTTCAAAAACCCAGCTTTTCCTTTCATCTGGTCTCTGCTTCTCTCTGTGCTTCTGAGTTTACTTGTGGCATCTCTGCTCCCCTATAAATTGTCTTGCACTTAGTTTTGATTTGCTCTCCTTTGTAGGTCCAGCCCTGACCTTTCAGTTGAGTATTTAGCATCTTCTCATTCATTGGCTCGGTAGCTGTATCCAAAAGTTTCAAGAAAAACAATCTGATTGGTTCAGTTTAGGTCAGGTATCTCCAAGTGGACCAATAGGCTGTGGTGGGGGTAGAGATCTAATATAAGTCCTTACAGAAGCCCGGGTCAGTTAAAATACACATTATTAAAGTTTTGTGACATCCTTAGGGGACAAAGGAGTAAAGCATGCTATAGATAATATATACCCAGTTCTGCACTGAAATATGTTAAAAAATCATTCACATCTTCCATTCCCCACTGATTTTAGGAAATTAAGACAGTACATACATACATACAGAGTGTCTAAATTACCAAAAAAGTTGACAATTAATGCTGTTATATTGATCCTTCCAGTTGACTTGTTATCTGAATGATAACTCAATCAGCAAATATTTATTGATCCATTCAGTGAACTCAGCACTGCTGCACTGGGACTGGAAAAAGTGACATAACTGGTCTTTGAGGCTCGAGTTTTTCTGAAGTTATGAGATGTCCAAGTCCCCAAAGGAACCCTTTTCTATTGTTTCCCAGCTGGCTCACAGGTATACAGTTTGCACATACTTACTGTTTACCTGCTCATCACTGTACTTCAATTCTAGCCACTACTTCTCCAATCACACTCTTCTCAGAACTTGCCCCTTCAGCAGACTTCAAATAGGAGAGATATTCTATAAAATTCTCTTAGGGAAATTTTTTGGGGGAGAGGAAGAAAAAAACACATCATGTTTATTCATGTATTTATGTATGTATGTATTTACTTATATATTTATTAAGTGGTCAGCATCTAAAAAAAATCAGGAGAATCCATATAACAATTTGGTTTTTTGGTTTCTCTTCAAAAAAATCTGAAATCTGCCTTTTGGGATCTTTATCTCCATATAGCACCAATTTTTGGGTCCAAATAGTAGTCTCTCGCTTTACATGGGTCATAAGCTTCCCAGTATGTCATAGGTCTCCTACTGTTTGCTGTTTTATATGCCCCCCTGCTTTCCTCATTTTTATCTGCCTTACCCTTATAGACATTTGTGCTTGCAAGCCTTGATATTTTTTACTTAGTTCATGAGATGTACTGTATTCTCTTACCTTTTTTCAAATCTATCTCTGGAGTAATTGGAACACATCTCCACATTTGATAATATTTTGTGGCACCACGTCACAAAATAGTGAGTAAAGTCAGATAAGTCATTTCTATTTTCCTTTAATTTAGGAACAATTCTTTGCTCTCTTCCTCTGACATCTACTTCTAGAATTAAAGACCCCACTGTTTGCTAATGAGTTTATTCCAAATCTTAACAACAGTGTTCCTGATTTAACCATTGGCCATTGTAACTATTTATGCAGGAAATCTACTGGAAAAAAAAAATGCCTCCTTGTGGTTTGCCCTAATATTGCAACACATGGAATACTATGGTTCTTTCTTTAACAGTATTGCCCACAACATAACTATTTTTAAAAATGGTATTATTTGGAAAAAATATTGATTACTTGGATAGGAGCAGAAGAGATTACTGAGTTTTGCAGATCCTCTGGAGATGATCAGATTATAGAAAGTTGTATATCTTTGATCACTTTCTATTGAGGAGGCTGTTTTACATTTCAATACAGTAGAAATTAATTTATATAAAACTAATAGTAATAAAATAATTATTGTATACAGCAATGCAAATAAATTTTTTTGCCTTGTAGATGCAAAATTCATTTCTTCTTGTAGAAAAGATTACTATAAGTATTAAATTTTATTGCCCTATAGCTTATCAACCAGTTTATTATTCTCCCTCTAAAATAAATACATCTTTAAAAAAATCTTTCACACGTCTTGATTTTATATTTTTGTGGAGTAAAAAGTATTTGTTTCTTTTTGAATACCTTAGCAGTTAAATACCTGACATTTTGATTATATTTCAATAGTTCCAAATAAAAAAGAAACTCAGACAGGTTACTAAATATGTAAACTTAAATTACACAAAAACTAGAGGTAATAATCTTGAGGTAAAAAGGATATTTTGAATATAGTGACTATAGTTTTTACTTGCAGTACGTAAAGTTATCTGTGGTAAAGGAATCTCTACCAGAAGGTTTATCTGCCCTCACACTCTACCTTCCAACTTTGGCTGTGTTTTTTAATCCATAAAGAAGAAAAAGAAATTTTAGAGATGGTAAAATTAGGTAAGAAATGAAAAAAATTAGTGGAAAGTAATGAAGACTGATCTGAGGGTGCTGTTTCAGTGGTGTTTCTCTATCTGGTCTCCTTACAAGCCTAGACTCTTGAAGCTTGCGTGTTCCAAAGTGAAGCAGAGTAATCCTCTTCCACCTGGGCGACCCAGAGACTTCTCTATTTATTAGCAAAGGATGTTAATTCATTACAACCCAAACACAATAAAGTACTCTTTAACTGGACTGAAGTTTTCTCCTCTGTAGTTATCTTTCTTTAAAATTTAGGAACAGCAATTTGGTAGCTGAGGTCAGAGCTTTAAAACATTTGACAGTGTTTTTCTTCAAGAGCCATTTGTCTAGGGGAAACACAAAGAAACAAAGATATTGCCATCTAGTGGTTTAGTTGAAGAAATTCAGTAAAAAATTTTCTCAAAGTTTCCATTAATTCTTTATGTGGTGCTAAATGAAAAAGCATTAGTTTTTAGAAAGCAATGATTAATACACTTTTTGAAATTAAGGTTTCGGACTTGGCCACTCTTTTTTTTCTTTTCAGGTTATATTTCTCATTTATTAAGCTCAATAGGACATGAATTAGAACAGGCAAAGATGCTGTCATAATTGGAGCAAATATATATAAAAGACAATGTTTCACTGAAGAACTTGTTAAACAGCCTAAATCAAATCATAAAATCAAGTAATCAAATTAATAGTTCGTATCAAGCTTTTAAAAAGTACAGTTTAAAATAAATTGGTATATATTATACATGGTCTAAAGCTAGGTTCTTATACCAAAATCCTCTGCTTTTATTTAATATTCCATTATAGCAAAATTAGCTTTGGAAAGATATTCCATTAAATAAAATATTAGCATGGACTTTGATTATAAAATAAGAAATATATTTCTATAAAACTCTCCAATCCAAAAAAACTTTGACATTTAAATGTATAAGAATTATAAGTCCATCAGAATTTTTACAGTACAGATAGAAAAATCCACAGATATTATTATCTATTTTCTGTATTGGTATATTTTTTAAGTCTGTGTAAAATGAGATTGCTCTACTGTATTACAGAACTATTTAATGTCTAATACCAGTATGAGAGACTATAGTTCACAAAAACCACTCTGACTTCATCTGGCTGTTATAGGGATTTTCCCAGGTTCCCCTTATATTTTCAGATGATCAGGTACCCAGGTATCATCAAAAAGAAAGTAAAAAAATTCTGAGTATTTTGACTCCACATGTAAAGCATTTTTACACACTGGGGACCATAATGGCTTATGCCGAATTTAGCAGAGTAGAGCTCCTTTCTCATCATTGATCAAGACAGGACCTGATGGAATACATCCCAACCAGGGACAAATAAGATAAAGAATGTCTTTTCATGACATCTTCTGGAGTAGATATAAAATTCTAGAGGGGAGACAATAAACTAGAGAGAGGGACATATAGACTCATTTTATAATCCCTGTATAAAATGATAAATCATCTGTTCTGAAAATGTTCCATGGCTCTGACTGCCATGCTACCCTGGGCCAGAGTGTGAGAGGTAAGGAGAAAGAAGGCATATTACTATGCATATTCACCCTATCCTGAAGCACCGAGTCCCCTTGTTGTTGTCAAGGGTTCAGGTTACTACAGATCCTGCTGTGGTTGTTCTGGAAAATAAGAATAGATTCAAAGTTTGGAGTAAGATTTGATTTTGTCATCTAGTAAGAAGGTTGTGCGCAGGAAGAGTGTCATGTGAGCACATGGGAACCAAACTGTATGATCACACTCTGAATTCCTTGGCTAACTTTGATAAGTATGCAATCTATCTTTATATCTACCAAAAGTGAAAGAAGAAAATTAGACACTGGATTTCCTTTTGGTACATTAAGTTACTAGATAAGCCAATCAAGGCAAAATACAGTAATTCTAAACTTCAAGAGCTATTTGTAAAGTGTGCTAGTAACTAGCTTCAAAACGGACCACAGTATTTCTTTGGAGGAAATAAAACATAAGTGTCTATCAGTTTGTAGAAATGTCAACCTTTTCTCTATTTTAGAATATGTAGATCTATTTTTTACAGGGGATAATTTTTTATCTCCAAGATCTTACTATAAGGAGAGAACTTTGCCTTTTCTCTCTAAAATACTGAATTAGAATCTGTGTGATTGGGGTTCAGTTGTCTCTATTGTTAACAACTCTCCAGATCTTTCTGACATATTTAGGTTTGAGAATCATTCTTCTAGACTTTGTTAACAAAACTAGTAAGACTAAACACTTTTGATGGAAATGGTTTAAAGGCAATCAAGGGTGAAAAAGCAGAACAGCAGGTCAGATTTAATAGTCACTTAACTAGAGGACTGGCAGATGACTAAGGGGATTTCCAATTTTTAATACCATTGGCACAAGGAATGATTTTTAAGTAAGTCTTATTACCATAGGTGGCAACCAGATAAAGTCTCTGTGAAAGGGCAGAAATAACTCAAAACTTAAACACTTGTAGTAATTAATTCAGAAGTTATTTATTTTATTTTTTTAAATTTTTTAAAGATTTATTTATTTATTTATTCATTGAGAGAGAGAGAGAGAGAGGCAGTCACAGGCAGAGGGAGAAGCGGGCTCCATGCAGGGAGCCTGATGTGGGACTCAATCCGGGGTCTCCAGGATCACACCCTGGGCTGCAGGCGGCACTAAACCGCTGCGCCACCGGAGCTGCCCTATTTTTTCTTTTTTTAAGATTTTATTTATTTATTCATGAGAGACACAGAGAGAGGCAGAGACACAGGCAGAGGGAGAAGCAGGCTCCCTATGGGGAGCCCGATGCGGGATCATGACCCGAGCTGAAGGCACACACTCAACAACTGAGCCACCCAGGGGCCCAGGAGTTATTTATTGAATACCAACTACATGCTAGGTACTATGTTAGGCACTAGAATTAAAGAGAAAAAAGTTTTTCCCCTTAGGAAGCTCTTAATATAATAAAATGATTCGTAGACTTTAGTAGGAACATAAATTAGCTTGGGAACTTGTTAAGAATGCAGAGGGTCAGTATTTTGATTATGAAGAATACCAGTCTAATTTGTAAGACAGAAAATAAATCGACATTTATAATGCAAGTGCTAAGTTTCTTGTTTTTGTTTTGTGTGTGTGTGTGTGTGTGTGTGTGTGTGAGAGAGAGAGAGAGAGAGAGAGAGAGAGAGAGAGAGAGCTCTATGCAGGTTTCTATCTCATGACCTTGAGATAATGGCCTGAGCTGGAATCAAAATTTAGATGCTTAACCAACTCAGACACCCAGGTACCCTGCAAGTGGTAAGCTGTTGTTGTTGTTTTTTTTAAAGATTTTATTTATTTATTTGAGAGAGAGAATGCAAGCAGGGGGAGGAGCAGAGAGAGAGAGGGAGAGGGAGATAATCTCTATCATACTCCACGCTGAGTGCAAAGCCCAAGGTGGGGCTCAATCCCACAACCCTGAGAGCATGACCTGAGCCAAAACTAAGAGTCCGATGCTTAACCAACTGAGCCACCCAGGCACTCCTGCGAGTGGTAAGTTTTGAGAGAGATGCAGATATGTTATTTGATCACTGATGCACACCAATACTGAAAGTTAAATATCCTTGAGTTTCTGAATGAAAACTGGTACTTTCTACGTGATGAAAGGTAGGGAAGAGCATGGAAAATGGCACTGAACGGTGAGAAATGTGGTATACATGAGGCACCAAAGAAGGTTTCTTATATCTGGCTGGGATTTGGAAGTTGAGAGTGAGGCACAAGGGATATGGGAATGGAGAAGTAAACAGGGTTAGACCATGAAGAATCTTTCTTTTTTTTTTTTCTTTCTTTCATTTTAATATTACCCAGAAATAAATGGTGAATCACTGAAGTATCTGAAGTAGTGAAGTAGAGGATGACTGCTTCAGAGTTGGGTTTTAGAAAAAGCATTCTCAGAGTACCTAGTGGATGGGTTGAGTGGGAGTCAGTGGAGCAAGAAAGAATGACTGGCAGGAAAGCCAGTTAAGAGACTGTAGTGATAATTCAAGCAAGAAATGTGATATGCCTGCTTTCAGGTAGTGTTGCTGGGATGAAGAGAGAAGGGAAAGATTGTTAAAGTAATTAAATTGATGAGATAGGGAGAAAAGGTGGAGGATGGGAGGAAGAGGATAATGTGAAGTCTGACTCTGGGTTTCTGGTTTGATTCTACTCCTCTCATCTCCTTGGTAATAGTGTTTCCTCTTTTTAATTGGGAAGACTGCTCTTGCTATTATGACAAACACACTCTAACACTATAGAAGATGCTGCTCATGCTTTGCTCATGCTCCCTTAGTACCCTCCAGAAATCACCTATAGAGCCTTGGTGGATGGTTCCTGTGAAAACCCAATGCTTCTTACTTCAAGCTGTGGACTTTTCTGTGTGAGGGCTTTCCTTGGGCCCTGCAGTGTGCCTGACTTGTGCTCAAGGTAAGCCAGAAGTGTCCATGAAATAACAACCCAGGAGCAATCCTCAACCAATGAGGAATGGAGGTTGGGGTTACCTCCTCTTCCTAGTTCCTAGTACTGTGGTGGAGGATCCCCAGTAGGATTCCTTTTCTTGTCTCACTTTGTCACACCCTCTCCATGTTTCCTGGGTCATCTCCCAAATAAACTATTTGAATCCAAATCCTTGTCTCAGAGTCTACTTTGGGGGAAACCTGAATTGAGGTACTCAATTCTGACAACACAATGACACCATTTTATATATGTGCAAACTGATGTTTGGAGGGGTTAAATAAATTATCCACATCACTTAGCTGCTAAATGCTATAGCCTGGATTCAAATCCAAAGCCTGTGGTTTCAATACTATGCTATATCATCAGTTTCAAATTCTAAAGTGTAAACCAGGCACCACCAACTGTGGAGTGAAAGCCAGAGGTAGTATGTCAAGCTCTTTTAGACGACTTTGAGACCTTTGTTTTCAGATTCCAATCTTTATTATTATAAAGGCTGAGCCTGAGACTTGCCTGCTAGAATGTTTCTTCTCCCTTTCGGAGCATGGTAGTTGTGAATAATTTAGAAGTTGGGCAGGTCACTTTTGAATGAAATCAAATGTAATGACATAATGGCAGAAAGTGGTATGATAGATCAACTACTCTTTTTTTTTAAGATTTTATTTAAAATAAATGTTTTATTTAAATAAATAAATCTTTAAAAAAATTTGGGGTGTCTGGGTGGCACAGTTGGTTAAGCATTCAACTCTTGATTTTGGCTCAGGTCATGCTGTTAGGGTTGTGGGATTAAGCCCCAAGTGATGCTCCATGCTCAGCAGGGAGTCTGCTTGAAATTCTCTCCCCCTGCCCCTCCCCTTGCCTCTTTCAAATAGATAAATAAATCTTAAAAAATTGGGGTGCCTGGGTGGCTCAGTCTGTTAAATGTCTAACTCTCAATTTCAGTTAGGTCACGGTCTCAGGGTGGTGAGGATGGAGCCCTGCATGCGGTTCTGCATTCAGTGAGGAGTTTCCTTGAGATTCTCTTCCCTCTCTGTCTGCCCCTCCCCACACTTGCACTCTCTTTCTCTCTAAAATAAATACATGAGTCTTTTTTTTTTTTAAGATTTTAAGTAATCTCTACACCCAATGTGGGGTTCAAACTTACCACGAATCACCAACTCCAAAGACTGAGCCAGCCAGATGCCCCTAGATCAACTATTTTTAACCCTTTGCTCTGTGTCAGGTTTCCTGGGCACTTTTATGAATTTAATTCCTGATTGAGAATTTGAAGTGTGAGTGAGTAATGAAAGGAAAAGGGCAACTGCTACTTGAGGTCATTAAAAATAACATATCCAGAACTCAGCTGTATATAGCTTATAATTTCCTCTCCTTCCCTATAATGTAAATAACCCACATTGAAGGGAAACAGAAGAAAGAACATTAGAAATCCGAAGATCTAATCTCAATTCCTTCACGAATTAGCTATGTGCCATCAAGGAAATCACCCAACTTCTCAAAACCTTGGTTGCTGTCTATGAGAAGAAGGGTTTCAAGTAATTTGATCTGCAGGTCCCTTTCTAGTTTTAGCATTTCTGTGATTCTATTGAATCCTGAGTTAGAGTTTCTTAGATGAAGGAGAGTAAGCTTCCCATATACTAGTCCACTTTCCCACTCCTTACACATATTTCGTACTTTCCTAAGCTCATGTTTTTTTCTTTTTTTTCCTCCCATCTGGAATTATTTCTCTTCTCTTATAAAATTTTGACCCAACTTTAAAAAAATTCCTTGTCTTAATGACTGCAGAAATAATTGTGCCCTCCTCTGAATCCCTGAGCATTTATTCTCACACCACTCATTCATATGGCACTAAGCACTTATAGCACAAGAAAACTCTGCATGAGACATTACAATAGGCATAGAATATAGAATTAATTGCCACAGAGGTGGTTTGGACTATAGTTCTCAACATGTGGTGGACAAATCACATTGAGTTCTAAGACTCTATGCCTTTTTCTCTCACTGATCAGACCCACGCTGACACTCCAGGTTGAATATAATTAGTATATAAATGAACTCAAATACTCATAGGCCATAATTCACAAAATGAAGCAGTACATTTGCAATAAAATAATGAGTGAAGAGGACTATGGCAAAAAGGAGAGCTCAAGTCCCACAGAAAGGGAGCAGCAATGCCTTGGTTGTGAAGGGGTACAGCATCTGTGATACTAAATGTTGGTTTCCTTAAGGAAGCCAGAAATCAAAAGATTTTGTTCTTTGTTCATGGTTTTTAAATGTTAGCAACAAAATTAAACATTTAAGTATACCTCCTGTAGGTCTTCTTTACCTGGTAGGAGGTCCCTGGTCATCTCTTTCTCAGCCCACTACAGTCTGGCTTTTTCAGTGAGATTATTCTCCCAAAAGGTTCCTGTTACCTGGAAATACCAATAGACTTCTACAGAAAAAGACCCAGCAAAAGCTGTTCCCTTGAGCCAAAGGACCAGGAAAAGGGAAGCCTCATTAAGAGCAAACTTTTAGAAAATAACGAATTTACTGTAAAAGAAACTATGGCCCCACCCTCACTAATGCCAGCAAAGACCAGGTGGGGAGCCTATATGTCATGCAATTATAGCTTTATCTTCCTAAAGGGTGCCCTCCCTATAACAAAATTTGTTAAGATTTTCAACCATATAGTTTCCCCTACTTCCTTGGACCCCTCAAAATCATCCAACCAAAGCCAAGTTCTTTACACTCTAAGAGAGTTCCCTCATGATGTTTGAAGGAGGAAAAAAAACCCCAAAAATAAAAATGCAACTTGTTTAACTACAGGTATTTCTAGTAGTTTTTGGCTGAAAAGGATTGACATTATGAAGTGGCTGTAATGTCTCATTATTATTATTTTAAACTCATATTGATAGTATGTTATCTATACTGATCTAAATTTTGTTTTATCTCACTTAATGATATATTATTTTTTTAATAATAAATTTATTTTTTATTGGTGTTCATTTGCCAACATACAAAATAACACCCAGTGCTCATCCCGTCAAGTGCCCACCTCAGTGCCCGCCACCCAGTCACCCCCACCCCCTACCCACCTCCCCTTCCCCCACCCTTGGTTCGTTTCCCAGAGTTAGGAGTCTTCCATGTTCTGTCTCCCTTTCTGATATTTCCCACTTATTTTTTCTCCTTTCCCCTTTATTCCCTTTCACTATTATTTATATTCCCCAAATGAATGAGACCATATAATGTTTGTCCTTCTCCAATTGACTTATTTCACTCAGCATAATACCCTCCAGTTCCATACACGTCAAAGCAAATGGTGGGTATTTCTCGTTTCTAATGGCTGAGTAATATTCCATTGTATACATAAACCACATCTTCTTTATCCATTCATCTTTCGATGGACACCGAGGCTCCTTCCACAGTTCGGCTATTGTGGACATTGCTGCTAGAAACATCAGGGTGCAGGTGTCCCGGCGTTTCATTGCATCTGTATCTTTGGGGTAAATCCCCAGCAGTGCAATTGCTGGGTCGTAGGGCAGGTCTATTTTTAACCCTTTGAGGAGCCTCCACACAGTTTTTCAGAGTGGCTGCACCAGTTCACATTCCCACCAACAGTGCAAGAGGGTTCCCTTTTCTCCGCATCCTCTCCAACATTTGTGGTTTCCTGCCTTGTTAATTTTCTCCATTCTCACTGGTGTGAGGTGGTATCTCATTGTGGTTTTGATTTGTATTTCCCTGATGACAAGTCATGCGGAGCATTTTCTCATGTGCTTGTTGGCCATGTCTATGTCTTCCTCTGTGAGATTTCTGTTCATGTCTTTTGCCCATTTCATGATTGGATTGTTTCTTTGCTGTTGAGTTTAATAAGTTCTTTATAGATCTTGGAAACTAGCCCTTTATCTGATAGGTCATTTGCAAATCTCTTCTCCCATTCTGTAGGTTGTCTTTTAGTTTTGCTGACTGTATCCTTTGCTGTGCAAAAGCTTCTTATCTTGATGAAGTCCCAATAGTTCATTTTTGCTTTTGTTTCTTTTGCCTTCGTGGATGTATCTTGCAAGAAGTTACTGTGGCTGAGTTCAAAAAGGGTGTTGCCTGTGTTCTCCTCTAGGATTTTGAGGGAATCTTGTCTCACATCTAGATCTTTCATCCATTTTGAGTTTATCTTTGCGTATGGTGCAAGGGAGTGGTCTAGTTTCATTCTTCTGCATGTGGATGTCCAATTTTCCCAGCACCATTTATTAAAGAGACTGTCCTTTTTCCAGTGGATAGTCTTTCCTCCTTTGTCGAATATTAGTTGACCATAAAGTTGAGGGTCCACTTCTTGATTCTCTATTCTGTTCCATTGATCTATGTGTCTGTTTTTTGTGCCAGTACCACATTGTCTTGATGACCACAGCTTTGTAGTACAACCTGAAATCTGGCATTGTGATGCCCCCAGATATGGTTTTCTTTTTTAAAATTCCCCTGGCTATTCGGGTCTTTTCTGATTCCACACAAATCTTAAAATAATTTGTTCTAACTCTCTGAAGAAAGTCCATGGTATTTTGATAGGGATTGCATTAAACGTGTAAGTTGCCCTGGGTAATATTGACATTTTCACAATATTAATTCTTCCAATCCATGAGCATGGAATATTTTTCCATCTCTTTGTGTCTTCCTCAATTTCTTTCGGAAGTGTTCTGTAGTTCTTAGGGTATAGATCCTTTACCTCTTTGGTTAGATTTATTCCTAGGTATCTTATGCTTTGGGGTGCAATTGTAAATGGGATTGACTCCTTAATTTCTCTTTCTTCAGTCTCATTGTTAGTGTATGGAAATGCCACTGACTTCTGGGCATTGATTTTTCATCCTGCCATGCTGCCAAATTGCTGTATGAGTTCTAGCAATCTTGGGGTGGAGTCTTTTGGGTTTTCTATATAGAGTATCATGTCATTGGCAAAGAGGGAGAGTTTGACTTCTTCTTTGCCAATTTGAATGCCTTTTATGTCTTTTTGTTGTCTGATTGCTGAGGCTAGGACTTCTAGTACTATGTTGAATAGCAGTGGTAAGAGTGGACATCCCTGTCTTATTCCTGATCTTAGGGGAAAGGCTCCCAGTGCTTCCCCATTGAGAATGATATTTGCTGTGGGCTTTTCGTAGATGGCTTTTAAGATGTCGAGGAACGTTCCCTCTATCCCTACACTCTGAAGAGTTTTGATCAGGAATGGATGCTGTATTTTGTCAAATGCTTTCTCTGCATCTATTGAAAGGATCATATGGTTCTTGTTTTTTCTCTTGCTGATATGATGAATCACATTGATTGTTTTACGAGTGTTGAACCAGCCTTGCATCCCAGGGATAAATCCTACTTGGTTATGGTGAATAATCTTCTTAATGTACTGTTGGATCCTATTGGCTAGTATCTTGTTGAGAATTTTTGCATCCACATTCATCAGGGATATTGGTCTATAATGCTCCTTTTTGGTGGGGTCTTTTATGGTTTTGGAATTAAGGTGATGCTGGCCATATAGAAGGAGTTTGGAAGTACTCCATCTCTTTCTATCCTTCCAAACAGCTTTAGTAGAATAGGTATGGTTTCTTCTTTAAACGTTTGATAGAATTCCCCAGGGAAGCCATCTGGCCCTGGACTTTTGTGTCTTGGGAGGTTTTTGATGACTGCTTCAATTTCCTCCCTGGTTATTCTTAATGATATATTCAAAAAATATTACATATTAGTATCTACAGATGTCTTTTTAAAAAGATTTTATCTATCTATTCATGAGAGACGGAGAGAGGCAGAGACATAGGCAGAGAGAGAAACAGACTCCCTGCGGGGGGCCCCAATGCGAGACTCAATCTCCAGACCCCAGGATCACGACCTGAGCCAAAGGCAGAGGCCCACTGAGCCATCCAGGTGACCTCTACAGATCTATCTTAATCTTTTTAACAAGTTTATAATAATTCCATGCTATGGATGTAAGTTAATGTATTAACCTGTTTTCTGTTCATGGACAATATTTTTCCAATCTTTCTCTTTTTTTGAAAGAGAACTTTTTATTACTTTTCTGTACAGAAAATCCAATAGCATACACTTAGCCCATTTGGAAGCCTGTTTTTCAGCCTTTGCCTTCTCCAATGTGGCAATGCAAACCACTGACTTTGGACCCAGGATATTGCCTTCCCAGTGATAGTGCATCTCATCATAACTGTCTTTGTAATTGGTCCTCATATCTTCCACCAGTTTAGCCAGAGCTCTTTTGTCTTCCGAGTTAACAGTGACAGTGACAGCAGTACAGGTCTTGTTGTGAACCTGATGCCCCAGCCTGGCTTTCACCTTGACAATGCAATAGGGAACCCCCATCTTATAACATAGGGCAGGCAGGAAGTTATAACCAACTCAACAGGATCCACATCATGTGCAATTACTACCAAGGGAGCCTTCTTGTTTTCTAACAAGGTAGTGACATGCAACCAGTTTGCATCAACACTCTGTGGGGGCTGCTCAGTTCACAAAAGCAGCTCTACTATGAGCCAGCTGTGATTTGGGTTAAAAAGCTCAAATTTTACTCTTCACGGTGATTCCATGAGAAACAATCTTTTTCTTTTATAAGCTGTAATGAATAGCTTTGCACATACTTTATATACAAGTATATCTACAAAATAATTTCTGAGAAGTAGAAGTTCTAGTTCAAAGTATATTTTAATTTTGATACATATGATCTCCAAGGCTCTCCAAAAAGATTGCCCCAAATTAACTAACTAGAAACAATGATTAAGGAAGACTCTTCCTGCTATTCTCCATAGTAAGTTTGTAATTCCAAACTTAGATCTTTGTGAATCCAGCAAGTGAAGACAGGTATCTCATTACAGTTTACTTGAGCATTTTCCTTATTTTTTAAAGACGTTGAACAAGTCATATGTTTACAAGATATTTGTAGATCTTTTTATGTGATCCGTCTTATATACAGCTGATGCCTGAACAACACAGGAGTTAGGGGCACTGCCATCCCTCCCACTGCTGCACAGTTGAAAATCAACATATAACTTTCAAGTCCTCCAAAACTTAACTACTAATAATTAAGTTGACCTTCTCTTGACCAGAAGCCTTACCAACACATATTTTATATGTTCTATGTATTATATACTGTATTCTTATAATAAAATATGCTAGAGAAAAGAAAATGTTATTAAAAAACCATAATGAGGGGCACCTAGGTGCCTCAGTGGTTGAGCATCTGATTTGGCTCAGGTCATAATCCCGGGGTTCTGGGATCAAGTCCCACATCAGTCTCCTCACAGGGAGCTCTGCCTCTGCCTCTCTCTCTATGTCTCCATGGATAAATAAATATTTTTAAAAAACCATAAGGAAGAGAAAACACATTTACGGTATATACTGTATTTATTTTTAAAAACCCCCCATATAAGTGGACCCCCGCCGTTCAAACCTGTGTTATTCAAGGGTCAGCCATATTTTGGGTTCTGTTATAATATAGAAACATATTATACATTCTATATTATAATATATAACATATAATATATTAATATTATAATATGTAACATGTAATCTTTAGCTTTCTTATTGTACATAGCATTTTATAGTCTATCAAATTTTCACTTGCAGTTTATTATATAATTTAGAAATAAGTACATATTTCCTCACCCTCTCCTATGAAAGACACTGTTATGATTCTTAGTTTCTTTTATCTCCATTTACAGAATTTACCTTTACTTTAATGTTGAGATATTGACTGGTTTAAGCCCTAAACAGAACTTTTTCAATGTTTCCTTTCTCTTCTAGTCAGCAGTTCCCACATTTTGCTCTTTAGTCAAAATACTTTTTTTTCCTTTTGTTTAATAGCCTAATTTATTCTCCCTCCCTCTCGGTCTCCCTCCTCCCCCTCTTCTCTCTCTCTCTCTCTCTCTCTTTCTTTCTCTTTCTCTTCATATCTAAGCTGTTGCCACAGTAATCACTTTATATAATTAGATGCACCAATTTTAGGAGGAAGAATTTTTCAGGAATATTATGATTTTTTAAACTAAAAGAACCATTATTTCCCTCTTGCTCTTGATGTTTTCTGCCTATAGCATGTAGGTGGTAGCTAAAAATAACCCTATTAATTTTCACCTCTACATTGTATTCAGGAGCATGCTTAGTGCCTCATTACTAATGAGAATTCATCAAAAAAATACAAAACCCTTTGTTTTTGGCTGTTGTGATAAGAACACCATTTGGATTCAAAGACATCCTATGAATCTATAAACACAAATATCTAAATACAACTTGTTTGGTTTTAAGAAATGTAAAGCCAGACAAAAGAGGTTATGAGATTTTATCTTTAACCAAAGCTCACAAAAGCTGGTTACCAGACCATGGCTGGTTACTAAATATTTTGATTTGAAGAAGAGATCTGAGATTAACAAATCATTTTCAGTTTTATGCAATGCTTCATAGGAAAGCTTTCAATCCAACAAAATAATTAAAAAGGCTAGATGGCTTACTTTTTAAGTGGAAAGCAGTCTCTTAATAAGGACTTACAGATTCTACTTCATTTTCATTATATTTTTTAGCATATTTTTGTCTTGAATATTTTGCTCTTTCTAGTCAACAATATTACAGTCTACCTGTATTCACTGCCGGAAGCAGGAAATATGCATAATCCTAGACTTGAATGTGACTCACTATAAGGTTCTCAGTTCTGGGCACAAGAGTCCTCTGCTCAGAGCCTCATGCTTTGGAACCCACTCTGGCCCTACTATGCTGCATTCACATGAGATGAACAGTCCCAGACACCTCAAGAGATATATTCACCTGAAGGGCAGCAAAATATGCCTGTTTGACATAAGTATTTTGAGCTGAATGCAAGAACAATGCCATTGGAGTACACAACCCAAGCTTACTGGTGGCCAAATGGCTGCTCTTTGCCAAAGGTGAGAATGGAGCTCAGATTTTCAGGCTGGAGTATCCACGTACACCAAAGGCCCCTTCTACTGGGGGAAGAAGAAAGAAAAGGCCAGCTTAGTCTGGCTCTTCTCACATCACCAGGATTCAGTGTGGAACACCAAGAATCAGATTCTAATTTCAAACTTAGACCTCAGGTCATTATGGAGCTATATTTGTCAAAGTAGGAGGATAGAACATATTTTATTTAACATCTTATTAGCTTGATTTATAACTTTAAAATATTTTTACATAAGGTATATGAGGCTTCATTTGCCCTAGCCTCCAGAGATGTTAAGGAAGTAACTAGGTTCCTTATTTCCACTGGTTCTTTTATTCTGACTCCAGATGATTCTATTTTTCAAGCTATTTGTGAAGGGTAATTTTCAGCAACTATAGTCCTTTTTAAAGGAGAACTAGTATTCATTGATTATCTTATGTGAATACTTTATACACTTTAGCTTATTTAATCTTCCTATAAATGTAAAGTGAGTGGAATCCCTATCACAGGGATGAGGAAACTCAAGAAGTAAAGATGTTGCCCAGATTTCAAAGCTAATGAAAAAGAAATTGGCTTCATCAAGCCCTCTACTCTATTTCCTGTTATCCTTTCCCCCCAGCTCCTGACTTTTAGTGGATGCCCTTACTTTATATTTTCCTAAGGAGACTGAGACAAAGTCTGTGAAACTCCCTAAGTCATCTTCTATTTTACAGGCCTTTAATTTCTTCATCCTATTTCTCCTTCTTTGCTTAATCTTCCTTCTCTTTATTTAGATAATTCCTCATTTTTCACTCCAAGATATCTAGTCTTATCAACTTTTCCTTCTCCTCTTTCACTCCCAGCTTCAACTTATACCTCTCCACTGGCTTCTTCTCCCGAATAAAGCATTCCCTATTCTAAAAGAATTTTAAACAACTTTCTTTTACTTGTTATTTTTATTAATTCCTTAATATTATGCTTCTCTTCACAAATTTCTTTAAAGTGAAGTTAATTCTCACTGCTTCATCATCCCTTAGCCTTTTATAATCTTAGACTATTTTTCCTTAACTTTGCAAAAATTGCAATGAAAAGCCTTGTGAGAAACTAATCTTTTTGATGGATAACCAACCTAGTAAAATGCATAAAGTGAATTAATTTTAAGTACACAGATGATTTTTTAATACACTCTTGAAATCACCCTGCAGATCAAGATATAGAGCATTTTTTAACACTATCTAAAGTTCTTTTATGTTCTTTTGCAGTATATAACACCACTACCACCCCATCCCTGCCTGCCCAGAGGTAACCACTATTCTGAAAACTATAAACATTTAGTTCTGCTAGTTGTTGAACTTTATATAAATGGATTGGGTATAACATACTCATTAGCATGTATTCTTTTATATCTGAGTTATTTCCCTAAAAACAATATCCATGAATATCAATCTTATTGTCAATGTTACTATTAGTTTGGTGTGTGTGTGTGTGTGTGTGTGTGTATTTTATCACTGGTAGTATTTCTTTATATGAGTATACTTCTATTTGTTTGTCCTTTTACGTGTTAATGGAAATTTGGGCTATTTCCAGTATGGAGTTATTATGGATAAAGCTGCAACAAACATTCTTGTGAAAGTTTTTCTGGAGGAACATACCACTACCCTTGGATATATACCTAGGAGTGAAATTACTGTGTGCACAAGATAAGTGAATGTTTTAACATTAGTAGAGATAGACAATCTTACAAAGTAGATGTATCGTTTGATATTCCTATCAGCAATTTTTGAGAGTTGGTCCATATCCTTTTCCACCATTTGATATTATTAGTCTTTTAAAATTTTTTAAATTTATTTTAATATTAGCCATTTTGGTGTATTTGCGATAATATTCATTGTGGTTTTAAATTGTATTTTCCTGATAACTAATGATGTTGAACATCTTTTCATTTGCTTATTGGTCATTTAGATATCCACTTTGGCAAACTGCTTATTCGAATCTTTTATCCAACATTCTTACTGGGCTTTCAGTCTTTTTATAATTGAGTTGTAATGTTTTGTCAGATATACGTACTGTAAATGTTTTCTTCCACTCCATGGCTTGCTTGTCTTTTTAATTTCAAATGGTGTCTTTGATGAGCAGAAATTTTTAACTCTGAGGATGTCAGTTTGTCATTTTTTATTTTAATGATAAATGCTTTTTAAGTCCTGTTTAAGAAATCTTATCTGCCTCAAAGTCACGGAGATATTATCCTACATTTTTCTTTCACATAGAAGTCTATCATCCATCTCAAGTTAATTTTTGTGTTGGTAGGAGGTAGGAATCATGTTTATTCCTTTTTTGTGTGATATCTCTATTTATTGTGAGGTCTTTTTCCATTGGGGTTTTTATAATGAATCAACAGACTAGAGTAGATCTACTCTATTGATGTATTTTTCCACTTTCTCCAAAGTCATACTCTCTTAATTATTGTGATTTACTGAGTTTGAAAATCAGAAGCCTTTTCTCTAATCTTACTCCTCATTTCTATGCACTACTTGAATTTGTCTACTATTCACATTTTTCATAGGGAACATAGGCATAGGAATCAATTTGCCTTTAAAATATAGCTCCACATGGTGATGTGGGATCATATAAAAGTTTAAGAAAAACTATCTAAAACTTGGAAATTATGCCAAAGGATGGCTGTATGTTATTCTGGAATATTGCTTAATAGTTCTACCCAATGATAATTTAATTCTCTAGGAGGTTTACCTTTTTTAGTTGCTACTGATTACAGCAAAGACTGTGTAAAATGTTAACTTATAGATTCTTGCCCTCTAGAGATACAAAACATTTTTGTCTAGTAGAGAATGCAACTCCAAAGGCTATAGTTTATTTTGACTTGTAGGACATTAACTTGTATGACATTGTAATTTAGCCAACTTATTTCAGTTTCTCTTTTGTGACTGCCTAGGTATATTGGGTTTTCCTATTTTTTCTGTGAACCAGCTTTATCATCTTGCTGGTTTCCTGAGTAAAAAGTTAAATAGATCTGAGGGACGCCTGGGTGGCTCAGCCAGTTAAGTGCCCAACTCTTGATTCCGGCTCAGGTTATGATCTCAAGGTTCTGGATCAAGGTCTATGTCAAGCTCCCGGCTTGCTGATAGTCTGCTTCTCCCTCTCCTTCTGCTGCTCCTCTTGTTTGTGCTTGCTCTCTCGGTCAAATAAATAAATAAAATCTTTTTAAAAATATTGATTATTTATTTGTATAATAGTCATATATTTAAAATTTGAAAGTTATGCTTTGACAATAGTGATGAGTTTAATGTTATTCCAAGGAGTTATACAAACTGAGTGACTGTGATGCCATTACCCAGGACGGAGAATACATAAATATGTTAGAAGAAGATAATTATCTTTGTTTTGGTATATTCTTTTTCATTATGATGGAAATGCATGACACAAGTGGAAATCTAGGTTTAAAGATTGAGAGTTGAGGGTTAGTGGAAAAAACCGAGGAATTTTTGGAGTCTTCACTATGTGGTGATTGTTGAAATTTAGGAGGCGAGAATGCTTAAAAATAGCATGAAAGTATTAAGAACGTCATTCTGAATACAAACAAACAATTAGGGAGTGGATAAAGAAAAGCCATCAAAGGAAACTATGAAGGAGTAGTAAAAAGCAGCCATGAGAGCAATTTTAAGGAGTGGTCAATATGCAGATGCAACCCAGGGGACAACATGATGAGAACTGAAGAGAAGCAACTGAACTGAGCAATTAAGAAGTCTTTGGTGACCTAGTAAAAGCACTTCCAGTAGAGAGGTGAATGTAAGTCAGATTTGCTGTGGGTTGAGAGAAAATGAGATATGAGGAAATGGATGCTGTGAATATAGATTCATGTTTCAGGAAGTTTGCCTCTAAAACCTAAATCAGAACACAATGATTCACTGCTTAAAACCTGCTGATGGATTTCCATTACACTTGAAATAAAATGTATCCCTCATCATAAACTACTAGACTCTCTATGTAATTAGGACCCTACTTATCAATCCGACTTCTTGGAATGTTCTGCCCTTCTCGTCATACCTCAAACTTACTGAATTCTTTCCTTTCCAGGATTATGCCAACACCATTCCTAACACAGGGCCTTTGCTTTTGCTATTTCCTCTTTTTGGTATACTGTCCTTTCTGGCTTTTGGAAGGATTGTGAAACAGTAAGGAAGGTGTATGGGTCAGATCTTCCTTTGTGAGGAGCATCATTAGCGCCTTTCAGCTGCCATGTTTTCTGATCTACTCACACTCAGGCCACGTTTACACTGAGCTGAGTCTAGCTGACGACGGAGTACAGAACAAATACTAGAGCTCATCTATTCCTGCCTAACACAGGACTCTTCAACACAGCCATTTTTCCTCTGGGTCTCCTCATTGACTTAAAATTTTCTCACAGCCGCACTGTACCCTGAAGCTCTTCCCACCCAGTCCTCCTTCCTTCCTGCTTTTCTTTTCCAGGTTTCAGGACAGTACTGATGTTTGAAGACTCGCCTGTCTTCTGCGTACCACACCTTTATCCTTCACAGATGTTTCCTAGGCTCTTTTATGACTGATCCTGTCTTGTTATCTCCAATTCAGAGGACCTACACTGTCACAGTTCAAAAGTCACTTTATCACAGACCTTCTCAATGCTATAGTGCTCCACCCATGGTCAGCTCCTTTCTCACTGTTCTGTCTTACTTTCTTCATAGAATTTATCATTGTACCTTTTAAGTTATTAAGACGATGTTTATATGCTGATTAAAGTAATTTAGAAAAAAATAGAGAAAAAAATTAAAAAAAAAAGTAATTTAGAGACATTTCGAACATTTCACCTCAACCACTTTAGTTTCCACCTCTAAAAAGGATAACATTTTCATAAATGGACAAAGTATTATTGAAATGCCTGATGAAATAGAAATTTCTTTGTAACATCTAATTCCTATCCATATTCAAATTGTCAATGTCTCCAAAATGCCTTTTATAGCTACTTTGTCCAAACCATGCCTCAGTCCAGGACAAAGCATTCTATCTGGGTGATGTCTTTTAAGTCCCTATTAATCCACATCAATCCCTTTTTTCATGCACTGATTTGTAAGAGAATGGCCAGTTGTCCTATAGACTGCATCACTTTTTGGATTTGTCTGATTGTTTCCCCACAGTGTCTTTTTCTTTTCTTTTTTTTCTCTTTGAAAGTGATTTTTCTATCCCCTAAATTTCCTCTACATGAGAAATTAGATTTTAAGATTTAATTAAATTCAGGTTAAACATTATTGGATAAAAGATCTAAGATTGAGTACTTCCTATTGAATTACATGGGCAGACATATAATATCTGGTAATACTCCAATTGGTGATGCAAACTTAGACCATTAGATTAGATTGGTGACACCCTGTGGCAAAATTAACATTTTCTCCCTTGGGACCAGAAAATGCATGCTGTGTGTTACTTTGGAAATATATGAAGATACAGTTCTCCATCACAAATCAATGATTCTAAGATTTTTAATACCGTTTACCTTAACTCCATGCTTTTGTTTGCCTATTTACTTTGCTTAATGTAGTGTTTTGCCATAGAGAAATTTTCATTGTCATAGAGTACAGTTTGTCAATCTTTTCTTATTGTATTAGTCTTCTAGGTCTGCTATAACAAAATATCACATACTTGGTGGGTAAACAACAGGAATTTGTTTTCTAACAGTTTTGGAGGCTGGAATTCAAGAACAAGGTGCCACCTGGGTTTGTTTTTCTGGAAGCCTTTTCTTGGCATCCAGATAGCTGCCTTTTCCCTCTGTCTTCACATAGCCTTTATTCTGTGGGTGTACATCCTTTGGTGTTTCTACTTCTTATAAGGACATCACTCCTGTCAGATTAGAGCCCCTCTCTTTTTAAAAGATTTTTATATGTATTTATTCATGAGAGACACCGAGAGAGAGGCAGAGACATAGGCAGAGGGAGAAGCAGGATCCCCACAGGGAGCTCAATGCGGGACTGGATCCCAGGACCCCAGGATCACAACCTGAGCTGAAGGCAGATGCTCAACCAATGACCCACCCAGGTGTCCCTAAAGCCCCTCTCATGATTTCACTTAACCTTAATTACTTTTTTTAAAAAATATATATTTTATTCATTTATTTGAGAGAGAGATAAAGCATGAGTTGAGGCAGAGGGAGAGGGAGAAGCAGACTCCCCAAATGACAGGGAGCCTGACTCGGGGCTTTATCCCAGGATCCTTACATCATAACCTGAGTTGAAGTGAGATGCTCAACTGACAACCCAGGCACCCCAAGATTGCACATTTTAATACGAGAGAAAATCATACTTATAGAAATGGAACTTACTCCTATAATCAATATGAAAATCATGAAATGACTGAAAAGGAAGCTATAACATATGCCCTAAACATAAAGCAACAGGAAAGAAAAAATTTGATAAAATATTCTTGAAGCAGCAACTGGTGAAAAAAGAGAATAAACTCCTTTCCACTTAGAACAGGTCAAGGTCTGACTGCACAATAAACAGGTTTGTTATATGATGAAAAATAACCCCTTGTCCTCTATTTTGCAAATATTTTTCCTATTTCATTATTTGGCTTATTATTTTTTTTAAAGATTTATTTATTTGAAGGAGGGGGTAGGTAAGGGGAGAGGAAGAGTCTCAGACTCCCCACTGAGCCCAGAGCCTGATGCAAGGCTCAAGCTCACAACCCTAAGATCATGACCTGAGCTGAAATCGAGTCAGATGCTTAACTGGTTGAATCACCTGCCTTTACTTTTTTTTTTAATCTTGACATTTTTTTGTTCTTTATTGGTTTTACTATCACATTTGTTTTCATTGTGAGGGTTTTTCTTTTTAATTATGGTAAGTATATGTATATACTACATTCTTAAAATTATATTATCCTCTATGTAATCTTACATATTTATGTTCTAGTTATTTATATAAAAATAAGAGTGATAGACAATATTGGAGTACCTCTGGATTATGTGATCTGGAGGACAACTCTCAAAGTATATACAATGATCGAACTTTCTGAAATCCTTATCACATTCTCACACTTGGTTTTTGTCTTGCAAAGGAATGGAATGCTAAGTTCAAAATAATTTTCCCTTACAATTTTGAAGTTATTATTTTCTGGCATCTAATGTTTCTGATGAGAAATCTGATGCTAGTTCAATTATTACTGTTTTATAGGAGAGCAGATTGTCCCTGAAAGATTCTGAAATGTCTGATATGTAGTTTCTTTTACCATTTTAGTTTGCTCAGTACTAGGTGGGATAGGACTATCAATCTGAGAACTTGTACTGATCTTCAGTTTCCTGAAAATTTTCTTCAATTATTTGATATTTTTCTACCTCTTCTCCATTTGTTGCTGTTTCTGGAATTCCTATTAGTCATATGATGGATCTATAGGATTAATCCTCCATGTTTTTTTCAATTTTTCCATGTTTTTGTCTGAAATCTCCAAGTTCTGGAGTTTTTCAATTAAATTATCTCATCATTCTATTAAATTTTTGATTTTGTCAATCATATGTTTATTTTCAACAGTCTTTCATTATTCTCAGAATATTCCTCTCTCAAGAATATGCTCTTCTCTAAAATAGTATTTTTTGACTACCTCTTAGGAAGCTTAATATTATTAGGAATTTGTTTTGCTTCCTAAGCTGACTCTGAGCCTTCCTAGATAATGGTTTTCCTTAGTTTATTTTTCATGCTGTTGATTTTCTTTTTATCTCTGACAGTTTTTGATTCTTCATTTTTAAGAATGGGAATCTAGATAGATGTGAAGAGAGACTATACTGGGGCAGGGAATCTGAAACAATTCGAGTGCAATGGTTTCCTAAACAGCTTTTAAATTTTACATTTGGCTGTCTTCTCATTTCCATCCCCTACTGTGCCAGACAACTCTAAGCCTAGGGCCTCTCTGGGACTCTGTCAGGCAGATCAACTCTGAGGCTTTGGTCATCTGAAATTCTAAGGAGTTGAGACTTTGATGATCTGTCTCATTTGTCAACAGGCTTCCATGTCTCTTTGGATCTTTCAGATATGTTTTTTTTAAGATTTTATTTATTTATTCATGAGAGACACACAGCGAGGCAGAGACATAGGCAGAGAGAGAGGCAGGCTCCCCGCTGGGAGCCCCATGAGGGACTCCATTCCAGGACCAAAGGATCACAACCTGAGCCAAAGGCAGATGCTCAATCACTAAGCCACCCAGGTGCCCCGATCTTTCAGATATTTTTTGAAATATCTTCTCTGTTGATGTTAGCTCTCCAGATCACTTTAGTATTGGAAACTATTTCTCAACTATTGTTTTATTAAGGTTTCAGGAGCAAGACTAAACAAATACTAATGCTACTATCCTCTTAAACCACAAGTTCTATCTACTTTTGGCTCTGGTTCTGGACTTACTATTTTGATTACAATAGTAGCAAATACATTTTAATATCCTATAGAGTGATTTTTGTATTACTATTCTTTTTCACCATTTTGTAACTTATTTTTATCCAATTATCCTTGAGATGATCATTAGAATAATTTTTATTATTCAAGAAAAAATGGAGGTGCTTGGGTGTCTCAGTCTGTTAAGCATCTGCCTTTAGTTCAGGTCATGATCTCAGGGACCTAGGATCAAATCCTACACTGGGTTCCCTGCTCAGAGGGGAGTCTCTTCTCCCTCTTCCTCTGCCCCTCCCTTCGTGTGCGCATGTGACCTCTCAATAAATAAAGTCTTTAAAAAAAATAAAAAATGGAGAATTTTCATTTTGATTAAACTTACAGATAAATCTATGGATCTATGTGCATTAGTAAAATTTTGTGATTTTCTACCTACTGATCCTACAGATTTCCTTTTAAGTTTATTTGTAGGAATTTCATACTGCTATTATTTTAACTTAAATTGCTCATTGATTTTGCAAATTTTTCTGAAAATCAGCTACTTTATTGAATTATTTTTCAATTCTAATAGTCTGATACTCTTGGATTTTTCCAGGTAATCATATTATCCACACATAATGTTAATCTTAAATATCACTTCTTTTTCTTGTTTTATTACATCACTGATTATAATTTTAGAGTGTTGATAACTATTTTACTGATGTTTGTGACAGAGACGTTAATCCTCTATCTTTAGTAATAGATGATCTGACCCCAAGTTTTAGCAGAGCATACAGTTTTTCAGCTAGAGTTTTTATTCTTTTTTATTTTTTAAGATTTTATTTATCCATTCATGAGACGGAGAGAGAGAGGCAGACACACAGGCAGAGGAAAAAGCAGGCTCAATGTGCGACTTGATCCCGGATCCTAGGATCACGCCCTGAGCCAAAGGTAGATGCTCAGCTGCTGAGCCACCCAGGTGTCCCCAGCTAGAAATTTCTTTTTCCAGCCTCCCTTGTAGCAAGGAGTGGACATGTCACTAATTCTCCCAATTATGTAGAAGTGATGCATTAACTTTCCTGTCATTCCCTTAGAAAGATATCCTGTTGAAAATATTTTAACACTTAAAAATATATTTTCCCAAATTATTTGCTCACATCCTATAAAGTTCTAGTGTTGCAGTTACCAGTTTAAGAAACACTAGCATATTTGAAGTATGTTGTTCATGTTAAAAATGTACCTCCTATATCTGGTTTATTAACATATATTTTATTAGAAATGGATTTTGAGTATTTTTGAGTCCCTTTTTGGATATTTAGCTAATCTCCTTAATCCAGAATTATGATTAATTAATACAGATTTGTATTTTGAACCATCCCTTTGCATTTTAAAAATAAACTCTGGTTATAGTGAAATGTTCCTTTAAGACAATACCAAATTGATTTTGTCAACATCTAAAATTTTTGCACATAAATGTTCATAGCGAACATGAAACATGAGCTTATAAAATGGTGAGTAACATGCACTCTTTTTTTAAATTTTGTTTATTTATTCATGAGAAAGAGGGAGAGAGAGACAGAGACAGAGACACAGGCAGAGGGAGAAGCAGGCTCCATGCAGGAAGCCTGACATGGGACTCGATCCTGAGTCTCCAGGATCACGACCTGGGCCAAAAGCAGGCACTTAACTGCTAAGCCACCCGGGCATCCCAACATGTACCCTCTTATCATGGAGCATACAGTCAGTGATATTAAATGCTTTAAATGTTCTCTGTGCAAGCTTCAAAATTTAAGTTCTCCATCATACTTTGAATTTAAAGCACCAGAATTAGTTCCTTGGGAATTTTTATGAATTCAAAGTTGTTTGGTGTTTTTTTTTATTTAAGTAATCTCTACAGCCAACGTGGGGCTTGAATCCACAACCCCAAGATCAAGAGTTGCAGACTCCTGCAACTGAGCCAGCCAGGCGCCTGCTCCTCATGAATTTTTAAATCACCCAGAACTCTGAGTGGGTTGGACGCCTTTTTATTTTACAGCATGGAATTGCGGCATCATCCTATCATTCAGTCCTATCTATAGTTATCGACCTAATTCAGTTTTCTATCTTTTTTGAGTCATCTGTTTCCCTTGGAAAGTGACTATTTCATTTCAATATTAAAATTCATTGGCAGCATGAAGTCGTATAAAGTATTTTAATAATTTGTAAACCTCCCTCTTGTTATTTTTTTAAAGTAAGCTTTATGCCCAACGTAGGGCTTGAACTCACAACCCAGATATCGAGAGATGCATGCCCTACAGACTGATCCAGCCAGGTGCCCCAACCTTCCTTTTAAACTACCAAAAACTGTATTAGTGGCAATATTACCTTTCCTTTTCGAGTCAACAGTGATTTATAGAAATACTTTAAAAGGTTAGGTTTTCTAATTTTGTTTTTTTTTTGGGGGGGGTTTCCTTTAACCTTTAATTTTTAGAGTTACACCATCATACTAGTTTTACCTGTCCAAATTTAGTTCATCCTTCTAAGCCTAACACATAGGCCAAATCCTTCAAGAAGACTTTCTTCTGTCCTACTGGTTCTCTCCCTTCTTTAAACATATATATATATATGTTTATATAATAAAAATATATACCTAAACACATATATAAATATATAAACATATATATTAAATATATAAACATGTTTATACGTATAAACACATTTATATATAAACACATATAAAAACGTATATAAACATATATATGTTGAGAATATATATATATATATATATCCTTTATACATAGCCCATAGTGTTTATACATCTTCCCCCTTACCCTGCCTCAACCCCATATTCAGGTTATTTCACTCCTTTATAAGGTTTACAACTTAGTTCAGTGATTTGTGGGTTTTCACAGCAAGATCCCACCCAACGCAACAAATATTCATTGAGCGCCTGTGCATCAGGCACCGTATCAGGCACTGGGATCCGCGTTAAATGAAAGATACCATCCTGCACTTGAAGAAAGCCTAGTACGAGTGATGAACAAGTAAACAAACTAATTACCCAAATGAGCTTCAAGAACTTAGTTTGGAGCTTAAGATAACATAACGTGTATAAGCAGCTTCCGACCCTGGACAACAAAGGATGCAAGAGAACAGATCCCTTCAGGGAGGGAGAAGGGAGCTAAGGTACCCTCAAGTACCGCTTTACCGTAAGTAGCCTAATAATCCAACCCATTAGATATACAATCTATAGGCGACAGCACCTGCCTTAAAAGCACGTGGGATTGTAAGGGGGAAAAAATGCAAATTCATACCTACTAAAATCAGAATTGGGAGGACGGGACGTTTAAATCTGCGTTTTAAACAAACTCCCCATGTACTCAGGCCACCCAAGGTTTTAGAATACAGCGCAAACTCGGCAGGCCTCATTCCCCAGCCGCTCCCTCCCTTCGGCTAAGGAGGCTGGCCCCGCGGCGCGCCTCTCCTCCCTCCCTTCCTTCTCTCCCCCGGAGCGGTCCATCTCGTCGGCGGTCACCCAGCGGGAAGCAAGGCGCAGCCACCTACCGCCCAAACTACCACGCAGACACCTGGACCCTCGCTCCGCAAAGGATTCCGGGAAACCGCAACAAGCCAATCTAAAGGGCGGGAGGAGGGGCAGAAGAAGAGGGACGAGCGGCTTCTTTGATTGACGCGAAGTACGCCCAATGAGAGCAGAGGATCAGGGACGCTTCCGCCTCAATGGGCGGGCTATTAGCAACGTCAACCAATCCGACTCCGAAGCGTCTACTTTGTGGGAGGTCCTTGAGGCCGCTGAGGTCGTTGGTGTCTGTTGAACGGCTTGTGCAAGTCGTGCTGCCTTGGGCAGGGCGTTAAAGTCGTTCTCGAGGGGAACGTCTCTGTCCGAAGAGAAAATGAGTTTAGCTCTGAGGTCGGTAATGAGGAGGCCGCAATGCCCTGCATACCTCGCAGCGGGCCCCAGGGCGGGCGTGTGTGGAAGGGAGGTAGCTGGGCCGAGGCGAGCTGGAAGGGGATGCATTTTGGGATGAGGGCGACGAGCCTCGGCCAGCCTTCCTGGCTCGGATTCCTCACCCTGGGGGCCCTGGTGCTCCGCAGGTGAGGAGTCCCGTGCATTTCTGCCGAGGTAGTTAGCGTCTGTATCAGCGCGTTGGGCTTTGCACCACCGAGGAGATGGGTTTCTAGTTGCGAGGAGGGAGTGAACTATCGCGATGCTTCTTCTCGCGGTGTTTCTCCGCGAAGTCAGGCCGGGGAGCATCCCTGGGTTCAGCTCCGCCCTCCGGGTCTGCAGCCCCTGCAGCCCCTGCAGCCCCTGCAGCCCCTGCAGCCCCTGCAGCCCCTGCAGCCCCTGCAACCGTCAGACCGAGCTATAAATTTTGGAAAGAGCTTTAAACCCTCCTTGCTCTTATCCTGGGGCCCTGCTTTAAGGTATAACGGGCGACCCATATAAATGACTAATTGATTTCTCAAAAAAAAAAATTTTTTTTTTTTAGTTTTGTTTACTTTTCATTGACTTCCAATCTCTAACCCCGTCCGTTGCCCCCAGCAGCAGCAGCAGCACCTAGATGTTTTTACACGTTGCACCTTAAAAAAAAAAAAAAGGTGGTTACGCCTTTCTGAACAGGTGCGGCTTTGGGCTGGGAGATGATGGTGGCAGCCCTGCCTCGACCCCGTGGCGGGTCCTGCTGTTGACCTGGCCGTCCAGAGAAGGTGACCGCGGGGACGGGGGTCCCTGTTCGCGCGAAGTCAGGTGTCTTGTGAAAGGTTGTTCCCCCGCTCTGTTTATTACTATAGGTCTCCTGGTCATCTTCTGATCGTCTGTCTCTTGACTTTGTGGTAGGTTTTTAGAAAGCAAAACACAGGCAAATAGGTAAGGTGTTTTTATTAAATAAAATCAACTAGGCTTTACATTTCAAAGTGTTAGGAAATTGGTTTCAGACTTCTTGTACGGATGTTGCGGCACCATTCGAAATTTTGGAACACTAAGATGAGTATCTCTTAAGACATACCTGGCTCCCCCCCCCCCCCTTTTTTTTTTAAGATTTATTTATTCTTGAGAGTTAGAGAGGCAGAGACACAGGCAGAGGGAGAAGCAGGCTCCAATGCACGGAGCCCGAGGCAGGGACTCGATACCCGGACCCCAGGGTCACGCCCTGGACTGAAGGCAGGTGCTCAACCGCTGGGCCACCCAGGGATCCCCATTTCTGCCTTTTTAAATAAAATCTACTTTCAAGAAATTTCCAGGATTTAGGAGAAGCTATATCTAAATTTACAAGTGAAATTTAGAAAACCATGGACTCTTCACTATGGGGTGGGCAAGGCTTTGACTCATGGAAGAAAAATTTCATTTTTCTCTCAAATAATTCCTTTTAAGAAATTTAAAAAATATAGAAAATTAGCACAAGCATTCTTGTTTTGGCTTTTCATTTTCGTGGTATATTTAGACTTCAGTATTTCGGTTGATTTGTTAATATCAATGGAAGAAATTATAAATAAAGCCCCAAACTTAGCAATGTGTACTGTAAATCACACATTTGAACCCACAATGCCACAAACTTTGTAAGTTAATTGTTAAGTGATACGCTTTTTTTTGGTAGTAATTTTGATAACTTATAAATGCTCTCAAAAGTAAACCAAATATGCAATGATCCTCAATTATGAATTTTCCTTTGATTAGTTTAATACTATTGTAGAGTAATGTTAATAAGTAGGAGTGCTTTGGTTTTGTTGCGATTTCTGTGATGAATAATTTTTTTATTCACAGTTATTTCTTCCACATTAATATCAGAATAAATACAAAGCCAGAAGGAAAGAAAGTTAGGTTCTTTTTTTCTTATAATAACATGTAACACTTTTCAGTTTTGGAAAGTGCAGATTTATAGCAGCTTGGACTATGGATTGAGCAAGGCTTTGACTCATGGAAGAAAAATTTCATTTTTCTCTCAAATATCCTTTTTAGAAATTAAAAAAATTATTCCTTGTTTAATTTCTTTGTCGCATTTTGAAATTTTAATTATCTATAGATGTGTAGGAGAATAGAATTAAAGTAGACTGAATAGACTTTTCTTCTCATTTCATAGAAATGAGCTTGTAGTAGACAAAACAAAGAGAAAAAAAAGAAGAGAACTCTCTGAAGAACAGAAACAAGAAATTAAAGATGCTTTTGAACTATTTGACACAGACAAAGATGAAGCAATAGATTATCACGAACTAAAGGTAATAATGTACTTTAAAATGTATATTTTTCTGTTAAAATTGTTTGCATTTTCTATAGTTGGCTAAAATAACCCATCTAAAGTATTTTAACTAAACTGGTTGTGGAAATATGAAACCATTTGAGATGTTCACAGTTAAGTGCTATAATAAAATTAAATACTAGCATCTTTTTAGACTTTCCTTTTCACACTGTGAAGCGAATAGTATTTTAAATATAAAAGTATATTACTATGGTAGGGCCTTATTTTCACTCATGTAATAAAAAGATTTCAAACTATAGGATTTAAACAGTTCTTACTGTATTTTTGCCACTGCTGGTTTTTTTTTTCGTTTGTGTATGACTCATTCTTTTTTCACATTGTGAGAGTGTTCTTTTAATTTGAACACATTAGTAATACATTCTGTACATACTTTCTCTAGTGCAAACAATATAAGTGATGTCTGATGTCAACGCAGTGCTAATGGGGGAAAATGTCAACTTTAGGGCCTAGAATTATAAAGATGTGAGGGAAAATTAAAGTTTAGGGTAGTACAGATCTCACACTCAGCATGAGAAAGGCAACATTTTGGTAGCTCCATTTTTTTTTTTTTTTTAAGATTTTATTTATTTTTTCATGAGAGACACACACACACAGAGAGAGAGAGAGAGAGAGAGAGAGATAGGCAGGCAGGCATAGGGAGAGAAGCAGGCTCCATGCAGGGAGCCCGACGTGAGACTCGATCCCAGGTTCTCAGGATCACGCCCTGGGCTGAAGACGGCGCTAAACTGCTGAGACACCCGGGCTGCCCTGTCTCTTCCATTTGTTACCATTGTTATTATCTTGGCTTGGGATCTTACTTCATACCTGGATCTTCTTAAATGTTTTCTCCATTTCTGGTTCGCTCTGTATACTACCATTAGATTCACCTTTCTAAGACTCTTTCCTCCTATTATTCATTGTTCGTAAACCTTTATGGCTCCTCATTGTACACTGCATAAAGTTCAGATTCCTTTGATTTTTATTGAATACTCCCCACACTTTTACTACTACCTACTTTTCTCGTTGCTAAGGACTTGTTTCCACCTGAGCTCTTCCGGTTCAGTAAGCTGCTCTGTTCACTGTCCTTAAGCCTATATATTATGGTATCTGTTTTAATGCCAGTCATCCTTTTCTCAGTGCTCTTCTACTTTATTTCATCCATATGTCAGGGAACAAATGGAACCTTTCTGAGTAAGATTTCTTTAATCAGTATCCTGTCTCTCCTTTTTGTTAATAGTAACAAGATCTTTTTTTTCTTTAAACTCAGGGCCTGGACTATTTACTTAATAACTAATCATGTAGAGTCTCATGATAACTCTTACTTTAATTTTTTTATCTCTTCTGTTGTATACATTTTTAATATTTATGCTATACTTTTTTTCATTTTGGTAATCATTTGAGAACAAGTAATTTGTTAAAATGATTTGTACAGTAAGTCAGTCTTATATGGTGTATTTTATAAACACTTGATTGGTTTGTCATATAAAAAAGGATATGTAAGTGAAAAAATTGCTATTTCAGTAGTGGAGAAAAGCTATCACTTTGATTTTTTAAGAGACATAAAACATGCAAAAGATTTAAATGTTTTATTAATGTGCTGACATCTCTTAAGTTGTAAAAACTTATTTAAGAATTGGAAGTCACTTCTTTTGAAAGAGTGCTTTATAATTTGCTTTTCCCTTTTAATCCAAAAGGTGGCAATGAGAGCCTTGGGGTTTGATGTAAAAAAAGCTGATGTACTGAAGATTCTTAAAGATTATGACAGAGAAGCCACAGGGAAAATCACCTTTGAAGATTTTAATGAAGTTGGTGTGTATTTTAATAGTCTTTGTAATTAGCACTTGTTAGGAAATTATCTGGTTAATATTAGTTTTTTTTAATTCTCTGGGTTATGGAATTTTGTTATTGAACATTGCTGTATAATGTAGATATTATATAGGGATTTGGGGGCACTCTTTTTACTTATTTTCAAAGAAAAAAATAAGATTTACAGCTTCGCTATGGGATTTATCATTTTGTCTTTTGTTCTGAAGATTCTAATTAAGGAACTATTATGTAGCTTTTTGTGGAATGATGTCTTCCTAAGTAATGTGTTTGTATCATGTGATAAAACTAAAAAGGTGATCAAAAAATTATTTTCGTAGACTAAAACAGAAAATTTGGTATCCTTTTGTTTGGAAAATATTTCCTAAGACCATTCTGGTGTGTGATTTTTGTTGGCAGAGTGGGAGAAGAGAAAACCTATAGCATTTGGTATCTTTGGCTGAAGATGAAGTGCATGCCTTCAGGTTGACAAAGCTTATAAGGGGCTGCATATTCTGTGTGACTTGATCTCAGTGAATAAAGTCATCTGTTTAAAGTTGAGAATGGGGAGAGGATTGTAATAAAGGCATTTGGCAAACTCAAGCAGGAGAAAACATTTTAGAATAACCAACTAAGCGTAATGTGTCATGAGCTTAATATGACTGAATTTTTATATAGTTGATTTTAGTGAATTAGTTATAGCATATATCAAGCTTTTTTAGAATAGAAGATTCTGGAAGGCAAGGCCTTTGTTATTATTTAAATATATTGCATAGAATATTATACATAGAATGTACATCTATTCAGAGTTTAATTTTCTAAAGCAGTAATACTTAATATGGGTCATGATATAAGCATATCATATTGTTATTTTTAAATATTTTAAAAATTTAGAAACAAATCCAGTTACAAACCTTTTGTGTAAATATTCAGCATGAATATTGTACTGCATGAAGCAGTACAGAAAGCAAAAACAAATGGCAGTTTGGAAAAGATAGATTCATATCATTAAGTCATTGGTTTTATTTTTTTAATTTGAAAACTCAAAACCAAGGTGAGGAAGAGGAAAGTTAAAGGATAAACCTAAAAGAGAAAGGAAGAACAACACAGAATATCCCCACCTTATAAATTAGGAAATAACTGTTTAGAAAGGCAGCTCATCCCTTGGGGAGCATATTGTTGTTGTTGTTGTTGTTTTTTTCTAATCTGTAGATTTATTTACTTGAGAAAGGGGAAGGAACCATCTTTATTCTTTTAGTCTTTCATTATTGAAGTTCTTCTACAGTTAATGATCTTAGTCCAAGTTCCAACTTAGATTGTTAATTTATAGAAACAGGTATTAGGATATAGTGGCAATGATATTGTTAGGAAAGAGCTACAGTTCAGGCACATTTGATACAATGTAGTGGTTTATCATGGACATTTTAGAACCAAATTGCCTGGGTTCAGATATTGGTTTTGTATGACTTGGTCATTTTTCTTGTCTCTGACTCATTTGCAGCTATATATAGTGGGGATAGTTGTACTATCTTGTGATTTTTGGGAGGAATAAATAAGTTAATACATAAAATATGTCAAATGTTTATTAGAAGGGGTCCTAGCTATAATAGTAAGTACTATTTAGTATTTGTTATTATTACTTTAAAAAATTGTCTTTGTTTCACTTTGCTTTAGTGCCCGGAGATAATTGTGTATGTATCCACTTGAACATAAAAAGTCTTGTATTCATGTTTTTCTGATTACATTTTTTTCATAGTTGCAGGCTATTTTAGGCATTGTATCATGGTCATTAATGATTTTATGCAACATATTACAACATCTTAAGTAAATACAGTTTTAAAATGTGATTTTATTAGCAGTTGAAGCCAGAGTGCCATGCCATCTTCACCCTTTCCTTACCCTTCATTTTTCTATATTATTATTGGAGCCACCGATACTGGGTTCTTTCCAGAATAAATGACCATAGCTAAACATCTGCTCTGACTTTGAAAGATAGAACTTTTGACCAACTTAGCACACACTTTAGCTATCTTAAAGGCTACCTATTGAAAATACCAGTAGTCAAATAAAAATTTATTACTGTTTAGAAATCAAACAGCCAAGAACTGTATATTTTCTCCATTTGTTAATTACTTTTCAATGATAACTGACCACAAATGAGTGTCTATTTTATACTTTGGAACAAGTAACTCTGAACCAGAACATTTGATTCTGGTTAATACATAATTTTATCTATTACTATTGAAAGATACTGTTCCACAGCTATTTCTGGAGGAAGTCTAATATTAAACCAGAATTTTTCCACTGTTAGAAAAAAATATTAAAATATATTTAATGTAACTTAAGAATCTAGCAGCTTGAGGTTAGTGAGTAACAAAGGCGTTTTAGGAATTGCTCCTTCAAAATAAGACCAAGATAAGTTAGATGTTTGTACTCCCTCTTTTTTGGGGCACAAACTAATCATTCCATTGCCTATTTAGAATAGAATATTTATTATTGTTTTTGCTTTGCTTATTTAATAAACATTTGCTGAAGTTTTTGGTATTAGGTACTTCACTGGGTTGAGGGAGAGGAATTAAAAGTTACTAAGGTTCTTTCAAGGAGCTTACTAATTAAATGTAGGTAATAACAAACTATAATGTTCTGTGGTAAATTATAATTTTGTTTAGAGAAGGAGTTGGCAAACTACAACCCTTAGGCCAAATTCAGCTGTTGCTTCCATAGTACCTCGTCTTTTATACTGCTTTTGTGCTGTCTTGGCAGATAAAGTAGTTGAGTCAAAGACCTTAAACTCTCCACAAAACCTAAAATATTTACTATCTGGCCTTTAACCAAAAAAAAGAATTGTCATTTCCTGGTCTCGAGCAATTGAAGAAGACTTTACAGAGGAGATTTTTAATTGGGGCCTTTGGGAATGTGACTAGCATTTGATCTTGAGATTGTGGGAGCAAGTACAGAAAGACATTGCAGGCAAAGAAAACAGCAACAAAGAGCAGAATAGTAAAAGTATATAGTATGTTTGAGAAACTTCAGGTAGTCTCTTACTGTCGAAGTTAGGGAAATGAAAGATAGGATTGGGTCAAATAGGTAAAGTCTTGCATCAGATGTAGAGCTTGGACTTTATTTTTTTTAAAGGTTTATTTATTCATGAGAGACACACAGAGAAAGAGGCAGAGACCCAGGCAGAGGGAGAAGCAGGCTCCGTGCACAGAGCCCGATGCAGGACTCTATCCAGGACTCCAGGATCATGCCCTGGGCCAAAAGCATATGCTCAACCGCTGAGCCACCCAGGCGTCCCAAGCATGGACTTTAGTCAGCAGATGATCATTTTCAGTTTCTGAGGAAGAGAAGATGATATATTTTAGAAAGCTAACTGTTGAGGGTATTAAAGATGGGTTTCAGGGGAGTGAGACTGCAGACAGGAAAATAATAGACTTTTTATGCTAAGGGTGGTGAGAATGAAAAGACACACATTTAAGAGTAAAAAAGGTAGTATCCTCAGTATTCTGGTAATTAATCACTGATTAGGTTTATGGGAATCAAAATGTTCAGACTTCAAATATGGGAGACTATCTGTTAAATGTGCTGTTATCTTTTTTGGAGGTGGGGCATCAAACACTATCTTGGTGATAGTAGGAGGAGTTTGGGTTCCAAAATGTTGAGTTTAGGGATGCCTGGGTGGCTCAGGGGTTGAGCATCATCTGCCTTTGGCCAGGTGTGATCACGGGGTCCTGGGATTGAGTACCACATCGGGCTCCCTGCATAGAGCCTGCTTCTCCCTCTACCTGTGTCTCTGCCTCTCTCTGTGTGTCTCTCAGGAATAAATGAATAAATCTTTTTGTTTTTAAAGATACTTTATTTTAAAAAAAAGTTAAGTTTAAAATAACTTGTATTTTAGGATAGAAACCCCTAAAAGGCGGGGATCCCTGGGTGGCTCAGCAGTTTAGTGCCTGCCTTTAGCCCAGGGTGTGATCCTGGAGTCCCAGGATTGAGTCCCACGTTGGGCTCCCTCCAAGGAGCCTGCTTCTCCCCCTGCCGGTGTCTCTGCCTCTCTCCCTCTCTGTCTCTCATGAATAACTAAATAAAATCCTAAAAAAAAAAAAAAAAAAAACAACCTAAAAGGCAGTGAGAAATACACCTGAAGCTATATTTCTAGCAGTACTTTTAATGATTTTTGATAAACTTTTAATGTGCTATGTTTTTAAGTAATTTTTGTAATGTGTAGGTCTAACTATTTTGAGAAGTATAATTCTGGTAATACAGTTTTTTTAAAAACAATTACAAGGACAGAGATTTGTGAATTAGGTAGAACACACCTTAACTGTATGCTAGTGATTTATTTTCATTGGGGAAAAAAGTGTATTTCTTGTAATTAAATTCTACTTTGTGGAATAGGAGTAGAGCATGAAAGCATGGAAGAGAGTCACCATAAATTTATAATGTTTTAGCTGTCCAGAATGATGGGTATTTATAATTCCCAAGAAAAGTTGTATTCTAAGGCAAAGTATTGATAAAAGATTATATATACACATAAGTCTGAAGTAACTAACACAATTAAAGCACTAGTGGGATAAGAATTTATACATCTTGGAGCCCCATCTGTTCCCCACATCACCCTGTTGCTTCTTTAAGTACATTAATACTTTCAGCAAGCTGCTTTTTTGGTTCACCTGTCATGTAAATTATTTAATTGGTGAAGAAAATTTCTTAACACTTTTTTTTTCCTTGTCCTGCTTTTTTGTTGGGACTAAATTCAAAATAAGTTGAGTATGAGCCATAGAGTTAAGCATGGTATTTTATTTTGGTGTTATGGCTGTATATATGCCAACTCCTTTTTGATTGAATATTTATGAGCTTTGGTGATTTGCATACTTATAGTAATATACTTCAATTAGTTACTTGAAAGACTTTTTGGGTACAATTAATGGATAATAGAAAACTACTAAATATATATGTAGACGATTTAACATTAGCTCAAATAGGTGCTTATTCTAAAGCTTACTCAAGGGGCAGCTTTGGTGGCTCAGTGGTTTAGCGCCGCCTTCAGCCCAGGGCCTGATCCTGGAGACTCGGGATCGAGTCTCACGTCAGGGTCCCTGCATGGAGCCTACTTCTCCCTCTGCCTGTGTCTCTGCCCCCGCCCCCCTCTATCTCTCTCTCTCTCTCTCTGTGTCTCTCATGAATAAATAAATAAAATCTAAAAAAAACCAAAAAAACAAAAAATAAAGCTTACTCAACCAAATATGATGACACTGCAGCAAAACAATAATAATTTTTTGTGGGCTTGAATTGTATTCTTCCTTTTGCGTGCATTAAACATTCCAGTACTTTCCATCTACAAACACTGGTGCAAGTTTTTAATGATTCTATAAACCTCACCAAGACTGAATTATTTTTAATGGCACAGTGAAAGTCATAAATAATTTTTGTTTAGTAGTCAACTAGCATGTGGAATTGTTTCAGAGATGTTTACTTAGATATTTTCAGAATTTGATCTAGTAACTTAAAAAAATTCTACCACATATTTTTAAATTTTTGTTATTGTGAAAAAAAATTTTTTTATTGTGGCTATTGATTAAAGACTGAAAATATTGTTTAAGCTTACTATATTATTAGATATTATTACACTTAGCCTACCAAAATACATTATTACTATTGAGATCTGATATTACTCACTTTTAGTTGTCTGAGAGTTATCTTGCTGAACAAAATTGGCATAGCTTTTGGGATATCTTTCCAGACCTTTTCTTTTTCTTTTTTCAGTGGAGGGACTTTCTTACTGTAATCGTGGTCCTTTTGAAAACTAGTTTTTGTGTTTTGGAAAACCAGGATCTTTAAATCATAAAGATATCAGCGGAATTTTCATCTGATATTGTGTCTTTATCAATTTGGCAGTGCATTTTATTAATTTGTCATGATTTTTTTCCTTTAAATTGAATTTAATTTGAGAACAGTAATGTTACTATTAAGTTCAGCCATCCAACTTTTCTTATCTAATGAGTCTTAATTGTTTTGTTGGTATATCATCTCTACAACTAAGTAACAAACTCCTAGACTTTTGTGCTTACTGTCAGTGGAGCCTAGTACAATTCTTGATAATAGTAGACCTTAAATAAATATGGTATATACTCCGTTTTATTTTGCCTTTATGTGAGTTAGTTTTGCTTACTCTTGTAATAGGATGAATTGTTGATAACGTAAAGATTAAATTTTAAAATTCATATTTTAAAATTTCATATTTGTAATTTCATGTTTATCTTTTTGGTTTCTTGGGCTCTGATTTGGCAGTTTATTATCAAACTAAATGTTGAAAGATTCCTAACTTTAATTTTCATCTAATACTTAGTTGATTTAACAGATGAATGCATTTGTGATTACAGAGTGTTTTTAAATTAAAAACAATTTTTTTTAACTGTAGTGACAGACTGGATATTGGAAAGAGATCCACATGAAGAAATATTAAAGGCATTTAAACTGTTTGATGATGATGATTCAGGTAAAATAAGCTTGAGGAATTTGCGACGTGTTGCCAGAGAATTGGGTGAAAACATGAGTGATGAAGAACTTCGGGCTATGATAGAAGAATTTGATAAAGATGGTGATGGAGAAAGTAAGTTTTGGGTGAAACATATATTCCAGGTATTATTCCTGATATATGCATATAGTAAATTTTTCTAAAATCAAATGATTTTCAAGACCCATTGCAGACTGTCTGTGTTTGGTGTAAATGTCTTCTTGTAATGGGCTTTTTGCATAAACATTTCACATAATTTAATTCAGAATGATTTAAAACCAACTGTACTGTTTGTAATATGGGGTTCCAGTAATATGAGTACCAAGAAGGTACTTTTCTTCAAGGATGAAGCATCACCAAAATTTCAGATACTCAATAAACTATCAGTTTTTAATGCCTTCTTTCTTAACCTACATAACACTTCTAATCTGTAAGTTCTATTGGTTCTACTCTTTAAATGTTTTGAATCTTTTTTTGTATCTTTATTTACTGCTGCCACCCTAGTTCAGGCCCTAATTTCTTTGTAGGAATGTTATCATAGCCTCATTCATTATTTCCTTGAATGCCTGCTGGATACCGTGCCTTGTGTGCCAACTGATGCTACACAATGAAGAAGGCAGAAGTGGTTCCTCTAACTTCCTAATTGCCCTCTAAGCCTGTGGGACTCTACCCTCTAATTTAGTCTATTGCTAACTTTCTTTTCCTAAAGAACAGGTTTGATGATGTCATTACCTTCTTCAAAAGCTCAATGATTCTTCAGTGCCTACAGAGTAAATTTCAAAGCTTTCTAAGATATGTTCTGCCCTAACTATCTGGTTTTATTTTCCACTGTGGTCTTCCACTTTTCTCCTTTAACCTTCACCTCCCACACATACAGACCTTGACCAAATACAGTCTATCCTGAAAGCATTTTTTCTTCATGCTATTCCTTAATCCTCGGATGTTCTAATTGCCAATTTCTGTTTGCTAATTAATGTTCGTCTTTCTCTCTGGATCATTTCAAACTCCATCTTTTTCTCAAAAGCCTTTTCTAGTGGTCTCTGTGAATTATGAGACTTCCATTTAGAAGAACAAAGTATTTTGACACTTTTATGCAATGCCTTCTGTTGGTTACATATATGTGTATCTCTCCAGTATATTGTAAGTCTCATAAGAGCTCTATGGAATCATAGTGTGAAAGCCCTAAGGCTTTGGAATCATAGAGATCTGAATTCGAATTGAATCTCTACCACTTATGTAGTTGTTATGTAAGTTTTGTGCAAGTTTCAATGTTTCCTAAGTCTTGGCTTCCCATTTATTAAAATGAGAATGGTGATCCCTTCCAGGGTGGTTCTAAGTATTAAAGGGAGATATTGAAGGTGCTTAAATGGAAGCTTGTTTTCCATTTTTTGTATCTTAACTCATGTTTATATTCCCCTGCATTTTCTTGAACATAGTAAGTGTTCTGATGTTTATTGATTTAAAGCCCTGAGCAGGAATGTGTGTTAACAGTAGTTATATATTGATACAGTATCAACTATACATATATACATAATACATATATTACCTTGGAAATACAGGCATGCTTTAATAAGGAGGTGAGACAGTAGCGACTAGGTATTAGTTCAGGTTTGTAGATTGTCCTTTAGAATTGTGCATTATTATACTTTCTCATAGTTACATAAATATTATTTGAGCATTATAATACTTTGTAATACTAGTTCTTTAAATGGTATTGATAGATTTATTTATATTTTAAAACAAAGATGATTAAAACTTGAGGACATTTAAATGATTTCTTAAGATGTCACTCTAATATTTGGATTTAGTATCCACTCCCCTCATATTTTAAAAATTTTTGTGTCTTCCACAGTTGTTGGCTGTTGCCCTAAACTAGCTTTAAAGCAACTCCATTCTGTAAGGGTACTATCTTCAGTGGCATAGAGAATTTTGGTATGTCTAGTTCATAAATCTTTAGTAATGGCTTTTACCTGTGTCAAAAGATAGTTATTTTCTTTTCCTGTACTAGGCACATGCAAATTAGATTTTGGTTATTAGCCTCATTTGACATTAGAAGAAAATAACAATTAGGAAGCTGCCTCTTAAATTCAAATTTGATGTGAAACTGCCTAGAAAATGTGCCCATTTCTCGCATCCCTTGTTAGTCTGCTTTGTTTGCTGCTTTTGAATCTCTGAGTTCACACCTGTGCTCCATTGCTTGAAGATTTTAGTGCATCTTTAAAACATTTCTTTGGTTTTCAATGCTTGCTTTACATTAAGTGACTGTACAACTGTTGCTTGGGCATCCTCCTGTACTTCTTCAAATGATCAATAGGCAGATAACATTTTTTCTCATTTTTGCAAGTGATTGGTTACAAATAAAATACAGTAATGCATAGTCTTTTATTGTTAAGATTTGTCTTTTTTGTGTGTGGAGAGGGTGTTCTTATTATATTAAGTTCAACTAATCTAATACTTTCCAATCTGAGATGTGAGTTTCTGGGGGTGGGGTCCTCCTGAAGTATTGCATGTAGTCTAGGCGTATGCATCAAATATTGTCTGTAGACCATATGAATAATAGTATTGCCAGTGTATACAATACATATACTGCTATTTTTTATTTATATGTGTAAATGCTCTTGCAATTGATAAAAATACTTATCCAGAATTTGTAGTAGCTATTTGACATTATCTACTTTGTAAACAAGGCATACTAAGTATAACTCTTATGGCAAGTCCAGGAAATTATTGTTGAAAGGCATTTTCATATTTAGAAACAATGAGAGCTATAATCTATTTCGTCTGGCTTTGGGCTACTGCCTTATATGGATCTCCGCAGCTATATGAAAAACTGCCCATTTTATGAGAAAGCACAAGTCACATTTTATAATAACTTGTTAATTTGGATACTTTTGGCTGCAGTTTGGTTTAGATATAACCTGTTTTCTTTGTACATGTTAAACTAGTAAAGATCATAGTATTTACTGTCTTTTTTTGTAGACTTTAGTAATTCTTTTGTCTTCATGAATTTTTCACACTTTAGTATTTAGAAGCAATGAAATTTTTTAAACATTGTGTATATAGAGTAATAAATATGGTGAATGAGGAGTTAAAGGAGAGGAAGATACAATGTAAAATATAAATAGAGCTGTGGCAATGATACAGAAAGAATGAATCCCTTCCCCATTATCACTCCCAAGATATATAAAAGTAAATCTTTTTTTTTTTTTAAGATTTTATTTATTTATTCACAAGAGACACACACAGAGAGAGGCAGAGACACAGGCAGAGGGAGAAGCAGGCTCCATGCAGGGAGCCCGACCTGGGCTGAGGGTGGCGCCAAACCGCTGAGCCACCTGGGCTGCCCAAATCTTTTGAAAAAATAAAAGCAGCATTTAAAAACCCAAAGTGGGGACGCCTAGGTGGCTCAGTCCGTTAAGAATCTGCCTTCAGCTCAGGTCTTGATCCCGGGGTCCTGGAATCCAGCCCCACGTTGGGCTCCCTGCTCAGCAGAGTCAGTTTCTCCTTCTCCCTCTGCCCCTCCCCCCACTCGTGCTCTCTGTCTCTCAAAGAAATAAAATCTTTATTAAAGTATTTATTTAAAAGACAGATATACACTATGGAATGATTGATTTATGAAAATTTTGTTTTAAAAGACGGTGTAGAGGAAAATGAAGTGTTTGATTCAGTAAGTATTTTATCAGGTGCCTATTTAAAGGGAGGCATTGTGCTACATTAAATATAGAGGCTTGATATAAATATTGATAGAAAAGGTTATGAAACTAAATGTACAAAGGCATTACAGGTTTTCTTAATTGTCTGAAAGGCTCACTGGTACCTGAGGAGCTCATTTACTTTCCTTAACAACATTCTTCCTTTCAGCTTTCTACTTTTTTGGGTTTAAGTAATCTGTTTTTAGGCTGTGGAAATTATAGAATAGATTAAAATATGTTTAACTGCTACAATACTTTAAAGTGTTCATACATAAATATAACAAAAGTTAACTTTTGTGGTTTCAGGTAGATACATGAAACTTAATTTTGAAATTTGAGTATTGAAATTTTACAGATTGAGAGAAAAATGTTCTAGGTCTTTAAGGAACAAATCATGTATGCCATATTTTGAATAATTTAATCATGGCTCTGTTATGCTATTAAAATAATTTGTAGTCAAATCATTCGAGGTTACTTTATGTTGTTTTCCTTAAAAATATACTTTATTTCTTGTTTTGGTCTAGATACCTCAGTCTAGATTTACTAAGTCACAGGTTCTTAAATGAAAGTGTGTAATGATGAGATTGTTTAAACGTTTATATATTTTGTACGTTTTTATTTATTTTCTTATTAATTTGTTTTTATTGAAGTTCGATTTGCCAACATATAGTATATCACCCAGTGCTCATCTCATCAAGTGCCCTCCTCAGTGCCCATCACCCAGTTACCCCACCCCCTAGCCCATCCCCCCTTCCACAATCCTTTGTTCATTTCCCAGAGTTAGTCTCCCATGGTTTGTCTCCCTCTCTAGTTTTTCCCCCTCAGTTCCCCTCCTTTCCCTTAATATTTTTTTCTTTTTTACAGTAGGAGAGAAAGGGGCCGTAGCTTTCATAACATACTGAAACATGTGTTTAAGTGCCAAAGTTAAAGATCACTACTACAATTTGTAAGATCATTGAAAGTTTACAGGTTATATATTCTCTTCTACTCTGTCATAGTGTCTTATAGATGTTTAATATTGGAATCTTTGGATTCTGATTCATTTTCAGCTTCTGGACATCTCATTCTTCTTAACCCCTTCAAGTTTATTTTCACACTATTTTCTTTTTTTTAACTATTGCCGATGGTGTTCTCCTACCCTAGCTTTCTTTCCACTTCCTGTTAAACCAAATCCTGTTTTTATTTTAGAGCCCAAGTCAAGATTTATTCTTACATAAATTTTTCTCAGAAGTAATGATTTTTCCCATTATGATGTTTTTCAACACAGATATGTGGTTTTTAATAATAAATCATGTTTTGTGTTATACAGCAATAGTTCTCTGTTTCAGTTATGAAACATGACTTACATAATTTATTGAAACTGATTTTCTTTGTGGTTTCTGGAACCGGTATACTTTTTTCATTCTTGATGTACATATTTATCTCAACATTTTTTTATTGGTTAATTTTTTTCTAGCTTTTCCTTATGAATCTTCTCAAACACAGAGAAAAAAATGTTAATTTAATACAATGAACACCTTTCTACCTTCTACTTAGATTCAATAATTAACATTTTACTATATTTGCTTTGTCTGTAGTAGATTTCTTTTCTGGATCATTTGAAAAATGTATCATGAACTTGACCTTCCCAACATTTTAGCATGCATCTGTTAAGAATAAGGATATTATCTTTCATAATTATCATGCCATTGTTGTGCTAAGAAAACTAAAAATAATTTTATAATATCACCTAATATCTTCATTTAAATTGCAAGATACAATAGAGCAGGAACCCTGGTGTCTGTTTATTGCCAGGTAGAAACAACATAAAAGATCATCTTGTAGTTCAGTATTTTTAGATGAAGAAATTAAGACACAGAACTGTTCTGTCTCAGATCTCTGACTGGAACCCGGGTTTCTTTTTTCCTCATTACATTGTTCTTGTTATCATTATCAAAATGATCATTCATAAATTGTGCATTGTTAGGGTATGTGTTAAGTTTTGGAGGCCATGAAGTCACCTGTTTTACCAAAAAGAAACATTCTTTTTTGAACAACTCTATTAATTTGTGTGTATATGTATGTATGCATTTAAAAAATTATATTTAGGGATCCCTGGGTGGCTCAGCAGCTTAGCGCCTGCCTTCTGCCTGGAGCATGATCCTGGAATTCCAGGATCAAGTCCCATGTAGGGGTCCTTGCATGGGGCCTGCTTCTCCCTCTGCCTGTGTCTCTGCCTGTCTCTTTGTGTCTCTCATGAATAAATAAATAAATTCTTTTTAAAAAATTATATTTAATAAGATTGTTACCTATTTCTAGGTTGCTTTCTTAAATCTTGTACTATATAAACTGTAAGTTCCAACTGAATTTTATTGATGGTTTTGGTAAACTAACAGTTTGTCTTTATGAGTAATTATTTCTGCATTTATATCCATATAGTATAGTTGCTATATTACCTTGCTAATTAAGATTAAATTTGTATCTAGATACTTTGAGGTCTGGTGAGCTGGTTTCAATTTTTTTTTATTTGTTTTTGTTTTTTAAGTAGGCTTTTAAATCTATAAAAGTTCAAAAAGCAATTTGACTTTTTAAATCTAATATATTTTCCTTTAGAATTCAAATATATATGTGTGATAGATTTAAGCTTATTTATGAAGGATTTACTAAATGAACTAGTAGAATAAAGATTATAAAGAAGATTTAACCCTTTAAGAAATTAAAAATGTCAAGCTTTAAAACTATTTTTGTAAGTGTATATACCTATTATGATTATGAGGGACTTCTTTATAACTTAAATCATGTCTTTCAGTAATATTATAGAATATTAATTTATAATTGTTTGTCACATGTTACATATTTGTACTCATGAGGCTGTACTTAGTAAACATGATCAACTTCCTATCAAATAGGTAAAAGCAAAACAGTATGTCTTGGTTTATTAACAATTTTGCATAATGTAGAATTTGAAGATACTTAGTATAAAATACTAGTATTGTTCTGTGAAAAAAATTTATATTTCTGACTTACATTTTCTTTCTTACCACAGTAAATCAAGAGGAGTTCATTGCTATTATGACTGGTGACATTTAAAGAATTACAAGAATAAACACTAAGAATGTTGCAGTTCTCATCTCATATTCTATTTTTGTGCTTGGAGCCATGTTAAGAAAAAAACCCAACTTAGTTCTTTTTTTTCCAAAAGGACCAAAAATAAGTGTCTTATGTATTCATATTTTACTACTGTTAAGTTTCTTTGTATGAACAGTATTGTTAGCACTCTATTAGGTTAGCTTTGTATTTATAGTACAGCTTTTATATATATATAAAGTTTAAAAAATTGAATCATGTGTAATACATTCTCTGAAAGTTTTTTATTCGGCATCAGCAGTCACTTTTGTTTTGATGTACGCGTTACAGACTTTCATTAATAAAATGTTTATTTTAGTAGTATTTTAAAGTATGGTAAATTTTCTGTCTTATAATTACAAATATCTATAACCAGTAGTATCTTTCTTAAATCTTTTCTCTTTATACTACTATTTTCAGAAACAAAAACTGAAATACAAATAACAATAGAATAGCACATCTTTCCACTGTAACTTTAACATTTCATGTTTCAGTACAAGATGATGACTCAATTGAGGCATAATTCCTTTTTTAAGAGTCATGTCTTTCAGTTTGGAAGGAGAAAATGTGCATATAGAGCCATTTATCCTCATGTATTATGTTCTATAGCATTTCTGGTGTCTTAACATAAGTTATGACAGTTAAATCTGGATATTTCCCTCTTAAACTAATTGAGTACAGTTTGAATCATCTGGTTTCTTGACAAAGTGAAAGATTGAAATTTTGGAATTTTGATCTGTTACAATAATTATCACTCAATTAAACGTCACAATGATGAAAGTAGAAAACTAAGCCACAGAAATCATTTAAGATAGTTTTACCTGTATAAAAGAACATTCTATGATTCACCAGGAAACAGTAGAGACAGAATTTCCAGGTATTAGTGGGCTCCTCTGCCTTACAGAAATGTATGTTAGTGGGGGAAACAAATGATTATGGGAGATAGATTTGGTACCTCTGCTGATCCTTCACTAATAATCTGGTTCCTGATGGTATGGGCTCTCTGGAAGATAGTTATCTATTTCAGTGATCTTTCTTTAGATTTCTTGTTTTAAATTTAAAGTACAGTAATAATTTGAGGCACTTGAACTGTGTGCTTCTGAGAGTATTACATAAAGAATTACCCACTAGAAATTTTACAAACAAATCAGTAGGGAACAACATAACAATGATGGCATTTCAAATAGTTAAGTAGAAAGTAAGCTAATTGCTCATCATACTAAAATTTAATTTTGAATATGAAATAAGTGTCACAGTAGTAACAATATCCAGGGCAGCAAATATTCTTTGAAATTAAAAAATTTTTATCACCCTTACTGATGAATTGCCTTCTATGTCTTGATCACAAAGTATGTTGATTTCCAGGAAATTAAAGAATAAAAAAAATAAAGACTAAAACAGATACAAATAAATCTAGGTTGGGATGCCTGAGTGGTTCAGTGGTTGAGCGTTTGCCTTTGCTTCAGGTCATGATCCCGGCTGGGGTCCTAGGATCGAGTCCCACATCAGGCTCCTTGCATGGAGCCTGCTTCTCCTGTCTCTGCTTCTCTCTGTGTCTCTCATGAATAAATAAATAAAATTTTAATCAATCAATCTAGGCTTGCTTGTCTTCTGCCACTTTATTGGAATAAAAATCCAAGCTACTTTTTTCACTTAGAGAACTTCTTTATTCCTAATATATAAGTACTTACTCTTAGGGATACCAGTAATTTTGTTTCTTCTCTTTTTACTGAGGGCTAAGGGAAAAGTGCTCACCTCATTTCTTAATCTTTGTGGAAGTTTTCTCCTGCAGAAGGGTATGAATAATTTTTTTCAGTGTTAATAATCAGTATCTGTAGAGTTGAAGGGCCAGTAAAATAGCTGGTAGAGATAGCAATAATAGTGAATTTGCTTTAATAGAAGAAAGGTGGTGGTGGGTATTAGTCTTATTTATCGTTATAGTTCTATTTCATCCAATGCATTTCATGATGTAAGAAAATAATTGGTTTTGCTAAACTTGTCTAGTTTATTGTTGTTCTGGTGTCTTGGTAAGCTTTGATAGTTTAGGATTTGTCAGCTTAGATCTTTTCCTTCACCTTTGTTACGACAACAGAGCCTACTCTCTAAAGAACCTATGTGCCTTTTATGGAAGACTTTCAGATTTAGTTAATGCGCCCACATCAATTTGCCCACATTGATGGTTCTAGTCCCTGGAAGTAAATTTTCTTGGGGATTTACTAGTGATGTATTCTTAAAAGGAAAAAATTATTTACAGTGTTCTGAACACCATTGTGAAGAAAGCAAAATTTTTAAAATCATTTTAAATAAATTTAAATTATGTAATATATAAAGACATTATATAAAAGGCAAAAAAAATTTTAAGCCTCTATGTTATTGCTACCCCCCTCTGAATAATATCAATGTCAGATTTCAGATGAGAGGAGTACAAGTAGGGACGCCTGGGTTGCTCAGTGGTTGAGCAGCTGTCTTACGGCTTAGGCTGTGATCCTGGAGTCCTGGGATCAAGTCCCACATCGGGCTCCTTGCATGGAGCCTCTTCTCCTGTCTCTGCGTTTCTGTATCTCTCATGAATAAATACATCTTGAAAAAAAAAAAAGATACAACTAGATGTTTTAATAGGCTAGATGAGCAATAGGTTGATCTGATACTGGAGAAGAAAAAAATCAGAAGGGTGAACACTTAGCTAAAGCAAGTACCACGCCTAGAGCCAAGGGAATGAAAGATAGAGGTTACCAGAAATTAGAAGCATGGAGAAAAGGTCCTTTAATGCAGGGACTTAGGGACATTTGAGGAGAGAGTACTGCTAGTACTGGTGGGGAATGATAAACTGGAGATGAACCAAGTGCTGCTACTGGAATGAATTTTTGCCCTGGGAAAGTTTGACAGGAACAATAAGCAGGAAATAGCAAAATTTCTCTTCTGCCTTTGTTTCACTCTTCTAGTCCTCCCATTTGTTGGGATGCTAACAAAAAGTCAGCAAAGGAGAAATGTAGTTTGTACAGTTCTAATCCCCATATTATGCAGTTGAGCATAGACTAGTGGTTTGGAGCTATGGAAAAAAAGATAGCTTAGTAACCAGCACAATTTGCCATATGTTACATCTTTGGAACCAGGTTATTGTTTCTACCTGTTTTTCCTTTGCACTTAGATGAAAGTATAGAAAGATTTTTTTTTTTTTTTGCATGAATACTGTATGCTGTGCAGCTAAGTTTTATAAAGGAAATGTTTTTTTAAAAAATTAGGAGCATTAAGTGCTGCTGTGTACCAGGTATACACAGGTATATACATATAATCTAATAACCTTCTGGGATGGATACTGTTGGATTAACGTTTTTCTACATGCAAGAAAATCAAAAGCTCAGAGAGTTTAAGTTACTTGTTCCAGGTAACATGAATTGGAATTGGAATTTAATCGTAAGCTTTCTGACTTATGAGTCTACTCATAACCACTTGATTATACTGTCTCCTTACAGTGACTTTTATATACTATCTCAAGGTGTAAAGGATAAGACCTTTAAAAGATAATATCTAGAATTCAGAAACTCAGCAGCAAAAGCATTGATTACAGAAGCTCAGCAGCAAAAGCACTGATTAAACATCTATGCTTAATCTAGCTTGGCGTTCATTGTATTATGTTATTCCATGTGAGTTAGTATTTGTTGCCATACCTCTGGAAGCTAATAATCTTAGTCTATAGTTAGGGGGGCAACACATTGAAAAACTAGATGTTAGGGGAAAAATATATTAAATGGAAATAGAATATCAAGCACTTAATTATTGAGAAAGCACATGTTGAGTAGTGAAGACTCAAAAGACTCATTTTGAAAGTAAAATTTAGGAAAACATTTTTTTTCAATTTACCCTTGTGGAGAAGATTTTTTTTGGGGGGGGGTAATTGCTTGAATGAAGAAAAAAACTCTTAAATTCTTAGGAAATGGAAGGAAGCTTGGGTTTAGGAGTATGGTTGGTAAAAGGATGTATGGGAGGCATCAAGCTGGAAAGGAGGGTTTATGGATCTGAAGCTGATAGAAGGTAAAGCTCTTCTAGGTCTCAATGGAAGGCATTGGTCAAAGAAGGAGTCAGTAAAGGTTATTTTAGTAGTAGAAGGAAAACCGTGTTCCGGATTTGGGTTGCAAGCAGGAATTTTTGGAAATATGGCAGTCATCTGGATGACAGTTTAGGTCTTGAGGATCTTGTTAATTAAGCAGCTTAGGTTCCCCCATATTCAGTTGAAATCGGTAATTTGTTTACGTTTGCTGATTCTGTATCCAGTCACCTGTCGCCCTGTAGTTAAAGCATTCATTGAAAGCTTTATCCAAGATTGAAATATAGAACTGGTTAAATTTATATATATGAAATGAAATATAAAACTAGGGAAACTAGGGCAAACCCGGTGGCTCAGCGGTTTAGCGCCGCCTTCAGCCCGGGGCGTGATCCTGGAGTCCCAGGATGGAGTCCCACATCGGGCTCCCTGCAAGGAGCCTGCTTCTCCCTCTGCCTGGGTCTCTGCCTCTCTCTCTGTCTCTAATAAATAAATAAAATCTTAAAAAAAAAGAAAAGAAAACTAGGGAAACCAAATCTCTAGTTTACCTGAGATTATATATATATATATATATATATATATATATATATATATATATATAAAATCTTTATATATATATAAAGATTTTATTTATTCATGAGAGACACACAGAGGCAGGGACCCAGGCTGAGGGAGAAGCAGGCTCCATACAAGGAGCCCAACGTGAGACTCCATCCCGGGTCTCCAGGATCACGCCCCGGGCTGAAGGTGGCGCTAAACCACTGAGGCACCCGGGCTGCCTGATAATATATTTTTGTTAGAGTTACCTCTGTGAGGTGTACTCTAAATATTAAGTGAGCTATTAATAATATCTAATTACCTACAAAAATCCAAATTACCCTTTTCTTCAGAACTCTGGAAAACCTGTATGTCTTGTGCTAATCTGAGAATATGTAAGATTTTTTTGTTATATGATAATTTTAGGAAGATTACTGACATTTTATAGAATCAAAGATCAGCAGGGCTACTTCCATTTTATACTTAATTAAAAATATTTTAAAGTGGGTTTTTATTCTATAATGAAAGAAATAAGGATACTTAATGGAATCCCTGGAGTCCGACATTTCTACTTTTAATATGCTTGTAACATTTGTCCAACACACCACTGTGTTCTCTGAAAAGAGCGATCATTTTCACTGTATGGCATTACGATAGACTCTATATCCCCGAGGTCTTCCAAAAGGTCCATGTAAACCTGACAGCTAGGAAACGTGTACTGTTGTAGAACATAAATTCTGCTGACTTACTGATGCAGGCCTACCCCTGATCGATGGCTCTTTAGAGTAAAAATCACTCAACATACATCAGCTAAATGCTAAGTGATAAAAATATTTCCAAATCATATTCCCTATCATTGAGGACCTCCTTAAATTTAACAGCAGGTTAAAGATTTGGGGTTGGCCTACTGAGGAGCAATCTTTCATTAGAAAATACGCATTTGCTTGTCTTGAAAGTTCATGCATTTAAAGTCCCTGCCAAGCAGGTAGACTTAACCATACTTTAAGCAAGATCTACGTTTTCCTTTTTTCATTTTCCATTAAAATAAAGTGTTCAATTAAACCTGAAATAGCTGGCCCTAAACTAGACTTTCCAGGGGACCTTTTCTATACCAGTCTTGCCGGGAGATAATTGTTGTTAATCTAAGTCCTTAGGGATGGTGGGACATTATTCAACACTGGCAATAAAAACAACTCCCTTAAAGGGGGGAAAAAAAGCAAAATTTGAGTTCTAAAATCTTTCTTTATGAAGGAAAACTTCAAATCTAACAGGTTGGTTTCACTGCTATTGCATAGATTAAAATATAAAACCGGAAAATTAGAAATTAGAAAATTTCGTATCCAGTTGGTTTTGGAAAAATAGATTATGAAAATGTTTTTTGAATTGCAAAATTAAAAAATCGTTATAATTATACTTATCCTGTAGTTGGGATTATTGGACTATGGGCCGAGGTGGTATATATAGTTCTGTGATCTTAACCTGGAAATTCTGGAATTTGCAAGGCCTCTTGGGAACTCTCGAGTGTACCCAGACCCAAGTAGCTAGGATATGCTTGGGAGTAAATTCTAAACTCACATTAGTTTCTGGAGTATTCATAACCAGATAAGCAAGCCAAGTGTTAAGTCTTTTTGAAGGAAATATATGCCTGAGGTATCTCAAAGTAGAGAATTCTATAAACCTATAAATCATATACCGTTAACATTTCATCGAAATAATACTGTTAACTAATTCCATTTGGTCAAAATAAGCTTAAAAATCATAATTTCTACTAAGCTATTATGGTCACAGACATTTTAAAATTTATCTTAAACTAATCTTGATTTTTATCAGCTATTAGGGTCTTGTTTGTTCTTCTAAAAATTAATTCATGTTAAAAAAAAAAGAGGCAGATCTTTACTGAAAGTTCTTTGTTTCTATTTTATAAATTTTTTTTCATCTTTTTCCATAGAAGGATCTATAGCAAATTTCCTTAGATAAATACAATAAGATTATTAAGTTGGAAACAATAGATCACAAACCACATAGAAGGAAGAAGAGATAAATTGAAGTCAACTTCAGTTATTTGGAGGTTCATTTGAACCCTGAGATTACCTGTGGCTAATTCACACCAGAGACTTTGGACAAGACATGTTTCCATCACAGATTGCTGCCTTTTTACCATGTTTGTTCTCCCCTTCTTCCCTTGTCTCCCTGGGATTAGAGAAGTGCTAAATTAACTGAGAAGTATCTCTCATTAAAGTGGGGACAGAACCTATAGCAACCCCTCCTCATTCTTCAGCACTCCCCTCCCCTCCCCCAGGTCCCAGCACCGTAGGAAAGGGAAAATGCCAATCCCTTGCTATGTCTTAGAGTTGTTAATCTAGTTAAAATTCCTACATAGTCAAGAAACTGGATCCAGGAATCCAGACCAAGGTTAAAGATGAGTGAGGACGGAAAGATAAAAGAGAGCGTGATTTAGAATATGACTTAGAGTATCCATGTAGAAGTTTCTGAAGTGCTAGTTAATTCACATACTCTTTATTTGCCTAATGACATACTCCATATTCTATTTTCTAAAGAAAACCTAGAAACATGAAATTAAAGGAAACTATGATTGTTATATTGTGTGATGTATCCTAAAGTGTGGTTTAGGATTTTAGTGAATAAGCATCGAGGAATATACTATATCAGTAGCTGCTCAGTGGTTCCTAGGCCTCAAGGAAGCCAGAAATTTAGGAGTGCTGTGAGAGAACCAGGCAGGAGTTAAAATAATGAGTAGCAGAGAGAGACTGATGGCAAAGGACTGCTGAGTAGTTATCAGTTTGTGTGTTCAAGTGATTTATAGGCTTATAATCTGATCTTGGATGTTCTGGAGTATCCAGGATATCTAGCATGTGGGGAACAGCTAAAGAAAGACAGTATCCTCTAAATTTCTATTTTTGCCCTGGTACTGATGCTGCTTGACCTCAGTTTTCAAAAGGGCACAGAATGAAATCTGAGTTCTATACTGTTCTAAGGTGATTGTGGGTTAGTATCTACTGATGGAATTGATTGGGAATAGTTGGTTCTAGTTTCATTTTGAGACCTGTTTCATCCCTGCATCTGATGGTGCTTTAGAGCCTAAGGACCCATTTGCCTTGAATGCATTAATAGATACGGACCGATACAAGGAATCATTAGCTAGATTCACATAATCTACAAATCTTAATTTTTTTCTAAAGATTCATTTTAGAGAGAGCAAGAGAGTGTAAGTGGCAAGGAGAGAGAGAGAATCCCATGCAGAGGATTGGTAGGGGGTGGGTAGTCAATCTGAGCCAAAACCAAGAGTCAGACCCTTAACTGACTGAGCCACCTAGGTGCCCCTCTATGAATCTAATTTTTGAAGCCATTATTGTGTTGCATATTCAATTTTGTTAATCTAGTAACTAAATCTTTGTTTTGGGGTGTTCTTTTTCGGGGAAGGGGTTTTGATTCTGGTAATTATGAATTTAATTCTGGTAATTATCTACAGATTTACATGTGGAACAGATAACAGTCAAACCAGAGGCCTTCTAACCTCCATCTTTAATCAGCCAATTCTTCTCTTAAACCTTTCCTTATGCATTTTTTTCAAGAAAGAATGTACTTAATCCGTCCAAATTAGAGTAGTGGTTTGGAGAGAAAAATAGGACAAAATATATTTTCAGCCTCCACCAGGGGGACCTATTGCTGCAACTAAAAAAATAAATCTGAGGAAGAACATGCATTTCACATGTCAGTTACATGACAATAATTTTCATTTTTTTAGAAGTATACATACATTTGAAAAAATGTTATATTTCACATAGTGGTATTTCACATCTTATAATTTTTATTTTTAATTATATATTAAGATATAAAAATCGAGATATAAGTTATGAGGGTTTTTTGTTAACCTTTTTTTAGAATGACTAAAAATGAAAATATAAATTCAGTCTTTATCTGAGAATAACTTATTCAAAATATCTATAGGATAAACCTACATTAAAGCAGAGAAACTCTTTTCACAAAACACGTTTCTAAATTTTGCCAATTCAGTTTATTTTATTACCAACTACTTGCTTTTGTCTAGGGCTTAAAGGCTTACATTTTTTATGAAATGTTTTCATTCATATAGTATATGAATACTATAATGTTCATAATCACAAAATGGATAAGTTTTATAGTCACAAAATTGGAAAACCTGTATTTTTGCTTCACTTCTAGTTGTGAGGACATTCTATTTTGTGCTTTCTGATTATATATGTTTTCTTAGCATCAGTTACTATCTTATTTATTCATACTAATATCTCAATATTTCCTAATATTTTTTATTGTTCAAGTAATTCCACTTCTATATTCTGGCTGTTTTTACCTGACTCATATTACTACCTTCTTTTTAATTTTATTGATTAGAAGTAATTTACAGTAATAATTCTCAATGGTGAGTAGAGTTCACAGATTCTGTGGGGGAGATAATACTATTCCCATTTTTCAGATCAGGAAATCAAGGCCAAGAGTGATTACATTACTTGAGTAATATCTTATACTCTGCCCCAATATTTTTGCCACAATAACATAGCTTATTTTAACCATCCTATATATGGACTAACCATTGTTCTAAGCATCTTTCCTCAACCTAGACTAGTGAGCTCCTAATTTGAGCTAGTGTGCCTTCTAGTCAGACATGCTTTTCTATAAGAGAAATACCTTGCTCTAGATAATCCTTCAAATAATTTCCATTGTCCTTAGTAAATATCAACACATGGTTTTTTAGATATAGTAAGAGATGTTTTTTGTAGATACTATAATAATACACTTGGCTCCAAAAGTTGTAATAATGCCTTTGAATTCCTGCTTACACACACACACACACACACACACACACACACCATTTTTCTCTCCAAAGAAAAGTGTTAACTCTCCATTATGAAGAAAGGAATATGGCTTAAGCAAAATGAAATGAAAGTGTGTCCTAGACATATGAAAAGTTTTACTTACACTAAGAGAAATGCATGGTAAAGTGCGCTGAGATACAATTTCATCAACTCTGTTAAATGCTGGGATTTGGGGCAAGTAGATAAACCAGACATTTCTCCACTGTTGAGATTAAAAATTGGTACAACTACCATGGAGGGCAGTTGATAACATCTATCAACACTATAAATGCTAGACAACACTTGGCTCAGCAACTTCTTCTTTGAACTTTAGCCTATGGATATACTTGTACACATGTAAAATTATATTTAAGATTATTCATAGGTTTATTATAACAAAAATTGGAAGCAAATGTCCTTTGGTTGGAGGTTGATTAAATAGAATACTATACAGCTGTTAAGAAGAACAAGCAAGCTTTATACCGATATGCAAAGAGCTTCAAGCAATGTTAAATGAAAACTGCAAGGTACCAAATAGTCTTAAGTTACATATTGCATAAAAAGGGAAGAATAAGAATATATTCATTTTTCCATATACATAATCTCTTGAAGGATACACAAAGGATTAAAAAAGTGATCACCTGCTTGGAATTGGAAGCAAAAGGGGAACTGGATAGCTGAGGAACAGGTAGACATATTTTCTTTAGAACCATGAGAATATTTTACCTATTTTTAAAAGTGAGAAAGAGAATATATAAGCCAGAGCTTAAGAAGACACACTTTTGCTCCCTAAGATGACAGTAAAGGGATTTAAAAAAAAAAAAAATGGCCTACACTTGAAAGGACAAGGAACCAAAGAGGAAGAAAGAGCAAAGTTTTGGAAGCTGGAAAGCAGGTGAATGAATGGTACTGACTCAGCAGACCTAAAAAGCCAAATTCTTTGCTGATGGAAATGCTGAGAAGCTTTCACACTGCAGATTTTCCAAGAGGTTCAGGAATTGGCTTTCCCAGGTATCTCTGGAATTGAGATTGAAGGTGGGGCTATAAATAGGATTGCTTGGCAGCTTCTTTAAGAAGCAGTTAAGTCCCCAGTTGCACGACCAGGCAAATTCTCTTCTCCATTCTTCAGGTTTAGCTTCTGGAGTGGGGGGGAACAACACAACAAAAAAAAATAAACAAAACTCGCCACAAAACGCTCTGGATTGAAATGTACTGGGAAGGAGGGGAAAGGGACAGTAACTTGATGAAAACGAAGTGATTAATTGAGCATTTGTATACCAAATAACAAGACCCTCTCCCTTGCCTCTCTTTTCTGACTTGGTGTGCAGATTAACAATCCAATCTCCACTGAAGATGCTTCATTATGAAATCTGAGCAGTCACGAGAAAAGACATCTGGAGAACCCAATGAAATGACCAGCCAAAACACCCTACAGTAAATCTCATGGTTGATGAGTGCTAGCATGAACTAGGAGCTTTTAAACAACCTTTTAGTACCTCCACTTTTAAATATGAAAAAACAAGGTTGCTAAGTAACCAAGGAGAGTTTTTAATCATAAAAGATAAAGAGTATAGTAGATGTTGTGTTGCATTGCTCATTTCTGCCCTTCAAGGACTGAGGCATTCTTTCCTCCAGCTGCTGTTATGTTGAGTTGAGGGCTCACAGCTGAGTGACTGTAGAGTGTCCCTTAATCCTGGGCTTCCATCTCTTCCCCAGAGCAGACCATATCCAGTCTGGTTGAGATACAGGATTTGAGTTGTGGGCACAAAGATATGTTTCCTTTGCCTCAGGAACACCTCTGAAAGGTCATCCCAAGTCCAGAGTTTCCTATGGGATTGGCTGTTGCAAATGCATCACAGTTTAGTTTCTTAGTCACTTAAAGGTACTGCTCTTGAAGGCACTCCCCAGTTAACTATCCGCCTTTAAATCTCAGTCTCAGGAAACCCTGCTCACAACAGAATTCAAAACAAATAAATAGAAAAAAGTGGGGGGAAAAAGATTAATAACTGCAGGTAGATAAGATATTAAACCCATTAGATTAAAAAGAAAGCAAGACACCATAGAAGAAATCTGAAAAGAATATAAAAAAGCTTCTGGGAATTAAAGAAAATATATGATGGCAGACGTGAAAAGAATTGAGTACATAAGCTGGAAGATAAAGTTGAGAAAAATCTCAAAGTGGAAGAAAAAGACAAAGAGGAAAGAAAAGATGTTTTGAAGGTCATTCTAATTATCTGGCATCTGAATAAAAGTTTCAGAAGGAGAGAACAGAAGTGGGTGTCATGGGAAGGATAATGGGAAAGCAATCATCAGTAAAATAATCCAATAACGTTTCACAGAACTTAAGAACTCGTTTCAAGGTTGAGTGCTTGGCCCAATTATGTATATAGGACACCTCATAGCAAAATTTCAGAATACTGAGGAGCAAAAAGAAGATTCTATAAACTTCCAGAGAGAATAGGTAGGCCACATGAAAAGTATTATAAATCAGGATGACTTCTTACCACAGTGGAAGCTTGAAGACTGGAGATCAATAGGTTTAAAATGGTGAAGAAAAATGACTTCCTGGGTAATACTTTATACCTAGCTAAACTATTAATGAAGTGTGAAGTGGAATAAAAACATTTGCAGACCTAAAAGTTCTCAAAATATTTACCTCTTCACTTGTCTTTTCTGGAAGCTCCTGGAAGATATACTTCCCTAAAAGGAGGGAGTATAAATAATAAACATAAAAATCTGATGTCCATGAAAGAACCAGCAACACAGAAGCAAAACAGAGTCTCTGATGTGGGTTTAAGGGCAATACCAAGATGCTAGCTGTGCTCTAGGCTTGGAGAGTGGCCAGTTCAGATTGCAGCAGGTAAGAAGAGTCTGGCAGAAATTATTCAAGAAGATGAAATTACTAGAATACCTAATATGAATAAAAAATTGAAGAGATTTGACACTTTTCAGAGAATTGGGGTTTAAATAAGCAAAAGTAAAAACAAGACCATTATTAATTCCAGGGAAATGAAAATCTATGCAAGAAAAAAAGTAGTAATAATGTTCTTTATTGCTGGACTCCAAAAAAACACATCATAAAGTGCAGACATTGAATATTGATCTAACCAAAATTTATGAAATAATATTGGGAGGATGAGGGAAATGTGTGTTGTATATATGTGTATATATGCTCATACATGCATATATGGTGGAGTTAGAGAAAATAAATGTTTATCTTCTATAGGTAGAACCAGTAATGTAAGAATGGAGCATACTTTAGTATTAAGAGCATAAACTGAGTCCAGACTACCTAGGTTTGAATCATAGCTCTGCTACTTTCCAGAAGTATGATCTTGGGCAAATTACTGTGCATCAGTATTTATATGTAAGAGAAAGATCATAATAACAATATGTATCACATAGGGTTATTATGAGGATAATATAAATGTGAGCTTAGAACATCAACATACTTTATATAGTAGCTACTATATAAATATTTTCATTTTATGTTATCTGTTATGGACTGAACTGTGTGCCCCCATAAATTCATATGTTGAAGCCCTAAGCTCCAGTACTTTACATTGTGACTGTAGGTGAAGATTCAGGCACATGCCTTTAAAGAGGTAATTATGTCAAAATGAGACTCTTAGGGTGGGCCCCAATCTAATCTGACCGGTGTCTTTATAAAAAGAAGAGATTGGAGATCCCTGGGTGGCTCAGCGGTTTAGCACCTGCCTTCAGTCCAGGGCGTGATCCTGGAGTCCCAGGATCAAGTCCCACATCAGGCTTCCTGCATGGAGCCTGTTTCTCCCTCTGCCTGTGTGTCTGCCTCTCTCTATGCATCTCTCATGAATAGATAAATAAAACCTTTAGAAAAAAAAAAAAGAAGAAGAAGAAGAGATTAAGACATACAGTGACATACACAAAGGCTGCATGGGCACAGAAAAAAAGACCATGTGTGGACACAGCATTTCCTTCTCACAGATGGCACAGAGAAGGTGGATGTCTGCAAGCCAAGGAGAAATGCCTTAGGAGAAACCAAACACGCTGACACTTTGATTTTGGATCTTCTAGCTTCTAAAACTGTGAGAAAATAAATGAGTTACGTAAGCCACCCAGGCTATGATACTTTGTTATATCAGTCTTAGCAAACAAATAGATTATCATTATTGAAAGATTGGATTGAATACCATAAGATTCAATTTAAAGAGCTAAGAGTGTTTGCCTCTGGGAAGCAAGATATGACAGTAGGGAAGAGAGATTTTTGCCTTGTTGTTTTTTTAAGTGAAATCTTTGTAGAACTCATCAATTCCTTAAACTATGTATATTTATAACTTTGGTAAAAGTACAGACCAAAAAATGAAGGGCAGTGTCTGAAAAAATCAGAGTTACCTCCTGCCTTTTTTCATCTGAGTGATTAAGAACTCTCTGGAGTTCTCTTTCAAGCACTGTGGACATCTGGGGTTCTATCAAAGATGCCATCAAAGGGGGATTAATGGCACTTTGGGCACTCTTTATTAATGCCGGCTAAATTTAGTCCAGCCTCAGTACTGTCCAAATAGCTGATTAGGACTCATTGCTCCTGGGTAGGAACCTGATTTCACCAATAACTCTTTTGTAGTTGAGCCTCTTCAAAGTGAATTGTGAAGTGATACTACATAGTTCTTACAGCACTTGGTAAGAGATGTTATATATTTGTTATGGGAATAATATTTTTATATTGTATTTCCATATAGTTTCCTTTATCTGGCCTCTGTTTTGTCTCCCTGTGGCCCTTCTGACATGGAAGATATAATCAATTAGTAATAGAAAGCCAACTAGAAATGTTTAACCATGAGGAAATATTCTCACACATAAAAAGAAATCTTGAGATGGTTGATTAGTGGGTAGGGTGTCTAGTTCAATGGTTCAATGACATTATTAAGGACCAGAGTTTCCTATCCTTATTCTGAGCTGCAATTTGTATTATGTTGACTACTCTCTTCTTAGGTACAAGATAACTGACTTCACCAGTTCCAGATCTCATGCCTCAGAAACATCCAAAGGCTGTATAGGAAAAGACATCCATATTCATATCCCTCTTTAAGAAAGGAACCCTTTCCCAGAAACCCCCAGCATAATTCTCATTACATCTCAGTGACCATATTGCATAGCATGTCATTCCTAAACTAAGTAAGCCAGAGTAATGGAATTACCGGGGTTCCCTTAATCCAAATAATACTCAAGATGGAGAGAAGCTCAGGTTCCCCTGAAACACACCTCTGACCCATACTTGAATAAAGTCAGGATTATTTTACCAAGGAAGAAGAGAGGAGAAGGTAAATGTCATGGAATAGGGAAGATATGTATACTTTAGCATAGTTCTGTTGTGATAAGAAGAGGAAGTAGAAAATTCTTTCATTGGGAAGGGGAGAGAGAGAAAGGTTCTGGTTCCCTACATTGAGGTTTAAATTTAGGGAGGGTTACTGTGGAAATTAGGGTGATAGAAACACCCAAAGTCCTGGTGAAGGGACCCTTAATTCTACTTTTTCAAGATAGCCTAGGAAATCTTAAGTTTTTGGGATGCCTGAGTGGCTCTCAGTGGTTGAGCGTCTGCCTTTGGCTCAGGGTGTGATCCTAGGGTTCTGGGATCGAGTGCCGCATCAGGTTCCCCACAGGGAGCCTGCTTCTCCCTCTGCTTATGTCCCTGCCCCTCTTTGTGTGATGCCCCTCTCATGAATAAATAAATGAAATCTTTATGCCCCTCTCATGAATAAATAAATGAAATCTTAAAAAAAAAAAGAAATTCTAAGTTTTTTAGGGAATCCTGAAATTGAGATGAAGCCACAGCCAATGGGTCACTCATTGTGTAAGAGATTAGATGGGTGAAGAATGAGGCTAGGTGAAGGATCTGATATTATGTGCAAATTCCATATAATCTGAAGTTTTTGCAGAAGGTGGATTTTATGCCTAAAGACTTTGGTTAAGGCCAAAGTCTTTCGGGAAGGCATCCAAAAGGATTGACAAAACCTGCAGCACTACAGGGGAGCTCCCTTAAACTAGAGCCTGAGAATATGAAAGCTTCACCTGCCTTTACTCTTCTCAGGAAGATGAAGGGGAAAGAAGATGACTGAAGGAAGGTGAAAAACAATCCTGACAAGGACTTTGAACTTTGCATTAACTGAATATTCACAGCTCAAGATGAAGATAGACAGAATTACATTTAAGTGGCAAGTTGCTCTTGCCCAAAGGAATATGGCTCCAGAATAGGAGGTCAGTTATGAAGAATTATTATTTATCCTCAGCTCAAATAATATGAATTTTGGCTTTGCTATATTTTACTTTTTTTGGATTGTCTTCCTTTTTTCACCTTTTGGTGAAAAATTGTCGGGAAAGTGGAATATGAAATAAAAAATGTGAAGATCCTCTTGAGAAAGGGCTAATGATACGGTTACATGAACATTAATTAGGATTGCATAAAAATGATGTAAAATTAGCTGGTCACTTTAAGAAGTTAATGTGGTTAATAAGATAAACCAAATATGATGTCCTTTAACTAGTTTTTTTTAATGCACGCATTAAAATGTTTTTTTATTATGTTATGATAACCATGATTCAGTACAGAAACAAGCAACCAGGTTACATATATTTATTTTGTTTGATTATGTTTTCTTTTTACTACATATGTTGAACCAGGTGGAAAACAACAGAAAATTTTCATTTTTAAAAATAAATATAACCTGGTCAGGAATTGAATTTACATTCTAATTGCATAATAATAAATCAGGAATGTTTATGGTCTCATCTAGCACTCAGTTTAAACTCAACACATGTACAACAATAGTAAGAGATTTTTTTGGCCAGGATGTTGTAATAGCTACTCAAAATACATGAATAAATTTTAATATTCAGTTGAGAAATAACAGACATATAGAGTGTATTGAGGCACATGTATCATTTGAACAAGCGCCAGAGTTATGTAGCTAAAGATTAAAGTGTGATTTAGAGATATATTTCATGCCGTATGCACGTGCATCGCCTCCATTAGCATTAATAGAATTTATATGCACACAGAGGAGAGAACTGAAATTTGTTGAAAGGCAAAGGAGGAATGATTTTTAACTTTGCCTGTAATTCTAGAAGCATGGGACTATATTATTAAAAGCTCTCTGAAAGGCCTTAATTTAGAAACTGAGATAGAGAAGCTCGATAACAAACTACTACATGTATACTTCGTATGTATTATTAGAGAAAGTGAGCCAGGCAGGCTAAAGATTTTGTTAAAGACTGTTCTGGGATCACAGTACTGTGTGGGAAGCAATATATGCATTTTGGATATGGATTAAAATGAACAATTTTTAATCTAAGACAAAATGTAATTGGTGTTTTTGTAGCCATTAGCAAGCGCATGTGCACACACACACACACACACACACACCAGTTACTTTTATTACTTATGTTCACCTATAAGCACCTGTTCCCTACCCAGGCTTTAGGAAAATATAAATATTTTCAACCTATTGAGTATATATTTTTTTCTTGCTGTAAAGTTACCAAAAATTATTGAATCCTAAAGTCCCAGGGAAATTTTGAGTGGAATTGGAGGGAAAGGTAAATTTGTATACTTCTCCCATCTACTACTTACCTGGAAATGACTGTCATTAAACATACCCATTCCTTTACTAAGTATTAGGAAGAAATAAATTAGTTAAATAATCAGACCAAGACGGTGACAAGTGATAGACTTAACTTTCTGTGGGAATAATTGTACTTGAAAGTACAGTTTATTTTGGAAAGCCCCTTGGTAAGATATTCATTCATTCATTTGGCATATTCTTAGTGAATGTCTACTACATGCCAGTCACTTCTCTGGCTCTGCTGACCCAGCAGCAAATAAGATAGTTCCTGACCTCATGGATTTTACAAGTTAGCAATATGCTTTAAGGACTTGAAATTTTTCTGCAGTTTTTGATTGTTAATATATTTGTGGTAATCCAATCTGATAAATAGAGATTTGCACAAATATTGATGCAGATGAATTCCCATTGCATCATTATTAAATACTTAGATACTTTTGCATATGTTTTAAAATTCTCCATAATAAGAAGTGGATATTTCCAGCTAGTATAAAGGAGTACTTTTAATTGTCTTAATTTTTTTCTGTCTTTTTAAAAATTTCTGAGCATACATTGCTTTTTAAATTATAGAGTTTTTTAAGTCCCCTGTACTCTAAAGATGTCAAACTGATGAACTTCGGAGATAGGAGATGTTTGTAAAAAGCAACTCCTCACTCTTTCCCTTACTTACACAAATTGTCTTCCCCTGATTTTTGAAAGATTGCTACCGCCTGTGCTAAAATCCTAGAATCCCATAGTGGATTCTGTGTCATAAGAAGGTAGCTCAGAAATGCTTGAGGTGCTGGGTATGAGTAGAAATACTTGGGCCAGAATTGAACTTTAAGTGAGAGGAAACTGTATGAGTCTGAGTGTTTTCCTGCTTCATACTAAGAAATGTGAATTGTCAGGTGCTCAAATGCAAAATATGTCGTAATGTATTCACAAGTATTCCAATCTACTTCCAGGCAATAGAAGGATTGAAAGTCTCAGCCCCTGTGAAGTTAGGTGGACTATGTCACATGTTTTGGCTAATGAAATCTGAGCAGAAGTGCTACGTGTCAACCAGAGGTGGGAAGGGTAAGGGCCTGTCTGCTGTCTATGCTGTTCCCTTGCTGTGATGATCATGAAACTCTGTGTTAAGATGGAGTTTCTACAGCCTGGGTTTTTTAGTGACTTAGTGATAGGATTGAAATCTCCTGTGTTCCCCCTTTCATCTTTAGTGTGGGAAGAATTAAACAGGTTGTGTTAAGTTACTAAAACAACATTTTAGAAGTTAATTCTCATATCATAGTGCAATCCCATTGAACTAATGAGAAAGGTAAACAAAAATTATTATATTTAGATATCTTAACACAGATTTCCATCCACAGATCACTCACTGAATATTTTGTCTTTCAAACGAATTGTTTGATTTTTTTTAAAAAAACCCAAATGGTTATCATACTCTAATGAATCAGGAAGAGTTGAAATCTCAGACATTGAGTCATTTATACTTTCAATATCCACCCCTTCTAGGGCAAAGAATGTCTCTAGGTTTTAACTTTAGCTTTCTCTGTGGGTCATATCAGTCACAGGCAGTTCATAAGATTGTGGGAATTGTTCTGGCATGGCTGTAAGTAATAAAAATATTGATCTCTAACCCCACCCTCATTCCTGACGCACAGCTCTTGAAACCCCTGTAAATAGGGGTGCTGGGAGAATCTTTTTGTCCTAACATTTATCTTTAGCCCTAGTTTCTGACACAGAGACATTTGTAACCTCCTGAGCAATAGGAATGGTCAACACAGAACTCCTAAAGTCCTTGGAATTTCCTGGGTCATAGGAATGCCTTGTTCTAATGAGTTGACTCCAGGTAGGCTCCTGGGTGAAGGCTGGTCACCAAAAAGACCAAGTTATGATTAAAAGTTTGAGACTTTCAGCCCTACCCTTCATTCTTTGGAGATAGGAGAAAGGCTGGAAATAGGTAATATTCCATCATACCTATGTGATGAGGCCTCTATAACAACCCCTATAGTATAGGGTTCATGGAGATTCTAGATTGGTGAACACATTTCTGCTGGAAGGTGGTATGTCTTCATGGAGATTGAATCTCCTGTGCTTGAGACCTTCCTAGATCTTATCCTATGTATCTCTTTATCTGACTGTTCATCTGTATCCTTTTATCGTATCCTTTATTATATTTGTAGACCTATATGTTTCTCTGAATTCTCTGAGCTATTCTAGCAAATGATTGAATCTGAGGAGAGGGGTCATGGGAACCTCTACTTTGTAGCTAAGTTGGACTGAAGTTGTGGGCAACCTGGAAACCTACTACTTAAAATTGGCATCTAAAATTGGGGGCAGTATTGTAGGACTGACCACTTAACCTGCAGGGTCTGCACTAATTCTAGTTAGTGTCAGAATTGAATTGAATTGTAGGACACCCAGCTGGGGTCACAGAAAACTGCTTGATGTGAGGGGAAAAAAAACAAAACAAAAAAACTCCACACATCTCGTGTCAGAAGTATTGTGAGTGTGATAGCAGTGTGAGAGTAAAGGAGAAGCGCACAGAAGTGAGTTTTTCCTTACAAAGGGCCCATTACCTATAATCATATCTGCCCATAGAGGGTCAGAGAGCAGTGTGTGAGTTCTTTTGTGGCTCAGCCACAAAAGCCATCTACAAAAATAGAGCCATTGCTTTAGATGTGGGTAAAGGATCTTTGAAACCTTGACCTTGGAGAATGGAGAATGCTAGGCAAATGTATTTTTATTTGTTTATTTATTTTTATTTATGTTAAGCTAGAAGTATCTAAGTATAATTCTGTGACTCACAGTTTACCTACTACTTTGTAATCATATTGTTTTATTTCAGGTAAGTTGTGAGCAAACTGAAGGGCCTTTCTTTGTTAAATCTGCAAAGTATCCGTTATAAACAAGAGGCATGCTATTATAAAATAGATAATTTTGAAGCACTTTTCTAAGATCATACACACTTTGTTTGGTGTATATGTTTTATTGTTTTTTTCTGCAGATTGATTTTATTTTTCATCTAAATAGTCACCCCCAAAGTTCCCAAATTTATATAGACTCAGTTTTTACCCCCAGCAGAGACAAATTAGAATGGTTTAATCCTAAATACAACTTCCTAGAAAGAGAATCTGATTGGATAAGCTTTAGTGTAGTATCCAAATCTGGCCCAATTAATCATGGCCTACGGCAATGGGTTACTGACTAATACACTGGTTCCATGACTCATCTCTGGGTGGGGAAGACATACTTGCTCTCAGAAGGAGGCTGACAACCTATAACGTGTAGGCTGCAGATAGAAGTTGAAATACAGTATAGTTGGAAATCATTGCCCTAGTGTATTATTAGTACAATTAGATTAGTAGTATACCCTCAAAGGATTTAACTATTACAATCATTTCATAAAATTATTCCTTTGAGCTGTTATAGCTATTAAAATATTTCTATATGGTTTTTATTTAAATTAATAATATAAAGAGAAAACGTGATTTGGGGCATGTCATTTTCACAACCAAATCGTACTTTATAATAAAAAAATTACTTTGTATACAATCATAATATCAATGACTATATAATAACATATGGAGATGAGAATGGGTTTTGAGTAAAGTTTATAGAAATTATATGAAATAGTGATTTAAATGATTTAACTATCACTAGAAAAGATGCTTTATAAATCAAACAATATATTTCAAATTTCAAACTCAAGTAAGTAAAGAAATTGTTAAAGATTTACATTTGGGCAGTGTTTTCTGAAGTATTAGCTTTATAAGCTGCTCTTCCAAAAGGTCCTCTGCTGTATGTAAGAGACTTTTTTTTTTTTTTTAATTTTTTTTTTTTATTTATTTATGATAGTCAGAGAGAGAGAGAGACAGACAGACAGAGGCACAGGCAGAAGGAGAAGCAGGCTCCATGCACCGGGAACCCGATGTGGGATTCGATCCCGGGTCTCCAGGATCGCGCCCTGGGTCAAAGGCAGGCGCCAAACCGCTGCGCCACCCAGGGATCCCTGTATGTAAGAGACTTGCTCACTACATTCACCTCTTGGAAACTCACATTTCACATTAGAATTTCAAAAGCTGTGGTAAGTCCTGTAGGAATGAAAGTTGTTTAACTTTGTAACCCAAAATTATTTGAATATAACTTTTTTTTTCATTTAACTATATAAAAATGCTATAGAATTAGTGTTCTGAACTCAGCAAGTTATCTTATTTTGAGGGCTTCTTATCACTACCTGTTAGTTTTTATATATTCCTATAGGCAGCTGGAGTTACTATATTCTAATAATACATGTTTTAGAAAAGAATGATAATAACAATGCTAGGCAAATGTTGCCATTTGCCAGGCTCCTCAAATCCTCTTTTGGTATTCAAACAGCCCCTAATAAGGATCCACTGGGGGATCATATTGTTGATGACTGACAATTGATGGATTATCAGTTTGTGTTGGACAACTCCACAAACCACCTAAGTGAGCATATGTGATGAAGTTAGTTTTAGTCATTTTAATCTATACTTTTATATACTCTCACCTCCGTGGATACCATAACAGCAGATGTTCTTAGCTGAAGTCACTTTGAAAGAATTCAAATGATGATAAAAGAAAAAAAGATAAGACTTCACTTTACTCTTTACCAAGCAAGGTATATATTTAGTCATTTGTATATTTATCCAACTAATATTTATTGAACATTTGCTGTGTGCTGGGCACAATGTGGAAATAGGCAGTCCTACCCTTTCAGAATTGACATTTTGTCATGACAAAGAGGCTTGTTTACAATCTGATGCTAAAATATTATACTATATTCCAAGAATAAACACAGATTTCTGGGGAAGTAGGAGTTGGGGCTGGTATTAAGGAGGCTTGAGATTGTTAGTCAAACTACTGAAGGCTTAGCATAATGGTTCTCAAACTTTAGTGTGAGTGTGCATTAGAACCATCTAGAGGGTTTGTTAGAATATAAATTGCTGCTCCTCAACCCCAGAGGTCCTGATTCAGTAAGTCTAGTGTGGAGCCTGAGAATTTGCATTTTTTAACAAGTACCTAGGAAATGCTGATGCTGCTGGTCTTGGACCACATTTTGATAATCACTGACATAGGGACTGTATTAATTAACTATTGCTACTATACAAATTATCCTAAACTTAGATGACTTAAAACAATTATTATTTACTATCTTACATAGTTTCTGTGGGCTATGAAATGGGGAGTGCCTTAACTGGGTGGATTGGTCTTGAGGTCTCTCATGAGGTTGCAGTCAAGGTTAGGGCTGCAGTCATTTAAAGGCTTGACTAAGACTAGAGGATCCACTTCCTAGGTGGCTCACAGTCCAGCCCACACTTTAGGGGAACGGAATTAGCCTCCACCTTTTGGAGGGAGGAGTATTAAGAAACTTATGGATGTATTTTAAAAACTAGTATAGAGATTATACTTTAGTACTTAACTAATAATTAGTTGTTAATTAATAATAAATAATAATAAACTAATCAGTGATTAACTCTTCAAGGATGATAATATGGTAGAAGTAGAAATACTGAATGGGAATTCAATAGCCAAAATTGATTATTATTATTAAGTTTTTACTTTTTGTGATTTCAAAATATTTTGAAAATGATAGTATGACAATATTACCCATATTTTGAATATTCCTCATATTTTGACTAATCCTATTTAAATAAAGAGACGAGGATGTATTTTATGTGTGTATCTATGGAAGAATGAACTCATTTAGCTCTGAGCATAAGTTGGAACTAGTAAAGGTTAAGAGCATGAGGTCTGGCATTTGAATCCTGGCTCCATCCCTTACTAGCATATCATTCTAGGTAAGTTATTTAGCCTCTCTAGAATTCAGCTTCCTCATCTGTAAAGTGGATTTAATAACAGTACCTATTTTATAAAATTATTCTGAAGATTAAATGAGATACTAAATGTTAAAGAGTTCAGAAAGTACTTGAATATTATTGTTCTATTATTTATGAATGTTAGTGTATACATTAAAAATAGAAGAATTCAGAAGACATTAAAATGAAAAGTACACATTTAATTTAGAGCATAGCAGACTTCACTGAATGTTTGGAGAGATAAAAAAAAGTTTATATCTCAGACAGCTTTAAATTGCATTAAACACTGTTCTGTTTAAAGGAAAACAAAAAATCCAACTTGGCTATTTCTTGTAACTTTCAGTGTATTTGCTATATGGTTTCTCTTTATCCTTCTTCATTATTCCTCCATTCTTAAGGAACACCCCTTTCTCCAAATTTCTTGCATTTTTTCATGCAAAGAAATTTAGTCCTCCTTTTCTTCTTTTTCCCTCTGACCTAAATTTTTCTATCTAAATGGGTCAGCAGGATATTTTCCTAAACTAATATAATTCTTTCTCTCTCGAAGAATAATTCTTGTGTCAGCTATTTAATATATATATTTTAAATTTTGCCACTTATAGATTAATTCTTAAAATATCTATCAGCAACCATGACTACTGATTCTGCACTGTTTGTTGTAACCATGAATTGCTGAGCCTATGATCTACTCAAATAGATGGAAAGAGTGGGTCTGGTGCACACTGTGTAATGCTTGCACTGTGCCTATGCATTCTTGATAAATCCTGAGAAATGATTTCTCATGAACATTGTTTTTAATAATACCAATTTTCAGTTTGTATACCATCTCAGATAATTCTGACTAATGAAAATTTCAAAACCTCAATTTACCAGAAGGCAACTAACTAACTTCAGTTTGAAGTTTTAACGTACACTTTCCTGATTCTCTGCGAGAGGCAGGGCAGGCTGGCGGAGGAGCAGGGGCCTCACCCACCCCCACCAGCTCCAGGGGCAACTTTCCACCCCCCTGAGCACCCACGAGCTCCACCTGGGAGGTGAGCAGAGAACCGGGAGCTGCAGCGGGAAGGGCCTTCGCCTCTGACGAGGTCGGAGGCGGAGAAGGAGAAATGAAACAATCGAGGAGCCGAGGAGCCGGGCTGGGGGGGGGGCGGAGCCTCGGGCGGGAGAGCCCCCCAGATGCCGGGGCTTTAACAATTGGCCGGATTCTTCCCAGAGGGAAAGTGCACAGCGGGGAGATGGGGGGACCCAGGAGGGGGTGACGCCTCCAGTCCCGGGGTCACCAGGGGAGGAGGGCGCCGGGGTAGCTCACCCACCCCGCGGGGTCTCGGTGAAGGGCTGGAGCCGGCCCGGGACCTCGGGGAGAAGTGGGGGGGGGGGGGGGCTCGAGGTGGATGGGGCTGAGCCCTGATCCCTGGGGAGTGCTCTGGGTGGATGGGGCTGAGCCCCGATCCCTCGGGAGAGAGGTGGCCTGGAGCGGGTCTAGTGGCACAGGGCCGGGATCCCAGGGCCCACGAGGGGACACAGCCAGGATCCTATGCTCGCCCGGGGTGGGTGGAGGCGGGGAGGCGAGGCAGGGAGGACTCCCCTGCCATGGGGCAACCCCTAGCTATGCAGGTCAGCGGCCCCGCCACACCCGGAGCACCCAGGCCCCTGCGGACCGGGAGCTGCGGGAGTTACTGGGGGAGCTGACTCCAGGGATGGGGAGCTGGCCGCAGACAGTGGGGTTGTTCCTCCTGGTGTCACCGTGCCTGGGACTGAGCGGGGCACCAGGGGACAGGGGCCTCAGGGGGTCAACAGTTCCCACTGAGCCGGCACCTGGCAAGGGGGAGGGGGTATCTCCCCAGGTGCACACACCTGAGCATCAGCACAGCAGCCCCTCCCCCCAGAGACCAGCTGGAAGGACAGGGGAAGAGCAAGTTCTTGACTGAGCAGCGCTGGAACGCTCTAGGGGAAGTCGAGGGGTTTACAGTATATAGAACCAGAGGGTACCTCCCTTTTCTTTTCTCCCCTCCTTTTTCCATCACAATTCATTTTTGTATCAGACTAAAATTTTCCAATATTTTTTCTCTTTTCCCACCTTAACAACAATATTTTACCAGCTCTTCATTTTTAATTTTTTTCCTTTTCGACTTTCATATTTCTACAAGTCTTAGATATATTTTTCACTTCTCGATTCCCTTCAACATATTCAATTTAATTTTGGGAGATATATGAGATACGGGTTTTGGGGTTTTTTGTTTTTGTTTTTGTTTTCCCTGCCTTATTTTGTTGTACAATGGTGAACATTAATACCTTCTAAAACATGACCAACATGCATCCAGAACCAAATGGAATATGGTGCTGGTTCTTCTGTGAGATTATATTCTCTCTTCCTCCCCATTCTGCCCCCCTCTGTTATCTTGTTTATGTTTTGGGGTCAATGTTGGGACTTTCTTTTTTTTTTTTTTTTTTAAAGATTTTTTTTTTTAATTTTTTTTTTTTTTTTTGTATTTATTTATGATAGTCACAGAGAGATAGAAAGAGAGGCAGAGACACAGGCAGAGGGAGAAGCAGGCTCCATGCACCGGGAGCCCGACGTGGGATTCGATCCCGGGTCTCCAGGATCGCGCCCTGGGCCAAAGGCAGGCGCTAAACCGCTGCGCCACCCAGGGATCCCAATGTTGGGACTTTCTATAAGTATTGCTGTTTTATATAATTTTGGGATTGAGCATCTTCTAACATACAGAACAAAATACACTCAGAACCAAGAGGATCACTCTCTAGGACCCTCAGGTAGACAACATTCTCTCTCCACTACTACTTCTTCACCACCACCATCCCATCCCCTAGTCCTCCCCCCATTTTTTTCCTTTTTTCTCTTTTCCTCTTTACTTTTTTATTGTTTTATTTATTTATTTTTTTAAGATTCCATTTATTCATTCATGAGAGACACAGGCAGAGGGAGAAGCAGGCTCCACACAGGGAGCCTGACATGGGACTCAATCCTGGGACCCCAGGGTCATGCCCCAGGACGAAGGCAGGCACTAAACCACTGAGCCACCCAGGGATCGCCCTTTTTCTTTTATTCTTTTTTTTTTTTCTTCTTCTTTGGGATTTTTGCCTTTTATTTTTTACTACTTTGTTTTAAAATTTATTTTTCACTCTAGTGGTCCTTTTGTTTTATTTTGTTCTGATCTTCTTTTTCATTTTCTGGTCTCTGACCTCATCAGTGTCATCTAGGGTGGAATTTACTTAGGTTGTGGTTGATATTTTTGACTCAGCTCACTCACACAGCTACTCTGCACTGAGCAAAATGACTAGAAGGAAGAACTCACTACAAAAGAAGGAACCAGAAACAGTACTCTCTGCCACAGAGTTACAGAATATGGATTACAATTTGATTTCAGAAAGCCAATTCAGAAGCACAATTATAAAGCTAATGGTGGCTCTGGAAAAAAGCATAAAAGACTAGAGACTTCATTACTGCAGAATTTACATCTAATCAGACCAAAATTAAAAATAAGTTAAGTGAGGGGGATCCCTGGGTAGTGCAGCGGTTTAGCACCTGCCTTTGGCTCAGGGCGCGATCCTGGAGACCCGGGATTGAATCCCACCTCGGGCTCCCGGTGCATGGAGCCTGCTTCTCCCACTGCCTATGTCTCTGCCTCTCTCCCTCTCTCTCTCTCTCTCTCTCTCTCTCTCTCTGTGACTATCGTAAATAAATAAAAATTAAAAAAAAATAAGTTAAGTGAGATGCAATCCAAATGGGAGGTCTTAACTGCTAAGGTTAATAAGGTGAAAGAAACAGTGAGTGACATAGAAGACAAGTTGATGGTAAGGAAGGAAGCTGAAAGAAAAAAGAGAAAAACAATTAAGAGACCATGAGGAAAGGTTAAGGGAAATAAATGATACCCTGAGAAGGAAGAATCTACATATAATTGGGGTTCCAGAAGACACCAGGAGGCAGAGAGGACCACAAAGTATATTTGTACAAATCATAGCTGAGAACCTTCCTAATTTGGGGAAGGAAACAGGCATTCAGACCCAGGAGATAGAGAGCCCCCCCCCCCCGAAAATCAATAAAAAACCATTCAACACCATGATATTTAATATTGTAACTTGAAAATTCCAAAGATAAAGAGAAAATCCTTAAAGCAGCAAGAGACAAGAGATTCTTAACTTATGGGGAGAAATATCAGATTAACAGTAGACCTCTCCACAGAGACCTTGCAGGCCAGAAAGGGCTGGCAGGATATATTCAGGGTCCTAAATGAGAAGAACATGCAGCCAAGAATATTTTATCCAGGAAGGCTCTCATTCAGAATAGAAGGAGAGATAAAGAGCTTCCAAGATAGGCAGAAACTGAAAGAATATATGACCACCAAACCAGCTCTGCAATAAATATTAAGGGGGACCCTGTAAAAGAAAGGGGAAGCCCAAAGAAATAATCCACCAAAACAGGGACTGAATAGGTATTATGATGACACTAGATTCATATCTTTCAATAGTAACTCTGAATGTGAATGGGCTAAATGATCCCATCAAAAGACACAGGGTGTTGGACTGGATAAAAAACCAAGACCCATCTATTTGCTCTCTACAAGAGACTCATTTTAGACCTAAGGACACCGCCAGCCTGAAAATGAAGGGGTGGAGAACTATTTACCATTCAAATTGATGCTAAAAAGAAAGCTGGGGTAGCAATCCTCATATCAGATAAATTAAAGTTTATGCCAAAGACTGTAGTAAGAGATGAAGAGGGACACTATATCATACTTAAAGGTCTATCCCACAAGAAGACCTAATGATCATGAATATTTATCCCCCTAATGTGGGAGCTGCTAAGAATATCAATCAATTAATAACTAAAGTAAAGAGATACTTACATAATAATACACTAATAATAGGAGACTTCAACATGGCATTTTCTGCAAATGACAGATATTCTAAGCAAAATATCACCAAGGAAACAAGGGCCTGAAATGATACACTGGACCAGATGGCTTTCACAGATATATACAGAACTTTCCATCTGAAAACAACTGAATACACATTCTTCTCAAGTGCACGTGGAACTTTCTCCAGAATAGACCACATACTGGGTCACAAATCAGGTCTCAACCGATACAAAAAGATTGGGATTATCCCCTGCATATTTTCAAACCACAATGCTTTGAAACTAGAAACTCAATCACAAGAAGAAATTTGGAAGAAACTCAAACACATGGAGGTTAAAGAGCATCCTGCTAAAAGATGAAAGGGTCAACCAGTAGATTAGAGAAAAAAAAATTTTTTTTAAAGATTTTATTTATTCATTCATGATAGTCACACACAGAGAGACAGAGAGGCAGAGAAACAGGCGGAGGGAGAAGCAGGCTCCATGCAGGGAGCCCGACGTGGGACTCAATCCTGGGTCTCCAGGATCGCGCCCCAGGCCAAAGGCAGGCGCCAAACCGCTGTGCCACCCAGGGATCCCCCTTTTTTTTAAAAAAGAAGATTAGAGAAAAATTAAAAAGATTCATGGAAACTAATGAAGATACAACCATTCAAAATCTTTGGGATACAGCAAAAGCAGTCCTGAGAGGGAAATATATCACAATATAAGCCTCCCTCAAAAAACTGGAAAAAACTCAAATACACAAGCTGACCTTGCACTTAAAGGAACTGTAGAAAGAACAGCAAATAAAACCTACACCCAGCAGAAGAAGAGAGTTAATAAAGACCTGAGCAGAACTCAATGAAATAGAGACCAGAAGAACTGTAGAACAGATCAACAAAACCAGGAGTTGGTTCTTTGAAAGAATTAATAAGATAGATAAACCATTAGCTAGCCTTATTAAAAAGAAGAGAGAAAAGACTCAAATTAATAAAATCACGAATGAAAAAGGAGAGATAACAACCAATACCAAGGAAATACAAATGATTTTAAAAACATATTATGAGCAGCTATACACCAATAAATTAGGCAATCTAGAAGAAATGGACACATTTCTGGAAAACCACAAACTACCAAAACTGGAACAGGAAGAAATAGAAAACCTGAACAGGCCTATAACCAGGGAGAAAATTGAAGCAGTCATCAAAAAACTTCCAAGACACAAAAGTCCAGGGCCAGATGGCTTCCCAGGGGAATTCTATCAAACGTTTAAAGAAGAAACCACACCTATTCTACTGAAGCTGTTCCGAAAGACAGAAAGAGATGGAGTACTTACAAACTCGTTCCATGAGGCCAGCATCACTTTAATTCCAAAACCAGACAAAGACCCCACCAAAAAGGAGAATTACAGATCAATATCCCTGGTGAACACAGATGCAAAAATTCTCAACAAGATACTAGCAAATAGGATCCAACAGTACATTAAGATTATTCACTATGATCAAGTGGGATTTATCCCCGGGATGCAAGGCTAGTTCAACACTCGTAAAGCAACCAATGTGATAGATCATATCAACAAGAGAAAAAACAAGAACCATGTGATCCTCAATAGATGCAGAGAAAGCATTTGGCAAAATACAGCACCCATTTCTGATCAAAACTCTTCAGAATGTAAGGATAGAGGGAACATTCCTCAGAATCTTAAAAGCCATTTACGAAAAGCCCACAGCAAATATCATACTCAATGGGGGAAATACTGGGAGCCTTTCCCCTAAGATTAGGAACAGGGATGTCCACTCTCACCACTGCTATTCAACATAGTACTAGAAGTCTTAGCCTCAGCAATCAGACAACAAAAAGACATAAAAGGCATTCAAATTGGCAAAGAAGAAGTCAAACTCTCCCTCTTCACAGGTGACATGATACTTTATATAGAAAACCCAAAAGTCTCCATCTCAAGATTGCTAGAACTCATACAGCAATTTGGCAGTGTGGCAGGATACCAAATCAGTGCCCAGAAATCATTGGCATTTCTATACACTAACAATGAATGAGACTGAAGAAAGAGAAATTAAGGAATCAATCCCATTTACAACTGCACCCAAAAGCATAAGATACCTAGGAATAAACCTAACCAAAGAGGTAAAGGATCTATACCCTAAGAACTATAGAACACTTCTGAAAGAAATTGAGGAAGACACAAAGAGATGGAAAAAATATTCCATGCTCATGGATTGGAAGAATTAATATTGTGAAAATGTCAATGCTACCCAGAGCAATTTACACGTTCAATGCAATCCCTATCAAAATACCATGGACTTTCTTCAGAGAGTTAGAACAAATAATCTTAAGATTTGTGTCGAAGCAGAAAAGACCCTGAATAGCTGGGGGAATATTGAAAAATAAAACCAGAGCTGGAGGCATCACAATGGCAGATTTCAAGCTGTACCTCAAAGCTGTGATCATCAAGACAATGTGGTATTGGCACAAAAACAGACACATAGATCAATGGAACAGAATAGAGAACCCAGAAATGGGCCCTCAACTCTATGGTCAACTAATATTCAACAAAGCAGGAAAGACTATCCACTGGAAAAAGGACAGTCTCTTTAATAAATGGTGCTGGGAAAATTGGACAGCCACGTGCAAAAGAATGAAACTAGACCATTCTCTTACACCAGATACAAAGATAAACTCAAAATGGATGAAAGATCTAAATGTGAGACAAGAATCCACCAAAATCCTAGAGGAGAACACAGGCAACACCCTTTTTGAACTTGGCCACAGCAACTTCTTGCGAGATACATCCATGAAGGCAAAGGAAACAAAAGCAAAAATGAACTATTGGGAGTAAATCAGGATAAAAAAGCTTCTGCACAGCAAAAGAAACAGTCAACAAAACTAAAAGACAACCTACAGAATGGGAGTAGAGATTTGCAAATGACATATCAGATAAAGGGCTAGTATCCAAGATCTGTAAAGAGCTCAATACCCAAGAAACAAACAATCTAACCATGAAATGGGCAGAAGACATGAACAGAAATTTCACCAAAGAAGACATACACATGGCCAACAAGCACATGAGAAAATGTTCCGCATCACTTGCCATCAGGGAAATACAAATGCAAAGCACAATGAGATACCACCTCACACCAGTGAGAATGGCGAAAATTAACAAGACAGGAAACAACAAATTTTGGAGAGGATGTGGAAAAAGGGGAACCCTCCTGTACTGTTGGTGGGAATATGAACTGGTATAGCCACTCTGGAAAACTGTGTGGAGGGGCAGCCCGGGTAGCTCAGCAGTTTAGTGCCGCCTTCAGTCCACTGCGTGATCCTGGAGACCCAGGATGGAGTCCCACGTCGGGCTCCCTGCATGGAGCCTGCTTCTCCCTCTACCTATGTCTCTGCCTCTCTCTCTGTGTGTCTCTCATGAATAAATAAATAAATCTTAAAAAAAAAAAAAAGAAAAGCAATAGTGGAAGGGTTTGTAAGGGGAAGGAGGGGAAATGAGTGGGAAAAATTGGAGAGGGTGACAAAACACGAGAGACTTCTAACTCTGGGAAACAAAGGGTAGCAGAAGGAGAGGTGGGGGGGGGATGGGGTAACTGGGTGATGGGCACTGAGGAGGGCACTTGATGGGATGAGCACTGGGTTTTATAATATATGTTGGCAAATAGAACTTCAATTATATATACTTTCCTTAGAGGAGAAAGGTAAAAACCAGGGTTATCAGCTCTTAGATTTTGGCCCAGGATTCTGTGTCTTTAACATCAGAGATGCAGAAAAAAATGATTAATGGTCAGAATGATGGCTAAGGTGTTGTCTAGTCTTGTCATCAAAAAAGGCTTTTTGGGGATCCCTGGGTGGCTCAGCAGTTTGGCGCTTGCCTTAGGGTGGGGGCTGGTCCTGGGGTCCTGGGATCGAGTCCCACGTCGGGGTCCTGGCATGGAGGCTGCTTCTCCCAATGCCTGTGTCTCTGCCTCTCTCTCTCCTCTCTCTCTCTCTCTCTCTCTCTCTGTCTATCATGAATATATAAATTTAAAAAAGGCTTTTTAATGTTCTGTGTCCTTTACTTAATTACGTAATTACTCTTAGTTTCATCTTAAAGATCAGAATCAGAATCACTCCAGTTATTTTCATATGTACCAAATTCAAGTTGGAATCTCTTAAGGTAGAGCCCCAGAATCTGCAGTATAGCAAGTTCTCCAGTAATTCTTCTGTACTATAAAATTTGCTCTGCTTAGAAAACAGATGTCCAATAGCAAACTTGGATCTACAAAAAGAATTTTGTCATTCGTGATTAATCAAAGATTATATCAAACAATCTCCTAATTGTTCTTGCTAATTGAAATTTTATTATAATATGGTGGGTTTATTTTGTTTTAAAGACTATTTGTACCCTTAGGTAGACAGTCAGTGTGGCAATGAATATTTAATGAGTGGTTTTAATGAGATAGGTATTAGAAGAGTGGAGAGGTATAGTGTGAGAAAAAGTTAAGAACCCAGGTCTCCTTACTTCTAGTCCACTGCTGCTTGTGTTGGTTTTATCTTTCTAGGGTTGTTTTTTGCCTCTCATGCTCAGTCTTTAGTTTTAACAAAATTTAAAATTTTGTCAACAATTTTAATTTTATCTTTTTCAGGTTTTATTAGGGCTGTTTGGGGAGGGTATAGTTAGAAAAATCATTGGCTTCGAAAGCAAAGTGATTGTGTGTGTGTGTGTGTGTGTGTGTATGTGGTATAGTTAGATCATTGGACTTGAAATCAAACTTAATTGTGAATTCCACTTCTCCCACTTACTAGCTAAGTGAATGTGAGCAAATTTAATAATTCTGTGAGCATCAGCTGTTAAATGGGATAATACCTACATTATAAAGTTATTGTAAGGATGAAACAAATAGATGCTTATATTTGTTTACTTTTTTCTTAGAAAAATTCTGGCCAATATAAAAACATATTTAGATTAATTTAACTTGATTAATGGTACTTACCATTTTCAGATTATCAATTTATTTGTGTTTAATTTTTTCTAATAAGTAGTTTGAAGATGAGTAAAGGTGTTTTTCTGATTAATTGGTTCTCCTTTAAATTCACAGTATGTAATATTGATCTATCTCTTCTTTGTATGGAGAGTTATATCAAAGTTGCAAGGCACCGAGCAGACTCTTACTCAACTGTATCTTCTTGAAGCAAGTACCATGATCAATGCTTTAGGATGTGCAAGAGAGAATTTTAAGTTTTATGTCCTCAGGTGTCTTGGATTCACTAGTAGAGAGACACAAAAAGCGGATGGAAAAGTGAGTAAAAATAGAAGACTTAAATAACATTAAAAGCAACTTTAGAAGAGCTGACTGAGGCAGTAACTGAGTAATTGTCATAATACCCACCATTAGCATGAATATATGGTAATGCAATTCTCTGAATAGTCAACTTTTACATTAAAAAAAAAAAAAAAAGAAGAAAAGAAAAAAAAAACCATCTACCTGAAGCTGGTATTGGCAACCAGAATTACATTTTCCCCCCCTCCCATCTCCAAGACAACCCAGGGAAGGCAAAGGAATGCTGTCTATAGTTACTTACAATCTCTATTGTAAGTTCATGAGCATAAAACTGGACCTTATTTTTTATTTTAGAAATTATTTTTGAGAATAGCATTGAAGTATGTAGTATTTAATCTTTCTTTGTAATGATCATAATAGGCAAAGAGAAGAAGGATTAAAATGATCAAGCAGATGGAATGTTTCCTTTGTCATGCTTATGGTATTAGAGTACATGATATAAATAATTGCTTATGCTTTGATTCTAAACACCCTTTAATAAGTGAATGGGGAAGCTGGATCTGTATACCTAGACAAAGTAAAATTAAAAAATCAAAGAAAGGTTAAATGAATTAATTTAGGCACCTTATTTGAATATTTATTTTTCTCCATACTTTCCCTTGCCATCAGTAATTTTTTTATGATTTATTTTATTTGTAAATGCTCCCTACACCAATGTGTACTCACACCCCCAAGACCAAGAGTGTGTGCTCCACTGACTAAGCCAGTCACGTGCTCCTCAGCAGTGATTTTTTTTAAATTTTGTATATTTTCCTCTTTTACTTCATTTAGGTTTTGTAGGATTTGTATATGTGTGTGAGTGTTATCTATATGAACACTTCCATATTTTCTGGTTCCATTAGATGTTCCATGCACATATTGAATTTTCTCTTCTCTAGCCCTGGAATTAGCCTTTTCTCCAATAAGTCCTGGTTCCCTTTATTTATGTCTTTAGAAATCAAGATCTGAGGGCTAGATGTGTTCATTACTACTCAGGTGTCATTGCTTCTAAACCCTATTAGTGGACATAACACGGAAACACATTCTCTCTCTCTCTCTTTCCCCATCTCTCTGTATGATAAAAACTGTGGTTTATACCAATATCTCCAATTCCAATCCAACACCCCTGGATCCACTCTAGCCTTCCCCCTTTCATTATTTGTAAAATAGATGCCTGGCTTTCATTGTCCACAGTATGTTTATTTGCTCAATCCTAGAATATAGTTTCAGAATAATTTATTAATTAGTGTATAGTACTTCTGTACAGTTTCTTTTGTCTTTAGAATTAAAATATATATTAAAAATGTTTTTATCTAAAGTTACTTAGGTTAGTTTTCCTTTGTGCCCTTAAGTAGGGTTATATCATTAATTTCTAATATAGTTGGTCTCATTTGTGGCTGTTTATATCCCATTCTCGGTTTTCTGCAAGTCCTGGTTGATTTTAAATATTTGTTTGTATTTTATGTATGTGAAACAATGTCATTGTTCTAAAAATCAGAATTATATAAAAAGATATACTTAGAGATAATCCCATTTATCCATTCTACTTGCTCCTTTTCCTCCATTCCTTTCATTCTTGTTTTTTTTTTTAAGATTATATTTATTCATGAGAGACCCACACAAACATACACACACAGAGGCAGAGACACAGGCAGAGGGAGAAGCAGGCTCCATGCAGGGAGCCCAATGTGGGACTCGATCCCAGGATTCCAGGATCATGACCTGAGGCAAAGGCAGACACTCAACCACTGAGCCACCCAAGTGCCCCCCTTCCATTCTGTTCCTACTCACTACTCAATTTCAGTCATTTCTGGTGTATCCTTTCCATGTGTCTTTTTGCTAAAACTAGCAGATACATGTGTATTTCCTTATATTTCCCTTTACTTCTTCTTACATGAATGAGAGAGTGCCACAGATACTGTTTTGCATTTTGCTGCCCTTTCTTAACCATGTATCGTGGAAATCACTCCATATCAGTGCATAAGGATCTTCCTTATTCTTTTTTTATAGCTGCATAATTCTGTGTATGGATGTAGCATGGTTTATTCATCACTATTCTATTTATGGGCATTTGGATTGTTTCTAATATTTCAGAATTATAAACAATGCTGTGATGAATAACCCTATACATATGTATTTTTCTATTGTTGTAAGTGTATCTTAAGGGTAAATTCCTAGAACTGAAATAGCTGAGTCAAAAGGTAAATGCACATGCAGTTTTGTTAGATATTGTCAAATTCCCCTCCAAAAGGGTTTACCAGTAATATATGAAAGTGCTTGCCTTTCCCTAGCCTCACAACAGAATGCATTTATTAATCTGGTTGGTGCAAGCTTTAATTTTAATTCTCTTAAATTTTACTTTTGATTTGGAACTAACACTTTGAAAATTACTCTTCATTTTTCAGGATCTATTAGATGTTTATTTTGAGATCCTCTCATTGTGATTTTTTTTTCACAGTCATAAGGTTTGGTCTGTCCATTTATTGACTGTCTCTTGAAAAAATATCTTGAGTGGCCTCTTTTTCCCAGACAGTATGCTAAGACATAATACTCACCTTTAAGTTGTTTACTGACAAAGAACAGGTTAGCAAATAAATGGACAATTAATTACAAGATAGACACAGCTATGCATGGACAAGACATTCCAGTGAGGGAAGACAGAGCCAGTTATATTCTGAAATTGCAAGTAGTTTAATAAGATTGCCATATAGAATTTATGTATGTACTCATTGGATGTGGAATGAAAGAGGAACACAGAGAAATAAAGCTCAAGAAGCATGTTGAGAAGTTTAGATGTCATCTAGAAGACAAAAAAGACTTACTAAAAAGTTTTAAGAAGTATAAAAATATGATCAGGATATTTATTATGGCTATGACAATGAAGGGTTTATCCTTAAGAACTTGAGGTTTATCCCTAAAGTGTTAAACTATGTTGTATACATAGAGGTATGTGATATTGTGTTAAAGAAAGGAATAATCCCTAAGGCAAGAATTGACTGTGACTTTTTGGAGGGCAAGAACTTCTTTAAGAAAAAAATGAATCAGTCTGAATATAGTTATCAATGACACAAGGTAAAGCTAGGTATTATCTGAAAGGAAGACTTTGCCTGCTTTTGGTAGTTTAAAGTGGGTCCTTTTTTCAAAAAAGCAGCTGCTCTTGGTGTCTGGGTTTTTCCAGTAGAATCTGAATAACACTAGTCATTGTATGTATTGAAAATGCAGCCCATCTGTACCTGGAACAGTTTATGGCTTACATTAATAAGACTTTACTATTGAGATGCTTCACTAAGGTGGTGTTATAATCCCACTCTTTTCATCAACCTGATTTTACTGTTTCAGCAAGTTCTTGTCTGAGAAGATCAAGTTGCTAATAACTTTACTGTTAATTCCATAAAGTTCCTGAAAATCATTTTTTTAAAAAAGATTTATTGGTCTAGAGAGAGAGAGAGAGAGAGAGAGAGAGAGAGAGAAACGTGAACACGAATGGAGGGAGGGACAGACGGAAAGGTAGAGAGAATCTCCTGCAGACTCTGCACTGAGCTCAGAGCCTGAAGTGGGGCTCGATCTCATGACCCTGAGATCACAACCAGAGCCAAAATCAAGAGTCAGATGTTTAACCAAGTGAGCCACTCAGGTGCCCCTGAAAATCCATTTATTTATTTATTTATTTATTTATTCATTCATTTATTTATTTAAAGATTTATTTATTCATGAAAGACTCAGAGAGAGAGAGAGAGAGAGAGAGAGGCAGAGACACAGGCAGAGGGAGAAGCAGACTCCTTGCAGGGAGCCCGATGAGGGACGCAATCGCAGATCCTGGGATCAGGCTCTGAGCCGAAGGCAGATGCTCAACCGCTGAGCCACTCAGGTGCCCCCTGAAAATCCTTTTAAACCTATGTTAGACTACTCAAATTAAAGCAACATCAAACAGCTGGTTACTCTTCAAGAATTGTTTTGAAAGCCCCCTTTGCAAACTTCCCCCTTCCATGTGTACCAATTCTAAACTATAATCAAGCCCCACTTCTCACACCAAAAGATCCATCTTAAAACAAACTCCAAATCTTAAACGTATCTGATCTTTACTTTTCCTCTTCTGAAACACCAAGATTCTTGTCGTAGTAGTGACCTCACTTCCTGTGGCAAGCAATAAACTCAAGTTTGCTTTAAGAACACATTATTTTGGTGATATTTTCAGGGACTATAATACATGCAAGATTCATTTCTTATCCTTATAAGAATAAGGATTCTAGGATTTGGAATCCTAGGCCTAAATTAACAGTCCAAGAATATCTGAGTTGACTTTCTAATTTTTTGTCTCTTTTCAACCTGGCACATGACATTTACGACCAGAGAGACCTCAAGGAATGTCATTGTTCCCTACTCATAATTATTGTTTTTCAAATTAGTGAATTTGGGAATGTATAATCGGTTCAGGAAGAAGAAAGTGACCTATGTATCCTAGACAATCAGCCTACATCAACCAAGAAAGACTTTTGAAAAAAGAGCTGTATAGATTTTATGTAAATTTGGTATTTATGAGCACCAAACTTTTAGCACTGACATCTGCCTGAGAAGAAACTTCATTTACAGCAGCCACAGAAATGAAGTTCACTGTGAACTAGTTTCAGATACCATATGCTTTAACATGCAGAAGAGGAGGGGAAAAGAGGCCTTTCAAAAACAGATTTTTCTTGCTCTCACTGTGTATGATGTTGCATGACAACATTGTGACATCATAACTTACGCTATTCTATTTGCTGTTGCACCACTTTAGCACCGAGGCATGTAACAGCACCTCGGATGTGTATGGTGCTTTCCCTTCGTGGAACTTCAGGCACTTCACAGGCATTTTCTTCCTAAACCGCACAACATCTCTCAAAGGTATTGCCAAACTGGAGACAAATTTCACAGTTTAATCATGTGGAACACATTGGTAAATATAGATGTGCCTTTTAGAAAGTTGCTTCAAAGTGTATTTTGCAGCTCCCGCGACGTTTCTCAGGGTGTAAACCAGTGGTGTAATGTAAAGCTTCTGGCCCTCCCCCAGGGGAGCTGGGGGGAGAGATGTGCTGGCAGCGCGCCCTGGTGCAGGAGGAGGGAGGGGCGCTGAGGCGGGCTGACTGTTGTGTCAGCGTCCTGCCCTTTGCTTCCTCTCTTCTCCATGCAGGGGTGCCTCCTTTCCCTCCGTCTCCCTCTTTTCCTTGCAGCATCAAAAAGGCAAACTGAGTTCTAAAACTTAACTGGTAATTAAGTGTTTGGTTAGATTTTCAAGGCAGAACACAAAAGTCCATTTGATTCACAAGGCCTGTTGATTATAATCCTGGCATCTTCCTTCCTTCCTTCCTTCTTTCCTTCTTTCCTTCTTTCCTGCTTTCCTCCCTTCCTTCCTCCCTTCCTTCCTTCCTTCCTTCCTTCCTTCCTTCCTTTTCCTTCCTTCCTTCCTTCCTTTTCCTTCCTTCCTTCCTTCCTTCCTTCCATCTCTTCTTTCTTTTTCTTTCTTTCTTTCTTTCTTTCTTTCTTTCTTTCTTTCTTTCTTTCTTTCTTTTTCTTCCTCTCTTCCTCCCTTTCTTTCCCTTTCTTCTTTCTCTCTGTCTCTCCCTTTATTTTCTTTCTTTCTTTCTTTCTTTCTTTCTTTCTTTCTTTCTTTCTTTTTCTTTCTTCTTCTTTCTTTCATTTCTTTTTGCTTTCTGCCGAAGCGAGTACTATAATCTTAGCAATCCAACCAGTACTTATAATGTAGTTTTATGGGAAAACGAGTTCTTCAAAATGGGAATGTGGCAAGATTGCAGACATGTCTGTTTCTTGCTCTAATCTCTTCAAATCCAATGAAAAGGAATGTTTTTTTTTCTCAGAATATTTTTTTAAATATTTTATTTATTTATTCATTCACAAGAGACACACACAGAGAGAGGCAGAGACACAGGCAGAGGGAGAAGCAGGCTCCATGCAGGAGCCCAATGTGGACCTTGATCCCAGTACTCCAGGATCACTCCCTGGGCCGGAGGGAGGCAAGCCCAACCGCTGAGCCACCCAGGCGTCCCTCTCAGAATATTTCTGCCTCCCAAACCATACCCTTTTCCTTCCCTCCACCCCCACATCTCCTGATCCCCTAGAAAAGATCCCTCCATGTGGAGCAGAGACCTGGATGTGAATCCTAGCTGTGTCCTGTAACCACTGCATAAACCCCGAGTCATTAAAGCTCTCTGAGCCTGTCTCCCCATTTGTAATTTTTACATGCTGCCAACTCACAGGAGCGGCATGTAAGATAAAATAAAATAACGTGTACAGAAGAGCTGAAGACAAAAATGTGGCCAATGAAAAAGTATCTTCAACTGTCTGGTTTTCTGGGGATGATTTGCTCCACCCTTTTGGTTATCATCCAAACCAGGACACTTTCAGGAGTGAAAGAAGGAGCTTCAGGACAACACAGATAAACTGGGGACTGTCCCAAACAACCTAGGATGTGTGATTAGTCTCTGTAGAGAGAATTTTCAGATGGCAAATGCGTAACTGTATACATTATTGTAGACAGGGATGCCTGCCTTCTATGAATATGAATATCATTTATTGCCCACATACAAGTTGAACTTCTATCGCTTCTCTCTTATAATCACAACTCTTTGTGTAGCTTGTGTTTCCCCAAATGTGCTACATGGACAACAGGTGTTGGCCCATGAGACTATTTCAAGAGGTATACAGCAAACATTATTTTTTCTAAACTATTGAGCCAGACCTATAATTTTGGAAGTAAAACTTTTTAAATAAGTTTATTTAGACCAACATTTGGATTGATTTAAAGAAAAACAATTAAGTAAATCAAACTAAAATGAGATTACGGTTATAGGAAGGTTGACCTGGCATGACTGACATGCAGGAAGCCCTGCTTGACCGGATAAGCCAGAAGGATGAAAGATCAAGCTACTCCGTGTTGGGATAAACAGTATTATAATACATCACCTTGCATTCCAGGAAAAGTGCTTTGTGAGAATTGGAGTTAAGATACCCACTTGTGGTCCAGGTGAGGAGAATAGAAATGGAGTAATTGCAGTTGAAGATTAGGCTTGGATACGTTTTCTGGTAAGTCTTTAAGGCTTCACCATCATTTTTATACATTATTAATGTAAACTATCTATGAACAATTGACAACACTTGGCAAAATTTAATACACTGATTTTAGCTTTGTGGGGACATTTTATTCATATTTACTTTTTGAGAGACATTAGGTTGGGAAACAGTTTGCTTTGTTATTCCAGGAATAAAAACTCTTTGAACTGTTTGAACAGCTCATTTAATTCCCTGATAATCAAAAAGGTCTTTCCCCATTTCTGGTCCCAGTCTGTTCTGGAAGTGCAGGCTCCAAAGAAACAGAAAAATTGGGAGGGTGTTGCCCTTCTACCTCCCAGCATTTGTTACACAGACCACTGTCAGCAGTGGCCTCCCTAATCCTCCTCACCTCACTTTGTTTCTACCCTGTTTTCTTTTTCTTTGTAATTTCTCTCATCAGAAATGAATGCTTCTTATTCTTTCTGTTTGTTTGCTTAAAATGGAGACAATTTAGATAATGTATCAAGACACTTTAGTATGAATGATTAGAGGTCAGCCCTTAGCAATTCTTTTTCTAAAACACATAAAAATATTTGATAGATGGTCATTCACAGATATCTGTGTGCATTGGAGTTTAGGGTTTATAAAGGTTTACAAGTATTTATGTATGATTTTATGTGTATCTTCAGAGTTTTTTTTTTTTCTTGTGGAACTTTGAAAAATGAAGAGAATTAAGTTGTTTCTAAAAAGCCAAAGCAGCCTGCCATCTCTTTTTCTTTTCTGGGCTACGGTCCAATTTGCACAGCAGTTGCAAAGAAAAAGCAAACGCATCACTAGATTCAGCGAGAAATATTGTAACAGTATGTAATCTCTGTCAAGATAAAATTGCTTTGTGATTTACATTACAATAAATCCTGACCTTTAAGTGCTGCAGACTAAGCTAATCTGTGAAGTACTTTATTCCAACACTGAATCAGCGAGTGGAGCTCAACCAAATTGACTGTATTAGTCCCACCGTGTGTGGTTAAAGAGCCTATATATATCGAAGCAGATTACAGAGCATTGTTCTATGTGTACTATAATAAGTAGAATAATTGAAATATTCAATCTGTTTCATCATTGTGAAATAATAGAATTATTTTAACCTCCCTTCTGTTTGCCTATTATGGGAATTACAAGTAGCTTCATTTAAATATCATTAGGGCCTGATTTAGATCGATGAGAACAAGGAAATTCAGAATTAAGGCTAAAATACCACATGACATTTCAACCTTAATTCACTCTTTATGGCTGTTAATTATTTTCTTTTTCTCTTTTTTTTTTGGTAAAATAGTTAAGACATTGTGTTGACTTTCTTAGTACTAGCTTTGAATTTCTGGCTTTTGGTCTCCCCTAAGTCAAGTGTTAGGTTTATCAATCATTGGACAATAGAATTTTCTCAGAGATATTATGAATTTTAAAAATAAGTAGAATTTACCAACTTTGAGAGATTTTTTAGCCATTATTTTCTCAAGTATTTTTCTCTCTTCCATACTCTTGGCTTTCCCCTAGATTTTGATTATATACATATCAGACAACTTTATATCTGGAGGGTCAGTGATACCTTTTCTTCCCCCAGTTTTTTCTTTTCTCTCTGCTTCATTTTGGATAGTTGCTACTGCAGGTCTTCAAATGCACTTTTTCCCTTTTTGCAGTTCCTAATTTGCTGTTAATCATTATATATATATATATATATATATATATATATATATATATATTTTATTATTTCAGGTACTTAATTTTTCATCTCTGAAAGTTCCATTAAAAAAAAACACCTCATTTCTCTCATCACACTCGTGATTAGCTAACTCTATTATCTCTCGTGTATCCCCCCTTTTTTTTCATGTGTAGTGACTATTGCTTGGATACTGGATATTGTGCTTTTGTTTTTGAGTGCTAAATTTTTTTGGTATTTCTATAAATAGGATATTTTGTATTTTGTCTTGGCTGAGTTTTAAGCTTTATTAGGCAGATCCTGAACAGCCTTTAATCTAGGGCTAATTTGGCTCTGCAACAAAGGCAGTGTAATCTGAAGATACTTCCTCAGGTTTCCTATATACTGAGGTCTTCCCGCTCTGGTTGGTAGGGGCAGGCACAATTTCTGGTCCTGTAGGAGTGGAAATTGGCCTACTGCTTTCTGCTGCTGCTTTATTTGGTCAAAGGTACTATCTTCTCTTGCACACATCAGTGGGGGGTGTGGGAAATCCTCCACAGAGCTCTGGAAATCTCTTATCTGTGTAGCTCCCTCCTCTCTGGTACTTTGCTCTGAAAATTCTACTACCTGTCTTGGCTTCCCTGAATTTCAACTTCTGTCTCTTCAACTGAGCAAGACCACAAGGCTCCATTAGGGTTTCCTTCTCTATCTGAAAACTGGAAACTGCCCTCAGGGAGTAAGCTGGAACAATGGTAGAGCTCACACTGTGCCTTTTCTTAGGGACCACACTCCTGTGCTGCTTGTCGCTCAATGTCTAAAAATAATTCTTTCCTATATTTTTGTCAGATTTTCTCATTGTTTAAGGTGGAAGATTCTGTGTTAACTCAATCATGACCAGAAAGAGATGTCTCACATAACTAGAATTTAAAAGGTAGTTTAAGATTTTTATTTAACTATTCACTAGGTCTTGCCAATATATATTTCTGGAGACATCAAAGTAAGTGATAAGAAGGTTTTTATTTTATTTATTTTTTTTTAAAGATTTTAGTTATTTATTCATGATAGACATAGAGAGAGAGAGAGAGAGAGGCAGAGACACAGGAGGAGGGAGAAGCAGGCTCCATGCAGGGAGCCTCACACGGGACTCGATTCCGGGACTCCAGGATAGTGCCCTGGGCCAAAGGCAGGCGCCAAACCACTGAGCCATCCAGGGATTTCCATAAGAAGGTTTTTAAAACAAATTCTGGGCACAGTAAACTGTAAAAATGCTAATGATAATGTCTAACCACAATGCAACATAATGATTGATTGCAAATGATTAATGATTACAAAGCACATAGGGCACCATAGTCACTTTAGCAACTTAAAATTGGAATTTTTTTTCTTTCAGAGTTATAGACAAGATACCAGTGCTAGAGTGCTTCTTCCTAACAACAGACTTCTTCCTGATAACATGGAATTTCCTAATAAAATAGTTCTAGAGGACTCTTCTTTTGTTTCTTAGAGTGTTGCTCTGCTCTATTTTAAAGTTACACTGAGTTCAGGGGAATAGTTTCCATTTTAGTTAAGACAAACTTTTTTGTTATTTTGTGTTTTTTTATTTTAGATTTTTATAATAAATTTATAGGGTGCCTTGAGGGCAGCCCAATTTGCATCATAGGGGGCCACCTAAGAAACTCACTTGGGACAGACCACTCTGTTCTGCCTTGGAGCACTATTGCCTGGAACCAGAATTGTTCATGAGATACCCCACATTATAAATAGAGACATCCTCGGGGCACCATATCAATGTATACTGGACGGTCTTCTCATGCATTTTGAGAGGAAAATAACAGTTTTGTTTTTGTTTTTATGATAGTCACACAGAGAAAGAGAGAGAGGCAGAGACACAAGCAGAAGGAGAAGCAGGCTCCATGCACCGGGAGCCCGACGTGGGATTCGATCCCGGGTCTCCAGGATCGCGCCCTGGGCCAAAGGCAGGCGCTAAACCGCTGCGCCACCCAGGGATCCCGAAAATAACAGTTTTGATATTAGCAACATGAGAACATGTATTCCTGATGCTAAAAGGATACCTGAGCACTTACCTGAAACATTAGTATTTTTAAAGGTCAATTTCATAGTTCCAAATGATTTTAAAATTAAAATATAGTGATTTTCTAGAATTATTTGCTTTGGTGCCAAAAGAGTACAAAACTAATAGTCTGAAGGAAAGATTATATAAAAATATTGATACATTGTTATAGATAAGGTTACACACACACACACAGAGTCTTTCAGGTTGTTACGTATTTTCTTAGCAATTTTTAAAAACTGCCAACTAATGGACTGGTATAACCTGATGATTTACAAATACTCAGATTTCCTGTGACGTAATCTACAGACTACAGTATATGAATCTTCTGTGATATCAATTAAATCAACATACACCTCTAAAGCAACAATTTTATTTTTGTAGGACAAACTCTTAATCTTGGTCTGCATCACTTTCCCCCAGGGATTTGGGGGATTTGTTGTCCTCAGGTGTCAAGACATCCCTCTGGTTCCTTACACAGAAATGCTAACTCTACACTGATTGTTTAACTGTTGATGTTTTATTACCAACTATTTGATTTGGAGATTCAATAGAATATCTTATTACCCATTTTGTTTTAGATATTTGTTTGTGGATTTTTAGTTTTGTTGTCATAACTATTTTTCTGTTCTTATGACAGAATTTGAGGTGATTTAAAACTACCCCACTGTCACCACCCACCAGCATCTTCCCAGAATTTCCCTTTACCTTGACTTCTTAAAGCTTTTGTTTCTTCACCTGTTAAAGAGAATAAAATGATCTTCTAATATCCCTTCCAACTTTGAGATCTGTGACGGTATAAGATAACCCTGTTTGGACCCAAAATTGGGGAGTATATGAGGTATTGCCTAACTTCATGTTTTCAGACTCTACATGTCTAAGATTAAGTTGCTGTGTGCTATATTTTGTCCTCTGAGTCAATACTGGTCCTTCCATCCATCCATCCTAACAACAAACATTGAGCCTCTGCTATATACTAGTTTTATTTCTCCGGGTTCTTATCAGGTTTGCTTGTGCTACTTGAAGCTGTAAATAGCCACACTATAAATGTCATTTCTTAGATATATGATCACCTAAACAGACCCTATTGTGACTTGGAGGTGAAATGTGACTGTTATGGGTTTCTGTTGTTGTTGTTTAGTGGGGGGAGGAGGAGGGATAAACTATTCCAACTTTTTAACATAGAGGATTTCTTGCTTGCCACCACAATCTGAACTTAATCTGAATCTGATCTTAGCATGATCAAATCAGGACTTGAAGTTTCTCTAGGGTTTAATAATCAAAGGAAGAAAGCTAATTGACCTCACAATTTGGTTAGTAACCAGCCTCTATGAACTTGGACAAATTGAAGAATCTAGGCCTGTGACAGTTCATATTATTAGTTTATAAGCATGTGACAATTTACTGTTATCAAATAGCCTTATGTAGGCAGCTGCTTACTCTGCTCTGCTCTGAGGCAGGACAGTACTGCTACATAGTTATCAGGAGAGACTCCAGCAAATGGGGGCAGAAGACACACTCAGGGAATACAAAGGGGCATAATTTCAGACAATGCTTCATTCTTCCAGAAGAATCCTGAACTCCACAAATGTAGATTACTTACCTTTTACCACATTCCCTGAGATTGTATAATTTATATAACAAATAGTTATGGATTGCCTACTATACAGCAGTCATTTTATTAGGTGCTTTATCTTTTTATCTTGATATTTGTATTGTAATCTTTTTTTTAATTTTTAAAAAGATTTTATTTATTTTAAAGGGAGATAGAGAGTGTAAGCAGGGGAAAGAGAGAGAAGGGGGAGAGGGAGAGAGAATCCAAATCAGACTCATGCTAAGTGCAGAAACTAACATGGGGCTCGATCTCATGACCCTGAGATCATGACCTGAGCAGAAATCAAGAGTCAGATGTTCATGTCCCTGAGCCACCAGGCACCCTAATTTTTTTTCTTTTTAAAGTCATACTGTGTATGCTTAAGATAGCAAACAATACTTCAAGACTTAAAAAAAATAGCTGCCCCTGTTTTATTTCTCTTCTCTATGAATTCCTTCTCTCCAGAGGCAACTACTTTTAATTATTTTTAACTGTTTAAAAAAAGTTGCTTCCATATATCTAAATAACAGCTTTTATTGTTATTTTTGATTTGTCAGTTTTAAATATTATTTGTTGACTTTCTGCTCTAGAAAATTATGGGTTAACTCTCTTGTATCCCATGCTTTCAACACAGAAATATCTCTCCTTTCTCATCCTTTCTTATCCATGTAAAATTCTATAAGTTTTACTTAAGTCAACATTTGTTTATTATTACAAGCATATAACATTATGCATACTGAACCATATATTATATTTCATTTTCTTTCTGATATAACATGTTTTCTCTGAAATAAAAAATTTCTTTTCCATTTTTCAAAATTTTCTATGTAACTATCACTAATCCATCATCCAATTTGGTGACAGAACTGAATTCTAATACTTTGGGTGACCATTGTATTCACTATATGTTAGAAATATCTCTTCTTGAGAGCTCTGCTCTGTTCTTTTTTTTTTTTTTTTTTAGCTCTGCTCTGTTCTAATATGTACTAGTTGCTATATAGACCTGCCCCATAACTGTCATCATGAGATTTCCTTTTTTTTTTTTTGAGATTTCAATTTTAAACCTGTTACACCTTTTTACTGTGCCCTGCTTAACTCTAATGCTTTTTCTGACTTTTCTGTTCTTTTATTCTCTTTATGTTTTAGTTTGGATTTTTTCTTTCTAATGAACTATTTTCTTATTCATTAATCCTTTCCTTTGCTTGTTCAATCTGTTATTATACCCATCTACTGATTTCTTATTCTGAGTTATTTTATTTTTTAGTTCTAAATTTTTATCAGATTCTTTTTAATCTAGATAGTTCTGATGAGATTCTACATCTTACCACTGATTTTCTTGAATATTAATATAGCTGTTTTAAGTCCATATTGGTAACTATAATACCTAAACTACCTGTGGATATGTTTCTGTTTTCTTTTTTTCCCTTTGTTTTTAGTCATTTTTGTCTTCCTTTCATGCCTGGTGATTTTTGACTTGATGCTGGGCATTGTAAATTAAAGCTTATAGAGGTTCTGGATGATTTTTATCTTTTTCCAGAGAGAATTTTCTCTTCTTTATCAGGCAATGGGAGGAGGGATGGATCACCTTTATGCATTTGGAAATAGTCTATTTCCAGCCTGTTCTTGCTCCTAGAGTATTTCCTTTTGGGGGTCTTGGCTAAAAGTCTGGAAGTGTTTTTCAAGATCTCTTATCCTTCTTGGGCTTTGAACTCCAATTTTCGTCATCTTGACACTGTGGTCAACTAAATACTCTTTCTCATTTTTAGCTTATAACTGCAGATTTTTGCCTGGTTTCTTAGCTTCTAATCATGCAAATTTAAGAATCTATGAATACCTTAAGGAAAAAAAGTTCCAGGGAATGTCAAGTTTACTTCCCCATGTGGTCCCCTTTTCTTTAGGATATTGCGTCCTCAAATTTTGGAAGCCTGGCCATCCCTGAACTTGAATTTTGGTCTCCCAAACCATTGAAACTAACAACAAACTCTGGACCAAACCTTTTTGTTCAGCTTCAAAACCACACAATACAAATGAACAAATGCTCTGAGGACCATCAGTGAATATAAGATTCACTTTAGCGCATTTCTCTTTCTCTATGATCTTGGTTCTTGAAATCCTGGCTGCCTTAGTTGTTTTCAATGCCTTCAAAGAACTGTTTTGGGGTACCTACGTGGCTCAGTTGGTTAAGTGTCCAACTATTTATTTTGGCTCAGGTCATGATCTCAGGGTTGTGGGATCAAGGCCTACATTGGGCTGCACATTCAGTGGGAAGTCTGAAATTCTCTCTCCTCCTCTGCTCCCTGCCCCTGTCTCTCTCTCTCAAATAAATAAATAAATAAATAAATAAATAAATAAATAATCTTTTTAAAAAATAAAAATGAAACAAATCTGGGTGAAAAGTTTTAATAAAGATTTTATTTATTTATTTATTTATTTATTTATTTATTTATTTATGAGAAATACAGAGAAAGACAGACCCACAGGCAGAGGGAGAAGCAGACCCCCTGTGGGGAACCTGATGTGGGACTGAATCCTGGGATTCTGAGATCATGACCTAAGCTAAAGGCAGATGCTTAGCTGCTAAGTCAGCCAGGCATCTCTCACCCAGATTTTAATTTGGAAATCCTGACTTTCAGAATTTCACATTTTTTTGCATTAATTCTTTAATAATTTATCTCCTTCCATTTTAGCTTGTTTTTTTCTTTCAACAATTCCTGATATTTTGATATCGAATCTCTTAGATGGATCCTTTGATGTTTAATTTCTTTCTCTTGAGTTTCTATTTCTATGGGTTTTTTCCTTGAACTAATTCAGAGAATCTTTAATCTTATGTCTTGGGGTTTGGGGTAGGTATGGTTGCTGGTGTTCTTAGAGGCAAGTAGAGGATGGAGTTGTTCTAATGTAAACTTCCACTCATTGCCCCTGTTATCAACTTGATACCTTCCCCATACCTTGAGCTGTAATCTGTCCCTGGATTCAAAACTTCCCTAGTTTATTGTCTCCACAGAGTAAACTTCAGCCTTCTGAACAAATGGATGAGAGATTTATCTATAATTTTACTTGCAGTCCCATTGTATACCCAGTTTCAGAAATACTGGATGCTGCTAGTTCTTGAGGCTTTTCAAGCTCTGTGGCACAATTAGATTGTAGACTTAGTTTCAGCTTTTTCTGATATTTGAGACACCTTTCATCCATTTGCTTTTCAGCTTTTAATATTATCTTGTCATCTCTTGTCTCCTACATTCTTCTCTTTCATCTCATTTTTGTTGTCCTTGAGGATTTATACTTAAAATTTGTTTTTTTTTTCCTTGTGCATGTGTGTTTTTTGGTTTTGTTTTGTTTTGTTTTTATTTAATACAGAGTTTTGGGGAAGGACTAGAGAATAGGGAGAATAGGTGTGTTTAATTGTTTAATCCATTTTACTTAACAGGATGCTTTAGGTGCTTTGTATATATCATAACAAATTTCCATAGCAAGGATTAATATACATAAAGAAAATAGTGGGGTGCATGGCTCAGTCAGTTGAGTGTCGAATCTTGGTTTTGGCTGAGGTTATGATCTCAGAGTCCTGGGATTATGCTCTGCACTGGGCTCCGTGCTCAGCATGCAGACTGAGATGTGCTCTCTCCTTCCTGTCCCTCTACTCCCTCACTCTTTCTAAAAATAAACAAATAAATCTTAGGAAAAAAAAAGAAAAAAATACTAAAGGAACAAAGTAAATGATAAAATTAGAACTAAAATTCTGTCATTAAAGCCCTCATTTTGGAATGAGGTGGGGTTTTTTGTTTTTTGTATTTTTTTACTTCAAATTTTAGGTTATGGGATCCCTGGGTGGCGCAGCGGTTTGGCGCCTGCCTTTGGCCCAGGGCGCGATCCTGGAGACCCGGGATCGAATCCCACGTCAGGCTCCCGGTGCATGGAGCCTGCTTCTCCCTCTGCCTGTATCTCTCTCTCTCTCTCTCTCTCTCTCTCTCTGTGACTATCCTAAATAAATAAAAAAAATTTTTAAAAAAAATTATACTTTAAAAAAAAAAAAACAAATTTTAGGTTATATTCACAAGCATGAAGAACCCAGTTCTTTTCAAAACTAACTGATTTGTGAAATAGGAATTTTTGCAACACACCTTTGCCTTCTCTATTTAGCAGTAAATTCTTATATTCTTATCACTCTATAATGAATTATAAATTTTCAAAATCTAATGTAATTTTACTAATATAGTTTTCATTATGCTTGAAATTACTAATGCTGCATTATGGACAAATTATTTTCTAATTGAGACTTCTCTAAGTCAAGATTATTCTCTCCAATAGACTATTTCCATTTTCTTTCATAGAGAATAAAGTTTCTTGTTTAACCCTCATATTATGCTTTTACCTAAAGTCTGAAAATTTCTGTGAAGTTTCTTATTTTGTTTTTTGGGGGGCTTTCCAGAATTCCCTTTGGATCGTCTCAATATATCTTTGACCCTTAATAAAAATTTCCCCTTGTATTCACCACACAATTAATGATTTACTTTAAAAAAAATAGGAAAAAAGTAAGATCTTTTTCAGAAGATAATTTAAACATTTTGTAACAAATATAACATATATTGCTTGGAGAATTTCTGTAAGAAAATCCATTTAAAGATCATACCAGCTTCACTTTCATATTCCTACTAAAGCATGGAGAAGGCCCTGCCTATGGGGCAATTTCACATGAGGAAATGGAGTTATGATGAGCTGCTATCACTTCTAAACATTTTTGTTCCATGAGAGTTATAAAGGAACATATCTCCTTTTTGATGTTGTCACCTACTTTCAGGCAAAACCTCTTTGTCTGTGCCTCTGTTCCTTTTAAGAGGTTGGGCATTTATCTGCTAAACATTTGCAGGAAAAATATCCAGATAATCAGAGAACTGAAACCAATATGAAAGCATCTGATGTATAATATTATTCGAATTGAGAATAAAATGGGTCTCAAACTATTCCATTGGTTTCTGTATCTCTTGGAACTCTGAAACATCCACTTCATTGCCTGTTTTTGAAAGAACCAAAATTACTTTCTTTTGTTAAATTCTTAACAGATGAACTTACTTTAAAAACTTCTACTCCTTAGGAACTCTCTTTCACCCTATTAGATCAGAAACAGTTACTTGCTCTGTATTCCCTTTGAGTGACTTGTATACTCAGCTTATCTACTTTCCCTTCAAATTTGTACTTCATTTTGTGTGTGTGTTTGTGGTGACCTCTGAACTGTTCCATGGTATTTTTTCTCTCCCAACTGGATTACAGGCTCTTACATTTGACAAAGGAGTGCCATGCTGACACATAAAAATATGCTCAGTAAATGTTGTTTCTAAATATGGGAAATATATGTTTGTGTTTTAATTCTGGAGTGTGTGTTCTTTAGTGAAGAAACTGATGAGAGATTTCCCATTCCACATGGGATCCTGGGTTGTCTGCTATGGGCAAAGAAACAACAGGTGGCTCTGACATGGGAATCTTTTTAAACCAGGATATTGATATTTAGGATATTTTTTTTAGTACTCTACAGGCATACACAGACCAGAGGAAGATAAAAATTAAATAAATAAAAGGAAACAATTTTATTGGCACCTGGGTGGCTCAGGGGTTGAGCATCTGCCTTTGGCTCATGTCGTGATCCTGAGATCCTGGGATCGAGTCCCACATCGAGGTCCCCACAGGGAGCCTGCTTCTCCCTCTGCCTATGTCTCTGCCTCTCTTTGTGTGTCTCTCATGAATAAATAAATATTTTTTAAAAAAGGAAACAGTTTTAAAGTAAAGTAGTGAGGTTCTGGCTGAGTAAGTGATCAATTAGCAATTAGAGACAGATTGTAGAATTTTCCAAAACAAGTAAGCAAAGGGAAATCTAGAAAGCACAAAAGAATATATATCTAGATCTATTATAAATCATAGTGACCTCTTCTTTAACAATGGCAGTTTCCAACAGGCAACTCTGGGTCAGAATTTAAAAACTAGTGTTAGAACCAAGTAGAGAAAATAAAAGCATAAGCAAGAATAGCTTCAAACTGAGTTTCTTTCAGAACCTTTTAATGATAACAAAATAGTAGCAAAGAGGAAGAAAGGTACAAGTTGGTATTAAAATTACAAATGTTAGAAAAAAAGAATAACAAATTAATGATGCAATTTCCCCCCAATAGTAGCAGAAAAAGAGATTTAAATCATTTTGAGGAACTGACTCTCTCTGATGTTGAGATTACTTTTCTTTCTAAAAAAAGATTTTATTTATTTATTTGAGAGAGAGAGAGAGATAGCAACAGAGACTGTGAGGGAGAGCAGGACCAAGGAGGAGAGGGAGAATAAGGCTCTCTGCTGAGCAGGGAGCCCAGTGTAGGACTCGATCCCAGGACCCTGGGGTGGTGACCTGAGCTGAAGGCAGGCACTTAACCGACTGAGCCACTCAAGTGCCCCTGCTTTTCTCTTTTAATACATAACCCATGCAGAGATAGAAGTTTTTGATCCAAACTTGGGTTCTCTCTACCTTGAATTATGTCTGTCTTCCTTATATCCTTTAATTTGGTCTATTAGGAAGAAAGTTTGTATGACTCTTTGCTGACATGCATGTGAGGTCTTGCTGATATTTTAACCCAGACTGGAAGGTAAAACATCAAAGAATACAAAGAAGATGAAAAAAATGAGGAATAGCAGCTAGTAACTCAGATAATTAGAATAAGGGATGAGAGATATAGTAGAAGCAGATAATTACCAGTATCTCCCACAGAGAAGGGTCCAATACATATCTGAAGTAAGAATGACAAAAATAAATACAGTTATCAACATTGGACAAAATTGTCCCACACCAAAACAGATAATAAAATGGCTGCAATTTATCAAATGCTTTATACATGCCACATACTGTTCTAAATATTTTTGTATCTTACTTAATTTGCAAAACGCCTTTAGAAGCTAAATATTATCCTCAGTGTACCAGTGAGGAAATCAAGGCCTAGAGATGTCAAGGTCTCTTACCCAGTAGCCACTGGAGCCAAGACTGGCTTCAAGTCCATTTAAGTGTAGAGCTTAAACTCTCAGATATTGTGATGATACCTCTTCTTGAACAAAATGGGTAGATCAGGATGTCCCCAGTTTTGTTTGTAGGTTTGTTTGTTTTTGTTTTTGTTTGAACACTAAAATTGACATATAGAACATCTTTATCTGGATGTTTTATACGTCAGAGTCAACTACTAACCGGCATTAAACTGGAACTCATTGTCTTCTGTGCAAGCTTCTTCTTTCTTCTTCTTTTTCCTTATTACAGTTAATGACACTGTGCTACCCGGAAACCTGTGAAGGGTTCTGCTTTCACAGCCTACACAGCCAAAATAGTCACTAAGTCCTAGGCTTTCACCTTTATGATATCTGTGCAATTTGAATCCTCTTTCCATTCCACTGATGATGCTTTCATCAGACCCTCATTTCTTTCTCTTGTATTAGGTCAAGAATATTTTGATTTGTTTTATTGTCTTCCATCATGATCGTTTCCACCCCAAACTCAGTAATGTAGCTGGAGTCATGGCCCTGCTTAAAAACTGCTGCCCTAGAAAAAAAATCTCTTTGCTATCATGAGCAAAGTTCTCATGAGCATATAGTTCATGATCAATATGCTGATAAATCAAATTTATATCTCTAGGCCAGATTTTACTTCATAGCATCCATATTAATGTTTCCAGTTCAATAAACAATCCACCCAATGCCTTCGACTGTCTCACTCTAATACTCAGCAATCACAAATGCTCACAGTTCTACTTCCTGAATAGCTTTCCTACTTTCATTTTTCTCCAACCTAACTACCATTATTATGGTCCATTCTTTTTTTTTTTTAAGATTTTATTTATTTATTCATGAGAGACACAGAGGCAGAGGGAGAAGCAGGCTACATGAAGGGAGCCCGATGTGGGACTCAATCCCGAATCCTGGGATCAGGCCCTGAGCAAAAGGCAAGACGCTCAACCACTGAGCCACCCAGGCGTCCCAATTATGGTCCATTCTTACACTTCTGCAATACCCTGAGTCACTGAAGCAGCCATGATAGTACCCTTCTAACTAGTTGCTCTGTACCCATGGTTTCCCACTTTTAATCCATTCTCCACGTTATTTTTCATTATATGCGATACATACTTTTTAAATATTTGAATTTCTTTGAAATCGGGATAAGTCTTACAACTGATTTTATATCTGTAGTTTAATTAGTATTTGTTTTTTTAAGTAAGTCATATGTATATATAAAATGACATCTTAGAGTTGATGAAATATGATAATATTTCTGGATATGCTACTTTCTGGATATCCATCTTTCTGGATATGCTCCTTCCCAGCACAGGACCTTCAGTGATTTCCCATTTTAGGATAAAATTAAACATTCTTCTTCTTTTTCTCCTCCTCCTTCTTCTTTTTCTTTTCTCCTCCTCCTCCTCCTTCTCTTCTTCTTCTTCTTCTTCTTCTTCTTCTTCTTCTCTTCTTCTTCTTCTTCTTCTTCTTCTTCTTCTTCTTCCTCCTCCTCCTCCTCCTCCTCCTCCTCCTCCTCCTCCTCCTCTTCTTCTTCTTCTTCTTCTTCTTCTTCTTCTTCTTCTTCTTCTTCTTCTTCTTCTTCTTCCTCTTCTTCTTCTTCTTCTTCCTCTACACCTAGTGCAGAGACCAATGTGGGGCTCCAACCAGGACTCCACGATCAAGATCTAAGCCAAAATCAAGAATCAGATGCCTAACTGACTGAGCCACCCAAGTGCTCCCAAATTAAATATTCTTAACATTTCTATGAGGTCCTGCATGTCTGGCCCTTATTAACTCTAGAGCTATTTCGTGCTGATTTTCTCTTAGTCATCTATCCTTCAACCAAATATTATTTGGCAAATATTAATTGACTGACTACTTTGTGCTAGGCACTAGGATGATATATCAGTGAACCAAAAAAACAACATGCCTACTGCCCAGCTGGTGCTGACTGCATTTGAAGACTCCAGGCTTATCCTGATTTGTCATGCTATTTCTTGCCTCAGAATCCTTGGTCCCTCTCTCAGGAAGGGTCCTTCTTCCTCCTCTTACCCTTTGTCCTTCTACCTTGCTAAGCCCTAACTCTTACTCAATCTTCCATGGCTTATGTTACACAGCTCTCTCCCATAGCCATTCTGTTCAATACTCTCATGGCTCCTGCATTTCTTTTCATGGTTCTCACAGCACTTGCTTTCTTGGGATCTGTCTTCTTTTCTGGACTGTTAGGTCCATGAAGGCAGTGACCTCATCTGCCTAACTTTTGGCTTTCTCTCCAGCCCTTAGTCCAGTGCCTGGGTCACAATAGGCCTCTTTAAATATTTATCGAATGAATGAATAAACAATGGAATTTGAAACATGAATTCAATTTCAAACCATCCCGAGATACTCTGAATTTCTACCACTTTAATATGTTATTATGTTTTTAAAGATTTCTTTGTTTATTCAGGAGAGACACAGACTGAGAGAGAGGTAGAGACACAGGCAGAGGGAGAAGCAGGCTCCCCGCAGGGAGCCCAATATGGGACTTGATCCCGAATCCTGGGATCACGGCCCAAGCTGAAGGCCGGTGCCCAATCTCTGAGCCACCCAAGTGTCCCTTATATATACTATCCGTTTCAGTCTGAGATGCACAGTAGTTGATATTAAATATCATAAATATTTTTTCCTTAAAGTAGTATAATACCCTAGTCTCATTATTTTCATTACACATGAATGTACTTACAACACTCGTGCAATATTTTTTTTGTGTCTTGACAAGCTAAATCATATTCTTCCTCTGCTAGTCCTTCTCTTTGGTCTACTCTTTGTATTAAAGCTGAGCTGCCTTTTGCACCATGGATTTGCTCAATGGATTTTTTTGTTAATAAAATCTTTATTTATTTATTTAAACTTTTATTTATTTACAAAGTCACACACACAAAGAGAGAGAGAGAGAGAGAGGCAGAGACACAGGCAGAGGGAGAAGCAGGCTCCATGTACCGGGAGCCCGACGTGGGACTCGATCCCAGGTCTCCAGGATCGCGCCCTGGGCCAAAGGCAGGCGCTAAACTGCTGCGCCACCCAGGGATCCCCTGCTCAATGGATTATATTTATGAGTAGTTGTACATTTAATTCCAAGTGGTGAATTAGCCTAACACTCAAGATATAGTCTACTGTTTTGCAAACATGGGTCCAGTTATATTCCTAAGAAAGCAATTATAAAAAAGAAGCTCACTTGTGTCATCTTACTTTTAAATATAGCATGTTTTCATTGGTGTTCAAAGCAGTTTTTAACTGCTTATCTTTTCTTTGCTTTAGATATAAATTTTTCTTCAATTATATATATTCTAATTCATTATGTATGTTTCTTATAATTGCCTCTACATTTATATTAGCATAATCATCTTCAGTGTTACCAAAGAAAAATTTGAAAAAATAGTAAAAAAATAATCTTACTTCTTTGTAAGAAAAAATGTTCCACAATAAGTAAAGAACCACAACTTTAGGTTTTCTAGTTATTGAATTTTAGCTCTCCTATTTTTAGCAACATCTCCCAAATCCTTGGATGAAAAGGCTATAAAATGTGAAGTATTATTACCATAACCTATAGCAACAATCTACCTCAACATAGGTATAATCAAAAGGAAAATTCTTATAACCACATTCATATTCAAAGATCTCGTGATATAAGCCAACCCCTGTGGGGGTATTATTTTCAAACATAACAGGTTGACATTATATAATTACACACTGCTGGATATTGAAATATCAAAAAAGGAAAAAGTGCTTATAGTAGTACTCACAGCACACTATTATGAGTATTCACATTTATCCACACATCTTTAGAAAATTATTTCTAGGTATATATTATAGACTTTAGCAAAGACTCAGTGATTTATTTAATATCAATATTAGGTTTTGACATTAATGTCTTAGCAAGCATAGGGAGGTGTGATCCTAAGACTGACTTCCACTCCATAAAGGGGCCCCAATGTGTTCTCCATTGTTCTGCATTCAGTTTGTTAAATAGATATTTCATATATGTATGTGTAAGTAAATATTCAAGATCTCATGCAATTATTTTTATAATTTGCACTCCCACCTTACTTAATTTTTCCCTTTATTAACTTTTCCACTTTTGATGATAACATTCTTCTTCTCTTAAGTAAACTCTTTCTTTAGTTCCCCTTTACTATCTACTTTTCCTATATGCCTACTATAGAAGAGATTGGGATTGGACAGCAGCATTTCTGATTTCTCAGATTTCTTTCTCACTGTTCTCAGTGCCACCTTCCTCCCATTTAATCTCTGGATTGTAACTAACTTGTACCTTTCTCCCTTTCATATGTCAGGTTTCTAATATTTCGACTTCTCTTCACTTAACATAAGCTTTTTGGTCTATGTGGTGCACTGTGAAATGTAGTTTCACAAAAATTTAGGTTCCAAATACCTTCCTTCTTGGAACTTTACTTAGTCTCTCTCAAGTTAGTCAGCTTGATAGTCATATATCTCTTATTTCAACTCTGCTATGTAGGTACAATCTATTGGTGGTTTTGGATTTCTTTCCTATCTAGTCTTCTTTTCAAAAACAGGATGCATATAATTGTAGGGTGTATAATTTCATTTTTAATATTATTAGCTATTTTTTTCAAAAGTGACTTCCCATAGGGGAGTAGGATTGGAGAAGAGAAGTGAGGCAGAAAACTAGAGCATGAGACTGAGACACAAATATAATATATTTGGAGGTAGTATTAATGTGGCATACAAGAACAGTCACTATCTAAGAGAAACATACTAGTATAGCAACAAACTAGTAATACAAATAGTAGTCTAGGGAATAATATATTTCTTTCCTCAGCAACAAAAATCAACCCGTCAACCACCAATGAAATAACAGAATAGGCTGTCCCAATTAACAAGCTCAGATTTAAGTGGCTACATGCTCAATAAAAGTGAACCAGAACCCTTCATATGGTTATAAGAGGCCCAAAGGGGCCCTGGCATTTATGAAGCTAGCTTTGGTCACTGACTTTGTCCTCTCTCCTTACATCTCTTGATCTTTCTATTGGTGAAAGGCAAGAATCTAGGTTCTAGGAAGCAAGATGAAAGTCTTTTAAACACCACCTCTTCAACTCCCCTGCACCCACGCAGGAGCTGAGTAGTAACTACAACAGGTTTTCAGGAAACGTTTATGAATAGAAATGATAATCTTCCAAAGAAATTCGGTTAATCTACTTTGCTTTTAATAAATTATACCTGGAGAATTCATATTAAGGGCACCTTAAAACTTCTATAGGTGTCATCTTGAGGTGTGCAGCTAAAATCATTATTTTTCAACAGAAATAAAATTGGAAAATCTTGCTATCACATAAGTATAAATAGGCATCAAATAAAAACCAAATGCAAATACTCTGGAAATCTAGTATGACTATTCTGCTTTATCTCTCATAAAATCTGCTCTTCACACCCTTTATGGCCTCTTTGGGGTGTTGCTGTTTATGAATAAAAATATTACTTTAAAAACAAAACAAATTTCTTTGCTTTAATTAGGCAAAATGAAAGCCTTCTGCTACAATTTATATTATTAAAATTTTGACATTTTCTAATGGCATAATACAAGTTTTATTTTTAACAAAGTCTTCTATTGGAAAAGTGTTTTGAAGAGATTTCCAAGTTCTAGTGAAGCTTGAGTTTTTGTAATTATTTGATACCAAAATTATAGTGTAATAAAATAGTTTTAGTACTCCTTTTATCCATTTTAAATAGTAATTGACCTCTAGAATTATATGCACCCAGAGTAATGTTACTAGTGATTAAAATTTAAAAAGATAATAATTATTAAAAGCTTCATTCATAATAGAAATCATCATTTCTGGGCAACAGTCTTTAGGGTAAAACAGCCAAGTAGGATTTGACTATATCAAAACTATTTGAAAGGATCCTTTAATCTGGACCTTTATTTATGAACCCTACAAAATTGTTAAAAATGGCTGAACTGTATAGCTGTATTTAAGAACAACAAACTATAAAGGACATAAAATGAGTTCTAATCTCCATGTTTAGTTCCTTCTCATTAAGAAACTGGTGATAGCTCTAGACAATGTGGATAAAGGCATTTTCTCTGCTGTAAATCTAGGTTTTTCTTTCTTCCATATTTTATAGCATAAGATTTATTTCTTTTCTTGCAGCAGAACCTTTATTAAAATTTTTGAAATATACAATTACGAATTGATAAATTTACCTTAAAGTCTTTTGGAAATTTTACTTTTTCCAAAATATTTCTCACTTAATTTTCTTTCTTTCTTTTTTTTTTTTTTAAGATTTTATTTTTGGGGCAGCCCGGGTGACTCAGAGGTTTAGTGCCACCTTCAGCCCAGGGTGTGACCCTGGAAATCCAGGATTGAGTCCTATGTCAGGCTCCCTGCATAGAGCCTGCTTCTCATTCTGCCTGTGTCTCTGCCTCTCTCTGTCTCTCTGTCTCTCATGAATAAATAAATAAAATCTTTAAAAAAAAGACTTTATTTTTGAGGCGCCTGGGTGGCTCCATCAGTTAAGCATCGACTCATGGTTTTGGCTCAGGTCATGACCTCAGGGTCATGAGATCAAACCTTGCAGTGACAGCTCCATGCTCAGCAGAGAGTTTGCTTGAGATTCTCCTCTTCTTCTGCCCCTCCCCCCGTTCTCTCTCTCTCAAATAAATAAATAAATCTTTTTTAAAAGATTTTATTTTTAAGTAATCTCTATACCCACACAGTGCTCTAACTCACAGCCCCAAGATCAAACATCGCATGCTCTACCGACTGAGCCAACCAGGCGCTCCATCCTATTAAATCTAAAAGGAATGGCTATATTATGCTGCAGCTCTCTTGTCTTGTTAGCATTTTGGGCCAGTGTTCATTCTGCAAATACTTATTAAGCACCTATGATGAGTAGGCATTGTGTTAGATACTATGGATGTAATAGTCAATTAGATGCCATCCCAGCCTTAGGGATTCTTACGTGCTAGTGGAGAGTACAAATAAACAAATAGGTAATTGCCATATAATAGAGAGCGGGGGTTGGGGTAAATTGGGAATGCTATGGGAACATATCATTCTCAAAAATGGGCATATCATGTCAAAGAAGGGCATTTAGGTTAGTCATCATGGGTCAAGGTCTTTCCCAGGAGAAGAGGCAGTGAAATTAAAACCTGAAGAGCTAGATCAGATACAGAGGAAGAATGAAAAGACTCTTCCCTGATGAAATAGCCTGTACACTCTTAAAATGATTAGATTTCCTGTACATAAATACTTCTTGTACATTGGTGATGGGAATGGTGTTTTAAATTACTCCTAGCAGGGAAGAATGACTATTTGCTTTGTGCAAGTGCTAAAGTGGATACCTTCGTATGGAGACACATGAAGCTCCCTTTTCACTGTTGACTGCTCCCCTGGTAAGAGCAACTAGCTGGACTCCTTACTTGCATATAATACAATGAATGTAAACGTGCATGTTTGCCCTTGCTTGTACCTACCTAACAGCTATACTCATTAAGAAGCTGCATGAATAAAAGAATGTTTAAAAGGAATAATTACAATGTATTTGGCCACAAGTAACAACAACAAATCCAACCTAAATTGGTTAAACAGTTATGTAATTTATTTTATAGAATTGGCAAGTCAAGAGTAAGGCAGGCTTTTGTCATACAGTTCCTGGTGTCAAGTCATTGAGGATCCAGTTTCTTTCTTCTTGTGTGTTCTAGCATATGTGGCATGAGCTTCATCTTTTTCCTATTTCTCCCTTATGGTTACCATCAGGGCCATCAGAGCTATATGATTTCTTGTTCACATTGAGCAGGCTAGAGTGAGATCTGCCTCAGGTATGGAACCAAGTGGTTCACTTTAGTCTGGTGTAATTGAGGACATGTCTTGCCCTGGGCTCAAAGCAGTTTTGAGAATTACACAAATTTTCATTTGCTCCATGGATAAGTACCCTTAAAGTGGGTGCCAAATCAGGATATCCTCCCTTGAGTCGTGGAGAGGAGGCGTGGATACTTAAGAAAAATCATCTTTCTGTTAGGAAGGAGAAAGGGGCAGTGGATGTGGGATAGAAAAACAACAGTGTGTCCAACCACATTGTTTGCTGTCCCTTCATATTTGTTTAATTCAAATTTGGTCTCCTGACCAGAGAAAAAAATACTTCTATATCTTTGGGGGAAAAAGGTCATAATTCTAATGGATTCCCTTTCAACCATGTGTAGTTTGGTAATTAGGGGGAGATGAAGTAAACCTTGAGTTGCGGAGACCACTGTTTTATCTTTCCTTTCCTTTGCTTCCTGAATTGTACTTTTGAATTTCTATATTGGTTTTTGTGGTCCACGTTTACCATAGAGTAGAAAGAAATTGCAGGCATTTATTTTGCTGTAAAAGTATTTTTAGATGTTTTGTGGGCTCTGTATCAATTACTGTATAACATAGAGTTAGGAAGGAATGTGCAAAATATATTTAGCAACCTTTGATAATATTTTAAGAGCATTTGATTCTGACACATGCTATATAATTTATAGAGATGCAGGTTACATCATTATAAGGTTACATATTGGGAAATCTACAAAAAAAAAATCCTTAACAAAAATACCTTCTTGAAACACAGACTGAGGAATGTTCCCTCAAAGGAAAAATATGCAATGATTGCTCAGGTTTTTCTTTTTCTTTTCTCTTAATTTTCCTTTTGAACTTCCTACACAAGCATAGCCTTGTTGCTTCTCATCATGACAAATAGTGCCTGAACCAGAAGAAATTTATGTCAATTGAATGTTTGACCATTATTTTTTATTCAGGACTATTCTTTCCCTCTGGCTACACAGGGTGGAGTGATGTGCTTGCCAGAGGCTGGACAAACCTAAGCATATTCTCTTATGGAAGTGACAGAAAGCAACTATATATGCAAACACAAAAGGTTTCTTTTTGCAAGTTGGTTCAGGGCAACCTTTGATGAACAGAAGGGAGCATAAAATTAATAGTTTAATTACAAGAAAAATAATGATTTCCACCTAATATTTGCATAGCGACATATTTTTCAGAGTGCTTTTGTGTGTGTTATCTCACATGATGAAGTAGCTCTGTGATAAGAGAAGGATGGTGATATTATAACCATTTTATAGATTAGGAGATCAATATATATGAATATATATATATATATATATATATATATATATATATATATATATATATGTTTGTGTGTGTGTGTGTGCTCTAGTAAAACATTTTACTTTCCTCTCATTTATTTTTTTAAAGATTTTATTTATTTATTCATGAGAGACACAGAGAGAGAGGCAGAGACACAGGTAGAGGGAGAAACAGGCTCCATGCAGGGACCCCGATGTGGTACTCCATCCCAGGACCCCAGGATCACGCCCTGAGCCAAAGGCAGATGCTCAACTGCTGAGACATCCAGGCATCCCTTTTTTATTTTATTTTTTCGAAGGAAAGGGGACAAAACAAAACACAAAGAAAATAAAAGAAAAAAGAGAGTGGAACAACAACAAAACCTACTATGTTTATATTAATATTATATTAATATTCATAATGAGTAATTTCTAGAGAGTACACATTTGCTGGATTAGGAACTCTTGCAAGGTAGCAGTTGTGAATTTGTAGAAATTGAATGACTTAAGATACTTTAAAAAAATGCCCTTTCAAATACAGTATTTTCATTTTTGCTCTTCATTTTCCTGTTAGGCAGGTTTTACATTTCTGACATATGCAGTTCAATGTCCCTCATGTGCATTTCTTATACTTTTGCTTTTATCCTCTAATTCCCCCTCCTCCAAGTCTAAATCCATCCCTCTTTTGAGGGTGTTTGGGCTTCATTTATTTGTGAAGCCTCCACTCAAGGCCTGGAGACTATTAATGGGCCGTCTTACATTATTTAGAGTGTAATTGTTTAGGAAAATACATTAAGGGGAAGGATTATTGTTGGGCGTCTTTGAAATCATTTATCTCATATGCTGGTTACCCATTCCTGGGAATGCCCCCAGATACAATCTTAAGAAGTTGGTGATTGACACATAGTTGGCCTTCAATAAACAGCTATAGATAACTATCGAATTTGCTGCTGGAGTGACTTGTTGTGCGATTTCATGCTTTCTGAATACAAAACAGATTTTTGAGTAAGGTATGCTTTTTGACAGCTGCTGATAACATCTGAGAGACAATTTAATTCGTCTGCAACTAGAGCAGCAGGAAAAAAAAAAAGAGCCAACAGGCGACATCACTACTCCTGCTTATTTGATGAATATCAATAAATATGGATGAAACACCTGAAGTAGCACACAAATTCATAGTTAGCCAATTTGCCAAGTATGCAGACAATGGGTGTACTTCATGATTATGTTTGTTGAAAATAAAAAAGAGAGACACATAAATAGGGCTACTGAGAAGGAAGACTCAGTGACAGCATCGCATACTCCTCCTAAAGTATCTTTCATCTTGGGTAGTTTAAAGCATTTAAAAATGTCCTCGTGACACCCTTCTGGAACTAGTAGACGGTAAAGAAATATCCACTCCATTTAAATGAAAAAGGATGCCGAAATGGGAGTTGAAAAGTTAAGCGAACTGCTTAGTGTCTTGGTCTCTGAGACGGTGCTGTATCTATCTGTGGCAAGTATATTGTGTCATTTGCCCCTAAGCAATCTTTTTCTAGCTCTGTATAAATTATCTACCTGGCAAAAAGAAGACTGGAGCTGGGAGCAAAAATATACTTCTGTGGGTGTAATTGTATTCGTGGCCAAATAGAATTTGGATTTCTTCCATTAGCAGGAATGCCTGGTGGTAGTACTAACTTTAAAACCCTGAATTGTCAACAAACAGAAGGAGCCTAGTTGAACAGGATTAGAGAGGAAGAAATGAAGAGATGGGATAAATACACAGGCACATCCAAGGATTTAACCTGAAACTTCCTTGAGGAAGATGTATCTGTGGGAGGAATCTTTTACCCTGGGACTGGGCTCATTTCTTTCCACTTCCTCAAGTATTCTTCTTGTCCCTTTCTGCTCCTCGGTTTCCCCAGAAGTCCCACAAGTCAGAACTGGAACAACCAGGATCCAGGACAGGTTTCTTCCTGGTAAGGAGTAGCAGTATTGACAATATTCCCTCATCCTTCTGAGGAAACTGAGCATTTCCCTGAAGCACTTTGTTGGGTCATAGTTTCATCTTTTCTTTTGCTTTTCTCATGTCTTGCTTACACCACTTCCCACCACACTGGTCCTTGCTCTTGCTCTTGCTCAGATAAGCTAGGCCTGTTCTTGCCTCAGTCTTTGCATTTTGTTTCCTCTACCTGGAATGTGTTTTTTAATCAAATAATATCTTCATAGTATGCCTCCTCTGACCACTCACTGTAGATTTGATTGATTGATTTTAAAGATTTATTTGTTTGAGAGAGAGAGAGCAAGCACTTGTGCACCTGAGTCAGGGAGGGGCAGAGGGAGAAGAGAGAATCCCAAGCAGACTCCCCACTGAGTGGGAAGCTCGATGTGGGGAGGGGACCAATCCCATGACCCCTAGATCATGACCTGAGACAAAATCAAGAGTCAGAAGCTTAACCAACTGAGCCACCCAGGTGGCCCCACTCACTGTAGATTTAAAGCGACAAAGTGTTCTGTTTTGCCTAAGACTGAAGATTCTTAGGACATAGGTCTTTGAGTTTTAAAACTCAGTCTCATGCAAACTAGGATGTGTTGGCCACCCTATTTAAATGGAGCTTCTTCTATCTGGTTTCCCTTTCTTATTTTTTTCTTAGCATTCATCACCATCTAATATACCATAAATTTTACTGTCTCATTCTGTTTATTATTTGGCTTGCCTCCTCCCCCACTGCTATCTCCAAGAGGGCAAGGATTTTTTTTAATTTGTTTTTTTGTCACTGTTGTATCCCTAGTGTCAAGCATAGTTCAGAACAAGTACTCAGTGACTGTTTTTGAATGAATAAGTAACTGAATGAGTGAGAACTTTAGAAAGTATTTGTTGCATACAAAGAAACTATGTTGGGGATGTATTTCCTGAATGAATTATTTGAATCCATAAAGTCTTGATCAAATGCAGTTTGATTCTCAAAACAAATGCATTATTTCCTAATGAGTGATAAATTTCTTGGGAAATTTAAACAGTGTTTTTGTTCATAATTTAGAATCATAGAATTATTTAGTTCATTTTTAAAACACATTTTTGTAAAAATAGACTATTAGTAAAATGTAGTATTATACCTAAATATCATATAGGTGGATCATTTGTGTTGGTTTAGGACAACTGATTTTAATGTTTTGGGATGTACTTGTAGTGGAAATTGAGTTATTTTAATCCATGTGAGTCTTTTATTTGCCCCCATGAAAACTTAAGTGTACATTTGGTTAACAAACTTAACATTTCTCGTAATATCCAGTTATTACTGACTGGGTGAATAGATGGATGGCTTCAAAAGGCAAATGCACAGAAAACCAAATGAATTATAATCTCTTTTTGCTGGATAAGAAATCAGAAGTGATGAACTGCCATATATGTAGGGTGGTATTTTTAGGGGTCTGACTTATTGATCTTAGGACCTAACCTGGAAAGCCTGGCCAAGTTGTCCCATTGTTCTATTATGTGAAAGCACTTGGGTTGTCACTCACATGTCCGTTAGTGATATACTGTGGGGAAAATACTGCATCTGGGGACAGGAAACCCTGTGTCTTCATCCCTTCTCACTATTTAACTTTTTATGTGGCCTTGCACTATCACTTAGCCTCTGGGGACCTGTGCATAATAATCTGGAAATGTGGATGAAAAGGCCCACCTACTTTAGTGGGTCTACATAAGCTCAAAACAGGAGTAGAGATGCTTTGAAAATCATTAGGTGCTGTATAACAATGTAAGGTAAGATGAGGGGAGGTGAGGTGTTTCCTAGGTGCATATGTTGCCGGTGATTGAACAGCCGCTGCCTTGTGGGTCTGACTATGGTTCTTGTTTATATCTATTTTCCACTTTACAGGTGAAGAAGGTTCTCTCTCATCACTAATATTCAGAGAGTATCAGAAATGGAGCCTGTGGGGTTTTTTTTCCCCTTCAGATATAGAGTCACTTAGATGTTATTCTCAAAGTAATAATTAGAGAACCACTTTCCTAGTGGCTTCTTACCAGTTTTAATCAAGTCATTTCCATGGAAGTAGTCATTTATTGAGAGTAGGGTTTTGTTATCTTCTTTAAAGTTGTCATCAGGAGTACCTGGCTGACTCAGTCAGTGGATCATGTGACTGTTGGTTGCTAGATTGTGAGTTCAAGCTCCATGTTGGGTGTAGAGCTTACTTAAAAAAAAACAAAACAAAACAGGACAAAACAAAATAAGCCCTCCATTTTCAAACTAGATTCTATCTTAGTAAATTGGTAAATAGCTACAAAGATGCCAAACAACATAGTGGTTAAAACAGACTTTGGAGCTAGGCTGCTTATGATCAAACCCCCACTTCTGGCATTTAGCAGATATTTGGCATTGAACAACTGACTTATTCCACATATGTCTCTTCCTTACTTCATAAAGTGTATGAGAATCAAAAGAGTAAATAAGGGCAGTCTGGGTGGCTCAGCAGTTTAGCGCCGCCTTCGGCCGGGGCTGGAATCCTGGAGACCTGGGATCGAGTCCCATGTCAGGCTCCCTGCATGGAGCCTGCTTGTCCCTCTGCCTGCGTCTCTGCCTCTCACTCTGTGTGTCTCTCATGAATAAATAAATACAATCTTAAAAAAAATAAAGGAGATTGCTCTGCTCCTAAGAAACCCTCTGTTGAAGGAAAAGCTATATATAGTTTCTTGCCTGTATCTTGCTATGATAGTATTGCCTATGTTATCTTTATGTCAAGCTTGTTGACCCAAGGAAGAGCAACTAGCTCAGTGCAGCTAGCCTACAGGCTGTCCAGTGAATGGCCTATGAGGTAACTTTGCGTGAAAGTTCTGTTTCATGGGATGCCTGGGTGGCTTAGTCAGTTATGCATCTGACTTTGGCTCAGGTGGTGATCCTGGGTCCTGGGATCAAGCCCTGCATCAGGCTCCCTCAGCAGAGAGCTTGGTTCTCCCTCTCCCTCTGCCTCCCATACCCCCGCTTGTGGTCTCTCCTGAGCTCTATCTCAAATAAATAAATAAAATCTTAAAAAAAAAGTTGTGTTGAAACATAGATGATTATTTAGGCCAACTCAGATGTTCTATTTGGGTACATCCTACTGAAGATATATGGAGAAGACAAGAATTATTTTATTAGCAGCAGTAGGGCTAAGTGAGTTGAAGTAAGCAGTTGTCACTTAGAGAGTAAGCTATGAGCAAGCAGAAATCATGCATCATAAGCAGGAGGCAAAAGACATACTATAGCACAGAGTGAGATAGTTGGCTTGGTAGCTAGAGTGGAAGAAGCAGAAGTTGTAAACATATATCTATACCCATACAAGTGAGTAACAGAAGGAGATCGACAAAATCCTTCTGTTGAAGGGGTGATAGGCTATCTCCCATACGTGGTTTGAGTCTTTCAGTTTTTGAACTGTTCCAAATTCCAGAGGTCTATTCCATGATTGCTTCTGGATTTTCTGGAGATTATGTGACTGTGCATGCTCACAATAAATATTCTTATTATTTGAAGTAATCTGGACTTAGGCTCTGTTCCTTACCAGCCAAAAAATTTAAGGATCACTCCAGATACAAGTTTTCCCTTGTTTTTAATAGAAGGAAATAATAATAAACTTTAAGATCCTTAGTGGCAGGAAATATATTGCATTTTATGATTAAAAGCCTAAACTTTAAAATCGTATATAATTATACTACCTTTACTCAAAAAATGTCTTTGGATAGATAAATGAAAAATAACCATTGTTAATTTCCCCCTTTTTTGTTGAGGTATATTTCTCATCCAAAAAAAAAAAAAAGTAGAATAAAAAGTAAAATAAAATTTAATGTAAATAAAATATAAAATGAGATATTAAGTGTTCTGTTTGATGAGTTTGATAATTGAATTCACATATATAAACATCAAGATTAAAACATTTAGATTATCCCCAAAGGATCCCCATAGGGATTGTTTCTAGTCACTCTCCCAACCCTCAAGAGGTAATCACTTTCTGATATCTATCACCACAGACCACCTATTCTTGGACTTTAGATGAAAGGAATCACACAATAGATATTCTTATGTATACTATTTCATTTGTTCAACATAATGTTTTTAAGATTCATCCATGCTGTGTGTGTTTCAGAAGTCATTCCTTTTTATTACCAAATGGTATTCCATTGTATGAATATAATTTATTCTTTCTCCTGTTGATGGATATGTGGATTGTTTCCCAGTTTTTGGCTATAAATATCCCCATGTAAGGCTTTGTGTGGACATTTGTTTTAATTTCTCGAGTAAGTACATAGGGGTGAAATCACTATGACAGTATAGATAAATGTTTGCTTTTGTAAGTAACTGTCGACCTATCTTTCAAGGTAGTTGTACCATTTATACTCTTATGAGTAAGGTATAAGAATTCTAGTTGCTCTGTATCCCTTGCCAACATTTTGCATTATCATTTAAAAAAGTTTTTTGGCTATTTCAGACTGTTTGGAATGATACTGTGTTTTTTTTATTTACTTTTCTCTAAAAATTAATAATGCTAAGCACTTAAAAAAAACTTTGTTATTGACCATTTGCAAATCTTCTCTGTAGTATTTATATCTTTTGGCCATTTTTATTAGGTTATCTTCTTACTGTTTATTTACAAGAGTTTTTACATATCCTAAATCATTTTTCAGATATAAGTATTATAAATATTTTTTTCTAGCTATTGCCTTGCCATTTTCTTAATGGTGTTTTCCTGGTGAGCAGAAATTTTTAATTCTGAAACTGTGAGTTTCCTCAAAAAATTTTTAGGAAATTTTATTATATGAATCAGAGTAACCATTTTTAGGCATTTCTGATAAAAATATTTCAAAATGTTGACGGGAAATTAGCTTTCCTGAAAATGTGTGTGTGTGTGTGTGTGTGTGTGTGTATACACATTTGTGTGTGTATATATATATATATATATATTTTTTTTTTTTTCAGAAAGATCAGTGGTTTGGGATCAAGAACATGAATTGTCTATGAGAGCCTATACTTTCTGATGACTGTGAGGCTAATAAGTCAATGGTGGTTGTTAAGATCGTGGCAGTTGTTAGAAAATTAAAATTAAAATTTTAAAAAATGTATTTAATTATTTTAAAGAGAGAGCACACGCTTTTGGGGGGGGGCAGATGGAGGGAGAGAGAAAGAAGGAAAGAAACAGACTCCAGTATCATTATTGGAGCCTGTGGAAGGGTAGGGGGCCTTGATCTCATCACCCTAAGATCATGACCTGAGCTGAAATCAAGATCAGATGCTTAGGGATGCCTGGGTGGCTCAGCGGTTGAGCATCTGCCTTCTGCTCAGGTTGTGATCCCCAGGTTCAGGATCGAGTCCCACATCGGGCTCCCTGTGAGGAGCCTGCTTCTCCCTCTGCCTGTGTCTCTGCCTCTCACTCTGTGTGTCTCTCATGAATAAATAAATGAAATATTTTTTTTAAAGAGTTAGATGCTTAGCTGACTGAGTCCCCCCTCCAGGAGCCCCCCCAAATTAACTGGGTTTTCTATTTAAAATGTGGAGCACGTCAAGTCATTGCCACCTTGAAGTAAACCATTTACTTTCTCAATTAAATGACTATCTTCCAGATTTGAATTTTTACCATTGGGTTGTAAAATACCAGAGTAGTATTTATTCTACATATATATACGTGAAGAGTCTCTGACCTATTATCTTGTTACTCACTTGCAGCCACAATAATACTTAGAGATAGCCACAATAATACTTAGAGATAGCTTTAGGTATGCATCCTAAAAAATTGAAGAAGTACAGTTCTCTATTTTGGACACATCTAAAAATCAGCTTTCCTGAAGATGCCTTATTGTTTCTTTTCTTTTCTTTTCTTTTCTTTTCTTTTCTTTTCTTTTCTTTTCTTTTCTTTTCTACTACTTCTTTTTTTCAAAAAGATTGACAGATACAGATCACACAGTGGTCAAGAGCATGGAATTTGGAGCAGACTGGGTTTGAATCCCAGTTCTACCATTCACTAGCTGTGTGATCTTTTGTAAATTGCTCATACTTTATGTGTCTCAATTTATTATCTGTAAAATAGGGATAAGAGCACTAACTATCTCTTAGCATTGTGAGAGATAAATGAATTAATATACATTAAGGACTTAGTACAGTGCTTGGCACATAGCAGGTACTCTGTATTAGCTCTCGTTGCTGTGACTATTATTTTCCTCTACAAGAACTCGCAGGGGTGCCTGACTTTACCTACTAGCTTCTTAAATAATAATATTAGTGATAATAACACATCATGTATTATTTTGGCTGTTTCCACATTGCAGATACACTCTCTGATTCTAGCCTTCTTCTACTCCGAATTCTTTCTCTAGTCTCAGATGGCTGCCCATCCTTAGGCTAAGAGCAGCCTCCACACTCTTTATTTGATACCACACATGAGCATAGATGCTTCTCTTAGCATTCTACAATCTGTCAGAGACCTGGTTCTGAGTTTTATCAAAATTAACTGAAGGTTCCTGGATAACACAGGTAAGAACAATGGAGATAATAATTTGACATATATAGTAGGGAATTCTGAGTTCTGGTAAAAACAAGAACCCACAACAAAAATTACAACCCCACATTCTACTCTTTCAGTAAAACTGGGAGAGTTAGGAAGGTCTATAAACTCCAAACAAAATATAAGTTGGGGAAGAACATATGAAACCAGAACAGCATGGGATACCAAATGGTGTTGCAGGGTGGCAGGTGCTGTAGGACAGAACTGGGAGTGAGATTTTTATAGCAGAAGCAGAACACAAAATGTAATGGCAAATATTCACCCCCCAAAGGAGGGAGCCCTCCCTGAGTGAGAACTGCTGTGGGTGTTGGGGCAAGAAGAAGCAGGGAGAAGTGTGGAAAGTTGCCCTAGGAGTCATTAAAGAATATACCTGTCACAGCAACAACACAGGGCAGATCCCTTGAGCTAAGAAACTGGAAAAGCAACCATTACCTCTCTTCTCCCATCCAGTAGGTTCTTCTGATAATAGAGAAGCCAGGACAAAGAAACGTATTCAGTTATGAGTAAAAATGTAAAACTGCTACATCCACACAAAAGTGTCATTAGGAAAGAAAAGTCAGAGCTTAGCAATGGAAGAAAGGAATGCTATATGTATATAAAACAATTGCAGCTATAAAAAAATCATGAAATAGAAATAAAGGAACTTAGAGAAAAGATGGCCAGAAAATAGGAAGATGAAAATGGGAATTGACAGAGTTCAGGAAAGAAACCAAAGAAAAAGATACAATTATTTCAGAAATGCAAATTAAATTACAGAAAGCACAAGGAACATAAGGGTATGGGGAAGACAATAAGAAAAAAAGCCAAAAACACAAAAATAAAAGGGTAGTGAGAAAAATGATAGAGAAGACAAAGAAGATATACAAACATATAACAAATAAAAAACATAACAAATATAAAGAAGACCTAAGGAAACAAGCTAATAAAATTATTGTACTTTAAAGAATAAAAAAATAATTCTCTGGGTGCACCCAGCCAGCTCAGTCAGTGGAGCATACAACTCTTCATCTTGGGCTTGTGAGTTTGGGCACCAAGTTGGGCATAGAGATTACTTAAAAGTAAATAAATAAAACAACAATAACAACAACAACAATAATAATAAGTCCTCTGGATAACTAGGCAAGAAGTCCAAGTCAAATCAAGTTATATCAGACTTTTCAATAGCAATATTCAATATGTATTCAATGTTAAGAGAATGTTGTAGGGTTGAGTACTCAAGAAAAAAAGTAGGAGTCAAGAAATATACATCTAGCCAAACTCTCCTTCACATGTGGAAGTTTCTGATAAAAAATCTAAAACATTTAAGAACTTGCAGATGCATTTTTCCAACTAGGAAGCAATAACTGGTGGTAAACAATACATAGATATAGTACCAAGAATAGAGCAAATATATAGAGGGATGAAGGTGAAATAATGGTGTACAATTGTCACATGCCTTGATGATGTAAGAATGGAACACCTGAGGGAAAATGGGAGGTGAGGGGGTACAGATAGTAGAAAGTAGAATAAGCTCAATAATGCTCTGTAAGTCATAAGTGGGAAGTGAGTAATATCATTTTAAGGTGACAAATCAAGTAGTAGAATTGTAAGCATATATAAGATTCTGAAAATAAGCATTATGAAAAATAATTATTGACTTAAATTTGATGATGGAAGAAAGGAAGGTGGGGAAGAAGAGTTTAGGGGAAATAGAAAAATTATCAAACTGTTAAAATATTATATGGCTAGATGTTTTCTATGCTATTTAAGCTGTTCCAGTTTATTTATTTTTTAAAAAACATTTTATTTATTTATTCATGAGAGACAGAGAGAGAGAGAGAGAGGCAGAGACACAGGCAGAGGGAGAAGCAGGCTCCATGTAAGGAGCCAGACGTGGGACTCGATCCTGGGTCTCCAGGATCACACCCTGGGCTGCAGGCGGTGCTAAACCGCTGCACCACCATGGCTGCCCTAAGCTGTTCCAGTTTAATAAAGAAAACATAGGAATGTATGTATCCAAATTCATTTATGAAGTGAGTTTAACATGGATACCAAAACCACTTAAGTTGCATAAGACAAAAAACCCCCACAGAACAATATTACTTCTAAATATTGATGCAATGATATTCAATAAAATATAAGCAAACAGTATTCAATAATACATTAAAAAGAACACTTCATGACCAAGTAGGGGTTTACTCCAGAAAAGTGAGGATGGCTTAATACTATAATTTAAAAGAATTAAGGGAAAAAATCATATGATTATGTCTATAAATGCTGAAAAAAACATTTGAGAAAATTCAATCTCCATTTCTGCTTTATAAAAAAATAAAATGGCAATGAATAGATAAAATATATGTAGAAATGTAGAAACATATGTGCATATTTGTGTGTCATCCCCAACACAACATCTTACATGATAAGGAAGCATTTGCCTCAGGAATAAGACAATGACAACTATTTAAAATTTTGCTGGCAATGTTAACTAGCACAGTTAGATAAGAGAAGAAAATTAAAACAATAATAGGAAAGAAAAGACAATCTATGAATGAATAACTGGAAAATTGCAAGAGAATCTATTTTAAAATGATTACAAACAAAGCTCAGAAAGTTAACAGGATATGAAATTAATATACACAAATAAATAGCCTTAACAGACACAAAAAATGAGTCAAAAGATATCATCAAAAATAATATCCCATTTACAACAGCAAGAAAAAAGATGAAATACAGTACCTAGATAAAACTTAGCAAGAAATATGCAAATTGTATATGTTGTTCTATATACTTATAGAAACCAAAGTTGCTTCTCAAGTTATAGAGAAAAATAAACAAGCAAGATGTAACCCCCCCCCCAAAAAAAAACAGCCTTTCTTGTCTATTTCAGAAAAAAGACAAATATATTGGCATTTTTATTGGACTTGGTATTAAATTTGTAAGCTACGTTAGGGAATGTTTAAATTCTTAGAAGTTGAGAAGTGAAAGACCACCAACCCAATAGAAAAATAAGCCAAGGACATGAACAGAGACAGCACAGAAAGAAAAATTTCACGTGATCCTTAGACATATGAGAAGATACTCAATCTCAGTCATAATAAGTGAAAGATGGGTTAAAATGGCACCAAGGTGCATGTACCACCTATCAGATTATCAACATAGAAAAGTTTGGTAATACACTCTGTTAGTAAGCGTGTAGGAATAGGCACTTTCTTATATTACTGGGGGAAGCAGGTATAAAATGGTACAACTTCTCAGGAAGGAATTTGGCAGTATCTAACAAGAGGTGACTTGTTCCTTTTTACCCAGCAGTAGGAATCTTATGGATACATCTGTGCAAATTGTTAAAGAGGCTACCTATAGCCATGGGAAAATGCACGATATTGGCACATTTAGTCATGAGTCAAAAAAGAAGGGTCCGAAGGACTTTGTGCATCAAATGGCACAAAAATCATTAAATATTGTGGATATTGCATGTTTCTTTTCAGTATGTTAGTTTTCAGTGTACACATGCAAATATTATGGTGATACACTTCTTGTTTACATGAAATGTAGCCTCATCATTGAATCTGATGCTACCTGCAAAGTCATCTCTACGGTCCATGTAAATTTGAACACTGTAGCAGCAGTTTTGGTTTCCACACATTTGCTTCTATCAGGGGCTGGAGCACGTGCGAGCCCTTGCATTTCATCCTGAGCTATTGATGGAGAAGATGTCAAATGAAAAGAGATGACAGATAAAACTTTCCTGCCCCCTTTTTTTTTGTACCAGGTGTAAAGGATATCTTGATTATAGTATCTTGAAAAATCTGTGTCCTAAAGCAGAATAAAATTTAGTAAACTCCAACACACACACACACACACACAAATAAGATATAGGAGGATAATTGGGCAATACTGTGCAAACTCCCCGCACACGTGATCCTTTAATGGAATGGAGGTAAAGTCGTCAATGCCCTGTCCATTCCCATGTGCTTTCTAGTCTAGCTCCTGGTCGGCTTCCACGAATGAAGTTCAGCATATCCCATAGCTAAGAGCACATTCTACTCTTAATGCTCCAAGATCCTGTACTCTGAACTGTGAGGCCCAGCATGAGCAGAGACATTTTCACCATCCCAGTCTCACACTTGTCTTAGGTGGTCTCTCCTGTCCCTGGATCTTCCCACTTCCACTTCTTTCTAAGGAAACCCCAGTCTTAGAATATTTCTGGTGTGTCTTTGCTCCAAACAATCACATCAGAACATAATAGCCCAATTTGAGTGGTTTCAAAGTCTGGGTTAATCTTAATTTAAACCATGAGGGAGTTCCCTACAATCCACTGTAGTAGAAGGCTTTTCCAACCTGGCTGCGCTTCAGAAGCATGCTTGGAACTTTCTATAAATATAGATGTGAAAGCTCCATCCCCAGAGATTCCAACTCCAGTTCACTCTTATATCCTTAAAACCAATATACCAGGTATCTTTCCGATAGTTCTAAATCTTAGTTTCCACTGTTCTGTGAGAAATAATTAGATGTGTCATGCTTCATCATCCACAAGGAAAGCAAGAGTTTGCAGATATGCTGCAATGAAAATGGAAATTTAAAGGAATTTTTTGATTGAGCCCCGAATTGGGCTCCCTGCTCAGCGGGAGCTCATGTTCTCTCTTGCTATCTCTTGCTATCTCTCTATCTCTATCTCTATCTCTTGCTATCTCTCTCGTTATCTCTGCCCCCCTCTCTCTCCAAGAAAAAAAAAATCTAAAGGAAATTTTAAAGAAAAGAATCTGCAGAGGTCAAACTGAGACTTTTCCATGATCTCTGAACCTTATCTTTGGATTGCCTTATAGAGTTGCTTTGTGATACCAAGTTGTCTTTATCGCACAATATGTGGCATTTTAGACCAGTTAATCTCTAAATAGTCTACTTGTACTATAATGAATGTTTTCTTATACAGTTACATGAACTCAGTTATTTTTTTCTAGAAATCTACTCATTTCAAGTATACTTTTTTCTCTGGGGAAAAGAAGTGCCTTTTGTTAAAATCATTTTTAAGAAAAGAATATTTTTAAAAATAATTGAAGGCATAATTTCCATCATTTTTACAATTTTAATTAAGACTTCCAATATGTTACATATAGGTACACCACTGTCTCTTAACTGGCTTGTGATGTTTCTGTATTAATCCACAGACTGGGAGGTCACTAGGTGGCTCAGCAGTTTGGCGCCTGCCATCAGCCCACGGCATGATCTTGGAGTCTCAGGATCGAGTCCCACGTCAGGCTCCCTGCGTGGAGCCTGCTTCTCCCTCTGCCTACCTCTCTCTCTCTCTCTGTGTCTCTCATGAATAAATAAATAGAATCTAAAAAAAAAATAATCCACAGACTAGATTTCAAAGGGTTTATATCCCATTATTAAAAATTAAAAATTCTTTTGGAGTAAGTTAGCCAACTCTGTCCAAGAACTTGTGTGAAAGATTTGGATGGTATTGTCTCCTCATTGGTATACCTCTTTCTCACTGCCTCTGTGCCCCTCTCCTTAGTGAATTCACTCTCCCAAGATAAGCCACTTAAGGAAAGCATTTATACCCTAATAAAAAGAGCTACAGGGACGCCTGGGTAGCTCAGTGGTTGAGCTCTGTCTTTGGCTCAGGTCCTGATCACAGGGTCCTGGAACTGAGTCCTGCATTGAGCTCCCTGCAGGGAGCCTGCTTCTCCCTCTGCCTATGTCTCTGCCTCTCTCTGTGTATCTCTCATAAATAAATAAATAAAATAGAGAGAGAGAGAGAGAGAGAGAGAGAGAGAGCGAGAGCGCTACAGGACTAATTTGTTAGTAGGGGCACTTGGGTGGCTCAGTCAGTTAAGCATCTGCCTTCAGCTCAGGTCCTGATCCCAGGACCCTGGGATCGAGTCCCACATCAGGTTCCCCAGGGAGTCTGCTTCTGCCCTTCCCTCTGCTCATTCATTCTCTCTCTCTCTCAAAAATAAATAAAATCTTTTAAAAACCAGGACTAATTTGTTAGTAAAATTCTCACTCCCTCTCTCCCATCTTTTTCTTGTTTATTAGTTCATTCATTTGCTCACCATAGATACTATCATAAAGAAGAGTACTTTGTGACTAGCATCTTCCTCTATTTGCCAAGAAGATAAAAAGTGTTGAAAGAAGAGTAGCCTTTCAAACAAACACACATGCAACTTTGAATAACATTAATAAGATTCATGTTTAAAAGAAGCCTATCTTCTCTGGAATATCTTATGTTATTACTACACGGGAGATAGAACTGGGTAGATGATATCCAAATATAACTGGAACTGAGTAATCAATCCTATTTGAATTCTGTTCCTTCCTTTGATTGTTCTTAGTAATTTCATTAGTGTTTAGGTTTTTGAAAATCTCACACTTCAGAACATTTGAATTCCAAATTCTATGGTCATATGTGTAGATTTTTTTTTTTTTGGTGAAGAAATAAGTTTGTACATGATGCATAGAAATGTGAAATATAATCTCTGGGTGGCAGCATGTATTCACTAGCAAAAAGTCCTTTCTAAGTAATGCCATTTTCATTTCTCTTAAGGGATTGCTAAATTGATGGGTCAGCAATATTCCATGGTAGAGACTGGCTTGTTCACTTTGACAATTGCTCATTATATGCTTTTTGAGCAGATAATGAAATACATGATAATGCAATTAACTGGGATTATATATAATTGTGAACTAAATGCAAAAAATTTAATTTAATTTTTTTACTGCTTTGGAAACAGTTCCCAAACTTATAAAAATTACAATTAAAATAAACTTTGAGGTACAGTGAATATATTGGATAACAAGATTAATACTCATTGGAAAAATGGAATAAAACCAATCAGATAAAATTTTGCAGATATTAACGTTAAGTCCTATGATTATTAAAATAATATAAATAGTCAGAAAGTATCATATTGCCAAGACCTTATTAGCATTGTGGTTAATCCTAAATGCAATATGAGACAAAGAAAATATATTTTGACTGCTAAGGCATATAATTACAGGCTGCATTAGTTGAGGCATGGCATGATCCCCATCAAGAGAGAGACGTTTCCTGGGGCAGTGTTTGCTAGTTAGACCAAACTTGTGTTATATTCAGGTCTAGGTGTCATACTAGGAGGGATGGTGACATACGAGAATATCAAAGAGAAAGGGGGAAGGTAGAAGGTGGAAAGTCTGGAAAGTATAAGAAAACACTTGAATAATGTGAAGGTGTTTGGTTTGGAACCAAAAACAACCTGGGTACATGGCAGCAATGTTTGAATATTTGAAAGGCTGCCATGTTAGGGAAAGAGAATTTTTTGTTGTTTACTTTAGAATAATTGGTGTAAGGTATGGGGGTTAGTTATTGGAACCAGGAAAACCTTTCCAATAAGAATTAGAACTATTCAGCAAGGAACCGTTGGCTGTTAATTTCCCATCATTGAGAGCACTCACCAATTATCCAGTGTAAATGATCATCTGTCAAGGATTGCTGGATTACCAAAACCTCTAAGAGCTTTCCAGTCCTCAAGAGTTTTTACTTCTACTTTCAGATATTTAGAGACATAGAGCAAAATATTAAGATGAGTGACTGCACTTGTACTTTTGTATTTGGATTTTTGTTTGTTTTGTCCACAGTACGGCATACCCAAGTTGTTGAAGAGTCTTTTATAATTCAAGTTGCAACTATTAATAGACACTTGAAATATCATTTCAATGATATACTGTGGTCTGGAATTTAGGAAAGATTACTGATTTAAAACAAACCTCAAAATCATATATAGAAATAAAATATCTTTTAACAATAATTTGTTGAGGCATGTTTTCCCCTTGTTCTTCCCCATAGTTTCTTGTACATCTGACGCCTCACAAACACTTAATTGAAGTGACGCTCAGATTATTAACTCATGTTTATGCTTCTAGGTGTCATTTGGAGAGGCTCCAATCTTCACAAGTATATTTTCCTTTATTTGAAAAAGCGATTTCATTTTTAAATGCAAGATTTTTTTAAAGATTTTATTTATTTATTCATGAGAAACACACACAGAGAGAGAGAGAGAGAGAGAGAGAGAGAGAAAGGCAGAGACACAAGCAGAAGGAGAAGCAGGCTCCACACAGGGAGCCCGATGTGGGACTCGATCCTGGGACCCTGAGATCATGCCCTAGGCCAAAGGCAGGTACTAAACCGCTGAACCACCCAGGAATCCCCCTAAATGCAAGATTTTTATATGAATCACAATATGTATTTATCACTTAAGAAAACATTATACCTCCATTATCCTGATTTACATTTATAATTAGTATCTTATAAATTAAATAGCAAATACAGTAATGTTGCCTGGTTTATCATTTATGTTTATTGCATTTTGAAGTGTAACATTGGTTTATTTCTCATTTAATTAACATTAAAAAGTATTGGTGATTTTCTTAAACATTTTTTAATTTTTTAAAAAAAGATTTTATTTATTTATTCATGAGAGACACACAGAGAGAGGAAGAGACATAAACAGAAGGAGAAGAAGGCTCCCAATGGGGAGCCTGATGTGAGACTTAATCCCAGGACCCTGGGATCATGACCTGAGCCAAAGGCAGATGCTCAACTGCTGACCCACCCAGGTGCCCCTCTTAAACATTTTTTAAATAAAAGAGTGAAATGAAGGCAACAATAGTACTTGAATTGTTTTGTTATGTGTTATTATTGAGGGAAAAGGATCCATATTGCCTTGACAGAGAACCTAATATAGCTCTTATTTCCCCTACTAGTATGGGTATTTATTTTCAAAACAATTGAGAAATAACAGAAAATAAAGATACAACAAAAGGTTTCAGAAATTAAGTTAAAACTTTTAACAGAGGCCTTTAGGCATTTATTCTTTGACTAGGTTGTATCTTCAACAATTTATTTTCACCAGGGACGAGGGGCAAAGTTGCCCTTTATCCCACACTTTTATTTTCTATGGTAATAGGGCCTTTGGGTGAGGCCATCTATATATTCCATAAATATAAGTGTTATTGACATAAATGGAATGGAGCATATAAACTAGCATTCATTGTTGAAGATCTTATAATGTTTGTCACTCACCTAGACTTCTTGTTTACAGTCTCTGTGGACACAATTGAGGTTTCAGCATTAGTCTGACTATATGTATTTTTCTTCCTCTAAATTGTAGTCATTCCCTTGTGAATTCAGTTCTACCCCTGAGGTTACATCTTTCATTTTACATTAGCAACTCACCATTTCAAATATTTATATATTCAGGTTATCAGCTATCTAGGGAAAAATAGTGTATTGTACACTTAAATCCTTTTACTAGCTCTGATTTATTTTTTATTTTTTATTTTTTGAGGCAATCAGGAGAGGCAGCATGGCCTTCCTTTTGTAGTAGTTGGAAGAATACATTTAAAAAATCATTCTAAAGAAGAAATTTAGTCTGTAATTGATTTTACATTTTAATAAAGGTTTATAAGAAACTTCATTAAAATTATTCTTAAGAGCTCTGTGATTCAAAATGAGAAACTATGAAAAACTACATGATGAAAAGCAGCCCTCCAGTCCTTTTTCACATGCTTGGTCCTACTCTTTGCCAGGTAGTTACTGTGAGGTTTCTAAATGTGCCCTTACAGAGTTTTGTTGATGCATATACTTGCTACAAATACAGGTACTTATCATTTTTTATCATAAAGCTGTCACTATATTACACACATTATTCTGTATTTTTCTTAAAACTTAGCATTGTAGCACTCAAATCTTTTTGTGACTATATAAAGTACTTTTCCATTCTTTTTTATAGCTACGTAGTATTCCACTATGTAAATGCTGTATAAGTCACTCATTTGGTCCCCTCTTAGTGGATTTTTATACGGTTTCCAATATTTCACTATTACAGTGCATAATGACATACTTTATTTTTATACCTGTTTCACACTTCAGCAATGATATCTGTAGGATAAATCCAAATGAGATTTAAAAATTTTTTATTTTCTTTTTAAGAAACAGGTTACTAATACTTCTTAAAGATTCTACAAGACTGACGCCAACCCACTCCCCCTTTTGAAACTTGGGCATGTGGAATCAAAATTTTCTGTCCCTTTTATGAACAACTGGCCAAATACTGCACACTTTTTCCCTATTTCTGCTCTAGAGAGTATGAACCTTTCAAAACAGAACCCCTGGCTGGGCCCAACTGAGCATCTACATTCCACAACTATGTTTCTTGTTCAGAGAAATACTTTTACAAACTGGCTGTCTGCTGCTACATGTCTCTTTGAATTACCATTTCATTGTTTAAGAACAGGTCTCTTCTAAGCATGAGAGGAGGAGTTCTTTATTCTTTTACTAAATTGGTCAGCCAAAGAACAGCTTTTGGTGAATAAAAGATATTCTCATTTTAGCAAATGAAGGGGAAGTTCTATTCCCTCCAGTCCAATGCAAAATGTTGTTATTCCTTAAAAATGTTCTAAGTGCTCGAAGTGCTGGAAACTGTTCAGAACATACCACAGAACCCAGTTCCTCCCTACATTCAAAATGTTTACATTCTAAAAATGACAAGAGAGGGAAGGTTGGGAAGGTAGCTAGATCCGGAACAGATGGGCACATATGCCCTCTCTCCTAACCAAATGCAGTCCTATGGATGGCTCAACAGTTAATGTAGATTTCTCTTTACTAAGTTTTACAAGTAACTCTGCTGTGCACAGCCAAATGACTTGAAATGTGAAGATGTAATGCCTCTTTGCTGTGCCCTGCTGTTCAAATGTTCTCAGCTTTGACAATTTATCTTGCTGGAAAATGTCTTCAGAATGTCAGTCACTTTAGTTTCCATGCTTGCCATTTGCATGTTGCACACCTGCTGGTGTCTTTGGTTGTGTTCTATTGTTATTTTTCTGTGGGGATGGGGAAGGTACAATACTGCGTTTTCAGACTTGGAGTTCAATTTGTGTGCAGTTTGGAAATAATTCTTATAAGCCTAGCTATTCTTGTTAACATCAGTATCACCTATAAACAACTGTTTACTGAGTGCCGGGTGAAATTTTAGTGCTATATTAGCCACTTGGGGAGATAATTATAGGTGAATGAAAAGATAAGTCCTTTGTGCCAAAAGGATTATGTCCCACATGAGGATACACACAGATGCACAGGCACAGGGACTCACAAAGCAGTCCTCACAAGCGGTATGATCTAGGCAAACATAGGTACAGATATTCCAATGACATTTAAATCAAAATGTGTTAGTGGTCACATCTGATAAGGACTAAGAGATTGGGGGGACCATGGAGAAAAGTAATAACTCTGTGCCCTATATTCTTTTCTATTGTTTGTTTTCCTTTTCAAAGAGTGTGTAGTCACTTGTTTCAATGAATGTGCAATTACTTGTTTAATTAAAAAGAGAATTTTTAAAACAGCAATATAATAACTTTATGTAACACTTAGGATGACATAGGATATTTTTGGCTGCAAATAATAGGAAACTCATCTTACAATTATCTGAAATAATAGAGCATTTGTTACTTATTAATAGTTACTGACATTTTGCCAATCTGTTTCATTTATTTCTTTCCTCTCCTTTTTTAAAGTATATTACATCAAGCATCACATATTTTGCCTATAAACATTTCAGCATGCATTTAGCAAATATGGACATTTTTACTTAACTATAATGTCTTTATTCCATATAAAAGTCATAAAGTCATAGTAATTCCTTAAAATCATTTATACACTAATTTGTGTTCAATTTTTCCCCAACTATCTAGAGAAAAAAATAAAGGTAATTCAAATAAGGCCCAGGTACTGAACTTGGTTGTTATATTTCTTTAAGCCTATTTAGTCTTTAACTGTCTCTTTCTATTTGTTTTATTGAAGGATCTGTGTCATTTATCCTGTAGACTATCCATATTCTGGATTGGGCTGATTGCTTCCTGGCGATGCATTTAACTTGATCTTCTTCCTTATATTTCCAAACTAGACATTTAAATATAGAGACTTTAACAGATTTAGATTTACTTTTGTTTTGTTTTCCAAGAATATTACATAAGTGATACTGGATAGTTCCTAAAAGTTCAAATCAGAGCACAGATAATGTCTGGTGGTTCTACTTTTAGTGATATTATGATTCATCTGTGAATTTGGAAGCTGTCAATAGTTCCATTCTTTATAAAATTCCATGTCAACTTTTGCATAATATTTTGGCATCTACTGATGCTTGTTGCCTAGCTTCATTATCTCTTAATGGTTGTATTTATTAATTGGAATTCTTGAATAAAGAATTTTTCCTCATCAACTATTCGGTTACTCAAAATTCAGGAGAGAGAGAATACATGCTTTATACTTTCTTTTTCTAATATTTTACTTTCTCCTGTTCCTTTTTTAAGAGTTATGAATTTCTTTTTTTTTTAAAGATTTTATTTGTTTATTCATGAGAGACACAGAGAATGTGGCAGAGAAATAGGCAGAGGAAGAAGCAGGCTCCATGCAGGGAGCCCGACATGGGACTTGATCCTGGGACTCCAGGGTCACATCCTGGGCCAAAGGCAGGTGCTCAACTGCTGAGCCACCCAGGCATCCCAAGAGTGATGAAATCCACCCATCAACCATTTTCAAAAATTTTCCTTACTTCTTATTTGCACCTGTGCAACACATGCCCTTTTTTAAAGTAATCACTTGCAAGGTAAATGAAATTACCAAAATTGACTTGAACCAAACAAACCCAGTCTTTTGAGAAGAACATGGCTGACTTAATATTTGAGTGAATTGGGTGGTTTTAGTAAAGAAAAAGCAGATAAATTGCTAGTGGGTAGGCAATAACAATGCAAGGTGGAACACTACTGTCTGTCTGCATGGGATCGTTACCTGCTTGTTTTTTGATCACTAGCAAGTTAACTGAATTTACTAAAATAAACCTTACCCTTTACCTGTGTATTCTGAGTACTCTTTAGTTTCTTTGAATCTATTTTTAATGTTAACCAAATCCATTGCAATTTGTAATAGTGAATTTACCTTGTGTTACTTCCTTCTTTTTCAATGGCCTGCCATTGCTTTAAGATTCCACAGCCTGAAACCTTTCCTGGGGTTGATTTTAATACCACTGAGGTCTTGCTACCCAAGGTACCTGGTGAATATTTGAAACCTCTGTGTGAGATTGAAGCATAGAAGAACATTGGGAAGATAATTTTAGCAGAGATGGCTCAGATTTCCATAATACAGGATTTTATCCCAAGTTAGCTATATTCTATTTTTTTTAGTGGCTTATTTTGCTATAATATCCCCAAAATATTTGTGTGAATGGGACTATGTTGCAAAACAAGGCCAGAAATCTGTAGACTTCTCACTCTGAGGAAAGAACAGATTAGAGAGAAGGCACTAGAAATTGCATTTTGCTGGATCATATGTATACAATTAATGGGGGAAGAATTCACCAAAGAGAAAGGAACTTTCACTGTCATTTCATTGGCACATCCTAAGGATGAGAAATGACCTTACTAGCTGATGTTCAACCTTCATCTCACACTTAGTAAACAGAAGCTGGCGCTAGGGAGACAAATATCCATACCACAGCAGGGCCGAGGGGCATGAAGAGGGAGTGACAAAAATCCCTGGGTCCTCTTTCACTCTTTTCCACATGGCATCTCATGTGTCACTCAAAAGTGACCCAAAATCCCTGGGTCCTCTTTCACTCTTTTCCACATGGCATCTCAACTGGCAGTGTTGCACTAATGTGCCATTCATCAACAACTGGTTAGTGGAAAAAAACAAATCCTAAAAAGCCTGGATGAGTACATTTTGTTTGTATCTTTTCTATACAATATGAGGGTGATGCCTTGAATACCTAGGGTCAGATTCCTCGTTGGTTTGTTCACATATGTGAAGTCATAAGAGATCAGATTAAGGGATTGATTATGGGGCAATATGTGAGTAGGAAGAAAATTAGGTCTAACCGAAAGGAGTGTTCTATGTTGGTTTTCTGAGAGATGAGGGGAAAAAAAGTATATATATATATATATATATATATATATATATATATATATATATGATATACTTTACAGATATACTGATATATATATATATATATATATATATATATATATATAGAGAGAGAGAGAGAGAGAGAGAGAGAGAGAATTCAGAGGAAAGCCAAGATCATGTCATAATAATAGATTAGTTGCTAGAGGTTGGTGGAAAGAGTGATAAATAGGTGAAAAACAGAGGATTTGTTAGGGGATGACACTACTCTGTATGACACCAGAATGGGGGATACATGTCATTGCACATCTGTCAAAACTCATAGAATGGACAATACCAAGAGTGAAACCTCATGTAAACTCTGCACTCTGGGTGAAAATGATGTGTCACTGTAGATCCATCGATTGTAACAAATGTACCATTCTGGGGGGGACACTGATAATGGGGGAAACTTATGGAAAATACCCCTAAAAAAGAATAAATAAGAAAAAAAATCCCACTGTATGTAAAACTAATTTGAATTTAAATAAAACCAAAAAAAAAAAAAAAACCCACTGATTTCAAATTTAAATACACTAAACATTTCATTAAAATCAGAGGCCTAAACTTGAAGATTGTATTAAATGTTTTAAATACTTTAAGAAACAGGTAAGATGTACCCAGAATATTAATTACACTGAAACCATAAAAATATTTTTAAAAAAGTCTCTCTCTCCCTCTGCATGCTCGTGTGTGTGTGTGTGTGTGTGTGAGCTCTTGTGTGCTCTCTTTCTTTCTGTCTCTTTCTCTCAAATAAATAAATCTTTAAAACAATAAATTCTATTAACTTTTTTTAAAGTGGAGCTTTACCATTCTTAGGAACGCCCTAAAGATTCTAAATATGAATTTCTGCTCCTGAGATCTCAGGATTGACCTTCTCTTTTTTCCAAGAACTGATTGTTCACATTTTTAAAAATTCTATAAACTATCCTTTACCTTTCATTGCATTACTTTTTAGGTGTAAGTTAGCCAGAGTTGCATTCTATTGCTTAAAACCAAAGAATCCTAACTGTATATACGCACATACCCATTTTTTATGGCTTATTTTTTGAAAAAGCATTTGGCTTACAAATTGTAGTCACATCTTGGCCAAATGCAAGGAAGTTTTAAGGTTATTCAAAACCAGCTGAAATTTCAACACACTTTGAACATGACTTTGCAATGTTACCAAAGTGAAGTTATCTTCATTTTTCACAAACTCAAGATAGTAAGAGCATTAGGAGATATTTGTTGTATTCATAGGAAGGCATACTATTATAAACATACTGTTTATTTGTTTAGATTTTACCTACAAAATGATGATTTCATGTGGTTCAGTTTATTACATGCAGAAAGAGAGTCAATACTTTTCTTTTTATTTTTGCATTTCTGTGGTCCCAGGAGCAATATGTGTAGGTAATAGAGTAGATGAAAGAGAACTTGCAAAAATATAGGGAAAGAGGATTAGGTGACTGTAGGATTTAAGTAGGAAGAGGGCAACAATGCTTGTTGAAATAGTGAAAAGAAAGGGAAAGGTGAACTGCAAAATAGAGAGAAAGGAGATGTGTGGAAAGTTTACTGTCTGCCCGGCTCACCTGGCTTCACTCTGTACTATTATCACACTGGATGAGTCTCTGGTCTAGTTAACTCCTCCAATTATGCCCAGTTCTTATAACTTGCCTATGGATATACTGATATGTAAGATGAAACATTTTCAAGTAGGAATAAATTATACATTTTTTTCTTTTAAATAATTATCAGTCAAAATTTCAAAACCTGTTATTGATAATAATATTGTTACATTTACTCCATTTAATGAGAATCAATGATAGGCTAAGAACTCATTTAATCCTCCCAACAACACTGTGTGCTAGGTTTTACTACTCTGATTTTACAAACATGAAATCTGTAATTTAAAGAGTTTAAATAACTTTTCCAAGTCTTTCTGCTCAGTAGTAGCTGAATAGAACTGAAAACCTAATTTTTGTTTTCACCCCTACCTCTCTTACCAGCAGCTTCCCCAATAGCTTTTTTCTTGATTCTCTTTTTTTTAAAAAAAGTATTTATTTTAGAGAGGTGAAGGGGAGAGGGGCAGAAAGAGAGGGAGAGAATCTCAAGCAGACTCCACACAAAGCATGGAGCCACACGGGGATGGATGTCACAGACCCTGAGATCGTGACCTGAGCTGAAACCAAGAGTTGGCTGCTTACTCAACTGCGTCACTGGAGTGCCCTGCTCTTGATCCTCTCTTTAATTCTTTCCCCGAATGCCTCATGTGTATAGATTCCTTGCTTCTGCCTCTGTGCCCAATAGTCTCATGATCTCTGTTAATCTACAGAGTATATCTTAACTTTTCCAATGCAAGGGAAGCAGATGTCCAGGAAGCAATGCTAGAATTTTTGGAGTAAGGCAAAGAGGCTATGAATTCTCGCATTAATATTTGTTCCTGTTATATGTGTTTGTGGATTTTTCATAATCCTTATCTTTACTGTTTGAAACTGATGACCTAATTAAATGCTTACCTCTCTATTATTTGTAACTCAATGTCTGAGTTTTCTATATATTTGTTAATTGTTTTCACGTTTTACTTCAAAGTGGCGAGTAAATACATGTTTCTAATCTGTAATTCTCAACTTTTTTGTAACCTCATGAAGCCTTTTGGTAACAGGCCATCCTGGCACAAATCAAATTGTCAGATATTTATTAAATGCATGTAATAATGTGTTCACTTCTGTAATAAGTATTGTGGGGAGGTAGAAGTTATAGTTGCAAGGTAGTTAAGATTGTAAAATTAACCAAGGAAAACAATAGCAAGCAGTATAGGACATTTGCCAAAATATAAGGTGGAGATTAGGAAAAGTATTAAGAATTCACAGAAGAAAGAGGTTGCTGGGGTTTGGAGTTGCCACATGGGGAAGTGGGGTTTTAGCTAGCTCTTTAAGGAGAGCATCTGTATTGATGAAGAGGAGAGAAAACATTCCAAACCAAGGGAGCATGAGTCAAGGCAAAGAAACAGAAATGCATGAATGCCAGGTAGTAAGACTGAAGTGATACATAGAAACCTTCCTGCTTTTGTGGTTGTTGATTTAATATTTGATCTGTCCCAACAGTTATCTTTCTATGCCATGCACATTTTAGTAACTGTCCGTCACAATTCTGTTGCTTTGCAATATTTCTAACTTATTTTGTTGTTCTATGGGCTACACTCTTTGGGCTTTATTATTTTACTTCATGTAATAGTAATATTTTCTTGGTTCATAAATTGTTTCATGTGTGTATCCCAGCATTTAGCACAATACCAGGCACATGATTGGTGCCCTGTTAATGTTATTAGTGGAATGATTGATTACATATGCTATATAGGGCTTAATTAGGTTTTCAAAAAATTATTCTCTGAAGTCACCTCTTTTATATAATCGTATATATACATATAATCTGTAGGAAGGGACAGATTCATGTGTATATGTCATCATCCCAGTGATTTGTAAGAGTGGATTGAAATGTTTTCTTTTCTTCTGTGTCTGTGAAGAAGAGGGAAGGTAAGGGTAAGAAAAACATTGTCACTTCAGAGAAAATACCAGGAAGGTTCTAAGTGTGAGAAGCTTTCCAAGTGATAGGAGGATTGCTCGGCTTAGCTCCCGTTTGCTAACACTGCATTGTTGTGACAAGATCCTAGATACCATGGCAGACCTGTGGGTGGCCTCACTTGCAAGCACCTCAGAGATGTGCTCTCCTTGTAACCAAGCCATGAAATCAAATTTTGTTTGGAAACTGACTGGCTTATACTTCTCTCTGAAAGTAAGCATGTCACAGGTATTTATTTCCAGCACAACAGCTTCATCGCCATTGCTAATAAATTCTTTACACTGAGACCATCTTTACTAAGCACTGGCATGGGTAGGAAGTGCTCCTGGAGTGAAGACATTTCAAAGACATTTTAATACAGTGGCACCATGGGGAGGGCATTAATCTTTCTTGTGATTTCCTCTTATTGTAACAATGGAAAAGCTTTCTAATGTGCAAACCTCGTTAAATCAATCATCTTGGGAATTTAGATGCACAGTGTGATAAAGGCAACAACTTTCTCTACCTTAAGGCAATTTTCCATATGTTTTGGAAGTTGGGATTTAAGGAAAATAAGCTTCTTTGATGGATTTATGATTCAGCTTCAAATGTAATATTTGAATTATTCACTTTATTAGCCGAAAGAAATAGAAAGTCCTAAATAGCTAATAAAATGAGTTTCATTTTTAGATAATATTTATTGTTTACACTGCTGCTTCGGAGAGTCCTTTTATATCTGTTAAGCTGTAACTACACTGACAAAATATAATGGGAAATGTATTAATTTGGAACAAGGAACTATTTAACTGTTCTTTATTTATTTACAATCTTCTGCTATTTTTGTTAAGAATTTAGCAGCTCTTATTTGACAAAGCAATTTTATGAAGAAGATTAAGAAGTGTGAGGAAAATGCTTAAGACAAAATGTCCTATGTTAATTATACTTCAAAAAACAAAAGAAGACAAGTGTCTTAAGAGATGCAGATTTTTGTCTAGGCTTAACTTCTTCCTGTTTGTATATAGAAATGTACATTGAAAAGGAACACCAACTTCCATAATACTTTAAATTTGGACCTGTAACTACATTAGTACTGGCAGGTGGGAGTGACACAGTTGTAGGAGGCACTGTTTTAATGTTAGAATGAGACCGGCCAGAGGAAATGCACAATTAAAGCATCTGCTTTAAATTTCTGCTGCTATATTAGGGAAAGAAATGGATTCAAAACGTTAAACATGTTAAACTTTATTTGCTTTTATCAAATCCCATTATTTACTTTGCTCCTGGGGTATATCTGGACATTTCACAGCAAGACGGTTAGCATAGGAGGGTCTAAGGTTTACAGGAGCACACTGGCACCATTGTTTGTGCATCTGTATCCAAACCATCCTGCAATTAATTTAGTCAAAGTTTAGAGATTGCTGGATCTCTAGTGAGCTGTGACTGAACTATGGATATTGGTTCCAGGAATACCTAGATCTATATAGACCAAGTGGGGAACTCTTGCTCTGAACTCAAGAATTCCACAAATCAATAGCATATTGAACCAGTTTTCTCACTGCTTTCCTATAGTCCCTGGCTTGGTATTTTTGGAAATTACATTAACTCTTTCAGAGACATTTATGCTATATATGCAAGGGACAAGAGTTTTCTAATTATATCATACTGTGTTATCTAGCTCTATTTCAGTTTGAATTGCACTTATCATGTGGCACTAAGGCATTAAAACAGAGACCAAAGAATTAGCTGAAGCAAAAGAACTCTATTACTTGAAATTGATTCATGCTTAGTATTAGGAAATTTAAAATATCAAATGGTTACATTTCGAAAGTTATACACACACACACACATACTATAAACGTTTTACAGAAATGAAGTTATAGTCTGTAGTCTCAGAAAGAGTAGTACAGCACCATTTAAAAGAATCCTAATTGTATTACTTTGCATCCTGAAGGATCACTAACTCTATAATCTTTAAACATTTGTTAAACACTGGTTTCCCTCAGAAAACCAAGGTTTGATTAGGCACTACAGCCTTGGAAGAGAAGTAGAACAACACAAGTATTTACACATGGCTAGAAGCTTAAGTGACACATAGGTAAACTTACAGTATCTTCTATTTGACAACCTGTATCTCTATGGCTAGGGGAAAGTGACAACTGTGGGAATGAAATAAGCCATCAAGGTAAGTGGTTATCTAGGTTCTAACTGAACGGTGGTTGTTTTCCAAATATACTTCGTTTCATAAAGTCAATTTATATATAGGTGATATCATATGTATTTTCAAATAAGAACACCAGTATTTTCTTCCTTCTCCTCCTCTTCATCCCTTCCTGTCCATTACTACCTCCTCCATCTTCATACTTATCTGCCGTCCACAGGTTTTGAACCTAAAGATAACCCCAGTAGACTATTCAGTGGCCTTTGCGTGCCATCAACTTTTAAAAAAATTTTCCTCTGTGATGATCTATGTACCTGTGTACACAGTTAAGTGATTGCCTACAATACAGACTGTCTTTCTTTGCTGTAGTTCTCTAGGGAAGCTGGAATGAGCAGGTCCCTAATCTCTATTTACTTGCATGTTGCATAATATTTGAGATTTGAAAATGTGAACTGATGTTTACCTGGTTGCTTTCAGGCGACTGTGCAATAGAAGTTTTGGTTCTATTGAGAAAGCTTTGAGAGTGGATGAGATAAATGAGCAGAATATGTTCCTGAACACTGATACTGGGATGATAATGGAGGTAGAGAAGCAAAAAGCAGCAGTAGCCTCGGAGGCTAAAGGGATGGCTTCTCTTTTTAAGCAGTGAAAAGAGGAACCACAGAGCAAGGTCTTCACTGAGTAGAAAAGTACTCTTAAAAGTCCAATCACACACAAGGAGTTGTGTGAAGAATTTAGAAGCCAGCCAGAAGTGAAAGGAAGATGATAGGTCTTTTAGTGGAAGGCTTGGAGACAAATATCATTTTATAGTATTGGTTATTATACTATATATATAAATATATACATACATATGTATGTATATATATATATAGATTTTATATATGTATATAGTATTATAGTCTTTGTTATTATATAACAAAATGCTATACATATATACTGTTATTTTAAAATTAACTATTTTGTCCAAAAGCATGAGATAAAATACTATATAGGTACAATGGTGGTGTTATTATTGTACCCTTATGCCTTCCACCTGCTGCCAAATATGTCCTTGAAACTTTCATATATAATATAGAACATAGTTGCTTCATGCATGTAATTCTGATTTAGAATAAGAATAAAATGTGTAAGACTATGTTTCAATTTATAACAATAGAATTCCTGATTTATTTTAAGAAGAGCAGGATTTGTTAATAATGTGGTCTTATTTCCTCTCTTCCCCTCTGGTGTGAGAGCAGAGGCCTTGTTGGCACTTTGTTCTTGACTCAGTCAATCCTATTCATTCTACCCCTGTCATCACCCTGCATTGCTGTCACCTAGCTCAGCTCCACCAAAGGAGAGGCATGTCTTTATTCCCCACCCTGCTCTATTTGCACGGTCATCCTGGTATACCCAGTTCTCACTGCTGCTTGTTTACTCATACTTTTCCTAGAGACTGATGCTGGCTTTCAGGCCTTGTTTGATAAATGTTTAAAATGTTTTCCAAGATCTTCATGAGCTCAATTCGATATCAGTAACCCTTTTTTCCTTCTTTGTACCTCAATGTTTTACACACTTTATTAAGTTTTTCCATCTATTTCAAACAAAACCAATTTAGCTAGCAGAACTCTAGATGGGGGAGGGGGACCTTAAGTTTGGAGACCACCTTGTTTTTGCCATTCTTGCAAGGATCCTGCAAGTAGCATCAAGTATTAGGGCTCCAGATGGACATTCCAAACTCAGCTCTTGAGAAAATGATTCTTGCCCCTAGAATGTTAAGAAGGTGAGAGCCTTTATATTGTTGAATGACTTTGGACTGATTAGTGGAGTAGGGTGTCTAGGTAGAGTGTTTGGCAACTTTCTGGAGAATGGTAGAAGCTGGGAGGAACACAGAAGGAAACATGATAAAATTAAACCAGAAATTGGAAAAGGATTATCAAGGAGTGTTGAGGCCTGAATAAGATTGAAAAATATTTGGAATGGGATCCCTGGGTAGCTCAGCGGTTTGGCACCTAACTTTGGCCCAGGGCGTGATCGGAGACTCGGAATCAAGTCCCACATTGGGCTCCCTGTGTGGAGCCTGCTTCTCCCTCTGCCTGTGTCTCTGCCTCTCTCTCTCTGTGTCTCTCATGAATAAATAAATAAAACCTTTAAAAAAAAACTTAAGAAAAAAAAAAAAGAAAAATATTTGGAATGGATTCCCACCTGGAAGGAGCCAAGAAGGAGCACCAGGTTAGGTAGGAACTTTCGGGTAGGTGATAGGGTCAGGATACCATTCAGTGACTGCAATGGTATCTTTGTGTGGGGGAATTAAAGGTGACTAAGACCTATCCTCAAAGAGTAAATAGTGTATTTTGCACTGAGTGTGGCTTATCAAAAAGCAAAGCCAAAATCAAATAACTACAGTTGAAAATCCAGTTTAGGAGTGCCTGGGGGCAGAGCTGGTTAAGCGTCCAACTCTTGGTTTCTGCTCAGATTGTGATCTCAGGGTTGTGGGATCAAGCTCTGCCTTGGGCTCTGTGCTCAGTACCAAGTCTGCTTAGGATTTGCTCTCCCTGTCCCTCTTCTCCCCACCCCCACCCAGCTCTCTTTCTCTCCCTCTTTCTAAAAATAAAATAAATAGATCTTTAAAAAAAAAACATAAAAACTACCCCCCCCCTGCCAAAACAAAACACAGTTTAAATCCAAGTGGCCAGTCAAGAGAGAAATCTACATAAGGAGCCAAAGTTATTAACAAAAAAAACAACTTGAAAAAGATTAGGATGAGGTTATAAAAAAGATGGGCCAGGAATGATTCCAGAGCTGACATGTGGACAGCTGGTGCTATTGATTCTGTGGTGGCATTCTTGGAAGTTAAAAGCCATTCAGGAAAAACACATAGTAGGAGTTTGTGGAAGCCAGTCCATATTGCTATCTGACTTTTTTAAAAAGAAATTGTTTACTGTCTCAGAGCAGAAGAGAATAGTTAGGAATTTTAAGCTTTGGAATTTGCCAGGCAGTTAATTGGAAGGGTTTGGAGGTGGAGTGATTAAAGAGATTTGTGGACTAGATAAAATGAGGTTCTGACTTTCTAGGAGATACTAATTGCTAGGAAACAATTGTCATGATGGCGTTAAGTAATGTAGACTGTCATGGTATAAATTCTTAAATAAGTTCCAACAAGATACTACCTTTGTCTCGAGTAAAATCAACTCTCCAAAAATCATATTCAAAATAATTTGACCCTTTTCTCTGGTTATATTTCAAATTTTCAGTTCTTCCTTTACACTGTAAAGGAAGTTTGCAGCATTAACTTTTCATTTACCTTTAAAATGTAGTGGCTGTGAGAGGTTTAAAGATGTGGTACATGTGAGAAATGTATCCTCTACATTATTCATGTATCAATCATGAGCTAGAAGAAATCCTACATTCTGGATACACAGAGCTGGATAAGTATAGCAAAAATGACTGGCCAGTTCAATTTGGTGCTTGGACATCCCTGGGGCAGTGCATGAGTGAAAACCTGGAGCCTTCAATTTATTACTGCTGTGGTATTAAGGTGAATTATAGCAAATGATATCTCATGGTTTCATGCTCAATTCAAGCACAGCATGTAGATATGAATTATTTTAAATATAAATAAAAAAATATGTGGAAAATATCTAGTCTGTGTACTCATCATATCTAATGCATCTATATAATTCAGAAACAAGATTTGGGGCTGAACCTGCTAGAATTTGGCTCATATAAACTGAGTAATTCCCTGATCCCTTCTCTTATTCCTCACAATCTAAACCGCCAGTCTACACAAGGAACATGATTATATTTGAATCATAAAGCATGGCAGTCTATGTTTATCAGAAACCTTTGCAGTGAAATTGGGACTATGACGCTATCTCTTTGCTGCTGTCAAAACAAATGTGAGTTGTAGATAGATGGACAAATTGCATGTGTAAAATGCCACCTTATTAACAAGTTTTAAAATTTACTGTCTACAGACTATATCCGAAAGACATATATTGCTTGTGAAAATAATCATTGATCTTTAGAGGTAAATTTCAGTCTCTACATGTAGTGGAAATTAGTAAAGATGTCAACAGTTTAACATGGTTTTAAGTGGCAAAGGACCAACGTGGACTAATGTCTCTTTATGGCTGCTAAGAAACTCATGAGTTTTATCCATCACCTACACAGGTACACAATTAGTGTCACCCAACTTAGAATGATTCCTCTTGTATAACCAGCTGAATTCCCCTGGCTACTAGGGCTATATTTTTTGCTTGATGCAGATATCTGCCAGTTTCCTCCCAGGTGCCTGCCCTTTGTATTTTCTACAGACTTTTCATCCTCAGTGGCCACCTGGTTTATATTCCTTTTGTTTGATTCTAGCTCCCATCTTCTTAGGTTCTGAATAGTTTTGCAGAGATCAGCATATTCTATTTCTTGCTGAATGCCTCCCTTTCTGTGAGTTACATTTTGTTGTTTTTGTACTCTCATTTAATCTTTTTCTTGCCTCTTTTCTAATTAACTCCATCGTTTCCTCCTTCATTATGCTTGTAATGAGGTCACAAAGGTGTTCTGAAATTTCTGCTTTTCCCATCTGCTTCAGGGTTCCAATTAGTTTTCTTTGGAATTCTAAAGTTTTTTGCTTAGTAGAAGCTTCCAATAAGGCTAACTCTAGGATGGCCTCTTTTCCTTCATCAGTTCATATGAAAACTTTCAAGATTATTCAGGCTCTCAATGGTGTAAAAGGCATCATTTTCTTTAGCATAGAAATGGAGTTAGAGACAACAACAGTTGAGCTACACAGAAAATTTAAATATCTTTTGAAAGAGTGTGAAGTCTGTTCTTCCAGATTGCAAGTAGATGCAGGTGAGAAATTTCAGAAAGACACTTTTATCCACACTTGGACGTGAAGGGTATGTAGCTAACACAACAAAATGAATTTTAAAGGAAATTTGCAAATAATATATTTTAAGGAAAAAGTTTCTTAACTTTAGTATCTTGCTCCTGGAGCATTATTTTCATATGGAATTTTTCAGTAGACTATTGTTTAGCCATTACTATGGACTGAATTTTGCCCCCCTGAAATTCTTATGTTGAAGCCCTAACCCCTAATGTGACTTTGTTTGGAGGTAGTAAAGGTTAAATAAGGTCATAATGGTGGAGCCCTAATCTGAGGCTGGTTTACTTATAAGAAGATGAAGAGAGACCAAATGTCTCTCTTTTCTCACAAGTGCTCCGGGGAAAGGCCACTTGAGGATAAAGCAAAAAGGTAGCCCTTTGCAAGCCAGGGAAAGAGTTCTTACTAGAAACCAAACCCTGCCAGAACCTTGATCTTAGGCTTTCTAGCCTCTAGAACTGTGAGACAATACATTTCTGTTGTTTAAGCCATCCAGTCTATGGTACTTGGCTACAGCAGCCTGAGCAACTGATATACCCTTAAAAGAAATTCTTTTAGGGGGCGCTTGGGTGGCTCAGTTAGTTAAGCATCTGACTCTTGATTTCTGCTCAAGTCACCATCTCAGGGTCATGAGATTGAGCCCCTGCATAGGGCTCAGCAAGGAGTCTGCTTGAGATTCTCTCCCCCTCTGCCCCCCCCCCCAGCTCTCTCACAATAGATAAATAAATACATAAAATCTTAAAAAAAAAAAAAAAGAAATTCTTTTAAAGAGAGAAGCACTTGTATAGTTTGTAAAGCAGGACACAAAACTATGTGTAACCCAACTAATGAGAGTTTGCTCCTTGGCAAGTCACAGATAGAGACTACACCAGTGGAGTTGGGAACTATGTGCAGTGAATAAAGAGATCATGGGAAATAACTTCTAAAGTCCTGACTCCCAGAACAAGGGAGGGAGGGCCAGGGGGTTCTGTTTGTTGGGATTAGGATGAATATTCCGGAAGGAGTTCTGTCATTATATGTAGAGATGGGCAAAAGGTTGCACATGTTGTACTTAGGAAACATGCCTATATGTGTATCCATGCTTCAACTTGGGTAGAGAGTTTAACATTAGAAGGAGGTAGAGGTAACTGTTGGACACTTTATGGTCCATCTGTGCAGGTTGGGCTCTAACTGGTTTAGGCTAGCAGGAGCTCTTCCAGCTCTTTGCCTCTAAAAGAAAGGATTAGCATTCCTGTGAAGAAGCCTGGGGTCAGTGGGGGTCTTGCTGGTGACACTTATAACCTCATTAACGCTATGGGGCACAATTTCATATGCACTAAGATCTTAACTTAAAAAGTATAGAAGAAATTGAAACCCTCATACATGTTGGCGGGAATGTAAAATGGTGTAGCTACTTTGAAAACAGGCCAGCGGTTCCTCCAAATGTTAAGCATAGAGTTAGCATATAGCCCCGCAATTCTGCTCCTCAGTATGTATAGAGGAATAGAAACACACATCCACACAAAACTTTTGTCCATAAATATTCACAGTGGCATTATTTCTAATAGCCAAAAAGTAGAAAAAAACCCCAAATGTCCATTAATTGATGGATAAATAAAATATGCTATATCCAATAAATAAAATCTTTTAAAAAATATGGTATATCCACATAATGAAGTACATGCTACACCCTGGATGAGCTTTGAAAACATCATATTAAGTGAGAAGCAAGTCATAAAAGCTACAAATTGTATAAATCTATTTATATGAAATGCCCAGGATAGGCAAATCTGTAGATACAGAAAGTAGCCAATGGTTGCTAGGGCTGGGTGGTGGGCCACTGGAGGGAGTAGGAAGTGGTTGTTAATGAAAGGGTATTGGGGTTTCTGTGGGGGAGGAAGTAAATGTTCTAAAATTGATTGTGGTAATGGGTACATAACTCTGTGAACTTACTAAAAAACATGAATTGCAAATTTTAAAAGGGCAAAGTGAGCAGTATATGAATTATATGTCAATAAAGCTGTTAAAAGTATACTTACGGGGATCCCTGGGTTGCTTAGCGGTTTAGCACCTGCCTTTGGCCCAAGGTGTGATCCTGGAGACCCAGGATTGAGTCCCACTTCAGGCTCCCTGCATGGAGCCTACTTCTCCCTCTGCCTGTGTCTCTGCCTCTCTCTCTCTGTCTCTCTCTCTCTGTCTCTCATGAATAAATAAATAAAATCTTAAAAAAAAAAAGTATGGGGGATCCCTGGGTGGCGCAGTGGTTTAGGGCCTGCCTTTGGCCCAGGGCGCGATCCTGGAGGCCCGGGATCGAGTCCCACGTCGGGCTCCCGGTGCATGGAGCCTGCTTCTCCCTCTGCCTGTGTCTCTCCCTCTCTCTCTCACTGTGTGCCTATCATAAATAAATAAAAATTAAAAAAAAAAAAAAGTATGCATACAAGGATACCCCTATATTAACACATACACAGACAGAATCATACTGTAAGGAAATACACTGAAATATTAATAAAGCCCTTGTGTGTTTTAGCTGTTTTTCTACTTACTGCTTCATGCTGGTTAGTATATATATTTTAAAATTCTCTATACTGAATATCTTTTTCAGTAACCAAAAAATAAATAAATATTGCAAACAAAGTAAATGTTCTCAACTCTCATCCTCCAGGCAATGTTGTTCTCAGGGGTTTCCCAATCAATAACACTATCAGGAACAACTGCTATCCACCCAAACTCTCCTCTCTGCCTACTTACTGAGTGTTTACTATATACTAGGTTCTCTATTACACGTTACAAAGACAAGCTAAATGAAGCACATAAGCCTCTAGAGGACGGGATTTATTCACTGCTATAAAGAAAGTCCTCAATTTGGCAGATGAATGGAAAAAGAAATGAGTGAGGATATTATTTTCTCTCTTTCATGGAAGTGACAATCTAGTTGGGGCAAAAATTAAATGGGCAATGGATACAGCATGATAAGCATAGAAAGAAGGGTACTGTTTTTTGGGTAGTTTTTGTTTTTGTTTTTGTTTAGGGGGGTCGGTTTTGTTTTGTTTTTTTTTTTTTTTTTAGATGGGGCATTTAGGTGGGACGCAAAATCCCAGGATAAGCCATCTAGGACAGACTTCTTATAGGAGATGATTTCTCATCTGGAGAAAACAAATTCTAGGCGGAGAACAGCACATCTGCACCAAGATCACAGGTGGGCTCAAGTGTTGTCCATTCAAGAAGTTTTAAAAGCTATGATTAGGATTGTTTGGAGTTCTGTGAGTGCAGTTGTAATGAAAGGTGAAGTTGAAGGTACCAGAATGTACAGGTCTTAAGAGGCGCTACAAGGAGTGCTGAGACCTTTCGATTTTATCTTGAGACAATGGTGACTCATTAGAAGGGTCTGGATCACTTAAGTCCTCCGTTACTTTGGTTCTTCTCTTGGTTTTGAAGAGTCCTCTGATTAGGTTCCTTTGTTATAGCTGGTATTTACCTGGAGGCTAGGAAGGAGTAATTGGAAAGTAAAGGAAGAAATGTCACGTTGGGGTCCGTCAAGTGTTCATTTTATTGCTTTTCTGTCTCCTCCCAGCCTCACCTCTTACCCTGTTGGACAGGAAGTTAAAATCCTGGGTCAGAAAGTGAGGGAGACACTTGGGCTGGGGTTTTAGATTGGTTGAGAGGAGCAGAGAGCTGTGACTTTCTTGGAGCTTCACTGTGGAGGGATATTACTAAAGGCTGGTCCTCCTCTGAAGTGATGAGAGCATCCAGTGAGGGTTTCTTGGCCTCTCTAGATCTAGATCTTCCCTCTGTGTGTGATTTTCCTTACCCTATCAATCTACCTAGCTACCCTATTTGAGGTTTTGATATTTACAGCTTGTACCTGACAGATGATTCTTAGTTAAAATTATAATTAGTCTGAATATTTTAATTCCACCTAGTATTTTAAATTTATAATTTAAACCCTCTGTACCAGTCTCAGGAAATAATGACATTATATTTTCCATACATTTTGGCCAGTATAAATAACTTCTGGCTTTTAATCTTGTAATCTTTACATGCAATATATCATATCCCAAACCAATATTCTCTATCTCTATCTCTATCTATCTCTATCTCTATCTCTATCTCTATCTCTATCTCTATCTCTATCTCTATCTAGATCTCTATCTATATCTAGAGGTAGAAACCCTAAATTCTTTCATGTGGTAATGAGAAGATTTAGTGTGGAGAATGGATTTGAAGGAAGCTATTGCAGGGATCCTTGTGAGGGACAATTGCAACCTGAACTGACCTGATATAGTGGCAGAAACAAGGAAAATAGTTAATGTATAAACAGTAGACATGGTAATGCCAAATGATTATAATAATAGAGAGCACTTACAAGGCACTTTATTTTGTGCCATGCACTGAACTTTACCAGGATGTTCTCGTTTAGCTTATTTAAGCCCAGTAACAGACTTTGTGAGTTAGAATCCCATCACTGGTTCACATATATCTAACCTTGACTGGCAGTGTGCTTCAGCTGACCTTCTGAACAGCTTTGGTCATAATATTGATTTCCTATCAGTTCCTTTTTTTTTTTTTTAAGTTTTTATTTATTTATTTGACCCAGAGAATGAGACAGCACAAGAAGGGGGAGGGGCAGGCACAGAGAGAGGGAGAAGAACCTCCCCGCGGAGAAGGGAGCCTGGCTTGGGGCTTGATCTCAGGACCCTGAGATCATGACCTGAGCTGATGGCAGAGGCCCAACCGACTGAGCCACGTAGGTGCCCCATCCTATCAGATCCCTTAACATGCCTTATTCCTCCTTATTCAGGGCCTTTGTGAATGCTGTTCTCTATCTGGAATGTTCTACACACTCATTGCCACCTACGAACTCAAAGCAATCATTTAGTTAAAATCTACTTTCAGATCTAGCTCAAATTCTTTCTACTCAGAGAGGCCTTTCTTATCCCCAAATCTAGGTGAGATCCAATTATTTAATGATCTTATAACACTATGTATCTTTTTTTGCAGTAGTCATCTCAGTTATAAATTTATGTTTATTGGTATATTTCTTGGGCTCATTATTGTTTCATACACTAGGTTATAAATTTATGGGGATAGGAACCATATTTAGTTTTCAGTTTTATGTATTTATTTTTGATCATCATAATCTCCCCAACACTTAACATATTGCATGGCACACACCAACTATTTGATTAATATTGTTTAGACAGATCATGAATTTGGAGACTTTCACTTTTCCCTGTTAAACACTTTTGAGAATTCATCAGTTTACAATGATTTTCTCACTACACTATCTCCTTTCCCAGTACCTAGAATGACCAGGAATAGAATACCCTGAAAACTATGGCACTCAGGGTTTCTCTGGAACAATAATAGTCATCATGCTACTGTGACTTCCAGATTCCATCTGCCTCCAGGATTCATTCCTCTCCCTGTTACTAACACTGCTCCAATGAGAACAAAGGCTTTTAATTTTGTAGCTTCATGATCAAACACAGAAATGTGTGTCTGTAAGTTGACCACTATTCTAGTCAAAACCTGGAGCAGTTATTTTTGAGACAAAAGGATGGGAAATGATCAAAGGCTGGGAACTTTTAGTGGAAATAAAGGTTGGCTCATGCATTTTAAAGACATGACATTCATAATATCAGAGTGCAAGATGAAATCGCTAATGTAGAGATTGCAGTTCAAGAAGGTAGTAAAAGTTTTGGCTTCAAAGGCAGGGAAGACCAGCAACTTGATCGCTTCTCTCTGCCTGCTTGAGGGAGATTTTAAAATGAGACAGAAAAAGAGACATCTCTGAATTGAGTTTTCAAAAAGCCAAGAAATTACAAAATTGATTGTACTATAGGATTTTTATTATGTAAAAATATTCTATGTATATAAAAAGGAAATGACAAGATGAAATTGCTTGAGGTAACAAGATTATAGGTAAATTTCTTCCTTCATTTCATTTTGATTAACATTCCTATCATATGCAATATATAACATATTTTTCAAGGAGCTCCAAATCTTCTGTAAGGCTCCAAGTTATAATTACTGTATATTTACCATGTGCTAAGTTTCCTATTCTATAGTTGTAGCTATTCCCAATGGCACCCCTGATGCAATGATGTTGAAAAGGTAAAAAAAGAAGGAAAAAAAAAAGATAGAAATTGGGGCACATAGGTGGCTCAGTGGTTGAGGTCATGATCCCAGAGTCCTGGGATCAAGTCCTATATCGGGTTCCCCACAGGGAGCCTGCCTCTCCCTCTGCCTATGTCTCTGCCTGTCTCTGTGTGTCTCTCATGAATAAATAAATAAAATATTTTTTAAAAAATAGAAATTTCCTCCAGGTTCTGTACCTTGTGAGGTGGAGTTGGGATTTGAGCTCTGCTGGATCTTACTCCAAAGCTTAGTTTTGATCCATTGTCCTACTCTGTTTCGTTTTAGTCACTTGACACAGTCTCCTCAAAGACTTTCCAAATTCCCTGATACTATTGGAAGTATTTTTTCCTCTGCTGCTTTGTTACAATTAATTAATTATTTCAGTAATTATTTATTAGACATTTGCTATATGCCCATTATTGTTCTGGTTTATGGATGAACGGAGGTGAACATCATGGACAAAGTCCTTACTTGAAGCCTACTCTAGTAGAGGAAAGAAAATGAATTTAAAAATAAGAAACAAGAAAGCTATGAGATCATAGCAAGTGATATGTAGAGAATGAATGTTGGTTATCTGTTAGTGACTAATTATTGGACCCCAGAAGCTTGAACTAGTGTGAAGACCTTTCTGAGGAGGAAACATTGTAGCTGAGACCTGAACAAAAAGCATGATACCAGCAAAGGAACAAGTTTTTACAAAGGCCCAGCATGATACCTTTAAGTTATGGAAAGAGAAGATCATTGTTGCTAGAACAAAAGAGATAGAGGGCATGTGGTTGGAGAAGAAGCAGGTAGCTGGGTCATGTAAGAATTTGTAAGCCAGAGTAAGGGGAATAGATTTTAGTTTAATGGACATAGGAAATCACTGGAAGATTTCAGGTCAAAAATCTTATTCCTGTTGCTGTGAGGAAAACGGATGGTAGGGGAAAAAGTGGAGAAGCAGGAGGATGATTCAAGAGGCTGTTAAAATGTTCCCATACCCTGACACTGGAAACTGACGGTGGTTTTGTTGGAAACAGTGGTTTGCAGTCCAGGGTGTTCATCAGAATCACACTGAGAGCCTATTAAAACAAAGTTTGAGGCCCCTTCCTCTCTTTCCCTCCACCAGATGTCTGATTCAGTATTTCTGGGACAGAACCTAAGAAATATCCAACAAGTTCCCAGATGATACTGATGCTGACTCTCCAATGGACAAAGATGTTAATAATACAGATAAAAGGAGGAGGATTCAGAATATATTTTACAGTTGCAGGGGTAGAACTTGGCAGTGAATTGAATTTAGGGAGTGGAAAAAAAGAGGACTTGACCTCTAGAATTTGGGGAACTTGGGGGAGGGCTTTTTATTGAAATGAAAAGTTCTTAGGAAGGAACAATTTTTGATGAGATAGAAGTAAGAGAAGAGTCAAGATTGAATTAAATTAGGGAAAAATATGAGAACATAGTATTGTATACGTTTATATTGGATTATTTAAATGTAACTTTACATGATTAATTACAGTAATCTAAATCCTTTCACTGAGCTGGGAAGGTTGGTGCAGGAGGCATAGCTCATCTGGGCAGGTCCCAACTAAGTGTTGGGGGCTGAAATAATGGCTACAGGGAAAGAGGGTACAGTGAGGCTGTTGGAAGCCAGAGGTATGATTCAAGCATGGTTAAGTGACTGAACAAAAGTGATATCAGAAAAAAAAAAAAAAAAAAAAGGATATCAGAAATAAGTATGGAAGACTCTATGTGATATGGTTTTAGAGGCTGAGTGTCAAGACAGGACTGTGTTTCTTAATAAGTACATATGATAATAATAACAACTAACTTTTATTAAATGCATAGTGTTTGTTAGGCATTGCTAAGTGTTTTGCATAGATTATTTAACTCTTATAATACCCTTGCTAAAAACAAAAATTTAACTGATTAAATTTGAAAACTCTAATTGGCTTTATTCAACAATTGGGTTGCATCCCATCTAGAGCAAGTAGAAAGGAGCTCTGAGGATCTGTAGAAAATAGAAGGCTTTTATAGGCAGAAGGGTCAGGAGAAAGGAAATTCTGTCATAAGCAGAAGGTAGAATTATTTCAGGAAAGGTCACTTTCCTTTGGGAAAGGGAGTGGGCATGGGTCTATCAGGCAGATTTCCTCTCTAGTATTGATCAGGGAATTCTGGACTTTAGGCTTAAAATTCCAATCTTGGGAGAAATTGAAACTACAATTAGGCTAGGTTTTAAGTCCTGGTTGCTGATGTAGGGTTTAGCACAAGTCACTCCATTTTGGACCTATTGTTTCTTTTTTAAACACCGTATAGAAGGAAAACTCCTCTCCTCTATTCTTATAACACTTCTGACACCCAATGTATGGATTTTTATAAACCAAGCAATTCTCCATTTCTTGGAGGATAGCAACTGAGTGTCCTACAATTTAACCCAATTCTGACACTGACTGGACTTAGTGCAGGCCCCACAGGTTCAGGACCCAGTCCCAGAAGAGTGAGTGCTCCTGGCTTGAGATACCAATGTCACCTCCCAAATTGTCACCTGTAGTTCTGGCTGACCTGCTACAAATCAGGGGTTCCCGCAACCCCTTCTTTGGGTTTGATAATTTGCTAGAACAGTTCACAGAACTCGGGAAAGTGCTTTATTTACTGTTACTGGTTTATTACAAAAATACAACTCAGGAGGTGCCTCGGTGGCTGAGTCAGTTAAGTGTCTGCCTTCAGCTCAGGTCATGATCCAGAAGTCTGGGGAGGGAACCCTGCATCAGCTCCCTGTGCAGTGGGGAGTCGGCTTCTCCTCTGCTCCTCACCCAGCTTGCACTCACTCTCTCTCTCTCTCAAATAAATAAATAAAATCTTAAAAAAAAAAATAAAGATACAACCCAGGAACAGCCAAATGGCATAAGACAATATATGTGGCAATGTGGCAAGGTTGTGGAGCTTCAGCAACTTCTCTGTGTGGGTCACTCTCCCTGCACCTTGATGGCTTCACCAACCTGGAAGCTCTCTGAGCCCCTTTAGTCAGGGATTTTATAGAGGCTTTATTAAATAAATATAACTAATTAAATCACGGCAATTGGTGCTTTTTTTTTTTTTTTGCAATTGGTGCTTAACGTCTCTCACTCCCCCAACCCCTCTCTTTAACAGGCATGTTGGGGGGATGGGGCTGAAAGTTCCAACCTCTAATCCCATTGTTGATTCCTCTGGCAATAAACCTTCCCATTCTTAGGGGCTTTCCAAACGTCATCTCATTAACATAAACTCAGGTGTGGTTGAAAAGATTTTGTTATAAATAACAAAAGATACTCCTTTCACCTCTATCACTCTACAGCTAGCCATATCAGGATCCAGGGACAAAAACCAAATATTACAACAAAAGATATTCCTTTCATCTTTTTCAGTGAAGGACTTGTAAGGGTTTTAGGAGCTCTGGCCAGAAGCCCGGGAATGAAGACGAAAATATATTGCTTATTTTATCCCAAATTCTTATTCTATGAGGTAGGTATCATTATAATCCAATTTTATAGATGAGAAAACTGAGTTTGAGAGGATTAAGGCAGGCAGGTCCAGTCTGGGGACCCAGAGGAGGTCCCACAGGACCAGCCAAGAGGGTCCCTGGCTTTGGGTACAATAAAAATCAAAATCGAGCTGAGAGGAAGTGAGAACAGAGTTTACTGAAGATATAGAGAGTGTAGATATGGACAGAGCCTCTGGGAGACTCCGAAAGGAAAACTGAATGAGTCTTGTCTTTGTTTGGGGCCCGTGTTTTGTTTTTGCTTTTGTTTTGTTTTTAGATTTTATTTATTTATTCATGAGAGACAGAGAGAGAGAGAGGCAGGCAGAGACATAAGCAGAGGGAGAAGTAGGTTCCATGCGGGGAGCCTGATGTGGGACTTGATCCGGGGACCATGGGATCACGCCCTGAGCCGAAAGCAGATGCTCAACTGCTGAGCCAACCAGGTGTCCCAAGGGATCTGGGGTTTTTATTGAGGATTGGGATCTGGTTTGTGTGTCCTCTCAGGCCTTTAGGAACTGACCAAAACAAGGACCAGTGCTCAAGTGTCCTCCATAAGTTACTTATGCCCTGGAGGCAGGGGTCATGGTGAGTTAGTAGTCTTAGAAAATGTCCTTGACGACCCTCTCCAGTCACTCCTTATATATTATCGATTGTGCTGGAAGACTCCAAAGAAATCATTAACTCCTTGACCTTTACAAAGAGGACATATGTTATCAGTTTTATAAGGCATGTGTGTAGGGTGGAAGTGTAGGTTTAAGCAAAACTAGAACCAGGTAAAGGAGCAAAAAAAGCAGTTTTCATGGGATCTCTTTAGTTTCCCTGTAAAACTTACTGAAATGATATAGTTCGATGATGATAGAGCTGGAATTCAAAACGGGGTGCTGTTCAATTTCAGTACAGTTTAGAAGGTTTTAATCTGTACAATTTTAAAACAAACATTTTACTGGGGAGATTAAATAGCTTTTTTGCTGCCTAGTCTATAAAATGTTTGACGTCAGTCTTTAGCCAGGGACAAAGTTCCTCCGCCCACTAATGACATTACTTCTATTGAAAAATCTAATCTAGTGGCACCATGTAATTGATGGCTCCTCTTCCAGGAATGTATTTCATTGTACGTTTGAGGACTCTTTGCATGATTTGTGGCTGAATATGGTATTTTCAGCACAGAATTAGCTACAGTTTATATCACTATTTTTTAAAGTGTTAATACATTAATCATAGTATGAAAGTTAAATTTCCTTGAGAAAACTTTTTTTTTTAACTTCCTATAGATGGGAAAATCCTCACATACTGAAATGCCAGGCTCTTTATCTACCCCCGCCCCCCTTTTCCTTGTCTGATATCTTTGCTTCCTCTCCATGTGTCATAACCAAAATGCAGTTTCCTAAGAAAGCAGAAAGAACAAAGGATAGCCTAAAGACGCAGCTCCTTAAAGATAGGTGTGCCTTTATCTTCTGCACTTGCTCTGGATGCCTCCCTCTGCTTCCTACACTTCACTCCTGAACCTTGACTACTGCTACAGTCCCTGATTGTCCCCTGCATTGACAAGCAACAAAATTCCGTAGGCTTGCTTGGGGGACCAGAGAGATAGGAAAGATGTTTTCTTAACGCATTAAATTTTATGGGATTTTTTTTTCTTTTTTCTGCCCAGAGAAGCTTTTTTAGGGCTGCCCACTTGCTATTTTCCCTGGTCTCTGTATGAGGTATTCATTTAGACAACTTGAGAAACTGAGTAAAGGTGGGAATACCCATGATAGGCTCTTCCAAGGCAGAGAGATCACTTTTATAAAAGAAATAGATTACTTTGCACCGCTATGTTATAGTAAGTAGTCCCATAGTAGATATTTTTCAATTTTAAGCATTTCATCGAAACTGCTTTACAGACTGTGCTACAGAGAGCACAGATACACAGTATGCTTGATCCATCGATGGCTGGCCTTAATTTCCAGAAAGGACTTTCCGGATGCACCTTGTATTTATAATTGAAGAATACTTTCAAAATAAGACTTTAAATAAGACTATTAGTTTTTGTGCCTTGAAACAATTATGGAATGATAAACATAAAGCAGAACATCTCTTGATTGGGTATTGGTTTGAATGAAATGGAAAAGCAAGAACATCTGAGTTGGTGAAGCACACACACACAGATATAGTATGATTGGGGGCTGGGAAGGTGCTCGGCAGAAGTTCTTGTTTCTAAATATTTCTCTAACAGTATAGAGAGGTTCTCAATATGTTGCCATTAGCTATGAGGAGTCACTAATTTAAAAGTAATCTCCTGAGGGCAGGATCAAGTTGTCATTAACTATTGATATTGGAAATATTTGATACCTAATTAAGAGTTAGAGGTAATAAGAATGGGGTCTAAGATCGGTTGACCAGGAATGGAGATAAAACATTTTTACAGGGCTAGCTTTTCATGGAGATGGGCTTGAGGGAGTGAGAAGAAAACATGAGAGAAAAGCTCTGGGCATATGGAATCTCCCATTCTGAGGGAACCCGCTTGCTCTAAACCCCTGCTAACAGGGCGGTGGTGAGGATTTTAACTATACTACATGACTCAACCTTTCTTCTCTAGCCAAAACAGTTTATCTTGCTTTGGGGGGCATAGTCAGAGGGTAATGAATCTGAAATAGGGGCATCTGTCTTAGAGAGGAGCCAGTGACCTATGCCATGGTCTAATACAAGGTGAATTGGACCGATTAGACTCTCCTTTTTAGTTATTTGACCTAAACTAATGGAAAGAAGTAAGAGCTAGAGCTAGAGCTGAAAGGATGTGATGGTGTGAAGTCAGTGCCAGAGTAGACCATAATGAAACCAAAGTTTTTAGGGAGCTTACATTCTGAATAGGCAAAAGAAGGCAGTAATTATGACCACCTAGCCCAAGGGAGGCAGACATAGAGAGTAACTGCTTCTTCAAGCCCCTGGGTAATAATCTCACAGCAAACTTTCCTGCTCTTACAGTGGCCTATGCCAACCTCTCTCGTAGTCAAAGGAAGCCCACTAAAATACTGCCTGGTTAATTTTTATTTAGGATGATCTTGACAGAAAATACTGAAGTGTGTGATCACTATGTCACTAAATTTCTAGAAGAAATTTGTAGATATAAGAAGCAGATCGTGTTGTTTAGGAAGAAGGTATTAAATTTAATATGCTCACTGGTAACCTAATTTCAAAATCAGTCCATTCCTGTCTTCTCAGCCCACCTACTTCTCTGATCTAATCTTGTATGAACATAGGTTTTAAAATTCTGCATAGGTTAAAAAAATAAAAAAGAAGAATGAGGGACGCCTGGGTGGCTCAGCGGTTGAGCATTTGCCTTTGGCTCAGGGTGTGATCCTGGAGTCCTGGGATGGAATCCCACATCGGGCTCCCTGCATAGAGCCTGCTTCTCCCTCTGCCTCTCTTTCTGTGTCTCTCATGAATAAATAAATAAAATCTTTTTTTTTTTAAAGATGATTACTTTTTACCTAAAGGCATGTTAGTAAGCTTAGGAAGACAACTATGAAATCATCTATAGGACTTGATCCTATCAAATAGACTTGTGTGAAACTTCATCTAGATTTAGCCCAACACTACCCTATAATAACACTAGGGTCTACCCAAATTGAGTTTATTAAGACTTTTTTTTAGTTAATCCACTTTAAAAAGTATATCCTATAGGAAAGTTTGCTGTGGCATCATTCCTAACATTGTGGTTCCCACAAGCGATTAGCTTTACCATAGGATATGAAGAAAAAATAAGAGCAAAAGATCATGAAATGAGACCATATTGTCCAAACATGCTATGTATGCCTTGGCAAACAGAATGCATATATTAAGACAAATCACATTTAACTTGCCAGAGAACTGATCAAAGCTGGCACAGAAAAAGACTCATGTTGGACATATCAGTCAGGGAAACCTAACAGTGGTCCTTGTGAAGTAGGGAGACCATTTAATGTACCCGCCGGACTGGGACAGTTTTGAAAGTGGTATGGACACTACTATTAGTTTCTAGATCAATAGATGTAAACTAGAAGTCTTCCAGGAAACTGGATATATGGTTGTCTCATAAGGAAGCCAATTCATTGTTTCCTCTGAAAATTTTCTTCTGTCTAATGGCCAAATAACTGAAGGGTAAAAAGTGCTAAATTAAAAAAAAAAAAAAATCCAAAATCTAGGACTCTTGAAAATGCATACTGTTAAACTAATAAATGTCAACATGTTAGGGTTTTTGCCTTTAGGGCCACATTTCAAGGAAGTTTATTTAGGCTTCAAGGGGGGAACTTTACCCAATTTAAAAACAGCATCTCCCTTGCTGCTGTGAAGAATCTTGGCTGCCCAGCTCACTTGTGGTAGGCACACACCAATTCTGATGACTTTCTGGGCCAGGTCACATGCACTGGAGTTTAGTTTGAGTTTTTGTTTGTTTGTTTGTTTTAATTGAGCTAAAATTCACATAATATAAAATGTACTGTTTTAACCATTTACAATTAAGTGTCTTTTAGCATTCAGTGCTGTGCAACCATCATCATGATTTCATTATAGGACATTTTTTTATGACCCTAAGAGGAAGCCTCATACACATTAAGGAATCAGTCTACATTCCCCACTGTTCTTGGCCTCTGGCAATCAGTAAACTGTGTTCTGTCTCTATGCATTTGCCTTTTCTGGATATTTCATATAAATGAGATCACAATAGAGGCCCCTCTGTGTCTGACTTTTTTCACTTAACATCATATTTTCAAGGTCCATTCATGTAGTAGCATGTATCAATGCTTCATTATCTTCCATGGGTAAGTAATATTGCATTGTACGGATATACCATATTTTGTTTACTTTTTTTTATTAATGGACATTTGGGTGTTTCCACCTTTTGGCTATTTTGAATAATGTTGTTATGAACATTCTTACACAAGTCTTTGTTTGAACACCTGTTTTCAGTTTTGGGGGGTATACATACTTAGGAGTAGAATTGTTGGGTTATGTGGTAATTCTCTTTTAAATATTTTTGAAAAACCATGGAATTCATTTTCTGGGCAGGACAGCTCTAAGAGGTCACCCAGGACAGGGATTCGGGAGTGGCCATCTATGTATAAGACCATTTCCTTAAAAGATTAAGACCCGAAGATGTATATCACTTTTTTTAAAAGGAGATTTTATTTATTTAAGAAAGAGAGAGACTGAGAGAGACCCCGTGCGCATGGTGGGGGAGGGGCTGAGGGAGAGGGATAAGCAGACCTCCACTGAGTAGGGAGCCGCACTGGGACCAGGACCTGAGCCGAAGCCAGAGACACTGAACTGACTGAACCACCCAGGCACCCTGAATATCACTATCTAACACATAATGGGAGCATATTTGCTTAGTTATTTCTAAATTAAGCAGACTCAAGAAGGAAGCCTTAACACCCAACCCCTTACTCCATCAACTGATTTATTTATTAAATAAAATGAGGTAGGAAATTTGGCGGGAGTTTTCGGTTAAGAATTTTCTCTGCATCCAGCACTTCTCCTGATGCTACTGAGTCCATCATATTTCTTTTTTTCATTTGTTTTTATTTAAGTTCAATTTGCCAACATATAGTATAAAATACCCAGTGCTCATCCCATCAAATGCCCGTCAAGTGACCATCGAGTGTTAGGGCCTCCTCAGTGCCTGTCACCCAGTGACCCCAACCCTCCCCCCCCCCCCGTCCACTCTCCTTAGTCCATCATATTTCTTAGATTTATTTTGAATTTACCAAACTTCACAAGTTATAAAAGGAGGCATCACTGTTTTGTACTTTGTATTTGTCAAGCACCACTATCCTCCAGAGGCTGATCTTTTAATATATTCAGAACAGGTTATTCCCTTGTTTTGATAGAAAGCTGCTAATATAAAAAGAAATGGACATGTAGTATAAGCACACTGGGTTTTTCCCCCTTACTCCTTTGAAAAGTATTATTCTTATCTTTATGAAAAAAATTTTCCTATGAAATAATTTATTTACTAGAAATAAACCCTTTCTTTGCTTAAGAACAGAAGGACCACATGTCTTTGGAAAGCTAACAGATAGGAGTCTGTGTTTTTGACTATTTTACCAATATTATTTAAGAAGTTTAAACAGAGGGTTGACTAGCTTCCAAAATTAAGTTGGGAATACTGTAATATACTTTGATTTCTTTTGGATGGAGGGTGCAAGAAACAAGCTTTATCCTGAGTTTTCTTGTTTTCAACTAATGAACAGGCATGGGATATCTAGGGGAGTTACCCAGGTAATCACTATCTATTATGACTAGACAGTGGTTTCAAATTGTTTTCTAGCTTCACAAAAGCTCTAAGTCTCTGCCTTTCAGAATGTTCCCTCAACAGATTATGTGTGTGCAAAAGATGTACCCTATAGATGTGAGTACTTTTGAGCTCATATGTGATAATTTCTTTGTTTTTAAATAGCTTTGTTTTAGGAGGTAGACATATACACCTATTTATATTGTGTAATTGTATGATTGTACAATGGTCAATTGATTATATTTTCATTCTTCCTTATTCCAAGATATCAGATGGAAATATTCTCCATTTTGTCCTTTATTTTAAGAGAAATTTGACTATTTTTTGTCTTTCCCTTATTGTGGCATTTATTTTGCAAAACAAATTAACTTCCCATTTATGCTCCCAAGCAACACATCTTTATTGATTAAATAAGTCAGTTATAGTTTTGCTTTATTAAATTTCAAATGTTTTCTCTATTATAAAAGTAGCACAGACTATAAATAATAATAAAAAATTTGAGCTCATAATTAATAAAATAATCAGAGGCAATGACAATGAGAACAATGAACTAATGAGCAAAACTAGCAGAGGTAATGTTTCACATAGACTGAAAATGTGTACCACACACTGGAAACCTGGCAAAGATGTTGAAGGTTGGCACTTTGGTCAGATAACTAATTTTTATCATTTCAGAGATCCAGGCTAGTCATATTGTATATGTGTGTAGGCATTTGTGTGTGCATTTATATATACATATATATACATAATTTATATATAATTTATATAAATTTTTTTCTACAGAATTAACAGTGGAATGCTGATTGTAATTGTTAGGGCTCCCTCCCCCCCCCCCCCATTTTGTTCAAACACTGATTGCAAACCTTGAGGTCTGAACATAATACTTTGGTGTTCAATGTTGGAAAGAGGATGGTTAGTAAAGGAAAATCACCCTGAAGTACCAGACTCTTTTGACTGTCAAAGAAATAAAAATAACCAGGGAGAGAGAACAGCAGCAGAGGGGCAGCATCTGTTTCACTTTTTTAGGAACCGCATCTCATGGACCCATTCATTAAAATTCCAATGTGCCTATGCTTGCTTTCTGCAAAGCTGCGTTTTAACCCTATTAGATTTGGAGTAGAGAAAGGGAGAGAAAGAAAGAGGAAGAGCAAGAGGAGAGCGTCCTCATTATAAGTGTTTCACATCTACTACATTGGATAATATCTACTATGGGGATTGTAAACTTTCAGGCACAGTGATATATTTTTGAACATCTGAGATACTACACACTGAAAACACCATGAAATAAAAATAATCTCTTCACACTTCCCAACTGGCTGTTTATCAACTTTTTCCTTTCCCACATTTATGCATGAAGTGTCCCTTTGCAGCCAGAAACCCTGTGGTGTTTTTGGCTCTGATTTGGACAGTAACTTGCTTATTTTCAGAGTTAATGGCAAAAAGCAAAGAAAATGTAGTCCATTAGTGTGTTACGTTATGTAAAGAAAACAAGATTGCTAAATACTGCCATCCAATATACTTTCCAAGCATTTATTTAAGCCTTTTAATTTCAAATCAAGGAGCCCCAAATAATAGAGTTGGAAAAAAAGTTAAGTCTCTGCGTGTCTTACAGCGATTGACCTACTTATTTAAAGTTTCTGTAAATCCATCCTCTATCAAGCAACCTCCAAGGGGAAACACACAAATGTATATATACTTAAATAACCACAGCAAATATTGAATATTGACTTTCCTGTTTTTCTTTCCTTCCTTTCTCCCCAAGGGAACAACAGCGTGGGGTTTAATTCTCTCCATGGCTGCGTGCTTGTACGTGTATGCATTGCAAATTTAACAAGCAGTGACGATAAAAGATGAGTAAAGTGGGTTCCTGGACCAGAAGGGTGTGTGATCCAGAAACTTGTTTTGAGGTTTACCAGGTACAAATTTTTATAATGGATACTGAGTATGAATAACATCCGTCGTTTGTAGATGAGCCTGAAGCTAAATATACACTGTCAGAGGGCTGCTGAGGACATGATGGGGCTACTAAAGCAGATTTGTCCTCCTTAGTCAGGGGATGCTCCTACTAATAGGTTATTTCAGGAGCAAAGTGCAATTCTATCTTCCAGGCTGGTAGCTCCGGGGAAATGTTTTATTTTGCTCAGAACAATTAATGAAATTATTCAATGCTAGAATTAAAGGGTATCTTCTCTTTGTTTGTGTAAAAGCAAAAAAAAAAAAAAAAGATATATCCCAATGCACTAATTATATGTATAAAGGCAGTTATATACACTTATTCTTTATAGATGCATAAGAAACAGTTTAGAGAAATACACTTGTAACTGGTAACAATGCTTACCTCTTAGGAGTGGATTTGGATTGGGGTGATGATTGAGTGGGACTTTAGAGTGCTTTGTAACATTTGTGGTTTAGTGCACATGCATAAATGTGTCACTTGAGACACTGAAGATTAAAATAATTTACAGAGTTATCTTTTCTAGGTGCTTGCCCTTAAACAGACATCTAAGCTGTTCAAGATAGCCTGTTATTTTTCTACTTAAAAGTTATCTATGGAAAGCTGCATTGCTAGACATTCTAGTATTTTTTAGACTCCACGGTTAAAATTTTTTCCTTGATCTCTAAGTCAAATTAAGTGGACATAAATATCTCTAAACATTTCTTTTGATTCTATTTTCTTCTTAAAAAGTCAATATAAGTGAAAAATGCTGAGCAACATTTCATGAAACAACAGGGCATTGCTGGAAATTTCCAAGTAATGGTAGCATTCAGGACAGTTTGACTATCAGCATCCCTAATAACATGGAATTATTTCTAGAGCAAAGTGTGAGAGCAAGAGTAGGAACATCACCACATTCTGTGGCATAAAGTCTTTACTTGTAAATATCATAATCCAAAACACTAAGTTTTCCGGTGAAAAATGCAGAACCCATCAAGTCATTGACTGGAGTTTTCAGTTTCATCTGCATATGTAGCAGTTACCATCAGTTGTGGTATTTTTAAAGTAGAAGAGACAGCAGCACACTATGGTACTTACAGAATTTGGGTAAACCAACCTCCAGGCTCTTGATGCATAGCTTTTTCTTTGCTAGGTTCAGTTAGGACTGGCTCAAGCCTCCATGTGTCAGATTGGTTAGAAATACAAAATGGCATGCATTGGGGCCAACCAGTTTACATGTTTATCTAAGAATTTTAGGGGTTATGCAGACAAAAAGGAAGCCCCTCCCCAATAGCACTCAGGCATACAGATGCTCCCTGCATCAGCTTTGTGTCCCTGACTGCTATCAGTTTGCTTTTCACTGAGTTCTGCTGCTGCTGAGCCTCAGACTTTCTCCATCTGCTAGTCCATGCTGCAGCAAACATGGCTGGGGCTCACCCATGTGGTCTTTCAAAGGAAGAGGACTCTGAGTGTTCCTTAGTGGATCCTCAGTGCCCCTCTTTTTAATCACATACACAGCTCTTCCCTTCTGAGTCCCCATAGCTGGGCACAGAGTTGCTTCAGTGTCTGTCCATTGAGAATCCCACAGTCACTTGACCATCCTTCCCTCCCATTAGAAAACAGTATTATCTTTTTCCTCAGAAGTTTAGTATCTAGGCCAGGCTTTTCTTTAATCCTTTTTAGGGTTCTTTCACTTATTAGGCTATATCTGTTTCTGTTCTCTTAATTTCTTACATGGTTCTTCCTCATGCTTATTGACAACTCATTGCACCCATGATTGCCTGTTTTACCTAATTGCCTGCTTTGCACACTGTGCAGGCTTCCTGACTACTACTGCACTTTGTCCAGTGTGACACAAAAAAGTCTTTCTACTATATTAGCAAACTATTTAACAAGATAAACATCTTGAGTTTCTACTAATTTAGAATTCCAGGGATTGTGTCCCATGAAACAAATAATTACTAAGAAGAATGAGATAATGTAATATTTATGTTGCATAACCAAACTTATGAAGGGTTGACTTATATTGAAAAAGGTTTATGTATAAAAGCATAATGTAGCCACCTTCAACTTTTTTGGTTTTAAATTTTTGTCCCTATTAGTGGGGGGAAAATCCCATTTATTGCAAGCCTATTTTACACCATGATCATAACTAGTTGTGATATTAGTATGGTCGGTCACTTTATAGTCTGAGCAGATCACCAATTACTACTTTAGAAAAAACTACAATAAAAAATATGTTGGGAAGCCAAAGCCTATAATTTTGGTTCACATATTCTAACAATTTAACAATGAAATGTTCATATCATCTTAGAAACTCTAATATGACAACTGTATAATAATTGAACAAAATATATTTTTTGTAAATGATTTCTTCCAAGATACACCAATATAGTTTTATTGAGAGGATATTAGCATCAATTTAGATTGATAATATTGTTATCTCTTTTGCTGTTCGCTCTGCTTAGCTGGCTGGGTTTGCTCGCATAGCAATTAAGCCTGTCAGTTCAGAAAGCCTGATAGGATTGCCACTACCTTTAATAGCTATATTGTTTGGGCCATTGTTTTTACCTGTAGATAGAATCCTCTTGTAAGGCTTAAACATTAATCTAGTCTTCCTTTTATGTAGCCTCTAGGTCATTTTAGCTTGAATCTATACTTATAATGCTTTAGTCATGTTATAATATGCTGTGACCCTAATCTTTCTTGGAAAAACTGCTAAAACCATGAAATAAGGGGAAATGGCTATTATTAGTTGGTCATGGCATGTATTCTCCTTTTCAGATCTTTGAAATACACTTTCTAAAGTAGATCTGTGATAACTCAGGTCAGTGAGGATTGCACAGTTTGATTTAACCTCAAATACTTTTGTTAAATTTTTTTTTTATGAAATGTATTTCACTTTTGACATTAGGAAGATTGCAGCTTTGAGGAATTCATGTGGACCTTCCGCAAGCGTTTTATTTTGCTAATGAATAGAATTGATCTCTGTAATTGAAAGATAATGATACTATTTGACTATAATGACTAAATACCAAATGAAATTCTGCACAAGTAAAATCCTACACTATCCTGGATATAATGTGACTAGTTTATCTTAATTGTGAAATCACACTATATATCCTTTTGAAATTGTTTAATTATTAAAGAAAAAAAATCAGATGAAATGAGCAATGAGAAGGATGCTGAACTAGGTATCTTGTAGACATGAGTTTTAAACTGGATTCTTTGCAAAACCTTGGGCAAATCACCTAATTTTCTTGGGACTCAGTTTTTCACCCATAGATTTGGTAGAACAAGGTCATTTAAGGTCTTTTCCAGCTCTAGAATCTGAATCCCACCAAATTGATTTTTCATAGTCAGTAAGAAATCTGAACAAAGCTGAACTGTGAAATATTTGACAAGCATTAACAGGATTGAACATGTTTTAGACATTCAGTGTTCTGTAGGAGAAAAGAACAGTTAAGATCTACTTCCCCCTCCCCCCCAAAACTTGTATTTTTAAAAATTTGAAACACTGTACTATTGACAGTTACCCTAAACTGGTTTTATACTTCTTGTGGTAAGGATGGAGAGAGAATGCTTAAACATATAATTTCACAGGGCACGTTGTGCTTTATAAACACAGTGACAAGCAGTGGGTTGGGTTGGAGATCTGGGTCAGCTTGGGTGGTATATAGTCCAGACTATACTAGATTTACCCTTGATAAACAGGGTCATGAATCTTATTGAGATTTTTTCCCCCCCAGGGAGGTAGGAAAAAAAAAGGGAGACAGAAAAGCAAAAGTGCTTGCAATACCAGAGCACCTGCTTTATTAAATCTTCCCCAGGGAGGTTCATTATTAAGCTCTGAAATATAAGATCTTACTATAAATGGCAGATAGGAACCTGTACTCTCTTCATTTGTAATATGCATATTTTACTGATTTCTTATTAAAATCAAATTTACCAATCAGCTTATGCACAAAAATATACTTCTTTGTAGAATTTTATGGGTGGGTATAGCATATTAAATTGTACAGAGAATGTTCACATAATCATTAATAAAGATTCCTGCTTGAGACAAAATGATTCATTTTTATTGCCTTTGCATTTCTAGAGTCTGTGTAAGATAACTGTCTTAAAAATATCAGAGAGAAGATTTTAGAAACAGGTAAAAAGACTTGCTTAATATACCAGAAAATATCTGGCTTTATTTTTACTGAGGGATAAAAATAGTATATGCGCATATATTTTGAAATGAAAGGGTATAAATAAAAATGCAGTTGTAGAGCAGATAACCTGAATTAATAGACTGCTATTTTATCTGCTTTAGTATTCACATGAGGCTAGATTTTAGCCATTTACATTAATAAAGTTTTTGCCAGAAAACCTCTGAGTTACAATACTTGATCTCACTTAAATTTTTTTGAAAGGACAGAGTTTTTTTTTAAAGGAATAAGTATTTCACTGTCTTGTAAAGAAGAATCATATTCTCATAGTCTTTTGTCCTAAATAAACAAATTCCATTTTGTCACTCATTATTTTTTTACAGTGATGATTGAAACACTAAATAATTCAGCTTAATTTAGACAGAGGAAATTAAAAGTTTTGTTACAATTCAGAAATGTCATAGCATTCAAGGATTGTGGTAAACAGGAGGTCTATTTTATCTACACCTGAAGAAGAAATGCAAAAGGAAGCACCTTGAGTGGGGAAGAATTTGAGATTAGGAGTGTATTACTAGAAGGTCTGGTGAAATGATGGTGAACATAAAATGTTGCTCTAGGCATATAGTAAGTCCAGCAACACCATGGGTGCACCTGTAATCATGAGAAACTTTATGTTAATTTTTCTGTGATTAGTTGGCTTATCTAAAAAATGGGGACGATGGTAGAAAATATAAGGCAAAAGCATAGTAAATTTGCTTGGGAACTATATTTGAAAATTATTTTGAAATGACAAGTTTATTTTCTGTAGAAGTTTAATATTTTATTTATTTATTTTTTTTTATTTTTTATATTTTAAGTTTAATATTTTAAAGCAGATTTTTAATGTCATAACTTACTAAAGAACTCTAGAAATAGGGATGTTATTTTTGGGGGGAGGACTCTTTATGTTTAGAAAAATGCAGTATTTATAGTATGAATTGAGATAAGATCTATTCCATGAATTCAAAAGTTTCTAGAACTGATAAAAAGTAAGTCTTAAAATCTTATGAAAAAAGAGGTAATTATATACCGTAATTTAAAAAGGCAGAGAGAACAGAAAGGCTATATGTATAATTAAAATATTTTCCTATCATCGGTCACTTTCATTTTCCAAACTGACACTATTTTAAAAACATATATATATATATATATATTTGTTGTTCATGTTGTTGATGATTAACTTCATCATAGTCATCTTCCAAACTAGGAAAAAAGGCAATGATATTACAACTGTGAGACCAGAGTGCTGAGCAGGTTTGTTGAATTCTGTGCAGTAGGCTAAGGAACTAGCAAATGCCGGGGCGAAATTTCTCTTGAATATATTTCTGTTCTTCTGAGCTGGTTCTTCAGACACAGGCAATTTCAAGTCTACTTTATCCAGGAACTCTTTCTTTCTGGTTCTTGTGACCTAAATTTGACAATATTATATAGGTAATGATGAGTTGCACTTTGATTTTGTGAGGTTTGTAAATGCTATTTTATTTTAGAGTCTGAAAACAATGCGAACTTCTGTGTTTGCATAAATATTGATAGCTTGTCGGGGAAGGCAATGGAGATAAGGCCATCTTGCCTCCATTTGGCTTCTAAGTAGACTCTCTCATAATTTAAGAAAACTGCAGCTCAAACATCATTTTACACTCACAAAATATACAAGTGATCATGGTAAGATAATGAAAAAGGGTAGTTTAGAAATGTAGACAAGGAGCTGCCTTTAGAATAGCTTAAGAGATACACTAGGAGATGCTAGGGTATAAGTGACAGAGGCCTTTGAGGCTGGGGGTAGTGGTGGGAGGGAGCGAAGGAGAGAGAGGGAGGAAGGGGGAGGGAGAGAATATTAATGCTTTAAGGCTTTGATTGTCTTCTTTTACACTGTGTGTGGTTTAATACTGCTTTCTGCCTTGAGATTTAGATGGGTTGGATAAGGATAACAATTCATCTCAGTGGCCGCATAATCTTTTCAGTGTTTAGTGTCCCTGAATGCTTTATTCTGGCTCTGGGTATCTCTTTTTTCTCTTTCTTTCTTTCTTTCTTTCTTTCTTTCTTTCTTTCTTTCTTCCTGTGCCCTTCCAGACTTTTTACACTGTAGGTATGACCCCTGCCCTCTACTAGAGAGATGACAGAAAAGTAATGAGGTATTCTTGAGTGTGCTTTTGCTTATCATGATTAGAGAAGTTATTAGAAATAAGATAACAGCAGTTTACAAAAAACTGGTTTAGAGAGCAGTAGTTCTTAAGATCTCAAGATGTGATGACTGGACCAGGAAGAACAGCAGTATTACCTGGTACTTGCTAGAAATGAGAACCCCCCCTTCCCCCAGTACTGAATCAGAAACTCTGGGAGGGGCCCCAGCAATCTCTTTTAACAGTCCCTCTAGGTGATTCTTTTGTGTGCTAAAGTTTAAGAAGGAATGCCTAGAGACCGGAGCTCTTTTCACCATTCTATCACTTTCTAGCTGTTAGATCTTGGTAAATTTGCTGAACTTTTCTCAGTCGGCTTCTTGTGTCTGCAAAATGAAAGATGATCAACAATGGCCCTTCTAGCTCTAACATTCTGTGAGTCTAGTATTCTAATTACTTGGTGAAAGGGAACGTAAAAGGGAAAAACAGTGCCTAGACATCCAGCTACAGTGACAAATTTGATATTGCTGAGTTACATGCTCTCTCCACATGTTTAATGTACAGCGATCCTTCTCAATCCTCATTAGCTCTGTATCTTTCATGTAGCAGTTACTGTAAAATAAAATGAGCCTGCTAAATAACTCAAGACCAATTCAATTTCAAGTAAGTAGAATAGATTACAATGATCTTACTTTTAATTGTTGAAGATGACACAAAGCATCAATGATATTATAAAACGTAATTTAAAAGTATACAGCTTTTAGTGGAATGGCTTTCCCCAAATTCACCATAAATCGAGTGCTGAGAGTACGTAATTAAGTCTAGAAGCAATAATAGGATGACATAGTCTCCTTTTTACGTGGTATAATGTATTCAAAGTTTAGAAAGTGATAAACATATTTTTTCTTAAGGATCTGCTAAAGCACACTTTTGATAGCCTAGTGGAGATTAGTTAGTTCAAATGGCCAAAGGGCAAATCTTTTACTTCTCCTCAAAGCAGTTTTCAAACGGTAACCTGCTTTTTAATTTATGCAGAGGTATGACACATCATTTGGAAAGTTATAGCTTCTACTGAAAAATGCCAAATGTATGTCTTTATAAGTATTAGCTATGAACGTGAGTATCTGTATAATATAAATGAAGATTCAGGGCTGCTCTAAGAAATTATGAGTTCTGGATATTGAGAAATGCAGGTGTTGACATTTCATATAATTGAGTTATGTCAATGCTGTAGACAAAGTTAACCTCCTTCATCCCATTATCGTACTATTCTGAGTCATTTTTTATGTATATATTGGATGCCAGTTTTTAAAAGGCATAACAGTGATACATTTGCTTTGACTGGCTTGAAATAATTGGATAGGAGATTTGTTATGTTAAAAAGAGAAATTAGTCCACCAGACACAAGTGGCACAGGTATGATCTGGCTTTCCTTGCCTGTGTCTGTTCATAATCTCATTCAATAGAGCTGAGTACAATATACACTCGGTAGCTTTGTTTAACAGGCTCTGTCTATGTATATGCATGCTTTTTTCTTTCTACAATTGCAATTTCAATTGCTTAGTAATTGTAAGCTGTTTATGGTATCATGGAAGCGATATGAATACGACAATTTTTAATATTTTTGCTTATATTCTTCATATACATAAATCAGGCAATTATTTTTTAAAAGATGCCTGTAAATGAGAGGTCTTGGAGTAGCTTCATATAAAATTATGTAAGACCAACTTCAATTGAGGGTGACTCGTTCTCATTTTTGTAGAAAGTTATCACCTACTCTCCTTTACAACAAACGATACCAACTTATTTTCTTTTGGCTTTAGGCGGTCACTGAAATTCTTTGCATCCAAAACCTGTTGTTAAAAGATCTAAAAAGAAGACAATAAATGGTCGTGTATTCTTTTAGAGTGGCCATGACATTTGTCCAGAAGGGGGAGCTCTCAGTCCGCACGCCGCAGAGCAAAGCAGACAGTCTAGGATCTTATCTGCTGCTTGGAAATTGTCTGACAGGAAAATATCAACACAAACCATGCGATTTGCCGCTGGAGCACGCTGGACCTCATCTGCTTAAAAAGATGCACGGATATAGTCATCACAGTTCATAATTTAATAAACTGCTAAAAAAGCCACACATTTTCATTTTAGCGACTTTGGTCTCACAACTAAATTCGCATCGCTACAAAGACATTTGAATTTTGCACTAATATGTCATGAGCACTGCACCCATTGCAAATTAATGAGTCTCTGAATAGCACTGTGCATTTGTCATTTGAATTTATGCTAATGCAATGAGGTCTCCTGGTGATGCTGATAGTCCATAGCAGCTGCTCGAACCACAGAATGTACCGGCACTTTTCTTCTACTTTATATTGCTACCTCTTTTCTTGGCTTTTCTGGCCTGTCACTTAGGCGGCAATTCTGTAGCTGGTTATTGATAGGGCTGCTAATTATCTTTGACTTTACACCATTGGCCTGACCCCCAACACTGAGCAGAAGTAATGGATCAGTGTTGAGAGAATTATGTACATCATATGGTGACAGCCTCAGACCAGGAGGTCAGAAGGAGTTCATTGAGAACCAGTGGTATTTACAAAGGACGTTGGTATGGAAATTCGTAATATTTTTCAGTGATGTTGTGTAATTTATATCAATAGGTCAATCTAAGAAAGTGACTGTGACCTTTCTAATCATAATGAACGTCATATGTATTGTGTGTGCAAAAAGAGACTATGGTCATGTGGTCATTTTCAATCTCCTCTATTGCAATCTAAGAAAATAGTCATGGCAATACTTCTGGGCAATCAGGGCATTTGAGTCCTCCTTATGGTTGTACAAATTGCTTACCGGTCAAAGAAATGTGGTGACACATTTGGATCTAGTGGAGGGATTTTTGGCATATTGTGTGTGGGAGGGAGATGCACAAACAGCCATTTTCATGGGACACAAATCAATGACAAAAGGTTCTCACTGTTATCTTCTTTCGCCAAGTCTTAATTATGAAATTAAATTTTTTTTCTTAGACTAGTGTTTCCATTTGACCTGCTTCTAGAACGAAAAATGAAAGTACGCAGAATTTATTCTAATAGATTCAGGAAATTAGATTTGGTGTTTGGTAATGTCATGGAAAAATTAAGCAGAAAATTAAAATCTAAAAACAAAAGTATCCATTAGATTATGTACCTTTTGAAAATTATTACTAAATTTAAGAAATGTTCTTTTTTCTTCCCAGGGCCACAGAAAAGCATGCATACTTTTTCTTTCAAATTGAAAAAAAAAATTTTTTTTTAAAGGGACAAACAAAAAAATGTACACCCTGGTTAAAATGTAGCATTGTTAGCATTCATTTCCTCCGTTGTAAAAGAGGCTGAGATAAGTTAAGAGTCAATTCCTGAATTATCTCCAGGGATGGGTGGGGGGGAGCATTCCAAAGCAGATATGTATAATTGTTTGTTAAGTGATGTCAGGAGGTAGAGTATAGAAGAAAAAGTGACCTACTATCTCAAATAGTGCCCAAGAGCAATTAGGCTTTTTTCTTATCAAACTCATGAAAGGAAGAAGATTTTCATCCTGATTCCACTGGCTGGTAAACTGTTCAGAGCATAAGCTCCAGGAGAGGCAGACACCTCTATTTCTCTCTACCTCCAGGTACCAAGCTGAGGTTAAAAGGCCTCTCTAGGGAAGGCAAGCCTGCCCGGGAAGGCAGCGCAGAGACTACTACAGCGCCTCTGTTTTCCATCAAGGCAGGGAGACGTTTTTCACTCTTCTTGGAAAAACTTTGAAATGTAAACTGTTTCGATTGATGGCTCCTTCTGGCCTTGGCAACTCTTTTTGGTAGCTGGTGCTCTTTCTGTAATACTTGTTAAAAACGTCTCCGAAGCAAAGATGTTGTTTTTTATGTGATTTTTTTTTTTTTTTTAAGTTAGCACATGTGTGAGTGCAGACAGGCTCTCATCTTGCACGGCGGAGACTGGCAGGTGAACACCTACTCCTGTTGCCCTTATTCATTTGCAAGACTTTATAAGATTAGTCTCTTTGAAAGCTGTTTTCACTCTAAACTGTCAATCCTCTTCGAATGTGGTCCCTCTCCCTGGGAATGACTTCTCAGAACTCGCGACAGTGCTGTGGACTGAAAGCCCCTTTCATAGCCCGGAGATGCTTCAGTGAGTCTCTGCTACCTTGTCCCTGAACCTTCTAGGGCAAGGCTGCCTGGGGACAGCTTTATAAACCTAGATTCAGGGTTGCCTGGGTGGCTCAGGGGTTGAGTGTCTACCTTCAGCTCAAGTCCTGACCCCAGGGTCCTGGAATCAAGTCCTGCATCAGGCTCCCCACAGGGAGCCTGCTTCTCCCTCTGCCTATGTCTCTGCCTCTCTCTGTGTCTATCATGAATAAATAAATAAAATCTTTAAAAATAAAACAAAACTGGATACACATCGAAGGTATCCTATGTTTTAGAGCCTTAAACTACATACACAATTTCCACCACCATCCACATAATTGTAATTGTTTTATCTAGTGTTGGAAATTTCAGTTTTGGTCAGTCATCTATGAAATGACTCTGCATATGTGCTTTCTTAGATTCTTGTAACATTCTTAGACTATATCCATGTGGAAAGAACTTGGGTGGTGACATAGATCAATCTGCTTAAACCAATTGATTTAGAAAGCGAAATTGTCAAATTGCATAAACCAGTCTGAAAAATGCCCACTTTAGTCTAAACATTGACTGCTTAATATTGATCTGTTGGACTTATAATGGTTAAATGATTTCTTTATCCCGTGTTGCATCAAGTCAAGTTCATAGTTACACATTGTTATTTGTTGGGGACTTATTTTTCTTTGTCTGATCACATTGGATGCATTATACTACTCTCTGTCCTGCTGCTGTTCCTTTTCCTTTGCATGCATTGTGAAGACGGAAGCCCTGTGCCCTGTTTTTGAGCAGAGCAACCCTCTCCCCCAGTGCCTTGCACTCTGATTCTCCCACTTGCTAGATACTCTCTGGACCAGTAGCACATTCTGAAGCAGGGAAGCTGCAAATCAATAGCTTTTTGATTTGCAAGTGTTAAGACAGGCACTGATTAAGTGTTTAATCTCAAGGGCAAGAAGCCATGCTGGCTGTAGTCCTCTTCAGCCAAGTGGCTGCTCAGGTGCTCAGAGATGCTTCTTTCCTTCCATTCTCTCATGTATTTGTACACATATTACACACACACACATTTCCTCCCACATACACGCATGAATAAATGTACACATAACCTCATAGGTAGGCACACACAAGGTTAGACTGGGATCATCATACTCCGCAATTTTTAGTCTTTGAAAATTACAGATAAACAAGAAACACTTGTATAGTTATCAAAAATATTTCGTAAATGCATTTTTGAATTAATTACTGGAATACAGGTAACATCAATAGAAAACATTTCCTTCTTATGAACTGCTTATGAACTAACGTTCATTTCAGCATTCATGCACGTGTGTATTTGGTGCCTTATAATTTGCCCAAGCAGTATGTACAAGCCCTGTGTCAAGTTGCTTGCCTTCGAGATGCTTCTAATCTAGTGTGAAAATAAGATTAGAATAAATATAATACGAATAAATGTAAAAGATATAAGCAATATAAAATTGTTCTTTTGTATTAAAGTGGAAAATGTTAGGTTAATACTTTTCAGAACAGTGTTCTTGATTTCTTACATATAATTGTTATATTCTTTGCTTTTCAGAATATGTGAAAAAAATGCAAATCAGTAACCAAATGACAGGAAAGTCAGTGCAAAGTCAATGCAAAGTCAGTACTTGGCTTGCTTTTCTTTCCCACATATCCCCTTTTTCTTCTCCTTGGTCCTATTAAGGACCTCAGAGCTACACTGAGACCCTATTCCCCCTGCATGGGGAGGGGGGAGCAATGTGTAAGCCAAGTAGAAATCAAACAAAGGTTGAAACCTCTCTGTAGACCCACATAGAAGTCCTGGGGTCATTGGCCTTTTGGAAAAAGGATTCAGTTTTCAATAAATTCCTGCCCTCACAAAGCTTTCTTTCTTTTTTATAATCCTTAAATTTACTAAAGAGAATTACAGCAGTTCACTCCCAGGGAGGCCTTAATACTCTCATTTGTAAAGTAAGATAAATTTGTAAAAATATATAAGCAATTAGATGATCTCTCAAAAACCTTCTAAAGAAAAAATTCTCTTTCCAATGTTTCCAGATGATAGCGTCATGGAGTTCCCATTTTTATTTCTTTGGATCCTGGAGACTAATGCATAGTAAAAAAAACAAAAACAAAAACCAACCAAACAAAAAACCCTAAAAATATTTAAATCAAAGCATGTTTTGAGTTTTATTAAAAAGTAGCAGAAAGAAAAAAAAATCAATTCATCCTGGTAAGATTTTTATCTTAAGAATTGAACATATTTTAAAAAAAAGAATTGAACATATTAGTAAGAAGAAAAAAAATATATATGAAGGGGAAGAGAGGGAGAGAAAGTGAGAAATTTAAATAATTATTATTTTTGTGGTTAAAAACAGTTAACATGAGCTCTGCCCACTTAACAAATTTTTAATTGTACAGTAATACAGTATTATTAACCACCGGAACGTGTTGTATAGCAGATCTCTAGAGCTCATTCATCTTGCCTAAGTGAAACTACATACCAGTTGAACAACTCTCCATTTCCCCGTCCCTCAAGTCCCTGATAATCACCATTCCACTCTCTGCTTTTATTATTCAGTTTTAAAATTTATTATTATTATTATTAATTTATGATAGTCACAGAGAGAGAGAGAGAGAGGCAGACACAGGCAGAGGGAGAAGCAGGCTCCATGCACCGGGAGCCCGATGTGGGATTCGATCCCGGGTCTCCAGGATCGCGCCCTGGGCCAAAGGCAGGCGCCTAACCGCTGCGCCACCCAGGGATCCCTTATTATTCAGTTTTAACGAAGAAGGAAATCCTGCTCATGTGACATGGGTGAAACTGGAGGACATTCTGCTAAGTGAAATAAGCCCATTGCAGAAAGACAACTACTGCATACTTCCACTTACGTGAGGTACGTAAAATAGACTCATAGATGCAAAAAGTGAGGAATGTCTTAGGGACTGGAGGAGAGCAGAAGTAGAAAGAGAAGGTGTGTGTAAATCACTTCACTCAAGTGAATCTCTGGTATCATCATCCAATTTCTTTAGCTAGGTTTTCTTTTACTAAATAACTCATCTTTTCTGCTTCTTTCTGCTATAGACACTGGGATATAAAATTTTATAAGGACTCCTGAACTCCCAAGGTTCAGGATAAGCATGCATTATCCCAGTTATGTACACCATGTAGGGGGAAGGGCAAAGATATTTAAAAACTCACAAGTGCACCAATAAGAGAACAATTATTGAAATGAGGAAATTTGAGACTGTCATCTAGCATTTATTTAAGGTTGCTTGAGAGAGCTCTTAAAATCATAAATGAGAAAGGGGAATTAAAATACCGATAATATTTTTTGAACAATGTCTGCATATTATAATGATAGGGCATTTGTGGGGTTTGCTTCAATTTATGTGGGGACATAAGAGGAAATTTTTTTTACTCTTTTTTTTTTTTTTAAAAACCTCATAACAGATTAGTGCATGTGAACTAAGGCCCTATAAGGGGATGCAGCTGATCCTGAAAATCGGATCCATGGCCCTTAATTTTTGGTTAGATGACTAATAAATTTGAAATTTGCAAGCTTGCAAAGTCCAAGTCACACCCCCTGGCCTCTTGGTGTTTCCTGGAGGGCCCGATTTAAGGGTATGGTCTCTGCAGGGCAGGCAAGTAAGAAGTGCTTGCCAAGTGATTTATTTTGCTAAAATATGATAATCGGCTTAGTAGGACTTGGTAGCTTAAAAAAATCATAAACGGTATGGAAAAGATGTCTACATTTCTAAATCTTTCAAAAAAAAGCCTTCAGAAATTTTATCTGGCACTATGAAAATAGACTCCACAGAAGATTCTTTCCCTTCCTCCTCCCACTCCCCAATTTAAATCAACTAATTAAGAAAGACTGTAACTAGAAGGGAATGATTAACTCATTAACTTAATCATTGTCATACTTGTGAATATGGACTTGTACCAGAGTTAAGAGGTTAATGAATTCAAATATATTGTCAAAACTGCCTATGGTTCTCAAAGAGGAGGATTTTTATGTTCTGTAGTTTATATGCTTAGAAGTTAGAACTCGGCTGTGATAAAGTTTGACATCAAAATAGGTTACTAAAATTGTTCAGGAAACGGTGAGTAGGAGAAAAAGGATTTCTCTTTATCACCATTGTCAACATCACTGCTACCTTCAATACCACTGCTACAAATACTACCCTCATCTTCACATGGACTTTTCTTTTTTCATCTGGGTAGCTGGGAATTGACTTGGTTGGGCATAAGGCCTGTCCATACATAGGGATATTTGAGATCCCTAGACTCCTGGCGTTGGCCATATATCCTTACTGTGAATGTTTTGGAACAATGGGCTGATGGGTTAATGGCTAATGAGCCCATTATCCACTCTGTTATCCATAAAAAATAGCAGGCACTGGGTGGGCTAGTATAGTGAGTAGATCCAGTGTTTAGCAGAGCAGACACTGCTCTTCCCCTGGCAGCACTTACCCCCTCCGTAAACATTTACCCCCTGGGGAGTTGCATTCAATCCAGGATACAAATACATACTTAATCATAAATTGCACAAGAGAAGATGAGAGATTACTGCCTCATGATGGAACTTGATTTAGGTTAGGAAGCTTCTCTAAGGAAGTGGCATTTCTGTTGACACCTGTAGAGTTAGCAGGAGTGGCCAGCTGGAAGTTGGAAAGAAGAGAACTCCAGGGAAAGCTAACAGCATGAGCATGAGGAGATCATGCAGAGACTTTGCTGACATGGGATTGAGGATATTATTTTAAGAGAAACAGAGAACCATCAAAAAATTTTAAGAAGGGTTGACATGACTAGAATTTTATTGAAAGAAAATCACTATGGTTATTTGTGGAAAATGTACCAGAGGAGGGAAAATAGTAGAAACATGAGAACAGCGGTAAAGCTGAGAGAGAATGGGGCCTTGATGAGAAGGTGGAGATGGAGAGAAGGACATGGATTCAAGATGTACTTTGAATTGATTATTAGATTATGAATACTGAATACATATTGAATCGAGAGGTAGAATTGATAAATCAGATATCTGGTAAATGATGTGTATTAGGGAAGAGTTTGCAAGAAAAGTATCATTTGTCAAAGATTCCCTAGCCCACCAACCACCCACATGACTGTATGAGAAATATAATGCAACGCAGCCATGTGGCACAACTTCAGGGGGACCCTCACAACTTTTCCGTGTGCTTGGTATCCCCTGGTGTTGTGCAATGCAATGGCCCTGGGGCTGTGAAATATCGATTGTGTTTTGTTGCCTGTAAAGATTATAACATGGGATGTTAGTTGGATTGAGGGCCTCCATGTCTGGTTATGTTCTCCTGAAGGGCTGGCTGAGGACTGGAAACTACACCCTATTAGGAGATTGTGTCTGTCTCTAGGACGGGGTGGGGGGTACCATTTGCTAGTTGGTCTATCCCAGCTAGGGAACATTTAATAATTCACTGTCCAAAGTGTTGCTCTTGTATAATTTGTGTATCCTAAAGAATGATCTTCTTCTAATTAAGTACTAGTTGTAGCCCTGTTTCTATTAAGTACATGTATACCATGTACTTTCTATACATGTACTTTCTATCAAGTACATGTATACCACAAATCCACCTCTTGAAAGCATGCAAGATGATGGTAGACAGGATATTAGCAAAAATGTTGATAAACTGGAGATGAAATAGACCTCAGAGGAAAATTATCTATAGTAATAAGAAGGATCTGTCCATCAAGGTAGGAGATTTAGAATCCAAAGCTTCTGGCTCAATTTTCATATCCCAGTTACATTTACTTGAGTAGGTAAGATCTTTAAGCAAGCCACCCCTATATCATCACTGTTTGCTTTCACCTTGGAATCCTAGGTCCAGTGTTTCTAGTGTTCATTCACATGTTCACAACCAGAGATCATTGGTACCACTTACAACAGATTCTCTCCTTTGCTGATAGGATATAAGCCAATAGAGAGAAACTCAATATTTGTCCCTCTCCTTCCACCTTTCTATGTTCTCCAAGTGTAAAGGAGGTTCAAGTTTAGACATCCAAAGGCCACTGTTTCTACTCTTTTGATTTCTGAATTTGAGAGGCCACTGAGTGAAAAGCTGAGGAATTTTGATTCAATCTTTATTTAAATTTAAAATAATTAAAAAAAAATAAAAAAAATAAATTTAAAATAATTGAAATCTTCAACATCAGGTCTCAACAATCTAAAGCGGAACAGAACATCTCTTTTACCCTATAGTTGTCTATTGCTTTCTTCATTATTGCAGCAAATGTACCTCCATTAACCCATTTAACTAAGTCAGAACCTGGACATTTTTATAATGTTCTCCTTTCACATTGACAATACAATGTGAAAATGGTCAGGTATCCAAACTGCTTTGAACTTCAGATAGTTTTCCCATAAAAAATTAAAATTATCCCCAAGCTTTATAAGCCAATTTTCCTTGGTATAGATTTATTTATTCAATCAACCAAAATTTACTGAGTATCTATAATGTTCTCCTCTGTTCTTTCTCTTCTCACCCTCATCTGGTCCCTAAACTGATTTCTTGAATCCATCTGCTTTCCTCCGTGTCCATTGACTAATTAAAGCAGTTAGAATGGGGGCACGTGAATGGCTCAGTTGGTTAAGTGTCCAACTCTTGATATTAGCTCAGGTCTTGATCTTAGGATTGTGAGTTCAAGCCCTGTGTTGGGCTTCATGCTGGGTATGGAGGCTACTTTAAAAAAAAAAGGAAAGAAAAAGCAGTTAGAATGATTTTTCTTAAATGCGTTATTTGATCACTTCTTTCGTTTGCTTAAGATTCTTCGCTGACTTTTTTATTGTCTTGAAATACAATTAAAATCTATTGGCTAGTCAGACAAAGTCTTTAATAAATGACTGATGCCTCCTAGCTACCTGTTTGTCTCTTTTCATCTCGTGCCATTTCTACTTAAGTTACACTGAAATGTGAATTCTAACATATACACCTGATCTTTCATAATTCTGTGACTTTTCAAATTCCCTTCCTTCTTCCTGCCTCTCCCCTTCATCCTCAATCTTCTGGCTATCTCCAAATCATTCCTTTAGACTCAGCTCAAAAATTGTCTCTGATAAGCACTTGTATGGCCCCTGTGTCTGACTCAGGCACCCCCTTCCTGGGTTGAATTAGGAGATTTTTCTTACATTGTGTGCTTGACTCTACTGTATGATTTTATTGTATTATCTCTGTTGGTTCATCTTTTTGTGTATCTCGGTATATAGAATAGTAGCTAGAAATATGGCCATTGGAGTTATGCAGACCTCCTAATCAAATGTGTGACCAGGAAAACTTTGGTTTCTAAATCTGTTATGATGGGTTATTGATTAAAAAAGATAATGCAAGTTAAATGCATAGTTCTGCCTGGTGCATACTGCGTGTGTGTGTAACAAATATCATCTGTTGCTATTGATGGTGTTATTAGGAATAGTGTCTTTTATCCTCAGTTTCTAACTTAGTATATATCACTTAATAGATACTCAGTAAATTTTGGTTGGTTGAATAAATAGGTCTATACCAAAGAAAATTGAAGCTTGGGGATAATTTGAATTTCTTTTTTTTTTTTTTTTTAATCTGAATTTCTTATGGGAAAACTATCTGAAGTTCAAAGCAGTTTGGATACCTGACCATTTTTACATTGTATTGTCAAGGATATGAATACAGAATACTCTAGATTTCATAATTGCTACTTGATTTGCAGGGTTAGGAAACAAAAACTGTAAGTGTTCACTTAATTAAAATTGTTGGTATTACCTAGCATAATTCTAATATACACCATATAATTATGAATGATATAAAGAAGACTTCTGGGAAGCATTTTACGAGGCACATGGCATAAGGATGTTTCCACTAGATTATAGATTCCATACCCTGAATTCCTAAATTCTATACAGAGCTTGTTATTTATTCTCCTGTGTGAGTCAGCTGATATGTAGATGTTTGAAGACTGTCCTTTTTTTCCTTAACTCTATATATGTAATTAGTGATCCTTAACATATTTAATTAGATAAGATTATATTTAGAACAAATTTTTTTATCTCCAAGTATTATTCATAATAACCAATGTAACTAAGTCTTGGTTATATGTACCAATGAATCAGATTAGTTGTGTAAACAACTTTCTAAATGTTTTCTTTATGAAATTTGTAATGTGCTTTGTTATTATTGTTTGACTATTAAGTACAAATATTAGGACATAGTAAAGAATTTGAACCAAGCAACAGAGATACACTACAAACCACAGGCAGGGCTGCAAGTGTACAGAGACTCCTGCCCTGATTGGCACTGAAATTAGGCCTCTAGACTCTGAGGATTAGGAGGGACTTTAGAGACTGTGGAGTCCAACTTTCTACATAATGGATGTTTCTCTCCACGCCCCATCTCATAAGTCTTTATCTAGTGTCTCTAACATTTTCCAGTTTGTGAAAGCATGGCTTTCACTTGTGAAACTTCAAATAACTCTAGGGAGTTTTTTAGTTTTTTTTTTTTTTTTTAGCAAAACCCTATTTTCCTGTAACTTCCCATCTATTTGTCTTAATTGTTCTTTGTGAATGTATTCCGAGTATTGATTTTACTTGATGAAAAGTCCCCTAATATAATATTTTATATTAAAAATGGTTATTTTATAGAGTAGACTAGAATATTTCTACTAGAAATTCTGGAGTTTCTAAGATAAAAATCAAGATTTTCCTGATGAGAGAAAAATTAAGTATTCCAAAAGTTTTAATCACGCTTTTACTTTGGGGGAGATTTTTAATGTTTACTTATTTATTTACTCTTAGTAAAGCAAGTAATTGGCCCATTTGAGTATGAAAAGATAGGTCTCAGGTTGTGGTCTGCTAGGGAAGGCTCACTGGCTCTGGCTCTGCTTAAAAAGAGGGCTTCCAAAGAGGGAGAGGGTAATGGGCGAGTGATGGGGGGAAACCAGTAGCTATAAAGCAAGAGGGGAGAGAGTGCCATGAGATGACCAGAGGCCAGGGCCTGAAGAGAAGATATTGCCTGTGGAAAAGAACTTGTTCTGATGGATTGGCACAAGCACTTAGGAGGTAGGGATATCTGAAATACATTTTTAATTTTTTGGTTTGCATGATGCTTCCATATATTGCCTTCCATCTTCAGACACATTCCACTTAATCTATAGTTAAAAATCTATACTTTGCACAATGCCTTTTATTCACTATTGCCTTTTATTATTGGTACTTGAGGCGAGGGAGAATTGATGGAAAAGTGGACCATATTTCACCGTTGGTTGAGCAGGGAAATAATAATGTAGCAGGGAACATTGAGGATGTTTGGGGGAGAAGGTAGGTTTGAGACTGGATTTATTTATTCATCATATTGTGAGATAAGTTTAATTTCTTAAAAAATATTAAATGTAGGGGAGATTGTATACAGTTGGAAGAGTTGAGGACACTCAGGGTATTAACATAAGGTCTCACTTAAGAAATTTGAGATTTCATGGTTGCAGTGGGCTAGTCTGGATATGTCTGGTTATGTTGAGGTGTGAACTGGTGGGATTATCTGACCCCACTTTGCTGTTAATATTTTCTGTATTCTCTGAGTAGAAGCACTGCTTATATTCTGTCAATATAACCCTTGAAAAGTGGTTGGTTGTCTCTCCTATTCAGACTTGCATATATTTAAATAACATGAAAACTTATTATTTAAAGATAAGATCTAAGTATTGTACTTTCTCTTTACTCGTGGCTTCATCTCTTGCATAGTTGTAAATCGTTTGCTCAAACTGTGATCTCCCTTGGTTGGTCGTTCTAACTAAAGAAGTCCTGTGGCATAGGGGAAATACACTAACTACACTTAGAGTTGGAAGATCCTTCCTTGAATATTAGCTCCACCAATCATAACAATATGAATGCTTGGAATGTCACATATTCGGAGTCTGAATTTCCTTATCTATAGAATTCAAGTAAAAAACGACTTTTCTATCTCCTTTATAGAATTGTGGTGATTGTCAAATGCCATGAAAACATCTTATAAAACAAATACCCCATACAAATAGGAAGTGATATCATTTGAAATGTTTAATAAATATCCTTTTAAGAAATGGCGTGAGGCATAAAGGGTAATAAAAACACACTAAGGATGGTTTTGAAATCTCTTTGTTAAGAAAATAAGCAATTGAAAGAAATAGAGATAATATTTTTGACTTGTCAATGAAATCATTATTTTGCTTCTGTAACTTTGTAACTCTCTATGATTGAGTGAACCATCCAAGTGATGAGTTTTCTGTATGCTAATTCACATCTTCAATCAACTAAATTCTTCAGATAAATTGCATGTCCTTTAAAAAAATTGGTAACTATGCTATACAATTTACTGCTTTAGCAAAGTAGCTACTCAAAGTAGCTACTTTTTTTTTTTTTTCCTGGAGGGCAAGTGATCATTACCCAAAAAAGGAAAGAAAAGCCCCAAACCTCCAAGCTCAAGCAGTTTAATCTATTTCCTATTGAAATGCATAAATATACATTTCACAAGTCATATAAAAATACAGTTTTATATCATGGCCAGTTAAGGAATGAGAGACACTGAGGGAAAGAGAAAGGGAAGAGTATGAAGACAGAATCTCTCATTCATTGTATTTTGAATTCTTATATTTCTTTCTTCTACTGCCTAAGCCCTGACTTTTCTTTCCAAAGGCTTAGAAAAGCATCTTTCTCCTGCCCAATGGCTATAAAAATCCATGACTGTTGCCTGTTACCCACTATCTCTTGGCTACTCTGCTCTTGTTGTGACCCATGCCTCTGTCTCTCCCTACAGCCCACCTTTATCTGAAGGCCAAGATCCTCTTAGTGTCCCTGGTGGGAACATGGGAACCAGCGCCTCTTTAAACCATCACTCTTCTGGTGATTTAAGTCCTGTTCTTTTGCAGTGTTCATATTTCCTTCTCACACCCAATCTTAACTTCTGAAACTAACTGCTTGGGACACAGCTGGCTCTTTCCTGAGAATCTTGGAGTGAAATGTTACACATGATGTCAGGACCTCAACCATACAATTAGAATTCTAATTTGGACTTTTGTACAACTGGATGAACTTATCAGTCAAGAAAGGCATGTTGGGTAGGCAATTAATAAGGAAGTTTCCTAGGGGCTTAATGAAATGGGGTTCATGACTGGTTTCAGCTTATTGTCTTGTTCCCCCTCACCAGTCTAATTAAAGCACAGATTTGAAGGCTAAGGGGAAGAATTGAACATTATCCTGATTAATTTTCATACTGGTAAGACCTTAAGCTGATTTCTTACCTTCTCTGGGCTTTAAAGTTCATAGTAATTTGGCATGCACAGAACACCTGCTTAAATGGTGGGCCATCTTCCCCAAGAGACCAAAGCTTCTAGAAAGCCCAGTGGATGACTTTTCACATCCTATAACCTGGAGCAAACATGTGATGCTGCCAAATTGGAGGGCTTACCCTGCCTTAGTTGGACCAAAACCCCAGTGAATGCCAAGGCCCACCCAAGGGCTTACTTAGTGACTGTTGCTGACTGCCTCACCCATGCTGCTGGTATTGAAGCAAATTGTTTGGAAATGGGCCAGATTTTTCTCTGTCTCCTGGGGGACTCTAGAATTTTATAGTGCATGTTTATATTTGTGTAATCAGCACATTTTCTAATTAAGTGGGAATTAGTGTGTTTTACTAAGTATAGTTAAAATTATTGCCTTTAAACACCAAACTAGACTGTAAAATATAGCTTGCAAAATTGCATGTAATAATAACAATATATTATATAGTGCTTACTATGTGTAAACATGGTTTTAATTGCTGAACCTGTATTAATTCATTTAATTCTCATAACTCTGCTAGATTAATTTCCTTTTATTAACCTCAGTTTACATATCAGGATATTAAGGCCAAAAGAGGTTAAGTGATTTGCCTAAATTACACAAAAACTTAAGGCTATGGAAAATATCCCACGTTTATTCTTGAATGACAAAAATATTTTATAGAACTCATTGTGGACTGATGGTTACAAGTGTTTGTGTAGGAAAAGGCAAAAATCAGGAGATGGGTACCTGATTTAGGGATTCATTGAGTTAAGATTTAGTGACCAGGAGAGATTTGAAGATTCAGATGGCACTGTAGATGGTAGTATAGAAACTGTAAGAGTGCTGGAAAATTCAACATACAAAAAATATATCCTTTGGAATTTTATGGGAATAATCTATATATAGATAAAGCAGTGAGTAAAGATGGAAAATGAAATAACTTGAGGAAAGTGAGAAAGGTTAATTCAGGGAACTTGTGTGGATGGAGTACAGTCCTGATGCTGATTCATGTTTGAATTGTTCAAAGAAGGCAATTTTGATATTCAATAGAAGAATTGGTTGAAACCCTGACTAAAATAGATTGGGCTGCAATAATGACCAAAGAAAGCCTGTCTTTGGGTTCGGGGGAAAATAGGGACAAACTTAAGAAATTCATTCAAGCTGTGAGACACATGGATGGCAGTCAATAGCTGTATGCATTATGACTGGCTGTAAACATTGCACATTTAACTCATATCTCATTCTAAAGGAGTTGTCTAAGAATAGGGCAACTATCAGCTTGATGCAAAGATAACATCTTGTTTTAAAATGCCAACATTTAAAAATGTTTACAGGAATTTGATGGACTATGGTGGATACATTTTTCCTTCAGAGTTTAGTCCTCGTTTGTTTATTTATTTATTTTTAAAGATTTATTTATTTACTTGGGAGAGAGAGAGCAGTGGGAGGGGCAGAGGGAGAGAGAAAGACTCTGAAGCAGACTCTTCACAGAGCCTAGAGCCCAACATGGACTTGGTCTCTCAATCCTGAGATCATCACCTGAGCCAAAATCAAGAGTCTGATGCTCAAGTAACTGAGCTATCCAAGTGACCCAGAGCATAGTCCTCTTTTTACAAAGTTCTCTTTTTCACAATATTTGTTTGGTAATGTTATCTATACTTTTCTGAAACAAGATCCACGAATAGTCAATAATATGACCATTTCTACATAGAGGAGAAATAAATGAAAAGATTAATATTAAAATAGTATGTATTTCCATATGTAAATGTTCTGGCAAAGTGATCCTAAAAGACATAATGAAGTAATCAGATGTATACTCCCATTTGAAGAATTGCTGTGGATTTAATGATATTAATGCAAACTGACACAGTTGTGTTATACTGGCAGCCCAGACGCCATGAGTGGTGTGCACTGATGTGATTTTTCCAGAATGATGAACAACTATAAGTATGCTTTCAAACAAAATAAAATGCAATCTTCTTTCACTTTCCATAGTAGTTACATTCCTCCAGTGTTGTGGATCTGAAAACTGTGTCAAGCATACACTGTGTTTATATATAAAAGAAACTTAAGTTGTAAGCTCAAATTTTTCACCTAATTGAATATTTGGCATGATATTCTCAAGTCAAAAGAGATGCTGAATAATTTCTTATGGTGCAAGGTGTCCAGCATTTTTGGGCTCCATCCACAAAATGTTAATAGCACCCTCCATCACTGTGGCAACAAAATACTTAAATGCCTGATCCATTCTTGAGCACTCACAGTTTTTAGTCTGCAAAAGCATAAGAAATCAGACTCTGCCATCAGTAGTTTCTTAGGACGATCAGAAGACCATTGTTACTTTATCAGCCCCTTGCCTAGGCCATGTGAAGGCAGAAGAACAGATTATCCCAAGACTGAATGGCTGAAGGAAACAATGATATGTTATTTCTCATGAGTTAGTTGGTTGTTGGGCAGTTAATTCCTATGAATGTCAGTTGAGTCATGTCTCTTCAGTCATGGTGACAGTCCAAAATACCCCCATATATTTTTAAATTTTCACCTGGTAAATGTAGACTTAGTCTCCAAATCTCAGTTCGATATCAGTGTGTCTAGGAGACGTTTTCTGATTCCGTATATTAGGTTGAGTTCTCCACGTGGTACTCCCATAGCTTTCATTTCCTAACATTCATCACATTTTTAATTGCTTGGGTATTTTCACTGTCACACTATGAATTCTAGTAAGGCAAATCCTATGGTTTGTTCATCGTTGTATCCTGGTTACCTTGTCCCAATATTTAAACGAAATGTATTTTTGCATTCCATTGTATACGAAGTTGATCTGAAATTTAGTTTATGAATCAGTTGCCCAAAAAAGTGACCTAAGAGTTTTAGGAAATGTTGGTGGATTATTTAAAATGTCAGTATATCAATTTCATTTAAAAATTTTCCCTTGGAGATGAAGGGGAATGACGTTTTTGATCAATAGAGAAAAATCCATATAAATAATGTGCATTCACCCAGCAAGGAGGCATTGCATCGTTATGTTCTCCACTATTCTGCTACTGGGTGCTTAAAATCTTCTGTGGATGTAGATCCTTACCCATCTGGACTTCTAACCCCTTCCTATTCCATATTTCTTGGGCATACACTTCTGAATTTTGACTTGGTTTGAATTTTTCGTTATTTGTATGAAAGCTGTAGATATCTTTTCTTCCTAGGGATTTATCCACAGTTTTGAGTCATATTTAGTCTCATTACAGTGTGCTCATCCGGTATGCTTGGTGATTGTGCATACTCTCATGTTGTCACTCACAGCCTATATCTGATCTGCACAAATGTAAGTCTCAGACTTTCCCTACGTATCTAATCCCACGTTTTGTCCTGAACCCTGAGAGGACCCGCAGCACCCACAAAACTGAGAAATGAATCTAGAACATGATTCTTCACATTTCCACTTTTCTTCTGTGAGCTCTCTAGGCAAATGATATTGGCTTATTCACTTAGTATCCTTTAAGATACATTTTTAGGGCAGCCCTGGTGGCGCAGCGGTTTAGCGCTGCCTGCAGCCCGGGGCGTGATCCTGGAGACCCTGGATCGAGTCCCACATCGGGCTCTCTGTATGATGCCTGCTTCTCCCTCTGCCTGTGTCTCTGCCTCTCTCTCTCCATCTCTATGAATAAATAAATAAAATCTTTAAGAAAAATACATTTTTTATCACCAATCTCTGAGTCCTGTCATGGTTCTAGGATGACAATTTTGGGAAAAATCTGACTCTAGTTAGTATAAAATCCACTCCTTAATTTTCTAGGATTTAGATCACAGAGGCTTTATTGAACTATTATGTTAGCTTAACCAATGCAATCTACTTTAACTAAAATTTAAGTTCTGCCCCTAAAAAGCAGGTATAGGTTTAGATTATTTCTAGAGTCCCTAACAAATGCAGTATCAGAAAGCTGGAATTCCTCTCATATTGCTTCCTTGTGTATACTTCATTGAAAACTCCTTGGATTACTGGTTTCTCTCTGCCTCTACTTGGTGCAGTATCAATGCTTAGATAAGAAACTGGGACCTTGGAGAGTAAGGTGTGATGTGAGTAGGTAATCTTTTTATTTGTATGCTGCCTTACACATATGCTTAATCAGTCTTGTAGCTTGAATAAGTAGTAGAAGCAATGCTATGTATTTGAGCTATTTTGAGACATTGAAAACATTGTGTTTCTTTCAAAATTGGCCATGTCTTTTTGATTTTCTTCCCACTCTGAACATAAAACAGGTGCACCAGCAATAGTTGGCACAAAGTGAAAAAGTTTTTGCATTGAAGACTGATCATTTCTTGTAGTTCACTTTATCTTAGTCATCACTGTTGATTCAGAGATATTAAGTATGGTAATAACTTGAAGCCAAATTAGTCAAGATTTGGCCAGCGCTAACCAGGGTTTGCTTTTACTGTGGGAGGAACTTGCAAAAGGCAATATTGATTATGTCTGGGATATGCCAATTATAATTTGACATTCTGATTTCTGCTTTTTGTTTAACTTAGAAGCAGATTCTGCTTTGCTCTATTTGTGAAAGACAACTGGATGAGTGAAGATTACTACTTGCAATAAGACTAGCAATTTATCTGAAATCAGAGGCAGAGGACAATATCTACTTTTCCTTTTTTCTGACTCAAAATGTGTGGAGATGAGGAATATTATTGAACAATATTATCCAGGTAAAAAGTGAAACATGAAAACAGTAAGAAAGCCATGAATAATGCTAGAGATGAAAATTAAAACAAAATTTAATTAAGTACTTAGAAGATATAATATAGAGAGTGATGAAAAAAGTAAAAAGAAAAATTAGGTTGCCATGAAAAAAATAGTTGGGGACTGAATGGGTGCAGAGTGAGTTGATACATACAAAATGGGTATTTTAGAGAAATAAGTTGCCACTTTGTGATCAGTACAGTGTATAACCCACAACAGAGATTGTGTTCTAGCTGAGATAATTGCACATTAACATGTGTAACAGTATGTTAAAATGAGATTCTTCTTTTAGCTTTGGCTGAGGCATGAAGACACTACACTGGAGGCTACATCTGAGAATGAATTATGAGAGTGACCCCTTGCCTGAGAATCAGTGAGATTGCTCTGAAACTTATGTTGAGGACCAAGAAAGAAGGGAGAGATTAGGATTTTGTGAGGGGAGTTTGGGAGAGAACTCTAAGTGCTATGGTGTCACCTCTCCTCTATATAGGAGTGAGTGGAGTCTTTTGAGAGAAGTTCAGTTTCTGTGTTTTTTACAGTTAAGAAGTCTGATATCTGATTCATGCTTGAGTAACCTAAAGCAGCCTTTAAGGAAAAAGGAACAGGTCTGGAAAGTTTCTGTATATGCCTCTGTTAAGGGGGCAAAGGTTCATGAATTGTAGCCATGAGGAAAATTCAGTAAAAACACAAGCCTGAAGTCATTTAAACATGGGACTCTGCAAAAGGAGATGATTTATCAGGGTGAGAGAATCTCAGAGTAAGAGGTTAAGGGGTAGGCCACTTAGGTCGGAAGTCACAGAAGGATTAGGGGCAGCCAGTCGTGGGTGAGACACTGCCTTGGTCAAGGGAATCACTTTTGTAGGTATCTGGCCTGAAAGTCTCCTAAGAATCTGCAAAAGCACCCATGAGAGAATGATCCTGCAAGGTCTGAAGAGCATGGTGCCTTTCCATGACAGCAAAGTCATTGAGAACTTTTCTATGTCTTTTACCTCTCCTACCTACCACTGGGTATTTGAACCTGGAAGGTCAAGAAACAGCCTTATTGATTAAGGGATAAAGATAAGACGAGTGAGGGAAAGAGAGAAGAAATGAACCACATTTCATTCCTGAAGGCAGGTGGCACATCTGCTGGATGGAGAGCAGTGTAAGAGTCTTAGTTGTGAATGAAGTTTGAAGGGTTCATTCATTTGTTGGATTAAATATTGTGATGTCTTAGTGAAGGATTAAAGTGACCATAGGAATTTCTGTTACCAAGAAGAGACTAGAAAATCATGGGGACTGCTTGACTTTTAATCCAATGACAGGGATGGATTTCCTGTCGTGATCATGTTTAAAAGTTCAGAGGAAGATAGAAATCGCAGAGATAACTTTTGATTATATGCCTTGAGCACTTTTCAAAGTATTGGCTCTGGAGGAAAAAGCATAGGCACTTTCTGGAAGGAGATGTGCCTTTGAGTTAAAAGATTTTAAAAGTTTTTAAAATTTCTGATCTACCGTTTCTTAGCTGGAACCTAGAAAAATTTACATAACTTCTCTGAACCTCCTTTATAAAATGTAACTAATAATCATTTGTGAAGAGACAGTGTTAATGTTCAAGAAATACCACTTTTCTCTACCTTTTCTAGATAAAATCTCAATCTCTTTAAAAAATATACTTCATGGGATGCCTGAGTGGCTCACCAGTTGAGCATCTGCTTTTGGCTCAGGGTGTGATCCTGGGGTCCCAGGATCAAGTCCCACATCATGCTCTCTGCCCGGAGCCTGCTTCTCCCTCTGCCTGTGTCTCTGCCTCTCTCTCTGTATCTCTCAGGAATAAATAAATAAAATCTTTAATATATATATATTATATATATTATTTATATAATATATATTATATATTATATTATTATATTACAATTATAAATAAATAAATATTTATATATTTATTTAATATATATAATATATATTAATATTAATTATATTATTATTTTTGTTTATTATATTTATTTATTTATATTATATATTTATAAATATTTATGAATATTTATTATATATTAATATATAATAAATAAAATCTTTAATATATATTATATATTATAATATATTAAATAATATATATATTATTTATAATATATATATATATATTTCATGAAACTTGTGGCAGATGGTGGGGAGACAGGACTCTGCAAAAGAAGATAGTGAGTCAGGATGAGAGGATCCCAGGGTAAGAGACTAAGGGGCATGCTACTGAGGTCAGAAGTCACAGAAGGATTAGGGGCAAAAAACAACAACAACAACAACAAAAGGTCTTGTTTACGTTTATAGATATATAATTCTCTCTAGAAAACAGATTGTAAATTCCTTGAATATGAGGGACAGCAGCTATGATGAACATCGAAAAATATGATAGTCAATAAAGACAGAGTGGAGAGATCACCAACATGGGTTAATAGAGATAGTATGAGGTGGTCAAGTTCAGCAGTATGGATATAATCAGACAAACTGGATTTGATAGGATGATGGCATAACATTCAAGCACGTGGGATAGAAACTATAAGTATTTCCAGATAGAAAAATATAGCTTGTGCAAAAGTGGAAATGGGCAAAAGATAGTTAGGGGACAATGAACTGATAATTGTGATGAAACTGAGGACTTGCATAGGTTTGGGAATCCCTTTATAGGAGAAGGAAATAAACCAGTTGATAGAAGATTCTTACGAACTGAACACTTTTACTTAGCACGTATATCATGATTAAGGTGAAGACTCTGAAAGTTTGGGATGGGGAAAAATACATTGTTTGGGAAAAATTAATCAGCTTTAGTTTATAGGATGTATTAGCTAGGGAAGAGACTAAAAACAGTGAGACCATTTAACAGATTATTGCAATAGCTAATTGTGAGGATCCTGAACTCAGAAAGTCATAGCTGTGCGAATAGAAAGGGATGAAAAATAATGAGGGAAGAATTGACAGGCTTCAGAAAATATTTACATTTTCAAACATTACACAAGGAAAAGTCTCTAGGTCAGCTCTATCCAACTGCACTTTCTGATTTTTGAAATTTTCTCCACACTGTGCAATATGGCAGCCATTAGCCACATGTCACTATTGATCACTTGAAATATGGCTAGTGAGAAATTGAATTTGAAGTTTTGATGTTAATTATTTTAAATTTAAACAGCCCCATGTAGCTAATGGTTACTATATAAGTGCAGTATCTCTTCCATAACAAATTGCAGCAGCATCCACACCTGAGTGGATAAAAGGATATTTTGAGTATTGCATTGGCAGTGTTGTCTCTTAGCCAGTGATTTGAGTTTGGCACTCTTGCTGTCTTTGGCAATTAGTGCAATGAGTTGAATATTTTATTATATTTTTCTCTAACTGCCTTATGGAAATAGAAAAATGAAAATGCTATCACTAGTCTTAATAAATTTGTGTCTCATCAATTAAGTACAATTAAGACATGGGAGGAAATTATTATTTCCTCCTGAAAGTGGCAAAACTTCTGTCTCAACCTAACCTGGGGAAAAAAATAAAGATAAAATCATATATAAAAATGATAGAAATATACTGCCAAACATAATTTGGGATTTACATAATTTTATTATTAACATCCTCATCATTATTTAGCAACAACTCTTATAGATGCAGTGACATGGAACATTATCATTTACTTTTCTCACATTCCACTTCTGGTTATAATTTCAACAATATATTGTATGTGAATGCAGACATCTCTTCTATATATACTTCTCACAACACTGAAAGTTATTACTATCTTTATTTTTAGTGAAGAAAATGTGACTAATTTTTCTGTAGCTACACATCTAGTAAATGACAGATTTTGAACAGATCCGGCTGATTCCCAAATTTCCAATTTTTGGTGTAGATAAATACCGGACAAAAAGTCCTCAAGCTATCACATGCAATAATGCAATAGTCCATGTTTTAACATTTTTAACTTTGGTTATTCAGATCAGGCTTATTCTCTCAGGTTTAAAACTAAATTTAATCACATATTTGAGACATGAGAGATTTGATGATTAATTGCAAAAATACAATGGATTATCCTATTAGTAAACACTAATTAGTGTTTATTAATGAGGTAAAAATTAATTTCTTAAGACAACATATTTTCTTATAAAATGTAATAGGAAAGTATTACTTGTCAGAAATTCTATAATAGATTGAAACAGTCACTGTTCTGATTGAGACTGAGGTGTTCCTGTTCTTCAAGTTCATGAAAGGAAGTACAAGAAGCAATTGTTTTGTTCTAGTACCAACTTGTCAGCAAGGAACCACAAAACTGGTTGTACACCCTTCCTAAACAATCAGCAGCCTTGCGCTTGTATCTATGTTTCTGAAAGCCAGCCAATCACTAAACACACTGAAAGTTAGCCAGTACCTATAGGCTCACATTTTTAAAACTTGGCCAATCTCTGGACTCTGTGCTTCCTCCAAACCCAATATAAGATCAGGTTTTTGCTTTATCTGATAGACTGTATTTTGCCCTATCTTAGCCTGCAACAAATACATCTCTGTTCCAGGTATAGTAGAATGGTTCTCCTCCCTCAGTATTTTTTCCCTCTTTTACTAGGTGAGTGACGCTCTCTTAGTATCTATGACTAGATGTGTTTGGGAGGGGACAAATGACAAGAGATTATCTAAAAATTTGGGGAAAATACCTCTCCTAAGTTCTCATGTCCCTCCTGAGGAGACTCAAAGAATATATTAAAAGATAACTAAAGTGACCAGTCACAACCAGATCTCATAAACTAACAAATGTTAAATATCCTTTCTTGATCTCCTTTTTCTCTTAGTTTTCCTCCAGTACCTACTGAGAATGGGCTAACTTATATAACATCCAAGGAAATGGAAGTTCTTCCCTGACTTCAAAAATAATTTGTTAAAAATATGATTTATTTTAGTGCACTTGGATGGCTCAGTCAGTTAAGCCTCCAACTCTTGATTTCAGCTCAGGTCATGACCTCAGGGTTGTGAGATCAAGCCCATTGTGGGGTCTATGCTGGGCATGGAGCTTACTTAAGATTCTCTCTCTCCCTCTTCCTCTGCCCCTCCCCCTGCTCACACATGCACTCACACTCTGTCTCTCAAATAAACAAATCTTTTTAAAATATGATTTTTAATTTATATTTATTTATGTAATTTATATAAACAAACTTTTGGTTATTGATTGCTAAATTTCATAGGGTCATATAATTGATCTGTATTGTAATTTATGTTACAAAATATCCTTCTGCCCTTTCTAATTCCTAATGAGAGATTCTGTGCTTGATGGAGAGTACTTCCTTCATTAATAGCAATCTACTGAAGATTGCATGGGCATTGCGATTTTTCCTTCAGGGCTACAAGATTCCTGGACCTGCAAAGCTAGGATTAGAAATCTGACAACATTTTGCACAATATAATACCACGATACTATGTCCAAATTAAAATGACCAAGTTCAAATTTATCTTAAGAATGAGATTCCAAATGTGATTCCTCTGAGGGACTAGAAATGGGGCAAGTAGCATAAAATAAAGGGTATGAATTTTGACTGGAGAGTTTCTCCTTCAAGTCATGTCTTCCCATAGCATTTGTGAGTGGAGAAAGATTACTTCAATAGGATCAAGCTTTTAGGATGTATACAAGGGAGAATTAGGTAAAACAAACTGGAAACTAATACACAGCAATGTGCTGAAATCCCCATGTATTGGCTCACCAGAACCAATTATTGCATTTTCAGAATTATGTTAATTGGTTGACATCATATTGGGAAGCTTGAGCTCTGCCATGATGGAAGTTTTTAAAATGTGGAAATGGACAAAAACTATAAATCAAGGTTTCTTCTCATTCCCACCCCCACCTCTTGTGTCCTTCTGTTCAGTTATCTTTCTCTGAAGACTGTTTTTGACGCACATATCTTTATGAGCCACATAGACCCCATCATGAAAATACAATATTCCTATTTCTTTGTAGAAAAGGGATAACAGCAGACGATGTGTTTTCTGACTAAATTGAAGGGGAATTATTTACTAATTCTAAAATGAGGTTTAAAGGATGAAGTTCTGATCCAGTCTATTTCTCTTTTTCTTTTCTTTTTGTGACTACATAGAGAAATTATAGGCTCATTGTATCAGGTGTAGATCTGTTTTCATAGTGGCTACACCATCTTATAGACCCACTAACAGTATACAAGGACTCCAATTTCTCTACAACCTCATCTACATTTGTTTACTTGCTACCTTTTGTATATGTCTGTGTGTGTGTGCGATAATAGTCATCCTACAGATGTAATGTTATTTTATTGTGATTTTGATTTGCATTTCCCTAATGATTACTGATGTTGAGCACCTTTTCATACACTGTTGGCCTTTTGTATGTCCTCTTTTAAAAATGTCTATTTGAGTCTTTTGCCATTTTTTATCAGGTTATTTTTTAATTTGTTTACGTATTTTTTTGCGATTGAGTTAACTTTTTTGCTATTATTTTGGATTTTTATCCTTTACCAGATATATAGTCTGCAAATGTTTTCTTCCATTTTGTAGATGCCTTTTTCCTCAGTTGATTGTTTCTTTTACTCTGCAGAAGCTTTTTAGTTTGATGTAGTCCCCCAAATTAAAAACAGAACTACCATGTGATTTAGGAATTCCTTATGGATATATATATTCAAGATAATTGAAATCTCAAAGAGATTTCTGCACTTCAAAGCTCATTGTACCATTATTCACAATAGCGTAAATAAGGAAATAATCCAAATATCCATTAAAGAATTAATGAGTAAAGAAAATGTGGAAAATATACAATGGAATAATATTCAGCCTTAAAAAAGAAGAATTCTATCATTTGTGACAACATGGATAAATCTGGGAGACATTATGCTAAGTGAAATAAGTCAGTCAAAGGACGAATACTGCATGATTCCACTTAGAGAAGGAATATAAAATAGTCAAACTCATAGAAGCAGAGAGTAGAATGGTGATTTCCAAGGGAATGGAAATGGAGGATTCTTGTTCAAGGGGTATTAAAGTTATAGAAGATGAATGAGTTCTAGAGATCTGTTCTTCAACATATTGCCTATGGTTAAACATATGGTATTTATTTATTTATTTATTTATTTATTTATTTATTTATTTTGTTTAAAAGATTTTTTTTTATTTATTCATGATAGGCAGAGAGAGAAAGAGAAAGAGAGAGAGAGAGAGAGAGAGAGAGAGAGAGAGAGAGGCAAAGAGAGAAGTGGGCACCATGCAGGGAGCCCGACAGGGGACTAGATCCCTGGACTCCAGGATCACACCCCGGGCCAAAGGCAGGCGCCAAACCGCTGAGCCACCCAGGGATCCCCAAACATATGGTATTTAAAAATGCACTTAAAATTCATAAAGAGAATAGAGCTCATGTTAAGTGTACTCACTATAAAACAAGCACCCCCCAAACCACAACAACAACAACAACAAAGGGACAAAGGAAACTTTTGGAAGCTACGGATGGTTGTTTTTGTTTTGTTTTAAAGGTTTATTTATGACAGAGAGAGAGAGGCAGAGACATAGGCAGAGGGAGAAGTAGGCTCTCCACAGGAAGCCTGATGCAGGACTTGATCCCAGACCCTGGGATCACACCCTGAGCTGAAGGCAGACACTTAACCGCTGAGCCACCCAGGCATCCTGATGGATGGGTTTTTTACGTTGATTATGGCATCATAGGTATATACACTTGTCCAAACTCATCAAATTGTATACATCAAATATGTAGTTTTCACATTAATTATACCTCAATAAAGCTATGGAAAAAAAAGAAGTGAAAGTCTACATCTTGATTAATTCATTCTTCCCTGCCTATCTTTGAATCTTGGTGACTGTTAAAATAATGAGAAATTCTGGGTTTTTGGAAAAACAAAGGAGTCCTTTACGTCAAGTAATTTTGAAAAAATGTGACAAATTTTCATCAGAGACGGCCTCCTCTTTGTAGGCTAATCTTCTAGGAAGGACTTCTAAGACTGTACCAGCATCATCATCATAAATAAGTGTAGAACGACCATCTCTTTTGTGTCTTGTGTGATCTCTGGCAATTTTGAAGCCAGATACAGTCCAGATAGAACAACAACAAATGAGAGAAAAACATTCCTTAGTACTCTGTGGGAGGGAGTTTATGGGATTGTGATGGGCCTGGAGGGTATAGTATTGGCTGCACTTTGGAAGATTCACCTCTACTGGATCTGATTAGTTGGTGATCAGTGTTAAGCAAAGTTAAATGATGATTTGGACGAACAGGATTAGATTTCGAAGGCTCTTTTTTATTTTCCTTTTTGCTTTATGGTTGTATTCTGAGAAATTATTTGGAATTAGATCCTATTTTATATTTTAGTTTTTCTTGTTAATATAGTATACTGATTCCCATCTCTGCACATTAGAGTCACCTATGGAATTAAAAAAAAAAAAATCTTGATACCTGGCCCCTATCCCAGAACAATGAAATTTGAGAGCAGTTCAGAATCACTGCTCTGGAATGTAGACTTTTAATGGGTTCAAGATAACTAATTTAATTTTGTTTTATCATTTAAGGAGTTAATTTCTAGATTGGTTGCTTTTCTGGCTGTCACATTTTCATACGGTTCTCTTAACTTTCTTTTTTTGTATATATGAAATATTTTTGATCAGATGACACCTACTAGATAGGCTGCTGTTTTGTCCAGGACGTCAGTTCTACAGGCTGTTAATTTGATAAGCAGTTTGTGTGCTTTGTTTTCCTTGATATTAAAACAAACCTATTGAGACATCAGCACATCTGGGGGAAAACATGCCTTTAATATTTAGGTTGTTATTATTCACTTTGAATAAAAAGCTATCAAACTTGACATGTATCTTTAAAAAATAGAAATGAATCCTTAGGGGTAATAATGAATCTGATTTTGAGAAGAAAGCCAACTGGGCAGAGAGCCTTAAGCAGTTTTCCTCATTGTTATTTTATCGTAGGACACGACCTTTGAGAATATTAAAATATGACTCTTGTCTACTGACCTTATAACAGATATAGCTCCTGTTAAACATGGTTGCTTTGTTTTTTGCTTTTGTGCTGCTGGCATATACGGTGGTTTGTTGATTAATAAAAAAAATCCTCAAGACATGAGGTAAAATGAATGCCATGTTCTGGTGACTGGTATACACCAAACTAGAAGCAAATTCACATGAGAAAAGTGCTCGATAAAAATATTTCATCTAAGATATTTTCCAGCTGAGTTGCCTTCGAATTCTGTTCCCACCACATTCTCTGAATTGCACGGTGGAAAAGCTGAGACTTTTAACTTATGCTCTGCAGAGCACTGGGAACTTGGGCACAGAAACCAGGTCATTTTTTTTTATTGCTGTCTTTCTGCAAGGATTTAATTATTTTTTATATTGTTTGTATAAAGGAAGAACAACTTTAGGAAGAACTTTCTTTAACAACTGTCAACTATCCCAGTGATATATTCCCATGCCATATAACAGTGTATTTTGTTATTATTGACAAATTATAGGGATCAAGTGATAATAGCCTTTGTAGCCCCAATTTGGATTTATATGTGTTGTAAGTATAAGTATAGGAAGCCTAATATTGTTTGTAAGAAAATGTGTATTAAAAGCATATATAGCAATCAACAAAGATCAGTGTGTTTTATTGAGAGCATATTACCTAAATTTAGGCAGTTAGCAGTATTGATTATTTCATGCCAAAGATGTGTTCAGGTCTCTACAGTAAATATAGTTTCTTCCTTAAGGGTTTACTGTCAAAATTACATATTATTCAGCAGGACTATCCAGGCATGAAATGAACATGTTACTGGATTCCTCTGTGTTTATATTCTATCTTTATTTCTAATTTAGATCATGAACCATTTGGCAAGAACCATGCTTAATCCTATCGGCACTTACAGAATAGTAAGCAAAATAGATCCTTATCAGTTTCTTGAAGAATTCCAGTAGGAGAGACAAAATAAATTTACCAAAGAGATAGTGTAAGATTTAAAGAAATCTGAGGGGATTTTGAAAAATGGCTTACTTAGAAGAATATTTGTTCATGAGGTATTAATTGCCAACCAGTTGTATGAAAGGCATCCTTCTAGACCATATCCACATACATATATATGTATATAGGCATACATTTACATATACACACATGTTCTTTTTCTTTATTCCTAGGAAACTCAGAGTCAATTTGAGGAAATGAGATGGATGCAAATAACTATAAGGCAAGAGAGATTGTGATGTGTCAGGCTAAGATTTACACTTACTTCTGGTTCTGCTATCCACTAGTTATGTGACAGTAGGCAGACCATAGAGCCTTTCTGGAACTTAGTTTCCACATCTGTAATATGAGAGTATGAACTGCTTTGTCTCCAAGATCCTTTCCCTTAAATAAACATTATTAAAAAGAGGGCACATTTATATGATGTACATTTTAATGCACTGAAAACATAGTCATTCTTCAGTAAGAAATTATTATTAAAAAGCTGATAAAAATTGAGTGGGTCAGTAAGAGCTGGAGAAGGCTGGCATGTGAATCATACGTGAGTGATCAAGAGAAAATCACTACCTTGGTTTTCTTCTTTCCCCTTCCTGGAATGATCTGCTAGATGCTCCTCTGGCACTCTCCCCATCTTCCAGGTCTTTGGAGACAGGTCACTTCTGCTGGAAGCCATCCTTGACCAACCTACTCACCAAAATCTCCTTGCCCACATCTCACTATCCCATGCCTTGCTTATTTTTTCTCCTAGCTTTTATTACTCCCTACCATTGCATTTTATATTGGTTTAAATAGTTAATTATCTGCCTTTCCCAGTAGGATACAAGCTCTATTATGAGAGAAATTTTATATATGTGGTTCATTGCTGTTTCACCAGCTTCTAGGATAGTGTCTGGCACATTGAAGCCACTTTGTAGATACTTACTGACAAAGAAAGTAAACTTCCTAATGACTCTTAATTTTTGAACAATAGCCTCTCCTCTTTTTCTACAATATCTGTTTACTCTCAGAAGTATTACACTACCTAAATAGTTTACTGATTTGTAATAAGATTCATTTTTGCTTCCTTCTTTCCTTCCATCCTTTTGAGAAGTGGAAAGGAATTTTCAGCTACTTAGTAAATAATGTGGAGCCTTTATCTTGCCTAAATGTCAAACTAGAAACCTTATGCGATTGAAATTTCTCATGAGTATAGTGTTATTTACAAGCCTTATCAAAACAGATAGAAGAAACAATTCTTGCAGATTGTTTTCCATCTTATTTTTAGGACAACCTGAATATACACAAAAACTGAATATATGTATGTGTATATATTTATATTTAATATTAAAATTAGCTTTTTGAACTTATAAATTATTTGTGTCTGCTCAGGTCAGAAAAACAGATTGTACTTTTATTTTTGATTCAAAATAAAGTGTCAGAATAGTGAAAAGCTGAACGGCTAAATTTGGTTCCCTTCAGGAATCATTAGAATACTTAGATAGTCACATTGTCACTGGCTACAAAGTCGATGGGAGCAGTTGCATAGGATGAGTTAACTCTATAAGGAGAATCCTCTTGAAATTCTGTAGGTGAAAAATGGTTTTACTATTTTGAGAAAAAATGGAGTTAAATTGATTGCACCAACTTGTTTTCTCTTTAAACAGAGACTTCAGAAGTCCAAACAAAAGAAATTAATTTGTTGCTTTTATGAAGCTAAATTATAAATTTATATAGTAAAAGCTTAAATTATTTGAATGAAGTAAGAAAAAAAGAGATATAATCATAGTTTTTCATAAAACCTGTATTCTAGCATAACTGATATTGATTTATAGCTCTTATTTTTAGTTTTTTAATTTTTAAGGCTTTTTTAAAAACTTATTTTGAGAAGGGAGGAAAGAGAGAGAGTGTGTGCGTGCACAAGTGAGAGGGACAGAGGGAGATGGAGAAAGAGAGAATCACATGCAGACCTTGTGCTGAGTGTGGCTCCTAACACGGGGCTCGATCTCATGACCCTAGGATCATGACCTGAGCCGAAAAGCAAGAGTTGGATGCTTAACTGACTGTGCCACCCAGACACCCCGATAGCTTAAATTTTTATTAAATACAATCATATTTATGAGTTCTTGGTTTTTATTAATTATCACTGGTATACTAAATATGCTCCCAAATATCATAGATACAGACATAAATTTGGGTGTTTGGATTTTGATTTTGTGAACTATCATAATTATTATTATTATTTTTTGAACTATCATAATTATTTTTATTTATTTTTATTTTTTAAAATTATTTATTTATGATAGTCATACAGAGAGAGAGAGGCAGAGACAAGGCAGAGATAAAGGCAGAGGGAGAAGCAGGCTCCATGCACCGGGAGCCCGACATGGGATTCGATCCCGGGTCTCCAGGATCGCGCCCTGGGCCAAAGGCAGGCGCCAAACCGCTGCGCCACCCAGGGATCCCGAACTATCATAATTATTAAAAAAGATACCTTAAACAGATCAGAATTTCAGTTTTCATTTTGGGATGGAGGGTTGTTCCAACCTCTGATATCCTACGTATGTGTTGCCGTTCTTTGTTCAAGAAAGAAGCCATGATCAAAAACACCTTGTGTAATTTGGTTCTGTTTGCTGCTTGACCCACTATTGCTGTAACATGGCTCCTCTCAACAGAAAGCTTTGATGAACTGTGTTTGTGCTACGACCATCTGCTATTAACATGAGAGAAAATGAAGGACTCTACTTTTAAATGATATGGGCTCCTTGATATTCACAAGCACAGAAAACCCAATCAAAATATCATACTTGTTACCATCAGTATTAAGCTTGGATTTCTGTGCTTTCCAAAGCTGAGCAAAATGGGTATAAATTTAAGTACTTAGGTTTATACAACCAAAGCAATTGTGTTTGTGCAGGCAGTGGTTGTATTTGTAGCTCTGTTCATTTTAAAACTGACTCATGGCTGAATTATGAATGGGGCATTGGCCTGTAATTTACAAATGGAAAATTTTGGACTGGTGCCTCCTGCTTGTAGCAAAGGCAGATTTTATTAGTTTTGGACTTTTGGTAAGTGCACTATAGCAAGAATATTAAATAAATCATTCATTTTACTAGTTAAGAACATGGAGAATTTGTACTTGCTGTGACTGAGACCAGTACAGCTAGACTTAGCTGGGTATGGGCTGACCCTAGGTTATCATCTGGCATAGCTACAAATTCCTCTCTTACTCATATAGGCTAAATTCATTAATATTCCTTCTCATGACATATTGGAAACCACTGTTACACCTACCCTTTCAAATTCCAGAACATCATACTTTTCAAAAGTAGAGTACACAGTAGTAATTTAATACAAATCCAAGTTAGGTAAATTCATGTTTAGGGTTTATAAAAATGTATCTGCTTTATGGAAGAGTTTTAAGCAAGTAGATTATTAACCTTTTAATATCTACTTTTAAGTGTACTGTTAAGAATCTGTCTGGGTTGTGGAGCCCATAGACACATTCTAGGCAAATGGCGTAACTTCCTGGGCTGAATCAGTTTAGTCCAGTTAAAATCTTCAGTTTACTGAATGATTTGAATTGGATCACCATCCCTACTTCAGGAGCAGAGCTGGCCAGAAGTGAGGAAGGGAATGAGGCCTGCTCTTACTGTTCTCACTCTAGCATGTTGGAAGGGAGGGTCTCACATTGTGTGTTTTGAATGTCTTGTCTTCTTCCCTATGCTGGGTCTAGCTCCTTTGGCATTGTAGGAGGAGATGGGATGAGGGGAAAGGGGATGTGTCCCTTAACCAGTATTCACTTAGTTATCATTGCTTGCCTGGCTCACATATAGGGACGCCAGCATGGTGGGTATCTGCAGGTTAGCTCCTTTGAGGGCATGTGTGCAAGTTCTTCAAAGACCTCTGGGGGTTAGGGGAGCTACCTCACTCTGATTTCCTTGCTGTGTGGGTTTAGGTTTGAATGGTGGTCTCCTGTCTGGGTGGAATTCAGGTTAGAATTCAGGTTGGCTCAGGCCAACTGCTGTCTTCACTGTTCATGTGAATCACGGAAAACTGGTGTGAACTTGCCAGCTGTTCCCACCCTACTATCCACATCCCCGATTCTCATTTTTTCTCTCTTGAAACAGGTACAGAGACAGATGAGCAAGTCTGCTACCTCAAAAACTATCATATTGAGAGCTCCTTCTCCATGTAGCTTCCTCTGAACTTCACAAGTGATTCTCTTGGATCCCTCTTCATTTGTCTGGTTGGGAGAAGGCACCCTTTTCCTTTTCCCCATGGGGAGGCAAGAGAACCTTTTCTCACCATGAATTCTGAATTTCTCATAAGGCTGATGATCCTAATGACTCTTTCTTCCTCCTTTTTCCTGGCTATGGCTAATATTTATGGTGGAGGCAGTGGTAGGATGGCAATGGTTAAGTGGTACAGTCCTCTCAGCTGACTTTTAGTAAGCCTTGGGGAAGGTCTCTCTCTGAAATCATTGGTAAATCTCTTTAAAACTTGCAGGTATTAAAATTATTTTTTATTTTTTATTTTTGTTTTTAACTTTGAGCACTGTTTGCTCATTTTGAGATTGAGAAAATGAAGTCTCACTTCATGTTCAAAATTTGAAGCAACTCCTCTTAAGTAAAAAAAATTCTAATAATTCCACCATTCAAACCGGGTGGGTCAAGTAGACCAAATATTGAAACTGTATTTTCTTTGTTTCTGCCTGGAGTTGACACTTAAGCTGTAAGCAGTAATATGCTCATCCTTTGTAACATGTAAATTATGTGACTATTGAATCGGGCAAAGTTTTGATTTATTTTATACATAAAATGTGACCAATGTATGGTTTTGAAACATAAAAGTTAGGATACAGTGTTACAATGTTGTTTTAGAAACAGGTTCCCTGCAATATTTTATAGAACCAGATTCCAATGAAATAAGCATTTCAAACAGAGTAATTCCCAATATGTATGATCTTAAGGATTCTCTGGGTCCAGCTTCAAAATTAAACTGTTACTGGTATGAGTGGCAATTATTATCCACACAGTTACTCAGATATTAATTTAGAAGAAAATTTATTAGTTATACCTGCTTACATTTAGTCTTTGTCAAGTCATTTTAGGGCTCTGAATAAAAACAGAGAAGTAATTTCAAATTTCAAAGAAAATTTGATGTACTTGAATGATATTTATAAGGGCAAAATTATATGGGTATTATTTCTTATCCTTGAGTAGACTATTTAAAGAAAGCGGTAAAATATTGGGTATGTAAAGAGACAAGGAAGCTGGTTTAAGAAGGAGAAAGGTGAATCAGTGATTCACTGGCTGATGATAGAAAGAAAAGGGTAGGAGATAGAACATATAAAACAATCAATACCTGTAATCTGGGTGTGGGGGCAGGTGGGAAGGGAATAGAACTCAGGTAAACTATGAGCGCTGTGAGGGAATATATAGAAGGGTATACCTGTGGTTAAGAGGTGAGAATGTCTTCACTGATAAGAGAGGTACCAGTCTGTGATAAATCTAATGAATCACCATTATCTATAGGTATGATCACATCACATATGTGCATGTATATGTGAATGTTCCTATGTTTTATATGCTTAATCATATTATGATTACATTAAAAGAATGGAGTAACTAAATGTTTTAGTGTGCAGATTGTATTATCTTGCTTTATCAGTGTGAGAATGTGGCTCCTTGTCTTATGCTCTGTATGTAAGGGAGAGGTGACTTGGAGCCTCATCTGTTACCTGTAAACTAGGCCCTTACCTATTCCTATCTGCCAAGCAGTTTTCCTTCCTCCATCCTAGCTCTCTGGGATACTGCAATGGAGGTGATTTGGTGGTTAGCAAAGCATCACCTCATCATAACTTCCCACCTGTTACGAAAAGGCTATTCTGGTTACAAATTCAGTTCTCCTCCCCTCCACCCCACTGCTCCCAACTTCACATCATTCTGAATCTGAGATTTCTCTCTAGAAATCTCTTTTTTTGCTCCTTTATAACTCCCTAATAATGGAAAATGGTCATTTCTGACTTTTGCATCACTTGTATCAATGAAACTTACTTAGAGTTTTGTGGGATCTCTGGAGGGCAGTGGCTGGGGTGGCAGTTGGGTAGGACTAGGGTTTCATCTGCCTGGTACTGGGCTGTAGGGCTAACTTAAGGGAAAGTTTGCAGAGTTCATCCAGTGTCCAAGGGACTTTGCCTGCAGGGCCTGATCTGGGTTGGCAACAACAATGTGTAAAGTGCTCACAATGATTTCTATCAGCAGGTTGGGACATTCTGCTTTGAAGGAGGTCTGGCTAGATTCAAGTAGGAGTCTGGACAGTGCTCAGGAAGAGAGACAGATGAGAGCTGCACTGAGTCAGGGTCCTAATCCAACAGGACTGAAATGACCCCAGGAAACTAAGCACAGTCATTAGAAAAAGAGGGAAATATGGTCACTTTCTAGGGGACTGTGGTTCATGGGCATCACAGGTGTTTGGGACTTCTCTCAGGAGCCCCCACACCAAATTAGGTCTGAAAAACAAGTGTTTTCCATCTCTCCAAGCTGAGGAAGTCACACCCAAAACACTCCTAAGCTTTATTAGAACAGTCATATGACCTATAGGGGTTGAAGGTCATCAGGGCATCTCTGGGCAAAGCTCAGGAAAACAGGAACCAACTTAGCTCTTTGTTTTTGTTCTCATTTTGACCAGAGACATCTTTAGAAGGCGGAGTCTAATTGTGTGTGCACGTGTGTGTGTTCTCATTTTTTATATCTAATTGAAAAGCTAAGTTTTTAAGGTGGATTTTCTAACAACACATGTGGATTTTCTAACAACACATGTGGATTTTCTAGCAACACATACAGTATTTCCAAGAAGGCGGTTGGGATATGTGGGAAAGGTCTATGGCACAGAATCTAGCAAGAATAAGAGATTTCACTCCTTTAAGATTAGAACTAATGTTTTTAAACAAAAAGTGGGAGTGAATTCAGAAGCATCCTCTGGTCGTTTCTTTATTCTTTTTAAAGGATAGTTTATTCTTGCCTAAGCAATTAAAGAAAGTTTAGAGGTAGGGGTCTGTATTTTATTTATAGTTAATATCTACACTTTTACTCTGAGATACTCTGGTTTAGAGCTTGGAAGGAAGAGGATTTGTAATAAAAAACATACAGAAGTGAAGGCTATAAAGAATACTCATGACAAAGGCACAAGCATTTGCATTTCATGTTTGTAAATGACTCATAAAGTAATGAAACCTTTTATAGTATTTCCCCACATGAAACTGAAGTCAAAAGCTTTTAATCAGGTCTGTCCTTAAATGCATCTTCCAACAATTTCATAAGGAATTTTTGGTCTCCCCTAAAAGAGAGATGGGAGTATCTCTTTGGATTAATTGTAATGGGAGGGAAAAATTAGTTAATTCTCTCTATAGTGGATGAAAATTGGAGGTTGCTGTAAGGACAAATGCACACGAATGACATGCCAGGACTGCTCGCATAGAAACTCATGTGCTTGGGTTCAGTGTTTGGCCTCAGGCCAAAGGCTGCAACTAACAGGAAAGTGTCAGCATCTCAATATAATTGCATGTCCTGGAGCCTATTATTGCACTAATAAAAATGCTTTTCAATAAATCTGAGAAAGGAAGTGGGAAAAAAACACCAGAAAGAAAGGAATTGCCTGAAATATTTTATTATATTTAATAAAATTCTCATTAATGGAAAGAGTAGCTTTCTGCTAAATAAATGTACTTTAATTTCATTTTCTGATTAATTTGATTTGGGGGAAAAATGCAAGTACTTTTTTTTTCAGTGTACTTTCTTAAGAGAAGAGTAAAAGGCAAGTAGGCGTCCCTGTAGGCGAATGTTTTCTCAAGGAGAGGGAGAGGAAGGAGGACCAGGACACCAGAAGCCTGGGGTTTAGCTAGTAATTATGTCACTGATGTACTGAGTGACCTTGGGCAAATGATTTAACCTCTCCATCCCCATACATAAAATGTAACTGTTTCACACTTACAAAAGTCTTTGAAATAATAAGATTGTCAAAGGTATTTGACATATGTACTATTACTTATAATGAGTGCAATAAAGAGCATATGTGATCACTAACAATGATCTTAATTATGCATAGCAGTCACCTGAGTATCCTTACAGGCACTAGCCCTAGTAATGTTATATACGAATGTAATCTCTAAAGAATTTTCTATTGTGCTTCCTATAAAACAAAGAAACACAAGAGGAATAATGATAACTAAATTGTGTTGCTTACTTACTGTGGATGATGTTCTCAGGCGTAAAGGGAAGGGAAAGGAAAAGAAATTCTTTTGTATTAAGTTTCTACTAGGAGCCAGATATTTACATACGTTGTTTTCTCTTCGTGGTTAGCAAAATTCCTGGCACATAGTAGATGTCCAACAAGTATTTGTTAGGTGAGTGAATGTCTTTTGTTCCTTTTTAAAAAATTTTTTTGACATAACCTTATAAAGCAAACCTTATCTCTATGTTACAGAAGAGAATGAGGTTAAAACTAAAAATTTGACTAAGAGCACATGATAATAAATGGTAGAGCCAGAGTCAGAATTTGAACACAGATTTGTCTGACTCCCAAATGAATGTTCTTAGTAACAAGACCTTGGTGATATTTTGATTAATAGAGGTTACCAGTCCAAAAGGTTAACAGTGATTATGATGGCTTTATTGAGTACAAAAAAAGTTGACGGGATGAGATCACCTACACACTTTGGACTTCTGGGATTTGGTTAGCACCTTACATGTAAGAACTATATCTGAATGGAAGTGTGAGAGAAAGGTAGGTGCTGACTGTCTCTCCCTGGTGGCAGAGATGCTCATTAGCTGGCATGGCCTGTGTCGGATCTTGTGGTCAAAACTGAGCTGTAAGAACACTTCTCACACACAATCACGGGTATGAGGAGCTGATTGAGTGGAAGGTATAAGTCATGAAAGAAGGAAGGCTCAGGTGCATTTGTGAACTGGGAAACAGGGAAAGGATCAAAGGGGAAAGAACAGTAGTGAGTAGGATGTGGTTTGGGTAGGACCTGGCCTGAAACTGCTGCTCGTGGCTGAGCTCTCTTGTCCCAACTACTTTGGTAAATGGCCAGGGAGAAAAAAACATGTTTTGCCCATTGGTAGAAAGCTGTCTTTGCCTTGTGTGGTAGTTATTACTTATTGCCTGTCTGTTCTCAATCCACTCTTTTTTGTCCTTGCTTTGTGCTACCGGAGCTAGAACTTGTAAACATTTTTCCTTAGCTAGCTGGCATAATGTTAGCTTTGTTGGTAGAAAGAACTGGAAGGTCACTGCAGGAGAAAGGGGTTTCTCTTCATCCTTTCAGTGTATTTGTTTGTTCTTGCTCCCAGTAGTGATCACTCTCCTCCTGTTAGTTTTACTGATGCCCAGGGGTCATTTCTCAGCGAGTTTCACCAATACTCCAGAGGGTGGCTTTCTGGCTAGTTCACCAACAGCAGTAGTGGCTTCCTAAAGGATCTCACCTAGCCTTGGGGGGCAGCTTCCCAGAGAGCCTTCCTGACATTCCAGGGGATGGCTTTCTTTGTCTCTGGTGCTCCACCAGGCAGTCTGCTGCTGGCCAGCCCTGACGAGTGGTGGTCAAGCTAACTAATCAGCTACTCAAGGGCCACAGCCATACCTCCCTAATGAGTTCAACTCTTAGCTTTGGGGAGAGCCCTCTTCCAGATTTATTCTCTTGCTTAGCCCTAGAAGTAGTGACTGCTTCCTTTATCTGCTCTTATCATGTTCTTTACTATTCTCTTATCCCTTTGTAGTTAATCCTCTGGTATAAGCCAATAATTTTTTTTTTAAGCCAATAATTTTTTATATTACATTTTCTCTGTTCAAATTTCTGGGGTGGTTTCTGTTTCCCTGCTGGACTCTGATCAATACACCAACTTGCCCTCAAAAGCGGAGCTTGAGACAGAGGCCTATGTGAGAATGTACTCTTAGAGTGCTGGAGATTAAGGACAGGGGACTGAAGTGGGAAGAAGGAAGAGACAATACAACAATGTGTTATCAAGTTGGTCATGCTGATGGGCAACTGGTTTTTCAATCCCATGGCACTTTCTGAGAAACCATGTAAATATATCTCAGAACTAATGGTGGAATGAGTGGAGAAAGTTTTTTATTTTTTGGCTTCCATGCCCATTGTTCAGAGTGAAGTCCTGCCAGATTGCATTAGCTTGAAAGTGGTTGAAGCCTGCATAGAACTGGTTGCCGCAGCAGTGATTGGAACTAGTTAAAGCCAACAGAATGTGTAAACTAGTATATAGGGGTGTTAGGTATAATTACCAAAATAAATAATGAATATTTAAAAATATTTTCTCAAATGTCTTATAAAAACTTTGCTAAAATCTCAGGGTGAGAAAATTAAATCAATAGTTGAAGAATGTATGAGCTGCAACTCGGTTCCTTCCTTAAAGGTATCTAGATCCCGTAAGGGTGAGAGTGCGTGGGAGATCAGTCCTGTATAAAATAAGCATTGAGCAAGGCAATAAGCAGTATGTAGTTGATGTTAAATTATATCACTATAGAAATTTACTAGAAATTATATTACTATAGAAATTTACTAGGAGACATTGCATCTTACTGGAACAAAAGGCCAACTAGTCCAAGAAATGACATTTTTCTCTGCCAAAAGTAAGAGGTCATAGATAACTATGGCAAGGAAGAGGAGACATTGTCAGAAATTCAGGAAATAGCAAGAGATAGGTCAGCTTGGTAATGGTTAAAGAAGCAACTGAAAACGAAGGTTGGAAACCAAATGTCTCAGGATTTTGTTATTCCTGGGGCTGTGGATGTGATGAGAGAGAGAAAACTATGATGCCAAGAGAATTCTGATACCTTATGGAGGAATAGTGATACCCTCTATTCTGCTGCCCAGTTGTCCAATAGACATCTCCTAAACTCCTCCCATCCACTTTCCATTTTGATTCAGTGGGAAATGGGAGAAGTCTGTGTCTTCCTTGCTCTTCCTCCACGCCACTTGCTGACCTCAGGCAAGAACTTTCTCCCATCTTCATTATCTGAGGCCATAATATTTGTTTCTGACTGGTTTCAGCTTTCCATTTCCATTTTCTAATCTGTGAGCAAAAATTACAGAGCTTGATACTTATTTTGCAAATATCTATACTTTTTGATTTGGAAATCTTCAAACATTTTTGAACTTTTATTTCAGAAAAATATATTTTTTAAAGAGTTAGCATTTTTGAATTCCAGGAAGCTAGAAATTGATGTGAATCGTGCAGTAAGAATATGCGATTTTCTACAATATGATTGATTCTCCAAATAATATAAAGTTTAGGGGTGGAAGGAAATTGGAGACAAATTTTGAAGATGGCAATAAGAACCAACATTGACTAAGAAGTCAGGCTTTGTGTGAAAGCTTTCATTTATCTGATTTGAAATGCTACCAGAAAGGCACTATGTTAGATTTGTAGCTGATGAAACTGGCTGTGGAGGGGTGTGACTAATGTGTTCTAGGTCAGACAGACCAGCCTCTCCTGGACTCCTCTGTCCACAGTCATTTCTTCTCTAAAATCCTGTTGCACATTATATATATAGTGTGATTTTGGCCCTTCTGGTATCCAGACCTACACTGTTAAAATATGTTTAAGCTCAGCCTCTTCAGGTAGATTAAAAAAGACAAGGTGTATTTCCTGAATATTACTAGTGCCTAGTGATGTTAAAAGGATGATGACCTCTGGGTGGTATGGGAAGGAAACTCTAGAGTTGGTGGATTGACGCCAATTCTGTCACTTAACAGCTGGTGACCATAGGAAAGTCACTTAAACTTCCTGTGTCTCAGCTTCATTATTTTATAAAACGGGCATAATAGAACCCATCTGCCAGGATTTTTAGGATGATTAAACTAGGTATTGTAGTTAAGCCATTCCCAAAGTGTGTTCTTTGGAATACCAATTGCAAAAGGTACTCCTCTGGGAGGAAACTCTTTGCTTAAATTAATTTGTGAAATGTAGTGTACTGCATAAACTTTTTTTTTAAGATTTTATTTATTTATTCATGAAAGACACACACACACACAGAGAGAGAGAGAGAGAGAGAGAGAGAGAGGCAGAGGGAGAAGCAGGCTCCATGCAGGGAGTCCAACGTGGGACTCGATCCCAGGTCTCCAGGATCAGGCCCTGAGCTGAAGGCAGTGCTAAACCACTGAGCCACCTGGGCTGCCCTAAACTTTTTGAGCCACTATGAAAACTAGTGCATTCAGGAATCTGGAAAGCTCAGCAAGAAAGAAGGCTGTTTACTTTTTTTAAAGTGTTACCTTTTCAAGTGTTTCTCATATATGTCTGATCAACCATTCTTTCACTTAGCATATATTGGATAGGTAGAAGGTGCACTGAGAAACATAAATGACAGTTGGTGCTTGTGTTATGGTATGCAGATTTTAGGATTTGAGTACTAGATTGAAAGATTGTAGGATGAGAGTTTATCCAAAAATGTTAAGTTAAAAAGAAAAAAAGCAAAGTGCAGAAGATGTTCTCCTTTGGGTTTAAAGAAGGATACCTCTTACTATGTTGTACTGAAATTTTGAGAAGGATGCAATGAACTATTAGTAATAGTTTCCTCTGTGATGGTGACTATGGTACAAGGGAGTCAAATATTTGGGTATATTTACCTTTTTGTACTGTTTCCATTTTTTACTATAAGCAAGTATTACTTGACTAAAAAAATAGAGGGCCAACTAAAAAAGCACTTAAGTTTTAATGAGTTTTAATAGGTTAAAACTTTATGAAAGCTTTCATAGTGTTAAATCATTTCTGAATCCTTATTTTTATAAGAAGGAATTTTATGATCTACATTTGTTATGTGAACTTAACCAGTTTGGTAATGTAAGTGTATAACAGTCTTTTCCTTGTTATGTGCAAGCATTAAGCAAAGATGCTGTTCTTCCAGCCGGGAAGTCTTCTTCCAGATCTCTTACACTACAGGAACCATTGCTAGAGGCTTTTAGTAATATCAATCTGTGGATTTAAGTTTCCAGTGGATTCTTTAATCCAGAATCAACTAACTCTATAGTGCTACCTTTGAGAATCCCAAATAATTTGTGAAAAATTTAGTAGTTGTTTAAGATTTTGTATCTACTGGCTTAAGAAGTTGAAACTACATTCAGGCTAATAGACTCATTCAGAAAGGTCATACTGTGTGACATCTTACAGTTTCAAACCCTGAAAGTACAAAGTATTATTAAGTACACCCTAGACATCAATTTCTTACAAGGCAGAAGAGGTGGATTTGAATATGCAGTGATCGATAATATAAACAGGAAAGAAAGAAAAAGCTCCTTTTCCTATTCACAACATAAAGAAAGTAATTTGCAGTGTATTTCCAGTACATAAGGTACTTAAAGCACATTTGGCAACACTTAGCAGTAAGTGGCAAATCATCGTTATGTCTCTTGGTACCCTACACACCCTCATCCATCCGGTATTGGGGCATTAGAACAGTCCTGTGGCTACATCTGCTCTGTAGGTCTTGCCAGTCTTTCGATTTTTGAATTTTGCTTTAAATCAACTGGTCTATTTTTTTTTTTTAACTTGTTCTTTAGGCATAGATGGAAGCTACTGGTTTCATCACTAGTAGGAGAAAAAAGAAAGAGATTGCCTCTTGGTTTACCAGTATCTATCCATTCTTCCTCTGCCCAAACCTCTGGTCTGTTCTCCATTACTGATTTCCCAATGGGCTCCACCCTCTGCTCTTTAGCTAGAAAATTCACCATTTCCTAGTGGACTGGAATTTCCTGTTTGATATCCATCTAAAAATAAAATCAGAGGGAAAGAAAGGAGAGGAAGTTAAGAAAGGTCAAAAGGAATGCTCTAGGGGAAATTTCTTGTTTTTAGAAATGGCAGATTAGCATTTAAACCAATAAAGGAGAAAGCAGAATAGCAATTTCTCCAGGTACCTTTTTAGCCTTCTTTCTTCATTTCCCAATGCCCATAATTTGAGAACCAATAGGCAACAAAGTATGCTTTTACCACCCTCAAACCATCATTACCCAAGAACAATGTGCTAAAAGTATGGGTGAGGATATCGGTGATCAGCTAGAGAAAGTTTGTAGGGTTGGGAGCAATCTGCTCTTTATTCCCCACAGTTGTGGAGCATCTGTTGAACAATTACATCTCTCTACTAACATTAGGATGAATCTTGATTGGTATTTTAACATTTTAGAAAATTATAAAGCAGAGATGTGATAAAGATAACCTTTGTTGATTTGTTTTGCCATGTGTTAGGCACAATCTGGAGTCCTTTATATATAACAACTCATTTAATCATCATGTCAACCTAATGAGGTAGGTGCTATTAATATTATTTCCAACTTAGATAAGGAAAATGAGACATAAAAAGGCTACATAACTTGCCCACAATCTCACAGCTAGTGAATGATTAGGATTAGGTCTCAGGCATTCTAGTTCTAGAACTAGTCCCCTTAACTACTGTAGAGTACAACAATCTCCTGATGGATATACAGCATTACAGATGTAAGGAAATATGATTTTATATAACATAGTATTGTGTATTTCACTTGCTAGTTTTATGTGTTATATCATAAAATCTTAGAGATTTTTGAGAACTAATATTGTTAGTTGAGACAGTTAGGTGAGAACTAATAGTTCTCTAATAGTGAGTTAGTTAGGTGAGAACTAATATTGTTTGCAAAGTGCAGGTCATTTGTATGCATGAAGAGGTAGAGACAGCATCTGTTTGGATGCTTCAATTGGCTTAGGGGTCAGGACACTTTTACTATATAGGGCCAGATAGTAAATATTTTAGGTTTTGTGGGCCATATATTTCTGTTTCTTTCTCTTCCTTTTCCTCCTCTTCTTCTTCCTCCTCCTTCTCCCTCTTCCTCCTCTTCCTCCTCCTTCTTTCCTATACCTTTTTATTTTTTATTTATTTTTAAATTTTTTTCTCCGCATTTATTTGGTATTTATAATTCGCTTCTTTTTAAAAAATTTATTTTATTTAAATTCAATTAATTAACACATAGTGTACTATTAGTTTCAGAGTTCCTTCTTATACTTTTTTAAAATGCAAAAATAATTCTGAGTTTGAAGAAGTACCAACCAGATTTGGCTCTAGGTCATGATTTCCCACATAGCTTTAGAAATGAAAATGAATTTGCTTGATTGTGTGTTGAAAGGTAGGGTGAGATTTGGAGGACAGTCCATCAGACCTCTGGTTCCACTCCATTCAGACTTACTGAGACTGTCTTTGCATTGGATTAGTCCTCCTACTTCTTCCTTCATCATTACAAGGTGGTGGCACAGAACAGTTTGGTTTCCATGCTTCTTCATGTGTAAGGGATAATATGGTAGGGTAGATAAAGGCTCTGCTGATAAACACAAAGCAGAAATCCAGAGCATCACTCCGATAGGACAATGTTAGCATTATCCACATTCTAGACTGATTCTTGAAACCAGGAATTTATGACACTTATGGGCTTAGACATGAGTTGCTTGAATTCTCAGGATTGTGTGGCAAAAGAGATGGGGTTATCTGTGGGTCCAGCTCATTAGTCTGGAGTGGGTCTTGAGATTTTGCATATTGAATGAGCTCCCAGGTGATGTTGCCAGTTTCTGGTCCATGGACCACACTTTGAGTAGCAAGATTTATCTAAATCTAACCACCATAACTATTAAATAATGAGAGATTGATAGAATAAGTGTTGGGGAGATAATCACAATGCCTAAAGTTGTTTACAAGTATATTTCTGGTAACAGTTGAAAATAATGCTTGTACAATGTGTGGACTGGAATCAGGATATGAATAATAACTATTGCCAAAGTTTTATAGTAAGAGAAGTTTTTTTCATAATAGAGAGATAAAAAATTAAAGCTTACAGGCCACTCCTGGAGGGAGGCATGGGAAGGTAGATAGATGTGGGAGAGAAAGCCAAGAAGAGGGAGAAATATTTGAACCACCTTATGTGATCATGCTTTTACTGATGAACACTAGTGAAAACTGAAATGAGGAGACAGATTTTCCTGTGTAATGAGGCAGAGGTAAAATTTAAGGAAGCCAAAGTCTCAGAAGCAAAGGATACAATGTGTATAATTGCCTCGGGGATTATCAGAAATCTTGAAGGTGCAAACTTGAAGAACTGGGAAGTTCTCACAGACCAGTGAGAGCCACCCAACTTTTAACATCCATTATATGCAGTATTTTATTAATCGCTCCAGCAACTTTGTGAGTTGGATATTATTATTCTTGGTTTCAAAATGAGGAAACTGAAGCTCTAAGATATTAAAGAATCTGCCCAAGGTTTCACAGAAAGTAGAATGGGAATATGAGTCCTAACTGGACTAACTATAAAACCCATTATTATTTGATTACTCCAGTCATTTTCAAAAAATAAAAATAAAAAAAAAATAGCAAAAGTTCTCCCAAAAACCTTTTAAAATGAAATAGTAAGTGGGTCCAGTGGTGGCTTAAGAATTTTTATATGGAAGGATTTGAGGGCAATAATTTGTTTGTAGGTATGTTATGGCTGAGGTCTCGTCTTGAAGCTATGTTTACATAGCTAGGATGCTATTTTTACTTAGGTCGTATGTTTACTTGAGATAGCTCCTTTGGAGTCAGTTAAATATCCAACAATCCATTTTTCATGGTGGGACCTGAGTACATGATAGAGACAAAATTGAGCTTTTCTCTTGCTGTCTCTCAAGCATCTCTAAGGAACCTTAAAGTGAAAAACCAGTGAAGTATGTACTTCCTATTACTCCTAATTCTGTAAATGGAACTGAAATCCAGAGATTTAAAGTAAACTGTTCAGGGTAACACAACAAGTTATCAGCTGAATGACTCAGGATTATTAAACCTAAGTGCTTAGAGATCAATTTCTTCAAATTGTGTTTAAAGTACAAATAAAAATTAAGATGATTGTCTAAAGCATGGGAGTATTTTGAGGCCTGGGGAAAGTGGGATATTTTAGATTTAGCATTTGCTTTCTCGAGGGAAGCAGTATCAAATGAGGCATAATGAGATGTACTTTCAGGGTTTCTCAGGGTATTATAGTAGAGTCTTATTATTTATTTTTGTTTGTTGTATCATAATTTTGAAGGTTTGGTTAATGTTTTATCAGAACAATATTACTTTTAAATATTTGATTTTGTGTAAGTAACCATATTCTTAGTTATAACTACTACCACATACAGAGGGCAAATTTTTGCCAGCAGAATGTGTATCTGAATTTAGATTAAAATCAATGACAGGTTAAAAGGAATTCATTTTACATAAGAATGTTTTTTTTCTTTTAAAGTGTTACTTAAATTAAGTGACACATGTGTCTATGTTATTTTGATTTTATAACTGTCAATTATATTGCTGTTAATTGCCAGTAGGGCCTTGTTATAAAAGTGTCTTTTAAAAAATATTGAAGAATAAATTCATCTGAATTCAGTATTGACTCTGCCTTCTATTAGGCTTTTGGCCAAAATGTGACTCAGTAGGGTGAATACAGTAGCTGAAGCAATATAATAGCTCACCCTTGGAAATCCTTTGGAGTAAAATGGTAACCACAAGGGCAAAGGGGCATGCCTTGACAACAGTGCCTTTCATTGGCACAGACGGTCAACTAAAGGACAACACACAATGTTTCAGGCTAGATCTATAATTCTAATGGCTCAGCTATTTGGCAGGAAGCATCATATACATAAAAACTCGTGAGACTAAAATTAAAAAATATTCATGTTACCCCAAATCTTAGTTCTCTGGGTAAGAAAAATAAAAGACTAAGACTGATTACAAGGATTGGGAAAGGAAGAGAGAGAGAGAGAGAGAGAGAAAGAGGAGAAGAGTGGAGGGGAGGAGGGAAGGCTGGAGGCTGTTATAGTTGGTCTGGAATTCTGTAAGGTTATCCTTGAGTTTTGTTGCTCCTCATTTTTTCCTTATACTCATCACCAGAATAAGCAGAGTCCTGGCCTTCTACTGGTATTAAGTGAAAAATTAGATAAGTTCTCCTCTAATACTTGCTCTGAGAAACATCCTTTTTTTCATTCTTGCCTTAGGGATTCTTACTTTTCATAATTAGGAAAAAGCTGCTTATCCATTTTTCAGGTGTATTAGCAGCTATAATAAATGAGAAGACTATCTTGCCAGCAATGGGGCACTTACTTACAGAGCATAAAGATTTTTATTTGAAGCTTTCAGGTCCCAAACAGTCATATATACATTTGTGTAACTCCCTAGTGAGGAAGATAAGTATGATAAGTTGTCTAGATATGCTATACAGATAGAGAATTTAGGGATTATTCATATTTTTAATCTCTTGATTTATAGTTTCAAGTCTTCCTATTTTCTGTAGAATCAAATATGGTTCATAGGATATGAATCAAGTATCAGTTCACACAAAGTGAAATAAAAAGCCATCACTTTAAAATAATTTTTTTCTAGGTTGAAGCCTGGTTGTGTTTTATCCTTACAGTTCCAAATGCATATAGCTTTTCTTTCCATTCCATTTTATGCTGAAGGTAATCAGAATATGCCACCTCGAAATTTGCCACTTTGGCATAAGAATTATTTTGAGCTGAAGACAATTAAGAAACAGCCAATGCAGGAGGAACCCTCTCCCCTTCCTCTTTCTATCTAAAAGCAGGGCATGCATTTCCCTTTCTGAAGATAGGCTTCCCTCCTCCATCTTGTACCAGAAGGAGAACAACTCTTATCATAAGAGGCAGAAAGTTAGCACTGAGATGAGTCCTTATAAACAAACCTTACTCACATAACTCTTACCTTCCATTAGTTTCCTCTCACGTGTTTACCTTCCCACAATGTACCATCCCTAGAAGCCCAAATCCTTTTTCTTTGTCTTGTCATTTCTCCATAATTTTTTGCCCTTTGTTAAGATGGTATAGAAACCCCCAATTTTAACCACTCCTTTGAATTACTCATCACTGAATTCACCTATGTGTATGCTCATTATACATGTAAATAAACTCTTTTTTCTCTTCTTACTCTGTCTTTTCTCAATTTAATTCACAGACCTTGGCACTGTGAGGGAAAAGGAAAAGTTTCTTTCCTCTCATACAATGCCTATCTGGAAAACTCAGATTTCCATTACACAAGAAATTTTATTGCTTATGCTGGATAACTCTATGTGATCATCCTGGCCAGTATAAATTCAAGTTGTGATAAATCGGTTGCTAAATATACAGTTTTCAATTAAAAACTAAAATAAAAGCTTAATACTGTATTTGGTTAGTTCAAAGATCAAATATAGGGAAATAATATTTTTTGCTATGTTAAACTGTTTGCATACTTCCCTCTTCCCTTGCTCCAACTGAAAACCTGCCATCTTGACTACCCTTTTGAATAAGATAAATGAGAGCATTTACTGGAGAGATAGAGAGTGTGAATCTAACATGAGGAATGATGTGTGTGGGGCACCTGGGTGGCTCAGTTGGTTAAATGACTGCTTTCAGCTCAGGTTATAATCCCAGGGTCCTGGGATTGAGACCCACATTGGGCTCCCTTCTGAGCAGGGAGCCTGCTTCTCACTCTCCCTCTGCCTGCAGCTCCCCCTACTTGTGCCTTCTCTCTGTCAAACGAATTAATAAAATCTTAAAAAAAAAAAAAAAAAAAAAAGAATGATGTGTGGATTAGTAGTTTGAAGATCTGGGTTTTGTATGATTCCTTCAGACAGATCCAGGGAACTGATGGATCCAGGGTAGTATGTGGATCTGGAAATCAGGGATAAGATTTGTATCCAAGAGTAGGGTAGTGGTCATAGTAGCTGAAACATGAAGGGGGGAAACAATTCACAACCAGGGCATCTAATCAAGAAAGAGAGATAGGAAAAGGAAGAGGGAATAGACTGAGAAATCAGGAGTTCTGAGAGTGCTGAATAGTCGAGTGGCTGAATTAGAGGTAGGGTAGTCTTGGACAATCATGGAAAGAAAAAGTAGGTCTGTGGTTTGGGCCACTGTGCTGAATTAATAAAATGGGTTATAGGCTGGGGCATATGCTAGTCCTGGTCTTATGTCCTGTGTGATTTGGCCACATTACCCTTTTCATGGCCATTTGTCATTTCAGTTCAGGTTTCATGTTTTTAAAAAACAGACTACTAAGCCTCTTTATAATTTCATTCAGCTATCCTAGTTGACTTTTGATAGAAGGGCTACTTTTTCTTTTTAAATTCAACTTGATTCATTAAGGTATACTAGAAAGTTAAAGGATCTAAGCAGACAGAAATCTAGTGGGCAAATACCAGGGCTAATATTGCTTAAAGGAAGATTCATTTAATTTTTTACTGCTCAGGGCAGTATTTCCCAACTGGAAATACTTGTATACAAGTCCAGAGGAATACTTGTATACAATGAAAAGTACTCATTGAGAATATATAGAGTTCTTTAACTCAGGACTACTCAGAACCAGTATTATGCTAAGTAAGATCATGTTCAGTATGGAAACAATTTATTTTTGGAGGTCATTCCCATCTTAACACTATTAGAATCGTGTTAATTCAATCTGGGATCAAGAGAAGATAAGAAATTATTTTCCAAATAATTTTGTTCCCCTTTTCCCCTAATTATTATTCCCAGCAGAAAGCATCAGGAGGATACTTCTAAGCATTCAGTGGTAAATTACCCTGGCTTCTACTGAGGTAACCCTTACCTCAGATCACTTTGTGGAGGAGAGATTAGTCCATTCTGATTGGACATCTGCAGAACTTTGAAGGCTGTTGTAGCCAAAAAGCTCTTGGGAATTCTGACTCTTAGGGTTCCCAACTAAGGACCCACCACCTTGGGCCGACTTATTTTCTTTCTTTCTAGTTCAGTCACTGTAGATACTGGAAATTAGCACCTTACTGCAGTTACAGATTTCCTTTTCTAGTCTCCTTCAGAACGGGTCTTTGATTTTCATCCTGGTGGGTTTCATCCTGATGATTTTCTAATCCAGTAAGAGGCTGAGATAGTAAAGCAAGAATGAGAAAGAAATCAGTGTCTGTTCAAACTTGCACAGTTAGTTGACTGACAAATTGTCCTCTGCTTGGGGATTTCCTCCAGAAGGGCCAAGCCACTGTGAATTCTGAATACATTTTGCTCTGTGAAGTAACACTGTTAACAAGAACCTCCTGAAAGGTTGGTTTTTCTTCTTTGCCCCTGAGAATAACAAAGTAACACTGACTGGAGAACACTGACACTTTAGATTTAAAATATGATAAAATAAATTCTGTTTTAAACCTAATTTAGTGGAAGTCTATTGGTAAAAATTTAACCTACAAATTATAAATATGTGTTTATTGACATGTCCAAGAAAACATAATCACCTACTTCTCTTAAAAATCGCATTTATTAGTAAGAAAAAAGGGAACCTTCCAATTTCCCTTATTCTTTAAGAAGTAAAGAATACCTTTAAAACCCTCTAACAGCTTTTCTTTTATTAGTAGCTAAAAGAAATCTCAAGGAGAGGTGGATACTTTAAAAATAAAAGGAGCAACATGAAAAGGTGCTCATCTTTCTGAAACCTCTATTGTTCAGTAATGCCTAATGTTAGACATTAAAGGTTTACGTGTTCATCATCATATTTTATTGAAGTTGGTAATAATTTACTTATCTGCAATGGGTTTCTGAAAAATATTTCTCTTTCCATTAAGGATTTCATTTTCAGCATTTACTTGTCAGTTAAATCCTCACATCATTAATGTAACTTCTCATCATAGGCAAAATTGAATATTCATGCCTAGCTCAAATCACTGTTATTTTGGCCTGTTACATTTTTTTCCCCCCTGAAAGTGTAGATTGTTAACCCATCACTTTACAGCTAAGATTGTTAAATTTCCAGAGACTGCTTTGGTTTGTCAACGTAATTTGGAGTTTACATTTAGTCATTTTTCCATGGATGGTAATTTCTGCTTTTAACCTTGACCAGGTCCAAGCATGTTATTTAGCCCCTTGCTCTTTGCTACCTACTTTATTAACTTTTTGGTAATATTCTAGGTCCCAGAGCCGTGCTATTTCAACTCTTCATACAACACCTTGCCTGATTGTGTGCATGGAAAATACAATCCTTTAATGATGATCATTCTCTCAAATTATTGACCTTCACCCAAGGAATTAATTTTCTTGTCTGAAAGACAGTTGAAGGGTATTTTTAGATGGTCAAGCATAGACAAGATGGTCTCTCAAGCCCCTTATAACCGTAAGATTCTACGATTCTATTTGTTGGTTTATCTCATTTTTGGTGAATCAACCTTAACAAATACATTTTTTTAAGGTCAAGGACAACATTTTTCTTAATCTGTATTATGGCAGGATAGAGTTTATTTTCCCTGCCACCAACCTCTGCTCCCCCTCACTACCACCATACTGGTTCCATGAACATAGCCATCTGCCTTCTAAGGCAGGCCAGGTTCTAACTGAGCTAAGGTAACAGTGAGAGGCCTTTTGTAAATGTACCACAAGGGAAAAGAAGAGACAAAGACTTTTTGCATAATAACTCAGAGGACTTGTATATTCTGAGATTAGATAACCCTTGGCATTTAAAAATTCTGATTATCTTGTGGTTGCTTGATTCTAAGTCATAGTCATTGAAAGAAGGAAGCTTCTTTCATCTCCTTCAAAGGAAAAGAAAACAAAAACACCTAATCCTAAAGAACAAACAGATAAACAAAACTTTCTTAAACTGAATAAAACATTGGCAACTAGTCCAAAGTTGAATAGGAGATATGAGGGTACGCTGAGGGGTAGGAGGGTTGTTGGTGAGAAGCAAATGGATTTTAAGGAACTATAAGAACTGTCATGAAGCAGAGAGGGAAGAGATTCTGAGGATATAAGAAAGCAGAGAGGATGCAAGGTGATTGTACCTCTTTATGAAAGAGTGTGGCTAGAATGAGCTGAATATAATGTGGAAACATCTAGAACGGATGCTTTGTGGATTATAGTAGATAACTGAAGCCTGAATATACTTAGGGATTTTATGCTTGTTATTGCTTAGTTAATAATAAGATATTCTTTTGATAATGAATTGTACAGTTCTGGCTTTCTATGAGAGCATTACAAGGGGGTTACATTGTTAATATGCAACTAATATTCATTTAGGGAGTGTCTATGCTAAAATGTGTATCATATCAATGATGAATGTCAGGTTTCAGAATGTAAGCTCCTAGAAAGTAAGCATATTTCTGTGGAATATGCTGTTTATGAGACTCCGTTAATCCAATTCTCCTTTTGCATTACTCTCTTGATGGCACACATATTGTTTCAGGTCATGCTTAGCCATTTAATGGTTGACTTACTATCAGAGAGTTATTTGGGAAAGCCACAGGGCAAGAGAGAGCCTAATTAATATTAAACATCAACAATAATTTGGACTTGTTTTCATAAGTTGTCTAGTAAAGGAACATGCCAGCCCTGGGTTATCAGTATGAATTAATGGTGGCTTCTTGTACTGCTGGCCAGAATCACTATACACTGTTTAGCATACAAATTATTATGGATAATATTTTTGATACAGTAGAACTTGACTCATTCATTTCACTAATCTGCAGATCCAATAATTCTCAAACCAACCTCAGCCATCTCTCTTTACTCTTAGTGAAGTTTATTAATGGCTGTCATAAAATCTCTTATTACAAAGAATTCATTACATCTACAAAAGATGCTAGAGTACATTTATTGGTCTATTACCAAATAATCTAATAAAAAATTAAATTGCAAGTCTATTTATCAGGTAGAAAGAACAGTACACTTTTTCTGTGATATGACATCATAGCAGTTCATCCTGTCCATATGCATAGAAAGTACTTACACTGGTTAATTTGCCTTGATCTTTAATAAGCTTCTTCATTATTATGAAAATAAAACTTTAGAAGAACACTTCATGGTAGAAGAATTCCGTTACATGTAGGAATATTCAGCAAAAGTAAGAAGAATAGTAAATGTCTCAATAGGTGGAACAAATATAAGATTATTACTTGTGTGTCTATTTTTTATGATCCCCCACCCTCCATAACAATCCAATACAATTTCTTAGCAAATTTACAGTTTATATAACAGAACAGAATGAAAGAGAGTCTATAAATAAAAAACTGTAATAAATTTTCCATACAAATGATGGGTTAACTATCTGGGGGGGGAAAAAAAAAAGCAACAGGCCAGAGTAACAGTGATTTGAGCTAGGCATGAATATTCAATTCTGCCTGTGATGAGAAGTTACATTAGTGATGTGAGGATTTAACTGACAAGCAAATGCTGAAAATGAAATCCTTAATGGAAAGAGAAATATTTTTCAGAAACCCATTGCAGATAATAAGTAAATCATCACCAAATTCAATAACACATGATTACTGCATGCCATCTAATTCATTATATGCTACTTGACCTTTGGTTAAACAGTAGTATTTCTGTGTAACTAATTCAGCAATTTACAGTTTGAGTGCCTACTACGTGTAGTTTATGTATAGATATCTTAGTTAAGATTGAGAAGAAATTCAGTTTCTTTCTAGGAGCTCATCATTTTGTTTTAATCAATTGAGGGAAGTGGTAAATAAATGCAATAATATCACATTCATTCAACAAATATTTATGAAATGCCTACTGAATTTGCCCTTATTGTAACTGTGCAACAAGATGTTAAATGGGAAGGTTGACTCACATACCAGGTATGATAATATCATAAGCCAGGGAGAGGTATCACATGATTATGCATATTTTCAATGGGAGTGATAGAGAACTGGTTTAGGATTCGTGAGCCTTTTGTTTATTTTGAACATTTAAAAAGGTGGAGGGCTAAAAATTCAAGATGATTTGGTGAATGGGTTTTTTTATTTTAAGATTTTATTTATTTATTTGACAGAGAGAGAGCACAAATAGGCAGAGTGACAGGTAGAGAGAGAGGGAGGAGCAGGCTCCCCACTGAGCAGAGAGACTGATGTGAGGCTTGATTCTAGCTAGGATCCTGAGATCATGACCTGAGCTGAAGAGATGCTTAACTGACTGAGCCACCCTGGGCACCCAAGTAAATGGCATTTCTTTGGAAAAGGCTGAGGTGTGATTCCTTCTCTCTTTTTCTCCTAAACCCTGCCAGGAAGGGTGGGGAAAGTGCTTTATAAGTGTTTCCTAATTTTTTTTTTAAGATTTATTTATTTATGATAGACATAGAGAGAGAGAGAGAGAGAGAGAGAGAGGCAGTGACACAGAGGGGAATCAGACTCCATGCCGGGAGCCCGATGCGGGACTTGATCCCGGGACTCCTGGATCACGCCCTGGGCCAAAGGCAGGTGCTAAACCGCTGAGCCACCCAGGGATCCCCCAAGTGTTTCCTAATTAAAGGGACACAGTAGACTAGCCTTACTTCAATTTGGGAAAAAAATTAAAAGCCTTTGCCAGCTACATAGATGCCATGTCTAGGGATCTTGACACAGTACTTCTCTTCCATCCATCATAGCCAAAAGAACTTAGATTTTAAGAAATAGATGTGGAACTCTCAGTAGAAATGTTTTCTGGGGACTTTTTTTTGTGGTGGTGGTTGGAAACTTTTAAATAGAAATCTTGCCTAAGGGGAGCCATGGAAGCAAGTGGCAATGGAGAGTACTACCTGGAATCTGCAGTTGCAGTGTGATCAGTAGCACCTGGCCAAAAAAGGAGGTACTTCCTATGACAAGGGACTGGCATTCAGAGGGACTTGGGTGGAGAGATTCTTGAGAAGCTGTGAAAGTATCCATAAGAAAAAGAGTCAACTTGAAATAGTTATCTGTTCTAAAGAGTATGATGCCTTTTTACCTTTCTTTCTTTTATTTATTTTTTTTTTCCTTTCTTTCTTTTAAATCCTTCAACCACAGAGGGGCTAGAAGCTGTGGTTACCAAGTTGGTGGCAGTATAGAAATTCCAAGATGGGGAAGGAAAGGAAGGCAGACAAGCAAAGGCAAAGAAAGTAGGGAGGGAGGTAAGGAAGGATGGAAAGAAAAAAAAGAAGTCAACCACTCTTCCTTTCCTTAAGTAGAGGTCTTAACTGGGAAAATGAAAAATTAAGTAATTTAATTGAGACAGAAAGTGTTTATGATTGGAAGGACTTATTTTTCCAAAGGTATGTACTAAATGTTCTTTTCCATATTCCTCTCATTAAGTAGAGCTAAAATCCCTGGACATTATGTATAAAACAGACATAGACTGTGAACATTGGAGAGAAGACAGACTAGCTAGGGAACTTGGGACCCGAGGGACAGCACGGGGAGTTTCCTGGATTTTCTTTTTGCTAATAGTCTTCAGACTGAAGACTATAGAAATCAGTAATCCAGACCAATGGGTGTAGAAACAAAAACAAAGCAAAAACATACACATAACAAATTCTTGCTCTTTCTCATCAAAGGACCAGTGTAGCAGAAAATTTTAAGACCTCTTTTCTACTTATTTCTAAAATTTATATGAAAAAGCAAAGGTATATTATAGGTAAAACAGTTTTGAAAAAGAATAAAGTGGGAGGAATTATTTTACCCAATGTCAAAAATTAATATATAGCTATAATATTCAAGACTATATGCTATAGGTGGAGGGATAAGCTTCTGGACCAATACAACAGAATAGAAAGTTACAAAATAGCTCCACAAAAATTCTAAGGCTAAGTGATCTTTGACAAAGGTGCAAAAGATACTTAATAGAGGGAGGATAGTCTTTTCAACAAATGATGCTATCCATAGACCAATTGGCTATCCATAGGTAAAAATATGAACCGTGACCTAAACCTTACTTGTACAAAAATTAAGTCAAAATGGATCATAGAATTAAATGAACATAAAAACTATAATACTTTTAAATGATAAAATAGAAGATGAATTTCAAGACCTAGGGCTTAGTTAAGAGTTCCTAGGTATCACACTACTAGTACTATCCATAAAAGAAAAGCATAATAAATTGGACTTCATCAAATTTTAAAACTTTTGTTCTGTGAACGTCTCTGTTAAGAGGAAAATGTTTGCAAAACATGTCTGACATTCATATCTGAAATATGTAAAGAACTTTCAAATCTGAATAGTGAAAAAAACCACCAAAAACCAAAAAAAAAACCCCAAAAAAACCCAAACAACAACAAAAATCCCCACCAAACAAACCCCAAAACAGTTCAACCAGAAAATAGATAAAAGAATGAAGAGACATTTCATTGAAGTGATAAATGGATTAAAAATAAGTATGTGAAAAAGTATTGAACATAACCAGATAACCATATAAATAAACATAACCATAACCATATAAATTAAAACCATGATGAGATATCACCATCACTTATTAGCCCAGTAAAAAGAGAACATAATGAGAACATAAAAAGCTGTCTATGATGAAGAGAAACTGGATCTCTCATACATTCCTGTTGGGATTGTAAAATGGTGAAACCATTCTAAAACAGTTTGACAGTTTCTTGAAAAAATAGACATGGATTTACTATACAATCCAGCAATCCCAGAGAAATGAACACTCAACGTCCACACAAAAACCTGCACATGACCATTCATAGCACCCTTATCTGTTATAGTCAAAAACTGGAAACAACCAAAATGGCTCTCAATTGGTGAGTGATTAAATGAACTGGCACATCCATACTACGGAATACTGCTCAGAAATAAAAAGGAATAAATAAAACATTGATACACACAACTTGTTAGTGGATCTCAAGGACGTTATGCTGAGTGAAAAAAAGCCAATCTCAAAAGGTTACATTAAACATAATTCTTGAATTTACAAAATTATGGAGGTAGAAAGCAGATCAGTGGTTGCCAGGTGTTTGGGGTGGTGGCCGAAGGGTATAGGAGTGACATTTAAGAGGCAGTTAGGGATCTTCGTGATGATAAAATAGTTTGATATTGTGACTGCAGGGGTGATTACACAAATCTACACATGGATAAAATGATGTGGAACTACACCACACACATTGTACCAATGTCAATTTCCTGACTTCCATAGCACACTATAGATATCTAAAATGTAACTAATCATTGGAGAGATGTAGGTGAAGGATACTTGGGGCCTCTCTGCAAATTCCTGTGAATGTATAATTATTTCTAAATAAACTTAAAAATGTGCTTGTGACTTAAAGTGATTGTTACAGTTTCTGTTACCTGAAAATAAGCAGAAAAGTGAGAGGACTTCTGAATTTTTTTCCAGAGGGGAAGAATTGCTATGTTCGCTGAATAAACTTAAGGGGACTAGAGACAAGATCAAGTTGGTTGTGCGATTGCAATCCATGATGACTTCTTGCTAAATATACCCATTACCTGTTATATTCTCTTTTTTTAAAAAGTGCTTTGTTCTCTTGTTTGCTTGACATGACAACTCTCCTCATTTTACTCATGTTGCTTCTCACAAAATCTGTTTGTTTGTTTTTGTTTTTCATATTTTCCCTTTCATTCGGTAGGGACACTAACCAGGTAGTCAGTCAGTCACCCAAGTCATAAACCTTTGACTCATTAGTCTTTCAACTTCTTGCTGTCTTCATCATGCCAATTCCCTCTCTTTCCCAGATAATTAGTCACCAAGGCCTGTTGTCTTCGCTTTCTCACACTTCCCTTGTTTTTGCCTTCATTTTCTCTCATCTGAATTACTGTGACATCTCCAACATTTACTTACATACTTGCAGGTTTGTTCTCCTTAACTCTTTCTTCCCACAGCCATCCAAAGTGTTATATCTGAAATACCTTTGGCCCTGTCATATCTAGCCTAAATAGTGTTTCAGTGATTGCTCATGGCCGACGGGAAAATTTGAAGTCCCTTAACTTGTCAGCCAGGGTTCCTGATAGTCTGGTCTCTGCCCAGCTCTCCACAGCCTGACTCATATTTGTTACATAGATTCATATCTCTGTGCCATTGTTCCTGCTCCTGCCTCTGGCTTGCATGTTGTCTTTGCTTGGAATATGTATACACACCCTCTTATTATTTTCGGGACTCAAGGCTTCCAGGAAACCCTCTATCACCCTCTTAGGGTAGGTCAGGCTTCCACTTCAGTGCTCCTGAAATTGCTCTATCACTTAGAATGAGCCTATGGTCTAAGCGTAGTCCTACTTTATAAGCAGAGAAACGGATTAAATTATCTGAAGGTCGTTCAAAAAAAATTTTTTTTATGAACCCATAAGGTTGCTCGTATCATCTGGCATCTCTCATTCATCATTTGAATTTGAGAGACATTAGTTAATTGGTTCTGTGTAGGAATTACGTTAGGGATGGGAGATGCAAAACTGAGTGAGGCAAGGCTGTGGCCCTCGCTTACCTCGAAGTATATGACATGCATTTTATGTTCATGATCAGATGGGAAGAGGGCATCACTCCTTTGAATAAATTAGCAACCTGATTGTGCTATATGGGCACCTGGATGAATCCTGGAGAAGTGCTTCGTTGCTGAGACTTGCTGTGGGAGGATTAGCACTGGTGCGGAGGCTTCCTGTGGTCAGCATAGCCACACTACTTGCATCTTTCAGAATGTATAGAGCCACAGACTCTTAGAATCAGTCTGTGCCTGTTAATTCACACTTATTAGCAGTAAGATTGGCTACACAGCTAGGCATTTGGAAAACTGCTCTGTCTCAACACCACTATCCACAACATGATGAAAGAGCTTTCTGAAGAATGAGAAGGATGTATGTGATCAGTTGGTAAAGTCAAAACTTAATTTTTTTCTATTATTAAAGTATCACACTGCTGATTTTCTACCATCTTTTCTTCCTTTTCCTATCTTGATTCTACACATTACTCTGTTTTTATTGCTACTTTGGTTGTAAAGGACTAGAGAATGTTATAGTAAAATGTCGTAGGAACTACAGAAGACTCAAAGTGCTTGGTGTAATGCCTGGTCCTTTACAATCAGTGTAGAGAAACAAAAAAGGGTGTCTTTGCAATTTTGTTAGATATCAAAAGAACCCTTAGAAGACAAATTGGAGAAGCAATGCTGCCTCTCTTTTCATAATATGACAAAGAGCTAATTCAGCTTCTTTAACAGGAACTCAAATAAGCCCAACCCTTTCAAAAAGCCTTTATATTCAATGTAAAGGAAAATGTGTCTTCAAATCCTCGGAGTTCAGCTTCCACTGGTTTCAATGGGAGCTGTACATTCAGAGCCAAGGGCTAATTTTGGTCTATGTATTTCCCCAATAAGTTCTCTTGGGTGATCATTTTAGCATCAGCAAAGTGTTTCCTCTAGCTATAAGAGCCAGTGTTTAAAAGTTTAAAGTGATGCGAATAGGCCAAAATCTAAATCAATATTCTGTAGAACAAATAAAGAGAAGAGAGATTTAGGCAGCAGGCACATGGTATGTGCTCCAATTCCCTGGTAGGCAGATCAAGGAGGTTTCAACAAGAACTTAAAAATAAAGAAGCCTAGAAAACAGATGTTAACAAAACTACTCTCTCCCCCTCGCTGAGAAATGACTGGTTATGTTTTCAGATCAAGACACTGGGTCCCAGAGGGAAATACCATCGTGTCATGTCTAGTGAGATCTAAAGAGCAAAGAGGATACAGATCAATAGTAGCTTATTTATCTTCCTCAATGCCAGTGATTTGAACAGAGTTTGTACTGACTTTGTTTAGCTTTTAGGCATGTTACTTTGGTTCACGTAGTAGTTTATATGGAAATGACATGGTACGAATGCCACGTTTTCCCCTCTTCTCCACCGCCCATTCCTGCTTTCAGTTTCCTCTTAGAAGTCCCCTAACTTAATAACGTTTGTGGGGAGGACGGTTTGCCTGCTGATCTCTGGGGCTCTGAAGATTACTTATTATCTTTTACCCTTAGAGAACCTTGAATGATGCTAGCTCAAAACGGATGACTGGAAAGAAATACTGCAGTGAAAGAACATCCAAAAGCAACTTCATCACAAACCATTGATCATAACATTTGACTTCCCTAAACAATAATTTGAGATGTTACGGTGGGAAAAACAGACCACTGGAATGTGTAGGACCTTCAATATGCTTTAAAAGAGGGTTTAGTAGAAGACGGTTTGATTGCTGAGATGCCAAATGCATTTTATTATGAGAAAAATTTACTTTTTAAGAATATTCCATAATAACTGTAGCAATAATAAAAATAGATGGAACTTGTAGAGTGACTTATGTTTCAGAGCATATTTTTACATTTATGATCTCACGAACCTCTACAGCAGTTTTTAAAAGGATTCCCCAGTTTTTTTTCCCAAGATATGTTCCTAGTAGGTAAGTACAAAAGTCCAAAGATATAACTTTTATAAAGCAAAAAAAAGGGATATTCAGGGAGGAAAAACTAGGGAGGTCTGAATTACGAAGTAGCCACTCTGTGTAGCAGTGATTATATATCTATTTTGCCATAATAAAAAAATGAAAGAAAAGTACAGTGATACGACTCCAAGTTATAGAAAATATACCACGGCAATATTTCAGGAGATGGATCCTCCTTAAATAAGTAAATGTTACTGAGTCATTGAAAAGATATTATAGGTACCCCACATTCTGATTCCACCGGCTTTCCATTTTCTTCTGTGGAAACTATGAGAGTTCCCTGAATTTCTTGGCTCTATTTTGAGATACTAATATTTTACACTCAATGAACAAATGCATGTGAAAGTGCTTAAACATGGGAGTTATTTTTTATTTTATTCTAGATGTTATTTCATATTATTCTCAGAGTGTATTTCTAGTAATTTTGAAACTTTTTACTTTTGCCCTTTCACCTTCTGATTTGTGTTTGGAGTTACAGAGGCTATATATACAAAAGTGTAAAGTTCCATCCCTATCCTACAGGAGTTTATCGCCACATTAGGAAGAAGGAGCATATACAGAAGAAAAATTAAATTACAAGATAGTATATATCTCAAACAGTAAAAACTTAGTAAGGAAATCAGGAATTCTCCATGTGGGGCTGGAATAAACTATTGAAGTCTATATAGAAGTTTCTAGAAGAAACCCAGAGGAAATGGCAAAAGTACTGATGCGGGGGTGGGTGAGGGAGTAGAAGCTATAATAACAGAGCAAGGAGGAGGCAAACAGCACTGCTTAGGACACGGAGGCAATGTTTATGAACCTGTGCACAAGAGACAGAAGCGGAGTAACTTGCCGGTTGGCTTGATAGGGGAGGAAGGTTTGTGTTAAGGGGCTGGTGAAAAAACCATGGCTAAAAACAGCACACATTAAGCTATGGAGTTGGAAGAATCTTGGGCTAGATGAGCAGCTAAGGTTTCTGAGAAGGGACATGACTTGGTGAGAGCAGGATTTTAGACAAGCAAATCTGGCAGGAATGTTCAGAAAGAGTTAAGCTTAGTATTAATGAGAGCAATTAGGAGGTGGCCCTAGGAAGCCAGGCATCAGGTGATAAAGGTCAAGACTCATGCCAGCTCTGTACAAAACCCACATGTATCTGTGTTTTGGGAGCACAAAATTCCCCAGTGTTCCTTAAAAGGCCATCAATCTCAAGAGTTTTAGGCCAAATGGGATACTTAAAAATTTGTTGTAATGGGGCACCTGGGTGGCTCAGTAAGTTAGGTGTCTGCCTTCGGCTCAGGTCATGATTCCAGAGTCCTGGGATCAAGGCTCCCTGCTCAGCCAGAAGTCTGCTTATCCCTCTCCCCTCTGCTCATGCTCTCTCTAGCTATCTTTCTCCCTCTTGAATAAATAAATAAATAACATCTTTAAAAAAAAATGGCTGTAGAGATTATGAATGTATCCACACTGGTAACTAAAGAAATAGAACTGTTATGGAGTCCAACTTAACTGAAATGTAGAATTGCAGACTAGGAGTAGCAGATGCTCAATTTATATGATCCTTGAAGACTGTAAGGAAGAGTCACTACCTCATTGAGGAGGGAAAGGGTTTTTATTTCAGGGTTTTAGAGATGGATCAGACTTGCCTTGGTTGGATCTTCTTTGTTTCCCCTTAGGCCTGGCCTTTCCATGGATTAGTACAGAGTTCATATTGCCTACCTCCTAAATTCTCTCGGTGGACCACTTAACAATGAACGAAAACTTTATGTTACCTTTCTTGAGAAAACAGAGGGCAGCCCATTAGTGTCCCAGCTTACAATTTGGTTAACTAGCAGCATGTGGCTTCTTGTTCACTTTTTGGGGGCTGTTTTTTTTTTTTTTCAAGAAATTATTACAGAACAGAGGGATTTAACAGAGACTATGGCTTTTCTAAGTATCGTGAGGTCAAGTTCTACTGAACCTCGGGATTAGCAGTGGTCTGGGTTATTTTCCTTTTGGTGCTTGTTATACTCTCTGCAGCTCTATGTGGTCCTTACTGTTCCAGAATGTCTCTTTAAGTTAAGATGTTTAGGAGTTGGTAGAGTTGGCAGACGATGACATTACATGCTGTATTATTCATTGTTTGGTGACTAGACTTCATATCTGTGGTAAAAATAAACATGATGCCTCTTAGCTTACTTCAATCCATTCAGTACTCTCTTGAATGGCTTCCTGTAACTGTGTAGACTGCCTTTAAAGAATGTATGAAGAAGAAAGAGATGGAGGAGGAGGAGGAGGAGGAGGAGGAGGAGGAGAAGGGGGAGGGAAAGAGGGCAGGGGAGAGGGGGAGGGAGCTCAGCCTCAAACATGAACTATATGGCATCATTTTTTTAGAAGCAGGCTGAATGGCAACCTCAGAGAAGTGCAACATTCACCTTAGTGGCACTGTAAACATAGAGAGTTATTTTTCTTAAACAACTATAGCTTTCCTTTCCATTCTTTAGTTTGGAAGTAGTTGTTTTTATGCGTCAGTATCACAGGTAAAAAAACAGGTTGTAACTTTTCTTATTAAGATGGAGGAACCGATTTCTGGCCATGTTGGTTTCAATTTTACTTCATAAACGTACCAGTAGGTGTTGCTATGCTAGCACTAATGTGGACTCTAAAAATTAACTGGTCACTTTGTGGTGAGTGTGTCCCCAAATAATCCTAATTTGTGTATTCTTTCTCAAAGATCAAAACGCTGCTACCAAACACTGCCACCAAATACTGAAGGCTTGATGGGATTATTTTGACTGCAAAATCTGTTTTTAAATGAAGAAGATAAATTCTGCTGTGTCAATTCATAAGACTGGAAAATTATTTCATTGACTTCCCAATAGTTAAAGTATTTTGGCCTTCATAGGAAGAAGCAATAACCAATTTGTGTTAACTGGAAAAAAAGACCATTTCTTTCTTTTGCTCCTCTTAATTTCTGCACTTCATTCATAATACATTATCATCGCTGCTGTGTCCCAAATGCGCATAAAGAAGGCATGGGGGAGAGTCTCTCTGCCTGGTATAGCTTCCAGGCATAGATAACCTTTGAAACATGCTCTAGTTTGTCAGACAAGTGATTTTACACAAGACCCACAGTTTAACTCTTCACAATTTACCTCAGCATCTCAAGTATGTTTACATTGAAAAGTGTTTTCATATTCCTATGTGTAGGCAGAAACAAATGATTTCCTCATGTTAACCTCTGTAACCCTGCCTCCTATACTAATTATTAGGCAGAAACAACAGACGCTACTACTTCTGTTTTTTACTTAAATTTGCTAAGCAAAAACCAAAAACTTGAAAGAGAAAAATTTTTGCAATTTCTATATTCAAAGATGAGGTTCTTAAATTTAAAAAAAATTCTGTTAATTGATTCTCAGGCAATAAGCCAATGATTTCAGTATGTGCTCTGAGGGAAAAAAAATACAGTTCGTGCATATTATATAGCTTCTACATTTGAAGTTTCCTCAGTTGTACCAAGTATGTGAAATTGAACAGTAAAAATCTGAACTCATCAAGCTACCTTTTTCTTTTTTAATTGCTAAACACAAACACTTCAGATGAAAACTTGTACTTTGATCTGAAAACACTATTTAAAGAATGTGAATTTGTGTACACAGTGAAAGTAAAGACATTGGTTAAGGAAAGAATAAACCTCTAGAAGGAGATGAAATGTGAAGAATGAATGGGAATGTGAAGCTGTTATATTTTTGTTTTTATAGTTGCAACTATTCAATAATATGAAGCAATAACAGTTTATTGAGCCTTTAACAGGTAGAGTTGAATCACACGAGCCAAAGAGAACATGGATTTTTCTATAAATTGCTCAGTGCTCATTTTAAAATAATCTCTAATAAAACAGTGAAGTGCTTCTGTTGTAGAAATCTCTTAGCACTTTCTAAGTAGCAAAATAATAAACCATTTTGAAGACTATGGTTCAGAGCAAAGTAAATAAACTTGAACATTTTTTCTCCTGCATTTTTTATAATGAATTTCCATTGATTTTTATAGTTATATGCTTTGTGATCTGTGATCTTTCCCCCTGTGTCCTCCTCTCTCTGACTCCTTCCCTTCCTCTTCCCTTTTTTCCATCTTTCTCAGCGATGTCATTTGGGGGCAATGCTACTATGTGAGATAGCTGAGTGAGATTACACAAGGTGAAGGAAAAACACTCAAAGTTTTTCTCCCTGTAGAGTTTCATTATTGAAATGTTCTGAAGTCATGGGTGGTGAGAGTGAAAATGTAGAGATGCAGATTGGTTGGTAATCGACTCAATGTTTGTAGTAACTGGAGATGTAGCGTTCTAATCATTCTCTGAACCTTACCATGGAAGCTGGGTTTAATTCCGCTAAATGGCCCATGATACGGACCTCACTCCCCTTCAATTTGGTTTCTCCCCTCTGGCGAATTCTTAATCAGAATTTCCTACTATTTGGTAACTAAATTAAAATCTGTAAATTGTAGGCAACTGCATATAATGCAATGATATATCCATAAGCATTGAAATTGCTTGGAACATTTCATGTAATGAACATTCTAACATAATAATAACACAGTTAAGCTTTGATATGGGGAAATAATCTAGTTAGATATAGCAATAAGGCATAAAGAGTCACTTATCTTTATTTCTGAAGAAAATACTTACAAGGTAGATGCTTCTCAAGAAAGTGTTGATTTAAAAGGAGTTGGGCATGAGATTTTCACTCAAATAATAATTATATTTATGAACTGATTGCTTACTATGTGCCAAATGTTTTGCTAAGCTCTCCGTGCATCTTATTTCATTTGATCTTCACAACAATTTAATGAAGTATTACAAACTTTTTACATATCAGAAAACTGAGACTCAGAAATGTTAACTTGCCCAAGTTGACACAGCTAGCCAGTGCTGAAGCTAGGATTCAAATCCAGGTTCTCTTGACTCTAGAGTTTGGGCTCCTAATAGTATGTTACAGAAATAGAATCATAATATATTTATACATTTAGTTTTTATTAGTTTTATTTATTTTGTATGAAGTGTTTATCTTAAAATGTGATCGAATCAAAGAGATAATTGAAAGTGTGGCATATTTAACAAGTTTAAGTCAGATTTCCTGCCCTGCAGGCATTTGTAGTAGAAAGTCAAGCACTAATCTTGAAACTATGAAATAATAAGTCAATAAATGTGAAACTAGAAGATTGGAGTAGCTAGGGATAGTGGGGGAGAAGACTAGTTTCTATAGGAGGTGAGACTACGTGAATCCTGTACAAACACAGAGGTATTTAAAAGTCACCAAAATAGGTAGAAAAACATGAAAACATTACTAAAAGTCAATGAATTAAAAAAATAAAATAAAAGTCAATGAATTGCTATCAGGAAAAAGTGAGGCAAATACACTAGCTCATTTCTTAACTATGGTTTCACATTACAATACTCTAGAGTGCTCTTTAAAATTCAAAGACCTACCGGTGCCTGGATGGCTCAGTCTGTTAAGGGACCAACTCTCATTTTGGCTCAGGTTATGCTTTCAGTGTCCTGGGATAGAGCCCTGCCTGGAACCCTGCACTGGGCTCTGTGCTCAGGGGCATCTGCTTAAGGATTCTCTTCTTCTCCCTCTATCCCTCCTCCCTCTCAAATAAATAAATAAATCTTTAAAATTAAAATAAAATTCAAAGACCTAAACCCTACCCTTGACCAATTTACAAAATATTTGGTGGAGAGACTTGGGGACCTGGGCAATGGAATTTTAAAAAGCTATTTAGGGGATTCTAAGGTGCAGCCCGTGCTGAGTCACTGTATTGGTGTATTTGTGTTGGGGTCAAGTAGGGAATAAAATTGAGTGGGCACTAAATAGCCACAGAAGATGGCAGGATTCTGATCTTGGTCATGATGACATAGACACAAGGGTATAACTGAAGACTTCTGGGCAAGAAGTCAATTCAGTTCGATTCAACTAACAGAAACTGAAAACTTATTATAAAGAACTGTAGAGGACCATAAGAAGATGAACAAAATATGATCCCTGCTCTTTAAAGTTTCATATATATAGTAGGAGGTGTATTGGTGGCTGTATGAAACCATGCACATGTTAAGGCCTATGATATAAATACAGAAATGCTCTGAGATTACTTAGGAATACTCTAGTTCTGGTTGGGAATATCTGAAACTTGCAAAAAAGAAGATAACATTTGAATTTTAGTCCAAAAATAAAATGTGATTTTTGAGAGACACAAGGGGAAGAGCATTCTCAGTATAGAAAATATTGGAGCTCAGAGGCCTAGAGTTGATGTGGGTGAGGGCAGGATGGTGGGAAGTAGAAAGGAGCTGGATGAGAAGGGGAGAGGGCACAAAGAGAAGAAAGGCGGTGGGGCCAGCGTGCTGAAATGCCCACCTGCATGTCCACGCATGCCCCTGACACTCCATGTAATGAGCTCCATGTTCGTCCACAGAAGACTGCCTGTGCTGCTCATGATCAGGGTAAATGTAGCTTAAATTTTAAGCTGTAGCTGGAGGAGGAAACAGTAAGAGAAGGAGGGATCTGCCATTGTAGGATGTTAAATGTGCTGGAAGGAGTTCTGTTCAACTGGCCACGCGTTCTTGTGACTCTTAGCATTATTCTCTTCCTCCCCCTTTCTAGCTGCTGATACTCTGGCAGCCTTTCAGTTCCACCTTCCCCCTTAAGCTATTCTCTGAGCCATTTTAAGGAAGACTTAATTTGAAATTTCTTTTTATTCTATTAGCATTTTGTTTGAATATGAGTTTCAGCATTTATTAAATTTTATTAGTGTGTGAGCATGTGTGGGTCTCCATTACAATGCAAGTTTCTTGAGGGAAAAACTACTTTCCTGACATTTAATAGAATGTGGACACAGGTGTATTAAATGGTAAGTAGATTGGCTTGTCTGGACCATAGAGAATATAAAAGAATATAGTTTATAGTTCATATAGTATGTAGTCTAAAAGTACATAGTTTACATAGTATATAGATCTTTAAACCCTAATATTTTAAAATAATTTATTGTGCTCTTATACACTAAATTTATTATTCAAATTAATCATTTCCATAAACCTGTTAGGTAGACATTCCTATCTTCATTTTTTTTTTTTTTTTGCATGAGGAAATCAAGGCTTAGAGTGGCTAAGCCTCTTGTTCAGCATCATATAATTGGTTGCCTGACTTCAAAGCCTCACCCAGAACCAGTATACCATACAGCAGTGGTTCTTGGTTAGCAAGTATCAGAATCACCTGGAGGGCCCCGCTTGAGTCAATGTTATAGGGTGAGAACCAGGAATTTACTTTCTAACAAGTTTCCATGACATTGGTGCGGACCTTAGTCTGTGGACCTTATTTTGAAAACCATTACCCAGAAAGTCTGGTGTGAGATGTTGCCCAGAAATGATTTTTTTTTTTAAAGTATTCCTAGATGATACTAGTGAGAAGCTGGTAGTGAGAACCACTGCTGTTGATCATGGAAAGCCCTGAATGCTAATTGGATTTTATGATGGCCCCAGTTGACAAGTGAGAGGTGTGCATGATGGTTACGCTTTATGATTATGAGGGGAAAATAGATGTATTAGACGGGGGGGGGGGGGGGGGGGCGCACTGGAAGTGGAATCTTTCTCTCCTGTCCATCATCTTGCACACTACAGCCAGTCAGATCTTCCTAAAACATTGCTTTCCTCCAGGTATCTCTGAAAGCTCCCAATAAGCTGCTAGCCTCACCTTTTCTTTCAAAATGTGTTTTACCCTAGGGTGACCCTTCAGTTCTGGTCAACAAAGCGTTTCATGGTGCCTGAGATTAACACTGTACTTTTGCTTTTTCACTTCTCCTGGAGGATATTGATGTGCCTTCCCGCCTTGGTTCTGCTGAATCCTAGCCATTGCCTTAAGCTCTCTACTTAAGAAACAAAACAAACAAAAAACCAAAAGCACTTTAAAAACAAAAAAAGTTTTTTTGAAGATTTTATTTATTCATGAGAGACACAGAGAGAGGCAGAGACACAGGCAGAGAGAGAAGAAGGTTCCCTGTAGGGGCCCGATGTGGGACTCGATCCCAGGACCCCGGGATCACGCCCTGACCCAAAGGCAGATGCCCAACCACTGAGCCACCCAGGTGCCCCTTAAAGACAAAATTTAACACGTGGTAAAAGCAAATAGCACGGACGGACAGGCTGATAAAAAAGACTTAACTCTCTCTTGCTCCGTCAACCCCTAGACTATATCCCAGAGGAAAGAATCTTTAACGCTTTAAGTCATTTAACTCTTTATGCTGATATTTTGTGATGAAACTATTGTTCTAGGCCCTGAACATAGGATAAAGGCCTTTTACACTCCTCATTTCCCTTTTCTATACTCTCTATACAGTAATGTGATATTTAGTCAAGTCAGTTTTCATTATTATGACTGTGTGAATGTTGTTCTCTCTAGATCTAAGAAAATTGCTATTCTTATTTTTCTGAATATTTTTTCTGAAGTTTCAAATCTTCCCTTTTTCTCTTGTCATGGTTTCTTTCTAATAACTTTCACTTACTTTTCATACCCTTTATCATATCAGGTGTTTTTTTTTTTCAAGTTTATAAAATGTTTTTCTTTGTGTCCTCATGGCCCCCCCCCCTTTTTTTTTATTTTGCCATGTGGGATGGTTATTACCATACCTGCAATAAAACAGTTATCTTAGAACTTCCCTCAATACCTTCCTGGTTTGAATCAACTGATTTTTTTGGATTTACTTTATCAGCTTATATATTTTGGTTTACTCCTTCCTCTTGCTGAAGCACATTCCCAAATAACTTCCCAAGAAGGAGTGCATAAGAGGAAAATTGTATGAGTTTTTGCATGTCTGATAGTGTCTTTATACATAGACATTTAATTGTAGTTTGTAGTTTGGCAAAATTCTATAAAAATCAATATGGAAAATTATATTCCCTCAGAAATTTGAAGGCATTGCTCCATTTTCTCCCCTTCTTCTTATAGTAAAATTTTAGGATTGTCTCTTTTTAAAAAAAATATTTATTTGAGAGAGAGAGAGAGAGAGAGACTGTGAGCTATGGGAGGAACAAAGGGAAAGGAGAGAGAGAGAGAGAGAGAGAGAGAGAGAATCTTAAGCAGACACTTTGCTGAGCATGGAGCCCAACATGGGCCTCAGTCCCACAACAACTGTGAGGTCATGACTTGAGCCAGTTGGACACTTAACCAACTGAGCCAGCCAGGCACCTTGGAGAATCTCCTCTTCTTAAATAGTGTTCTGAAATATTATTACGATATCTGGTATGACTATTTCCATTTACTTATTAATATTTCTGTTCTTTTAGTAGAGTATTTGAAGGTGGAAACCCCTCTGAAAAGCTTTGGAAATTTAATACTTGTTTTTGATAATTTCTTTATCTCCATGTGTTCTGTTCTCTTTCATTTCTTAAACCTCCTAGATCACAACCTTTTATTTACATAGTTTCATATTTTCCATCTTTTTTTCTGTTTTGCTTTATCATTTCAATCTACCTATATTTTATCTTTTAACCCATCATTTCATTAGTATTTTTAATTTTCAAGTGTTATTTCTTGTTCTCTGACTCTCGCTTTTTTTTATAGCACCTTTTTTTTTAGTTCTAGTCACAACGTAATGATTAAGGGGTTTAAAAATATTTTCAGTATTTGCTTTCTTTGTGGTTATATATTTAAGCTGATTTTTTACTTCTTTCTTACACTTTGAACAATTTTTCCCCCAAATCTGATGATCTTGTTTACATTAAAAGAAAGACCAAAAAAAAAAATTGAATGCAAATTTGTATTTTTGGATGTGGCTCATAGACTTGAAGGGATTATTCTAAAGTTATTGTTCAGGGAGCTGATGCTTATGACTAGAGAAGTGCTATGTATCAGAATGTTATGGTCTTTCTCCAGGCTTATTCAGTTTTTCCAGAGGTAAAACATTCATTCTCTTTCCTATGGTGTAGAGACCAGTCACTGGTATTTTCTATATTACATGGTAAATGAGTCTAGATTTTGTGGGGGCTAATTGACCTCTTTATTAGCTGCAACCTTTTGTGAAAGCTTTCTAATCTGTGGTTTTGTCCACATTGGTTATTATTTCCCTATTCACTTAACATCTTCTATAATTTTGCTGAAACCTGATGTCTGCTGATGGATCCTCTCCAGATTCTATGGTGAGTGCCTGGGCATCACTGGAGGATCTCTCGTGGACATTCCCTCACTGTGGCTTGATCATTGTTCCTGAGTAAGTACCACTTGTTATAGGTTCATAATTTTCTATTTTATTGCTATTATTTTAGTGAAGTCCTGGGAAGAACACAGTGAATTTGTATATACAGTCCTGGTCTTAGTCCAAACTTAAGGCCCACTGAAGTACTAAATTCTTCTATAAAATCTTCCTTTCTTGGCTTCTTTATCTACTCTGATAGATCTCTCCTCAAAATTCTGTTATAATAAATCAATTCATTTATTTTGCCATTTATAATACTTTATCTTTTTCTATAGGATAATTCCAGATTTTTGAATTTATGGCTCTACTTCTTTTGAATCCCCCAGCATTGTGCTCACTTTGGCAGCACATATACTGAATCCCCTAGCACCAATACATGTATGCTGGACAAGCAGTGAATGACTTGAAAAGAATTGTTGATTAGTAGGATCCAGGAACTGAATGAGAAAAAAGGTACACATGACTTATAGTAGAAGTCCTGGTTATTTGGTAAAATATAGCAATATTAGCAAAGAGAGAAGTTGGGAAGAGACGCCAGTGAATGTAGTGTTCTTGTGTCAGAACTATTTATTTCCACAGAATCCTTGGATACCTTTTCTAATTTGATCCTGTAACTTATCCTGTTAGTCCTTCTCTAAAGCTGAGGGCAGTAATTCACTTTCACAACTTCCCTTGCAGATATGATGTACTCACGTAACTGAGGTATTTCCAATCAGACAGCCATTGGGGAGACTTTAGTTTAGAAGTCAACAGTGGGGAAAAAAGTAGGCATGTTGAGTAAGTCATTTCAGGAGAAGATGGTGGAAGACACATCTGGCCTTCCAGAGCAGCAGTAGAATGATTTCTGGTGTCCTGTCCTGGGTGCCCTAGGCTGTGTAAGTGGGGCTTTTCTGGGTGGTCCTGCAGTTTGGTTTGGGCATTGCTCCTAAGTAGCCTCCAAGCCTGACCTTTTGATGATCTTGGACACTCTATATACATTCTTTAAGACTCCTTCTATGTCCACTTGCTTCTGAGAACTCTAAATGATCAAGCAAACAAGAAGTATGTGTGTGTGAAATGAGGTATAAAAGAAGACAAAAGTAGGTCTCATAGTTTGCTTGTTTGTTTGTTTTAGATAGGCAAACGTATAACACATAATCAAGAAAAAACAGGTTTCTCACATAAAGTGGAACCAAAAGTAAGAGGACAATAGACAGGTAAGTTTAACATCAACCATAGTCAAGGAAAGGAAAGGAAACATGTAGTTTCCCATTATATAATAATACAAAAATGGAAGGAACAAGGAGTACTCATCTAATTGGTTCTGCAATAAAATGCTTTTATAAATATATCCATTGAAGCTTGAATATTTGAGAACTCTTTGGGGATTGAGCATATTACCTCTCCCACTAATTCTTGTCAGGCTAATGTTGGTAGTAAATTATGTAATTGCTTATTGACATTCCTTCATTTGTTCTCCCAACTATTTGGCAATGCATAGAAGAAACCATGTTCTGAGAAAGGGCAAATGCTTGCTCTCTGGTTACCATGAGTGAGTTGCTCAAATTAAAGCAGCCAAGGAAATAAGTTACTTCAAATGAAACTTCTGTTTTTACTGTTGTATAGGAAGGTGTGGCTAACCTATGAAGAGAGAGGGAAAGCTAAGGAAGTTAGTGTACTTGTCAGTAGGGGAATATATTAGATAGAATGTGGGGATGGGAGTATGTGTAAGGAAACTGAATTTAGGTTAGTTTTGGACATGTTGGGATTTCAAGGGCAGTTTGGCAATGAGGTATAATTGTGAATTTATTACTGAAACTTGGGTGAAATTTTGTGCCTAGAGACAGATGAGAATCATTCCTAAGAAGTGATAACTGAAAGCTGGAGAACTGATACTATTTCCAAAGGAAGAGAGTAGAGAGACACAACAGAGGACCTGCTACTGAGCATGGGAGGAAACCCCTATTAAGGACTATTAGAAGAGGGAGAACAGCCAAGAAAGACTGTGGAATAATCAGAGCTGAAGTATGAGAAGCAGAATGGCATTTCCATGCTAATCGAGGCAAATCCTAGGAGATTCTTTAAAACAGCCCAGAATGACGAAATCCTCAAGCACTTTGCTTTGTATCCCAATCCCTTTATTTCACCATACACAGGAGAGGCTCAGCAAATGTTTGTTGCATGTATAAATAAAATGGTTCAGGAATATAAGAATTGGGAAAATAGAGTAGTTATATTTTAAAATTTTAGTAGATTGGAAGGAGGGAGGCACAAGTCTTAGGGATTTAAAAAGAGAATGAGAATGAGGGCTTAGAGACAGACAAATGCTTAGACCACACATTTGAGAAATTTGGACAGAGAAAGGAATATGTAAAATAAAATTATCTGAGGAGCAGAAGAAGCTAATAAAAAGATTTTATAAATTGTAATAGACCTTTATGTGACTAAGGATATGGGGAGGAGCCAGTAAAAAGAGAGGAATTTAAAATATTACAAAGGAAGTATTAAATGAAGGAAATGCATGTATCAAAAGTCTATCAGGGAAATTATAAAAACAGAATGTTTAGGTATATCTCTTTTGATATAATGCATGAAAATGAATTGAGATTTGATTTACTTCAAGTCATAGTGCAGTATAGAACCTTAGACCATAGGATTTTGAAACTCCCAACAACACTCATCCTCTTATTTTACAGAAAAGATCTCATGAACTCTGTTTGATCTTAAAGACTGGTTTAGGTTCAAGGATTAGCAAGGATTATCCTAAAATCACTTTCTCTTTGGTTTACTAATGAATTCAACAATTTAAGATACACACAAAATCAAAGGAAAAATGAGAGGGTGCAACTTCTTTTTTTTTTTTTTTGAGGGTGCAACTTCTTGATGCATCTGTTTTATCAGCTGAGGTATAGGCTAATCTGCTGTGACAAAGTGTACCTGATACATGAATCCAGAAAAGCTGGAGGACACAATATCAACATATAGAAATTTGTTGCATTTCTATACACCAACAACGAAGCAGCCGAAAAAGAAATTAAGGAATCGATCTCATTTACAATTGCACCAAAACCCATAAGATACATAGTAATAAACCTAACCAAAGAGGTAAAAGATCTGTACTCTGAAAACTAGGTAACACTTATGAAAGAAATTGAAGATGACACAAAGAAATGGAAAAACATTCCACGTTCATGGATTGGCAGAATAAATATTGTTAAAAAGTCTTTACTACCCAAAGCAATCTACACATTGAATGCAGTACCTATCAAAATAGCACCAGCATTTTTCACAGAGCTAGAACAAACTCTCCTAAAATCTGTATGGAACCATAAAAGACTCCGAAGAACCAGACTTCTAGTTAGATTACAAAGCTGTAGTGATCAAGACGGTATGGTGCTGGCACATTAATGGACAGATAGATCAATGGAACAGTATAGAAAACTCAGAAATGGATCCATAACTCTATGGTCAACTAGTCTTCGACAAAGCAGGAAAGAATATCCAATTGAAAACAGTCTCTTCAACAAATGGTTTTGGGAAAACTGACAGCAACACTCAGAAGAATGAAACTGGACCACTTTCTTACACCAAATACAAAAATAAATTCAAAATGGTTGAAAGACCTAAATGTGAGACAAAATCCTAGAGGAGAACACAGGCAGCAACCTCCCTGATGTCAGTCATAGCAAATTCTTGCTAGACATGTCTCCTGAGGCAAGGGAAACAAAAGGAAAAATAAATTATTGGGGCTTCATCAATATAAAAAGCTTCTGCACAATGGAGGAAACAATCCACAATACTAAAGGCAACCTTTGGAATGGGAGAAGATATTTCTAAATTACCTATCTGATAAAAGGCTAGTATCCAAAATCCATAAAGAACTTATCAGGAAAAAAAAAAAAAGAACTTATCGGGGATGCCTGGGTGGCTCAGGGGTTTAACGTCAGCCTTAAAGGTGGGGTGTGATCCTGGAGTCCTGGGATTGGGTCCCGCATCGGGCTCCCTGCATGGAGCCTGCTTCTCCCTCTGCCTATGTCTCTGCCTCTCTCTCTGTGTGTCTCTCATGAATAAATAAATAAAACCTTTAAGAAAAATAAAAGAGTTTAAAGAACTTATCAAACTTAACATCCAAAAAACAAATAATCCTGTTAAAAAAGGGGCAGAAGACATGAATAAACATATTTCCAAAGAAGACATACAGATCACGAACAGACATGAAAAGGTATTCAACATCACTCATCATCAGGGAAATACAAATCAAAACTACAATGAGATACCACCTCACACCAACTGGTCCGAATGGCTAAAATCAACAATACAAGAAACGACAGATGGCGAGGGTATGGAGAAAGGGAAACCTTCTTAGACTCTTGGTGGGAATGCAAACTGGTGAAGCCACTCTGGAAAAACAGTCAAAAAGTTAAAAATAGACCTACTCTATGACCCAGCAATTGCACTACTAGGTATTTATCCAGAGGATACAAAAATACTGATCTGAAGGTTTATGTGCACCCTGATGTTTATAGCAGTGTTATCAAAAATAGCCAAACTGTGGAAAGAGCTCAAATGTCCATCAATTGATGTGATATATATATATATATATATATATATATATATATATATAATGGAATATTACTCAGGCATAAAAAAGAATGAAATTTACCATTTGCAACAATGTGGATGGAGCTAGAATGTATTATGCTAAGCAAAATATGTTGGTCAGAGAAAGACAAATATGATTTCATGCAATGTGGAATTTAAGAAATGAAATAGATGGGAGCACCTGAGTTGCTCAGTCATTTGAGTGACTGATTCTTAATTTCAGCTCAGGTCATGATCTCAGGGCCCTGGGATCGAGCCCCGAATTGGGCTCCCTGCTCAGTGAAGAGTCTGTTTGTCTCCCTCTCCTTTTACCTTTTCTCCTCCCCCTGATCACACCCCCTCTCTCTTAAAATAAACAAATCTTAAAAAAAAAAAAAGAAATGAAGCAGATAACATAGAAGGAAAAAGAAGAGAGAGGGTTGCTGAAGAGGAGGTAGTTGGGAGGATGAGTTAAATGGGTGATGGGTATTAAGGAGGGCATTTGCTGTGATGAGCACTGGGTGTTATATGTAAGTGATGAATCACTAAATTCTACTCCCCAAACTAATATTACACTATTTATTAAGTAACTAGAATTTAAATAAAAACTTGAAACTACAAAAAAAAAAAAAAAGATGTGTAGGAGTTGAAAAAAAATCCCAAAGTGTACTTGCTCTATAGAGTCTTAAGAGTGATAGCGGTTGGATATTCTCTCACAGAGAAGTGTATGGGTGAATAGTGCGGGGCTGTCCGAGCAGCTCTGTCACCCAGGGTGGCTCCAGTCATCACCATTCCACAGCCAGTGACGGGGACAGAGAGCATTCAAGGCAAACAGTCTATACGAAGGTGACTCGGAAGTTGTACTCATCCCTTCCATTCGTGTCCTGCAGGCCTAAATTTAGTCATATGACCACAGTTAGGTCTAAGAGAGGTTGGGAAAAATAGTTCATAGCTGAGTACCCATTGCTGTTACTGACTGCATCCTAGACCCAAATTCTTTAGGGTCTAGGATAAACGTTCTTCCTCATAGCATTGGGTAGGTGTTGCAGTTGGGAGAACTGAGGCAATGAAACAGACAAGCGAAATGAATACTTAATGAAACATCACAACATATTGAATAAATATGAGAGAGATTAAATACAAATTTACAGAGGCATCTATTTAAAACGACAATTCTATTTGGGTGCCTGTGTGAGTTTCTACCACGCGGCATTTTCAGCCAGTGTGTGTCTATTGTCTCTTGGCAATTAAAATTATTCAGCATCAAAATCTTAGCTCTGGGACCAGGAAAAAAGAATCTAAGAAGCATTCACTGATAGTCGGATTCCGAACAACTGTTTTCCCTTTGCTCTATTCATGCATATTTCAATCGGCATTAATGTAAAGTACCTCGTGGGCTCTCTTCTACATGAAATCCTTGTTCTCAACTTGGCAGCAATCCTGGCACTAGGTTCTAAATGGTCATTCTGGGATGGTAAATCAGCAGCCCTCAGCTGATGGGTCTAACAATGAGGAGATTGCTGGAGGCAGGTGGTGTTGTGAGGCGTAATTCTGTTGGCATTAAGTGACAATTCATATTTGCTACAGGAGCAGTAAATTGCACTGTTTTAAAACAGGAAGTCTGAGTTAAAAGCTGTGTAAAACCATTATACTGTAGCCAGCACTCCAGGCTTTTCTAATTAGGTCATTTGGAAAAAGATGACCTTTTAGTTTCTGTGCCTCTTTGCTGGGGACACATGTTTCTAATTATCATTTGTATTTTACTCCGCCAAAGCTGTTGACAAGCTGAGCTTTTTTTGTGTGCTTGCATGAGTGTGTGTGTGTGTGTGTGTGTGTGTGCGCGCGCGCGCATGTGCATCGGCGCTCACTCTATGAGTTAATAACATTTCTGTGTTCTTGCACTAGGCAAACAGAAGATGGAAACAATATGTACAGTAATTTTAATGTCAGAGCAACGAAAAATCATATGGATTTGTGTGAAGAACACACTAAAGGGCGTTTCTGTGTTTTAGGCCAACTTGACTGTAACTTTGTCTAAAATCACTGTATCAATATTTCTTCTTTTGGGGCTGGTAGGTGTGAACATACTGTGTAAGATATAAGGACGAAATGAATTTAGGTCCACACTTACTCGAAACATGACTGCTAGGCAGGCTTGAAGTTCTGTCCAGCACTGAAACCGAAAATCTCATGATGGTCTTTTAAGCTCACTTGTCCTTCTGCATACTGTTTTTGGAATTGTTTGCAAATGCAGACAAATACTATCTTCTACTGTCCACTTCTTCTTTTTTTAAAATTTATTTTTATTTTTATTCATTTATGATAGTCACACAGAGAGAGAGAGAGGCAGAGACACGGGCAGAGGGAGAAGCAGGCTCCATGCACCGGGAGCCTGACGTGGGATTCTATCCCGGGTTTCCAGGATCGTGCCCTGGGCCAAAGGCAGGCGCTAAACCGCTGCGCCACCCAGGGATCCCCTGTCCACTTCTTCTAGTAGACATTCTGAATAAAGGGACAACATGATTGTCTATAGTTCAAAAATATATTTCATGTTTTAGGAGCTAGCTGAAGAAGCCAGGCATTCTCTAATGCTGGCTTTTCCACTGACTTTCTTTTCTGTGGTGGGGAAAGTTTCTCAGTATTTTATTTGGTTCTTCATCTGAAATCATAAAATCACAAAATCTCAGAGCTGGCAAACTTCTGAGAAGTCTTCCAGCTTACGGTCTGCCTTGAGGCCTTTCTGAACTTAAACTCTCCTGGAATATAATGGTCTCCTCTTTGCTTAGCAATCTCTCAGATGGGAGTCTTGACAAGGAAGGATGGTACTATCTAAATGTTTAATATACAAATTACTCTGGCAGTTTGAGGAAAATGTATGGAAGATGATTTGAAGTTTATTATGAAATTGCTAATAATTTATTCAACTCAATTTTCTCTTAGAAGTTCTATAGTGGATAATGATGGGTCTCTAATGGAGTGGTTCCAAGTCTGGAAAGGGGGCTGGCAGTCATTGCATGACAGAGGTTGGTGACATGCTAAGGTACTGAGCTGGAGTTTTGAGCAGCACAGTCAGGGTCAGTTTCGGGTGAAAGTATCATATAGGTGAAGGGTTCCTTGGTTTGGGGCACTCTGAAGTCTACTAGTTTTCTCCTACTACTCTGGCAATCATAGAGGATTTGTTTTTCTTCTTTCAACTCTCAGTTGGGTGGAAACTATTTGCTACTGAGCTGTTGATCAATAATTAAAGTATCAATGCAAGTGATGAAAAGGAGGGCATTTGAACAGATGATGGGGTTGAAAGTTGGTGTCCAAAAGACACAGTCCAATAGCTGGTGATGGTCATATTTGTGAGATGACTGTGAGAATATACCGAACAGAGTCCAGTTACTGTAATTGACCAAGGTTCCCCAGCTGGTACACTCTGCAGTCTACTGCCATTTCACACCAGGGCCACACTTTCTAGCCAGTAATCGAGCTAGGGAGGCATATTAGGGCAGACTCTTTCCTGGGAGACACATGACGTCTCTGACAGTCAACTTAGGCTCATAGACTTAGCCTATGGCCTTGCAGAACTTCCCTTAGGCTATTGGGTGAGTGCACCCAATCTTCTTTCTCTTTTTGGCCCTGCGGGTTATGACTTACATGTGGATATCACCATTTTTCCATTTTCCTTGGCTGTCTCCTTACATTTACCTCTACTTGCCCTAATGAAATCCTTGTCTTGGTAATCTTTATGCCCTAAACACAATGAACAGTAGTAGGTAGTGGTTCTTTACAAAACTTCTTTGGAAGGCTTGGGGGGTATTAGAAGAGAACAATAATATGAAAAAGAAAGACTTACCACTGGTTCAAATCATGCTCATCACAGGAAGCATTCTTTTGACTGACTCTGCTTAGCCCTTTGCCTATTGTGACATTACTCAAGGTCATTTTATCTTAAAAGGGAGTCCTCTCAAATCAGTTCTTCCTGGAAATCTGGGACATTTGTTCCTGCCTCCTTCTTCATTTCTCATCCTAGCCAAGGAATTTAAAATGAAGTTAGCAACATACTGGTTTCCACAGAGATGCTGTTCATAAAGCCATCATTCAACTTTAGTCTGAAATTCCCTATTTCAGAATAAGACTTCAGTTTTTCTTTTGCATAAAACAAAGGCGATTAAAGTAATTTCCTTTAAACCCAAAGCACTCTCTTCCTAAAATTATATGTTGCTTTTACCTCTAGATCAGCATTTCTCAAACTTGACACTACTGATATTATGAATGTAATAATTCCTTTCTGTGGGAGATTGTCCTGTGCATTGTAAGATTTTAGCAGCATGCCAGTAGCATCACCACCCCAGTCATGACAACTCAAAATGTCTCCAGACATTGCCAAATGTGTCCTGGGGGCAGAGTCACCCCTAGTTGAGAACTGCTGCCCTAGAACAAAAGGAACAAACTGACAGCAGCTTTTAAAATAGCATTTTTCCTCTGTATGGATGACCACCTGTGCTGCATGTGGACTATAACGTTAACCAAAAAAAGTGAAGTACAAAGAAGATTGTGTGTGTGTGTGTGTGTGTGTGTGTGTGTGCGTGCATGCACACAGTCTATGATGCTGGGAAAAGTGAACTGATTTGTCATCTTACAGTGTTATTATTGACTAATGCAGAAAAAAACACCAAAAATTCTCCACTCTCTACTAAACCTGCCGCACAGCCAAAACATTGAAACATAAATAGAACTACATATTATCTACCAAGGTAATAGAAATCTACTTCCATCTTTACTTTTATTTATGCATTTATGTATTTATTTATTTTTTAAAAAGATTTATTTATTTATTTATGAATGACACACAGAGAGAGAGAGAGAGAGAGAGAGGCAGAGACACAGGCGGAGGGAGAAGCAGGGCCCATGTAGGGACCCCAACGCTGGACTCCATCCCGGGTCTTGAGGATCAGGCCCTGGGCTGAAAGCAGCGCTAAACCACTGAGTCACCTGGCTGCCTCATCTTTACTTTTATTTACAGTGAGAAACTTGCCTATATGACATAGGTATGTTGCCTTTTTGAGATAATATCTCCTGACGTGTCAAGGATGCCTGTGCTCTGTGGCCAACTTTGTGATGCTTACTATTTCTGGAAGTAGATTTTACCTGTAGGGAATGAGGGCAGAGTCTGCAGCTGATAGTGGCTGGGCATTGATTTTCTCTGGTTATGACACATCACCACTGTCTGCTGCTTTGTAAAATTCATGCCACCTAGCCTTGGCCAATGTTTCAACTTAATTGATGAAATAGTCCATTTGGTAGAATGGCTTGCTGAATCATCTGAGTTTTGGCCTTTATTTTAGTCTGACTCCAAAGGGCAAACCATTGGGGATGGCTTTTGTGGTGGATGGATAGAGGTGAAGCTCTGTCTACCTCCTTGGGTCATTGTAGGTAATATGGAATATTTTTGAAAGTGAATGAACTAAGAATTGGACAAGATATGAAGATTTTATTTGCCATATAGGCTTTTCCTGATGAATTTCATTCTTTGATTTATACATATTCCTCCTCTCCATGGGTTTTTGATCAAATCAAAGAACCAGGACATGTGCAATGTAGCAATTGCATGATGACGCAAAGCAGAATAAAACTAAACATCTGAATTAATGGTAAGCATAGAAATTACTGTCAGAATTCACAGAATTGGATTATTGTTGAGAGTAGATTTTAATATGGAGAGTGCTCCAGGAAGTTTTAACTTGGATTAGGCTTTGAAAGTTAGGCTGTTAGGATTTAGATGGGCAGAAAGAAGAGTTTCTGCAAAAAACATGGGTGTGTGCATTAGTTAAAATAATATGAGAAAGCTTGAAAAATGGAATCAGTGTGGAATACTGCTGGAGAGATGACTCTAAGAGGGAAGATTTTGGTAAGGAGCAGTGGGGACAAATTTGGACAGGTAGAATGGGAATGTTCCTGGAGCATTCAGTTTGGGATCTTTTGAGAATTTCTTGTGAACTTTCCTTCCATAGCTGCTATAGCAATAGAATCACTAAAATCTGACTCAGGTGGTCATCACTGATTTAGAAACACTGTTCATGTAAAGAGCATCCCAGGGGGAAAAAAATGTTTACTGAGAGGACAATAGGGAAATAAAAGTTGATTTGTTAAAGCTTTATTCTCTAAAAATGACAGGGTTTTGAGCAAAAGCAAAAGAAATTCCTCTTTTGTGAGTAATGTGCACAAAGAGAGGAGTGGGCAAGAACCTGAGTCAATGCTCAGGGACATTGTATGACATAGGACTATAACATGGCTCAGAGCATTCTCACAGTACCAGTGTTCAGTAATGTCTGGAGTAGAAATTGGCCCTACTTACAAGATGTAGAACTTGAATGTTGACTTTTATGAGTTACTGAACTGAAATCGTTATAAGCTGATTTTATAGATGCAAAGAATGTTAATTAGGTTGCTTCTAGAATTGCTTTTTTTTTCCAAAATTTTATTTAAATTCAATTTACAAACATATAGTATAACACCCAGTGCTCATATCATTGCTTCTAGAGTTTCAAACCAAGTTATCTTAAGTATTATTTCTCCAGAAGACTGAGAGTGAGGGTGGAGGGACAGAGGGAAAGGGAGAAGCAGACTCTCCACTGAGCAGGGAGCCTGATGAGGGACTTGATCCCAGGACCCTAGGATCATGACCTGAGCTGAAGGCAGATGCTTAGTTGACTGAGCCACCCATGTACCATATATATATATACCATATATATATAAATGGTATAAGGCAGCCCAGGTGGCTCAGCGGTTTAATGCCGCCTTCAGCCCAGGGCGTGATCCTGGAGACCTGGGATCAAGTGCCACGTCGGGCTCCCTCCATGTAGCCTGCTTCTTCCTCTGCCTGTCTCTGCCCCCCCCCCTGATAAATAAATAAAATCTTAAAAAAAATAAATATGGGGTATATACATATACCCTATATATATATGTATTTTTTAAATAGTTCATTATATTTAATGATCTCAAAGTGCAGATAATTGATTAGATTATAAAGATCAAAAGCCAAAAGCTGTGGGGTGCCTGGGTGGCTCAGTTGGTTCAACATCTGACTCTTGGTTTTGCTTAGGTTATGATCTCAGGGTCCTGGGATAAAGCCCCTTGTCAGGCTCTGTGCTCAGCAGTGAGTCTGCTTAAGATTTTCCCTCTCCCTCTGCCTCTCCCTCACATGCTCTCTCTCTCTCTCTCTCTCTCTCAAATCAATCAATCAATCTTAAAAAAAAAAATAAAGATCAAAAACTGGAAAATTTTGGACCTTGGGAAGACAACTCTGTCTATTTTTAAAATCTGTCCACCTAGGTAAAGTGAGGAATTGGGAAAGGAAAACAGAATATTAGATCTCTCTATAAACAAGTGACAGTTTAATAGTGGGTCACCCCATTGCTATCTCTGGGCACCTTATTGCCACCAACCTGAGGAATCACTTGCAAGTGAACAGTGAAGACAAGATGCCTGGTTTTTGCACAAAAATCTCTTTCTTCCCTGTGTCATTGAGAATACTAGGAGAATCATTATTTTACACACTCGAGGTGTGGCAAAGAGTATTGAATTGGAATCAGCTTACCAGGACTGCATTAAGTGGCTGGAGACTTTGGATGAGTCATGTAGATTCTCTGCATCTCAGTTTCTTTCCTCTTCTGTTCACTGAGGCTCTCAAAGTTCCTCTCAAAGGTCCCTTTTCTGCTCTAATTTCCTTGTTTCATCCCTAAACCTATGCTTCTGAAATTCTTTGATATTTTCTATTTTCTCTTAAAAATGTATGAGACTTTGCACTTGTCTGTGTATGTTTATCTTAACATAAAAATAACATTTCATTTCTTTTTCCACTAAACACTTGCTTAATTTTTTCCTGCTTTATTGGGATATACAATGTTATATAACATTGTATAAGTTTAAACTTTGTGGTGTGTTGATTTGATACACTTTTCTATTGCAAAGTGATTACTATCCTAGCATTAGTTAACACCTCCATCACGTCACATAATTACTATTTTTTTTTTTTTTTTTTTGTAGTGAGAACATTTAAGATCTTACTCTCTTAGGAGCTTTCAAGTATAAAAATAACATTTAAATTAACGAGTCCAGTGGATGCTGTGACAAGATGAGCCTTTCTTATTCGGAAGCTTCTACAATCCCCTGGTATGTAATAGTGTAACTGCCAAAGTTACTTCAGTTTGGGGATGTAGGAGATTAACCATTTTAGCTCTTCCCTGCACGTATCAATCAGAACAGGGTAGATTATACTGTAGTAAAAGTAATCTTAAGATTTCCATGGTTTGAAATAATAAAGGTTTATTTTTTTCCTCATGGCGAATAGTCACCACCAGTCAGCGAGGAATCCTCCCATTCTCCCTCAGGGCCCAGGAAGAGGAATGCTTCATCTCTGCCCTTTATGGTCTGTGTTAGGCCAGGCAGGACAATGGAGATGTGGTGAATTGTTCACCGGTTCTTATATCACTCACAGTTCATTGACTGAAACACAAGTTACAAGACCATGCCTAGCTGCAAAGAAGAAGGAGGGAATGGCTTTCTATAAAGTTCCAGAAGGCAGAGAGCCAGAAAGATTTGGCAAACAGGACTAATGCTTACCACATCAGCTAAAATCAAGAATGGAGCAGAAAGAGGTACCTAAGAGATCCAAGGGCAGTTTTGGACATGTCACCAGAAGATTACCAGCTGCCCTGGAGTCTCTTTACAAATGAACTTACACAATGAACTCATGACAAATTTGTGTTTCCCTTTACTACTCATACACTTGCCTCACACTATGTTTCTTCTAAGAATATGTGATATTTTGAACACTACAATTACATTCTAGTCCTGCTTCCCTGAGATTACCTCTAGAGACTACGTTGATTGGGAGTTCTGGGATTTTTAGATCCCCATGTCCATGCATGACAGTCTCCTGTATGACTGTCTCTCACAGCTGGTTAAGTAAGTATAGCCATTGTCTCCGGATTCTGCTGGTTTAAACTTAGAAAGGCCACCTTATCTCCAAGTTTCTAGAGGGTACCTCATTAAAAAAGAAGAAGGCATCCTCCCTCTTTTGATAATAATATTTTCCTCCCTACAGAAGGACGGAAGGACAGAGGGCCCTGAAGACAAAATCGCTTTGGAGATGGACTCTAGCCAGCCTACCTAGGGTCCTTTTCAGTGGCACTGGGTCTCAGACTTCTGGTTGTGGTATAAGAAAGTGCCATGCCAGGTTCGTACTTTTCTCTTTCCGGCCACAGATTGTCTGTTGACCATTAGAGAATATTTTTGGAGCATATTCTTTGTAATACGGTGCCAGAAAATACAGAAAATCTGAGGCAAACTGAGCCATCTCTCTGTCTCTCTGTCTCTCTCTCTCTCTCCCTGAGGCTCCTGGGATATTAAAAAATAAAGTAATGCCAAAAAAGGATCATAGAAACTGTGATGAATTTAAAGTTGTTGGATGGAATGCTTCTTTTTAAAACTCTTGCCAGTATGTCTATGAAAGTCTAGGTATAATCTCATTTGGAGATATCATCAAAAATCTAAATTTGAGTCTTGTTTTTGAATATGAAGCTTATGCCAAATGGTTCTCTTGGATTCTCCCATCCCCACTATCTCCATGATAGGTCCTCGGTAGTAAGTGTAAGACATTTTGTCTGCCCTTGAGACACTCAAAATCAATTTAGGGAGCCAGTATTAAAAATATAATACAGACAGTAATACAGGTGGGTATATAATAAAGTGCTTAGTTGGCAACAGATACCATACGTATTTTTTTAAGAGTTTAGAGAACAGAGGGATCATTGTGGGCTAGAGTAGTCAGGAGTGTTTTTATGCAAGGGTTGGGATAAAAGGACAAAAGGATTTTAGGAACAACAATAATGACAACAATATATTGACTTCCTTCTATAAATATTTATTCAATTCAAACTGTCAATGCTTTATCAGTTTCACTGGTTGGTCTATCCTCAGCTAGAAACCCTGGATCTGAGCTCTTCTGAAATCCTGTATAATTTAAGCCCTGTGTTGCTGTCTCTTTGAAGTAGGCTAATATGTGAACCAACAGCCACCAGGGATGCAGATTTGAGGGCAAACAATGGACTTTGCTCACACTTCCCTTTGAGTCCAGGAGGGAGCTAATAACTTTCCTTCCCGGTTGCGCAAAACCTAGCAGGGGATGAGCAGTATGGATGGGGGAGTTGATGCAGGCAAACCTTCTCTGGAGGGGCTTCTGAAGCTCTCTGCTCTTTGAAGCAAGTCGGGATACCGCATGTGGAGCCATCCTGAGTGTAGTGAGAACAGACCCACAAAACTTTCACACTGTAGTGGGGCTGTGAGCATCCCCCACGGCCTCCCTTTGGGACAGTGGGAGCCCAGGGCGCCCACCCCATGGAGTCACCAAGTCTGCGAGAAGTGGGAGAACCATTGCCACTCATTGAATCCTGCTCCCCTAAGTGGTGCTGACTGGAGTGTGTGTAAGGGAGGACTCATCAGACTGAACTTTCTTCCCTTCGGAGAGGTTACTTTTTTCCCCCTCTTAAAACCAAAGTTAGAATTTTTGTTTGACAATGAATTCTTAGACTCTGGTTTTAGTTAGGAATTTCCATAGGGAACAATAGAACTATAGTACATTTCTAATTTAAAACTTTGCATTGTTGATGAAGTCTTGAAAATAACAAGACTAGGCAACTCAAACATCTGTTACTTTCAATCTTTTCTCTCTCAACTTGCAGCAAGCTTGTGGCACTAGTCTTGGAATGTGGGAACTGTCTCTGATCAGTATTTTGGGGGGTTTTGGAATGCACAAGAAAATATAGATAAGATTCTGTGCTCAAAATTTATAATGCATTGCAGATTGCACTGTGGGTTTTTGAAACAACAAAAAATCATGGTGGGTTTTAAAGCAGTTTGGAGAAATAGCACAGCCCTTTGATGTAGGGTATTTAAATTAATGTTAGTCACAACATAAAGCTCAAATTTAAAATGTGTCTCCCTTCGATTACCACACATCAAACTACTTGTAATAGAGACAAAATTACATTTCTCTAGGGGGAAAGGCAATGCTATTTTGATGATCAAATGTACTGGGAACAAAGGTTCTTGTTAGCTATACTGGGTATGGTATAGGCAAGTTTCAGCCAACTTGGCTGTGGACCAGTTGTGATGGCTGAGCCGGGTGGTTTTTGCTCTCAGCAACCTCTGCTGGGGGAAGTGGGTGTGGGGTCGTCTGGTAAAGGCCAAACTCCCAGCACCCTCTGATTTGAGGCATAGAAGGCTCTAGCTGCCTGGGCCCTGGCTCCTGAGTCAAGGAGAACTGGCAGCTGACCTGTGCAGAGGCTCAGGAGTGCCTTAGAGACACGGCCTACTTTTGGTAAAGGATTCCCATCCTTTGGTAATGGAACAAATCCCTGTATGCCACTATCATTAGGATAATCGTGATGATTTTCTGGCAAAGGCTTCTTCAAATGAATGTGACGTTGAGATGCTTACGATTTAACAAAAGTGCCATTATGGCACAACCTATCAAGAAGTTATCATCTTGCTCAAAATATTAAAGGCCATTTTCATCCTCTTTTACAATTTCCTTCTGAAGTGCCTGTGTTGGGCAGCCTGCAGCCTGGCAGAGATGAGATGGTGCTGAGAGGAAATTGTGTAGGGGAACAAAGTTTTTCCCTCTACTCTCTGAGGTTTGATAGCAGGGTCCAGGAAATAAATAAAACACAAGCAGGTTAATAAGAGAAAAAAAGCTCTATTGTATTTATTCATTTTTAACATTACATAATGGGGGGAATCACAGGGAAAAATAAAAATCCTCCCCAAAATGGTGAGCTAGTGGGCATCTAGGCCACTTAACAAAGATGAATGGGCCCTTAGAATAAATAGGAGGTCTGGTAGTTTTGACAGTTTGTCAGGGGGTGGTGTCAACATCTAGTCTCTTCTGTGACCAGAATCAATCTTCCCCTGGTGAGTAAACTCCCAGGGAGGGGATTTACAATAATTGAATTCCTTTTGGAGAAACCTTTAGGCAGATAAGACAGGTTGAGACAGCCTCTCTGCATTTGCTGTTTTTGAGTATCTTTCAGTTCAAAATAAGCAATATACCAAAGTGGCATATCTCATGGGTGGTGTGTCTGAGCTTATTCCTTCAGTGCCCAGAAGGGAGCCTTGTCTGGCCATCTGCAATGACGTCATGAGCTGATTAGGCGGGAATAAAGGATGACCAGGTGAGCAGACGTGGTCTGGTGCTAGCTCTAAAGGACAGGATAAAGGGATCTTGGTGTATGAAGTCAGGTACTGCAAGAAGCTTGGAGCTAAAGGTGGCAAAGCGATTGCTTCCAAGCCTGGAAGCTTTTTTTGTTTTTTTAAAGATTTTATTTATTTATTCATGAGAGACACAGAGAGAGGCAGAGACACAGGCAGAGGGAGAAGCAGGCTCAATGTAGGGAGCCCAATGTGGGACTCGATCCGGTATCCCAGGATCATGCTCTGAGCTAAAGGCAGACGCTCAACTGCTGAGCCACCCAGGCGTCCCAAGCCTGGACAGTTTCTGATGCTTTTCTGGACTCCCCAAGTTCCCCTCTTTTCAGTGCTCTGTCTTTTGGGGAGACTTTTGGATCTTAAATAGTCAGATCTGTTTGGTTCTTCAGCTTCATGGTTGGCCCTGTGTTTTCACAATGGGCCATTTCCTCTTGGTAAGGAGAGGGTTGGTCTCCCTGGGAGCAGCAATGGAGGAGGGAATGTTCTTTTATCCCCTCCCCCACCTTGCATTCTGTAAGGTATTATTCTGACAGTTTAAAAACTAAACTGTTTTTTCTTAATTCCTAGGACCCAGAGGTATTTTTTTTTTCCTGCTTGCTTCTCTTGGGAAATAACTTCTAAAATGTGTGCATCATATTTCTAAATCAGAATTAAGACTGGATCTCTATTAGTGTGGAAATCTAGGGTCTGACTTTTGTAATTACTAGGGTGTTTTCATCTTTGCAGAAGTTGCTGCTTATCATTCTACCATGTTGGATTTTTCCTACTTGTATCCTTATGATCCACCTGCTAACTCAAACAAACATGGTGGCCTGTGAGGCTGGAGATTGCTGGGTCACTCTGACAAGAGCAGTCCTTATCTCTAATGTCGGTGTGAATTGCTTCCCACAAGAGCAGGATCTCACCCTTAGTACTCTAATTTGGTATCTTTTCTCATGAATATGAAAGGACTGTTGAAGTAGAAGTTTGTCAGACCTTAAGGAGAAAAGTGAATGGCCAGCTCTCTTCCTCTTACTTTACGAGTGAAAACAGTGGTGCGGTTGCACTGCAAATTACAACCTGAAGAACCACAAATTTAAGCAGTCTTCCCTGCAATTTCAGAAATATTTTCAAATAATTTCACTTTGAAATGTTGAATTGAGGGGTCCCTGGGTAGCTTAGTCGGTTAAGCATCTGACTCAGGTCAAGATCTCATTGGTCGTGGGGTTCCATGCTCAGTGGGAGACTGCTTGAGGTTCTTCTCTGTCCTTCCCCCACTTGTGCTTTCTTACTCTCATAAATAAATAAATAAATAAATAAATAAATAAATAAATAAATCTTTTTAAAATGTTGATTTGAAAGGTGTAGAGAAGAATGGTGTATGTATAACCTGCTTCAGAGGATAATTTCTGGTGCCCTTTCATGGTTAGGTGTCATCTTACCTGCATATGTCCTCTTTACAGGTAAGGCCTTTCTCTTGGCTTTGCTTTCACAGATATATTCACACATAAGGTTACGTTCACATAATGTACACATGTTCATACATGTACATCATATAGAATTAATGAACATGACACCCAATAAAGTTGTGTTGAATGAGTTAATAAACATGCTGTAGACAGTATGTGTGTGTAGCATGTGTGTGTGTGCACACGCAGGGCGGGTGGTCTGTTTTGCCTGTGCTCTGTAGATGCAGGCACCAGGAAGTCTTCTTCTGTCTCTCAAGTTTTCACTGTGCAGCTTCACAGATTTTCCTTTCCGGATAATTACTTTTCAAGAAGTTTGAAGAAAATTTGCACAGCAATTTTGACTTACCTGTAGGTGGAGAAAAGGATAATTTTTACACTTTACAGCAATTTTGGATTTTTCACATGTGGATAATTCTATGAGTTTTCAAAGCAAACACTTCAAAATCTCCTATTCTTTAAACTGAAGTGGTTGATAGTAATATTGTGTTTTTAGTTTGCTTTTCATAGTTATTATTACATATACACACTTATATAATAATGTAATTAACATTACTATGAATTTGTAGTTGATTAGTTTCTTCATCAGTGCATTTTTAAAAAATCTTTTTGAGATCTATATATATCTTAGGCACAAAGGAAATCCTCTTTTTCTTTTTGAAACTCTGGAAAATCCACTTATTTGCTTTTAGCACTGGAAAAAATTTTGTTATTTTTTGTTCAAGTAGGCATTTACCTTAAGTTGAGAAATAAAGCATACTCTGTGTTTTCTAAGTCTACTTTAATATCTCCTTCAACCAAGTGTGATGGAGACTGGGTTACTGTCTTCCTCACCTTATCCACTTTGTCCCAGAGTGGTTTGCAGTTAGATGGCATTGGGCCTTTTTTATGTAGGTGACAACATGTCTAGGAAATATATGATGGTGTAAAGTCCTGTGGAAGTTAGAAATTCTCTCTCTTTGAAAGTGGAATGTCCTCTACTAATTGGTAAGAATAAGTCTTATTATTATTATTATTATTTTTTTTTTTTGGTTTTTGGTTTTTGTTTTTGGTATTGAGAGAACTTCATAGGTTCTACAAACTAGCAAGAAAAAATCTCACACAGTCTGAGAAGACTGTGTTCACGAAACTTTGGCAACGGAGTGAAAACAGACCCCATTTTAGGATTCTACAGTTAGGATGTAGCTGTTTTAGTGGGCTGTTGACATCTAGAATGGTCTCCTTTTATTTCTTGGAGAAATAAATCAAATGTAAAAATATTAAGACTTTCAAGCTGTACTAATAAAGACTGAAATTTAACTTACAGTTGGTAATATTAACTCAAATCTAATTTAATAGTATGCCCAGTCTGGATATTAAGTATTATTTTAAACTATAGGGAACAAAACATGTAGTACACAGGCAAAATATTGTTGTTACATGAATGTCACGTTTGATATTCCCCTACTTCTCTCGGTTGAATTTGTACCCACGAGCTTACTGTAAGCAGCAGCATTGCATTCTTACACATTCATATGTCCCCAGATTATCTGAGACAGAGGTTGGTAAACTAGGCCTGGAGGCTCACTCTAGCCCACCACTTGCTTTGGCAAATAAAGTCTTTCTGGACACAGCCATGCCCATTTATTTAAGCCTTGTCTGTGGCTGCTTTTGTGTTATAAAGCAGTGTGGAGTATTTGTGACACATACTATGTGGTTTGCAAAGCCAAAAATAATCTGACCCTTAGAGAAAAAGTTTGCTGACCCCTAATCCAGGATATCAGTTCTCTTCTCTTTTCCTCTCTGATAGTATCACAGAAGACCTTGAATAATATAATTTACCTTCTTATGACTAACACCTCTCTTTTCAAAAGCAAAACTAAAAGTAAAACAAAGTACGAAAACAACGGTCTCCCCCCCTCCAAAAAAAAACAAAAAGAAAAAGCTCCTAGAAAATTTAAGAAGTACTGATATAAATTAAACTCATAGGATCATGAAATAAGCTCATTAAAATATTTTAATGAGCTTATATAAAATTTTGAGCTTATATAAAAATGAGCATATAAAATTTTTTTCTTTTAATAACAATTTTTTAAATTCAGCAAGTAGACACAAGTGAAAAGTAGACAAGTTAAATTAAAAAAAAAAAAGATGAGAAAGAGCAAAGACACATCCTTCACTCCGCAATAAACACAGAGCTCTATTAGTGTTTCCCCCCCAACATGCCACGGGCAGGCTGGCTTTCTGTGTGCTCCAGAGTACTCTCCGTTATAGGGCAGGGAGACCAGACAGCGTTCAGGTGTGAAGATGTCAAATCGAATATGTTCTGGCGCTGCTGAGTTCCAGGTCCTCAGTTTGGGGCCTGACTAGAGTGGGTTTAATCCTCAACGCATGCATCCTCAACGCTGATGTTAATGAAACATTCTTATCAGGCAGCATATGAGAATAAGAATACTGGTCTATGAATTAGAGGAATTAAGTTCCTTTTTTTTTTTTTTTTTTTTAAATTTTTATTTATTTATGATAGTCACAGAGAGAGAGAGAGGCAGAGACACAGGCAGAGGGAGAAGCAGGCTCCATGCACCGGGAGCCCGACGTGGGATTCGATCCCGGGTCTCGAGGATCGCGCCCTGGGCCAAAGGCAGGCGCCAAACCGCTGCGCCACCCAGGGATCCCAGGAATTAAGTTCCTATTTCAATTTTGCCATTCTCTAACTCAGGTATTGGCAAACTTCTCTGGTGAAGGTTAAGCCAGTAAACCCTTTAGGCATTGTGGACCATATTTATTTTATTTTATACAAAAGAGGAGGTGGGCTGGACTTGGCGCACAGTCCTGTGATTTGACCACCCTGCTCTCAGTGCTCCTCATGAGCCACAATCTCCCTGGGCTCCATTTTTAGGAGGCCCTAAATCAACACTTCCCAGTTTTAATATTTTTCTATCCTTTTATGTGAATCAAAGTCAATGTTATACATGGCCAAATTTTACATGAATCATTTTCTTACCACATGGCAAGTAGAGTCCGAACAATACAGGTGAAAATAGTATGTGACAAGAAAGTCAATTTTGACATTTCTTCACGTAAGATTCTCTATTACCTTGTAATACATTGATTCCAAACTTAGAAGTGTAACACCACAACTATTTGAGCTTATGCTGTTTTGTGGGTCAGAGATTTTGGAAGGGCTTGCTTGGATAGTTTTCCCTTGGGGTTTCTTTTGCGGTTTTTGTTAGATGTCAGCCAGGGCTGTGGTCATCTGTGGGTTTGACTGGGCTGGAGATCCAAGACACCTGATGCTTAATGCTGGTCAGCAGCAGCAAACTTAGCTGTTGATGAGAGCTCTTACATGTGTCCTCTTCACCAGAGATCTTGGAGTGGTCAAAATTTTTACATGGTGCTTAGCTTAATCCCACAGTGCGTTTTCCTAGAGAATGAGGTGGAAGCCTCATCATCTACAGTGACTTAGCTCCCTAAGTAAAGGTCTTAAGTTTGCCCAGATTCAAATAGAGGAGAGGTAGACCCACCCAATGTAAGAAATGTCAAAGAAGTGGGAAATATCAGAAAGGGAGACAGAACATGAGAGACTCCTAACTCTGGGAAACGAACAAGGTGTGGTAGAAAGGGAGGTGGGTGGGGGGTAGGGGTGACTGGGTGATGGGCACTGAGGGGGGCACTTGATGGGATGAGCAATGGGTGTTATGCTATATGTTGGCAAATTGAACAACAATAAAAAATTAAAAAAATAAATAAAAAGAAATGTGAAATAATCTGGAGCCATATTTAAAATCACCACACCTAGCTTTTGTGATTTTTAAGTTTATAACTCTTAATACCAAATTAGTAGGACTTTTGTACCAGCTATTATATAATTAACCGCATTTATTAAGGGCAGGATCTTCTTAGATCTCAAATGAAACTGACATGTAAATGTGTGTGTGTGTGTGTGTGTGTGTGTGTGCATCTTATCCACTCATCATCCATAAATGGACATTTGGGAGATAGATACACACACACACAGAGGAATATTATTCACCCTTAATAAAAAGGAAATTGTATCAGTGACAATATGGACAAAAATGGAGAACATTAATCTGAGTGAAATAATCTACAAAAGTAAAACTCAGGGCAGAATGGTTGTTACTAGGGGCCATAGGGTAGGGGAAATACCAAGATGCTGGTGAAAGGGCATAAACTTTCAGATATAAGATGAATAAGTTCTGGAGACCTAATGTACAGCATAGTGACTAGTTAATAATAATGTGTTGTATTCTTGAAACTTCCTAAAAATAAACCTTAAGCCTTCATCTCTCTCTCTCTCTCACATACACACACATATAAAGAAAAGAGGTAACCATGTGAGATGATGGATTTTTAAATTAGCTTCATTAATCATTTCAAAATGTAATCACCTCCAAATGTATATCTATATGAAAACACCACACTGTACATCTTAAATATGTGCAATCTTAGTCACATCTCACTAAGCTGGAAAAAATGATGAGGTTGGAGAAGTGGTGTGGGCAGGGAGTTCAGGTAGGCCTTGTCAGCCATGGGAAGGAGTTTGAATTTCACTGAGTAAAGTAAGAAGTCATTGCAGAGTTTTAAACAAAGGGGTAATATTCTCTGACTTAGATTTTCGATATCACTATGGCCCCTGTGTAAATAATAGCCTATAATTTTGAGGGGGTAGGTGGGCAAGAATGGTGGCAGAAGGCTCTAACCGGAGGCTTTTGTATGATTTTGTGCACAAGGTGTTCATAGATTGCAATAGAGTGTTAACAGTATGGGTGATTAGAAAAAGTAAAAATGGATAAGAGACTATTCCCATTTTCCAGATAAGTAAGTAAAGAGAGTTTAACCAATTTTTATATAAGTGATAAACTGATATTCAAATCTATATCTAGAAGTCAACAAATCAACTTCAGCCAAATGTCATGTTGTTTTGTCACATTTAAAATTAATGAAGTCCAATTAAATGAGATTTTACTATAATTTAGGTGGATTAGGCTAAATTAAGAGTCATTAACATGGTCCTCTTTTTAGACAATTTCTATGACCATGCCTCATTGTCTTCATGTTCAAAATATTTAAAATGTAACAAATTGGAGGAAATGTAAGTTATATCACCATCTTATTTCATGATTTTTGTGAAATGAGGAAATCTCTGCAGATATAAAACCCAGAGACTCATACACACATTCTGCATAATCCTGAGGAATGAGGCTTAATAGTCAACCTAAGAAAATTTGTTATTCTCAGTTCTAGGAATTGATACATACATGATACATTTCAGATACAGTAACGTATCTGAAATTTGTTTTTCTTTAGGTTTAGTAAGGGTGGAAGAGAGTACTGATTAGTACTTTGGAAGCAAATCTGAGAAGCACATACTTTTCCTTAAAAGGTAGTTGTTACCAGAACTATTCCTCGTGGTACCTCAAAGAGCTGGGACAAGTTCCTCTGACTGGATCTTTCTTCCTTTCCACAAGGGGTGAGAGGGGGACTCTTCAGTTCTATTCTTGCTGCAGTACTTTAAAAAATGTTTATTGGAGAAGAAATTGACTCCTTTATCATCAAGTCATGGAACCTTTTTTGTATTTTCTTCATTCTGTTTACCTCCCCTGTGATCTCTTTGAGTTACTGGCAAGGTGATTTATTTGTGGCCCTAAAATCTCTCTGTTCCTTGATTTATAGGTTATATCGTGCTTCCTCTCTTCCACACGATCAGGATCTTCAAAGTAAGCATCTTTCAAAGGAGCGACAAGCAAAATACAGCTGCAAAATCAGTAACTCCCTGTTAAGCTGCTTTGCCTGCTGTCACTGTTGACTGCTGGAGGTGGTGATCCATGTCAGTCACTAGAACGACACCTTGGCAAGACTGCAATCTGCTCCCGGAGTTTTTGTGTAGGGGAACACTTTTCAATAATGAGGTTTTCGTATATTCCCAGGATCTCACACAGTGCCTGGAACATAGTATCTACTTGGTCAATATTTATTAATATTTACTGTAGAACCATATTTTAAAGGCTTTGCTAACATGTTATAGGTAGATTCGTTGCATAATGGAGCAATGCAAGAATTTCCTCTTTCACCTTGGATAAATTTTACTAATAATACAATAAATAACTCTCAAAGCAGGCAGAGACTTTTAGTGAGACTCAATGGATTGATATAAACTTATATTTTTAAGCCATCAAACTAAGAAGAGGTTAAGACTAACGTTTACTTATTAAGATAATTTCCTAATCATTCTTATAAGAACTTAATGAGTGACAAACTGACGCTGGATATAAATTTATGATTTCCCAAAATAACATTTGATTGGTTTGAGTGATGTCTTACATCAAGTAATCATAGTTAATTTTTGCTTCTGGAGAGATTTGACTTTACCAGTCTATCATGTCATCAGATGTATTTCAAGAATGATTTCTTTGTCTGTTGATACAGAGTTAAAGAATTCCTATGGAGATTCTTGAATCTATAACTTGTATTTTTATCAGGGCAGATGGGAGAAGTTCAGAATAGTGGCAAAAAAACTACATCTTCATCTGAAATATACTGCAAACACATAAAGAATGATTTCACATCGAAAAATATTTTTAGTCATATAAATCAAGGACAAATTTAGGATTTTTCTTATATGTGAGTTATGGTGCAAAAAACAATGGGTCACTTAAGTTTAAAGAAAGGTTGATAAATGCTGAGACCTTAAGTATATTATAAATATCAGCAGTTATGACAATGAGAGGATTGGAGTTATAAATTAAACATACTATATAACAAATGTGAAATGTATTTTTCATGTTATATTTATTTTTTCTTGTTATATTTATTTCCCTAACATTTAATACCTATAATTAAGACTGTTGTTGGATTTTACCTCACAAAATCATCCAGGTTTGAAAGAAATTTCAGAGAGTAAAAAAAGGATATATATATATATATATAATATATATATATATATATATATTATATATATATATATAATGTGGGGATAAAATATTAGGTTTTATATTTCTGGATTCCTTTCTAAAGAGTGAATTTTGAGGGGCACCTGGGTAGCTCAGTGGTTGAGCATCTGCCTTCGGCCCAGGGCGTGATCCTGGAATCAAGTCCCATATTGGGTTCCCTGCATGGAGCCTGGGGTCCTGGAATCAAGTCCCATATTGGGTTCCCTGCATGGAGCCTGCTTCTCCCTCTGCCTATGTCTCTACCTCTCTGTGTCTCTCATGAATAAATAAATAAAATCTTTAAATAAAAAAAAAACAAACCCAAACCCCTAACATTAACATCACTGTCCTAGAAGGCACAATGAAAATTGGGAGTAATCTTTCTGCATAGAAAGAACTCAGGCAACATATAGGAATGGAGGCTTACCCCGGGTGAGATAAAAAATTTTCTCTGTATTATTTTCGCATTTGCTGCCAGGGCTGGTACATTGACTCTGGATCTGACTGTCTTTTGACCCAGATTCCAGTTCTTCCAGGGACCAGGCACAGCAGTTCTTTCATGGTCTTTGCCCTTCTCCATAATAGAAGTGAGTGCTTATCCTAAGAGCCACTGTTGTTTCCCAATGTAGCCTTGCGTTTGAGTTGTAAAGTTAGCCTACTGCCTGGTTCTCAAACCCTGGCTGCACCTTGGAAGCACCTGTAAGTTTTATAAATTGTTCACATCCTGGTCTCTCCTCCATAGATTCTGATTTAATTGGCCTGGGTGGGGCTCAGGCTTTGGGAATGTGGAAAGCTCCTCAGGTATTTCTAAGGTACAACTAGAATTGAGAACCTATGGTGGAGAAGGAAGAAGACAGAGATCACAATCTGAAATTCAGCCATAGTTCTTATTCTCAATTTAATGTTTTCCCATAGGTCCCCCAGAGCCTCACAAAACCCAGTGTGGCCAGTCTCTGGTGAATTCAGTGGTGGTGATCCATGGTTCCTGACTCTTTTTCTAAACTGCTTTCTGGATTCTCTTTGTCCACAATCTTTCTCAGGTAAGAAGCTCAAAAGAGAGGTCAGAGAAGGAGAAGGAATTGATGATACTTGGCATCGTATTGTAGTACGTGGTGGAATGAATTCTTTTTAAATGTTTAGTAAGTGAATTGGGAAGATTTGGAGGGTAGTGGACTGGCATATCAAAATACAATATAGCGAAATTAAAGCAAACACTTAATTTTTACCAACAGTATCACAGTAAATAGGCATCACTGTAGGATTTAGAAAGTCTTGGATTCAAGTGCTGGCTTCACCATTGCCAGCTGGGTGACTAGTACAAATGACCAATCCCCTCTCTGAAAGTTAGTTTTTTTTATCTATAACATAGGCACAGTATCCACTGTATTTCCCTTACATGGTTGTTGTGAGGCATAAATTACAGAAGTGAAATAATATTTTATATTATTAGGTGATACATAAATGTTATTACTATGGGTTGAGCTGCTTTAATACATATTTATGTGGACATATTTCATGGTTAATTTTTACAACAAGGGAATATGTCTGGGGAACAATGGTTATAAAACTGTAATGAAATCTATGTGTCAATCTATTTGGTTGGGTGGCAAGTTTATAGAATATGAAGAATTCATCTTTTGTAAACCCGATGTTTTAACCTTACATAGGATATAATTTGTTATTGGTTTTGAAAAACAAAGTTCCATATAATTTTCTCATAACTTAAGAGATTTTATTTCAATAGCTGTCGAGTACTTAGTAAACATTAAAATGAGGGGAAAAATCCCTATGGGAATAGAAATATTTGTGATTCTGATAGGTTATGGAAGAAGTCTTAGTTGGGGGACACAAACACTCAATCCATATGTGACTACCAGAAATGGAATAATAGCTAATCTCCATGTCTACCGTTTACTGAGCTGATGTTATGTACAGGGCACCATGCTAAAGCATTTTGTTAAAATTTTTTTTTTAATTTTTATTTATTTATGATAGTCACAGAGAGAGAGAGAGGCAGAGACACAGGCAGAGGGAGAAGCAGGCTCCATGCACCGGGAGCCTGACATGGGATTCGATCCCGGGTCTCCAGGATCGCGCCCTGGGCCAAAGGCAGGCGCTAAACCGCTGCACCACCCAGGGATCCCCAAGCATTTTGTTTACTTCATCTTATTTAGGCCCCTCAAATTTTTGTGTTGATTAGATTCATTATTTTATCAATTTTATTGCTGAAAAAGAAACCCAAAAAACTCCAAGGCACAGAAGGGCTGTCATTTCCCCCTTAAACCCAGTTAGTTTGACTCTATTCTCTACTTTTACAACTGAACTGTACTCTCTTCCAGTAATCACTGTTATAGAGGCTTATTGACATACTGATATGTGGAAATTGGTGGAAGGAACTTGAAATGGGAGGGATAGCTTAGAGTTCCTTTCAGAAATAGTTAACTTGACTCAGTGCATAGACTTACAGTTGATCTCTGTGAAGGGTGGGGCTGCACATACTAGTTGAAAAAACTATTCTCACCAGAAACTATGGAGGCTGGTACTAAATCAACTTGCTCAAAGTGATGGAGTGTGACATCACTGGGTCTTCAGTGAACTGCAGCTCTGAGAATACTGAAGGGCAACATTGTAGGTTCACACATGAGTATTTTTTTAAAAAATATTTTATTTATTCATGAGAGACACAGAGACATAGGCAGAGCAAGAAGCAGGCTCCCTGCAGGGAGCCCAAAGCAGGACTCGATCCCAGGATCCCAAGATCATGCCTTGAGCCAAAGGCATCGTTTCAATCACTGAGACATTCAAGCATCCCAGACATGAGCATTGGTCCCAGCTGCAGTTACAGTGGTCTCAAGTTATGGACCTTTGACATTACTCAGGTCACCAAGCAGGAGAGCCAGAACACCATGAAGACCACAGTATAATAGATTGCACTTGGTCATGAGTACGGGCAACATTCCCATAGGTGTTCCAGAGGAAATCTGTGGGGCACTTTGTATTATCAAAAGAAGACATATCCCAGTAAAACACAGATGATTCCTGTGTATGTGAGTGCATAGTACCTGTAAACTGGGGTGGCCTCAATAACAATAGGGACAAGAATGGTAATAATTAACTTATCATGAGCTCTTCCGAATGCTTTGCATATGATTATCTCAATCTCTAAAGCAGTTCAATGAGCTAGAGAGCTAGGTAATATTAATACCATCATTTTACAGATAAGCATTTTGGAGATAAATAACTTGCCAAGTTCACATAAATTAATCAATGCAGGGCAAGATTAAATAAAATCTTTCTGATTCCAGAGCCCATGCCATATATTATACTTTGTTTTCTTATTAAAAAAAAAAAAAAAACCCAGCTGAAGAGGTTGTTGTACACCTTTCGATTAGAACTACCATGAGTATTGGAGATGGTTGAATGTCAACCAGCCTATTATACCAAGCCATGAATACCAGTGTTGGATTCATTAATATAACAGGACGCAGCTGGGGCTTTTTGTTCAGTATTGCTTATAGTTCCTTCAACTGATCTATGACCTGCAGAAACTATGCTAATCATTTAGAAACAACAAGTGAAATTAATTACGCTCTAAATGCAGCTTAAGTCAGAAAAAATGCTTTGAATAAAGGGATTTTGATTGTTTGTTTGTTTTACACTAGAAAGGCCAGCATTGATCAGTGATTCTAAATCACAATCACAAACTTGTGTTGATCTTAATATCAGAAAAATGGGTCTCAAATCCTGTTGGAGGGTACCTCAATTTGAGATTTGGTTCTCGTTAGGAATATGAACAGATTCTGCTTAATTATAAAGGACAGGAATGTTCAAACATTGAGAACTATGTATCCACAAGCACTGAGAATGATTATAGGGCAAAAGGGTTTCAATGGCTTTATTAGAATACCAAGTTATAACATCAGCTGGCATAGCACACCATGTTATCATTCCCAGGCTATATGGGCCTGATTTATCAGCCTCAGAAACTATCTTCTTTGTTTCCTTTTTTTTTTTTTTTTAAGATTTTAAAAGTTTATTTATTCATGAGCAGAGAGAGAGAGAGACAGAGACACAGGCAGAGGGAGAGGCAGGCTCCATGCAGGATGGAGGATCAGGCCCTGGGCTGAAGGCAGTGCTAAACCGCTGAGCCACCTAGGCGGCCCTCTTTGTTTGTTTGTTTGTTTGTTTCTCTCTCTCTCTCTCTCTCTTTTTTAAGATTGTATTTATTTATTTGAGAGACAGAGCAAGTGAGAGAGAGTGCATAAGCAGGGTGAGGGGCAGAGGGAGAAGCAGATACCCTGCTGAGCAGGGAGCCCGATTTATAGCTCAATCCCAGGATCATGACCTGAACCAAAGGCAGACACTCAACTGACTGAGCCACACTGACACCCTAGAAATTGTCTTCTTTCATCATTGGAGTCCAGTTGACTCCTAGACACAGACCTGGCCCAACATTTTGGCCCTCAGGAAAGATCGCTCATCGTACCATTTTGTCTCTGATCTTAGGATTTAATTATCATTTAAACTTTTTCATTATTCCTATGACATGGTCCTACTCTGTCTTCTAGCTCTGGTCCATTTTCCTCTTGCTAGAGATCTGGCTTGGTAATTTGTTCAAGTTCACAGTCTTTTTTTTTCCCCCATAACTCCAATCTGTTCTAAAACTGCAACTTAGTGGCTGGGAACACACTCAAGATTCTCTGTTGCTGACTATCTTCCTGTGCAGACCCGTGACCATTTTCAGCTGCTGGATGTTGGCAGCCATGTCTATAAAGAGGCTACACGGTATTGCAGTGATTCTTAAACCTCAGCTTTCATCAAAATCACTTGAACTTTTATAATTCAGAACTCTGGGTTACACCCCCAAGAGATTCTGATTCAGTCAGGCTGCAGAGGATCCTAAATCTGCATATTTAGCAGCTTCCCTAGGTAGGACTCTGAAGGTGGGTGGAGAAAAACACTGCCCCATTGTCTGTTGCTATATGAATGTTGGCCAACACTGGACTTCTTGTTCTATCAGAGGGGTGCCTCTTTCTGAAGATTTTGTCATTTTATTCTACTCCAGTTGACATGTAGATCTCAGATGTTGCCTCCTCTTACATCCAAACACTTTCAGATGCTTCTTGTAGGAACTACTGTACATTCTGTCCTTATCCTAGCACATATATCATGTGCTAGCACATATATCATGGTTTATATTTCTCTCTTTACTTCTGTATATGAACTACTAGACTATGACATTTGAAGGAAAGGCTAATTAATATTCAGCTCTGAATCTTCACTGCCTAAGGTAGTACCAGATGCAGAGGAGGGAGATAAGAAATAGTTATTGAATGGTCAGGTCTAAATGGATCTAGATGGTGGCTGGGCCAAGTCAGTCTTACTCAACTGAGTCAGCTGGCTACTTGAAGATCTCAGTTTGGATTGCTATAGGGATGCTGATGGGAGAGAACTGAGGTTAAGGACACTCTAGCCTGATCTATCCTGTTGATTGCTAGACTATGATATGGCTTCCAATACTGGTTCTCATGTAAGGATGCACCTCAAGTATGAACACAGTACCAAGCCCATGTGGTTTCTTAAAATTCAAAATATTCAAATTTTCAGTGTGAAGTAAAACATTTTGGACATAAGGCATTTAAGTATTAGAGAAAATAGGAAGCCTTCATGTCAATTTGGGGCTGGATCTAGTGTTTTAGAGACAGTTGATGCAGAAGCAACAGTTTCCTCTTATTTTTCCCCCCTTCTCATTGGAGTTAGTGTCTGGAGTTAGTGAAACAGAATGTTCGAATCACTGCGTGCTGGTTTTGGAAAGGAGGATTTTTTTTAATGTTTTTTTTTTTTTAATTTTTATTTATTAATGATAGTCACACACACACAGAGAGAGAGAGAGAGAGAGAGGCAGAGACATAGGCAGAGGGAGAAGCAGACCCCATGCACCGGGAGCCTGACGTGGGATTCGATCCCAGGTCTCCAGGATTGCGCCCTGGGCTAAAGGCAGACGCTAAACCTCTGCGCCACCCAGGGATCCCGGACAGGAGGATTTTTGAGATGATCATGTTTACAGATGAGGAAAGTTGGTTCAAATATTTCTTCAGTGTCTGCAGTGTGCAAGGAAACAAAACAAAACTCAGACAGGAGACTATCACATGCTCAGACTCAGAGCAGGGTAGTTTTACATTTAGGCCAGATCCCAGATCTCCTGATCTCCATGACAATCCTTGCTTTGTCCAGAAATTGCCATGCTGAAGAGGAATCATGGACACCACAGTACATGCTTATTTGATTCTGTCCTATAGCCAGCTTTTCTTACTCTCCATTGGGTCTTCATGATTTCTTTTTATAATGCATTATTTTTTTCTCAAAGTCTTCTATTATTTTTGTTGTTAGCCTATTGAGTGTGTGTATTTCAGGGCTAATTATCTTATTACTTATTTAAGACACATATCTGGAATTGGCAATATGGGAATATTTAAGTGGCGCTTAAAAAGGAAATAGAGGGCAGTTGAGAATGGCCATACTTAGACCGTTAGATGTTTTTTGGCTCATGTTTTATAAGCGTAGATATTATGACTTTGTATATCTTCTCAAATATAATTAAACTATTGCCAATTCTGATGATTTCCTCTAATGGAAGAAAGCTGAGTTTTGGTTAATAAAAAATGGAGGATAGCCCAAAAATTATTAATATTTGACATTTGAATGTTTCTGTACTCATTTTTCTCCAGCAAAACTTTGCTGAGCATCTTTATAGTCAGACACTGTGCTGGGCACTGGAGATATATGTGCTCATTTGAATATAAGCATGGAAGTCAATTTAGAATTTCATCATAGAAAAAACATTAGAGGTACAATTTTATGGTTGGGGCACCTGGGTGGCTCAGTCAGTTAAGCATCCAATCCTTTTTTTTTTTTTTAATTTTATTTATGTATTCATGAGAGAGAGAGAGAGAGAGGTTGAGAGAGAGAGGCCGAGACACAGGCAGAGGGAGAAGTAGATTCCATGGAGGGAGCCTGACATGGGACTCGATCCCTAATCTCCTGGATCACGCCTTGGCCTGAAGGCAGCTCTAAACCGCTGAGCCACCTGGGCTGCCCTAGGTTACAATTTTAAACAGTAGAGAAGCTATTGAGAAGCTGTTTTTCGTCCTATATTTCATTTCTCCCAGAAGTCTACTCTTAGTGGGGACTTGACTTTTTTTCCTTAGGTTAATGTAAAATTTGCTTTCTCTCAAACTGTCCCCGGAGGAATCCTCCTGGATTAGCTGGTATCTTTGTATGCAAATTGCACAGAGAGACTTGGGATGTCAACAGAACTGTCATTATATAGATTAAATGTTAACCTCTAATGTAATTTCTGAGATATTATCTAAGTAAAGATACAACAAATGTTCTCAATACACTAGGAGGCAAATTCTGCCTTTGACAAGCCATATTGTCGGGTCAGGTGATTAAAATTGAATTACACTATTAAGGAGAAAACTCAGTAAGTATGAAGAAGATTTAATGAAGCTGAACTAGCATTCTTTTAGAATAGGAAGGAAGTCACACACAAACCAATAAATTGTATTAGATAACTCTCTTTTGCCTCTCAAAGCTAATATTTCTAAATGGTTACAGTAAGGATATAATAATATTTCTGATGCTTTTAATCATTCCAGAACTGCTGTGGATAGTCAGTTTTCTTAAAGGTGAAAGCACAGAACACCAGGAATCTCTCCACTAAATAATAAATGAAATATCTAAAATGCAAACTAATATCTAAACTCCAAAAAAAACACAGAGGACCTATATGTTGATGAAAGTTAGAGTGCAGAAGTAGAGATGTAGGAAGTATTAGTCTTACAGAGACACACACACACAATTTTTTAGGTGGTAAAGAAGAATAAGAGGTGGTTAAGCTTCATTCTAATCTACCCACTTTATGTTTTTACTGGACAGACTCAATAATAAGGTAAATCCTACAATGTCTAATGTCATGTAAGAGACATTCACCGGCTCTTCCTGCTTAAGGCATTATTCCTTTTTTTTTAAGATTTTATTTATTTATTTGACAGAGAGAGAGAGAGGGAGAGAGGGAGAGAGGAGAGAGACAGAGAGAGACAGAGAGAGAAAGAGAGAGAGAGAGAGAGAGAGAGAGATTGAGTACAAGTAGGGGGGAGTGGCAGGCTTCTTAACAAGCAGGGAGTTTGATACAGGGCTCAATCCAAGGACCCCGAAATCATGATCTGAGCTGAAGGCAGACGCTTAACTGACTGAGCCACCCAGATCCCCCATATTCCTTTCATTTTATTTGTATTAAGATGTCTTCTTCCTAAGGTCTCTGTCAAGATATAAATAGTAGGGTGACATGTAGGGCATATTGACTGTGTAGCACAGAACATTTTTTGGATTTAAGTGCTGCTCAGAATAAACGCAAAGTTATGGGGATTCTAGAAAGATGGGCAAATTTGAATGGGAACTTAAGGGTGAGGGACAATGGGAAGCTCCTATAGATGGGATATAGCCCTAAAAGAGGTAGGTAATTGTTCCGGAGAGATGGGAATGGATGGGAAGACTTGGCCAGATGAAGTTGCCAGAGAGGTTCCTCCTCCCTGGAGAGTGGCCTTTGCTGTTGAAAGTCTACCTTGGTAGTGCTGTCCCTGCACACTTTCCTACTCATATTAAGTGGCACATTTAAAATTGCAGAGCAAAATAGTTCTTCTACCTGCCTTGTGTAGCTGCTTTGAAGATTAATGAGGTAATGCTTAAAAAAGGGCTGGGGATGAAAGGTTCACTATAAATGTTTGTGTACTGTGCCAAGAAGAGCTCTCTTTTGGAGCTTGTGTTTTTAAAATAAATGTAAACATCTAGTGTTCCTGGTGCCTCCAACCTATTATTAGGGAGCTACTACATTGGCAGCTGGACAGAACATTGCTATTTGATCCTCTCTGATGTTTTTCTCACAGTTTCCCTGGGATATTCTCTGCAGGGATGAGCCATGTCAGGTTGGGTCAGTCATTTCATACACACGTAAAGTAAGAAGACCAGCACCCAATCCAGGAGCCTCAAGTATGATTACATGACACAGTCATGCTCCACACCCCAGCACCTACAAGCCCAGCAAAGCAAACACAGATACACAATGCACATGTTAGTAGATGTAGGCAGAACCTAGTTTCATATTTACATACACATATAAACATATGTTACACTCATACATATGAGTGTAATTTTGGAAACTATAAAACAGTCACTCATTGTTTGGTTTTGTTTCTAATGATGCATTCGGGTCAGGAGCAGGGACCTGGAGAGTGCTTAGGGCATCCAAGCTCCATAATCTGCCCTGGTGAGAAGAAATAGCAGCTGAGAGCCATGAGTGGTTTTTCTTATGGCTGCAGGAAGAAGTCAGGGATTCTAAGTGGGAAGATTTCCTGAGTATAATCTGTAATTTTGTTCTTGCCTTTTTTTTCTTCATGGCAGAGACATATGCTTGATCTATAATTGGGCCTTCAAAGAGTGAAACCTGAATCAAGGCACCAACTTGAATGTTATTTCATAGCATGGCCTAATGGAACAGCAATGGTATAGCTGGGAAATTGCAAAAGGAGTAACAATTTGCCAAAGAGAGTGTGATGGATAAGTAAGATCGGGACCATTTTCTTATTTTATTGGGCTACAATGAGCAGAAAAGAGGAGACTATAGTGAAGAATCATGTCTCCGTTTCTATAAAACCAGCAAACAAAGGTGTAAGTATTGTATCATAAGTGGAAAGAAACAAAGTTTCTAGATAGAATAGTTAAAAGTTAGCAAATCTCTTTCTTCTTTTCTTAGGATAGGATCTTTATTCCTTCCATTTCTCCCCCCAAATATCGGGCTTTGCATTTTAAAATACAATACCTAGAAATAATATACCAGAAAATTCTCTGGAGGGAAATTTCTATACCTGTCTTTCCTGTGTAGGATTCTAATTAATAAATACGTTTAAATATATGACTAATGATATACTATAATTCTAAGCACTTGGATTTCAGAATGGGATAATGACTTATCAGAGAATGAAAGAAGATAATGAGGGAGGTTCAACATGGTAAGCGTCTTCTAAGCCTGGGCTTGTTTGGAAGAGGGAAAGTGGATCTCTAATTCTTCCAGGAAACAAAACCAGAAGGCCAGAAGCACCTTTCCTTTTGTTCTTGCCAGTCTCCAAGCACCTCTGCTTGCCCACAGAAAGAAAGTCGACAGCACTTTGGCCTATAAACACCGGCATACCAACTGTACTAAATTTCTGCCCAGCTATTCTGGGTAAGCTAGAGGAAAAATAGCAGACTGCATAGGAGGATGCTTGGGGGCCCGCCAAGGCCATGACGTACAGGTTTCCAAACAAAGCTATGGCTGAATCAGAAAAAGCATGTCTGAGTCAGGCTCAAATACAAGGCCCCCTTGTCTCAAATTTCTCAGCTTATTTCACAGGAAGAAGAGGTAGGGATTCACAGTAACTCTTCCCCTCTCAGGTCATCCAAGAGGCTATCAAACTTCATGTTGAGGTTTCATGAAACCTAGATGTTGATGCAGGTATTCTCTGTATCATTTGCTTTTTATTTTGCTATTTGGCCATTAAACAATTCCCATACCCTCTCAATGAAACCAAAGATTCCCAATGGAGGAATAATTAAAACTGCTGGTATTTTCTTCATACTGTTTAATGTTTCAACAGTTCTAGTGACTGGCTGCAAAACAATAGCATACACACTACTGTTAGCGTGAAAGATAAAGGGACTTTGAAAAAATATTTTTCTTGTGTTAGGTTGTTTCCAGTTTTTGGACCTGATAGCTGGATGCATAGTTTATTTTTCTTTATCATATATAGATAGAATTGGTAGCAGGGTCATCTATTATATATTGAATAAAATAACAGGAAAAAAGATCACCGAATTTCACACTCACATGTATATAAATCTAGGGCCCTCTCCTTCCTCCTTCCTTTCTTCTTGCTGTGTGTATGTGTTGTGTGTGTGTGTGTGTGTGTGTGTGGTTTTTAAAAAAATATTTATTTATTTATTTATTTATTTATTTATTTATTTATTGTTATAGGAGGGATCCAGGTTACATTACATCTGTCAAAATCTCTTGGCTTTTCAGAGAAGTGGTTTTCTGTCCTAAGTAGCCAGGTAAATCTTTGGTGTGATTTAAAGAATAGATGTTTTATATACATGCATTTTAGTAGTGTATTTCTTCTTTGTCTGGGAAACATCTTTTTTTTTTGTCTGGGAAACATCTTAACCAAGACTCAGTAAGTTCAAAACTAGTAATGATGTGAATGCCCAGACTGAAATTATAGTGTTAACAATTTAAGCAGTGAAATTTTTGCATAAAGAAAAGCCATATTTTTAAAACCAATTATATTATCTTGGGCTGCCATAACAAATGCCATAGACTGGGTGACTTAAACAACAAAAAATTATTTCTCATAGTTCTGGATCCTGAGAAGTCCAAGACCAACGTACCAGCTGATTTGGTTGCTGGTGAGAGCTCTCTTCCTGGCCTCAGACAGCCACCTTCTCCCTGTGACCTCACATGGTGGAAACATAGAGATCTGTGGTGTCTCTTCTTCATTTACAAAGATACTAGTTCTATGGGATCAGAGCTATACCCATATGACTTCCTTTAATCTTAATGACTTCTGAAAGGCTCTATTTCCAATATAGATGCACGGGAACTAGTGTTTCAACATAAATATCTTGGGAAGGACACAATTCAGTCCACAGCATCATTTGTGGGTAGTGTGAAACCTTTTGATGTAAATAAGTCTCAATTCCAGAAACAGATCACTGAGGGGCCACAAAGAAGTAGAAAGCTACTTATTTTTAATATTTTCCTCTGTGGAGGAAGAGACCTAGATATAGAAAAGAATACCTCCTTTTCCTGTAGTGCCAATATGCATTTTGAGTTGAAAATATAGGATATAAAATAGTCATCATTTTAAGAACTATTTGAACTCCATATTCAATTTGATTTAAAGAAAGAGAGAGAAAGAGAAGGACGAGGAAGAGGAAGGGGGGGAAGGGAAAAAGAAGAGGGAGAGAAAAGAGAAATGTTAAGAAAAGGGGGAGAAATTAATGGACACAAAAGTGGTGTAAGAGAAGGAAGGACACTCAGGGAAGAAAATGAGAGACCCATTTAGAAGAATAGATCATGAAAGTTCATAGAAGGATCTTTCAGTGAGGGACAAGTTTGGAAGATGAAACTTTGGATGGAGGTTAGTAGAAGCTCTGGTGTCAAGTACCCAGATTCAAAATCTAGCCAGTTATTCACTGTGTGGCCTTGAGTAAATTAATCTCTCAAACCTCAGTTTCCTAGTTATAATGCTTATCTCATGATAGTGTAGTAAGGATTAAGTGAGATAGCAGTGCCTGACAAATAGTAAGGTCTCAATAAATGTGAGCTATTATTATTACTACTTGTCCTCCTTTGACTTATGCTCTGTAGCTATTGTTGATAGCTCCTGTCAACACCATGGATCACACTCAGGTTAATTTGTTCTGTGACCTGGCATCTGTTCTTCACGCTGGTTATACACTTGGGATTATCGTGCATATGATGTAATAGCAGGTATCTTGGTTTAATGTGTACTCCTCCACACAACCTATTCCCACCCCTAGATTTTAGTTATTAGAGATGGCATTCTTGATGGCAAGACTCTGTTGTATTGAGGCTCATTATAGTTGAGGCTGAGTGAAGATCTCTTAATGAATAAATATCATTTGATATATCCATTCATGTATTTAAGAAAATGATTTGGCTGTTGGATTGAAAGTGCTTTGAATTTATTTGTGTTAAACAAGACTTGGGTAAATTACAAATTTCCTCAATTGTAATTTTTTCTTTTATTAAAGTGATACTCAAGACATTTATGAAATCTGATCCACCAAGGGAATAGAAGCTCTAAATGTGTTTTTGTTTATCTTCCTTTCTTGGTTCTTTTAAATCTCAAGTTCTTGTGTTTGGTGAGAGGCAGTTCCTTCAAAGACTTCATCTTGTGACCAGAAGCAGAAAGAATCAGTGATCTGCTTTTGAGAAATTTGCAGTTCAGTTTAACAGATGAGTTTCTGGGAAGAGGGTCATGTAAGGCAGACTTGAGAGATGTCTGTTTCCAGGTCTGGTGTTCCTGAGACTGTGATCCTGATGAACATGGCCCTGCCTATGTTCTAGAATTTGTGAAAAGTGTGTAGGTGACTGGAGTCATGACAACGAAACCATGGTGTTTTAATTCACTGTCATTTTTTACTTTCTGCTCCCACTTTTACTTTTTCATATTCCCTCTTTCTTTTGGCCTTTTCATCTCCCACTCATTACTGCAAAGAATGTGACCTGTTTGGATTGTAACTTTGGTTCCGAGAAGAGACTTATAACAGAGATAGGAGAGAAGAGATATGAGAACTAACAGTAGTAAAAAGAAGGCAATGAGAGTACATATGAAATTAAAGCCAGGTTTCTGGTTACTTTCTGCTTCTATTAGGGACTGTTATGACAGACACTTTGTAATTCTATTTTACATGGTGGTCGTCTTCCTGTTTGACTTCTAAATTCTCCCCCTCTTTCTGCTATTGGCCATACTCAAGATTACAGATTCATATGCTATTACCATGTCTACATGAATAGACATACTGCAAACCTTTGTTGTCTGATATATTACAGCCAGGACCTCATCGTCTGAATCTTATCTGGAAGGGTGGCAGGATCGGGGACCTAGGGGACAAACTTTGCAAGTTTTGGGAGGGCAGGGAGGAGAGTTTGGATTACAGAGCACTAGAGTTTCCTTGAGGACTGTTTATCCTTATTATGACCATTTGCATTTCCTGCAAAGCTTCCGTTTCTCCCTTTCTGCCTTTCTCAGTTTCTCAGCCACTCTGCTGCTAGGATTGGCCTGGCTGTGGGTTTCTGGGTTGTGGTTCTGTGCCTGTGTGCTTTTTGCAAGGAGTGCCTCCCCAGACTCTACTTGGTGGCTCCACACTCAGGGATGTGGCTGGCACACTTTCTCTCCTATTAGTATCCTGTTCAATTAGTGTTGCATGACAGGCCCTGGGAGTGTCTACAGTCTCACTGGGGAGTGACAGCAGAAACCTGCTTTTTGTCGGTGACCCTACAGGGACTTCTCCATCAGGATTTGAATCTCTGGTGCACAACTCACTGCATCTCATTCTTTGCTAATTTGCATCTTAAGCGAAGCATCTTACTTTCTAGTCATCCATATTTATGATCTATCATAATACATGGGTGGCTCCTTTCAGTGCAATTTTCCAATGCCATTAGTCTCTGTATTCCAAATTAGGGCCACCCTGATAAATAGGCAAATAGTTTAGCAGATTTCAAACAGGGATTAGATAAACAGGGGTAAATAAGAATAAAATAACACTTGTAGCAAAGCCAACTTAGAAAAAGAATGCACAATTTATATCAACATCTGATCATCTTAAATGATATATTAATAGTAATAATAAAAATTGCCTTAATATTTGTATAGTATAGAAAAATATACCAAGCATTTTCATGTGTATTTTTTCATGAGTGCTCCTCTGAAACCTGTCAAGTATGGCAGAATGGGAAAACAGATGAGAGAACTATTGGAGAGATAAAAGACTTATTAAAATGTTCCAGGTTAAGCCCCTGACTCTTGATTTCAGCTCAGGTCATGATCTCAGGATCCTGAGATGGAGCCCTGTGTTGGGGCTCTGCACTTAGCTTGGAATCTATCTGCCTCCTTACCCTCTGCCACTCTCCCTCACCTCCCTACCTAGCTTGCACACACACTCTAAAATAAATAAATCTTTTTTTTAAAAAAAAGTTTCGGAGCACACCTAAAACCCTAACCTTTTGTGTCCTAGTCTTATGCTTTTGTCACTATAACAAGTTGTTTGGTAGAGTAATTTTAGATTGGTATAACATTTAGAAAATGCTGTTCAATCAAATAGTAATTGAAACTTTATGCTAGGTATTGTATTAGGTACATAATAATGAAGAAGAGCTGAACTTTCATGTTTCCCCTGTTTACTAGTTTCTGCTAACTAGTTTCTACTTAGACAGTATTTATACTCAAATTGGCCTAGGGCTTACCATCTGGATACATGATTTGGTATTGTATTTCTTTAACATTATTCCAAGATGGAACTAGCCCCCATGCTAGAGCTGGAGTTTCCATTTTCCACTAAATCAAGAGGAACTTGCATCCTAGCACATACCTTCAGTTCTTAGAATAAAAGGGACCACTTCTTCCATATATTCATAAAGATGAACCCTAAGGAAGGTTGGATGGCATCTCGGCCATCTTCATGCTTGGGACAGTTGTGACATACACTTATCATGTCAAACTTTGACATGCCTCCACCAGAAAAGTGTGGCTCTAGTGGTGAGAGAGTGAGTGAGGGAGTTTGAAGGAAGGGGGAGGGATCTAAAGAAATTATGTTTTACACTGCTCTCGAGAGAAACTGTGTGATTTGTTATTGGAAGGTTTTCCCCTACGTTGAAAAATGCATTTCTTAACTTTTTGTAATGACCGTCTGATCTCTTTCCTTTCTTGTTTAGATGATTGGTCTATAGTTCTAATACCATTTTTTAACCCCCAATTCCGTCTTGTTAGCATAAAATGTGGTTTTTCCCCTGCTCCTTTCTTATCTTTTCCAAGGTACAAATGACCTAATTACTAAAATAAATATCAGTATATTTTCTGTTCTTGTCTTTTTTGACCTCAACATAATAGCAGACAAATTACTGAGCTCTCATTTCTTGAAACTATTCTTTTCTTTGGATTCATCAGTTTCTATTCCATGAGTTTCTTCGCTCCATGTCATCATTTTTATTTCTGCTCTAAGCTCCTAAATGTGGACACTGCTAGATTCAATTCTTTATACTGTATGTACTCTCACTGGATATTTCATTTATATTCATTGAATGAATAATCATCTAGATGACAGTGATTTATAGATCAGTAGATCCTGCTATATCACTTTAGATAGATGATCTGCAACTTCCTCCAAAATACTCATATTTAAAAAGGTCCCCATATCTTAATTTTAAAAAACAAAGCCAAAAACAACAAAGTTAAAAAAAAATTGTTCTTTCCCAACCTAAACCTTTTCTTGTTCCTGTAATCCTCTGTCTTGTTTAATGTTATCACCATCTATCCCAAGTTAGAACAGAGTACTTTAACTTCTCTCTCACACTCCAACTGGAGTTACTTACTAAGACTAATCTAGTTCTTAGGTGTCTCTAAAGGCTCTCTTCATTATATTCCCAGTTTACTGTCCTGCTTTGGGCCATCATCAATTTTTCCATAGATTACTGCAATAGATTTCTAGCCACCCTACAGTTTACTCGTAACTTTTCATGTGGATATAATTGTTTCCAAGTGGGTAGTTAGAATTCTTGTAAAAATATCTTACATTTCCTGTGGTAACCAGGACAGCTCCTTATACATATAGTAGGGACTCAGTAAATATTTGTGACTTTTTAAAACCACACTTGGGCTTCATTTGTGTTAAGAATGATCAAGAAGAAAGGTGAATCTGTCCAGGAAGAATTCTGATTGAATTCCCCTCTGTCTTCAGTCCTGGAGTACCTCCTGGCATGGAATCAAACTGAGTTCAATTGAGGCAGACTTTTTCAGCGTGGTGGGGAACTGCTTGTTTACTAGGCATCTCCAATTGATAGCACTAACTTTTTGATTGTGGTATAATATTAGGCAAATATCAAGTTACATTATGGATATGCTCTACTTCTATGTAAAATCTTTGAGATGTAAATATTCATGTTTGTCAGTATTTACATATTTAAATCAAGTTGCATTATGAGTATGCAGTGCATTATGGGTATGCGATGCTTCCATGTCAGTTATAAATATGCAAATATAATCTACTTTGCACTGAGGTAAAGTGCTTTTTGGCACTACTGTTCTCAATCCCGCTCTCATACTACTTGGGTATGAACATGTGATAATAGATGGCTGCAGTGAATTTTAGGTACAGTGAATTCTTCTTTTATATGTAGATTGGGTTCTTATATGAACAAGAGGGGCAAAAATTGCATAGAATCAAAATAACACTTTAATTCCCTTCAGAAGTTGTTACATGGGAGATGGATGTGAGCTATTGTCTCATTGAATCCAAAATATCCATATTTTCCTCCTCGTGTTTAAAAAAATTGCTCTTAGTTGTGAAACAAATGACTAGCTAACTTGTTTAGAGGACACACTCACATCAAAATGCATATTGTTAAACCTCAGAATCATGTTCAGCATGATAGGATGCTCAGATTATGAAAGGCATACACGAACTATGATGACTGAGGGGCCATGGAGCTGCATCTCCCACTCCCAACATCCCAGTCTTTTTTTAAAAAAAAGATTTATCTATTTATTCATGAGAGACATGGTGGGGGGTTGGGAAACAGAGACAAACAGTGAGAAGCAGGCTCCCCATACAGAGCTCGATGCAGGGCCCAATCTAGGACCCTGGGGTCATGCCCTGAGCCAAAGGCAGATGCTCAACCCTTGAGCCACCGAGGTGTCCCTCTAACTACCCAGTCTATATGCTCTTTGAGTGGGAAGGTGAGGAGAATCGCCTGCCCCCTTTATTTTTTAAATTCTTAAATGTATATAATTAATTTTGCATAAGTTAAATGAACTTAGGCCATGATTCCATTGAACATACACTCATATGTATAGGATAAATTTTGGACATACTGATAATTTTACAAATGAAATAGTTAATGCTATCCACTGTTTGATTTGTGTTCAGAACCCTTCTAGCATCTGAAACAATTTTTAACTTTTCTTCATTAGCAGTGAATTTTAAACATAAAACATAAAATCTAAGTTTTCCCAGAAATTAAAGATCACATGGTATTTATATTATTATTATTATTATTTTTAATAAAGGGTGTGTTGCAGCTTCCCATCAGGACCTTGGTCACATTAACACAGACACATGATATTGCACTCTAAAATACTTGAGCTTCATCAGTTTTGAGAAGGTGTAACTGGGCAGCCCTGGTGGCTCAGTGGTTTAGTGCTGTCTTCAGCCCAGGGTGTGATCCTGGAGACCTGGGATGGAGTCCCACATCGGGCTCCCTGCGTGGAGCCTGCTTCTCCCTCTGCCTGTGTCTCTGCCCCTCTCTCTCTTTCTGTGTCTCTCATGAAAAAATAAATAAAATCTTAAAAAAAAAAAGGAAATCTTAAAAAAGAAAAAGAAAAGGTGTTAACTATTGAAGTTACTTTCATAGTACTACTGGCCAGTTTCTTCTGGAATGTTGTACTTTACTGTTAGGTAATAGATATATTTTGCTTCACATTTCTGCATATGTTTGAATAAGTCTGTGGACTCCTAAGGATGGAACATTCTATACTAAGGAATTGCTAGTACACAATGAGTTGTAATCATCTAACTCTAACCTCATCAAGTTTTCTTAACATAAGTGGGTGTGAGGTTCAGCAGGGTCAAAGGTAATTAATGTTTGCTAGCAGTAAGTGTGATAAATACTTGCTTGTTAAGTCAATAACATCAAGACAAAACTTGACCGTGAAGTAAGAGTGTACTATAAGTAAATTGCAAATAGCATTCATGTGACAGATAGACTAATTTGCCACTTGTTATTCCAGCAAGATTTGAAAAATTAGGTAGTTGAAGCTGTTGTGAGGAACACAATTTACTGCAGAGCTGCCCCAAGAGAAAACTTTAGGCCTCAGCTTTGCCTTTTGACTTTTGCCGAGTAGTCACCTGGCGTCTGTTTTGAAACAATCTGTGATCGTTCACACCAAAGCAATAACTGTGTAGAAAAATTAGAAACAATTAAACACGCTGCTCCTTGGTAATATAATGCTATTTGCTTAGGATCTGCAAGTACTTGCTGCAGAGTATGCTGGTATTGGCCTAAAATAAGAATATAATAGGAAAAACTGGAAGAAATGACAGCATTCCCCATTGAAATGAAATTTAATGAGGACGGTGGAGAAATGTAATTGTGTGTTCCACCTGACTCAACTTTTAATTTAACTGGGATCTGAAATATGTGTTCTAAAGTTATTGGTACTTAGTGAAATAAGTCACAGTTCTTGTTTCTACCCATTTACTTGGAGTTAAAAAAAAAAAAAGGAATTGAACTAAAGGTGGAAAAATAAAAACTTTACTGCATGGTCCATACTTTTAGATTCACATTGTCAGAGGTCTTTAAGATGAGACATTCAGAAGGTCAGTTAGGGTCGGTGCCCAGGGCAGACTCGGCCGCACGGACCCCACGCCGGGCCACTTCCGGGCAGTGGGAGCATCTTCCGGCGCCATCAGCTTCCGGGCTTTAGCCGCACACGGACTCCCTCACGTGTGGCCCGTCCGGGGGGCACTGGTGGGCTTAGGCTGACAGGACGAGGCGGGCGGAGCCCTGAGGAGAGGCCCCCGCCCCGGGGTCAGCCCGCCTCCCACAGGCCTCTGCGCGCTTCCGGCCCCCGGGCGGCGCTGTCCGGCCCGGCCCGGCCCGCCCGCGCGGTTCGCGCCTCTGCCGTGTCTCCTCAACTGGCACGTTTGAGGACCAGGCCTTGAGAGAGCAAGATGGCGGAACTGCGGTCAGGGGCTGCCGCTGCGTCTGCTTTGGCGGGAGAAGGTAGGATGGCCTGTCTGGGGAAGATGAGGCTCGACTCGATGGCCTCATGAGCGAGGCCCGGAGGACAAGAGCCCGGGAGCACTGGGAGCTTCCTGGGCAGCTCAAACCTGAGGGGGCGTGAGCCACCCTGGCGGGTCTGCCAAGGACAGTTCCAGGTGCCACTCACGGTGTTTAGGATCCGTTAGATCTGGGATGGAAACTCAAGAATTTGCGTTTCTTTGATTTTCTTTGATTTTCTTTGATTTTCTTTGATTTTCTTTTCTTTTCTTTTCTTTTCTTTTCTTTTCTTTTCTTTTCAAGATTTTATTTATTCATGAGAGACTCTGAGAGAGACTGAGGCAGACACACAGGCAGAGGGAGAAGCAGGCTCCATTCAGAGAGCCCGATGCGGGACTCGATCCCACGATCTCAGGATCATGACCTGAACCCCCGGCAGACGCTCAACCACTGAGCCACTCAGGCTGTTCCCCAAAATTTGCATTTCTAATAAGTTCCCAGGTGATGCTGCTGCTGGTCCAGGCATCACAGTTTGAGTCATACATAAAAAGGTGTTTAGAAGGATATACCTTATTTCAATAATTTTATTCTGAAAAGGGATCAAAGTGTATGTGCTGGGGGACTTTTGCTTTAGGTGTCATGTTTAATTTTTTGTTTACAGTGAGGATATAGTAATTTATTATTTGTACCAAAACATAAGTTATGGTTGATATAATAAAACCCAAAGATAAATATTGACATGATTTATTATTTCATGGATGGGGGGGGGGGGGTTCTCTTGACAGTGTAATACACTCTTGTTTAGCATTCAGATACCATGGTCTTCCCAGATGGGGGTGTTTTCAACCTTTGACATGTATTGACGAAGAAATTGACAATGTCGTGGAATATGGGGAAGTATCTCATGGTTATAAGTAGTTTTTTTTTAAAGTCTGATTTCCTATCCCAAATACTTAATTCATTCATTTATATATGTATATGTATGTATCTGCTTGGTATCTTACTTATTCACGTATGTACTTGCTTTCGGTGACTAAGCTTAATTTTTCAAAGTTAAGCTAAGTTTCATTTTCACCTGTGAATTGTTTAGACTAAGCTGTACAAAATACTGTAGTAGATTCCCAGCATGAGTAAAATAGTTCTGAAGACTCAAGAGCTCATAAAAAATTCTAAAATGTGCATAATATCCATGATAAAAACTAAACACATTTCTAGAGGAATGGGCATCTAACAGGAGAATGTTTGAACAGTTCTGGCTTTTAAGTTAAAAACACTGTCTCACAGATGCTTTTTGGTTTCTTTATATTTCTCTCAGGCTCCTCCTTCAGAGTTCCCAGTGTCACATTGTAGATAAGAAACTGAACTAGCACCAGGTAGGCCTAGGTTCAGGTCCTGACTCTGTTCCCTGCTATTTATGAGACTGATCAAGATGCTCTTCCTCTCTAGCTAAGGTGTGCATAGATCATACAGGGGTGGTGACAATAGCTCATATTTTACAAGGTAGGTCTGGGGAATCACAAGAGCCAATGTTTGTTGAATACTTAACACAATGCTTGGCACACATGGTAAAAGTGTATTGATAATTCTAAGATCAAGAGCAAGCCTCTTATCTCAGTTCACAAGAGCCAATGTTTGTAAAATACTTAACACAATGCCTGGTACACATGGTAAAAGCATATTAATAATTCTTCTAAGATCAAGAGCAAGCCTCTTCTTGCTTATCTCAGTTTCATCAATTACCCAGCCTCATCTGTATCCCGGTAAGAATCCATCCCACTCCCAGTTTGGAATGTAGGTAGAGAAAAATACATCCTCCACATATTCATTTCTCTTCTCAGGCACATATCCTTTATCGGAGTCTTAATTTTTCCTTGCCTAATTGATAATGATAATTGATAATGAGAATCCTCAAAGAATTTTGATTTAAACTCTTAACATAGTTATTTTATAAATGAATAATATATTTAAAGAGGTGAGCAAGCAGTCTTTTTTCTACTTTTTTTTTTTTTTTTTAATTTATGATAGTCACAGAGAGAGAGAGAGAGGCAGAGACATAGGCAGAGGGAGAAGCAGGCTCCATGCACCGGGAGCCCGATGTGGGATTCGATCCAGGGTCTCCAGGATCGTGCCCTGGGCCAAAGCTAGGCGCCAAACCACTGCACCACCCAGGGATCCCTTTTTTCTACTTTTTATAAATAAACTATCAGTATCAGGTACTATACTACATGATAAGAAGATTGGAAATAGGTTTGGAATTCCTATTTTTCCAAGACTGATACAGGAAATCCATTTCTAAATAACAGTAAAACAACATTAACAATTAACTTTACTCAGTGTTTGTGGTAGGCTTCATATGTGGTATCTCTTAATTGTTATGTCAACCCCATGAAGTAGGTACCACTATTATTCTGGCTTTACTTAGGAAGAAACTGAGAATAAGCTGCTGTGTGGGAGAGCCAGATTTTGACCCCAGATAATATCATTCCACTCTTAACCATTATGCTGCCCTGTCCCCAGTATGTGTGATGATACAGATATATGATTGCATATGGGTTGTACATCTTAGTACTAAGTAAAATTTCAACAGCTGTCAGAAAAATCCCTTTTCTGTTTCTCCTCTCTGTGCTTTTTGCAGTCACTGTCTGCTGTGATCAGGATAATTTCATACTCTTCTCTGCCAAACCCTACTTCTTTCATGTTTCCTGTATTCTTTGAAACATGACTCCAGATTTTCTGGTCTGGTATCTCTACAGACCAGAAAGAAAACCCAATATGGCCTGTAATTCTTGTTACCAGCTGCTCTATGCCCAAAGTCATGAACTTAAACCTGCATGCTTGTGATATTTGCTTATTTTTTGTGCATTGTCAGTTGAATAGTTGCATCTTTGTCTGCATTATAATTTTTTCAAATCCTGAGTTCAGTAAGGGGTAGGAAACAGGTTAGTTCTTGGTGTCACTCTGAAGTGGGTTGCATGCAGTAGGAGCTCAGTAAATAGTTCTGATAACTTATAAACCTAAGAGGAGTGTAAACAGAAGTGGACACTGCCTTAAGGATTTAAACCTGTGTGGGCCATCTGCATATTGTCTGTGTACAATTCCGCATACTAAGTGTTAATTTTGAGATTCCCTCTTACTCTGGAGGCATAGGAGAAATGATTAGGTTGAGAATCACAACCCTGATAATTAGCTTAGAGATTCTGAATCAGGATGTGTGCTGCAAAAAAAGTGATTTTTTTGGAGCATTTGGCCCTAAGGGGTTGGATAACCAGCTGTCTCAGATTTTATACCTGCCAACATCTGGTTCGGTCAATAGGTACTAGGAAATATAACAGAGCAGGAGGGAGTTCTAACTCTCTCCTGACCTCTAGAGAGTAGAACAAGGCCCTGATTCTCTTTTGGGAACACTTGGAAAAATACAGAATTATTTATATTGTATAACATTTGCAAAGTGCAAGCATTTTTTTTTTTTAAAGCTCTTGCTCTTAACTTTATTTGAAGTGAATTTGTATGTATCCCATTTTATTGAGCTTATTAAGGTACAGAAAGATGTAATTTCTGTGTTTTGGTACCCAAATGATAAACAGCGGACCAGAACAAATACTTAAATACTTTCAAAGTCCGTCTGTTTTGTTTTTGTTTTTTTTTCAGTTTTTATGTTATTTCGAAGACAAACACAAGAGGGGAGGAAATGGAAAAGAAATATAGTACAGTGACCAAGGGGGAAAGGTAAAAAAAAAAAAAAAAAAAGATTATTTATGTACTTCTCATCTTTTTAAATCTCAAATGTGTATTGGTTCTATAGTGGTTTAAAGATGTATTCATGGTCTATGAGATGGCCAAAGAAAACATTACTTCTTTATTCTACAACTCCTATAATCTTGCTCACTGGTATCTCCCCCTATCTGACCCCAACTGTGCTATGTAGTAGAGGAAAAAAAGCCTAACCTATAATTTTAAGCTTGTAGTGTTTGTGGTACTTCACCCTCTTCCAGTTTAATTGATCCTCTGATTATTCCACAGACCTTTTTCTTTTTTCCCTTTTCTTTTTCTCAAGGTAGCCCTTGGGTTCAGGAGAAATACCAATGATTTGAGGGCACTGGGGTATGAGAAGATGATCTTTGATCTTGTGCTGGTCTTTGCTTCAGGGTGTTACAGGTGTGTTGGTGGTGGGTGAGGATTGGCTGGTCTCTGCTGAGATGTGGTTGGTAGGTAGTATACTTAGCTGGTCTCTTGCTGTTCTCATTTACAACTAGGGTGTACTTCCTATTCTACTAAGACCGTAACTGTGATTTGTATATGTATGTATATGATTTGTATGTATTCATAAAATACATATATACACATATATGTAAAATATGTATAGAAAACACACAGTTTAGAAAATCTGGTACAATATGAAAATTCAAGCTCATCAATGCCCAAAGTTGTGGGTTTGCTTTTTAAAGTAAACCAAGTAGATGAAATTGTGTGTGTGTGTGTGTGTGTGTGTGTATGTATTCCTCTTTGGTAAGAACTTGTTTTTTTTCTGTGTTATTAGGGGGTCCTCATAGTTCTGACTTGGAGGTTTGCCAAAATAAAGTCCCACTTGCCACAAGGAAACATTGTACTTAGCTGATCTCTGTAATACTAGCTTTTGGAGACTCTTAATTCCCAATGCAGAAGATTTTGCCTAACCTTTTACAGATAGAGTCACTTAGTATGTGTAATGAAGAAGGAGAAATCAAAGAGAAAGGCAGCTACAGCTAAGCTAGATTGCTATGATGATCTATATGACATGATACATAAATATTTTTTCTTTTTTAATGTTAATATCTCTTTTCAAAAATCCCTGATGATTATACCTTGGTCAAAAGTAATGGTCTAGGAGAAATATTTTGTTTAAATGTCCGTTAAATAATAAAAACCTGAAAAAGAATAAAAAAATAAATAAGATATATGTCTGTTAGAAAATTGACAGTATACCTTCTGAGTAGACTTATTTTCAGTGAATAAAAATTCTCTAAAATTCTCTAAATATACACCCACTGGTATATCTTTGAAATGAAGCTTTTAAATTGTGCATTAATTTTAGAATTATATCTAATGATGTGAGAACTAAGAGAAAAACAATAAAAAATAGTTAAAATGCAATTTGCAAATTATCCATCTATCCTATTGCTTAAAAAATGAAAACAGTCAATTATGAACACAAACTCAAGATTCTTGACATATCCTTTTGAATTTATAGCAGTTTGGAATTATATTGTAATATAGGGGACTTGGTTTCAAATGGCCTGAAGATCTATCTTATACTAGTCTTTCAAAGATGGATATCTCCGAGTAGGAAAAGAACTTCACTTAATTTTGGAAGCATCATGGAAGATACAAAGACAACATAATACCTAAAATGATTGCCAGGCTTCAAACTTAGTTTCTTTTTGAAATTATCCAAAAGGAAGTTATATTTTTACCTGGAGATCTCCTTTAAGATTGTCATATCCTTGACAAACATAATTCCAAGATTTTTGAGATTAATAGTAAAAATAAATATTTACTGAATGTCAGCAATGAGGGAGATGTTGAAATCTAGTATGTCTTAATATTTAAAGGGAATTCTTTTTCATCATGGCAAGTTAGGCCTATTTCTTACTACTGAGAAAAATAGCAACTTTATGGGTTGAACTGGGAAAAATGCCAGTTATACACGTATGTACAACTACCTTCGGGGCATTTTACACATTTTGCATTTTCCTTCTTGTTTTTTTGGGCAGTTTCTTTCTCTTCCTTGATGTTTTCTAACCTAAAAGATTTGGATTTCTATGCCTATTATTCTTGAACAGTGGTCCTAATTTTAAAGCTATGTGAAATACTCAGCTTTATAACAGGATAGTTTCTTTGGCAAATATTCTTTTTTTCTTTTTCTCCCTACCTTTGTCCCTTATTTTTCTCTTTTTCATCATTTGTTGTTTTCTTCCCCTCTGGAATCCTCCCCCCACCACCATTAAAGGTAGTAAAATATGCATTTTATTATTTAAACATTTGTGAGTTCTGCAATTCAAAACTTGTCCAAATACTTGAGAACTTTTTTCTATGAATCAATGGAAAATAGCATATTAAAAGCACATTGTCTACCTACAGAGAGTTAAATACATTAAAAATAACTTTCAACGATCTTTTGAACACTTTATAGAGCACCATCAAATCATGTCCAAATACTCTTCTACTCTGGGGGACCATAACAATGGTAGCATTTGTTGGTGTTTTTGAATGGAGTATTGATCCAGGGTAGTGTCAAGTAGTAGAAGCAGTGAAGGAGAAGGTGAAGGCTATATGACCAGAAGCAGCAAAGTAACTTTGGAGAAGCTGGAGTTCAAGAATGCTTATTAGTGGTGTTTACTAGAGAGTGAATGAGTCCTCTTAAAAATTATTATGGTAAAACCTAATCCCTGATGTGATGACAACCAGAGATGGAGCTTTGGGAGGTGATTAAGTCATGAGAGGGAACCCTCAAGAATGGGATTAATCCCCTTATAAAAGTGACCCCAGAGAGCTCTCTCACTCCTGCCATGTGAGGGTCGAGGGAGGGGACCACAGTCAGTGTACCAGGAAATGGGTTCTCACGAGACAGTCAATCTACTGGCATCTTGATCTTCGACTTCCCAGCCTCCAGAACTGTGAGGAATAAGTTTCTGTTATTTATAAGCCATCCAGTCAATGGTATTTTGTTGTAGCAGTCTCAACAGATTAAGGCAGTATTGGAAGCAGCAGCTGAAATGGTGAGCCAACAAGGGTGTGGTAGGCAGTTGGAGTGCCTTCAACTGGTACATTATGGTGTTGTCCTCACTGAACAGTTGCAGGCAGTTGAGTATTAAAAGAGATCATGAGAGCATGAAAGGGGGGGTTATTAGTATATTAGCTTGAATTGCTCCAAGATTCTCTTTTCTACCACAATTTGTGCTACAGCTTTAAATTTAAATGTAAACGTTGGGACAGTGCTTATTGTTATAGTTTTGTTAGATTTATGAAATGTCCACAGAGTGCTTACATCTAAGCTGGCTTTATTTTATGTGTAGAGTAGTAGGTAGAAGTTGGCTTTAAGCAAATCATTGAAAATTACAGAAAATATTGCAATATGTCAAGTGATTTAAGTTGTCAGGAAGGATCAGAGATTAGTTACTGAATTTCATGTTTAGGTTTTTTTTTTTTTTTTCCAAATAATACTGGAAAGCAGAGGTTAGCTATTACTCTTACTTTAATACTTCTCTTCTTGATTGCAATTGACATTTTTATGTGGACCACAAAGCATACAAAATATAGCCATTTTTTTTCACTCTAAAAAAAAGAGTTGCATCAAAATGAAATTCAGACCATATACCTGTTTCTATTTCTTTTACATTATGATGTAGGCAGCAGAGCATCTGTACTGATTTCTTATAAAGATAGTTTTAGTAATGCCTCTTCATGCTGCTGGAATACATTTATTTAATAATTATTTTTGAAAGGTCTACTGCGTGTCGGGCATGCTGGTACATGGTGGTTGGGATACATTATTGAATAGAAAAGACAAGGATCTCTGCCCTAGAATTTACATTTCTAGCAGGGCAGATAATAGCCAAATAATAAGTATGTAAATCATAATATGTTAGAAAGTAGTAAGTGCTATGGATAAAAGAAACAGTAAAGCAGGGTCAGGATTGGGTTATTATGGTAAGTCCAGACTAGTCCTCACTGAGATGATATTGGGGGGGAAAAGCTTGAAGAAGGTAAGGAGGATAACTTCGGTAAGAATGGGGCACCTGGCTGACTCAGTCAATAGAGCCTGCAACTCTTGATCTCGGGGCCATGAGTTCAAGCCTCACATTGGGTGTGGAGACTCCAGAATGAATGAATGAATGTCCTGAAAAGAATGCCCCTGTGGAAATGTGTATTGCAGGAACAGCAGGGATCCAAGTGTTTCACCATGTCCAGCATGCCTTGTCATCTGACAGGATGGGAAATCAAGACTCTTTTCCTTCATTCGGTAAATACATAGCAAATGCCTGCTGGGCTTTGGGGGAAGATTAACATGTTTCCTGGCTTCTTAGAGCCTACAATTTGTGGGAGAAAATGTACATTAAACCCTTAAAAACATTAATTATACCTGTGAGAAGTTTTCCAAAGTATGAGGATGCCACAAAGGAATATAGTAGGAGATTTAACTTAACCTCAGCATTGATTTTCTCAAGAAAATGACTTTCTGGTAAGATGTGAAAAATGAAGAGAAGTGAGCAGGACCAATGATTGAGTATCATTTTCTGGGTAGAGGAATTAGCCTCTGCCAGAGGGGCTAAAGTGGAAAGAGGCCAGCCAGTTTATGAATTTAGAAGGCCAGTGTGACTTGAGCATGGAGAGTAGGAGAAGTAGCTTGAGTAAAAGCTGTGGCCAGATAATGCACATCCTTAGACCATATTAAAGAGTTTGGACAATATCCACAGGACCAGATGAAGCCACTCGATAAACTATGAGGGGTGCTGGCATCAGACAAAGAGCAGCTAACTGGCAATTGGTGGACCTGTATTCTCGTGCTGGCTGTGGTACTAACTTGCTGTATGACTTGAAAATGTGAACCTCTAGGCCTTAATTATTTCATGTATTCATATCTATATATCAGTATCCTTTTTAATATTCTTATCCATATCTATATCTATTTGCTAGATTACTTTGTCTTTAGAATAGTGTAATAGGTTGAATTGTGTCCCCCAAAAAGATATGTTGAAGATCATAACCAGGGCACCTAAGTGGCTCAGTGGTTGAGTATCTTGAGACTTTGGTTCAGGTTGTGATCCTGAGGTCCTGGGATTGAGTCCTTCATTGGGCTCCCCTCAGGGAGCCAGCTTCTCCCTCTGCCTATTTCTCTACCTGTCTCTGTCTCTCTCATGAATGAATAAATAAAATCTTAAAAAAGAAAGAAAATCCTAATCCCCAGTACCTCAGAATGTGACTGTATTTGGAAATAAATTCATGCAAATGTAATTGGTTAAGTTTAGGTCATACTAGAGAAGGGTGGGCTCTTAATCCAGTATGATTGATGTCCTTATATGGAGGGAGAGATTTGGAGACCTGCAAAGGGAAGATAACCATGAAAAGACAGAGGCAAGAGATGGGAGTGATGCAGCTACAGGCCAAGGAGTGCCCAGGACTGCCTGCTTGACTAATTACATCTCCAAAAACCCTGTTTCCAAATAAGGGCTGTATCACAGGTACCAGAAAGTGAGACTTGAATATCTTTTTAGAGGAAACAGTTCAACCCACTGTCCCACCTATTGTACCTGTTTTCTGAAGAATTATCTGTATTCATCATTTTGAATTTCTTCTGATCCTATTTAATCCTGTATAATTTGGTTTCTTTTCCTATCACTAATAATTAGCTGCCATGAAAAAAGTCACCAGTGATCCCAAATCCTTCAGGTAATTTTAAATACTCTTCATACTTGACCTCTAAAGGGACTTTTGAACCTGTGGGCCACTTCTCTTCACCTAAAACTTCTTTATCCCTTTGTGTCAAATCTACATTCATAATTTTCTCCTACTTATCTAGGAAGAAGTTTTTAGGAAGTTCTAATTTTTTTTTTTATGACCTGTACTCTTCCTGTGCCTCCCCTGTATTCACAGGTTTTCTGTGAGTCTTATGTACTTTTTTTGGTTTATTCATCCATCCCTATGTCTTCACTTACTGTAAGTTGATCAGTGTAAATTGATGATTTTCATATTTCCATCTTTAGCCAAGACCACTTTGACCTCCAGATTACAATGATGAAATCCCTGCTGGATATCTCTGTTTATCATATCCAGAACTGAGCTCACTATCTTTATCTCCTAACCATCCCACCTACTCTCTTCTAGTGAACAGTATCACTTCTACTCATTCATCTGAATCAGATACATGGCAGTCGGATTAGATCCCTCTGCTACTACCATTCCTCACCAACCCTTTTTATTTTTACTTTTTCATTTTCATTGCCCTGGTATTAGTTCTTGGAACATAGCTGGTCCCCCGCATTCTCAGTTTGCACTTTCTTAGTCTGCTGTCCACTTCATCATCAGAGAACCTTAAGATGTAAGTCTTCTGCTTAACACTTTGAATTTTTTATTGCTTAGAGAACAATTCCAACTCCTTAGCATGGTATCCACAATCAGCCTTCTGTCTGTAGCCTAGCCTGTTATTACCTGCCTTCCTCTAAATGAATGCCTCACTCATACCCTGAAGGCTGTACTTCTCCAAACATGACAGGTGGCTTTCACTGCACTGCTTTTACTCATCCTCATGCCTTATAATAAAAGACCCTTTGCCAGTGTGCCTAAATGAACATCCTTCATGTTTTTTTTTTTTCGAATCTAGCCTCTAGCATTATAGTTTCTATGGGTTTTCTCTGATTGTCCCCACTCAAATAATTGCCCTCTATCCTTTGAGATGTTCTATCATATCATCTATGACATTTTATGGGTTTAATGTGTATATGTCTGCTTCCTCTTCTATACTGCAAATACCTGGAGGGCCAGTACTACCTTTATTGATCTTTTTATTTTCAGGACCTAGAACAGTGCCTTCCCATAACTGGTGCTTAATGAATGCTTTTTGAAGGTAGAGCATATTTAGCTTCCAAGTACTTTATTTTTAAAAAGAGCACAGTTACTTTAGGATTTGGATTTCTTTATGTACCAAATTATTTCCCCAAATTATTAAAAAAAGGCAAATTTTTGAAGAATTTTCAGCAATGAAAAGAAATCCAGCTGAATATGAAATCACTTCATAGAGTAATAATGCAGTACTGTACATTGAGATTTTTCTGTGGTCTACATTCCAGTATATTTTGTGGTTAATCATTTTGCTTTAAAAATTCTAAATTGATCAAAAGGTAAAGTAGGAGGGAAGCTTTTTTTTTTTTTTTTTGAGAAAGTGTGTGTGTGTGTATGTGCAGGGTGGGGGGAGGGGCTGAGGGAGAGAGAGAGTGTCTTAGGAAGGGCTTGATCTCATGACCCCGAGATCATGACCTGAGCCAAAATCAAGAGTTGGAAGCTTAAAGACTGAGCCACCCAGGCACCCTGAGGGAAATTAAGCCAGCAGTGGTGGTGAACTAGTAATATTAAGTATTATCTCCAATGGAAGAGTTAGTCAACTTTTCCGTGTTGCATCCTGGCGGACAGGGAGGTAGTGACAGTAGGCAGTAAGCAATGCCTTCTGTTTAAAGAGGGCATGTCAATAAAGGTTTCCCTACAGTGAGAAAGCTGCTACCAGCTCATTTTGAATGCTTAGTGCTTTATTATGTTGTTTCTGGATAGCTTTCCTTCTTTCTTTTCCCCCTCCTTGGGCCCCTCCTCTAGGGCTCAGTAACACGGTAGAGATGCTTTTTGACAGACAAGAGATAATCTTACACTTGACTTCCAATATCAAGGCATTTTAACTGGCACACTTTATATTGAATAATTCATGGGTATTCAAGCTTTACTTCACTCTACAAAGAAAGTGCTTTCTCTTAGCAGCCACACTAGATATGAGCAGCTAATTCATTATTTAAAGAGATTAAGTATTAGCAACTGGTACTGGCTCTTCGGTGCTCTCTTTATTCCCTTTGCTCGTGTTATCCCCAGCCTCTCGGCTGCCTAGAACAGTTTTTAGATTGATTTTACCATATTTAAGTCTTTTTAAAAACAGATCTACCCCAAAACCTCACTATTTTCAGACTGCTTTGTCCTATTTTAAAAACATAAAGCAATGTCTGTTAGAACTCTGTGAATCTCTGCAGGCTCACGGGAATACATACAATTGCAACACTTTTTGCTTTCAGTTAAGAAAATGTGGCAGGTGGGAGGAATGTAAGAAATCTGAGTTTGTTCAAATTTACAGACCACTTGCTGCAATAGGCCAAGGAAGGCTTGGGCATTTTAAACAGGTGGTGAAAGTGGATGAATTCTCAACTTTCAAGTATTGTTACTCTGAAAGGAAAAGTCCCCATGGAGAACTGTCCTCTTTATATTTTCAGAGAAAAAGAGAGGAAGAAGGATTTAAAATGTCTGTTTCTCTTTTGTAGACAGATCCTCAGGTTGGATATCATTCACCATGTATTTTCACTCTTTCATTACCAGTTAAGAAGAGAGAGGAAAATTTGTCAAGAGGTTATGAGGTTTCATGTTTTGTAAACCTTTCAATGGGTAACATAACAATGTAATCAGGTCTGGAATGGTAAAATAGTGGAAACGTATACACATAGGCACATACACACATATATGAGAAGCTTCTTTTAAAAAGTGAATCTAAGGAAATATATTTTCAGGATATGAAAGAGAATATTAGATATCATGTTGCTTAAAGTAGTAATAAATGCTTTTCTTAATTTTATATGTTAGAGTTAGTCTTTTCTAGGAGTGTTTTAAAGTAGATATTCCATTAGAGTGGTAAAAATAAGTTGATGGTTTTATTTCTACTTTATTTGGCCTAAGAAAAACTGGATACCTTTAAAACTAAGGAACTTTTAAAACTTGTATAGCTTTCTTTTTTATATTTGAATTATTAAAGGATATGGATTATAAATGAACTCCCTATATCTCTAGTGTGCTTTTGAATTTTGGGTAACTTCTACTTACTGTGTAGGGAATATATTATGTGCCTATTTCATTCATTCAAAAATTTCTTGAATTGGAAAATGGGGAAGAAAATTAGAAAAGCATGTAATAGATGATCAGTAAAAAATGTATTTCTTGAATGACTACACATTAAATAAGCCCAGATCGGGTCCATCCTGTGAAAACCCTTGTTTTGAATTTGTCTGCATCAAAAACCAATTGCCCTTTTATTGTATTAAAGGCAGAGTTCTGTGCATTGACAAATAAGCAGAAGTAAGATACTATCCTCACCTCATAACCATCAATGTCTTCATTAGCCTTAGAGCCATCAGAGAACAGAGAGGTAAGACTAGGAGACTAGAGGATCACCAGAGGTGTTTCTAAAGGTGAGATTCTACAAGCTCTTTTTGTCTATATGCAAGAAGGAGCCCAAAGTGAAGATTTTTCACACAGAAATGTGCACAATGGTAAGTAGCGTTGGGTTTTGAAGTTAAAATGACCTCTGTCTAAAATATAGTTCTACCATGTAATAGCTGTTGCAACCTTGAGCAAATGGTGACATCTCCCCAAGCTGCTTTTTCTCATCTGTAAAATGAGAATTTTAATAGTACCTACCTCATAGGTGTGAGAATTAATGAGATAATGCCTGAAAATTGCTTAGCATAGTGCTGAGCACATAAGGAACATTCAATAAACCTCTTTTCAAAAAGTGTTTTTGGAAAATTAACCTGGCACTGACATAGAAATTTAATTTGCAGTTGAGGTTGTAGAAGTTTAGAAAATTGCTGCATTGTAAAAAAACAAAAAAGGGAGTTTTATGAAATGCTAATGCATTTTGTCCTAATTTAAATAGGTATTCCAGATCAGTTCTGCCAAAAAAGGAGAAAAAACATTTTTCTACTAATCTTGGACATAATTATCCATAGATAACAAAAGAGACCTGCTCAATATGATCTGGTAGCTGCTGCTTCCATTGGGGCGCTTTTACATGTGTTCATTGAAGTAAAATGTGTTTTAAAAGAAATGTAGCTCTGTTCCTTGCAATTTTTAAAAAACTTTTACAAAGTTTTTGTAACTTTTAAAGTTTCCATGAAAGTTTGGTATCATGTATTGATTCTTTTAACCATTCAACTGAGAATGAGATTGCAATTGAAGATTTTGTTTCTTGAATGGAAAAAAGGATTGGAGAATGAGGGCCCATCTATTATTATAACCTAGCTTTAAAAACTTATTTAGGAAACTGAATTGTGAGAGATTGAGACAGCCTAATTGGACACAAAATGTCTTCTCCAGGAATCAATATAAATTGTGAATCCCAGATTTTAAGGTTTATCCTTTATGTCATCCATCATATAGAATCAACATCTTTCTTCTCCTATATTTCTTCGAGACCTTTTTAAACAATGCCACTTTTTTTCTAACATATACACACATACACATTTATAAACACAAAACTTTCAGATGTAGGTAGCCACCCCCACTTACTCTGCTTTGATGGAATCTCAATAAAGAGACAAAATAAGACTAAAATATTATATATGTATAAAAAATTTATCAATCATTCTAAAACTATAAAAGTAAGCTATTTTTTTTTTCCTTTGTAAGCATGCTTACTTTAATATGGATTAAAAGTGCTGACAGCCAGTCTGGAGGACCAAATTGTATTTGGCAGTTCTCATTTGCAATTAGTGAAGGGAGACCATTCCTCAATGGTAGGGTCACCTAACGGATGCCAAGTTGAATTCCAACCACAATTACTGAATGCTGACAGTGTGCCCTTCTTGTGCCATATGCTGAGAACTAATCCTGGAAACTCAAAGAGCTAACAATCTCATCAAAGTGTTTTCAATTGGGGGCAGAACTAGAATATCTGTATTATTTGGGGGTGTGTAGCAAGTACTGTGTTGCTAATAATAGTCAAAGATCTAAAGTTTGTGAATGACATGAATTTTTCATGTATCTAAAAGGAGTCAAGGTTATTCCTCTAATGCTGTCACTTGCACTCATGCCCTCATATGTATTTGGATATGATTTTTAGAAGGGTGAGAGAGATCACAAGTAGAGACAGAGCTACACAGTAACCTCTAGTGACCAGCCATTAATGATTTATGACTAAGTTGTGGCTTGGAGTATTTTGTAGAACTTGTGAAAAATGACATTACATTTACTTTCATTGTCTTTGTAATTTTACCTATGAATACATTTCTAGTGAAAAGAAGGTGAGACCAAATAAAACACTGGTGCTTAGAGTTTAATACAATTGTCTTTTTGAGAATGTTCTTTGTATAAAAATGTTACAGCCTGTATGTTATATATAGTAATAAAAAAGAATTATATTTATTTATGAATATTCCTTAGTATTACAGAGTTGCTCAACTTATTAATGCTATTTGTTAAGTAGAATTCTAGAAACTAGAAAGTTCAAAATTTGTATTTAAGAAACATGGTTTAATATTAAAGAAAATATTAGTCATTTATTTTTCCCTATAAAAACCATTTTGACATCTTTAAAAATATGATTTAATTTTCATGTTTTATAAATATGTTTTGAATGCTGTGCTAATGAAAATAAGATATTAGTACTGTTTGGTTTATTCTTCAGATTTCTTCACTTTTATCTTTTCCTTTTTTTTTTTTTTTTTTTAAACAAGTCTAATTTTGCCACTGAATTGTATGGCTCTTGTAAGCACTATCTGACATGTGGAATACAATGGGAAGAAAGAAAGTTGGGACTCAGTTGCTTAGTGGATTTCAATTATAACTTTTCTCCAAGTGTGTGATTGTCCTATAAACACTATTGCAGCAATGCCTGAGATTCATCTAACTTTCAGTACTTGGCCAGCTACAGATCTTGCCTTTGATACTTTTAACCTGTCTATTTTCCAAGCCTTAAATTTCCTGATTTTTATTATATTTCTTTTTGGGTGTAGATTACCCACTTCTCTGGGATACTAATATTAGGGTTGAGAAATTCTTTCCAGTTATTGACCAGTTCTGTCCATTCAGAGTAAATGAGGACCCTTTCCAAATGCTCTTTGGAAATAGTTATATTTAATGCCTTATATTTGATTTATCAATCTTATTTCAATTGACTTCCTTACCGTTTAAGTTTCACATTTATGAGACACTGAATTAGCCTATATGGAGAGATTCAAGAGCAAGATATTCAATAGTAAGATATTCCAAGATTTCTACAAGGAACAGGTTTGTTTTTTTTTAAAAGTAATATGAGCCTAGGGCAGCCCCAGTGGCCCAGCAGTTTAGCGCTGCCATCAGCCCGGGGTGTGATCCTGGAGATCCGGGATTGAGTCCCACGTTGGGCTCCCTGCATGGAGCCTGCTTCTCCCTCTGTCTGTGTCTTTGCCTCTCTCTCTCTTTCTGTATCTTTCATGAATAAATAAATAAAATCTCAAAAAAAATAATAATATGAGCCTAATAGGACTGAGAAAGCTGCTGGTATCTAGAACTAAACAGACCTATAATAAAATAAAGATATATTGCTGGCCAACTTTGGTGTCAAGATTATGAGCTTTAAAAGGTAAGTATCAAGATAGACATGGTAAAACCTCAGAGATTGTGTTATAAAAGAATAAAAGAGCTAAATCAATCATCTAAATTCTTTTGGTAATTTTTAAAGTACTATACTAATTTCCTCTCTAAAGACAAAAGTAACAAGTAAACTCAGCAAATAACAGTTGGTTATAGGAATCAAGTGTCTTTAAGGTGACATCTTTTTGATTATTGATATTCTAGCTTCAGCCTATTAATATTTAGCTGATTTGGGTTTGAAAGTATCTCTTTCCCTTTAACAACTTAAAATTTTTGCCGCCTCAACTGTAGATAATTAAGAACATATGAAAACCATTTTAATTTACTATCCCACAAGTATCGTCTTTTAAGTAGAAGTTCAAACCATGGATTCTAAAACACTTGAATCAAAACAGGGCAGTGTGATGTATGCTCAGCTTTTGTCTCTAAAATCTATGCTATTACCCACTAATGCAAGTTAATGTAGATAAGTTTTGGGTATTTTATCACTGATAAGCATTGTTTAATATAATTAAAATGTCTATGAAAGCTGAGTTAGAATTACTTCAAAATTTCATAATTTTGATGGCTGTTTTTGTGTCAGTTGACCTTTATTTTTAAATTTTTATTTATTTATGATAGTCACACAGAGAGAGAGGATGAGAGAGAGTCACACAGAGAGAGAGGATGAGAGAGAGAGAGAGAGGCAGAGACATAGGCAGAGGGAGAAGCAGGCTCCATGCACCGGGAGCCCGATGTGGGATTCGATCCCAGGTTTCCAGGATCGCGCCCTGGGCCAAAGGCAGGCGCTAAACCGCTGCGCCACCCAGGGATCCTGACCTTTTTTTTAAAAAAATTAAATTGTTACCCATCTTGTCAGTAACAACATAGATATTGTAGAATGGAAGTATGCAAATTAGTTATACTGTGCTTTAGGAAGTATTACATAGATTTCTATTGTTGATTATCATCTATTTATAAGATTTCCTTTTTATATAATTACCAGGTAAAAAACAGTAACAGGCCAAAATTAAAATTTGGCCATGAATAAGTCACAAAATAAATTGTTCTGAACATGGGAAATCCAAAGTGATTCCTTCTGTGAATTTGAGATGCAACATGTAGAGAGAATTTTGTCAGACCCTAGATAGCCATGCTCCTTAAGTCCCAGGACTCAGATTATAAGAAAAGAAACACTTTGACTTCCAGAAACATTTGTGTATGGGGAATATGGCAAATGAAGGCAGATGTAAGATAAAAACCTGAAGGATTTAACCCTTGAATTCTTCTCTTTAGTTCTAGTTCCTGAGAATGACTGAATAAGTCTTGAAATTTGCCTACTTGCAAAAGCCTAAAATGTCTATCATCTATCCTTTATCTGTATATCTACCACAGAAACTTTAATTGATATTGCCATGGCATACAGTGTTTTATATAAATTCTTATGTGACTTATCCATTGAAGTATAGTTTTCTGAGAATTATGCTTAAAAAATCACCAATTTTAAAGAAAAAATGTCTTCAAAGTAGCAAATGTTTCTGGAGCTTCCTAAAAAGAACACCCAGGCTGTAATTATTTCCCATGAATTCAGAATTAGAAAATGCTTTGGCTCCTAATGCACTGAAGCTTGAAAGAGCCCCACAAGTGTTTTGCCTCCTCCCTGAGGAGTTCATAGGGTGCTGGTATGTCTACTTTTTTATACTTTAGTCTGTTTCAATCACACTTTCAATTTTTATAGCTGTCTATGAACCTACGTTTCAAATAGCTCTTAAATTGTTATTCTCTCTTTTCTACCATAATTTATACATTTTATATGACCCGAGGCTGAGAGTCTTTGCTTAATAGAATGCTCTCTAAATATTGGTTTAACTAAACTGCAAGGAAACTCTTCAGGAGCTGTTCTGTGACTACAAAAATTAAAACTATTTTCACGTGGAATGTTATGACTGGACACTTATTGAAACTTTTTATCAGGGCTCCAAGAAACAAACACATATAAGTAAGATTTGGGCCCTCTTATGATTAAATATGCAAATAGCTCACACGTTGCTTTGTTAATGTTCTTAAGAAAACATTGCTTATAGGTAATAGGGACAAAAAGGGCACAATTAGAGTTGCTGAAACTCTAGAGATCTTTCTACTTAGGTTAACATACTGTTAGGAGAGACACAGAGGTTCTGTTTTGAATTACTAAACTATAACTTTTGAATTTTGTGTAGTCAGATTCCCCAGGGTTTCCATTTAGAATTTACTAAACTACTTACAAGATTTCCTTCTGAAACTAGCAGAACTCAGCTCTGGCAGGGACCTGATAAAGTTCTAGCCCTGGGTGAGAGTAGGAAATAAAAACTCTTTGCATTCCTGTCTTCCAGAGAGGATAGATAAACAAATGTATATTCATTGTATAACTCTCTTTAAGAGGTTGGTTGGTCGCCCCTCCCCTACTGTAGTGCATTTTGAGAACCCAATATCAGCTACTAAAGTTATGCTGTACTAAATATAGAAGACCTTTAAAAAATTCAGGTGTAACTAGCATTCAAAATACTAGATTAATTTGAAATTAATTTCAGTTGCATAAGTATCTAAACAACTCTTGACCAACTGGGTTGTATCACTTCCTTTAGAGGATGCTCAAGGTTTAGGAAGGCAAACACACAGCAATATTCGTTTATTTCTATAAAATACCTTTGGCTTGAGATTATTAGCTTATATGTCCAATGCAGATAGCTGGTTGGAGAACTCAAGCTGCCAAGACATTCCTTCTTTTGTAGCATTTATTTTGTTTTAGCTTCACAGAATATAATTGTTAACAATAGAAATATCCAGAGCTAATGATATATAAAAAGATTTGTATTATATATTTATTTTTAATAAACATCAGAATTACAGATTTTCAAAGATTTTAAAAATTTACCTATTGAAGTTTTCTCTCCGTTTTTAAAATTTAAACTCCATTTAATTAACATATAGTGTATTATTATAGTTTCAGAGGTAGGATTTAGTGATTCATCAGTTGCATATAACACCTAGTGCTCATTACATCAAGTGCCCTTCTTTATGCCCATCACCCAGTGACCCCAACCTCCATTCACTTCCCCTCTAGCAGCCTTCAGTTTGTTCCCTTTAGTTTAGAGTCTTTTATGGTTTTGTCTCCCTCTCTGATTTCATCTTGCTTTATTTTTCCTTCCCTTCCTCTATGTTAATCTGTTTTGTTTCTGAAATTCCACATATGAGTAAAATCATATATTTGTCTTTTTCTGACTCACTTATTTCACTTAGCATAACCCTCTAGTTCCATCCACATCATTGCAAATGGCAAGATTTCATTTTTTTGATGGCTGAGTAATATTTCATTGTATGTATGTATGTGTGTGTGTGTGTGTCACACACACACACACACACACACACACGCACACACACACCATATCTTCTTTATCCCTTCATCTGTCAATGTACATCTGGGCTCTTTCCATAGTTTGGCTATTGTGGACGTTGCTGTTTATAATCATTGGGGTGCATGTGCCCCTTTGAATCAGTATTTTTGTATCCTTTGGGTACATACTGAGTATTGTGACTGCTGGATCATAGGGTTGTTCTATTTTTAACTTTTTGAGGAACCTCTGTACTGTGTTCTGAAGTGGAAGCACCAGCTTACATTTCCACCAACAGTGTAAGATGGTTCCCCTTTCTCCTCATCCTTGCCAACATTTCTTGTGTCCCAAGTTGTTAAATTTAGCCATTCTGACTGGTGTGAGGTGGTATCTCATTGTGGTTTTGATTTATATTTCCCTAATGGTGAGTGATGTGGAGCATTTTTTCATGTGTCTGTTGGCCATTTATATGTCCTCTTTGGAGAAATATCTGTTCATATCTTCTGCCCATTTTTTTAAACTGGATTATTTGTTTTATGGGTGTTGAGTTTGATAAATTATAGATTTTAGATACTAGCCCTTTGATAAGACATTTGCAAATATCTTCTCCCATTCTGTCAATTATCTTTTAGTTTTATCAACTGTTTCCTTTGCTGTGCAAAAAAGCTTTTTATATTGATGAAGTTCCAATAGTTCATTTGGCTTTTGTTTTACTTGCCTTTGGAGACATGTCTAGCAAGAAGTTGGTGTGGCCAAAGTCCAAGAGGTTGCTGTGTGTGTGTTCTCCTCTAGAATTTTGATGGATTCCTGTCTCACATTTAAGTCTTTGATCCATTTTGAGTTTATTTTCATGTATGGTATAAGAAAGTGGTCCTGCTTCATTCTTCTGCATGGGTCTGCCCAGTTTTCCTAACACCATTTGTTGAAGAGACTCCTTTTTGCCATTGGATATTATTTCCTGTTTTGTCAAAGATTAGTTGATTATAGGACTTAGGGTCCATTTCTGGATTCTCTCTTGTGTTCCATAGATCTATATGTCTGTTTTTGTGCCAGTACTATACTGTCTTGATGATTCCAGCTTGAAGTCCAGCATTGTGATGCCACCACCTTTGGTTTTCTTTTTCAACATTCCTTTAGCTATTTGGAGTCTTTTCTGGTTCCATACATATTTTAAGATTGTTTATTCCAGCTCTGTTAAAAATATTGATGGTATTTTGATAGGGATTACATTGTATAGATTGCTTTGGGTAGCATAGACATTTTAACAATATTTGTTCTTCCAACCCATGAGCATGGAATATTTTTCCATTTCTTTGTGTCTTCCTTGATTTCCTTCATAAACGCTCTATAGTTTTCAGAGTAGAACCTTTGCCTCTTTTCAGATCCTTTACCTTTTTGGTTAAGTTATTACTAGGTATCTTATGGTTCTCTCTCTACTTTTAAATAAAATGGCATTTCAATCATTTGGGAAAACTGTGTTCTAAAAAAAAAATTCTCTTCAGAAAGTCTTTGTTTCACTAGATTCCAACTAACACTTTGAAATTGAACTAGTAGGTTTCACACATGTACTGGATTGTGCTATTACAATTCCTTAAATTGTAGGCAGAGGTTTGGGATGGGCTCTGGGGCTGTATTTGGGAGGAGTGATCTTTATCTTGCTTTCATCCTATTGGTTTTTTGGCAGTTCCTTTCCCAGCTCCACCTGATAAAAATTTCCGGAAATGAGAAGTTTTCCTTTCCTTTTTCTTTTTTAAAACATAAAAAGTATAAGTGACACATTGTATTAATTTTAGGTATACAATAAAATGATTTGTAAACATTACAAAAAGTCTAGTTACCATTTCTCACAATACAATGTTACAAAGAAAAATCTTTTTTTTTTTCCTGTAAACTTTTAAGGTTTACTTTCTTAGAAATGTTCATATTTACCATATAATGTTATTGATCAGAGCTAGCGGCCTTGCATCCCCATGACTTAGTTATTTTGTAACTGGAAGTTTGTGCTCAGTCATTTCACCCAACCAGCCTCCCTCCCCCTGGCAACCACCAATCTGGTTTCTGTAGCTGTGAGGTTTTTTTGTTTGTTTAGAACTGTTTGTTCTATTTCTCTGAAAAATGCCACTGAAATTGATAGGGATTGCATTGAATCTCTAGTGCTTTGGGTTATATGGACATTTTTATAATACTAATTTTTCTCATCCACAAGCATTGGATATATTTCCATTTATTTGTATTATCTTTCTGTTTTTTCATCAGTGTCTTACAGTTTTCAGTGTGTACGTCTTTCATCTCCATGGTTAGATTTATTCCTAGTTATTTTATTCTTTTTGATGAAATTATAAATGGAATTGTTTTTTTAATTTCTGTTTCTGATAGCTGTTAATATATAAAAACAAAGAAATTTTGTATATTGATTTTGTACTCTGCAAATTTTGTACCTAATGAATTTGTTTTTTAGTTCTAACAGGTTTTCGTTGGGGTCTTTAGGGTTTTCTATATTTAAAACATGCTATCTGCAAAAAAAAAAAAAAAGAGTTTTATTTCTTACTTTCCAATTTGGATGCCTTTTTTTCCTGCTTAGTGTTCTGCCTAGGGCTTCCAATACTATAATGGCAGGAGTGGGTATTATCTCGCTTATGATCTTAGAGGAAAAACTTTTCAGTTTGTTGTTCAATATATTAGATTTCGGCTGCTCATGTGTGGCCTATATTATGTTGAATTACATTTCATCTATACGCACTTTGTTAAACACTTTTTATCATAAATGGATTGGAATTTTGTCAAATGCTTCTTATGCATCTATTGAGAAGATCATATGATTTTTATCCTTCATTTGTTAAGGTGTTATAACACTTTGATTGATTTGCAGATGTTCAACCATCCTTGTTTCCTGGAGTTAAATCCCACTTGATCATGGTATGTGATCCTCTTAATGCATTGTTGAATTTAGTTTGCTCATATTTTGTTGATTTTTGCATGTAAGGTTCATCAGGGATATTGGCCTGTAATTTAATTTTCTTTTCTTTTCTTTTCTTTTCTTTTCTTTTCTTTTCTTTTCTTTTCTTTTCTTTTTCTTTTTCTTTTTCTTTTTCTTTTTCTTTTTCTTTTTCTTTTTCTTTTCTTTTCTTTTCTTTCTTTTCTTCTTTCTTTCTTTTCTTTCTTTCTTTCTCTTTCTCTCTTTCTCTTTCTCTTTCTCTTTCTCTTTCTCTTTCTCTTTCTCTTTCTCTTTCCTCGTCTGGGTTTTGATACCAAGGTATGCCATCCTTGAGTTTGGAAGAATCTTCTCAATTTTTGAGAAGAACTTGGGAAGGATAGATACAGACTCTTTGTTGAATGTTTGGTACAATTCACCAGTGAAGCCTCTGGTCCTGGACTTTTGTTTGTCAGGAGTTTTTTGATTACTTGAATCATCTCCTTACTAGTAATAATTCTATTCAGATTTTCGGTTTCTTCTTGATTCAGTCTTGGAATATTGTAGGTTTTGAGGAATTTATCCAGTTCTTCTAGATTGTCCAGTTTGTTGGTGTGTAATTGTTCATGTAGTCTCTTATGATCCTTTATATTTCTTTGGTGTTAATTATAATTTCTCTCCTTTCATATCAGATTTTATTTTTTGAACCTTTTTTTTTTTTCTTAATGAGTCTAGGTAAAGTTTTGTCAATTTTGTTTATCTTTTTGAAGAATCAGCTCTTAGTTTCATTGAGCTTTTCTGTTTTTGTTTTTGTCTCTAGTAATTTGTTTCACCTCTAATCTTTATTATTTCCTTCCTTTTACTAACTTTGGGCTTTGTTATTTTTTGTTTAGTTCCTTTGAGTGTAAACTTAGATTGTTTATTTGAGGCTTTTTTGTTTCTTGAAGTAGGCCTGTGTCATTATAAATGTTCCTCTTAGAACTGCTTTTGCTGCATCCGAAGCATTTTGGACCATTGTGTTTCCGTTTTTACTTGTCCCAAGGTATGTTTTAAATTCTTCTTTGATTTGTTTATTGACTCATTGGTTGTACAGGATCTTATTGTTTAATCTCCACATATTTGTGATTTTTCTCAGTTTTCATGTTGTAATTTCTAGTTTCATACCATTTTGGTCAGAAAAAGATACTTGTTGTATTTCATTCTTCTTAAGCTTATTGATACTTATTTTATGGTCTAACATATGATCTATCCTGGAGAATGTTCCATGTGTACTTGAGAAGATTGTGTATTTTGCTGTTTCTGGATAGAATGTTCTTTATCTATCTATTAAATCTGTCTAGTCTAATACATCATTTAAGGCTGATGTTTCTTTATTTTCTACTGGATGATCTATCCATTGATATAAGTAGGGTATAAAAGTCCCCTACTATTATTACTGTTGATCTCTCTCCTTAGGTCCTTTAACATTTGCTTTATATATATAAGTACTCCTATGTTGGATGCATAGATAGTCACATTTGTTAAACCCTCTTGTTGGGTTGACTCCTTTATCATGTAATGCCTGTCCTTGTCTCTTATTACATTTTACATTTTTTTTTTGTTTTAAAGTCTATTTTGTCTGATTCAAGTATTGTTTCCCCAGCTATTCTTTGTTTTCCCATTTGCATGAAACACCTTTCTCTATCCCTTTACTTTCAATCTATGCGTGTCCTTACATCTTAGGTAAGTCTGTTATAGGCAACATATAGATGGTTTATTTATTTTTAATTTTTAAAATATTTTATTTATTTACTCATGAGAAACAGAGAGAGGAGAGAGGAGAGGCAGAGGGAGAAGCAGGCTCCATGCAGGGAGCCCGACGTGGGACTCGATCCTAGGTCTCCAGGATCACACACCGGGCTGAAGGCAGCACCAAACCTCTGAGCTACCTGGGCTGCCCTAGATGGTTTATTTTTAATCCACTGAGCTACTTTATGTGTTTTGATTAGAGAATTTAGTTCAATTATGTTTAAAGTAATTACTGATAGATATGTATTTATTGCCATTTTGTTGTTTTCTGGTTGTTTTGTAGTTTCTCTGTTCCTTTCTTCTCATTCCCTTCCTTTGTTGTTTGATGCCTTTTGTAGTATTATGTTTAGATTCCTTTTTCATTGTCTTCTGTGTATATATTATAGGTTTTTGTTTTGTGGTTACCATGAGGCTTATATATAAAAGTCCATTTTAAGCTGATAACGTTAAGTTTAAACACATTTTAAATCTGTATTTTTACTCCCACTACCCACATTTTATGTTTCTGTTATTACATTTTATATCTTTTCATTTCATGTATTCTTTGACTAAGTATTATAGTTAATAGTTATTTTTACTGCTTTTGTCTTTTAAACTTTCTACTAGTTGTCTAAGTGAGTAATTTACTTCCTTTACTTCATGTTTACCTTTACTAGTGAGATTTTTACTTTCATAGGTTTTATTACTAACTAGTGTCCTTTCTTTTCAACTTGAAGAAGTCCCTTTCAGTTTTCTTATTGGGCTAGTTTAGTAAAGACTAACCCCTTTAGTGTTTACTTGTCTAAAAAATCAATTCTGATTGATAATGTTGTTGGGTACAGTATTCTTAGTTGAAGTGTTTTTCTTTCAGCCCCTAGAATATATCATGCCACATTCTTCTGACCTACAAATTTTCTGCTCATAAAATCTGCCAGTAATCTTATTGGAGGTTCCCTTGTATGTGACAAGTTGTTTTTCTCTTATTGCTTTTTAAAATTCTCTAATTTTTGACATATTAATTATAATATGTCTTGGTGTGAGTTTTTTTTAGTTCATCTTGTTTGGAACTCTCCAGAATACCTGGATCTGCATACATATGTATTTCCTTCCTTGGATTAGGGAAATTTTTAACCATTATTTCTTCAAGTACATTTTATACTCCTTTCTCTCTCTTTTTATCCTTCTGGGACCCCCTATAATGTGAATGATGTTCTACTTGATGTTGTTCCTTAGGTCCTTTATTCTATCTTCATTTTTAAAAATTCCTTTTTTCTTTTTGCTGCTCTGTTTGGGTGAGTTCTACTGCCCTGTCTTCCAGATAACTGGTTCTTCTCTTTCATCTAGTCTTCTATTGAATCCCTCTAGCATATTTTATTTTCAGTTGTTATTTTCTTCAGCTCTGTGAATTCGTTTTGATACTTTCTTATATTTTCTGTCTCTTTTTAAGTTATCTCTGTGTTCATCCCTTTTTCTTCCAAGTTTGGCAAGTATCTTTTTGATCATTATTACTTTGAGCTTGTTATCAGATAAATTACTTATCTTCTATGTTATTGAAGTTTTTTTTTTTTTTTTCTGGAGTTTTATCTTGTTCTTTTATTTGGAATGTATTTTTATGATTTTTCATTTTGCTTAACTGTGTATTTGTTTCTATGTGTTACATATTTTTCTGATTTTTCATTTTGCTTAACTGTGTTTTTATTTCTATGTGTTAGATGAATAGCTATCTCTCTGAGTCATAAAGGGATTACCCTTTATAGCAAGATAAACCTTATTGCTTACCTTCCCTAGTTCTTGGTTGTCTCTTGAACTGTTACTTAGATTGTTTTAGGCCCATAAATCTCAGAAATTCAATCCCTCCTGGCTACTAAAGTCCAGTGCTCCAGGGGGCATGTCTCTTGTGTGGTCTGTGTATGTGTACCCTGGCTTAGAAGGTCCCAGGTGGGGGGCAAGGCCCTCACACATTGCCTTAGTGGGGTGGGGCATGGCAGCAGCACATTGGAGAGTACTAGCATGTTAGAAAATGGTGCAAAAATGGTTCCCACCAGTGCCAGCACTAGCAAAGTAGAGAGAAAATGTGAAAATGGTGCCTGCTAGTACCTCCATCTTTGTAGAGAGTCTCAGCAGGCTTTTGCCCCTCTGGCAGATGCTTTAAGATTAGCAAATGAATCTTTTTCACATATGATCTGGGTCTTTTTCAAACTTCTGCTTTTGCATTGGATCCTGAGGTTATTGAGTTTGCACAGGAGCCCTTTAAGAGCATAATCTCCATTCTCTATAGCCCATGGTTCTCCTGGATATAAGGCCCATTGGTTTTCAAAGCCAAACATTTTGGCTTTGAAACATTATCTCTCTGATATAGGTCCCAATTGTTGGGGGATGTCTTATGTGGAGTACAAATCCCTCACTCCTCAGGATGGAGTTCCATATTTGTGAGACCCTTCCTGCTGGTGGGTCACTGTGCTGGGGGTGAGCTTTTGGCAAGATGGTCTCTGACTGTCCTACCATCTTGATCTGGCCCTTATTCTTTGTTGTGGAGTAGCTGTTTAGCTACTTAGAATCTTTCCATAGATAATTGTTCCACACACACTATAAATTTGTTGTCTCCATGGGAAAAGGTGAGTTCGGGATTTTCCTATTTTGCCACCTTAAACTGCCTCATCCTTTAATTAAAATAAAGGGGGAGGACCTCTGATTTATGTTAGCACTGGGAAATTTCACTTTCTTACCACTTTTATACTCTGTGTTCTTATCCAAATCCATTCTAAATTCTTTGTGCTTTAACTGAATCCTTTTTGGTCCTCAGAAGAAACAGGGAAAAGATGCTCTGAATCACTGATAGCACAACTCTCCATGCAACTGATGACTTTTGGCTCATGGCCGATGTGCTGTGACAGAAGCAATGTGTGACTCATCAGGGACTGCTCTTGAGTCAGTGAGTGATAAGACAACTGGCTGTATCTCTAAAATACTCCTCAAGTCTGATTCTCACACTCACTGGCTTAAGAGCATAAGAATTAACAACACAAGATAGAATTTTTGTCCTCATCTCAGTCTTCAGATGACTTCATTTTCAATTCAACACCTCAAACTCAAGTTTTTCAAAGTTCAAAGCATTTGCTTCCTGATACATAAAGGTGACTTCTAAATAGTATTGCATTTACTAATGGGAGGAGAGACAGTACCACATGATGAGCGGTATGAGGAATTCCAGGAAAATCCTTCCATCAATGTTAAGTCATCAGAACCAGAAATTCCTTGGAAAGGAGCAGAGATTAGTGAAAAGAGTGTTAGAGACAGACATCCCTGGAGTTGAATTTCTGCTCTTCCACTTAATAGCTGATGGGAAAGTGGTTAGAAAAAGGTTGGAGGTAAACAGAGCTAAGGTGCTAAGGAGTGGGAAGGGGGGGCACCATGTGCCAGTGGGGAAGACCTTGAATATATATATATGTGTATATTAGGGAAAGTTGAGTAATAGGAGATTATAGAAAAGGTAAGGTGAGATAACCCCAAAAACAAATACAAAATATTTTCATGATGATAACAATAAAATATAAGATGAGAGAGAATTTCAAAGTTTACCTAGCTAAATTTGTTGGTACTCAAAAGTGCAGTTATTAGATTTATTTATTCTCTATCTTCATGTATAGTTTATCATAAATATCATATTACATATAAAATTTATGTATCTATATCTATCCACCTACCTATCTACTTACCTATCTCCTCTGAGCCTGCTATACACCAGGTTTGGTGTTAGCCAGTGGGAATACAGAAGCAAATAAGCCATGTTCTTAGTACCTTATGTTTATACCCCATTTTGTATCTTTCAGGATATTTTTGCATGTATTAGCTTATTCTGTGTCCTCAGATAATTAGTCTTGTTGGTGTATGCAGGTCATAAGAGTCTGCAGGGGAACGTTCTGAAGAGTCATGTCCTATATCTTGATCTGGCACCTTTTCATGTTACTTTGGAAAGAGTGTGGAACTGTAAAGCCTAGAGAAACATGACTGCCCCAAGTAAGGATTATTGGGGCCTGAAAGGTATAAGTTATGCAGCTTCAGGAGTGCTGAAGGAGAAGGTATCTCCATTTATCCCTTTTCTGAAATGTCCTGTGCCCTGGGAAAAGACTCCTGTTCCCTTGAGGAGTTGCCAGGATATCCGTGAGCCCATTTGCAGAATCATGTTAGCTGCATGGGCTCCCAGTGGGGGTTGTATAGATAACTCTCCTAAACAATTATGAAACCTACTCTCTTTCCAGGTGGTAAAATCAGGATCTTTTAAAGCACTTCTGTTGATAGGTTATACTATAGGAGTCAAAGGGTGAATGAGCGTTTACATTCTTAAAACAAGTGAGGTAGACAGATACTCCGGAAGGCATTTTTCCAAATGAAGGGGAAATGGAGAAACAAATTTTGAAAAAATGTCATCAGAGATATTATCCATTATCATTAAATATAGATACACAATATAGAATGCAATTAATGTTATTTTTGATTCCTGGCAGAACTTGAGACAGTGGTTTGTCTGACTGCTATAGGACATCAGTGAGTGGGACTGGGCCTCATTAGGGAGGTGAAAGGAAGAACAAAAACTGCCAACACAACAAATGGAGCCCCTTGGTGCAGACAGTTAATGCACTTTGTCATATTATACTGGGAACTGTAGATCTCCATGGTCATGATGAGGATAGAGGGAAAACAGAGCTTCCAGCTAGGATGTTTAAGGACCTAAGTGGTTGTGAGTTTATGAGAGTTCAGTTAGGAGTGACTTTGGAAAACCGCCATTAAAATTGAGTTTTACTTTAACACAAACAGGTTCAAATAAAGATTGGTGAAACCTTTACTTCAAGTGCCTTATGGAAGACTTCAGAGCAAATCAAATTTAAGTTAGCAGTGATTATTTAATTTAGTTTAAGAACTAAGAAAAGTGTATAAAGCCATATAAACTCCTCTTTAACTTCCTTCAATGGCTTCTCAGCCCTTTTAGGGAAAAACCTTACTCTGTATTATGGCCTCTTTGCTAGATCTTGGCTATCTCAGTCTTGTTTCAATTCCTTAACATGACAATCTCCTTCCAGCTTTAGAGAATTGTCTTCTCAGTCTCTTTTCAATCTATGTGCTGCATAATTTTTTCAAATTTTAGCTGAAGTGTCACCTCTTCGGGAAAACTTTATTGACTAAATTAGATCCTCCCCCTCACCTCTCCTGCTTCTTATTGTTCTTACAATTTCAAAATTTTGTTAATTTTGTTGCATATTTTACCTGTTTTTCATACCAGAGTATAAGACTCATGAAAGAAAATGCTGTGTTTGTTTTCCACACCACGGTATTTTTGGTGTCTAGTAGAGTAACTAACTGGTTAAGAGTAGACAGTGCATGTTTGATAAAGAAATGAATGAAAAGTGTCAGTTATTCATATTAAATTTAAAACATTACAAGAATATAGAGAACCTAGATTCTGAAATTTCTTTCATTGGCTATAATTAAAGCAGACATAGAGTTTGAGGAGGTGTGCTAGGCCAAAAATTGTGCTTTGTGTACATCACAGTTAATATGGTGCTAATATGCTTATTGAAATGTTTAATAAAGCTATCATCACAAAAACTCAGGAAGTTTTGTGAGCTGATTTAAAAACAACAACAAATATAATACTACTTTAGATACACAAGGTCTGTTGCAATAAATTACTTTAAGTCTAGAAAGGAACTGTGTTTACTTGCTGCAGGTGTTATATCTCAGTAGTTCAGTGGAACACTTGAGAAAATGAAGAGTAATAGTGTGTAGAAAGCACCCCATCTGGGTCCTAATTTTGCTGTATAAAGTCTTTGCTCTACATAATAAGCATTGGCAATATGGTAATGAGAGACAGGATTCTTTGCCTCGTGGAGCTTTTACGGTCTCCGTTTTTATTGGGATTTTCCTTTTAAGCCTTAATCAGTTGTCAAATTGGGCATCTTCTGAGACTGAGACATAAAATCTTTTGTGAATGCCTGTGGTCATTTCTCAGTGAATGTCTTTAAGCATTTCTAGTCTAAAAAAAAAAAATCTCTCCATATTTTTCTTCAGCGTTTGTGTTGTCATCTTGTTCTAATGCTATATGTTTAGTAACATTTTAATGGAAAGTCAACATTTAGAGAAGAAAATGAACTTTTAAAGAATGGAATTCATATTTCTAGCATTTTGTTTTAAATCGGAGAACTAGAATAACTAGTTTTGTGAAATATCTTGGGCAAAAAGATTCTGGTGCAATTTTTTGCATCAGTATGTCTCCTTTCCCCCACATTAGTGTGAAGCACCCACATTTAAAACAACCACAAAAAGAAAAGAAAAGCCACTTTATTTTTTACATTCTGAATGTGGTATATATCTGATAACTTAAACCTGTTGATACCACCACACTAAGTATGATTTTATTTTCATGCCCTGTATTTAAAAATAGAATATGCTGAACATATCATTATAAGAATCACTTATTAAAACATTTTTAAATTTCTTATAGCCTCCAGGAATTTTGAGATATGAAAGATATTTTTATTCTTTCACAATTCTTTAACAATACACTCATTTTTTTTTTGCTTTTCATGGTCATCCTTTCCACATATAACTTATATTCAGTATATTACCAATATTGCCTACAAGCATTCCTCTTTTTACTTTGTATTTGCTATTTTTAGACACCAGGTAGCCGAGTATGTTGTGTTGCCCTTAAAGTAAGAGCTCTTTTTGTTGTTGTTGTTGTTTAATTTTTGAAAGAGAGAGAGAGAGAAAGAGTGTGAATGTGCTGGAGGGGGGGATGGAAGGAGCAGAGAGATGAGGAACGAGAGAATCTCAAGCAGACTCCCTGCTATTGTGGAGCTCTTGTAGAGGCTTGATCTCAGGGCCTTGAGATCATGACTTGAGCCTAAATCAAGAGACCAGTGCTTAACCATCCGAGCCACCCAGGTGCCCCAAATAAGAGTAAAATCTTGATTGAAGGCATGAAATTCTTTTGTGCCTAAAGTATACACAATTAAAAACATGAATTTTGTTACACTAATTTTGTATCTTGGAGACCTTTATATACTTACTTTTTCTGGTAAAGTTGTATTCTGGACAGTTGAGTTTATTAGCTAGACAAATTCTATACAGGAGGTACATAACTATTTTAGTTCTCTACTTCTGTTTGCTTCGTTTTTGTTCCTAATCATTTGAGATCAAGATTAGTTCTGATCCTTTCATTCATCTCTCATGTGAATGATTCCAAATAATGTCTGAAAAAGTGGTACAGGAAATCTAATCTCCTTATTAGTCCTCCAAATTTAAGCAAATCATCTTTGTTTTGTATCTTTTTTGGATGTATAAGTAAAACTAAAAAAAAACAAAACAAAACCTTAGGACTTTTCAGCAATGTGAATATATTAAATACTACTGAACGGTACATTTAAAAATGGTTAAAATGGTAAATTTTATCTTATGTGTATTTTACTGTAATTTAAAAAAAAGAAAAAGGAAAGAAAATAAAAATAAAAAAAGAAAGGGAAGAAAACACTTAAGTTGTCATGTCATTCCACTAGAGGCAGCACTCAAAAAAAAAAAAAAAAAAAAAAGCCACTACATTCCAGAGATAAGTCAGCAGCATTGCCTCAGGAAGACAAAAATAAGGAAAAACAGAACTAATATTGAAAGTAGCATGCAAACAAGACAACCCTAATTATTTAATTATGGAATTTGGAATAATACTTTAACTACATTATTCGGAGTAACTATGAAGACAATAGCTATTATTTAACCATAGTGTCCAAAATCACATTATTATAGTATTTCAGTGATGTTGGAAGTATATAAAAAGCTGTACAATACATACAATTTTAGAGAGATAAGCAAGGACTTCTTTCTTCTACAGGTTTAATGGGAGAATAACCCAGTTCAAGTTTAAAAGGATAGAAGAAAGGTATTGGAAGAAGAAAGGGTAAAACGTTACCACTGAACATTTAATTCTTGATTCTTCTTGTTGCCAATAGGGGCATTAATGGTACAATAAGGAAGGTCTTTAAAAAAGATAAAATGATAATTAAATACAGAATTAGGAACAACATTTTAAAAAGTTTGAGTCATATCAAAATAAATTTCCCTTTCCTACAGTAAATCTTTTTTTACACTCTTAATTTTCAAGTATTTCCAGACTTACAAAACTCTTACAAAAATGTCTAGAGAGTTCCTTCACTCATTTTCACCATACATCTCACATAACTATAATACAGTTGTCAAAGCCTGGGAATTAACCCTGATCATGGCTCCTTAGTCTGTTTTAATTGGGCCATTTTCTCATACTTTTTCATTTGTGATCTTGACATCTTGGAAGAGTACTAGCCAATATTTGGTAGAGTAAATCTATTTAAAATTGAATTTGCCTGATGTTATCTCATGTTAAAGTTGATGTAATGCATTTTTGCCAAAAATAGGTAATTTTGTGTCCTCAGTGCATCATGTCAGAAGATACTCTTCAACCTTTGACAGCATTTTCCCTAGCCCAGCCCTGGTGACTTTTTTTTTTTAAAAATGGTATTTGGAAAACAAAATGTGGTGTTAGGCATGTTCATTATTATTGGGTAATCTTTCTTCTAGACACTCTTAGTGGACAGACCTAGGAAAGACGCACACGCACACAAACATAAATATATGAAAAAGATTTATGCACACATGTGTGCACATACACATGCATCATACACATTTATATCTATTTCTAGGTCTATCTGTATTAAAAACAACAGCAACAACGAGTTTATACTGATTAATCCAATTCTGATCCAAACCACCAGATCCATTCTAGCCTTCTCTTTTATCCTATTTATTAATCTTTACTCTGACAATGAGATAGCTGTCTCTGATACCATAATATATTTAATTTGCTGAATCCTAGATGACACATAAGGTAGTTTCACAATTGTTAATCTTACACTCTTATGGAAAACAAACATAACTTAGAGTACAATATTCATGTCTCTGCTCTAGCAGTATATAGTAAAAGTACTGCTTTGCACTGATGCATAGGTTAGTTATCCCAACTCCCAATAAATTTAATGCATTATTCCATATCAAATAGAAAAATTATATTTTGAGAAAGAAAAACACAGTGTGATCATTTATATGTAAAAGCAGTGAATGTGCATGAGTGGTTGGGGCTGTAGCAATACCTTTTTTTTTTTTTTAAGACTTTATTTATTTGAGAGAGAGATAAAGATAGCAAGAGAGAACATGAATGGAAGGGAGGGACAAAAGGAGAGGGAGAAGCGACTCCTTACTGAGCAGGGATCCTGACGGGCTCAATCCCAGGACCCTGCAGTCATGACCTGAGTTGAAGGCAGACATTTAACTGAGCCAGGCACTCCTGTAGCAGTATCTTTCTTTTATATTTTTTTGGTTTTTAATTTTTTCATCTAAAACAATGTATATATTAGATACCATTTTGATAAAATGTAAGCTCTCGTGGCCAAAAATAACATTTTCTTATTATTTTTTTTTATTCATGTAATTTAGAAAGATTTTACAGATTAATTTGGAGAACTGGTAGGAAGCAAGAATACAATTTATGTATTTTTTTCATTTATGTATTTTTAATGTTTTTTAAAATATGAAAGTAATAAATGTGGAGGTCGAGAAAAATTAAGGCCATCCCACCTAAAGTTTAGCATTAGCACAAGTACAGCCATCTTAGGCCCCTGTGAATAAGAGCTGAACTTTATGGGAAAAACTGCAGAGTGTCCTCAATGTCCTTGGCAGGGAATCCCATATCAGAAAGACAACAGAGCTCAGAATTGCTCTCTGTAGAGAATCTCATATCAGAAAGACAACAGAGCCCACGCCCGTGGTAGAAAGTCCCATATTAGAATGAGAACAGAGCTCAATGCCCTTAAGCCCCATAACAGAATGTAAACAGAACTTGAGAAATTTCTCCACCCTTTCTGAAAATCCCACTTTGGGGTCCAAGTCCCTGCTCCTCTGTGTCGGGTATACTTGGGCCCAAGCTCAAGCTTGCTAATAAACCCTTGTGCGCTTGCATCGGTGTTGGCTCCTTGGTGGTTTCTCGGATTCACAATCTTGGGCACAACATTTGGGGGCTTGTCTGGGATCCGAGAGACCTCCAGGACCCTATCTGGAGGGTTTCATGCGTGGTGAGTGCACTCAACTTTTTCCACCTTTTGCGCGCATATTCTCTGAGAGCTCTAAACTGTACTTTTACCTGTAGGAATTCCAATCTGTATTGGGTCGGCATTGGCTTAGGTGGACGCGCTGGTGGGCCATCGACCGGGGGTCTTGAGGAGATGTCCCTTGCCCCTGCCTGGAGGACGGGGGTCCTTATCTGTAAGGAGGGCTGGCTGCCAACCCTTTGGATTATTTTCTGTTTTGTATCTGTGGCTGCACGGGAACGTTTGTCTGTGTTACTATGTCCTTGTTAACTGTTTGTGAATTTGTCTGTATTACTGTGTCTTTGTTAATTGTCATAACTGTTTACATAAGGAGAGGGAAATTTCAAACTTACTGCATGTCAGAATGGCCAACCTTTGGTGTGGGATGGCCCCGAGAAGGAACTTTCCACCTACCTACTATCTTACAGGTTAAGGCCGTGATCTTCAGGGACAAACCGGATGGCCACCCTGACCAGGTGCCCAACATCCTGGTCTGGCAGGACATGATAGAGAATTCCCCTCCTTGGCTAAAACCATTTTTACCCCCCGAAGCTCACAACTCGGCTGAAGGTAAGGAGAGACTCTGGGTCCTCTAATGGCAGGTCTCCAGGCTGCCGCGCGCAAGCCTACCAATCTGGCCGAGGTATGGTTAGTAAGACAGGGTAAGGACAAGAGCCCAGCAGCCTTCTTAGAATACTAGGAGAGAAGAGCTTGCAGGACTTATAGTAGCAGAAAGAGTCTATAATAATAAAGAGAGTCTGGAAGAGCAACAAACCAAACAAAGTAACCGGCAGACCTGAAACCTGGCCAAAATCCTGCTGGCCACAACCATGGACGACCTACAGGAAAGACAGAGGCACCTTAAGAAGCCGGCTTCAGGGACAGGTAAGGAGGATGGCCCTGGTCCCCGTCGGGAGCGCCCTAAGCTGAACAAAAACCAATGTGCTTATTGCAAAGAAGAGGGCCACTGGGTGAAAGACTGTCTTAACAAAAGACCTGGGGCAGCCCGGGTGGCTCAGCGGTTTAGCACCGCCTTCATCCTAGGGTGTGATCCTGGAGACCCGGGATCGAGTCCCACGTCAGGCTCCCTGCATGGAGCCTGCTTCTCCCTCTGCCTGTGTCTCTGCCTCTCTCTCTCTCTGTGTCTCTCATGAATAAATAAAGAAAATCTTAAAAAAAAAAAAAAAGACCTAAGGCCCCTGCCAAGATCTTGGAGAAGGAGGACCTGGACGACTAGGGGAGTCGGGGTTTGGCACCCCTCCCCAAGCCCAGGGTAACTCTCAGAGTGGAGGGGCAGCCTGTTGAATTCCTAGTGGACCACCGGCACGACATTCGGTTTTATTACAACCCCAAGGGAAATTGGCAAAGAAGACTTCATGGGTGCAAGGGGCCACAGGCACCAAACAGTACTCATGGAATACCCGAAGAACTGGGGATCTTGGCATGGGCCGGGTATCCCACTGCTTCATGGTCATCCCTGAGTGTCCCTACCTGTTGTTAGGTCGGCATTTGCTCACCAAGATGGGGGCACAAATTTGCTTCTGCCCCAAAGGGGCAAAAATCCTAAACAAGGAGGGGCACCCTATTCAGGTGCTTGTCCTGAGTTTAGAAGACGAATATCATCTCCACCAAATGCCCTCAGCCTCAATGACTGACGTTGACCATTGGCGGTGGGAATTTCCCCAAGCGTGGGCAGAAATTCGGGGAATTGGGCTGGTCCGGCACCGACCGGCCATATACATAAAACTAAAACTGGGGCCAGACCCTGTCAGGGTCTGCCAATACCCCATGCCTACAGGAATCACACCCCACATATGGTGACTACTGGACGTGGGCATATTGAGGCCTTGTCAGTCGGCATGGAACGCTCCCTTGCTGCTGGTTCAGGAACCGCACTCTACAGGCCAACCCAGGACTTAAGGGAAGTCAACTGGTGAGTAGAGGATATGTACCCTATGGTCCCAAACCCATACACCCTCTTCTATTTAAAATATGCCTTTTTCAGCCTGCCTTTAGCACCCAAGAGCCAAGACCTCTTTGCTTTTGAATGGATGGACCGTGAAAAAGGCATCAGTGGCCAGCTCACCTGGACTCGACTACCACAAGGATTCAAAAATTCACCGACCATCTTTGATGAGGCCTTACACGAAGACTTGGGTGAGTTCCATTCCGAGCACCCACATTTGATGTCCTGTTGGAGGCGGAGGACCAGTACACATGCCTGCGAAGCACCAGGGACTTGCTACAAACCATTGTGGCTACAGGATACCGGGCCTTAGCTAAGAAAGCCCAGATCTGCAGAGCAGAGGATCCCACAGCCGCAAACTGTCCGCCAGGATGGACAGAGGCTTTTCCCACCAAACATGAAACAGCACAGACCATGACCAAGAAACTGCTGGAAGACATCTTACCAAGGTATGGTTTTCCTGTTAAGATTGGATCAGACAACGGCCCAGGATTCGTCTCTAAGGTAACAAGGGGAGTGGCACTAGTACTTGGGCAGATTGGAAATTACATTGTGCATATAGGCCCCAAAGCTCAGGCAGGACAGGCAGAGGGGATGAACAGAACATTAAAGGAGACCTTAACTAAATTAGCCCTGAAGACTGGCAGGGACTGAGTGACTCTCCTCCCCTTCGCCCTATATAGGGTGAGGAACTTCCCATGTAAGATGGGACTGACTCCCTACGAGATCATGTACAGTTTTTCTCCACCTGTTATCCCCAATTTAAAACCCGAGGTGCTTGCTGAATTTGATCACCAACTCCTTTTCTCCCTCCAAATGTTAAAACGAACCCATGAGCAAGTGTGGCCTAAGCTGAGAGCCCTCTACGAGACTGGGCCACCCCCAGGTGCCCATCGATACTGGCCGGGTGACTGGGTGTACGTGTGGAGATACCAATGCCAGACACTTCAAACTCGCTGGAAGGGACCCTACATAGTGATCCTGACCACTCCCACCACTCTCAAGGTCGACGGGATTACTCCCTGGGTCCACTACATCCACGTCCGGCCAACTGATCCACACACTGTTCTCTTTCCAGAATGGAAAGGCCAACCAGACAAGGACAATTCCCTAAGGCTAAGACTGTGCTGTTCTCACTTACCCCACTAATGTTGCTTCCCTGTTAGCCATTTAAAAATGTGCACCCAATTCAGCCTTGCTTTTAAAGTCTTTTAAGGGTTAAAAAGATGGGAGCATCTTAACTGTAGAGAGGCTTTTGCAAGAAAGGGGGGGGGGGTTATGTGTTGCCCCAAATGAGGAGTGTTGCTTCTTTACTGACCACTCAGGAATAGTCCCGGGAATCTATGGCAAAAGTCAGAAAAGGTTTGGCTAGACGTAAACGGGAGCGAGAACAGCAACAGGGTTGGTTTGAGTCATGATTTAATCATTCCCACTGGCTCACTCTGAGACTAACCTGGACCTATGATTGGGTCCTTCCTTAGATTCCTTTGAGAGGGGGAAATGTGGAGGCCGAGAAAAAATTAAGGCCATGCCACCTAAAGTTTAGCATTAGCACAAGTACAGCCATCTTAGGCCCCTGTGAATAAGAGCTGAACTTTACAGGAAAAACTGCAGAATATCCTCAATGTCCTTGGCAGGGAATCCCATATCAGAAAGACAACAGAGCCCACGCCCGTGGTAGAAAGTCCCATATTAGAATGAGAACAGAGCTCAATGCCCTTAAGCCCCATATCAGAATGTAAACAGAACTTGAGAAATTCCTCCACCCCTTCTGAAAATCCCCTAGACCAGCCTATAAAAAATCAGCCGTAACCCACTTCGGGGTCCAGGTCCCTGCTCCACTGTGTCGGGTATACTTGGACTCAAGCTCGAGCTTGCTAATAAACCCTCGTGTGCTTGCATCGGTCTCGGCTCCTTGGTGGTTTCTTGGATTCGCAATCGTGGGCAAACAATAAATGCTTATTTATATTATGGATAAAGAAAAGCAGTACAGAAGATAGTAAAAATCATTTGTTATGTTATTATCTCGAGATAAGCACTGTTAAGATCCCAGTGCATGTCCTTCTATATATGGGTATATGAATAGCTATATGTATAGTTTTTAAACCTTTTCACTTTTTATTACATTGTAAGCATTTTCTTTGTCACTAAATGTTCTTTAAAGAATACGATTTTCAGTAGTTGAATATTTTTTCAATCAAATTCCATAATTTATCTAGCTATCCTTCTAATGTTAGTGATTTAGGCAGTTCCCAATTTTTGTGCTCATGTAAAAAGAACTTCATTGAATGTCTTGACCCTGTTATAAAACATTGTATGTAGTAGATGGTGAATGAAGGGTTAGTGCAATTAAAATGTAGTAAACAAAATTTAAAAAATGGTTAGAACCTCTTAAGGTGAAAACAAATGGCAAGACTTTTGTGAATGAATGGAAGAAACTGAGGAAAGTGGAAAAGGCAAATTCACCCCAGATGGAATATACAGGAAGATTGTTCTACACTGAGAGAATGGGTGGTAAAATGTATCAGCCCTTACCACAAAGTTTCTGTGAAAGAAATTTTAGTGGGTGTATCAGTTAGTGTTTGCTGTATAACAAACCACTTCAAAATTTAGTTGCTTAAAGTTACACTTTAAAATTTTTTTTCATAATCCTGTGCATCAGTAGGATAATTTTTCTCATCTGAGTCAGTTTAGGCTTGTATTAGATAGTCTCGGATGGCCTCAGTCACATAGCTGCTTTAGAAGGGAAAGCTGGAGTATCTTCACATATGATCTCTCATCCCTTAAGGAAAGCTATCCTGGGTTTATTTACATGGTATCATAGTAATCCCTGCCTCTTTAGGAGAGTTTCTTTGAATTTCTCCCATAGTGCCTATCAATGAGTATGTAAAAATAAATCCTTAAATTGGTTAGTGTTCAGTCTGTTCATGGAATTGTTCCATTTCAGTTGTTTTAAGACTTTGGACTCTTTGGACCACCTTTTGGAATCACCTTTGGAGCTTCTTAGGGAAAAATCTGATATGTGAACTTCAGATCCAAAGGTTCTGATTCAGTAGGTTGCAGTGGGGTCTAAGGATCTAATTCAAAGTAAGTATGCTTAGGATTTTCTGATGCAGGTAGGCTAGATTTTGAGAAAATTGTTCTCGGTTATGATTCAGTTTATTACAAAGCATAAGGAAAATTCACGAAGTACATTTGGGTGAGAGATGCAACGATTTCAAAGTTGATATCCTGATTTAAAAAGAATAGGTTGTGTTCATGGTATGCTTTTGTTAAAAAATTCCTTTCCTCTTTTTCCTTCTGTTGTGGCTGGCACTTCCATAGCTGTAAAATGGGCTAGGCTGAGAAAGCCTTGAATCTTGAGAGTGGACATAGTTCAGAATTCAGTGAAAACCAGGTGTCTAAACTCAAGAGGAAGAACGAGGTCTGTTTGTTGTTTTTGGAAGTGAATATGGATTTAAAACACAAAGAAAAAAATTCCAAAATCAAAACAAACAGACATATTATAGATATAGCTACCGTTAACTGAGGGTTCCAGATATAACATACAGAAACAGGAGGGAAAGACGAGATAATGGATGGTGATCTAAGCATTAAAAATGCTAGATTAAGGTTTATAGGTAGATGTGAGGAATGCAGTTAGTAGGTTATTAGGATTAAGGGTTAGAAGATCCAATAATTTGTGGAATGTGATTCAGATAAAAGAGTTACCTAGTTCTGGAGTATTAAGGTCAGAGTAGAATTAAAAGTAAAAATGGTTCTTGGTGTTCTGATCTAGCAAATTACTGCTATAAAGCTTTTTATAGCCTCTTCTCATAGGACTAACGTCTGACTTCCATGATGAGAGAAGCATAGGAAAGAAAATCATCAGGAGAGACATTCCCTGGGGATATTTGTCTAAGTTTTGTTTTAGGTGTATGACACTAATCACACAAGATATTAAATTGTCAAATATCACCTTTTCTTCTTTAATCAATTCTCTCTACCTTCCCCTAATGTCAAGTAGGAACAGTCAATAATTTTATTTCTATTGTGGCCAGTATTGCTATTTAATATGGATTTTTTTTAATTTGGCTTATTTCAACTACTGGACCCTTCATTCCCCGAGGCCAGGAACTTTATTTATCTTATTTTCCATTGTACAACATGGTGCCTTGAACATAGGAGATATGAAACAAATGTTTTATGGATATGTGAATGAAGAGATTAGTTAATTTAAATAAGGGAACTGAAAGCTTTGGAGTCTGAGATCGCAAAAGACTCGGGGCTTAAACGGAAAGTACTCAAAATGTATGAAATATTATTTGGTTAGTCTCTTTAGTAACATACTTGTTCAAATCATTTGCACACTTTAAAACTGGATTGCCTGTCTTTTTGTTGATTTGTACATATATGTCCTGGTACAAGTCTCTTGTCAAATATGTTTTGTCAATATATTCTCTCATCCAATGACTTTTTTTTCTTCAATTTCCAGACATAAAGGAGGATATATTGTATGATTCTGAGGTGTGAAGTTTAGAAAGCAGGCAGAACTTATCTATTAGAGGTCAGGACAATGCTTACCCTTCGGTGTGTGGGGTGAGTAGCAATGACTTGGAAGATGCAATAAGAAGCTTCTATGGTGTTAAATAGTATTTTACATTTTGATCTGGAAGGAAGTTTCGAAGGCATATGGTTTTCAAAAATTAATTAAGCCGTACATTTAAGATTTATGCACTTTATGTTGTATCTCAATAAAAAGTAAAAGTGAAAAAACTAAATGCATGGAAGAGGCTTGCAAAACAACATCTACTTCTAGACGTTGTCAAAGAAGGGATGCATAAATCATTTAAGTGAAGAAAAAACACAGGCATCTGCTTTTGTTAGTGAAGAAACTGAGGAAAGTGGAAAGAACAAATTCATACCAGATGGAATATACAGGAAAGTTCTGTACTGAGAGGATGGGTGGTAACATGTATTGATCTTTACCACAGCTTCTGTGAAAGAAATTTTACTTAATCTATCAGCTTTTGCTGTGTAACAGGTCTTTTTTTTGTATGAAAAGTATTATATCTTCATGAATTTATATATTACTAGAATGAGGCAAATTTTGCACCCCTTCTATTCCTATTTTTTGTTTTTGTAGTTGAAAACATTGATAAATATTTTCACCTAAATAAGTAGGTAGAAATTTTTTTTATCGAGTTGTTACTATTTTAAGTTTTTATCAGTCATATGTCAAAAATCATATGGGGATATGTTACTAAAATTTTAATTGTCAAGTTGATAAAGGTCTCTTTCAATTTCATTATAAGCAAAGAATTAGGAATCATCTCTCTTGCAAAATAATTTATTATCTAGTTATTAGTCATGTACTTTATCAACAATATAAAGGCTTTCCCAAAGTTTTTCAAGTGACAGTCACTCCTGTTTTTCACACGAGGGCACCTTGCTTAACTCAGTATACTTAGAAAGGTTTGGTGAAATAAAGTATCATTTATTTTAATACATTTATGCCAATGCATATTTTTTGATAAAGTAGTTTTTTCTTGTAAAGTATGTTATATTTTTTTCTATCAAAACTTCAGTTGTAGACTTAACTCTTTCAGTTCATGGAAAATGTTCATCTTAAACCTAATTCGAAAGATTAGTTTCATTGTCAAATAAATCAGCCAAGGCAGGCTGTCACACAATGTCCTACTTCATTTTTAAATTTATAAAAATTGGTATTTTTTTCATGATAACTGCATCATTTGATTTCCAGAGGTGATTTTGCTGGGAAAAGCAGGGATTGAGTCTTAACATGAATTTGCCAGTGAGGTGGCTTCACCTTTAGTATTTTGGTGCCTATGTGCCCATGGTCTCTCTCTCAGAGGTAGTGTCCATAGGCAGTAAAGGGACAAGATGGAGTAGGCAATGGAAATTGCTTCACTCATGCTACCCTACTCAGAATTTATCTAAATTCAAATGATTCCAATGTGGGCCAAATTTCCTGTCTTTAATTTTACTTTTAGCCCTCAGTGGAAATAGGTATAAATATAAGGACAGATACAGAGCTATGGCATGCATATATTGTGCCTTGGTTAAAGAAGTCTTCACAGATAATCAGTATTTCAAATTGTTCCTTTGATAGGCACCAGAGAAATGTATACTTCAGTGCAGTGCACCATTGTGAGATTCTAGATGAATAAAGATGGGTATGCTTTTTCTTTTCAAAGTGGGAGAAGAGTGATTATCGAAAGACAAGTGGTAGAGGAGAATATGTTTGATTCCCGGCCTGATTTATCTAATAATAGGCTATTTGTTTCCTGTTTGAAAGTGATATATGGATATGCACAAATGTACATATGTATAACATGTATGAAAACAAAATGGCTGAAATGATTTTGTTGGCCTTTTATTTGTAGTAGCTAAATTTGGCAGATGAAAGACAAAGCTTTGTTAATTTTCCTGTTGTTTTAAATAGATGAGGAGGTGTGCATTTCCCTTTTTCTTTCTTTTTCTTCTTTCTTTCTCTTCTTTCTTCTTTCTTTCTTTCTCTTTCTCTCTTTCTTTCTTTCTTTCTTTCTTTCTTTCTTTCTTTCTTTCTTCTTTTTCATTTTTTTAAATTGGGGTTCAATTTGCCAACCTTATATTTCTTTTTTAATAATTTACCTGTCCTTTCAATTGTAAAGATTTTACACTTTTAGAGAAGTTTTAGGTTCACATCATATTTGAGAGAAAGCTACAGAGATTTCCCATGTACTTCTGCCCCACACATGCAGAGCCTCCCCCGTTATCAGCATCCCCCACCAGAGTGGTGCATTTGTTACAATTGATGAACTTATGATGATACAGCATTATCATTTATTAAGATTTTATTTATTTATTCTTGAGAGATAGAAGGAGAGACAGAGCCAAAGACACAGGTAGAGCCAGAGCCAGAGACACAGGCAGAGGGAGAAGCAGGCTCCATGCACCGGGAGCCCGACGTGGGATTCGATCCCGGGTCTCCAGGATCACGCCCTGGGCCAAAGGCAGGCGCCAAACTGCTGCGCCACCCAGGGATCCCCTTTTTTTTTTTTTTTTTAAGATTTTATTTATTTCAGCATTATCATTTAAAGTTCTTAGTTTACATTATGGTTCACTTGGTGTTGTACATTCTGTGAGTTTGGACGAATGTATGATGACATGTATCTACCATTCTAATATACAGAATATTTTCATTGCCCTAAAAGTCCTCTGTGTTTTGTCTCTTCATCCCTCCTCCCACCTCACCACCCCACAACTACTCATCTTTTTAAAGTGTTCATAGTTTTGTACCTCCTTTCAATTTTGTATATACCAGAAATTCTAGGATGCTATAATATTTCAATAGATCTGAAAGCTAAGAGAATGTCTTGCGGAGTTAAAATTAAAAATCTTGTCTTTTCTGAAAAGGTTATCTACTGTCTAGCTAGAGAATAAGGAGAATTCATAGAAATAGGATATCTTTGAAACTTAAATCAGAAAATCCAAATGGCATTGGGTATGGTACTTTGAAGAATTTAGGCTATGGAATAAAAGGGGAAAGAGCATGATGCAACTTTTGCCTTTTTTCATTTAAATTGAAACAAAGTCTTAATTCCATGTTTGACTGGGGGAAAAGGAGGAGAAGAAAGTATCAGAAGGAGATAATGAAATATTTGTATGAAAACATGGACATTAATTTAAATGTATGGTGCTGTTTTTAAAAGTGTGCTAATTTAAAAGTTATACAAGTTCATTTAAAAATTAGGAAAAGAGCATAAGGAAGAAATAGATACTTATAACTACAACATTTAGAAGTCATGTCACACCTTTTTTCAGTTATTTGTCCATGCTTATATATTTTTGTATAGTTGAAGTAGTTTTGCATATATTAATGTGGCTTGTAACACTTGTCACTTTTAATATTTTGTCGTATAACTAAAAATTCCAGAAACTTAATTGTAATGATTCTATAGTATTCCAGCGTATAGATGTATCATAATTTGAGACATTCTCTAGAAGCTGGAAAAGACAAGGAGACATATTGTCTCCTAGAGCCTCTAGAAAGGAATGAAGCTTTGCTAACACCTTGATTTTAGGTGTTAGCTCAATGAGACCTGTGTCAGAATTCTGACCTACAAATTATGCTAATAATTTTCTGTTGTTTTAACTTACTAAGTTCATGGGGATTTGTCACAGCAGCAATAGCAAACTAATACATAAAGTGCTTTCTTTGTGATTCAGTATGAGACTAGGATATTAAAACCTACCTTTATTCATAAAATTTTCCTTATCTTTCAAATTTCAAATGCTTTTTGCCAAAACACTAATTAAAATATTTACTACAATTAGGTTTTCTCAATTGACCTTAATAATATTAAACAGATGTTTATTTATTAATGTCACTTTACATTTTTCATGTACATTATTTATGATTTTCATTTTATGTACTGATCAAAATCCATTACCTTTATTACTTTAGTTGCCATTTCTGGGATTGGCTCACAGCCCTAATTTATTCCTTTGCATTTTTACTGCATGGAATTGGAGACCAATATCTCAAAAAATATAGGCTAATACTAGTTCTTTTCTCCCCCCACTGAATCAGCCCAAATTATTCGTTACGTAAATATTTCCATTTAAAAAGCCATGATAATTGGTTTGGTTCAGGGTTTTAATTTCTTTTAAAGTCTCTGTTAATAGATTTTTTTCATTCAGTAAACATTTACCCAGCACTGTAGTATGCCAGGTTTTTTGTAAAATGTTGATGATACGGTGATAAGAGACCTCTGTTTCTCCTTTTAGGGATGTCACTGTTTTATCAAGAAAAAAGTAGAGGAGTAGGATAATGGTAGGCTGGACTTGTGGTCAGTTTGCAAAAGGAACACATAGGGAGCCCCTATTATCTTTCTTCTGAACCACCGTAAAATTTTAACTGATCTGCTAGCTTCCTCCCTGATCCCACTAAAGCCCGTCTTGAGACAGAAATCAGAGTAGTTCATTTAAACCTACATCACATTATGACACTCTTCAACTCAACCCCCTCAGTGGCTTCCCAGCTCACTCGGAGCAAATGCTCAAGTTCTCGAGGTCTGTTAGGTGAGAGGCCTCACATGTTACCTCTCCTCACCATGTTGCCACAATCACAGAGCTCCAGTTGTGAAGGCATCCTTTCTAGTTCCTAACACATACTGAGCACATTCCTACCTCAGGCTTTCTGCACTTGCTGTCCTTTCAGTCTGGAGCATTCTCCATTTGAATATACAGAGGTTTGTTCCTTCACTTCCTTGGAATTACCGCGTAAATGCCTTTGTATCCTTAAGGCTTTCCCTGACCATCCTATTTAACAGCAATGACCCTCCTGATGGGAATGTCCTAGCTCCCCTAGCCTGCTTTGTTTTTCTGCCTTCCTGTGTTTTCCTTTCACTTACATGTTTTATTATTCCCTGTGGTATATTTGGTGTTTTATCTCTCTCTTCTTCCCTTCATTAGGAGGTATGCTCCAGGAGGGATTTTAGTTAATGTGATCACTATTGTATTTTCATGTGTAAAATAGTACCTGGCACATAGTAGGTGTTCATATATTTGTTGAATTAATGGTCGAATGAAGAGGATTTGATTCAAGTCTCGGGATATCAAAAGTATTTCCCTGTGCAAGATACTTGTGAAATTGGTTTTGAAAGATGAATGAGTGACCCTAAAGGGAGAAGAAAGGGGATGCTAAGCAGAAGAAAAGGCAGACAGTAAAACAAGGGCTTCCAAAGTAAAGATTCACCTCTAAATGGTTGAAGTCATTAAAGATATTCATTCAAGATATCATTCATTCATTAAAGATATCTTTAAAAAAAAGGAACTACATATATGAAATATAATAGTAAAACAAGCAACTAGATATGTATATATGTGTATCTATGTATGTATATGTATATATAAACAAGTATATATTTCGTGTATATATATATATATATATACATACACTTATTTATAATATTGGAGCAACTAAAAGCAAGTAAATTAGTCTTTGCTCTTTTTTTTTTTTAAGATTTTATTTATTTATTCATGAGAGACACAGGGAGAAGGTAGAGACATAGGCAGCAGGAGAAGCAGGCTCCTCACCGGGACCCCAATGTGGGAATCAATACTGGAACTCTGGGATCACACCCTGAGCTGAAGGCAGATGCTGAACTGCTGAGCCATCCAGGTGTCCCTAGTCTTTGCTTTTATGTACTTGACTAAAATACCAAAATGCAGAAATTACCAACATTTCTTTGCATTTAATTATATTTTAGGAGGTGTGTGGAAAGTTTTAACGGTTTTATCAGACTTTTATTTTCCTAAAAAGTCAGAAAAATAAAAAAGAAATTATTTCCCAAAGTGTGTTTACTTTTCTTTGTTAGCTTTATATTATTAAGTAATATCTGTCATTAAAGAATTTAATGTGTATAGTACTCTGGGTTGACATCTATCTTTAAAAATAAGCCACTTTATAAGAATTTGGCATTTAAAGAAGTGCATTAACTTTTTCAGGCCCCCATTTATTGCTCTGCTGGAGTAGTTCATTGATCTGCTGTATATCCTGGAGTACTATGCTGGCAAAGTGAAGAATGTCATCTGTTAAAATTCCAGAGAATATGCTGGCTTCTGTAGAAGCATAATGACTTATTAAAAACAAAACAAAACAACACAACTCTGGAGATTTTGCTAAGGGTTTTGCAAATAATCCTCAGTGCCTCTGTAAAATCTCCATATTTCTGAAATTCCTAAAAATTGAATGAAATTTCATTAACTTGATGTTGGCATTTTTTTTTAAAGACATTATTTATTTATTCATGAGAGACACAGAGAGAGAGGCTGACACATAGGCAGAGGGAGAAGCAGGCTCCACACAGGAAGCAGATGCAGGACTCGATCCTGGGACCACACCCTGAACCAAAGGCAGACCTCAACCACTGAGCCACCCAGGCGTCTCTGATGTTGGTATTTTAAAACTAGGTCTCCTGTGAAGAGCTATTCCCAAGTCACTTAAATTACAGTATCTGTACAAATACAAAAGTTGAAAATTTGGTACTAGTGCGGTATGTCTCTAGAAACAGCTAACATCAAGCAACTGTTTTTAAAACTCTGAAAACAGAATTAGCTCACAATTTGTAAGGCACTTAACGAAAAGCAGAAAGGAAGAGGATAAAGCACTGTTTACATTTTATTTTTTTCTTGGGACTCTTTTTTCTAATTCCTTGTCAAATAGTAATTTGTGTCAATAGCAAAGGGTTTGCCTGGGGGGGAATCTCTTTATGTGCTTGCCTGGCTCACTGAAAATCAAATAATGTTGAATTTATGTATCTTTAATTCAAAGATGTTTCTCATGTAACACCTGCAAATAGGGTGATGGTGTTTCTGTTCACAGCCCCAATTTTAATTTCTTCTGCTCATCCCTTCTAGAACACTGCTTAATATAACCTCCTGCTCAAGAACCAATGATGAGTCTCATTTTGAAAATCATACTTCCGGGGCACCTGGGTGGCTCAATGGTTGAGTGTCTGCCTTCAACTCAGGTTGTGATCCCGGGGTCCTGGCATCCAAGACCTTTTTCTCATTGTAACTGAAATGAAAGAAGATATATGACTTGGAATAAGCTGTCCCTCGAAAGCTCCACAGCCAGAATTGCTTCTGCTAACCTGGAGACTTTCTCCACAGCGTTGCCATAGTCTTTGAAAATGCTGCAAGTCAGAAGGATAGAGAACCCTTGAGGAGAATTATAATAGCCAATTAAAATAGTTAAGATCATTGATCAATATTATATGCCAGTCACTGTGTTAGGTGTTAATAATTTCAGTTCCTTGAAGTCTGATAACAACCAAATGAAGTAGACACCATTATAATGAATCCCCTTTCCCTTTTTATTTTTATTTTTTATTTTTTATTTTTTAAATTAATTTTTATTGGTGTTCAATTTACCAACATACAGAAAAACACCCAGTGCTCATCCCGTCAAGTGTCCACCTCAGTGCCCGTCACCCATTCCCCTCCAACACCCGCCCTCCTCCCCCCTTCCACCACCCCTAGTTCGTTTCCCCGAGTTAGGAGTCTTTATGTTCTGTCTCCCTTCCTGATATTTCCCAACATTTCTTCTCCCTTCCTTTATATTCCCTTTCACTATTATTTATATTCCCCAAATGAATGAGAACATACACTGCTTGTCCTTCTCCGATTGACTTATTTCACTCAGCATAATACCCTCCAGTTCCATCCACGTTGAAGCAAATGGTGGGTATTTGTCGTTTCTAATCGCTGAGTAATATTCCATTGTATACATAAACCACATCTTCTTTATCCATTCATCTTTCGATGGACACCGAGGCTCCTTCCACAGTTTGGCTATTGTGGCCATTGCTGATAGAAACATCGGGGTGCAGGTGTCCCGACGTTTCGTTGCATCTGAATCTTTGGGGTAAATCCCCAACAGTGCAATTGCTGGGTCGTAGGGCAGGTTTTAAATGAAGAAACTGAGATAGGGAGTAAACGACTTTTTTATGGTCATACAAACAAAGTAATAGAACTAAAATTTGAACTGAGAAGTCAAAATCATTCTGATTTCAGGCAAACTACTTTAACCACTAAGCATATTATTGCCCCTTAATAGCTAATATAAATATTTATCTCTTGTATTAGTTTACTTGGACTGCCATAGAATACCACAGACTGGATGACTTAAACAACAGAAATAAACTTTCTTACAGTTCTGGAGGGTGGAAGTTCAAGATCAAAGTGTCTGCTAGTTTGGTTTCTCCTGAGGCCTTTCTCTTTGGCTTGCAGATGGCCATCTCATTGCTGTGTCCTCACCTGGTCCTTCCTTGCTCATACATCTCTGATGTATTCTAGGTGCTCAAATTTTCTTTTCTTATAAAGAAATCGTTTGGATTAGGGACCACCTACCTTATGGTCTTCATTTAACTTACCTCTTAAAAGACCCTCTGGCCCAAATATAGCCACATACCGAGTCCTCAGAGTTAGGGCTACAACATATGAATTTTGGGAGGATACATTCAGCCCACAACACCTTTATAATCTGTGACCCCAAAAATCCATTTCTGGAATGTGTACATTAGAAAAAAATGGGCTTCAGGCAAAAATTTCAATCTTTTATCATACTTCTTTCGGTTAATAAACATCTAATGATTTTGTCAACACTAACACTTATCTCCTGTCATTTCCTATCTTTGAACATTCCCAATTCTTCGGAACTTCTCAGTTTTATCCCATTTAGGACCCTTCTCTATGTCCACCTGTTTCTGCTATTTTGCTCACTAGATCTTGTCTTAAAGAGTGGAGGTTCTGGAAGAAAAGTTGTTTGTTCATCTCATGGTTTTCTTTTGAGAATTTGCATGTACTAACTTCGTTCTCTTTTCCCATATAGTTTTCCACATGACTGGCAAAGAGAGAAGGAAGGATGTGGACTTTCTCATGTTCATAGCCTTTTTCTTACCTCAGTAGCTTTTAATTGAACTTGGTCTGAATCAAGCACTGTGAGAAAGTGTTATATCCATTCATACTCTTTTCAGTTTTACCTTAGCTTTAAGTTAGCTAAATTTATTACCCCTATTTACTAATTATTATCCATATTTACTGGTGTTTAAAGGGACTATAATAGTTACTAAGTATCACAGAGCTAGTAAATGGTAGAGCTGGAATTCACACTTTACAGATTGGTTTCTTAAGTCTGGTAATATAGAGTGGCCTGGATTTTATTATTGATAAACTTTTATCATTGTATATGATATTGCTGAGCAATTTCTCACTACTTATGGTTATGAAAAAATTGTAGAAACTTATTTAAAGGGGATTATTTTAATTATGTAAGTGTAACACTTTTATCTTCATGATTATCAGATATTATACCTTTAAGTTACAAAATGACTGTATGTTAAGAAATTCATACCTATATGTAAAAAGTCCCTCTTAGAGCCCATAGGCTGCATGCAGGTGCTAAACATAAACGGAACCCTGATAGACTTTGAGAAAAAGAATCCCATGTTCCAAGTATAAGTGGGAAAGCCAAATACTGCACTGATTCTGGCTCTGGGAAAAGTACATACTGTTATATTCCGGCACATCAGAATTTTCCAGGGATGTGCCTGGTGTCTTGGAATTAAGCCAATGTGATTTTCCTGCCATCTAAGTCTTGCTACTTTGTGGGTCTCTGTGCCATGTTCATTATGTAAATCATAGCTTCCTGTCCCTGAATTGTGAGACTTTTCTCTTTCTCTATACAAAAGGAAACACACTCACCATTTCCCAGAATCTTGCAGATATAATCATCATTTGTCCTTTTATAACTATAGGCTTTACTTTTTACAAATGTATGAAGGACAGAACTGATGAAGGGAAATTGTTCATATGCACCTATACTATTCAGTAATTATTATTTCTTTTTATTGATATTAATTTCTAAATAACAGTCCTGGAGATTGGCAGAGAGGGGAATATTTTACTTTTCTGTTGTTTTGCTTATATTTAAATTTTAGACACAGGCTTTAAAAAAAACTATGATGTGATAATCAATTTCAAGTATATTTTACTGATCCTCAAATTTAATTTGAAAAATCCTTTTAGGATTATAATTTTTTCAATCAATTTAGAAAAATCAACAAACTCAACGTCAGCAACACAGTAAAAATAGAGATTGATACTACGAAGAATCTCTGAAAACTACATACCTATGATTTTTAAAATGTCATTTAATTAGAATATAAATCTTGATTTATTTTCATTGAGACTTGAGGGTTAGTTTTTAGTGTGAAAGATTAATTGAATCTAAGTAAAGTAATGAATGCCTACCATTTTGTATAAAATTAAAAGCGCAGATGGGTTATATAGATTTAAAAAAGCATGTATCCAGTTGAAATAAAGTCTTTCAGAGAAAATATTAACATTGCCTAGATAACATAATGAAGTGATGACTTACTCTCAACTTTAGAGAGAGAGAAGAATCTTTTAAAATCAATTGATAAGGGGCAAATTCTTTAATTCTGGTCATAATAAAAGATTTTTGTTGGGATTTATATATCTTGAAAATCCTGAATCCTGTTCTCTGTAAATTTATATAATCTTACTTGTAATTACTAGTGAACCACTTCTGAAGACACAAATTTATTCCCATTATTTTTGATAATAGACATTCTGTTTTATCAACCAGTACATTTAGGAATCCAAGTTTAGGAATGCGGACATACCACAAAGTGTGGAATATGGCAGAGAAGGGAATAATATGACTGTGCTAGCAGGCTTGGAGAGCAACCAAAAAAGCCTGCAAAATGGCTGGGTGGGTCTCCAAATTCTGATTAGGAATTGCAGTGCAGATTAATGGGGACCTGGCTGAAACCAATACATTTCTTTTGAAAACTGGCATTGGATTTTATGTTGAGGGTCCCCAAGACCATCCTCAGGCTTGAGGATTGAAGGACACATAGGACTCTGAAAAGCTGTTATAATCACAGTGATGGTTTATTACAGTGAAGGGATGTAGATTAAAATCAGCAGAGTGAGAAAAGCTTGTGGGGCAGTCTGGGAAAAACCACTGGCAAGCTTCTGGGGTTCCCTTCCAGTGGAGTTGGATGGGAATGTGTTTAATGCTCCCGAAATGATGTGTGACAGAGTATGTAAAGTGTTACCAGCGAGGAAGTTCACTGAAGCTTTGATGACCAGGGTTTTTATTAGGGCTATGTCATGTAGGCGTCCTCATAACTGACCTCAGCTAGTCAGACTCCAGAGCCACCCCAGATCATACTGAAGTAAGAGTATGGCTTCAGTCGTATAAAACCATTCTTAGCATGCAGAATATTCCCAGGGGTCAGAGGTCATCTCCCAGGAGCCAGGCCAAGGGCCATTCTTAAGACAGGTTTTCCTTTGAAATGGGCAGGGTTTGAAAAGCCCAACTCTGATAAGTTAACCCTTTCCCAAACAAGTTTATAGCTACAGAATGGTAGATAAATAGGTTATTTCTCTACAATTTTATTCAAACGCATTTTCTCAAAGAAATTAGGGAAGTTGTAGGGCTCATGGTGATATGCTCTGTGGGAGAAACCATTGTTCTGAATCTTTTATTAGTGGAGAGGTTAGTAAATCATATAGAGTTCTAGAAGAAGACCCATGTAACTCAGTGTCCTTTAATAAAGGAAAGAGTACGTTGTACATTTAATCAAATATTTGTATATTTTTTCAAAGAATTCATATTTCTTTGGAAAAGCCAGAACAAGATATAGAACCCCAATAATTTCAAATATGAGTGTAATATTTTTACAGTGAGCACTGATTTATAAGTCCAACTCCCAGAGATACACATAGGTTTATCATCCAGCTATAAATGTCTGAATGCATAATGGAATACAAGGTCTAATTTCTAAAAGGTATTTGGATGATGCATTACTCATTGATAAATGCAGCTGAAGCAAAAAACAAAAAGAGTTCAAGTTTTTTTTGAAGGTTGGTCATACAATGCATTATTAAATTTAGATAAAAGGCAAAAATATTATTTAATTTGATATTATGGGAGAAAGATGGAGGAACATTTGACCATTTTTATTCGTCTGCTTCCTTGGTTTTTAACTCTCATAATCCCTTTCATCTTTGGAGCAAACACATATCTAGTGGGGACAGTGGACCCATGGTTAAGATTAGAATCAGCTTATCATGAGAAATGTGTATTATAGTCAGGATACTATTACTTTTTGCTAATAGCTCATGCTCACATTAATTGGCTCTAACATAAAATAATAGAAGCCAACCTCTTAATTTTATGCAACACTTTGGAGGTTCCTTTCTTCTGCAAAAATAATTTGTTCACTTAAATCTCAATGACAATAGACCTAACACCCTTCATTACAAGTTCAGAGTGGTTTATATGTAGATATATTTTAAGATAGCCAGATTGCTTATGTTGTTTCAAAAAACAGCAGAACTTGAGTTGACACAAAAGAATATGACTGGTTATAATTATATCATAGCTGGAAGAGAAAATGTGATAATAGTTTTTTGACAAAGAGCAGAGCAACTAAGGATAGTTGTAGATTCCACTTCATTATAGGATATAGTGATGGGAACAGGATTGCCACAATCGCTACATTTCTCCAAATAAGACTTTCATAAGAAAAAAGCAAAACTTAAGCCCAAGAAATCCTGAGCACAGAGCCCAGAGAAGGATTGTTAAATGTTAGTTTCAGGTACTGAAATAAAGATAGCCATTAATAATCTATAGAGCATTTCTTAAGGACTCCATTTTCAAAAGGCCATTTTAGTACTGCCCCGTGGTACTTGGTACTTATTAGTTCTCCTTCTTTTAGAAGTTGTTTTTCTTATCAAACTTGACAGTTTTGGATAGATGAATGACAATTTGATTGACAGCTTGACATTGCTAAATAAACTAATTCATTTTTGGAAGAAATTCAATGTCCAGTGGCTCAGAGGCTTCATATTGAGTATGTCAGAACTTTGTTCTTTTTAAATAAGTGCTTATATTTGTATGATTAACAATAATCTAGAGAGCTATAATTAGTCAAAAGAGTTTTGTGGTAACTTATTTTTTGTGACTTTCTTAAATTTGGGTATATTTAAAAATCTAGGGTCAGTTCAAACTCTATTCTTAAGTAGTGCTTTCTGAAGTAATTTTCACTGGAAGACATCCCGATTTGCTTTTTAAGGAATCCAGATTTTCAAAAGTATAAATGTACAATGATTTTATTTTTGAAATTCGAATGTAACATACAAGTCAGTTTACTTTTAAATGAAGATTTGCCTTCCCATTGGAGAAGGTAGATTGATAAATGAAATCTATTTCTTTAATGCCAGCATTCCTCTGAGTAAAGTGTAACTCCAGTACATGACATATAATTTTGCTAAAATTGCATGATCATAAAAACGGCAACATCTACCTTTTAATACTTTGAAATATAATTAACAAAACAACAACAAAAATTCAGTTAAATTTAAGACATACTTGTTGAAGTTTAACTTAGTGGAAAACACAGCATTATATCCTTTGAGTGATACCAGAAAAACTGAAATCAATGTTCCAGTACAAAGAAATTAATGATTTTACCATAACAGGTAAGCATAACAGTTATTATAAGTAGAGGCAGTGAAGGGTCCAAGAATTTTTTTTTTTTAAGATTTTTTCTACTTATTCATGAGAGACACAGAGAGAGAGGCAGAGACATAGACAGAGGGAGAAGCAGGCTCCATTCAGGGAGCCCGACTCGATTCTCGGACCCCAGGGTCATGCCCTGGGCTGAAGGTGGCGCTAAACTCTGGCTGCCCGGGTCCAAGAATTCTTATTAAAAAGAGGAAACTAGTATGAGCTCAAAGATCTGGAGACAACTCCCATCAAGGAAGCGGTAAGAAAAACTGGCCCCAAGTGAGGGATACAATTTGAACAAATGGAGGGAAGAAAACAGGAAGACTTTAGGGGAAAATTACATAAAAAAATAAGGTTGGAATAACTAAATGTCTGTAGTATCAGACATTAACACTTTGCAGGTTTGGACTTGGCTGTATTGATTAATAAAGAATTCCATAAAGCACAGTGTTTTTGTACTTTCAATTTCTGAAGAAAATCTGACTATTGTGTTTGTATTCCTCCTACATTTAGACTCTTGTTTTTCCTTTTCAATGCACTTTGACCCAAAATATTTAGATGCCTAATGATAACTCTTTATTAAGGAAGCCATATCTTAAAAGACATTTGAAGAAAATTCAAATATCTATTATCCTAAATTTTATCCTAAAAGTTCTAGAAATACTGCAACCTTGAAGAATAATGGAAGAAATGTAACAAAAGTTCTTATCAAAGGGCTCCTTTTCTAGTCCTTTTCAGGAGACTTTCAGGTGATTCAGCTTTCCTTTCTGATGCACCAACACAGCTGTTCTCAATTTCTCTACGCCACTCTATCTTCATGTCCTTGTGACATTTGTGATAGGGAACCATAAGGTATTAATTCATTTCCATATGTTACGAATAAAAAGCATTATATTCCTGCTGGTGAGTCATTTCCAGAGTACTAGTAACTGGGGTTTGAGTTCAGGGTCTGGAAACGCATTAAGCTACCCCAAGTAAACGGCTTGTTTCTTTTGCTGTTTTTTTTTTTTCTCCCCAATTCTAAATGCTGGTGGCTCCAAATAATGTGATGGATGGAAGTGAAAAAATAGATTGTTCTAGAATTTATTAAGCTGAGATGAATGAAATGAGAAGGAAGAGAGAAGGAAATAAACCATAACCAGCACTTTTAAATGTTTCCTGTGGTTGCAAACTGCCACTTTATCTACATTGCCTGTAGGAAAGAGGACAAAAGTCTCTCAAAGTGTCTGGATCTGAACTCTTGACCATTACCTAACTGTATCCTTGGGATAAGTTACATAACCTTTTTCTGTAAAATTGGAAAATCTTAGGATGTATCTCAGAGTTGTGCTGATTAGTATCTCTGAAGTATGCACTGGTAGGTACTCAGTAGGTATTTAGAGTAGTGCCTGGCTTATAGTAAGTGTTCAATAAATCCTAGAAATTATTACTCTAGGAGTAATAATCTAGTGGAGATTATTATTTCCAGTGTAGCTCAGTTGGACTTTATAATTCTAAAATATTTCAGAATTAGAATCATCACTTCCACAGATATTTTACAGAGTGCCATATCAGAGGCATTTGAATTGAACTATGTTTGTATACCTAAATGGTTTGCAGTTTATAACACAGAATTGCAGTTGGTTTATAAAATATCAACCATAAGAATATACTGTAGCAGATTACTTCAGAAGACAGAATGGACAGTGTTAGCAGACAGAGCCATGGAAAGCAGGTTGTGATCGCTTTGGGCATAGGTCATGTTTAGTAATCTGTGTGACATATAAGATTAGTAGATGAAACAAATATTTTAGTTAAAATGTTAAAGGTTAATAAAAATTAATAGTTTCAGGTTAATATAAGTTAACAGAAGAGATGTCAGAACGTCACCCATGCTACAATCAGGGACAGCACTTTAGCATCCCACAAACCTCTGTCAGCATACAATTTTGCAAATAGAGTGTGCCTTCTATGAATATTGACCTTTAAGGTAAATGCCCTATCTTACAAGAAATTACTATTTTTAAAGTATTCTTATGCAGAAATTCTAGAGCTGTTATGAATTATAAACACCATCTTTGTGCTGATAGAAAATATCTAATAACCCTTTCACTCTCTGCTTTTTTGGTGAGCATAAAGGAGATTTCTACAGTAGTCATTGTAGCAAGTGTGGATCTTAGCAAGATTCAGACCATTTGACTTTCTAATGTGGTTGTCTGAGAGGCATCTATGAATTTACTTAAGTGTTTTCTTTTCCAGTTGAATTAGGAACCATAATAAATTGTGATGGACATCTCTATAATTTAATACAGATTCTCCTTTTCTTCCTCAAGAAAGGACATACTTCTCTATTACCTTGCAGATAAGAGGCACTAATTTCTAATTCTAACCAGTGTAACATGAACAAAAGTCATGTGTGGTGCTCTTAGTCTGAGGCTGTGCGAGGTCCTGCTGACATCTCTAGACATTTTTTTGGTCTCAGGGATTGTGGAAGCAATCTCTGGGATCCTAAGGGATTGAGACAATAAACCACAAAATCAGATTAGCCTGGATTTACAGATTTTCGATTGGAGGATAGCTGTGTCAAGAGTTGCCTGGGTCTGTAGCTGGCTTAGCATAATGGAAAAAAAAACTTTTATTGTATTAAGCCACTGAAATTTTGAGCTTGTTTGTTATCACAGCATAACTTTTCATATCTTAAGTAATGTAGAGGGTGAAACAGTGCTTATTGTAGAAAACAATGACTTTTGTTTAAATATATCTTCAGTTTGGGGAAGATTGAATTACTCATATTCAGAGAAAAAATACCAAATAAGCAAAAATTTAGAATCATGATATCACTCTATCTTCATTCTCCCATTGCTTTCAAATTATTATTGCTATATGTATGGGTGAAGCATGGAAGCTGAATTCAGGAAAATAAGAGTAAATAAGAGTTTCTATTTATTATTGATTCAGTTTTTTTGGGGGGGGGGTTTGGGGAGGGGGAAGTGTTAAGATTTCACTCATAACCTGTATTTTAGATATTTTTCCTCCTTACTAAAGATTACTTTGTGTTTCTCTAGTTTGTAAAAGAAAACTACCTCAAACTCAACACACTAAAACCTAGTTACCTAAATTAAATCAAAGAGACAAAATGAAAGCGAGGCCAGGAATTACTAAATACTTGTCATCAAGGAAATTTTAGAAACCAGTGCAGAATGAGTGGTATAGGGTGTATGTGTGGAGTGGACATCTGAAAGAGGGAAGCAGGAATTATTTTGTTGGCATCACCAAAAAGTTGGTTCAAAGTGGCCAATATTTCATTTTTTCCACACAATTAATGTCTTTGTTGTTGCTGTTTTTTTGTATGTTCTCCCCAGAAGACGTGCCATATTAATATGGTAGACTTAGATTTCTTATAATGACTACTAAGTATGGTGTGGCAGATTTCATTTTCCAAAGGTAGTTGCACCAGTATATGTCCTAGCCCACATGCTTTTATTGCAATGTAACATTGATACTCTGCCACTGAGAGGTAGGTTCTATGTTCTTTCCCACTTGAGCCAGGGCCAACCTATATAACAGTCACCTCTAGCAAGAAAAGGTGGTGAAAGTAATGCAGCATGACTTGAGAAGCTAAGTCATAAAAGGCTTGTGTTTCTCTCTCAGGATGTATGACAGAGGAAGCCAAACTTGCCATGTGTAGGCAGTATGCTTGCCCTAAAGCTGCTGTAGAGACAGAGGATCTCTAACTGATTCAGCACCAGCTTTGCAAATTTCAGCCAAGGCACAAGACACATAGGTGAGTGAGCCTACAGATAACTCCAGATCTCAGTCTTAGAGCAGTACTAGTCAACCTTGATTTCACACAAAGCCCTGACAATCCTGCAGTTTGTTAGGAAGATGTATGTTATTATAGTTTTAAATCAAGTTTTTAAAAAAATATTTTTTTTTTTTTTTAAATTTTTTATTTATTTATGATAGTCACAGAGAGAGAGAGAGAGGCAGAGACACAGGCGGAGGGAGAAGCAGGCTCCATGCACCGGGAGCCTGATGTGGGATTCGATCCCGGGTCTCCAGGATCGCGCCCTGGGCCAAAGGCAGGCGCCAAACCGCTGCGCCACCCAGGGATCCCTAAAAAAATATTTTTGTTGAGATATTTTGGTTTGATATTATATTAATTATATTATTTGAGATATAATTCACATGCCATATATTTCACTATTTCAGAGCATAAAGTTCAGTGGCTTTTAGTATATTCACAAGTTTATGTAACCGTCACTGCTGTCTAATTTAATAATGTCTTATCACCGGAAAAAGAAACCCTATATCCATTAGTAGTTACTCCCCATTCTTCTCCTCTCCCTATCCTCTGGCAAACATTACTTTTTTTTCTATTTCTGTGGATTTACCTATTTTGTACATTTTACATCAATGGAATCATACAGTATGTGGCCTTTTGTGGCTTACTTCTTTAACTTAGCATAGTGGTTTTAAGGGTCATCCATGTATCAGATATCAGTATTTCACTCATTTTATGACTGAATAGTATTCCATGGTATGGATATACCACCTTTTTATTTATTTCATTTTTATTTTTTATTACTTAATGGACATTTAGGTTGTTTTAACTTTTTAGCTATTTTAATGTTAAATTGTTTGGTCATATGGGTTGTGTACGTTCAATTTTTGAGTTATGCCAACATATTTCCCAAAATGGTTATATTATTTTACATTTTCGTCAGTCATATATGAGGATTCCAATCACTCCACATCCTTACCAACAGTTGTTAATGTATGTCTTTTTGATCATAACCATTTTAGTGGGTATGAAAGAAGTCACTAGGTTCTGGGGTCATTTGTTACATAGTCATGCTAAAGGAAACATATGGTTTGAATGAAAAAAAGCTAAATTAGGAATCAGAAGACATGAGTTCAGGTACCATCTCTATAGCTTGTAACTTGACCTTTGGCCAGTCACTTGCCCTCTGGGCCTCACATTTTTCATTTACATGGTGAAACAACTTCTTTCAGTTTTCGATATGTTTTAGTACATTTTTTCTTTTCTATACCACTTAAGTCAACTTATCTAATAAACATGAATGTGAATTTGGATTATCTTTAGCATGAAGGGGAACATGGATTTATCTATAGCATAAAGGTGAGCATGGATTAATTACATTTTTTAAAGTTAATAGATACTGGTCTCATAATCAGTAATTAATTACATGTGGTATTGATTATAGAAAAGACTAATGACTGATTGATTATAGAAAAGACTATTTAATGATAAATCTGTCATATTTAAAGCCAAAGTGAATGAGAGTCTTTATCTGGGCTCTTGGGTACCTGAATAACTTGAGCTGTATAGACTGACAGACAAATTGACTATAATAGGTAAACTTAGCTAGCTTCCATTGTTTGGACCTTGTCACCCTTATTTAACCATTTATGCTTCATGGCAAATACATTGATAAAAACCTGTTGGATGAAAGTGGATTTTCTTTGCAACTTTGAAATATTGTCAAGAATTTGAAGTTATATCACAGAAAATCATTTAGTATTTTTATTGACCATTTAAAATATAAATGCATTAGAAAGAAATCCATGTCATTCAAGGAAAGTCAACTCAGTTTAAGTCCTTAAACATCGTGGTACAATATAACCTCCCTTTGATTATTCATGATTTGAAACTTAAAAGGAAGATGGGTCCAGTATATAATATAGTAACCTGGAATTTTCATCTTATTTACTTAATCTGCCTTATACCCTTTGACCTGCCTACACAACCATTCAGTTGGATTGGGTATACTTTAGAGAAAAAAAATGTCAGAAAATATTTTTTTGGTCCACATAAAAAGAAAATTTTATTTTTCTTAATTTTTTTCATGTATGACTAGCAAGTCTATAGCCTGTGTCACTGGGAAAGAACTGATGAAAAAGAAGTAAAATTGTACATGCAGTAATCTTAAAGAAATTTGATGTGTTTCTGGTTGTGAACATGAGCTTCAGGAAGATGATTTTCTGTTATATTTCTCCATAACACTTTGAACAGTACTCTACATAGAATAATTTCTTTATAAATATCTATTAAATTATAAACAATTAAACATAAAATACAAAACATTTGCCTACCCTATGTAGGTTAAGATGCAAAATATTAGTTTTGAATCTAGAGTTTTGTCAACTTAAGTCAGTAATTGTGTACTTGTTAATTGCTAATTAAAACTCTTAACTATACATATTGTTGAAATGGTTGAAAAAATATAGCATATTACAGTGGAATAGCATTCATATGAGAAGTTGCAGTCAGATGCCAAACTTCTGCTTAAAAATGTCTTTCTGGGGCATCTGAATACTCAGTCAGTTAAGCGTCTGTCTTTGGCTCATGTCTTGATCCTGAGATCCTGGGATTGAGTCCCACATCTGGCTTCCTGCTCAGTGAAGAGTCTGCTTCTCCCTCCTCCCCTTCCCCCTGCTTTTGATCTCTCTTTTATGTTCTCTCTCTCTCAAATAAAAAAAAATAAAATCTTAAAAAATTATCCTAGTGGCAAGTCTCTTTTTAGTTATCAATTCAGAGACCTGAGGTGAATCAATCTGAATCAAATCTTAAGTATGGATTTATACTTAATTTAAATGTATTTAGAATGAATAAGTAGAAACAAAAAAAAAATAAAAGGAGAGATTGGGGCTATTTCAGTTAGAGACTTGTGGCTCTTACAATATGTATGGCTTTGTTCCATTCTGGATTTGCTGAGCTACCTACCTGTAGCTAGGATGTTGGTTTTATTTTGTTGTTGTTCAGGGTTGCTCAGGTTATGTGGTGTGTTATATTGGACCTCAAAGTATGAGGAAGACTTAAAACTAACCATTGAAAATTTATCTTCTTACAACTTTAGAGAGATCCAAAATAGAATACACCTGCAGGAACATGTAACTGAATTCCATTAAGCAATCATCTGCCAATATTTGAATTTTGAGAGGATGGTATTAAATGTCTTGTTAATTTAACTATGCTTGTAACACCAACTTCTGAAATCCTGTTGAAATAATGTTAAAATAAATATGAAAAAACTCAAACTAGCATCAGAGACACATTGAAACATAAATGAAAAACAGCACACAAATCTATGTAGCTTGTTTATATCACCGTAGAGATTTAGATAAAGAAAAACAAACATAACCTTTTCAGCTGTTTCTCGCAAGGGAAAAAAGAAATGAAACATTTGATTATAATTGTTTTAATGAGCTGTGATTCAAAATGATGAAGTTGTAATGGTTTGGGTAAAAACTATTTTGTTAATGAGCTTTTATTTCTATCCATATCTATGAAATATAAAACTCTCCAAGGATAAAGTTTAGTGGTATAGCAGTATTTGCTTTCTGGAAATTAAAATATCTGATATTTATCTGCTTTATTTTCAACAAACACATTTATAAATTATTGATATTAGCATAGAACACAGAGAGTTCAAAGGATACAAATAAAACTGTGCAATGGACATAGAACATGTTTATGTTACTAGTTTTCAAACTGAACTTTAGCTATAGGGTAAACTTCTTTGCCTGATATTGGGAAGTCTCTTAGTTTTTAAAAATAATTTGTATCTATTATTTTAATTGAAGGTGTGTACAGAGTAGTCAAAAGTTGTTCCAAATGAAAACAGTAAAACCACTGTGTTCATTTAAAGTAGGGCATTATAAACTGTTACTTCTTTCGGATACCCACTGTCACTTCCTAACTAATGCATATTTCCAAAAGGAACACTCTATCTGAAGAAATACTGTGGTGAACAGATGTCTACTATCAACTGCGACTCTTTCACATGACTCAAGATAGAACAAAGCAATGTTGGAAATAACAATCTTATTATTACAAATTACAAAAGATTAAATATGGCCAACCTGTCTTCACTTTAGAATGCTTTTTTTTTTTTAAAGATTTTATTTATTTATTTGAGAGAGAGAGAGAAAGAGAGAGAGAGAAAGTAGGAGGAGACATAGAGGGGGCAGAGAGAATTGCAAGTAGACTCCCTGCTGAGCATGGAGCCTGACATGGGGCTTGATCTCAAGACCCTGAGATCATGACCTGAACTGAAATCAAGAGTCAGTTGCTTAGCCAACTGAGCTAAGGTGTCCCATCACATTAGAATTCTAAGTAGTTGTCAATGAGAAACAGAATAGAAAGATATAATTATGAAGGATTAATGTAAGAGAGTCTGTTTAGGTGATCACAAAGTTTGGTAAGGGTCATTGTCACTCTTAAGAGTACAATCCCAAACTAAAGTTAATTCTCATTAGTGAGAAAATAGCTTTGAATTTTGAACTTCTACACATTGCCAATTCATTTTAACCTCTAAATTTCAGTTGGCTGATGGCAATGTTCTTTTTTGTATCTCACATACACACACACACACACACACACACACACACACCTTTTTTTTTTATCCAGCTTTGCAGTGTGAAATGGAACAATTTGGGAAACTGTTAAGAAAAGAAAGCCAGTGCCTCAAAACTTCTTTCCTTAACCTATTTTCTTTTCCCATTGTATTTCAGCCTCAAAAATTTATGTAGACCATTGGACTCCTTATTACTATAAATGTTTAAATATTGGAAAAGTTTACTTAAAAACTTAATATATTGCCAAGAAGCAAACAGAAGAGAAAATTTTATTTTTTAATATGTACATCATGATTCACAAGTAAAAAAAATTTAAAAAATAGACTTACCTTTGCTTTAAAGGCCAGATGAGAAATAATAGCAGTAATCAGCAGCAGCAGCAGGAGCAGCTAGTGATTGTTGATTGCTTACTTTATGCATCACCCTGTTCTGAGCACTTTATATATTACCTAGTTTCATCATCACAAGAATTTTATGAATATTATATTTTAATCCTCATTTTACTGGTGAGGAGACCATGGCAACAAAGAATTAAGTAGCTTATGGGGTGCTGGGTGGCTCATTTGATTAAAAGTCTGACTCTTGGTTTTGGCTCAGATCATGATCTCAGGGTCCTAAGATCAAGCCCTGTATCAGACTCTGTGCTCAGCGCAGAGTCTGCTTGTCCTTTTCTCTCTACTCCTCCCCCTACTCTCTCTCTCACTCTAGAATAAATGAATAAAATCTTAAAAAAAAAAAAAGAATTAAGTAGCTTGCCTAAAGTCAACAACAAATGTCAAATTGGAATGTCCTAACAGAAAGAAAGATTAATTTGAGAGTGACATGGCAATTAGGCTAATGTCATAGTTTCTTTATTGAGCTGAAAATGAGCTAACAAAATGTTTCTAGTACATGTTTGCTACATAGATACCATATGCTACCCATAGATATTATGTTTGCTAGATATTAAGTTTGCTACCCATAGATATTATGTAGTATATATTTCTAAACTTTTCAAAATAATAACCATTTGTATATTCACTTAATAAATATTTATTGAGTCATTACTCTCACCTACCAGGATGTTTTAAGCACTGGGAATATGGTAGTAGATTTCCTCCTCTAACTGAGTTTATGTTCTGGCATTATCATATTATACTTATCATTCAGCAACTTGTTTCTGTCAAAATTGTGTTTTTAGGATTAATTCATGCACACATAAATTTTTCTGTATTTTCAGTTATTGTATCATTGTATAAATATACCACAACTGATCAATCTCACTACTCATAAACATTGAGATATTCATCACTTTTGTACTATTGCAAGGGTTGCATCAAAGATGCATATCTCCTTGTGTATATGTGAGAATTTTTGTGTGATATATATATTTTTGTGTTTGTCAGGGTAAGCTTTTTGTGCTGCCATAGAGAACTCCCTCCAAATCTCAGTGGCTTAACACAAAAGGAATTTGTTTCTTGCTCGTATGAAATCTGTTATGGATTCAGGTGACTCTCCGGGGCAGCTTTCCTCCATGTGTTTGGCTCAGCATTGCCTTGATTGCCTTAATCTGATGTCCCTGACACATTAACATATGCTTCCAAGATCATCTTGGCAAGACAAATAGTAGCTTAGAGGTCTTACACTCATAATTATATATCCAGTAACATGTGACATCCATTTCTGTCTCCCAGTTATTGCCCAGAACTAGCTCCACCTAAAGACACAGGTACTGAGGAGTGTAATTCTTCTATATACCCAGAAAGAGGAAAGAATAGTTTATAACCTAGCCATGAAATTGTCTTGTTATGGGGTAAACACATTCTGCATTTATAGGACTTTGGCAAATTCCTCCCCAAAGTGATGCCTTCAAGTTTACATTCCCATGAGGTGTATAAGAAAATCCCTGCTTCCTCAAAGATTCAACTGAGCTTTGACACTGTTAGACTTTGTAACTTCTAGCCAATCCGAGATCTATATTTATATCTATCTATCTATCTATCTATCGTTGTTTCATTATTTTGATTTGCACTTCCCTAGCTACTAGTGAGATTGACCAATTTCTAAGATTTATAAGTAGAAATCTGTTTATAGAGTTTGCCTTTAGGGAGGGAAGGAGTGAAATGGGAATAAGAGATGGTTATAGAGGACTTTAGGTTTTATCTGCACTGCTTTTTTTGTTTAAACTAGGACTTGAAAAAAAATACAGAAAAATTGGGTGATTTTTAAATGTAAATAAAGGTATGTTAATAGGAGCTTTATTTTTTTTTAGTCATACATTATAGAACAAGTGTAATATTAAAAAAATTGTTTAAAAGAGAGAAAGAGTGCGCGAGACCATGTGTGCTTGAGTGGGGTGGTGGGTTCGAGAGGGAGATGAGAGAGAGAATCTCAAGTAGACTCCTTGCTGAGCACAGAGGCTGACTCAGAGCTCAATCTCATGATCCTGAGATCATGACCTGAGCTGAAATTAAGAGTCAGATAGCTAAACTGACTGTGCCACCCAGGCCCCCGACATGTTTAATATTTTTAATTGTTTTTGACGTACATCTCTTACCTCCATGGTTGGTGTTGAATTTTACTCTAACTCTGGTGACAAGACATGTTACATTCCCAGTAGTAAGTGCTCTCAAGACTTGGTACCTTTGTCCAGATTCAATTTAACTGGGCTTTTTGGGTTTGGCCATTAGGAAAAAGAACATAATTGTTTTAATTCAAGTGAAAGTGAAATCGTATCTTGAGAGCCCATAAATGTGTGCTTCTCTAAGAGTAGAGTTTATCTTTCTGAAATCAGAGCTAGAGAAGGAATATTTAAAGAGAAAGAGGTTACTGTATTTGCCATCTTAAAAAAATTACATATAAGAGATTTAAAATTTGTATTGTTTGTGTAGGTAATTATTTTTAATGTCCTTTTGACTTACATGTGTATCTTTAGAAGAAAAATATAACCATTTCAGTTTCAGCATTACAGGTTAATTCTGCCCAATTAGGGCTATTTACCAGGTAAATATATTCTTTAGTCTTAATCTCGTGGTCATGGAGTTTGAAACCAAAATGTAACTCCTTCTTACTTACCCTAAAAACATTTTGTTTTAGTGATGGATTGATTTTTTGTGAAACACATTTACTGGTTGATTTTAAGAGTTTTCTTGTTTTTCAGTAAACAATAGACCCTGAATTCTAATTCAGTAGGTTTATTTTTTATTTTCCTCTGGCTTTTGTTTCTAGAGTTTCAATGTGTGTTATCCACATCTGACCGGAAAAGCAAATTTGGCTTTACATCCTAGAGTTTTAAATATTTAAAGGCACTATGTTTTGGAGTTAAGTTATTCTTTCTTTTTTTCTTATCTGTGAACATTCTCAGAGTTTAATTCTTGGCCATTTCTCTTTCCTTTTTATATACTTTCCCTGGATCAACTATGACTCATGGTTTTGACTTTCACTTCCATGTTGATGGCCCTCCTCTTCACAGAACTACTTCTATTTATAATTTGGTTAGGTTCCAAAAGGTTGGTTTAAGTCTGTTTGCAAAGTGACGCTTAAAATGAGTAACTGCTAACACCCTCTGATGGTACTAGGCAGAGCTGATTATTTTTTTCCTCTCTTCTGGCTCAAAGCTTTGTTTGAGTCATAAGAGAAACTTTTGTTCCATTTACCCCAGCGTCAGAGGTCTGTATCTTGATTGCTTTTTGGGACTTGTTCCCTTGATGGACTGCCTATTTCCTCTAACTAAACATTAAAATTTGAGATCATTTTCTTTACAAATAAACTATGCCTTTCTCCTTTATAGGCAAAATGATATCACTGAAGTCACCAGAACTCAAGGTCTGTACCCTCACCATCGTTTTAATCGCATATATTCATTTCCATCAAGTGCTAATGATTCTTTCCCTAAACTTTCTCTGAGGTTTTTATATTCTTTGCTATTATCATTATGAATACACTAGTTTCAAGACTAATAATCCTGTGCTTTGAAGATGGTAGTAGGGTACTCTCTGCTCTCCAGACCTCCAGAGCTCTTGTTTCATCCACACATTGCCACTCCTCTCATCTTCGTACAGCTTTACATGCTAGTCCGTAGCTCAGTGGTTGCTACTGATCTACAATTTATTCTTAGATAACACTGAGAATCTTCAAGATGGCATCAAATTGCACATGCTAATTGCTAAAGTTTAGTTTGTATCTTTCCAAAGGGAATCCTGCATTCCATCAAATTAAAACATTTTCTCACAGGTGCAGCCGGAACATTCTCTACTCCAAGCTTTTACTCCTAGGACTAGCCTGGATTGCCATTTCATCTTTCTTCATATAAATCTTGCTGATGCTTCAAAATCCAGCTTAAGTCTTACTGCCTCTTGAAATCCTTCTTCGACATCTCTGTTTTCAATGATCCCACAATTAAAATTTTTTTATTATAAACACAATACAGACTTAAAAATAAGATTTCAGAAGTCCAAAAAAGCTTCAAAAAATTGAAAAAAAAATACATGTAAATATCATGTAATGCTGTCTTACTGACTTTGACTTTCATCATTAGTTCGATGATTCCCTTTTGGAGCCTGATATAATGTCTTAAAATCCCGGTTCAGTCTCCTACCTTCAGTTGCACACAAAACTTTTCCACCTAGATGGCCATAAACCCAAACAATTTGGCATAATTTATTCCAGTCCTTTTTTTAAAATGCATTTTTGTGTGTTTACTACTTTTATATCATAATTTTAGGTAAAACTTTAAACAAAACTTTTGATGGCTGTATATCATTCTAGTGTATAAATCTGCCTTACATTCCACTATATTTATATATCTCTAATTTTAAACATTTGTTATTTCTTGTTATAAATGATACTGAAAAAGAGCATTTTTAGATATAAATCTTTGTCTAATTTCAGAATATTTCTTTAGGTTAATATTTTAGAAATGGAGTTATTGAGTTGAAAGTATGAAAATTCTATAGTTAAAAAAAACACATGTCAAATTTCTTTCAGGGGCAGCCCAACTAATTTATAATACCAAACCAAGATTCCATAAGAGAGCCCTGTATCTATTGTGATGAAATAGTTGACTGAACAGTCTGTTTTTTTCTAGTGAGATTTTAAATAAAGGTAATATAACTTTAGGAAAATTATTTAATATCTCTCGTCCCCAGGATCCTCTGTAAAGTTGAGAATATAATAGGATCTACCTCACGGGCTTGTTATGAGCCTTTAATATATATAAAATATCTTGCCTGCTACCAACACAAAACGTTATTAGGATTACAAGTGCCTATGTATTTAGCAATTATACCATTTATATATTTTTTTACTTTAGACTTCATATATTTGCTAGCAAGAGGGAATTTCTAAAAATGGTTTCCTAAATTTAATGTTAACAAATTATACATATTAAAATTAATTTTAAATACAGATGCCCCAGGAGTGCCTGAGTGGCCGAGTTGGTTAAAACTCTGCCTTCAGCTCAGGTCATTATCTTGGGGTCCTGGGATTTAGCTCCAGGCAGGCTCCCCGCTCAGTGGGGAGTGTGTTTGTTCCTCTGTTCCTCCCCTTGCTCATATTTTCTCTCAAATAAATAAGCAAAATCTTAAAAAAATATATACATATCCCCCCCCCAAAAATATATATATATATATGCCCCAATAAGTAAAACAGAGACTCCTTTAAATTATTATAGGTTTCAGTGCTATGTTCCCCAAGCCACATTTATTTTTCCCCTTGAAAAGTCTCCAAACCTCTAGCAGCACCATCAGTCAGCACCTCACAATTCTTCTTGCAATAGTTTCACACTGAAGAATGTGCAAGTGTTAAATTTCTATTAAACCTCAGTGGAAGATAATAGAGATGAACATCTAGGTTTGTGGAACCTAAAGGTCATACCATTTTAGAAGAATTTTTAAAAGAAAATAATAATTGTTTAAATAAATAAAAATAAAATTATTTAAATAAATAAAATTATGAATTCTATTAATTAAAAAATTGCCAGCTTTCCTGCCAGATCCTTGCAAAAAGATGGAAGGGAATGCTAAAGTTATACTAGCTTTATGGGAAATCATCTACTGCTCCTTTGAATGCCTTACTACACTTTGCAAAGTACTTTTCACACAATAGGTGCTCAGTACACATTTGTTGACTTGAATAGGAATTAGAGAATTATCACGGCTGCTTTGATATTGTATATAGATTAAAAGGTTAGCCATATTCACAGTGATCTCCAGTAGCAATGACATAGAAATATAAATTGGCTGACAACATGTTAATAAATATAAAGTACAAAATTCACCCTTGAGTTCTCTTCTCATACTCATTGTAGCCTTGAGGTAGAGACTACATAGAGAGTACAGCCAGCTCTAAGAAAACTTTCTTTATTCCTGTTAGTCTCACAATTTGAAATATCTACTCAGTAAGTTCTTTTTTTGTGTTCTTACTCTCTAAAATTATTCTAGTGGAAATAGAGAAGTTGACTGCCAGTTTCATTGATAGAATTAAAACTGATCATATATTTTAATCATAACTAACAATATTTTAACAGTTAAAGAGACTAGCTCTTGTCAATAAGGCCCCCCCCCCTTTTTTTTTAAGTAAGGTCCAAGCCCAGCATGGAGCTCCATTTGGGACTTGAACTCATTCATGAGTGTGAGATCAAGACCTGAGCAGAGATCAAGACTCAAGACATTTAACTGGCTGAGCCATCCAGGTGCCTGAAGGGACCACTTTTGAAACTCTTTCACTAGTTTGGGACAACTGAAGATGAAGTCTTTAAGATCATTACCTGGCAGGTTAAGTTCTGTCACTAGAAATAAAAACAGTTGTTCTCAGATATTATGTAATCCAGACAGGTGATGTCCTGTTTGTAGTTTTGATTGCCGAAAGACAACAACAACAACAAAAGTGAGGGGAATAGTACTGGTATATGTTAAATGTGCCTACAGGAAACTACTTTAAATCAAGGCAAGGTGACTTGATTCTGTGTCTGGCTGTGACTGCATTCTAACCATAAAAGCTTCTTACTTTGTGAACTAAGGTTTCAGCAGGCTACCCTGCTACAATTGTAGTGGCTTTAATTGCTGCCCTTTCATAAAGTCCACTTCTTGTTTATTCCTTAACAGAAAGAACTTCAGTTAGAGTATGTATGTGCATCTTCACAGCTACTGAACCTCTCTTTCACCTGAATACCTTGTTGAGAACTATTTAGGAACCTGGCTTCATACTTCCTTTACAATAAAGAACAAAATGTTCCCGGCACGGTAATTCTACTTAGGAATGGATAGATTCTCACATACTTAAATCCTGAAAGGTACACGAGATGGTCTGTTCTAAATGACAGGTTGCCATGGTTACATTCTTCTGTGGCTCAGATGGGGATAGGGGCCAATTATCAAGTTTTGTTTGGTTGATTTTAAGTAGTTTGTTACCTGGATACTCAACAAATAAGAAAACTGGAAAAAAGGCTTGTTTTCTTCTCCCCTAGAAAGGTAACAGTCATTGTGGGGGAAAAAAACCACGCAAATTCCAAACAACATGGTAAATTATTTAATTCAGGTAAGGAGTTTCTGAACTGTTGACTTTTTTAGAGTCTAGCGCAAGGCCTGTGAACAGAGATAGCTTTAATTCTATGAATTGGATTTTTGTTAACTCTGTTGATCCTATAATACCAGCTTTAAATAATTTGCCTCCTTTCCAAATTTTCTCTATGCTTTTCAAATTTGTATGTGTGTGTATTTTAATAGTTACTCCTTTTGTCAGTTTTGCTGCTTGGCCTTCCTCCTCCCTCCCATGGTGGAAGTGAGATTGTTAATTAATGATATTCCAGAGGCAATTTCTGGAGTGACTATTGGAAAACCCTCCTTAATTAACAAAATGATAAATCCCCTACTGCAGCAGTGCTGCAGTGAAGTTCATCTCTGTCATTCAAAATCCATGATTCTAAAACATCCTCCAACATTTTTGTGAGGATGTTGGGCACTTAAAGTCTGGGTCTTTTATCAAGGATCCACAGCAAGCTGGAGAAGGAGAAATGTGAGTGAAAAGGAGAAAGAAGAACTGGACAAAATTAAAATGCTATTCTGTCATTGTAATAGTTCATATGGGCACTGACAGGAGAGCATTTTAATTTTGTCAAGTGTGTCTGCTATTCATTTATTCCATCTCCTGCTTGTTATCGAAGTTTCAGATTAAATGTAAAGATATGAATGTATTGCCATAATAAATTTATAAGTGGATATTTAAAGAGCAAAGATTTGAATGACACAAATGAACCTCGGTGTAGCTGTAAAGTAGATAGGATTTGTAGGAAGATGCCACAGAAGTCAGAAGTGACTGCTAGAATCGCCTTAATTAAAAAAAAAAAAAAAAAGAACTTGAGCTGCATGAGCAACCACAGAAGGTATCTAATATGAAATTAGGCTTACTTTACATTATTTATGCCACTCTAAAATAATCTAATAAAAGCTTTAGAAAATCTGATTAAACTGTATTATTCAAATGTAAGGCAAATGCTTAGACAGTAGATAACTAAGCTGTTAAATATGGGGGCAGAAGGTAAGATTCCAGACAAAGTTAAAGCAGCATGTAATTTTAAAAGTATGGATTTATTTGTAAAGTATGTATAAAGTATAATTAATTTTTGAAATTATATTTTGTTAAGTGATTAGAAATCCCAGTGTAATAAACTGTAGAGGTAATACGTTCTGAGGATGCCTTATTTTACTCCCCCTTAGAGGCCTAGTATTTGTTCAGATTTCACAGCAAAACTACAACCTGAGACACTCTTGAGGGGTTTGCATAACATAGGTACTCATAATGAGAGAGAAAGTGATGCAAGGAAGCACCCAGCTACTATTACATGATGTATGGGTGAGGACCCAGAGTGCAGGACTGGGAAGAAGCAATGGGGAGTTAAAATAAGGACACGGGGATAGATTATTTGACATGATCCTGAGCAGACCTGACTTTTGTAATGACACTCAAACAGCAGATAACCCTGAAGGCAATCTGAAAAAAGAAGAAAAAGGTGGTCATACTAGCAGATATGAAAGGAGATGAGTAAGCTTTTTTAAAATGTCTGAACCACTATTGAAAAGCATGTCCTTCGATTGTGACCACCACTTCTTTTTTCTTCTCATGCCTGCTGCCTTCCGGCTAATATAAGGATTCACTTTTGCTTATCTGCTTTAACACAGAAGAACTCCAGTGAGGATTAAGTTATAAGGATTGTAAGGAAGAGGGAAAAAAATGCATGCAAAAAATAGCAATGGAATAATAGCATGAGAAAGACTTTGTTTAGGCTGGTTTTCTGATATTATCCAAGTAAATATAACTTTCAAAATATTATCTAACTTGAACTTAAATGGAGAGGAAGAAAATGATAAAGTTCCTCAGTAAGCTTCAGATCTAGTGTTTTGGTTTCAATTGAATATAAATAGTAAACCTTAGGAAGAGTTCAGTCAGTTACTCTAATACTTAAAAAATTATTTGCAGGACTTATATAGCTCATGCTTTTAGTAGACCCATTCAGTAAGTTGAGGTGTCGGGACAATGTTGGGCACTTTAGCAAATGACCAGTGGCAACAGATTTTGTCTACTAAGTAGACTGTATGTAGTAAGATGCCCTATCAAACTTTCAAACAATTAAATTAAATTTTATTATAAAGTCAAGTTACTTTTAAGCATCGTTATTTTTTTTAACTAGATGTTATTGGTCACATCTGCTTGTACACAGTAGGAAAACTCATTTTAATGTATGGCATAAATCTTTGGTAAACAACATATAAAATTGAGATTTCCAAAATGTGGCATGGAGTGGATTCACAATTCGTAAATTACAACTGAACTGTGTGGTCTATAAGTCATCTTTCTTATGACACTCTTATCACTGAGAAGTATGCAGGGAGGGGTGGTAAGGAAGAAATATTTACAATCATTGGTCTCTCGGCCTCTTCATATTTAAGAGTCTCTTTTATAACAATGCTAGTCCTCTGGATTTCCTCTTTTACCCCAGATAGCATCTGGGTAGATTGATGGCAATGGGCAATGTGAGTAGTCTCATATGGCCTCTATGGTTGTCATGAAGGAAGCCACACTAAAGTCCATGGCCTCACTTACTTGCATACAAGCATACTAAAAGCTCACTAAAATTTCTTTTCTTAAAAAAACAAAAAAACTTCATTTATTTATTTAAAAAGAAAGGCAGACTGCCACATGCAGTGCCTCATTTAGATGTGTAGAGTCTTGGAAGCTTGACTACCCTATATTCTCCTACAAATGGACATCAAGAGCTTGTTTGGAGTTCTACTAGGAGAGTGCAGCTACTTGCATATCCTTGACCAAAAAAAGATCCCCTCTCAGGGAAGGTCATTTCTTAGACTGAGCATGCAGTTATGGGAAGGATACATGTGGAGTGGTGAGGGAGGAAGGGGACACTCGTCTAGCCAGCCAGATCAGGCACATCAACCCTGGAGATCCATGAGGTGACAGATGTCATGGCCAGATTGCCCTCATATCCTAAAATTTCTTGATCTGGATCCTGGGCTTCTGTTATTTCACCATTCCCCTCAGAACCTCCATCACTCTTCATCAAGGTATGCATAAGGCCTCTACATGCAGACTGCTTGTAATGAGAGCACTGTCTCTGGCTTATCTCTTTAGCTGCCTCTCTTTACTGGTTCTAGACTACATTTCCTCCTCCACACTGCCCAATACTTGCAACTTTATAATGTTCCCAAATTTCTGCATAGATATTTAGAGTTTCCATGGACTCCTCCTCAAGTTTGATTCCTTTTTGCTCTACCTCTGGCTCTCATCTTGATTTTCACTTCACCAGGGCCTCTAGGGGAGGGCTTTCTACTCTCTTTATATTTGGAAATAATTTATGTAGTCATCATTTTGGGTTTTCCAGAGAAACAGAATCAATAGTATCTCTCCCTTTTTCTCTCTAGCTTTCTATCTGTCTATACCTACAAAGAAATTTATTTATAAGCAGTTGGAAAACAAGAGTGTGGAAATTGAGAAGTTCCACCTCTGCCATCTCTTAGCTGGAGAACCTGGAAAGCTGGCGATGCAGTTCCTGTCCTAGCTCAAAGTCCTCAGAACCAGATAAGCTGATAGTATAAGTTCCAAGTCCAAAGGCCTGACAGCTGGAGAGCTGATGGTATAAAAGTCTCACTCTCAGTGCAGAAAAGTGATGTGCCAAATCAGTAGTCAGACTGAGAGAATGAATTCTTCCTTCTCCACTTTTTTGTTCTATTCAGTCCTTCATTGGATTGGATGATGTTCACCACATTGGGGAATGGAATCTGCTTTGTTAGGATTCAAGTGTTAATCTCATCCAGAAACAATTTTTAACCATATATCTTGGTAACCTGTCATCCTAGTCAAGTTGATGCATAAAATTAACAATCATAGTTCCATCCTCCTTTTCAGTTTCACTACATTCTTCCCATTTTATCTATCTCGAGATGCAACCCCTCAATCCATATAGTTCCATCAAGCACCCTGTGAACTTACCCCTCAGCACCTCTCTGACTTCATCTCCTAGTAATTTTCCTCTTGTTCATTCTGCTCTTGGTATATGGACTTCCTCATTGCTCTCCAAAAATATGGAGGGGTTCCAGCCTCCAGCCTTTTACTTACTATGTGAAAGTTCACATGTACCAGCCACTGCTGGCTCCCTCATCTTACTTAGGTCACTGTCATTTCCTTTCCACTTTTGGTAAAATGGGAACCCTCCCCCTAACATACTCCATTCTGTGTTCCCTTTATCCTTCTTCATTCATAATATTCAGCATACAGTATATGATACATAGTAAGAAATAATGAATATGCACACATACATATGTACCTATGAAGTCAACATGCATACACATGTTTGTCAGATGAACAGATGATAATGCTGGATGATATGCAGGAAGATAAACTGGTTTACTAAAAGGAAATATGTGTGGGGAGATATTTCCCCAAATACCACTTAAAACACAGAGGTTATTTTATTTTATATGCTGTTAACTTTTCTTTTCTTTTCTTTTTTTTAAAAAGATTTTATTTATTCATGAGAGACACAGAGAGAGATGCAGAGATATAGGCAGAGGGAGAAGCAGGCTCCCGTTGTGATTGTGATCCCCTCAATCCCAGGACCCAGGGATCATGCCCTGAGCCAAAGGCAGACGCTCAACCACTGAGCCACTCAGGCAACCCTAGCTTTTTTTTTCTGCAAAAAAATTATTTTAAAATAGTTTGGAAATCTAGTTAATGTACCAATCAGTGTAGTAGGAAAAATACCAGAAAAGTCATTGCGTGTATAAATGGAACTCCCTAATTTCTTTCTCTTTCCTTCCTTCCTTCTTTTTCTTTTCTTTTTTCTTTTTTTCTTTTTTGCTTTCAGTTATTTCAGAAAAACAGTTCTGAGATAAAATATATATTAAAAAGGTAGGTCCATTTCACAAGTGTTTTATATTCTAAAACTTTCATTTCAATTTACCATAATTACTAAATAGCAATTACATTTTAAGCAATGTCTTAGACTCTGGCAATACAAAATTAATAATCATGTGTTCTGTAAAGAGTGATTTATAAAAATAGTGGTTTATTTTTATGGAGTTTTATTTTTATTCCTTATGTAATTCTAGCAGCTATTTCTGAAGTAGCTTATTACCCCTACTTTTCAGAGATTTTAGAGGTTAAGAGACTTGCCCAAGGCTTCACAGTAAATATGGAAGCAGAAGTTAAATTTAGGTTTTTACATGTTAAACTTGGGATATTTACTTTTCTTCTTATGGTTTATATTTTTAGGCAATTTTATGATTTAAAATATGGTTTATATACATTATCTACTTAATACTAAAAACATACCTGTGGACACATTTTGCCAAGGTAAGTGTGCTTTATGAAAATCCCACTAAGATGGTCAAAATTGTATAACTCATTTGTGGCAGAGTCAGTTCTTGATTTCATGATTTTTTTACTCAAATATCAATGCCTTCTACATTGTTCATTACTCAAAAATTCAGAGTACAGTTACTGTCAGATTAAGAATAAATCAAAAATAAAAGGAAAAAATTGAATTTTAGAATAAAAATTAGAAAAGGACTTGATTAAAAAATCCCAAATAGTTAATTAAGCAGCAAAAAATACATCTCTAGTTCATAAATTTTGAAGTGTATATTCTTATTTTATGGGCTATTATTTATTTACTATAGTTTATTTCAGACTTAAGGCAGTTTATAGAGTTCCCTAAAATTAAACAAAACAAACATTTTAAAGAATCTTTAAAGAATAAACAAACAAATAAAATTACATTTAAAAAAAAGGAAAAAGGCACCAGTAGCATTCATTACCTGTACTCGGTGAGCCACATTTCATTCTTACTCAAAAGAGAAGTGTGATCTCTTCCATAGTTCACTTTATTCAAAATGTAATGAGAAATCAAGGACTTGGAAGAAACAAAGATTTCATTGGATTAGATCAGAAGGAAATTATTTTTGAGAATCTTCATAAAATGACATTATATAGTATCATGAACATTTTTAGCAGTGTTCTTAGAATTTTGTGAGGTTGTTTACAATGTCTCTCAATATAAGATTAATGTATCACACCAAAACACAATTCATAAAAGAAATTCACTGGCATTTATCATACTATATTATACCTGAACATAAACATCATGAAGCTAAAGAAAGCGGATTGTTAATACAATAGTTCAAATGTTGGGTAAATCATATGACCCTATGTCTTCCCTTTGGGCTCTTCATCTTTGTATAGATTCTTCTGTTGTTAAGGGAATTTGATGGGGTATTGTGAATTCTTCTAGGGCATTGCTTTTACAGATGCAATTAGGTAGCTGTAGGTGATAGTGAACATACTTGTGGTGAAAGGGTAGAATGGAGGAGATACCTGTGTGATGGTTACAGGTAATAAAAGGCAACTCAAACTCTCACTCATGGAAATATGTATTTGTTACATTATTATAATTATGTGTATTTCCCCAGTGCCTGAACAACATTGATGTTCCTGGAAGATGTAACGTGTTTATGTGACTTTGATGAGTCCTCAGCACAGTATTGTGTGCTCCAAGGGCTATGGGTACCTTGATTTAGATAAGCAATACCAAAGGGATTATGTTAAGACAGAGGCCATTTATATCTCTTTATTCACTTTTTGAAGTTTTCAAAATTTTATTTAAGTTGTGACATAATAAAAACATAAAAAATTATAAAGATTAATTCAGTGAACACCCATATAATTACCAAATTTTAAGCATCTTAATAACTTGTTATTTTGGCTTCAGACTTTAATAGAATTCCAGATAAAATTGATGGCCCCCTTGCTGTAGTCCTTGCACATCCTCTTCTCTTCCCACTCTTGAGTCACCACTCTTAAGTTGGTTTGTATCCTTCGGAAGGATATTTTTCCTCTTTTGTCCTTTTGCTGCTTATGTATGAATCTGTGAAATAGAGAATATTGTTTATGTGCTTGTGTAGTTTTATAGATGGAAGCATGCAATATGCATCATTTTGTAAACTCCTTAATTCAAATTTATGGTTTGAAAATCAGTGCATTTTAGTACATGTAATGTTTTACTAACCTTATGTATATATATCTTTAACTTAATGAGATATTGCCAAATTGTTCTTCAAATTTACAGTTACCTGCATTGTATATTAGATCCTCTTTACCACACTCTGACCAACTCTTAGCATTTAAAGATTTTTTTTGGTCAATATATATTGGGGTAAAATGTCATGTTATTTTTAATTTGAATTTCCCACATTCAAGTGGAGGAGGTTGAGTACATGTTCATGTATTTATTGGACATGAACTTTCTCCATTTGGGAATGTACAGAATTTTTGCCCATTTTTATATTTGATAACTTTACTTTTCTTATTTGTTGTATATTTTATATTATGGATACTTTCATTTGTTATACAGGATACAATTACATTTTCCAAGAGAGTGTTTTGAAATTAAATGAATGTATCTTTTAGCTAAGTTTATGGAATCTGTTGTCATAGCCTTGTTTTAAACTTTACTATAGCCAATTTACTTTCTACCCTGTTTTATGTTTGTTATTTAAGACATTTTTTTCCTTACTGTGACCTTAAAATATTCTCTCAAATTTCCTCCTAAAAGTTTTCAAGTTTTATCCTTTACATAATACCTTCTGAAGGTATCTGGAATTGATTTTGTAAGTGGTATATAGAGGGATCCAGTTTCCTTATTCTACTTGATATTCCTGTCCTAGAGAAACAGGAAATTGTTTTCCTGTAATTAGCGAAGTGACCCAGAATTTTGTATTAAATAATCTGTTCTTTTCTCACCAAAGTATAAATATTTGGTTTATATAAAGTTGCCATTTGTGCGCACATATATTTCTGGGCTCTGTATTATGTTCTGTTGTTCAGTAAACCCCTCCTCTTCCTCTTTCTTGTTCAGAATTGCCATTGTTATTTTTGGCTCTTTACTCTTAGGTATGAATTTTAGAATCCTTTTTTTTTTTTTTTTTTTTTAAGGTTTCATGAATAGTTTTGCCTGGTTTGGAAATCATACTTATGTTAGCTTCATGAAATAAGTTGGGTAGCATTTTCTCTTTCCAGATCTCTTGAACAGACTTCATAAGATAGGAATTATCTGTTTATTGAAGGCTTTGTAGCATCATTTCTAATATTGTCTCTGGTTCATATCTTTTTCATGGGAACTGCTTTTGGATTAATGATTTGTGTTTTTGAATATTCATGACCCCTTTAATTTTCCATTTATTCTTTAGTCAGTTTTGATAATGTGTATTTTTCTAGAAAAGTAAATTTCATTGAAATTAAAAAATATATTATCATTTATTTGCTTATAGTACTATGATGTTAAAAATCTCTACTCTTTCAGTGGTTATATTCTATATTCATCTTTCTTGAAGCTTTTAATATTTGCAATTTTTTCTCTTGATTAGTCTTCGAAGTATTTTTCTATTAGTTTTTCTAATGTACCAACTTTCACTGCTAATTTCTGTAATTGTTTATCTTTTACTATCTTAATTTACCATCTTGCCTATTTTTTTTTTATTTTACTTTGCTCTTTTGCTGGTTTTCTGAATTCAATGCTAATTATTTTGAATCATCCTTATTTTTTAACAAATCTATTTCAGATTATAGACTTACCTTTAAATTTTGCTTTAGATGCAGTCCACTAGTTATTTTAATGCAATTCTTCCATTGCTATTCAATTTTAAATATTTTGTAATTTCCCCTTTACTCTTTAACCAACGCATTATTTCATGATCTACTCTTTATCATATGCTTTATTTAGAGATTTATTCTTTAACTTAAGAGCTGTTTAGAAATGTGATTTCAGTTTCCAAACATATACTGTATGGTATTTTTATTATTTATTTCTTATTCACCTGTGGTCAGATGACATAGTGTATGTGGTAATAATTTTTTTTATATTTGTTGAGATTTCCTTGTGACCTAATGCTCCATCAATATATGTAAAATTTCCCATCTGTGCTTTAAAAGGATACATGTTTTGTATTTTGGGGAGTACAGTGTTCTAAATATTTCTAACAGAGACATCTAAATGTGTTGTTTAAGTTGTATATATCTCTTTTACTTTGTTTGTTATGTCAGTTTCAGAAAGAAAAATGGTAAAATATCCCTTCTTGAATGAGGTTTTGTCAGTATTTTTCTTGTAATTCTGTAAGTATTTAAAAAAATCTATTCAAAGTTATCTTTTTAGGTGTATGTGAAGTCAACTATCTCTTTGTGAAGTCAACTATCTCTTATTAGTGAATCATTTTAATATTATTTAGGCTCCCTTTTATCTCTATTAATACTAATTGCCCTGAATTTTATTTTGTCTGCTATTGATCTTGGTATATCAGCTTTGTTTTGCTTAATATTTTCTGTGAATTAACAGTATACCTTCCTTCTGAAAATTGGCACATTTTCACATTTATCTAGCCACTGACTGAGTTCCTAATCTAAACCAAGATACCACCCAGGACTATGATATTGCCAACCAGAATATTTCAAATATTTTCTCTTTCTGATGTCATGACCTCACTCTGGATATGAATCATGGGCTGTCTTTTTCAGGGTCAAGTTCTACATTTGGATTTGTTTCTTGGGTGGTTCTACATTCTTCTTGTGGCTCACTGTGAAGACTCCTGGATGGTTTGTAGTTGTGTTAGCTAGGGTGAGATGTGAAACTTTTAAACATCCAGTAGTCAGTTATCCAGTTTCTCTCATTTGAAGTGGACTTCCATGGAACCAAAGAATAATGTATAAGAGAATCTGCAGATTGATCACATGAGGTTTAAGGTGAAGCTTCCCCAAAGAATTTGAAAGTGAAGGAAATAAGATTGTCCCTAGAAACTTAAACCAAAAATGTTTTTTCCCCACAATTTGCTTTTTTCACTCAATTATTTTTTTATTTTAATCACCTGGTGCTCATCACAACACCTTTTTCACCCATCCTCCATCACCTGTTTCACCCATTCTCCTACTCACTTCCCCTCTGGTAACCATGAATTTGATCTCTATAGTTAAGAGTCTGTTTCTTGGTTTGCTTCCTTTTCTCTTTAATTCGTCCCCCCCCCCTTTTTTTCTTAAATTACACATGAGTGAAATCATATGATATTTATCTTTTCTCTGATTGATTTATTTCACTTAGCATTATACTTTCTAGCTCTAACCATGTCATTTCAAATGGCAAGATTTCATTCTCTCTTATGGCTGAATAACATGCCACTTCTTTGTCCATTTATCAATTGATGGACAATTGGGCTGCTTCCATATTTTGGCTACTATAATGTGCCTATAAACATAGGGTACACATATCCTTTTGAATTAGCATTTTTGTATTCATTGGGTAAATACTATTAGTACAGTTGCTGGATTGTAAGGTGGTTCTGTTACTAACTTTCTGAGGAAACTTCATACTGTTTTCCAGAATGGCTGCATCAGTTTGCATTCCCATCAACAGTGCAAGAAAGTTCCTTTGTCTCCACATCCTCGTCAATACTTACTGTTTCCTGTGTTTTGTATTTTGGCCATTTTGACAGATATGAGTCAAATATATCAGTCTCACAGTTGTTTTGATTTTCATTTCCCTGATGATAAGTGATGATGAACATCTTTTCATGTGTCTGTTAGCGATTTGGATTTCATCTTTGGAGAAATGTCTATTCATGTCTTTTGCCCATTTCTTAATTGGATTATTTGTTTTGGGGGTGATGAGTTTTGTAAGTTATTTATATATTTTGGATACTGACTCTTTATTGGAATTGTCACTTGCAAATATATCCTCCTATTCCTCAGGTTGCCTTTTAGTTTTGTTGATTGTTACCTTTGCTCTGCAGAGGCTTCTTATTTTGAAGTCCCAGTAGTTCATTTTTGCTTTTGTTTCCTTTGCCTCAGGATACAGATCTAGAAAAAGATCTGTTGTTAAAGTCAATGTCAGAAAAAGTACTGCTTGTGCTCTTTTTAAAAGGATTTTTATGTTTTCAGGCCTTACATTTCAGTAATTCATTCATTTTGAATTTATTTTTGTGTATGGTGTAAGAGTGGTCCAGTTTCATACTTTTGCAAGTTGCTGTCCAGTTTTCCCAAGAGCATTTGTTGAAGAGACTGTTTTTTCCCATTGGATATTCTTTCCTTTGTTGAAGATCAATTGACCATATAATTATAGGTTTATTTCTGGAATTTATGTTCTGTTCCATTGATCTATATGTCTGCTTTTGTGCCAGTACCATACTTTTTTTGATGACTACAGCTTTGTAATGTAACTTGAAGTCTAGAATTTTGATACCTCCAGCTTTGCTTTTCTTTTTCAAGATTGCTATGACTATTCAGTCTTTTGCAGTTCCATACAACTTTTAGGATTGTTTCTTCTAGCTCTATGAAAAATGCTTGTGGTATTTTGATAGGGATTGCATTAAATGTGTAGATTGCTTTTGGTAGTATAGAGATTTTATCAGTATTTTTTTCACCAATCCATGAGCATGGCGTGTCCTTCCATTCCTTTGTGTTGTCTTTCATGTCTTTAATCAGTGTTGTATAATTTTCAGAGTACAGGTCTTTTACCTCTTTGGTTAAGTTATTTCTAGGTATCTTATTTTTGTGCACCTGTCAATAGGATTGTGTTCTTAATTCATTTTTCTGCTGCTTCATTATTGGTGTATAGAAATACAAAAGATTTCTTTAGATTGATTTTCTATCCTGTGACTTTGCTGAATTCATTTATTAGTTCTAGCAGTTTTTTGGTGGAATCTTCCAGGTTTTCTGTATATAGTATCATATCATCTGATAAAAGATGAAAAAAGTGAAAAGTGAAAGTTTGACTTCTTCTTTATTGATATGTATGCCTTTTATTTCTTTTTGTTGTCTGATTGCCATGGCTAGGACTTCTAGTACTATGTTGAACAGCAGTGGTGAGAGTTGACATCCTTGTCTTATTCCTGACCTTAGGGGAAGGGCTCTCAGTTTTTCCCTATTAGAGTTGACATTAGCTGTGGGTTTTTTATATATGGCCTTTATTATGTTGAGGTATGTTCCCTTTATACCTACTACGTTGAGGGTTTTATTGTTGAGTGGATGCTGTACTTTGATAAATACTTTTTCTGTATCTATTGAAGTGAACATATAGTTCTATCCTTTCTCTTGTGGATATATGATGTATCATGTTGATTGATTTGTGAATATTGAACCACCCTTGCAAACCCAGGAATAAATCTCATGTTGATCATGGTGAATGATGTTTTTAATGTATTGTTGATTCAGTTTGCTAGTATTTTGCTGAAGATTTTTAAATCTGTGTTCATCAGGAATATTGGCCTGTAGTTCTCTTTTTTAATGGTATCTTTATCTGGTTTTGGTATCAGGGTAAGGCTGGCGTCATAGGATGAATTGGGAAGATTTCCCTCCTTTTCTGTTTTTTTGGAATAGTTTGAGAATAGGTATTAACTCTTCTTTTAATGTTTGATAGGACTTGCCTGTGAAGTCATCTGGTCCTGTAGTTTCACTGATTCACTTTCTTATATATCATTTATTTCTGTTTTAATCTTTATTATTTTCTTCCTTTGCTATTTTTACAGTTTGTTGTTCTTTTTCCAGCTCCTTTAGGTGTAAGATTAGGTTATTTGATATTTCTTTTTTCCTTCTTGAGATAGATCTGTATTGCTAAAAACTTCCTTTTTAGAACTCTTTTTGCAGCATCCCCAAGGTTTTGAACCATTGTGTTTTCATTTTCATTTGTTTCCATGTATGGTTTTATTTTTCTTCTTTTATTTCCTAGTTAGCCTGTTCACTGTTTTATTATTTTTCTTTTATTTCCTGATTAACCTATTCATTGTTTAGTAGAATGTTGTATAACCTTCTGTGATCTTCTGGTTGGCCCATTCATTGTTTAATAGCATGTTATTTAACCTCCATGTATTTGTTCTCTTTCAGATTTTTTCTTATGTTTGATTTTTGGTTTCATAGCATTGTGATCAGGAAGAGGCATGGTATGACTTTGATCTTTTTGAACTATTTGAGGCTTGTTTTGTGGCCTAAAATATGATCTATTCTGGAGAATGTTCCATATACACTTGAAAAAACTGTGTTCTGCTGTTTTTGGATGGAATGTTCTGAATGTATCTTTTAAATCTATCTGGCCCAGTGTGTCATTCAAAGCCACTGTTTCCTTGTTGATTATCGTTTTGAATCACCTGTCCATTGATGTAAGTGGGGTGTGTAATCCCCTACCATTATTGTATTACTATTGATTAGTTCCTTTATATTTGTTATTAACTGTTGTATGTATTTGGGTGCTCTCATTTTGGATGCATAAATATTTACAATGATTCCATCTTCTTTTTGGATTGTCCCCTTTAATTATTATATAATGTCCTTCTTTGTCTCTTATTATAAGGTCTATTTTGTCCCATAAAAGTATTGCTACCTTGGCTTTATTTTGACATCCATTTGCATGATAAATGTTTCTACATCCCATCGCTTTCAATCTGCAGGTGTCTTTAGGTCTAAAATGATTCTCTTGTAGGCAGCATAGAGATGGGTCTCGCTCTTTAATTCATTCTGTCAGCCCATGTCTTTGATTAGAGCATTTAGTCCATTTATATTCAAAGTAATTATTGATGTGTATGTATTTATTGCTATTTTATTACTTGTTTTGTGGTTGTTTCTGAAGACTTTCTCTGATTCTTTCTTGTCTTTTTCTTTTTTAAAAATTATTTTATGTATTTATTTGGTAGAGCACAAATGGAGGGAGGGATAGAGGGAGAGAGAGAAGCAAACTCTGTTGAGCAGGGAGCCCAACAAGGGGTCTCAATTTCAGGACCCTGAAATCATGACCTGAGCGGAAGGCAGACACTTAACCCACTGAGTCACCCAGGTATCTCTCTTGTCTTTCACTCTTTAATGGTTTCCTGGTTTTCTTTAGTGATATATTTAGATTTCTTTGTCTTTATTTTTTGCAAATTTGTTAGTGGTTTTAGATTTGTGGTTACTGTTAGGTTTATATATAACATTTTCTGCACATAACAGTCTATATTAGGTTGATAGTAATTTAAGTTTCAACCCATTCTTTATTCTTTCAAGTTTTAGGTATATGGTGTCATATTTTGCATCCTTTTATTTTGTGAATTCATTGACTGAATTTTTACCAGAAGATTCATTTTTATTTTTATTTTTATTTTTATTTTTTTTAAACAGTGGTTGCTTTTTAAATTTTTTTTTTTAATTTTTTTAATATATGATAGTCACAGAGAGAGAGAGAGAGAGAGGCAGAGATACACAGGCAGAGGGAGAAGCAGGCTCCATGCACTGGGAGCCCGACATGGGATTCGATCCCGGGTCTCCAGGATCGCGCCCCGGGCCAAAGGCAGGCGCCAAACCGCTGCGCCACCCAGGGATCCCAAGACAAGAGAGTTCTGATTGCTGAAATAAATGTACTTCTCACTGTAAATTGATAACTTGGTGTTCTGATTATAATTTTATTTCCCATGTGTCTGTTTTAAAAGGCAGTATTGCATATTAAAGAGAAAGAACATTACTTAAATGGTTGTATAGTTTTCCATTTACTTGAGTGTGTGTATGAGTGTGATCTTTTTTTAAATTACTTTTTTTACCTGAAGTATAATTAACGTATGGTGCTATATTAGTTTTAGGTGTACAATGATCATATGATGGTTCAACAATTCTATGTACATTACTAATTGTTCATCACCATAAGTGTGTTCTTAATCCTCTTCATCTATTTTACCCAACTCCCCACCCATCTCTCCTCTGGCAACCATCAGCTTGTTTTCTGTATTTAAGAGTCTGTTTTTTTTTTTTTTTTGTCTTTTTTTTTCTTTGTTTACTTTAACAAACATGCAATACATTTAGGTTTTTTCCTATGTTTTGCTATACAAATAATGCTATAAACATCTGTTTTACATACTTTCTAAGCACATGCAATGTTGTCAGTAAGATACATTTAAGAAGTTGTTTTCCACTTTTCTGAATTTTAAGAAAGAATGTGTCTGTTATGTTCACATGAATATTATGGCACATGTGAGTGTGTGTTGCATTTGGGTTTATATCACACTCTATGTATCTATAACTTATATATAAATGTGCGATGTTTTGTTGCACTGGAACTTATCAGTCTTATGACTTATTTAGAGGGGGAGTTAACATGCATCTGCCTTAGAGAGATGACTTTCAGGTGCTGCAAATCTAAGAAACAGGGCCTCACCTAAGGAAAATTCTCACTGACAATCTATGTGATTCTGAGGCTTCCCATGAGAACTTTCCTAGGTGACATCCTAACATCACTGTATACATTAATAAGTGTACTATTCTTTCTATTATTTATTTAAGTAGCTGACATTTTAAAAAAATTCCTTAATTCTCCCTGCCATAGTTTATCTCCCAATACACTCATTCCAGCATAGGTTTCTGACTTTCTGCTTAATCCACAGCTAAAGAATTGGTTAAATAACTCCTTCATTGCTTATTGTGATTGCTCCCTGGCTGTACTTCTCACTCAGGTGGCCTTTGAAATCTTTGTGGTGCACAAGGATGATGGTTGAATTTATTGCCTGCCACTTTTCTGAATACTGCTATTTCCTTTGGCCCACCTACTAAGAGCAGAGGCAATCTTTTGCAGATTATGTGCCTTTACTCACCTTGCCAAGTTGATTGGCCCAAAGTTAGGGATGTTACCCAAATTATGCCATCAGAATGTTTGACTGGACTTACACCTATTACATTGTGGCTTCACTCTGACTGCTCTTTTATAAAATCAAGAACTTAAGGGAACTTTTTTTTTTTTAAGGGAACTTTTTTATTTAAAAGATTTAGGAAGCCAAGAGAGTTGGTACTAGGCTGAGATCTTGACTAGAATAAACATATGGGTAAAAAGATGTAGGTGATGAGAGATTAGGAGAGATGACTTCCCAAATTATGTATAACACTTTAGTCGTTGCTTTCAGTATATTTCTTCCTGAAGCTCAGCTGCATTTCTCTTCTTGAGTTCCTTTATCCTTATACTAAATCTCACCTGTTTTCATAAGACTAGTATTAAAGGTTTTCATTTAGAACTATACTAGCAATCACATGGTCCATTCTATCCTTTACTTATTACCATGTCTTGAATACAAAGCTGTGACCCTCAGTCAAATTTTTCCTCCAAAGTCTTAAAACCATATACTAAAGATTCAGATTCAAGGTGGTTTATCAAATATGAAACTCTTTGTGCTATTTGTGAAGCTATTTATTTCATGAAATGAAAGCTTTCACTGAAAATTAATTTCCATGTAAAATATTTCAATATGTTTTATACTCATGGATTTTTTTAAAGTAAAAACTTCACAATTTTTAAATAACTTGGAACATTACATATTTGTCTATTTTTATAATATATATGCATATGTATACACACACATGCGCATGCACACACACACACACACACATTTTCTTCTCCTGGGCTAGACTTTCAACCAATTTGGTGTGAATTTTAATGTTCAGAGCAAAAACTGAAGCTTTTTTTCCACTTAAGGAGTTATACTCTTACCTTTTAAATTTTTCCCAGTAGAGTTTTACAGAATAAAAATGATTCTTTTATAGAAGAAAAAAAGTCTCTTCTCTTTTCATTTTTATCTGTACTATAAACGTCTATTTAGTTCCCATGGAAATGCAAACTCAAGTTTAAAATATCTGTGTGCATGTGTTTGTGTATGTGTATGAGGAAAATCATGCTAAGAGTAAAGCACCAGGCATGCAGGCTAATGTTCTATTCTGACAATGAAATCAGGTAAGTTTGGCAAGAAGACCCTTTTGTCTTCTATGGAGCTAGCTCAAGGGACTAGGGTTATTGAAAGTTGAAGGAGAATAAGGGAAAGTTCTAAGGAAAACATGTAGTATATTTGAATTATTTTAATGCACCTTCTAAAGTTTTTGTTCTTTGAAAAATTATATATGATTTCCTTCACTAGAAACTTCAAAAATAAAAACATAAGTTAGAAGGAAAACAGAGCGAAACTGATGCCTGGAGAGACTCAACCTTATTTCTGAGCACTGCTTGGACACCAGACCTTTCTCATGAAGATGGTGTTTCAGCCCTAAGAGACTCATTGTGTTTATTTACAGTCTTTAAAAGCCTGAGGGGATTCCATGGTCATAGACTGCTGTTCTGATTCTGTATCAGAACTATAACTGCTGAAGAGTCCCAGATAAAACTCTATCTGTTGTTCCTTGGACTTCTTTCAGGAATGGGTAGCATAGCTAAATACAGTAAGCTCTAGCCAAGGTCAAAGAGCAGTTCATGTCAACTAAAAACACTGTGTGTGTGTTTATAAGAGTGTTGTCAATACAGATGAAGATGCCACTTAGTATCTTATGTTTGGCCCTACATTACTTATATTCATTAAAATTCATAAGCATTAAGTTGGTAAAAAGTTCCAAGTAAGAAAACATGCCAAGATTAATGTACTTTTCTTGTTACCTTCATTTTGTATATGCGAAATCGGACAGGTATTGCTGCCTTGAAATTTCTGAGGACCAAAAAGATTATTGCAATTGGAATTCCTTTTGTTTAAATAAATATATATCTTATAGAATGGTAAAAATCTTAGAGATGGCAGGTCATGTAATCAATCAATCATGTTTGAAGGATATGTGAGTATCTCAAAGGTAAGTATCCCAAGAAGCAATGTGGCAAATGGTGCTAAAATTATGAGTTTATTGGGTCTAGTGCCAGATGCAAACAAACAAACAAACAAACGAAATAAGACAAACTGTGCTCCAGTGTCCAGGAAGAACAGGATCACACTCACTTGATAAAGCTCAGAGTTAGTATCAGACTGACCTTTCTTCCAATCTTCCCTATCACATGAAAGAGCAGTAGGAAAGAAATGACCAAAACCCTCTTTGATTCTTTAAGAGCATCAAATTGAATTCTTCTATGTGTTTTTTTAAACTGCTTTTATTGACTGTACAAAAACTTCTCACTTCCTGTTTGTGTCCTATGTCCTGAACAAATGTCTAGCACAGGCACTTACAACATGATTGTATCCACTGGCCTCCAGGTTTAGCAATGTGAACCAAGTTCTAAGAGCTCCATGATGGCAGGCATCATGGCTTATTCAACTCTGAATAGATGGTAGGCTAATTCCTGACACTGAAGAGGTACTCAATTTATACTTATTTAAGATTACGAAGAAAGGTAAGAAGAAGAAACATTCCCTTTTGCAAGACACTTATACTTCTTCGTCCTCCTGAACAGCAACTTCCTTCCAGATAATAATTCACCTTAGTTGCCTTGGACTCTGCAATTCTTCCTGCCCCTCTGCTGTTGAAATCTTGTCTCTCAGAGCCCAAAACATGAGTATGAAATGTAAATCAAATTCAGTAAGAAGATAGATCCTAGAAGAAGAGATGCTTCACTGTAGCTCATTTTATGACTCTTGATTTATTGTTCACCATGGCAAAAAAGTGAGAGAGTCATACAGCATATTGTATATAACCATTACTACTGAAGCAATCTGAATTGCTTTCTGTGAGTATACTGTCACTGATCTAATTTTTACTAAATGTTAAGCAGGTTTTTGTGCTAAAAATATATTGAGCTGAAACAGTGGATTAAGAAAGATGTTGATCTAAATCCCATCTTGTAATTTTCATTTAATGGGTCTAAATTCCTTGAAGTCTCAGACTTTAAAATTGACTTGCAGAGATCTTAAGTTATGGCTCTGAATCCCTTTGGAGGAGGTGCTTATGAATATTAACTGTACCTTAGGATGCACTGTGTTGGTACAAGACTCATTTGAGCACAGAATTAGTGAGAGGTGAATGATGAATAATGGGCTCAGTGTGTGGAATTTAAATATTCGAAAGAACAGACTCTGTATGGTATTGTAAAATGTCTTGTAGCTTCATTTCTGATTTTGAAATGTTACAGTGCTTGCTTATTGTCACAGCATGATCTTCAGCACAGTTGGGTAGTGCTTTTTTAAAGTAATGCAAATGCATGAATGTCAGAAATACCTTCAAATATCGAAGACTGCATCTTTAAGGAGTGCATTTGGCATTAAACAGCCTTTTCCAGCTAATGAATTTCTCAAGTTACAAGAATAATGGCCTTTTTAATCTTAGCAAGAGTAATTAAACAGACATTTGTTATTAATGATGTTGTTAATGGCAGAAGATATTGAATTCTCACATTAGATATTATATTGCTTCAGAGTGATTATTTTGAATATCAGACATGTGAGTATATGATGGTCTTAAAATTACAACACCTCCTTAAGAGCATTGTAAGTACTAGTTATTTTAAATAGAAAAAAAAGTACCTTAACTTTGATTAATACCAAGAAAACTAAATATTTCCAAATGGAGGCAGAACTAGCTCTTAGGGACAAAGAACATTTGTTTGATTAGTTCTCTCATCAGCTGAAATGGTGTTTTTCTCTTATTGAGATAGGTACGTGCAGCCCACAGCTCAAGGAAAAATTAAAGTCGGCTTCAAAATAGAAAGGCAGATTATATTTTTTGGCCACTGTATGTCAATTTCCCTTTGCTAATGACTTCCTCAAGTCTGTTCAGGATTTCACCTATCCTCAGCTTCAGAAGGGCATTTTAATTAATCAGTTCATTCATTCATTGAACAAATATGTAGTGAATGCCAGTTATGGCCGGGCACTGCTTGATGCACTGGGAATATAGCTGTGAAAATAGAATAAAACAAAACAACAAAGCCAAATATCACAAATAAACCAAAGCAATATAAAAAGACAAAATTACCTACGTACTATGATTGGAGTTAATGAATTAAAGTAAAGCCACTCAGGCCACAGCAGCTCCCAGTTATTCTCATGGTCCAGTGCTAGTGATGGGTATGCTGGCCAAATGGCCTTCCTTAGACTGGAGAACAGGTTTTTATCTCTGCTTGCAGGAAAGAAAAATATTTTTTTTCTTTTTCTTTCCCTCTAGACATAAACAAAACAGTGGTCCGGCCTAGTTGCCCCTGGCAGCCATTTTGGGGCTGTGAGGGGACCAGGTTTAAGATGAATCAGAACATATAACAACCACTGTCTGCTCTAAAAGTATCTGAATACATACAGTTGTTTGAATTAAAATAACATACTTCTTTTTTTTTAATTTTTAAAGATTTTTTAAAATTTATTTATGATAGACCTAGGGGGAGAGAGAGAGAGGCAGAGACACAGGCAGAGGGAGAAGCAGGCTCCATGCCGGGAGCCCAACATGGGACTCGATCCCGGGATTCCAGGATGGCGCCCTGGGTCAAAGGCAGGCGCTAAACCGCTGAGCCACTCAGGGATCCCCAAATTACATACTTCTGTGGCAAAAATGAATCGCTGTGTTCTTTATTATGATTGTGTGATTGATGGCTTGATCTTAATGTCATTGAGGACAAATCAGAGATGTTTTGGGGATTTGAGGATTAGAGGAAAGGGCATATTTATAGCAGTCATATTGAGGGAATTGCAAGGATGAGCTAGTGTGTACTGGTAGGGGCCACAGGATTGGATTTTGAGGGTGTTTGGTCAAGTCTGAAGACAGTGATGGCCCATACTTGTACAATAAAATGCCTGAATTGCTGGGGCAGATGGTAGAGAAAGGTATTGCAAAGCTCAGGGAAGTGGGCATGCTGGAATGCAGATATTATGTGAGGTCAAAAGACCCACCAGAGAGTTATGTTGCAGGGAGGTCCCAGGGGACACCCCATTCACTAAGACCATCAGAAACTCATTGGTAAGGGGACTGTCAGCAACCCTGAGAGGTGTAGTGGTAGCTTTTCTCTGTAGGCTGGGGCTGATGGCAGGAGTCAGTGAACTGGGAATCTCCATGACCTCATGAGAATAATGGGTCTCTGAAACAATAAGCTGTGTTTAACCCCTAAAAGCCAATGGTGTCACAATTATTTAAGAATTGGCAAGGAAAGGGGCACCTGGGTCGCTCAGTGGTTGAGCATCTTTGGCTTAGGTCATGACTCTGGGGTCCAGGGATCAAGTCCCACATCAGGCTCCCTGCGTGGAGCCTGCTTCTTCCTCTGCCTATGTTTTGGCGCCCCCCCCCCCCATTAATAAATTAATAAAATCTTAAAAAGAAAAGAATTGGCAAGGTAAAAGGGGTAAGGCAAGGGGCTAAGGATGCTGTCCATAGGAAAGGTTGTGGTTAATAGATTATGGCTTTCCTAGGTCAAAAATAGACAACTATTATGAGAGCTACTTAATATGTGCTATGTAAAAAAAGACAAGAATGGTGATAAGGTGCCTGATGGTGGTTGCTCTAATCAGAAGCTGTATTCTCTTACCCAATTTTGGTCCCTGAATTAGTTTTCAGACACAGAGTCCAATGATTTTTGAGGAGACTAAATCCCCCAGAGAACCCTTGGCAACACAGCGTCAAATATATACTGTAATGATTCCCCTAATTTTTTCCCAAGAGCATCTATGGATATTTTCTTGAGTACCAATGCTGTTGGGAAAGGAAATGCCAGATATTTCCAGGACTATTTGACACAGAGTCTGAATTGACACTGATAATCAGCAGTTGTAATAACACCAACTGAATCCCTAGACTATGGAGTAAGAACTATTACAGTGGAGGATATCAAGTAGAAGCTTTTAGAATTGTCTCCTCCTGCCACCCAGATAGTGAATCTAAACGAGTATTGACTTCTGGGAAGGGTTGCAGAGATTAGAGGATCTTAAGAATGCAGGAATGGTGGTCTGTATCATATTTCTATTTAATTCACAAGTCTGGTCTCTGTAGAAACTGAATAGACTGTTGAGAATGTGGACTGCCACAAGCTCAACCAAGTATAGACTTGAGTGAAGCCACTGTGCTGGATGTGCTATCTTTGCTTGAGTAAAAGAATACATTCTCAGGTATATGGCATGAGGCTTGATGTAGCTAATTGATTCTTTTCTATCATAGTCAAAAAGAAGATTTGAAAAAGTTTGTACTAACGTGGAAAGGGCAATAATATACTTTTAAAGTTTTGTTCCAGGTATATATTAACTCTCCCACTGTCTGTCATTGACATAGAAGATACCTGGAACAACCAGACATTCCACAGAGCATCACATTGGTCTATCTTGCATTAATAAATGCTGATAAGGAAGAATGAGAGAGATGTGATTAGTATGCTGGGAGGTCTCAGTAAGACACATGTGCCTCAGAGGGTGGGAAACAAACCCACTGAAGATTCAGAGATCTGATATGTCTGTAGTTTTTAGAGATATGGTAGTCAAGGGCATGCTGGGATATTTAATCTAAAATTAAAGACAAATAGCTTCTTTTATCTCCTACCACAAAGAAGACATAACATTTGGTAAACCTCTTTGTGTTCTGGAGGCAATACGTTCCATATTTGAAATAATGATCTAGCTGATATGTGAATGATACAAAAGGCTTAGCTTTGAGTGGGGCCTAGAATGGGAAAGGACTTTGCAGCAGATTAAGGTTATAAGGTGAGCAAACATCCTCTATACTTTCTAGCAGAGTCTAGGATGCTGGAGATGTCAGTAGTGGGAAAAAATGCAGTTCACAGCTTATGGCAAGCCCACTGGGAGAATCATATTGATGGTCTTACAATTCTAGAGCAAAGCCCTGCCATCTGCAGTGGGGAAATAGCTCCTGAGATGTTACTGGATCCTAGTAGAGATTCTTTTGGATGCCTGAAGGCTTTAAGTTGGGTGGAACTGTAAGAATAAATGATAAATTTGTGTTGGGCCTGAGCAGACCAGAAAGCACAAGAAAACTGCATGGGCAGGTAGCTGAGATCTCTCCCCCTTTGTCTGCACCAGAACCCTTCCTTAGCTCATATTTTGGGTCATCTGAGGAGGTCTTTTATGCTGCTGAAGAAAGAGAAAAAAAGCCCAAATAATCAATGGAGTCCTCACTAAATAATCATATACATTGATTCATTATGTGGATCACACTGAAAATGGATGTGGTTGCTTTACAAAAGTAAAAGACTTTTCCATTGTCAGAGTTTCTAGTGGTAGACCTGATCACCTATTCTGTGAGGAAGAAGTGGCTAGAGGAGTCCTTTTTTTTTTTTTTTAAGATTTATTTATTTATTTATGATATACATAGAGAGAGAGAGAGAGAGGCAGAGACACAGGAGGAGGGAGAAGCAGGCTCCATGCTGGGAACCCAACTCGGGACTCCAGGACCGTGCCCTGGGCGAAAGGCAGGTGCTAAAACGCTGAGCCACTCATGGATCCCCTAGAGGAGTCCTTACAACTGAGCTCTCTATGATAGAGATCCTGTCTCCTAATGGAACAGGCTCTTCTCAGGAACACAGTCCTGGAAAGAAAAAAAGCCACTTAAATTTTCATTTTTCTGTGTGATTAAGCATAATAATAACCTCAAACTGCCCAGCCAATCATTTAGTTTTAGCAGAAGCTCTGTCTTCTCTTGTGGCCTTTCCTGTGATCTCTTTCTCTTTCATGAGTAAAAATTTTCTACATCAGGAATAAAGGGCTCCTAGTTAGGTGTAAGGGATAAGGGGGCGTGATACTAACTTCATTTTCCTTCTCTGCTTTTTGTTATGTCCCCAGATTGTCTCTGTGGCCCCAGAAAGGTACAAGTCAGGAAGCTATAACACTAACAGTTCTCTGCTTGTGAGTACAAGTGGCTTGATTTCTTGAACAGAAAGCTTGGGCCTTCCATTTTTACAGCTGAAGGAGTAGCGCTGGGCCCTAGAAGGTACTGAACAATATACCTGCTGTACTGATTGAACTAAATAAACTGTATAATGTGCTGTTGCCAAGAAGTGATTGTCTTTAACATCTCAATAAATGACTCTGAGCTGCCTTTTAGTCATTCTTGTTACAAATATGAAGTGCATTGTGGACTGACTTGGCAACCTAAAAGAGATTTCTTTCAAACCAGAGATTCAGTGGGAAATTATTTTTCAGTGGAAAGGAAGTACTTTAGTCAAACTTGGGGGCAGCTTCCACAGTGATATAGTGTGTGCTTCTTTGGCTTTTAAATCTTTATTTCTCCTGAGGAAAAAAAGAAATTGAGCAAAGCTTTAAAGAATCTCCCAGGCACTAGAGAGTAGAGTTTACAGAGAGCTGAATTATGTGCCTCTTTGAATCCATGAATTTCAGCTCTTGTGCATCTGTGGCTTCCAGCAGACACCTTCTAAGAAGTGCTGGTCTGCACTGCATTTTCTCATCAGGAAACTCAGCCATCTTGGTTTCAGGGTCATTTGAATCACATGTTAACCTGGTTCTTTTTTTCATTTTCCAAAGATCACAAATAGGTTTTTTTGAAGGGAAAAAAATCTGGCTTCAGTTGTTAATTTCCTCTGTTCTGTCAAGATTAGGCTAGTAGTTCTGAGTAATTCTGGTTCATTTTCTCAAGGGAGTAGGCCTGAAATAATCCAGTGTTTATTTTTATACAAATTCTCACAGTGCTACAACATTTCAGTGACTTCCTGGGATGTTTCTAGTTTTTCACAGGCCAAGAGGCCATTCTCAGAGGTAACTCCTTCATGTAAACCTAAAAATGGCACTTTCCCACATTAGAGTTTATCAGGAAGTTTAAAGTTCAATAGTCCTCCTCTCTTTTCTTTCTCGTCACAGAGAAAGGAAAAAATAAGGGGCGGTTCCAGTATTTTAGCTCATTCCAGCACGGTCATTCCATTTCAGTATTTTGGAACCTGGGAAAGAGGCAGGGAGATTGTAGTGTATCTTGGCTGAGAGATGGCTGGACTGGGAAACAGGACTCTCTGTCATTCCCTGTGTCACTCTCTGTGTGACCCTGACCTCTTCCCAGCATTCCTGACCCCACCTCTGAGTTGGGGAAAATAATACTTGTCATGAAACCCTCACAGCATTCTCCCAAAGCCATGAGATACTGTGCTGAAAAAAAAGGGGGGTGGGAGGGAATTGTGTTTAGAAGGCCAGCCCTATATTCTGCACAGTGGGGTCTCAACCTGCCTTGCTGGATTTGACCCCCTCTAGCTGCTCTTTCTCAGGAACCCTTGCTTTTAGCCCAGGTGGCTGACTCAGTGTCTATTCTATGTAATGTATAGTTCTACACCTTTCCTCAGTGTCTGCTGTAGCTGCTTCTCTGCCTCTTTAATGTTTAAGCTCAATCCAAACCCAGCTCTTTCAGTTCAGCCTCCCTCTTTTCCTTTCTCTCAAATCCTAGGCCTCTCTTCGCTTGATATTTCACTTGCATACATATTTCTTGCTCCTGGGTTTGTGGAACGTATTAAAACAATTTTATTTTTTTGGTATCCTTTATCTCTTCTAATATAGAGTGAGCACTGGAAGCACTCAAATAATCTGTTTCATGACCAAACAATCTTTACATCAGCTCCTTTAGCCATTTAAGTTGGGTTTTAATGATGTCATGACCCTTTGTGGACACACATGTTGTTAAAATTGCATACCAGATGTGATTAAGGTATATGCGTTTAGGCATATGAAGTGGACAGTAAAAAATCTGTGTGAAATATTTAGCCTAGAGTGTTGAATTTGATCCTAGAAGGCGAAAATCACTTAGCCAGTCAGGTCCAGAGCTATATTTAAGTTTATTGTTTCATAACAAGTCTGGTCTATTTCAGTGTATTGTTTTCTGTACAAGGTCTCCCTGTAACTATGCATTATAATAGACTGTTGCCAGCATTCTCAAAGTTTCAGAGATGGATTCTTGATTACTTGCTTCCTGCCCCAGGGATTCTTGCTGTTAGGGTTGTCATTAAACAAAGCAGCCTCCCTGGCATTGTATTCTGAACAAATAATTTGCACCTTTGTAAACTGATTAACGGGATGAGTTTGTTTTGATAATTGATCCTTGACTCGTATTTTAAAGGACAGCAAAATTTTAGAGGTCTTCTATATTTGTTACAAATGCTTTTCCTGGAATTTTAAAAATAATTTAGAAACTCCAGTAAAAAAAAAGAACATAAGAAACAAATGAAGTCTGGAGACCATTATTTCAATTATTCTGGATGTGAATTACCATGGTGACCAGCCCAGACTTTATCTTCTTGAAGTCATCTCCCTCCCCCCAACCCAAAGTGAGTGATGAGATCTTTGGCACAAAGGCGATGGCCCATATGCAGTACAGCACACAAAGCAAATTTTATAACCTAAAGTATTATTACTGTGCACTACTCTGTCCGAAGACCAAATAGGAATCTTTGTTGATTAACTGGCTTTAAAAAAAAAAAATGCTCCATATTGACAAGTGTTCTTCATTTCATGCTCCAAGTCAATAATTCTGTCAGTCATGCAGCCTTTGGCAAGTAAGAGGGAAAATTTCTCCCAATAAATCTATTGTAATCACGGGATAATTTGACAGCCATTCTGTTTTCTGGTGTTTAATTACATTGTGTTTGTTAGGTTTTCTTTTTCTTTTCTTTTTTAGGAGCTTAGGGGAAATTGATACAAATATCAACAGATGTCAGAGAGTTCCACATAAAAAAGAGAAGCTAAAAGTAAAAGGAAGGATTAGAGGTAGTAACTGATAACTTAGCCCGGGCAGAGAATTTGGATGATGGGTCGTTTTGGTGGTCTTATGAAATCTAGTGTGTAGCTGTTATTGGTAAAAAGTGTATTTTTTTTTAAAAATTGATACACCATATTTTATTTTATTTATTTAAATTCAGCTAAATAATGCATAATGTATTATTTGTTTCAGAGGTAGAGGTTAGTGATTCATCAGTCTTCTATAAAATCCAGCGCTCTTTACATCATGGTAAAGCACATTTTAAAAATGGCAGGGAGATTTTTAAAGTGATTGAGAGTTCATAATGTGACCCTAGCCATTATATTAGAAAAGACTACTCTGTCTATTCTAAAGTGACTCTAGGATTGAAGTCATATTCAACAACAGTGGGGGAACCTTGACTAAACATAGTTGTCAGCAGACTTAAAATGACAAACACTGTACCACACAAAATTATTTTTGGTATTTCTTGAGGTAACAGAAAGAAGAGTAGATTTTTATTCTATATGGTGTAACATTTTTATAAGGGCTGGAAATTGCATGATTCTGACATCTTGAACTCTTAAAATTCCCCTAGGAAATAGCCAGAGATGGATTTTGATAGAAACAAATTCCCATTTTAAACTCTTTATAAGCATTTTTCTTATTATTCAGGTAGTAGCCCTTTGGGCATTGCTCCGGAAAGCAGGGTAAGAAAGTATATGTACTTAACTGGTTAATGAAAAATTGAGATAAACAAAAGTGTTGCTTAAATATAGATTTTTCTCCTCACATAATTTGTCTCATTAAAATGCTTTTAATATTCTGTATTCTGATTTTCCTTGAAGGAAATATTGTTCTACAAAATTCCAATGAGACATGCTAAAAATAATGTCTGTGACAGAAATGTTAATTTCCTATCTAAATAATTAAATTTATAACTATTGCATTTTATATTTCAAAAAAAGATCATTAGAACCTTTCCCTTAAGGGAAAACTGAGACCAAGAGAGCATAAAAAACTTAACCCAAAGTCATAGGGCTAACGATCGATAGTCAGGGTTGGGTGAAACCCAAGTTAACTTATCTCAACTCTAGTTCTCTTTCCATTATGCTGAGCCATCACTGTGTATTTGAAAGTCTCCCTTCTTTCCTTTCATTGCAGGAGGGAAGTCTTGTTGAAGTCTGCATACTAGACATGCAGTGCAGTAACTTGATAGAATGTTAGCTGCCATGTAGGAGTCCAGTAGGCAAGATTTAGATTTGGGATATTATTTAGTAGATTTTTATTCTATGTAGGTTACTGTACTTTGTATGGGCTGGAAAATACATGACTAGAATTTTGTTATTGTTCTAGGGAATCTGAAAATATGACTGGCCTTATATCAAATTATGAAATAACATTTCTTTTTGAATCTTTGATTTTTCCACTTAGTGTTGTTTCTTTTATCTTCTCTTAGTGTCTTTCATTTGGGATCTACTACCCTGTCATTTGCTTTTGATCATGTCACTTTGAAACCTGGATAATATTAATCATTTTTAATTTATTGTGAGTTCAAATGAATATGCTACCTCTCTTTAGAATATTTGTATTTTGGGATTTCATTGTAGAATAAAAGGCCATCTCTTCAATTATAAAAATGAATTCAGGCACTAATTAAGAGTTTTAAGAAAAATTTCCTTAAGGGTAGAAGTTTATTCTGTTCCCTTGATATCGTGCAACCTTTGTAGTTGTCCACTCTATTTTCTCCTCACCTTGAGACTTCTTTTTTAGCATATGTTTCCTAGAACCATAACCATTGGCCCTTTATCTTGTACCAGAATTTGTGAGAAAGAATTATTGACATGATTTTTATTAGACTTAGTTAAATTTTTAAACATTTGTTCATCTACTCTGTCTAGGTATTGTGATTAATTAATGCTGTGAGGAAGAGAAAGTTGAGTAGAATATTGGACTATCTGGAATGTTCTGAAAGATCTGGAATGTTGAACACCACATTTTCTAATTTTCTATCTTCATAGCTCAAAACATAGGTTTTAGTTCCCTCTCTGTCAATTCCTTGCAGCCATTACCAACTGATCCAAGTTTGTATGCTATTTGAAACCCATTTGTCATCTCTGTTGGACAACACAGTATAGTGGTTCTCAAACTTTTTGGACTTAAGAGCTTTTTATATACTTAAAAATTGTTTAAGATCAAAAAGACCTTTTGTTTTTGTGAGAACTATCAATATATACCATATTAGAAATTAAAGCTAAGAATACTGAATAATTGTATTGATTTAAAGATAATTTTAAAGCCATTACTTGTTGTAAGTACAAAGTACATACTTATGAGAAAATGCCTATATTTTTCAACACACATTTAATGAGAAAGATGGCATTCTTTTTCATGTTTATAAATATCTTTAATGCCTGGTTTAATAGAAAATATATTTGCTTCTTCAGTCTGTTGTTATGTGTTGTTTTGGTCAAGTAATATAAAGAAAATCTAGTATTATACACATACATAGTTAGAAGGGAATATTTAAGTAGCATTTTCAGACAATTATGAATATTCTTCTTTGATACTACACCAAAACTCAACAAGTGCTAATAATCTTAAAGCTAATTTGCATTGTTGAATCTGAAAGCATGCCAAGAACTTTCTGTACTCATTACATTAAATTCTACTGGACAATTTTTACTTTAAATATATCTTTTACCCATACATGATTTTATAACATCATTATTGATGATTTGGAAAATAATGGTCTACTAGGTTATGTATTTACCAGTGGCTCACACATTTTGTTTTAAAATATCAATAAAGTACATTCATTAATGTCATCAGCAACTAATCAAAAACGTCTTTAAATATTGGGATGATGTCATGATGACAGGTGCAAATTTTCCAAAATTGTAACTTATGCTTGAAAGCTTGAATTTTACCTTTGGCAAAAATATTGTCCAGATAATTTTCCCTGAAGTGACAGAGTCCTTTTTGTCAATTCCAAGGTAATATCTTCTAAATAAGCAAATATGAATAACCAGATTTCATTCTTTCAAGTAAAAAAAATTGTCCCATTGAGAAAAATGTCTAGCTTAGTGGAAACTCGAACAATCACATAGTGCTTTCCCCAAAGACTACCATTAACCTTAAATACACAGATGTGTACTTAAAACTTGAAGTTTAATGAAGCTGGTTTTTTATTTTTATTTTTTTTTATAGTGAGCATGGCAGCAATGAATGCAAGCACTACTAATAGTTTGGTGCCACTGCTTTCATTCAAAGGTGCCAGCAGTTTTATCTGCTATTTCTTTTGTACCATTAGTGTAAATGTCAATAGTTAATAAAAAAATAATATCTTAGGATTTTTAGGAAACTAATTTTGAGTTTCTGGGCTCTGAAAGGGAATTAGGGGCCTCCTGAGCTCTGTGGGCCATATTTTGGCAACTCTTACTAAGATAGAACAATCTAGTCTGATATATATTAGCTGTTGTTATTTTGAAAAAAGAAGTTTGCTTTTCTAGGCCTCAGTTATTTTACAACAGGAGGAAAAGTGAAAATCTCTAGCCCTTAAATACTATATGCTTTTCTGATTTTCTTTTGTTTGCATCTAGATTGCCACCACTTGGCAGGGCAGAACAATTCTAAGTCCTGAAAATAGCCCTTTGACCATTAGTCAAGCTGCAGTTCATGTCAGAGAAGGAAGTAAGAATGTTAATTTTAAATATTCTCTAAGTGCCATTTGTGGATAGGAATGCCCTCTTTCTGATTTTTCTTTTTAAATTTGAAATAATTTTCAGCCTTTTTTACTTTTGTGTGATTATAATTTTTATACTTTTATATTTTTGTATTATTTTAAGTTTTGTACAAGAAAATCAAGCCTGCTAACAATAATCAGAATTACCGTTTATTGAGCAATGTGTTAGGCAGTATGCTGGCTACTTTAAAGTCATTACCATATTTAACATTCTGAAGCAATCAACAAAATACTCAATTCCACAAGCTTCTCCCTAAACTAATAGAAGTGAATTACCAATCATGTGAAGAAATAGGACTTTTTGAAACTACAAAACACAAACTCTTTACATCCGTAATTCTAACAAGCAATAGGTAGTATATTACAAGACTGTTTTTCTTACCTATGTTTTGTGATTTGAATGTTTAGAAACACTTTTGATATAAATATATATATTTGTATCAAATATTTGTTACATATATATGTAACGCAAACACATAAATGTACTTTATTAAGCAAAATATCAAGATTTTTGGAAGACAAACAGTAGTAAGCAGGTATTTCAGGTAGACAGAAGTTAAGTTCATTATGAACAAATTTGGAAGTAATTTTAAAAACAGAAGTGTGCTTCATTTCTAGTATATGCAGTTGTGTTTATTATAGGATATGATCTTTTTCTTGGTCCCAGAGGAAATTGACATCTGTATTTGATTTAATGAACTTCTGTTTGTTCATAACCCCATGCAAAAGAAAAGACCCTAGTGCATCTATGAACGTACCCAGCTTTTCAACTTTCATTCCCAGAACTCAAAGCAGGCACTCTGAGAATGGACTCATAAGTTTCCACATGTTTTGACAGACAGAGTCACTTAAAGTTAGCTCCCCTTTGAATCTACATTTATCTTTAGATTGATGAAAATACATTTTTTGTTATGTTTTGTTATTATTTTAAGTAAATATGAGAATCTTTGCATGATTTGCATTAAATTATGTCACTCAAATCTAAGTTCCGCTCCCCTGTTTTTTTGTTTTTTGTTTTTTTGGTCTGAAATTCTGAGTAAAGATTTAGAAGGAACATAATAACTACAGTATAGTATGTCAGGGAATCAAATAGGTGTGATTAGATCAAAATCAATCCTGTGCAAATATCTGCTATTGAGTTTTACCTTTCTCCCTGTAAGGGATAGCTAATGCACTGTTAAAAAGCTCTTTAGTAGGAACATTTAAAAATGTAGTTTTGTGCTGATGCTAAACTTTAATAACTAAGGCTTCTTTCCATGTTTTTTAAAAGCCTGACAATAATGGCTCAGTAATTACTGAACTAATGTTATCAATTCCAACAGATATCACATTTATTAAACAGAAAATGCTATGTTGCTGTTCATCAGTTAGAAATGTGTGTAATTGAAATATGAAAATGAAGTCTGTTGGAGTATGTGATTCATCATGAATTCTGCAAGCCCTACACTAACTCTCCTTTTCCTAATTAAACTGTCAAATTGAAATCTTATAATTAATGCAACCACATGCCTTACACTAGGTTTTCCACCCGCATGTAAAGCTCAATTCAGCAGAAACTTTGCAAGAGCCTTCTCTAGGACAAATGCAATTCTCTGCTCTTCTGATCTTGAGCAGAAATCCTGCCCCCCTCCCCCAGGCACAGAATATTGTGTAGCAGGAGATTTTTGTTCTCTGCATGATTAGGAGTGGAGTGGGCTGGTGGGTTTGTCAGGGGAGCTGGTAATTCCTGCTTCGAGGTGTTTTTTTTTTGGTTTTTTTTTGGTTTTTTTTTTTTTTGTGGTGAGACAGGAGAGAGGAAGTTGAAAGTTGGAACTAGATCTTCTGTATTCCTTCCGGCATTTTATATTTCTATACCATGACTAGGCTATTTGTTGTTATTGTTAAAATTTAGAGACTGACATGGGTTTTTTTCCTGATTATAGCTTTGAGGGCATCTCTGTCCTGTAATACTTGATGACAGAGTGATTGACAGGAATTTATTTTATCTTTGGAGTAAAAGCTATACACATATAATGATGCATTATATATTCCTGGAATATATATATTCCATATATGTTGTATTCTTCTTTGGTAAGGAGGTATCTTAGAGATATTCTTACTTACAGAGAGCTTATTTCTGCACATTTCTGTGCAGTCATTTAAGTGGTGAAAAGATTTCATCTCTTGTATTAATTATGATCCATTGGTAATTGCTGCCTGGGCTGTTTTTTAATAAGGACTGAATTACTCAGGAAACAGATGTTGGTGGGGATGTGAAGAAAGGGGAACCCTCTTACACTGTTGGTAGGAATGCAGTTTGGTGTAGCCATTCTGGAAAACTGTACAGAGGTTCCTCAAAAAGTTAAAAATAGAGCTACCCTATGACCCAGCAATTGCACTACTAAGTATTTATCCAAAGGATACACAAATAGTGATTTGAAGAGCCACGTGCACCCCAATATTTATAGCAGCAGTGTCCACAATAGTCAAAATATGGAAAGAGCCCAGATGTCCATTGACAGACGAATGGTTGAAGATGTGACGTGTATACACACACACACAGACACAATGGAATATTAGCCATCAAAAAGAGTGAAATCTTGTCATTTGCAATGACATGGATAGAAAAAGAGGGTTTATGCTAAGCAAAAAAGTCAGTCAGAAAAAGACAAATATATGATTTCACTCATGTAGAATTTAAGAAACAAAAAAGATGAACATAAGGGAATGGAAGGAAAAATAAAATAAGATGAAATCAGAGAGAGGGAGACAAACCAAAAGAGACTCTTAAATTATAGGAAACAAACCGAGGATTGCTGAAGGGGCAGTGGGTAGGGGGTGGGGGCAACTGGGTAATGAGCATTAAGAAGGGCACGTGATGTAATGAGCATTGGATATTATATGCAACTGATAAATCATAAATTATACCCCTGAAACTAATAATATACTATATGTTAACTCAATTGAATTTAAATAACAAATTAAAAAAACAAGGACTATGAATTTATCATAAATGGAAAACAGGGTGGGATCAATTAGTAATGTCTGATATGTTGAGGTAACAGGTACCAGCAGCAAACTAACTCTTAATCTATCCCTGGTTTTGTCAGATATTTAGAGATATCTTTGTCAATGCCTTTTCATCATGCATGATGTCTCTAGTCTTTCTGTTTTTTATTAGACACTATCTCTGGTCATACTTGAGCTTGCGTTAAGTTTTACTAAGAAATAGATTTTTGACTTTCTGAATTTAATAATCAATACATCTGATCAGCTTGACTATTTTTTTCTCAATTTCTACAAAACAATATTTTATTCATTGATCTCATTTTCTGCATAGATGCAGTTCTCTTCATTCTCTGGTTCACTTGGACCTGTAAGCCTGACTACATTTTAGGACTCTCCAGTTCTCTACTTGGTCAATTAATGTACACAATTATACTCCTTTACCTATCTAAATAGAGATAGCAGGTGTATCACTTGTTAGTATATCCTAGCTAGACTGCCAGGGTGGAGCAGTTCATGGAAAGTCAGGAAGCATCAACATTAATAATAGTAACAGTTCAACTCAGCCTCTCTATATATCAATGAATACGTGAATGCCTAGAACACTGCACTGTATGAGTGAGTGGGAATGACAGAGAAGCTAGTGAGAAGAGTGTTTCTCTTTTTTTTTCTTACGTAGGCTCCACACCCAGTGTGGATCAAGACCTGAACCAAGATTGAGAGTTGGACGCTTGACTGACTCAGCCACCCAGGCCCCTGAAGAGGCTTTCTCCTTTTAATCTATGATATTTTTTTATACCAGTATAATATTCCTTTTATAGTTTTTGAATGTTGTAAACATTATACCATTATATTTACAAACATTTGTGACCTGCGTACTAGCTAAGATATCTCTGCTTTTTATGATTTAGACAAGATATTCTTGAACCCCTGTTACTTGACCTAGTAAGAACATGTCACCTCCAAGATTTTTGAGTAATACTGGTAGACTTACATTTTCATGGCTCTGGCTTCCTTGCTTCTTTTTACTTTCCTCATTTCTCCCTTTCTTCTAGCTGTTTCTTTAATTCTGCCCTGGCTCCAACCAACGTGTGGAACCTCAGACCTTTTCCTCACTTTGCACACACATGTACCTATACCACATGCCCTCTACATAGACACCAAGTTTTTGTGTAGAGCAGATGATTCTGCAAGCTTGGGAAGACAATGTATTTGATGACACAGCAGCACAAACAATTTAGGATGAAATTATTCATTGTAGTTCCTAGAATTCCTTTGTCCCTTCCACCATGTTTTTCTGCCCCCTCTTTTTTTTTCTCTCCCAAGAGCAAGAATTTTACTCTTAAAAGGAAAAAAAATATCATCTGATTTTATTGTATAGAAAATTTTTGTTTCTCCAGGTCCTTCTCTGAAACCAAGAAGTGAGTTTTTCTTCACATATGGAAAGATAAGATAATGTACTTTGCGGTTCAGACTTCTACTTAATAACATAGGTTTCATCCGTTTTTTCCCTCACATAGTGGAGAGATTATACTTCTCTAGACTTATGCTTGCTTTAGGGTTTATATTTGCATTTGTTAATGTGCATATATTTATTTGTAAAATATATACAGTACATACAGGTTTTGCTTTTTGTGTGTATATGGTAGTGTATTTTCTTTAGCCATTCCCATGTATGTATGTAGTTTTACCAACTAACAACAGTGCTGGATGCATGTCTTTATTAACTATGAGGTTTTCTTATGGAGTAGATGCCTAGAAGTACAATTAAATTTTCGATAGGTAATATTATTCTGACCCTCAAAACAGGTGTTTCAAAGTATAATCCATTAATCCAGTGTATGAACATCTCCATTTCACTGCAGCATTGCCAACCCTAATATTTTTCCTAATTAAAACATTTTTTTGTTAATCTTCCAGGGATCAAAATGGTGTCTCATTATTTATTTTGTGCTCACTCAATTACTCGTGATGTTGAACATTTCTTTCTTTTTTTTTTTTTTTATATTCATGGATTAGCTTTGAATTATTTCTTGGACTGCCTGTTCTTATCCTATGCTTATTTTCCTATACACCCTTTCTATTTTTCTTATCGTTTTGTGAGAGCTTACCTTTGTGCTAAGAATGTCTGCTGATTTTTATGCATTAAACATTACAATTTGTCCCAAAGTGCCACTTATCTTTTATATTGTTTAATGTATATTTTGCATCCCAGGAATTTTAGATTATATTTTATTTTTTATCTGTCACTAATTTTCTTGGCAGTTTTCACATATGACATCAAAAGCCACTTCCACATTGCACTACTTTATTCTCATTTGTTTACATAATTGGCTGTATACATGTGGGTCTTTATCAAATTTACTTCATTGAATGGTGTGAGGTAGGAATCTTAATTTCTTCTTTTTCTTTCCCCAATTATCTGAACATTGTTTATTAAAGAGTTCAACATTTAAAGCTGATTTGAAATGCCACCTTTGGGATCCCTGGGTGGCGCAGTGGTTTAGCGCCTGCCTTTGGCCCAGGGCACGATCCTGGAGACCCGGGATCAAATCCCATGTTGGGCTCCCGGTGCATGGAGCCTGCTTCTCCCTCTGCCTCTCTCTCTCTCTCTCTCTCTCTCTCTCTGTGTGTGTGTGACTATCATAAATTTAAAAAAAAAAAAAGAAATGCCACCTTTCCCATATACTGAATATATGGAAATCTATATACAAGGATTAGTTTTTGTATTCTGTTGCTTTAAAAATATTTTAATACTCTGCATAATGGTGTCTCTCATTATATTTCATTTTCAATTAATTTCTGGCTGTTTTTCAACTCACTAACATGTATTCAGTGATTTCTTTCTGGGCACCTTGGCTGGCTTCCTCCATCCATTCTGCCACATAGGGGTTGCTCAGGTGCTAGCTATGTCTATAAATATCAAATGTCACATTTTCTTTCCCAATTCCATGAAGAGATGAAAATAAGAAATTTCCATTATCTTAAACCTATGATAAATCTTTCTTTCTACTTCTGACTAAATGCCAAATCCCTAGGCATACAGTTTTATTAAAATCATTTGATACAAATAGTAATCTTGTTAAAAAAACAGAAGTTTATGCTCTTTATGCAAGGACAATATAGTAGACTGCATTTTTTTCTTTCTTTTGATTTTCTCAAAAATAATACATGTGATTTTTAGAAAGTATATATATGTGGGGCGCCTGGGTGGTTTAGGTGGTTAAGTGTTGATTCTTGATTTCAGTTCAAGGTCATGATCTCAGGGTTGTAGGATTAAGCCTGCCTCGGGTTCCATGCTGGGTGTGGAGCCTGCTTGTGATTCTCTGTCCTTCTCCCTCTACTCCTCTCCCCATGTATATGTGCACGCATTCTCTCTCTCTCAAAAAAAAAGGTTTCGGGGTTCCTGGGTGGCTCAGTTGGTTGGACATCTGCCCAAATCGGCTTAGGTCATGGTCCCAGAGTCCTGGGATCCACCCCCGCATCTCGGTTCCCTGCTCAGCGGGAACCCTGCTTCTGCCACTCCCTGTACTTGTGCTCTCTCATACTCTCTCTCTAGTAAATAAAAATCTTTAAAAAAAAAAAGCTTTAGAAAGCATATGTGCAAAAAATAAAAAATACAATTAATATACAATCTTATGTAATGATAACTATTATTAACTTTTTAATGCTTAACTTTTCCTTTTTTATGCATGTTTATACACATCTTAACATTTTTGCAAAAATGAGCCTATAATGTGCATATTGTTTATTTATTGCTTTCTCATTTAATATATTGTGAACTTTTTTTTAAATGAAACTAATGTTTCTTTTTAGACATCATATTAATACCCTTGTATGGATGTACCATGACTGATTTAACCAATCCACTATGTGGGGATTCTCAGTTTGTTTTCATTTATTTTTAATACTATAAAAAACACTGCAATGAACACCCTTAATTTTAACTAAACTTTGTGTGCATTGTGATTATCTTCTTTGTGAATTTGCAGAATTGTTAGGGCAAACATTATGCACACTTGAAAAATATTTATATCGTGCCCTATTGCCCTCAAGAAGCCCCAACTAACATGGCATTTATGTCTCTACACAGAATAACAATGCTTTTTAGAGTATGCATCTGGATAGAGTTCATATGACTATAATCCCAATTGGGCATCTCAGAGAGAGCACAATGAGGGGATGCTGAAAACAGAGCTGGAGACTGTAGGCATTTCTCCAGTTCACACTCTTGGAACTGTTCTGTGTCTCAGCATGGTTGTCTGTCCAATATTTAAATGGATTGACTTAAAAATACTTACTGGCTGGTCGCCAATTTTGGATAACGTTGGATGGGAAGGAATTCTCAAAGGAGAGATTATGGGAGGAAAAAAGGAATAATCACTTTCTCATGGGACTCAGGAAGATGCTAATGTTCTCTGATAAATGAAAATGCCACCTCTGTATGGTGAATTATTGTCTGTACCTACTCTATTTCACTTTAACCTAGCAGAGGAGTTCAGAACATAGCCAATGCAAACAGGGCAGGTTCTAATATTGGCTCTGTCCTTTACTGTCTGAGTCAACTTGAACAAATGAATTTTACCTTTCTGAGTCTGTTTCCTAAATAGTTGTAAGTTTTGAGTGAGGTAATTCATGTAAACCCTTTGAAAAACACCTTGCAAATAATACATATTCAGTAACTGTCAATATTATTTTTAGCTAACTTTGGAGTAGAAAAACTTTTTTTCTGATATCACAGAATAGATAGGAGCAATGCCTCTTATACAACAGGTGGTTTTCAGTTTGGACATTTATCTTCGGTTTTCCTATGGGATCTACTGCATAAACCAAGTAAGAGGAGAGGAGGGAGAAGGAGAAATCAGCCATGACAGAATTATGATGCACTCAGTTCCTATTTGGAAGATAAGCTGTGTGTTTGGATAGACAGGTAGAGAATATCAGATGGATGCAGAGGACTATTAAAAGAGTGAAATGTGTTTATAGAGTTTGTATGAATTTGAACTATTTTATGTAAACATGTATCAGTTTGTGTAACCTTATACTGCTCAACACATTCCTTACCGAAATGAGGCCATCTGGGAATTTCAACTGTGCCCACGTCTCACTCAAATTATTGTCCATGTGTTCAGAAAGGATGTTTTCAACTCTGTCTTGTCAGAATTTTGGCCCCTATATTCCCCAACCACTACTAGTAACCCATTCTGTTGTGGCCTAGTGAGTCTTACGTTCACCCTGATTGCCTTTAGCTTTAATTTAAATCTGTTTCCTTTTCTTTCCCCTTCATAGATGGAAAAAGCTTGACATTTTCATGATAAAAATGTCTCCATATATGTGAAGACAATAATTAATCTTTTAGAGTTTCTATTTGGTAGACTAAAAAACGCGATCCCTTTAACCTTTCCTTTCAGTTCATTTGTGAAAGAATCAGCTTAAAGTGTTTTCAGACTTTGTGTCTTGAACTCTCACCTCTTGAACTTGGCATTTCAGTCAAAAAGGGTGTGATTTTCCTTTGCTAGGTCACAATATGATTTAATTATAATAACGTTTAACAATAATGTAATGATTACAGACATCAACATAAATTCAAGGATGTCTTTTTAACATAAGTAGCTGTTCATTCATTTAATACACATTTATTGTTTACTATGTGCTAGGCTAGGTGGTAGGGAAACAATGTTAGCTATGACATAAGTAGTCCCTGTCCTCATGAAGTTTATAATCTAGTGGGGAGGAAAAAGACAACAAATAGAAACAAGATAAGTTATATGATTTCAGATAGGTATAAATTATCTCAAAAAAGTAAAGCAGCCCAGAATGATAGAAACTAGAAAGAAGAAGATCAGGGGCAGTTTTAAAAATAGTGGTCACATAATAAATGATACTTTACAGAGAGCAAAACTGTGTTAAGGTTATACAAAGATCTGGAGCAGAGCACTTCAGGCTGAAGAAAGAGTAAAGTGGTGCTCAGACGTGGAGGAGCTTGGGGATGAGGTAAAGAGTGATGTCAGCTGAGCTCAGAGAGGTGAGGGGGCTAGGTAGTCAGATGGCATCTGGAAGGTGAGGGTAGTAAGTTTGGATTTTTCTCCAAGTATGAATGGAAGCCACTGAATACATAAGATATGGACTGAGTTGTGATGCAACATCTCATAAAACCCCGTGGGTTATGTGGAAATAGAAAAATAGTAGAAGCAGGGAAACCTGTTGATGACATGGTTTTCCTCATGCTGCATCTCTCTTCAGTCTGGTATGTCTTTTTTCCCCTCCACTGTCCAATTTGAAGAGTCTAAACAAGTAAACGGGACAACTTCGGCATGTTGTGTTATTGCAGGTCTTGAAGACAAGCAATGTAAAGTAGCTCAAGGTAGACCCTTCTCATTGATCAGGTATGAGATGCAGTACAAGATTCAAGAAAGCTTCAAAGTGGTCATTATTATTTTATTATTTTATTTTTTTTTGGTTTATTTTTTATTTCATTCATCTTGTGCCCAAAGAGGATTGAAACCTACAATAGATGTGGAGATTGAAATAAAATCATTGGCAGGTGTGATTCAGCCTCTTGTTCATAGAAGGAGACGCATGCAAAATAAACACACGTGTTGATGATGTAACTTGCAATTTGTCAACAAATGATTGGTTTGAATTTTATCATTTTGTTCTTTGTAATATCAAAACCTAACTCTTAAATTTAGTGTCCTTCATAGAGGCAATGATTTGAGGCCTCTAACCAAATCTAGTATTCTTTTATTTTTATTTTTTATTTTATTTTATTTTTTTTGAAGATTTTATTTATTTATTCATGAGAGACACACCTAGAAAGAGAGAGAGAAAGGCAGAGACACAGGCAGAGGGAGAAGCAGGCTCTATGCAGGGAGCCCGATGTGGGACTCAATCCCAGGTCTCCAGGATCACCCCCTGGGCCAAAGCTGGCGCTAAACCGCTGAGCCACCCGGGCTGCCCAAATCTAGTATTCTTTTAAAACTCAAATTTTCAGCTTTCCACATTGAAAAACTCAAAGCACTAGTTCAAATGTTTTTCTTTGTATAGGATTATTAGTAGTCTAAGAATATTGAATTCTGCAGTTTTCACCACAAATACAATGCTCACCATTTTATATACATCAAAGTTAAATTAACCACCCTTAGGTAGCTTAGAAATCTTACCACCACGTGATATTTTTCCTTATAGTAAGACACATTTTGAGCTCAAACAATGATTTACAAATATGCTTTTGGATTTCAAACTATTTGCAAAGATGGAGACTTTATTGTGTGTACTGCATAGAGGAAACTTGAAGTACAGATAAAGAGCTGAGCGAGGTTGATTAGGAACAATGAAGTATGTACTGTTTTTTAGTAAGAAATGGTTAATGTTTCTTCTGCTTTCACTTGAACCTGACTCATATGCTGCTTGATATTTACTGAGACTAAAGGAGTTCTTTTTTTTTAACCTTTTGAGCAAGTTGGCTCTGTGTGCAATTATGCCCTAAAATGGAGCCCTTAAGCTGTGTTTTGAGGGGTAAAAATAATCACAGCAGAACAAAAGTGATTCACCTCTTACTTTGCCAGAGAAAAGCAGATGAAGAGAGCAAGAGAGTGAAAACATATTATGACCACTGAGAGACAAGCTTGTTGTCAGCAACATTATTTAGTCTTAAGATTTTTTTATGCCCCTTTTCTTCTTTACTAGAGCATTAGTGTTGTTAGCATATATCCAGAAACCTGCTGCAGTCTTTCCCCATAATGATTTACTTAGCTTGTCATCTCTTAAGAAAAGGAAACCCATATATTTCTCAGTTCCAGCCACTGGGGGAAATGATTTCAGCATCCTGAGCAATGGGAGCTTCTTTCCTAGCACTGTAATGCCCAGATTCCAGAAGGCTTTTGCCCCCCTGGGCAGAGGGGCATTGTTGCTGAGTGGACCCTACTGTATATATTACTACAATTATACTGGATTAAATGGCAGTGCAATCGCATCATAAGTTTACTTGGCTGAAGGGGAAAGTGCAACTTAAAGAGAACTGTGATTTCCCAAGGGGCTCACAAAGCAGAGGAAGCATTTGAACAGTGGAAACAGAGATGAGGAGTGTTTTATTCCACAATCCCTGGGATAGTTTTAATTTGCCAGTAAATCATTTTGATTTGTACTCTTCATCAAGATTCTGTTACCCATTTTGAAGGTTGATTTAGGTTATTTAATCTGTCAGCAAATGGTAATTGACCAACTTATTCCTATAGTTTTAAAAAATAAATATCTCTTGCAGGCCTCACATTGTTTTCTCCTTTTTACAAAAGTCAAAATGAAGGAACACATTGAATGATTTTCATAAAATCATGTGAGCTTCTTCCCAAAGAAACCAACTATAGTTGTGTTCCCTTTGGGATTATTATTTTAGAAGGTAACTGTGCACACACCCACTTAATCTCTCACTCCTGTGGAGTGGGCAGTAAGCAAGGTGCTAAGTGCACAGGATTCAATACCAGTGGCTAACACCAAAAGTGTATACCAGTAAACTGGACAGGATGCCATCTAGAAGACACCAACCTTTCCCCAAAGTGTCTAAATATATAATTTCTTCTCCCAATATTGTCAGGAATAATATTTTAGAGAAGAGCCTTCTTAATTTTCATGGTTGGTTTGCCAGATCTCAGAGCTATGGTAAGAAAGCTCTGGAAAAAGCCAGAGATGGATGAGATTTTTAACTTTGTTTTCTGGCAATAGTTAACCAGGAAATTTTCTTTCTTTCTTTCTTTCTTTCTTTCTTTCTTTCTTTCTTTCTTTCTTTCTTTCTTTCTTTCTTTCTATTTTATTTATTTATTCATGAGAGGCACAGAGAGAGAGAGAGGCAGAGACACAGGCAGAGAGAGAAGCAGGCTCTATGCAGGGAGCCCAATGTGGGACTCGATCCTGGGACTCCAGCATCACGCTCTGGGCGGAAGGCAGGTGCTAAACCACTGAGCCACCCAGGGATCCCCTTAACCAGGAAATTTTCGATTTATTTGGTCTAACCATTCTATTCTCTTTTCCTTGGCTTAAGAGAAGTATGGATTTTATTTCATTACTATAAACTATGTTAATTCCAGTGATCATTATCTGAAATCAATGTATTTTGTTAAGTGAAAATCTGCTGTTATATAGGGGAATATTTCTGTATTAGAAATTATACTAATTTTAAATACAATCTATAGAAACATTAGCAGTTTCAGCTTGCGATGGCAGGTTTTTTTGGAACAGATTGAAAGATTCTGATGAATCTTTGCCAAATATGTTTCATTCAGAAGAAAGATTCTAAGGTAAAGGATTAAAACTTTCTCTTCAAAAGTTTTTCCATGGAAATGAAAAAACTTTTACTTTCTTTGAAAATCCTCTTTATACACCATTAGCAGTTTCAGAATTAGTCTTTGATTTTCATTTTCTGTAAGTCAAAACACCATATGAGGTGTGCTTGTGCAGGAAAAGAAAATGAAAGGAAGGAAACAAAAAGAACAATTTCCTCCTTCAGCACATTCTTTTTACTTAAACATTCGTGGAAGTGAGATTGTGTCTGTGTTTGGAGCACCAAGCTTCAGTCTTGATGGCTTCACGCTCTAAGAACCTGCTCCAAACCTGGTCTTTGTGTAGCAGCTCAGAAGGAAAGACCAAAAGAAAGTGTAACTCTGCTGGCTCAGCTAAAGGACAGCAGCACTCCACTACCCCACACTGTGGAAGACTTCAGATTTAGAACTCTAACACCAGCTCAGGGATCACCAGGGTTCCAAAGACCCAATTGCTATGATTCCATGCTAGGATTTAGAATTTAAATGATATTTTGGATGTGTTTCAAAATGTCTTCTCTCTCTCTCTCTCTTTTCCTTTCTCTCTCTCTCTCTCTCTCACACACACACACTTCACCTTTCTTATGAAGTATTATCCTTTAGACAGAGAGTAGAAAATTGTTCAAGATATGTTTCAACATTCTATAAACAGCAGCTCTGATTTATATTAAGTGATATTCAGAAATAATCGTAGTTCTGGATATTTACAAAGCCTTGTTTATCCTGAAACATGGAATATATTGACTGTACTATCTCTTCTCCTTGGGTGCCTTTTTTTTCATTTTACATTTTATTTGTTTATTTTTTATTTAAGATTTTTTTTTATTCATTCGTGAGAGACAGAGAGAGAGAGAGGCAGAGACACAGGAAGAGGGAGAAGCAGGCTCCATACAGGGAGCCCGACATGGGATTTGATTCTGGGACTCCAGGATCACCCTGGACTGAAGGCGGCGCTAAACCACTGAGCCACCCTGGCTGCCCTCATTTTACATTTTATTACACAGTATTTGAGGAAAAGAATGAAGAGAACAAGTGCAAAGCTCAATATAAGTCTGTGTATGGTGAATTGTTGATTGTTTTATAAATGTGAATTGGAGGAGTTTAATATGTAGCATAGATATTTGGAGACACAAGATTTCATGATTCCATAACTAAGAGTTCACTGGACCTATTACCATTTCAAAGGAAATCTCTGAAGAAGTTTATCTTTTACATCTGATATGGATTTGTTCCACCCTACCTAGCTATCCTAGATGCCATCTCTGGAATTACCTTCTACACTAAATAATGTTCTCTGTATGCCTAAGATTTCTGATTGATTTGTTCTCTATCCAAATCGTCCATGTCCCACACCTGACATGATTATGTGACTCTGTCTCAGGCCTAGATAATGACAAAGGTGCGCATGGCTGTGTGCTAATAGAGTAATTTCAATCAGCCAAAGTTCTCTTTCCCTGTCACATAACAAGGAAACGTTTCTTCCCAGTAAATATTTGACACTTTAATTAAGGGAATTTTATATGGGAGGGGCTTATTGTTGTTGCATCATATCATTATAAAGCATTTCTGGCTAAATTAAAACTGACTCCTCAGTAGCAATACGATGACAACTTTGGTGATCAGTGAGCTCAGCCCTAACTACGTCTGCATGCTTGTCGAATGATCCTCATAAATATTACATGTCCTAAAAGGTAAATTCTGATACCTCATTCTCATACCTCACTTTTTTTCTTTCCCATCTTAGCAAATGGCACCACCATTTGTCATCATTGATTCTTGCCTTCGACACTCAAATATGATACATCAGAGAATCCTTTTGATTCTATCTACAAATAGTATTTAAATATGACTACCTCTCTTTGTTTCCACTACCCCTCTTGGTTCACATCTCTATTGTTTGTCTCCTAACTTCTAACAAGTATCCCTGCTGGTTTTTTCATAGTGCTCTTATTTAACTTCTATTTCAAAGACTAATCAGACCATTTCCTATCCAATGATCTCCCATTACTGCTAAGATAAAACCAGCTTCTACTCATGGCCTTCCAAGTCCTGCACCATCTTGTTTTTCTGTGTTCCTGTAACACACCAAGGTCACTTATAATGTTTGACAGCATTAACTTATCTTGGGATGCTCCTTTCCAAAGTTTCATGTGGCTAGGTCCTTCTCTGATCTCTTGTGAAACACTTTATTTATATATTTTTATTTTTAGAGAGAGAAAGCACGGTTGGGGGAGGAGTGCTGGGTGGGGGAGAGAGAATATTAAGCAGGCTCCATGCCCAGCATGGAGCTTGACATGGGGCTCGATCTTGTGACCCTGAGATCATGACCTGAGCTGAAATCAAGAATTGGACATTTAACTGACCGAGCCACCCAGGTGTGCCTCTTGTGAATTACTTTAAATGCTACTTCTTAGAGATCATATCATGGCTACCTATCTAAAAGCCCTATCCAGAGGGCTGTGTTCAAACCCCCTCTCCCAGTATTCGTTTCTGTCATTTCATTTCACCCTGTTACTTTTCCTCCATAACCCTACACAGACTGTTACTATGTATAAATCATGTTTACCTTCCTCAGTGATGTAAGCTTTCTAAATACAAGGACCATGCCTTTTCACCATTGACTACACAGTGCCAGGAAGAGTGTCTGGCACAAAGCAGGTGCTCAATAAATATTGGCTGAATGAATGCTGGAACAAAGTTTCATATTTGGGATATAGCAATAAAATTCATGAAGACATTTGTTTTCTTATAGTTTTGAAAAAATCCTACAAAACTAAAAATAAAGCTAATAATAAAAACCAATATAATAATTCCTCTCTGTGTAAGTATAGTAATGCCTCTATGTGTGAGTAAAATGGAAGAACTCATCATACTTAATGACTCATTTATTTTTAAAATTTAAGGATGAAAAATTAATTTTCCAATTTTAAATGACTTAGTACACAAGCTTATTAAGACTCAAGTATTCAAGAGGTAAGTCAGTAATTAAAAAATCTCAACAAAGACTAAAACAAGTACATGTGAACCCAAAGTTCATTGATCATTTCAGTAAAAGCAAATGTTCATGAAATCATCTCTGTATGAAATATTTAAATGTATATTACTTTGTTTGAATTTCACAATGCCGTGAGTTATGCTTTGTTATTTCCATTTTGCAGGTGAGAAAGCTGAGGCATAATGAGATTAGGGAATCTACTACCAACGGTTCCACTTCTCATAAGTAGTAGAAGCTTAAAAAGTTTGAAACCTAACATTCCTGTAAAATGAATTTGGGCTCTTCATCTGCCACTTTGATGTCTTTTTTTTCTCCTCTATATTGTTCTGATGTGAGAAATTTGTTGACAAAATGAAGCATTATCATGACTTTTTAAAAAACAGTATCAAAGTGTGCTTAAGTTTGTACTTGAGATGCAGGGAACAGAACTTGGCAGCATATCCAATACACGCCTACCTCATTCCTCAGCTGTGCCTTGTTCCTACTATCTTATAGGCTGGAATTTTGATCAAACTGGATGATAGGAAAAACATATATCCTTCAATAACTAGCCAGGATAATAAATGCTCAGAGCTGGCATGGGATACTGTGGAGGAAGCACCATAAATTTCGTACCGAATCAGCTTAAGAAGGCAAGCTGAGGCCAAAGAATCACAGCTGTCATTTGGCTGTGGGAAAGAGTTCAGAGGTCCCTTCTACTGTTCATTCCCATGAACTTGAGGTTCTCAAAGGGGCACTCCAGGAGGTGACGCTCCATTTTCTGTAGTAATGTGACTCAAAACATGACAGATTGCTAGTAGTTAATCAACAGGTTATGATAAAAATCCAACCTGATTTATTTCTTTTGCTGGAGATTGGCCGTATTTTCACATACATACAAACACATGTGTGCAACTTAACAGATCTAACAGAAACTAGTCTAAACTGTTCAATTGACATTTCCAACTAATATTTTATTCTCTAGAAAATTCATAGGAATTACAAGACATAATTAAATATTTCAAGTTTCTAAATAGAAGTGACCTCTACCCACAAATGTAATTTTTATTTATGTGGTATAGAATTTATGTTAAGATTTGAAAAATTAATTCAATTTAGGAGAAATTTCTTTTGTTATGGAAGTATATGACTTAATCCAAATATGGAATATTAAAAATGATCATGAGAATGGAACTCTACCATAGACAGGGTTCTGGTATTACTGTAAGATCTTTTTGGGCTCCATGGTCTTGAAATATTTGATTAGTTTAGGAGTGTCATGATTGAGAAATTTGTGATAAACTCTATGTTGAGAAATGTGATGATGAAATAATAACGATAATAAAAATAAGACAGTATCTAACAATCAAGTCCTCTGCATGCCAGGAATGTCCTGTTTTGTACTTGTTAGTTAAAAAAAAAAAATCTTCATAACAGCCCTATATCGTTGAAACTATTATTATCTCCATCTCATTTGTGGGTAAATTGAAGCACAGGGAGGTTAAATAATTTATGCAAGGCCAAGCAGATACTTTGTGGGTACAAAAGTTATTTGGTGATAATTCTGATAAAGGAAATGTGTCCTACTCTTCCTCCATCAGGAAAAGAATGTATGGCAGGGCACAGTTCATGGAGAGAGAGGAATGCTATTAGATTTGGTGAATAGTTGGTATCGTGTAAATCAGAAGACATAAATTGACAGAAAATAAAAAGTAACACTTTTCCACAGTATTGCATTTTTGTTAAGTTCTTTAGGTCTTGTATAGTGTATCAAATATATAAATATGCCCCTTTACATCCTGTTTGTGGCCCATTTTGGCATTTGATTTACTCTTTTTAAAAAGCCAGCAGATCTGATAAAACCACGAGCTAGTTCATTGGGGGATGAACAGACATGATAAAGGTCTAATTCTACAGGGCAATGATCGATGTATTTTGACTGTTGTCTTTCTGTTAGCCTACTTTTTTCTGGGGGTATTTTTTCAATTGGAACACCAGGAAAAGGTTGACTTTTTAATGCTATTCAAATAGAAGAACAGTAACAGCAGAAATTAGAGAGCAGTTTTTAGCAAATAGTTTGAAAATCTAATACACTGCAAATGAAAACAAACTTCTTGGTCTTTAAATTATAACAATAGTAAAAGAATCAGAAACAGCTGTGGCACTTCAGGAAGAAGAAAAATACTCAGCTGTAGTGTAGAGGGGTGATACTGAACTGTAAAAAATTGTCATTGGGTTTTATTACATGCTAGCTAATTAGTGATAATGAATCTTATTTTTTTTTCTTTGTACATGTGGTACATATTTCAAGATGAACAAGCGGACTACTCTGTGTGCATATCTATGCTAGCCTTGGCATCTGAGATAGTTTCTTTTTTATTCTGTAAAACCCTAGTATAGAAGAAACCCTGTTTAAGCCAGTAACTGGGTTGATTCGTAGGCTGGCTCTTATCATTATTATTTAATTCCTCCATCATATAAAACTTTCCATTTTCCCCATGGGGATCGGTAATGCCTGCGGTAACTCAGCATTGGGAGACCAAAAAAAATTTAAATGAAAAAACTTGTATACTCTGTGACTGGGTCATTATTTTAGAATTTAAATAAATGTTGGTTACATCATTACAACTAACTGCGCATGGTGAACATGATTTTTTTTCTGCCTAAGAGACGACTTTATGTGTTTTATTTGCATGTTTACTTGTATTTTTATATTTATGTCTCTCAGTAAACAGGTCTTGGAACAGCAAACAGTCACTTGGTATTTTGGGTAAGTAAGTGTTCATTGAAAATGTCACGGGGCTGTTTTTGCTGTATTTCTGTACACGCATTGTATATATGGTTGGGAATATATGTGGCTTTCTAATTTCAAAAACCACTTATAGGGGTGTGGGCACTGTGGTCAGAGTCATGGGATCCAGAAGAGTAGATAGACACCCAAAGTCATTAATTCTGTAGTTTTCTCTAGTGGCAGGGTGGTACACATGTTTATGGTAGCGATGACATGACTACAGTTATTAAGATACAGAAAGCTTCCATTTTCCTGCACTTCTACAGCAAAACCAGAATACCTCAGAAGGAGACAGTCCCCTGCCCTCACCTCAGGTGCTCTTTTAGTCACCACAGCCTTAGGGACACCCTTGATTCCTTCTGCTCATTAAGAAAAAGGTTCTTATTTACTTATCTTTTGAAAAACATTAAAGAGCTTTTCTAAAATAAACAAACCCCAAAACTAGTCTAGAAAATGCTTCAAGAAACGTGGAGCCTCTTGGTAAAACAGGTTAAACCAGAACTATATTTGGTCTTTAGACTGATCCGGTGACATAGTAAAAGTAACATTTCAGTATTTTGAGGTTGGTGTATAATTAAGGGTTAAAGGAAAGAAGGAAAGAGTTACTGAAGTTAGGCAGAAGTCAGAGAAGAACAGATCAGACAGTAATTGTTGTAGGAGAGGAGGACTTTTCCTTTTTTCCCTCCTAGCTTCTTTGGCTGGTCTAATAATAAATTGACATAAAACAGATTAACAGGAGAAAGACATTTAATTTTTTATTTGTGGGAGCTCATAGAGATACGAGACCAAAACAGGCAACTTTTATATCTTTCAGCCAAGAATAATAGATTTGTGAAGAATTGGTAAGAGAGAAGTTTGAGCTTGGGGTAGTAAAATAGTGAAGAAGTAACAGGGTTTATTACTATAGCATTGGCCCTAAATTCCCTATTTCTGGTACCAACGATATCTTTCTCCTGCTTCAGAAAGGATACCTTTCATATGAGAGACTTACTTCCTACTTTCAGAGAGACAGAGGGTCAGTGTCCTTCTTGCATGAGTTGTTTCTTAAATAATTTAAATTCAAAATAATCATTATGGCAAAGTGGCATATTTTGGGGAGGCCTGCCCTGAACCCCATCATCATAAAGTAGCTTATTCTTTCCCTTTCAACTGGTAGGGACCTTAAAACTTCAAATGGATCAAAACCACCTTCATATTCCTTTGTCCCTTCACTTCTAAGGTTGAACACTTTTAAATCTTTAGAAGTCACAAAGTGCCTTCAACTCTATTAGCTGGTCTCTGTAATAGGTTAGTTTTTCAAAATTTATTTAATCACTTATTTATCTATTTGTTTACCTACTTATTTAGTTACTTACTTATGCCAATTCTGCATCCATGAAGATAAATCTGTATCGACCTTACAATTGGTAAAGATTTTAAAATGGAGAAAAGACAAAATCAGTTATTGGCAAATATAGTGCATGAAAGGGAATAACATGTATATATAAGCTAGAAATGACTTCCATGACATAATTGGAATTAATAGAATACAATTACAAAATCAAGGGTATCACCAAGAAAAATAAACAAATAGTGAAAAATAGGTAAATGTGGTGGTAGGACAATTGAGTAATAATTATAATTATTTTAAATAATTGAGTTAATAAGTTCCTGCAAATAAAGATCTTATGATCATTTGGGTGGGGACTAGTTGAACCCTACTTTTGCTTAACAGAAGGTAGTGGAAGCTAATATTTACACATTTTGAAAGTGAATATAATGTTCATACTGACTAGAAATAAAGTGTTTTCCAGTGTATCTATGCATTTAGTAGCATCTTTTATCATAAAACACATTTGATGATGTTAATTATGACTTAGTCCTACCCATTTGTTTTAAAAAAATCTGCTACGGAAGCTAAGTAGATATTTGTTAAAATGAGAAATGTGCATTCAAGTTGAGATTTTACTGCTTAAAGTCATCAATTAATTGCTAGGGAAAGATTAGATGTTCATTAAAAAAATACTTTAGATAATTCTGTAGAAAAGGTATTTATTAATAATCCAAGTACTGTGAATTTTCGATGGAAATCTATCTGGAAAGCAAATGTTATAATAAATGCAAGGACCTAAACTTATAATGTTATCATCTTTTGCAATGCTTATCTCAGTATTTCATATTTAATTAATTCCTTTATTGTGCTTATATTATAAAAGTTTCCCCTGATTTAAAATAATACATCTTCATTTTAGGAAAATTGGAAAAGAGGAGAGCAGAGAAAATAATTTTAAAATTGCCTATTATTCCACCATTGGAATAATCATCTTTCCTACTGGTGAAAGTTTTAGTGTTCTTACTCTCCTCTTTGTAAGAAAAATAATACTTTTCACAAATAGAAGGGCATCTGTTACTTTCAGATAGGGTTGTAACACTGTAGACAAGTCAGGGGGGCTAATCTGAAATTATTCATCAGTAGCCCAGCTGCATAGATTAGGATCCAGTAAGACTGAAGAGTTGATAATTTGGTATTTTTCAGTCAACCATCCCTCCAGTTTATTGTGTGGATTCTTTCGTCATCCTTGAACACCAATAATAGGGTGTTAATTCTTCCTCCTCCTTCCTGCGGTGTGGTGCCCTTTACACATTTCTGTGATCGTGGGAGAATCTGGATTTTAATAAATGTGGGCTACAGTGAAACTAAGAACAAACAAGTGTAAAATTCATTTTACAAATAACAAAGATTCTGCTAAAATAGTTACTGTCAATTCAGTATTTACAGCTTATGCTTTTGACCTAGTTTTTGTTTTCCACCTTTGTTTTACTTTTAGTGTAAATCATTGCCAACAAAAATAAAATTTCCTATGATTCAGTACTAGTGCTACTCTTTGTAACTTATGAGGAAAACGTGCCTAGGTAGTTTCTCCCTAGGTACCTTCCATCTATGAATATAGAGATCTGAAGGAAAATCGGGAATATGTTAAGAAAGCTATACTGACCTAATAAACAAACCTGTAAATGAGGTTAAGAAATCTGAAGCTTAATAGAAGAAAGATTTGTTTCTCAGTTTTACCAAGTTGGATGTAATTCAACGGACACTTCCTTTTTAGGACTCAGGGTTATAGGCTGCTTCTAGAAGTCTGTGGCTTTATCATCTAGACATATGGCCTCTAAGGTTGCCCCTGACAAAGGAAGAGACAGAGGCAGCACACCGACTTTTATTTTAACTCCCTCAGTATCCAAGTGACATGTGTCGGTTCTCACCTCTTAGTCCATATGCCAAACTAGTCACACAGCTTCAAACTAATGGCGAGGGAGGTTGGGAAAATGTGTGGGGTATATCAGCCAGGGTTTGACTAGAGAGGTAGAACTATTAGGAGATACAGATACTAAGAGATTTATTATAAGGAATTGTTTTATAAAATTGTTAGGGCTGGATAGGGAAGTCTGAAATCCATAGAGAGGGCCACCAGGAAATCAGGATCACAAGTGGGCTGGAACTCAGAGGCACAGGCTGAAGCTGCTATCCAAAGGAGGACTTTTCTTTCTGTCCCAGGGACGCCTCACGTCTGTTTTCAAAGCCTTTCAACTGATTAAATCAGGCCCACCCAAATTATCTAGGATAATCTGTTACTTAAATTCCGCTGATTGTGGCTTCTTACTTGTATCTGTGAAATCCCTTGACAGCAACACCTACTGGTGTTTGATTGAATTACTGTAGCTGGCCACATGAAAAGTTGCCACATGAAAAGAAGAGGAGGGAGGAGGAAGGGGAGAAGGAGTAGGATGTAGAGAAAGGGGGAGGAGGAGGAAGCAGGGGAGGAGAAGAAGAAAAGCATTGCAAGGGAGCATGTGGAATAATAGGTAAGCTCTGTCTCTATCACAATATGAGATCATTATACTATGTCTCATGAGGGATTGATTACTCATTAACAACTACAACAAAAAAGAGATGTGAATCAATGGCCCTGTAAGTTGATGTGTGAGAAGAAAGAGAACAATCATTTAATTATATAATTTTGCACATTTCATTATCTAAATTGAACTAGTAGATTATTGGAAGACATGTAATCTAGAAAAATTTTATCCAATTCTTAGAAACCTGTCAAGAACCAGCAAGCACCTACCATACTAACTTATCCCAGCTTGAGGTCCTTTTGATATTTGATCTATTTGTGTTACTATGTTTTTTATAAATTCCATTCTTGTCTTTCCATTTCAACTATTTTGTTATGCTGTATTATTGTTCTTATCGCCTAAACATCACATACATATTTGTTAAATTCTTACTATGAGTCAGTACAAGTGGGCCTGTTCCTTAATCCAAATGCTACAGAATTTAGATTTCACTTTAAGTTTAAATGCTGTCTCTTAATTATCTTCCTTCCTTTTCTTACGCCTGTTGGCATTGCCTTTATATTCCTCTTGTGCTTCTCATTAGCAGCCCACTGAGCTGCATCATCTTCTCACAGTGGCAACAAGCAAGAGAGCTTCGGTTTAGTAGCTCCACATTACCACCAGCCAGTTGGTCCTCCCCATTGCTCAAGTCACAGCTTCCATCACTGTTGTTAGCGTCACCTGGTAATGGCTGATGGTGTTTCACGTGTTTCCCTGTGCTCTGAAAATCGTATTTGCCAAGGCTTGGCCAGACATGATAGTGGACGGAATCAAGCAAGCCTTCCATCTGCTGCCTGCATTTGCTGTCTGTGTATATCCTGCATATTACCTGAGCAGAAAAAGAGACTTGCCTCCATAGACAGCAATTTTACCAGGTGAGGAGCCAAAAGCAAGCCCTTTCTGGCCAAGTTGTGCATAGCCTTTCTCTGTTGGAAGTTACTCTTTGCCAGTCAGGCAATAAGTCAAACTAAAAGCTGCAGGAGACAGACAAAGCGATGCAGAATTAATGAACTGCTTTGTGCCAAAGTACAAAAATAATATTTGAGCAGTAAACATTTTCGTTTTAAGGTCAAAGTTGTTTCACCTTGGGACCATTATTAGATTAACAAGTGATTTATCAGGCACTGACAGGACAGCTTTAGGTGGTCCTAAAGGGAAGCTATTGTGCTCACGAAGCCAGAGTGTATACTTCTCCTTTATTATCTATTGGGTCAAGATCTCACCTTATCATACCAAACCTAAATCTGGGGTTTCATTGCAGAATATCATTAGTGCATGGTCTGAGTAAGCAATATGCATTTTTAAAATTGTCTGAACACCTCTTTACATGCCAGCTCTGGCGATAATTACCAAATGTCTATATCTAGAAAAACAGGCAATTCAGAAATATCAATTTGTGCTATTATTTATGATACACATGTGCTAGTTTTCCCTAAATATAGACATTTGGTAATTATCACTGGGACTATTTGTTACAATTCCAAAGTAGATACCAATGAAATAGAAATAATTTATTTGGTAAAAATGTAAATGCTGAAAAATTCTCATTATCTTTTTGTAGAGTACAGTTCTTAGTTTCCTATTCATATTTCATGTAATAATTTTGGATTAGCCATCTGGTTTGTTGAGGGTTGAAAATCTGTTTAACACCAACGCAGAATTTTTGTTAAAAAATAAAACAAGTCGCACAGAAATCACAAATGGTTTTCAGGTATTTCACAATGCTAATAATGAATAACTTTTAGGAGATGGTATGTAAATTTGCACTTTTATCTTTAGCACCTTTCTTTTTCTTTTTTTCCTTCATTTGTGCAATTTAGATTCACCTGCAGCATGCTGTTGAAACCTATTTTTCAGGGATGTGTCAATCTAAATGGTTGAAATATAGCAGTTCTTACAAAAAATTTGTGTCGGCCCACCCACATTATTCTAACACCACTTCTTCCCTTGTCCAAATGGTTAGCTCAATGGATTAGATATAGCATTTTCTCAATGATTCCAAGTCTATATCCCTGAGACTGAATTACCTCCTGTCTGCCCTATGTCTACAAAGAGACTCCAACCTTCTGTTACTTATCCTGGGTAGATGTGGTTAGTCCATACGAGAAGATTGGGAAGCAGAATATGGATTGATTAGTACAATTTCATTGCTTCTTGTGTGTAGAAACCCTGAAGTATGGATTGCAATAAAAAGTGAGTTGTAGTGCTATTCTTCTGTGTCTTGGTAAACACCATGCTCGTCAGTGAGTTTCCTTCCAACTATGGCAGGAAACAAGCTGCTACCTGTGGCTGTGAGTGTCTGTAACTCCCATCTCAAATCATTGATCCCCACACAACAAAATACAACAAAAATGTATTTTGACGAAGCTTGTTGAAGTATTTTTGTAGTCATAAATAATACTGAGGTGTTAGAACATCTGGTTATAAAGCATTTCACCCATCCAAGTATCAAGCAGGTAGACACAGGTTGACAACTTATCTTAGGTATTATACTCTGGAGGCTAAACTTTGGCTCCCACAGCTTATCTGAATATGCTGTTAGAAAATATTCTTTGGAGGGAAAGCATATTCAGTGCCTTTCAATACAAATGTGGAATTTGGTAAGTACGCCTTCAAACACCACCTGTAAGAAATGCAGCTTTGAAGAGAAATGCTTAATGGAATTTTACGAAGATTTTCTCTGTTTTCTATCAGGACTGGACCCAAACCTGAGTAAGATAACCACAAGAAGCATGCTTCTAGGGGTGCCTGGGTGGCTCAGTCAGTTAAGCGTCTGCCTTTGGCTCAGGTCATGATCCTGGGGTCCTGGGGTTGAGCCCTGCATTGGGCTCCCTGCTCAGGGTGGAGTCTGCTTTTCCCTCTCCCTTTGCTTGTGCTCTCTCTCTCACTCTCTCTCAAATAAATAGAATCTTTAAAAAAAAAAAAAAAGGAAGCGTGCTTCTAGATGCTCAGAGAAACAACTGGGAGGAAGCAGAAGGTTGGCTTTTCATAGAGTATTGAAATGACTCCTGATTTTGTTTTGATAAGAAGAGGAATGTTCAGTTTGCTAAGTGATCTTATATGTAATCATCTACCTCATCTACCGTCTGATAAGGAGAAGGGCAGGGAAGTACTTCTTCCTTTACAGAAGTCCCCTAGGGTGTAAGGGTGGAGGATTTGAGAAAATCTGTATACAGATATGCACTACATTGAAAAAGAGATCTGGAATACAAACCTAGGTACCTCCTCTCAGTCTTCTCAATTCTTTCTTTTCTCCCTCAACTTTGTAATCTAGAAAAGAGTGGAGAATGATCCATATATTACTTATAGGCCAGCACTTATGGTGTTCTCATTTACAATTAATTTTTGTTGTTGTTGATGTTAATTTGGCTAAGGTGGAAAAGAAAGGCTATCATGGATTAAAAGGCTAATAAATGGATATATATGCGGACTGAGAGCATTCCTGCCCAAAGCTCTGTACAGGTAGTGAGGTGTTGCAGACAACACTGACTATTTGATGACAATATTGAGCAATTAACACTAAATTAGTCTCTTGCTGCAAGTAAAGACACACTGAGTGCTATAGGCCTATCGAAGGCTCACAGACCAGTGTAGCAGAAAAATACCATAAATAGCCGTGGTCAAATCAGAGAGGAATATTCTAGTCAAAAACCTATAGAGGGGCAGCCATGGTGGCTCAGTGGTTTGGTGCCACCTTCAGCCCAGGGTGTGATCCTGGGGACCCAGGATCGAGTCCCACGTCGGGCTCCCTGCATGGAGCCTGCTTCTCCCTCTGCCTGTGTCTCTGCCTTGCTCTCCCTCTATCTGTCGTGAATAAATAAATAAAAATCTTTAAAAAAAAAACCTATAGAATGTTTATATTTGAATCTCTGTCACTAGAAGAAATGATTCTTGTCTCCGTTGCTTTTATTGGGGATAATTCCTATCACTAGGTGATGAGAAATGTGGAGATAAAAGTAGTTAAGAATGATATGATTAAGGCTTATAAAATTTTAGGTAGTGCTTAAGTATATTTGGAAATGGATCTGAAATGGATTCTGCCCTTTGTTCTTGTCAATTTTTTGCAAGGGATTTGGTGTGGTTAACCTGAGTTTCTCTTTCTGCTTCTGGAAGATGATGGCATTCTCATACCTAAATGATGAAAAGGATGTAGAAATGGATGGAAATGGCTAGGTGGGGAGCAGCAGGAGTATACTCAGACAAGATAATTGCAATTTGGAGCAATGCAATATAATTTTCATGGGCCCCATAATTTCTAAATATTAATTTCAAGGCTGAATTAAAAGATCTCAGTAAAGTAAAAGTAAAAGATCTAAGCTTAAAGGAAGTGATTCAGTGACTCTGTCCTCTGAATGTTTTCTTGCCCCTTACATCTATTTTCTACCCAGGTTTTTGCTATTCTTAAAAACATACACATGGTGTTTTGTATATAGTACAGACAGTTCTGTACATACCCTGTGCATATTGATGCACGAGACAACTAGGAGTATTGTTTTCACATTTAAAGTTTAGGTCACTCTGTTACCAAGTCTAGGGTGCTTAATTTTGTGTAACTCTTCCAGTCTGACTCTGGTATGTGTAGTTTTGTGGTCTATAATGTCTACATTCATTTGGTTCTCCAGGTGCAGAAGGCCCTCAGCAAAGTAGCTATCCCTATAGGTTTTGCCAGGTTAAGTACAGGCAATCAGCTATTGAGATTCCAGCAGGAAAAAATGCTTAGGAGTATCTGTATGCCAAAATATATATTTAAAACTCATTCTATTTATAATCTGTAATCCTTCATCTCAAGGCTGTTAGACACTGCCCTTTTTTGCAAGCTGTCCTTTTGAGTGCTGATGTTAGAACCAAAGTCTCAAAGCATCACAGAAGCTACTCTTTTCCTAACTGCAAGCTTTAGGGTTAGTTTTAATAGTATGCCAATTGCAAGGCTACTGCTGGCTATGGCTAGTTCAAAACACTAAGAAAGATTGGGAATCCCATTGATGGGAATGTATCATAAAGCCACAGTTGTCTACTTTTAGACACACTTGTGCTTAGCACTGGTGTTGACAATAATAAGAATCATCATACATTTTTCATAAGAAATGCAGAGCTTTTTAAAACAGTCTTTTTCCAGCATTCCTGTGAAACATTCCTTGAAAATACCTCCATCCGGGTTTCCCCAACTGAAGACACTGATCTTCACCAAATCAAAACATGAAACAGGTTCCCAGAAGTCACACTTTTAAACTCTGGGATGAGGGTTCTCAATACTTAGAAAAACTAGATAAAAACATCATTGTATCTATACAATTGTATCTATTATAATATTAGAATGTTATTCTAATATAATAACTTATAATTCTGGCAGATTCCTTCTCTAAAAAGGGATATGTTTTTTTTTTTTCTCTAAATCTGAGTGTTCCAACTAAAATCAAAGCATATTCCTGATGCAAAAGCAAAGCCTAACTTAACCTTGAGTAATACTGGTGTATTCTTTTAATCAGATATAAACACTCTTATCTTTGTCCCGTTCCTCTCCACTTTGGATCTAAAGTTCTACCTATTTATGATTAAAATGGCCAATTCTTGGAGTTGCCTAGGCAAGTCATAATATGACATAAAGAAGACTCCTCTGAGGAGTCTCTGTGTTCAGACCAAATTATCAGAATGTTCTTTATCCTCCCATGTGTCTTTAAATTGAGTACCATTAATGCCAAGAATTAGGAACCTCAAGAGGCAGCCTATACTAGATAGGGATTCTGCTCCCAAGGTACTGCATGATTATGTTGTGAGATATTTGCAGAGAAGTTTATTTTGGGCTGGGTGAAATTAGCATCTTTGTTTACAAGAATACCATCTCACTGATCAAGTTAAAGTACATGCCTAATAACCAGCATTTCTTAGGCTTTTATGTTGCCCTTAATTAGACTCTTCAAAGTTAATTAGGGGAACAAATGGTACTTTTTGTTCTTTTAAGTCCCCTTTAACAGCTTTCTCACACTTTAAATGTTCCCACATTTATAGGTAGGTTGGCTTCTGTTTTAAACCTACTGGTTAACTGCTCATTGGTTAACTCCTTCTTCATTCACAGAGTGCAATCCACTCTATTTTCTTGGGTGCCTTGGATCGTTATTTTTTTATTTTTTATTTTTCCAATTTTCAACTGTTAATATAGTTTATTTTTAGATACAAAATTATTCATTAATTTTTTTTTTTTTTGTTCCTGTTTAGGAACAGCATTTTGCTCAAGGCTTAGAAACTGGCAAACTACATTTGTAGAACACTGGCACACTCAGGGAGAGTAAGACAGCTTTTGCCTTATAAAATTGCACAGAAAAATTTTGAGTTTTCCGTACCCCTACCCCTGAGTGTGAAGTGGTGGTGAATTAAAGTAAAAATGATCGACCTCATTTTGGTACCAGTATTATACATTTGAGTATTTTTCTTTGTAAAAGTATCTTTCTTTATTTTTATTTTTAATAAAAGTCTTATTGCATACAGAAAACTGGCAGTTAATAATCTAATTCCAAGGATGTAAAATTTTTCATCTATAAGACTATTAGAAGTGAACCGAGTAAATGAGAAATAGTCTTTGCATTAGAGCAGGAGTCTGTCACTCTTCTGGCAACCCTGCGGAGAGCTACACATCAAAGCCACCACACTGTGCTAATAGTGTCACTTATCCCACAGCCTTTACACTGTCCCATATGCAGTTACTATGCAGGGGGTGTGCGCATGAGGGTGAGAGGGGAGTTGACAATGTGCTAGAAGAAACCGTAGGAGATAAACTGAATGTGATTTATCACCTCTAATCCTTGCAATGAAAAACATTTAGGGAGAGCAAATAATTGAGGTCTTTCAGAAGTATGTTTTTATTGAGGAAAAAAAAAAAGAAAACAAAAAACAAACCCCCAAACCTTGAATTAATTAGCAACCAAAATATGGAGGAATAAAAATATTTTTAAAAATTATGAGAAAATTCTTAATACGGTTATATAATTGGAAGAAATTAGTCTCTAAAATTATATGCCTGAAAAAAATTCTATGCTGGAAAGAATGTAAAAAAAAAATACATTCGTTATTGTTTTTGTGTATGACAGTCCCAATCACAGATATCTATATAACTGAAGTTGCTGAAACAGAAATATTTCTATTAAACTGAAAGCAATCACTAACATATCTATATTCTACTTATCGTCGTTTTCCTTCCTGGGCTAATATTGTTTTTGTTGTATTTGATTTTTTGGCTGTTGTTTAGTAATCACTGAGTGGTACCAGATTGACAGGCTGGGAGGGTGAGAAGCATGCCGGCAGCCCAAGTGGAGTCAGAGAAAGCCCCTCCCAACCCTGCCACAGTAGGCGAGGCTCTGCTTCCCACGCCAGTGAGGTGAACTCCACAGAGCACAGCTGGTACATGCTCCAGCATTTCTACCAGGCCTCAGCTAAAGATGCCAGCTTTATTTCTAGGTCAGGCTACTCAGTTGTTCTCTTAGGACTGAGCTAGCTGTAAATGCTTCTTTTAGAATCCTTTAAACTATCCAAAAGGTTTGGGAGAAATGGGAGAGAGAAATTTAAATGGCTGAGTTGAAGTTTGCCTGTATATTTCAGACATGTACCCAGTTGGTATAAAGAGATTTTCCAATAGTGTTGATGTGATCGAGGAGAATATAAAATGAGCATTTCAAAAAAATTAGTATTTAATGGAAGATAAAGCCATTGGACACAAAGATTAAAAACAAACACTTTATTCTTTCAGATTACCTCAAGGCCTCTTTTGCACATTTTGGCAGTTATACCTCTTATTTGGAGGTCAAAATTCGACAATTTCAGTTTATTAGGCTAGGGCTCTTAAGCAACCAAGAAAGAAATCATAGCAGAGATGCCCTGAAGTTTCCACATTTTAATCAAGAGGAATCTCTGAGTCCATCTTTTGATCCTCGTTCAATCTTGTACCATATAGCATAATTTGACTTATAGGTCTTTTTGGGTCTTTGACAACACAAAGGTTGGACAAATTACAATCTTTCAACAAGGATTAGGACAGAAAATTTAAAAAATAGAAAAAGGAAAAACTGCAAAACTTTGGGGTTTTTTCAGTGTAGGCCAGGAATCTTGTGATCTGACAGTCTACTTCCACATTAGGATAATACCATAGAAATGAAGTGAATTTTGCCAACTCTAGAAGAGCTGTTCCCCTTCTCATAGTCTCATCTCAGTTAACAGTGTCACAAACTACTGACCCTGGAAACCTCTGAGTCATCTTCAGTCCTCCCTTTACCCTTACCCCTCCTTCCTTACCCAATTAGGTAAGTCCTACTGATTCTCCCTCTTAAGTACTTTTCATTTTGGGTCTCTGTCCTAATATACATGGCTTTGTTTGGGGGGATTATTGCACATTTGAGACCTTATTCTTCATTCTTCATGTTTCTTTTCCAATCCCATAGATTAGGTGTAACAAAGAATGTTCATATATCGGCTGTCAATGCTTGATAACAGGGGCTTTATGCATCATTGTTTTCTGGGTGCAACTGCCTATCAGTCTCCCCAGTTTTAATCTGTCCACATTGCCAGATGTCCTCTCTGAAATCACAAGGCGGATCCTAGAGTGTGCCATGCTACCATTACATAATCTCCAGTGCCTTCTGGGAGAACGACATTCATCATGATGCCTCCCCAATCTTTCCCCTCCACAAACCCTGCCACCTTCATCTCTTCTCATCTCCCACATGCCCCCTACGCTTCAGCCACAAGGAACTTCTCACCATTCTCTGAATATGCCACTCTTTCAAACTTTGTATTTTCCCATATGCTGTTTCTTTTCCTGGAGTGCCCTTCCCTCCTTTCTCTGCACGGCAAACTCCCACTCATGCTGTAAGACCCAGCTCAAATGCCATCTCTTCTCTGAAAACTTCCCCAATTCTGCAAAGAAGAACTGCCATTCAGAGATCCACTAGCTTTTTGTGGACACCTCTTTTAAGATAACTGTACATAGTGCCACCCCCAACTGTGCCAACTATGGGCTAGAGGGGTCCTGACTTAAAGGTCTCTGACCATCCCCTAGTTTGGGAGAGGTCCATGTGGTCAAAAGATTATTACCCTAAGCCCTAATCACCCCTTTCTGAATTATGCTCTGGATACCTGGTACCATAAAATTTCCCACCCAGAAACTGCCAAGGATCCTTTTCTGGGTCTTTACGTCTGAGAGTAGTCCATGCAGTTGGTGTGAGCACCACTAAGTTTGAAGGTTGGGTAGAATGTGGCTGGCGCTTGGACTTGTTGCCTGTGGTGTCCACAGACATGTGCCACACTTTTAAAAGACAGAGCTGAGGGTGGTGAGAGAAGGCTAAGAATATTATAGGCCTGGGGCTGAAGGGCAACCTCTTTGATGACATTGATCTCCAACCTGGAACTCTGAGGAATTCAGGAATTCTAAATTTGAACCTGGTAGTCCATGTTGTTAAGAAGGCATATTTGTCAAGGTAGAATAATAAAATATTTTATTCAAATGTTTGTAGCTTAGTTTATGATTTTAAAAAGTATATAGACATCGGGTATGTGAACCTCCATTTGTATGCTTGTGCAGGTCCCGCAAATATTAGAAATGGGCCTGCTTATAGCATGGTTATTTCCTGACATCCTTATCTCCTTAACTAGGCTGTGAGTTCAGAGGGCTAACACTCTTTTTATTAAAATATCTTTGCACTTCAGAAGTTCAGTATTTTGCTTGAAAATATATTTGTTGATATAAAAAATTATATTCAAAATACTTGATTTATAGGGGCAGGAACATGTATAACACAGCTTAAAGAACAGTATATAAATTGGTTAAAGAAAAAAAAATCAGACTTTTCTCTGGTTGAGAAACAGACTCATGATGAGCTGTGGGTAATCATCAATCTCTAGCACAATTAAAAGATAATAGCACGGTAGGGATAGAGACATAGTAGGCTTCTAAACTCCTTCCCCCCACAGACACTAAATGTACAGCCACCCATGGAGCAGTTTCCTCTGAGAGAAATTCAGAAAATAGCTGAGTGAGTCCTACAAATTGGGCAAATGAGAAAAAATATATATATTGAAACAAGTAGGAAAGATTGAGACATACTCTTGCCATATTCTCCATCTCTGACACAGTGACTGCAGTTGGGAGGGAACCCCTAATTCCCAGCTTCTTTCTGGGCAGCAAAGAGTTTTTACTGTACTTCTAGTACCCCACTTTTAAGTTCCCACTTTAGGAATGAGCCCTCATAACCCCAATCTCTGAAAGTGCATGGGGCTTACCTTTGCAAGATCCAAAGACTGTAGTAAGCAAAGAAGCAGTTCTTAATAGCTGTGCAAGCACTCTCTGCAACTATCCTCCCAGGACTCAGGGTAGAGGGGAACAGGTAGCAAGACCTGTCCCCTGTCTTTCCCTGAAAGAGGTTTGAATGCATAGTTTAAAAGCCGCTGCCTGAGGGTCCAGCTTCTAATTTGCACGCATCTAGGGGCCAGCTGTTGTTCTCCCATAGGGCAAGAAAGCCAGTGGACACTTCCCTTACCTCCTCCCTCTGGCTCACTCCAACAGTAAAGCCAAATTGCTAGTATGAGCTTGTCCAAACATCTTGTGTTCTAACTTTTATAACTGCTACCCAAGGGATGGGTTGTTAAATCATCTTGATAGTCAGTGGGGTTTGCGTTCATGAGTCCCACAGGTCTATGGCAAAAAAAAGAAAAAAAAAAAAAAAGAAACAGTTTTTATACAGAAACAGAAGCACCCCCCCCCCATACGTCCCCCTGCAGCTACATACTTGGACTCTGTGTAGAGGAAGAAGCAGGTGAAAATGCCCACCTCGCAGTTTTTCCCTGGAAAGGGCTTCAATACATATTTTCTCAGATGCTGTCAGAGGGTTCAGCTTCTAATCAGGTTGCATCTACATGCTGAAGGTTGCATCCTTCCTTTGGAACACTGATGGGTATTGGCACACCCTCAAATACTTACCAGCTTAAAAAATGAGAAGATAGTTTATGTAAATTTGATGGTAACCATAAAGCAAAAACCTGCAGTAGATACACAAAAGATAAAAAGAACAAATCTAAACATACCATTAAAAAATTATCAAAGCACAAAGTAAGAAAGCAAAGAGAAAGAAAGGAACAAAAGAACTATAGAACAGCCAAAAACAATAACAAAACAGCAATAGTAAGTGTATACCTATCAATAATAACTTTAAATGTAAATAAACTGGGGTGCCTGGGTGGCTCTCTTGGTTAAGCATTGACTTTTTCGTTTTGGCTCAGGTCATGGTTCATGGGATCAAGCCCCCTGTGTCCAGCTCCCAGTGTTGGGCTGGCCATGCTCAACATGGAGTCTGCTTGTAGATTCTCTCCCTCTCCCCACCCCCCACTTGCACACATGCTCTCTCTAACTTATATAAGTACATCTTAAAAAAGTTAAATGTAAATGAACTAAATTCTCCAATCAAAAGACATAGAGTGGCTAAATGGATTAAAAAAAGACTCAATTACATGCCTACAAGAGACGCTTTGGCTTTAAAGACACACATAAAGTGAAAGTGAAGTAATGGAAAAAAATATTCCATGCAAATGAAAACCAGAAGAAGCAGGATAGCTATCCTTCTATCAGGTAAAAAAGCCTTTAAATCAATGACTTTAACAAGGGACGAATAAAGTCATTATATAATGATAAACTGGTCAGTTCATCAAGAGGATGAAATAATTGTCAGTATTTATGCGCTCAACTTTGGAGCACCTAAATATATAAGGCAAATGTTAACAGATCTGAAGTGAGAAATAGATTAGAAGGACAATAGAAAAGATCAAACCAAGATGAAACTAAAAGCTGATTTTTGAGAAGTTAAAATTGACAAACCTTTAGCTAGACTTACCAAGAAAAAAGAAGACTCAGATAAATAAAATCAGAAACGAGATATTTACTGCTGATACCACAGAAAGACAAAAGATTATAAGAAACTACTATGAATAATTGTATGCTAACAAAATTGGACAGCCTAAAAGGAATGGGTATATTTCTAGAATCCTAAAACTATTGAGACTGAACCATGAAGAAATAAAAAATCTGTAATTCCCTCTGAGAGAAATAGAATCAATAATAGAATAGGAAATAGAATCACTAATCAGAAACTTTCCAGCAAACAAAAATCCAGGAGTATATGGCTTCACAGATGAATTCTCCTAAACATTCAAAGGAGAATTAATACCAATCCTCAAACTCTTTCAAAAAATAACAGAGGAAACTCTTCGAAACTCATTTCATGAGGCCAAAATTTACCTAAGACCAAAACTAGTCACTGGCATTATAAGAAAAGAAAATTTTAGGCCAGTATCCCTGATAAATAAGACACTGATGCAAAAATCCTCAGCAAAATATTAGCAAACTAAAACTTTTAAATACATTAAAAGAATCATACACCATGGCCAAGTGGAATCTATTCTCAGGATCCAAGGATAGTCCAATGTATGTGAATCAATGAATGTGATATATGACATTAACAAAATGAAGGCTAAAAATCATGGTTTAATAGATGCAGAAAAAAACATTTAACAAAATTGAACATCCTTTTGCAATTAAAAACTCTCAGTGAACTGACTACAGAAGGAATGTACCTCAACATAATAAAGGGCATATATGACAGTTCCATAGCACACATCACACTCAATGGTGAAAAGCTGAAAGATTTTCCTTTAAGAACAGGAACAAGATAAGGATGCCTAATCTTGCCTCTTTTATTCAACATAGTACTAGAGGCAGATCAATTAGGCAAGAAGTAAAATAAAAGGCAAAAAAAAAGTAAAATTGTCTGGTTTTTGATGACATGATATTATGTATAGAAAACCCTAAAGACTCCATCAAAATGCTGTTAGAACTAAAAAATGAATTTAGGAAAGTTTTATATACAAAATCAATATATAAAAATCAATTGCTTTTCTATACACCAAAAACAAATGGTAAGAAAGGAAAATAAGAAAACAATTCCATTAATATAACATCAAAATGAATAAAATACTTACAAATAAATTTTACCAAGCAGATGAAAGAACTGTACATTGAAAACTATAAGACATTGATGAAAGAAATTGAAGTCACAAATAAATGGAAAGATATTATATGCTAATGGACTGGAAAAATTATTATAAAAATGTCCATACTACCCAAAGCGATCTACAGAGTCAGTATACTCCCCATCAAAATTCCAATGGCATATTTCAAAGAAATAGAACAAACAGTACTAAAATTGTGTATGGAATTACAAAAGACTCTAAACAACTAAAGTGATTTTGAGAAAGAATGCCTCCAAAGTTGGAGGCATTGCACTTCCTAATATTAAACTATATTACAAAGCTCTACTAATCCAAACAGTATATTTATTGATATAAAAACAGATCATAGGTCAATAGAACAGAACAAAAAGTCCAGAAACAAACCATGCATATTTAGTCAGTTAAATTTTTTAAGGATTTATTTATTTATTTATTTGACACAGAGGAGAGAGAATGAGCATACCCAAGCAGAGGGAGGGGCAGAGAGAGGAGAGAATCTCAAGCAGACTCCCTGCTGAGTGCAGAGCCAGATGCTGGACTCCATCTTATGACCCTGAGATCCTGACCTGAGCCAAAACCAAGAGTCAGAAGCTTAACTGACTGAGTCATCCAGGCACCCCTTTAGTCAATTAATTTATGACAAAGGAGCCATGTATGTTCCATGGGTAAAGGATAGTCTCTTCAATAAATGGTGTGGGGAAACCGAACAGCCAGATGCAAATGAATTATACTGGATCCCTTGTCTTATACCATACATAAAAATCAACTCAAAAGGGATTAAAGACTAGAATATAACATGTGAAACTACAAAACTTCTATAAGACAACAAAGGGGGCATGCTCCTAGACATTGATTGTAGCAATAAAGTCTTGGAATTGATACCAAAAGCAAAGGGAACAAAAACAAAAATAAATAAGTGGGACTACATCAAACCATAAAGCTTCTGTGCAAAAAAGTAAATGATAACAAAATGACAAGGTGATCTATAGAGTGGGAGAAAGTATTGGCAAGCCGTATGTCCAATATATGGATATATAACCATAACCAAATATGGTTAATATTTGAAATATACAAGCTATTTATACAACTCAATAGCAGAAACACAAATACACAATTAAAAAGTGGACAAAAGACCTGAATGGACATTTTTTCAGGGAAGGCATATAAATGGCCAACAGACATGAAAAAGGTACTGTTAACATTCAGTAAATGTTAAGGAAATGCAAGTCAAAATCACAATAAAATACCAATTTACACTTGTTAGGATGTCTATTACCAAAAGACAAGAGTTCACAAATGTTGGTGAGGCTATGGTGACAAGGAAACCCTTGTGTAACTAGTGGGATGCAAATTGGTACAACCATTGTGGAAAACAGTATGGGTTTTCCCCAAGAAACTAAAAATAGAACTATCATATGATCCAGTAATCCCACTTTTGGGAATATATCCAAAGGAAACAAAATCACTATCTCAAGGAGATATCTGTACCCCCATATTCACTGCAGCATTATTCATAATAACCAAGCTAGAAAAACAACCTTCATCAGATAAATGGATAAAAATGTTGTTGTGTCTGTACATATAATGGAATATTATTCAGTTATAGGAAAGAGGCCATAAATTCTCACAATCCGAGTCAGTTCTCAAGAATGAACCTGAAACCCATATTAATAGCAGTTTCATCCTTTCATTCGTTTACTCATTCATTCTTATCATTCTATAATACTTTTGAATTTTAATAGAATTCAAACTAAAGGAATTGCATTCCAGAAGTGGAATTTCAGTTAACTTCCAGTATGGGGTACAGGAAATGAAGGTATGCAAGGTAACTAGTTCAAAGAGTAGCAAATCTACTGGTGATGACTTGATATCACAAGATATCAATGGTTTATTCTGCTCAAGAGAAGGTGTGTTGTGTATACTGGATGACACTCTGTCATCTTCAGACTTAACATGTTCATACATAATTGATGAATTTTAGGAACATGAAATTGTAAAATATTTTTATTTTTAAGAAACACATTATATTCGTAGCAAATTATTGTAAATATCAATAGCCACATAAGGGGATCAAGGCAACTGAAAATATAATCTTATGCCTTTATCTCACAAAATGCAACTAAGAGGTGACACCAGAAGTAAAGTCTTTTAGGGAATTTTGTCAGTAAATTTGAGAGAAAACATTTCTTTCTTACTATACACCTAAAGGCTAGAAAAGAAATTAAGGTAGGTTTTATCAGGATGAGATTGCATGAAAAATTAAAATATGATTTTTCATTTTGTTATAATCCTTTTCCTCAAACATACTTATGAATATGCTTTCTTATTCCTATTAGCTTGGAGCCAGCATGATAAAGACTTTGATGATTGAAGATACCATGGTGCTCAAGTTTATCACAGAATATGAAGTGATCCTTATCCAGTAGTGCAGCTCTACATGTAATGGAAAAGAGGTTGAGCTGACTGACTATTGACACCCAGAACATACCCTGGAAATAATGTGCTGATGTTATATGGTTTTATCATTGTGTGCCCTTTCTTAGAAAAATAGTATGCTTAGGCATTAAAGTGGTTCATAATTATAGGTGCTAATTAATGATCAAATAAT